>NC_060074.1:113732500-114972500 GCF_922984935.1 Meles meles | reverse complement strand
TTGAAAATAAAGACTATAGTTAGAAATAAAGAAGGACACTACATCATTCTTAAAGGGTCTATCTATCAAGAATATCTAATAATTGTAGATAACTATGTCCCAACATGAGACCAACTCACTACAAGAGCCAACCGTTAATCAAAATAAAGAGTTATATTGATGTGAATACATTAATTGTAGGGGATCATAACACACCACTCTCAGTAACAGATAGATCATCTAAGCAGAAAATCAATCAAGAACATTGAATGACACACTGGGCCAGATGAACCTCATAGATAGATACAGAACATTCCACCCTAATACAACACAATACTCATTCTTCTCAAGCACACACAGAACTTTCTCCAGAATAGATGACATGGGTCAAAAATGGGTCTCATATCAGGACTCAACTGATATCAAAAGACTGAGATTATTCCCTGCATATTCTCAGACCACAGTGCTTTGAAACTGGAACTCGACTGCAAGGAAAAGTTTGGAAGGAATGCAAATATTCGGCAGCTAAAGACCACCCTGCTTAAGAATGTTGGATCAACCAGGAAATCAAAGAAAAACTTCAACAATTCATGGAAACCCATGAGAATGAAGATACATCAATCCAAAACATATGGGATATGGCAAAGGTGGTCCTAAGGGTGAAATACATAGCCATCCAAGCCTCCCTAAAAAAAAAAAAAATTGAAAAATCTGGAATGTACCAGCTCTCTTTGCACTTTAAAGAACTGGAGAATCAACAACAAATTAAGCCAACCCAACACACAAGAAGGGAAATAATCAAGATTAGAGCAGACATCAATGAGTTAGAAACCAGTGATATAGTAGAACACATCAATGAAATTGGAAGCTGGTTCTTTGAAAGAATCAGTAAGACTGAAAACCATTGGCCAAACTAATCCAAAAGGAAAGAGAGAGGACCCACATTAATAAAATTATGAATGAAAAGGGAGAGGTCACGACTAACACCAAGGAAATAGAAACAATCATCAGAAGTTATTATCAACAGCTATATGCCAATAAGTTAAGCAATCTAGAAGAAATGGATGTATTCCTGGAAGCCTATAAACTTTCAAGACTGAGTCAGGAAAAAATTGACAACCTCAGTAGACCAATATCTAGTAACAAGATTGAAGCAGTGATCAAAAACCTCCCAAAAAACAAGAGCCTAGGACTTGATGGATTCCCTGGACCTGATGAATTCTACCAAACATTCAATGAAAAAATAATACCTATTCTCATGAGGCTGTTTCAAAAAATAGAAACAGAAGGAAAACTTCCAGGTTCTTTCTACGAAGCCAATATTAGTCTGATCCCCAAACCAGGCAAAGATCCCATCAAAAAGGATAATTTCAGACCAATATCCCTGATGAATATGGGTGCCAAGATTCTCAACAAGATCATAGTTAATAGGATACAACAGTACCTTAAAAAGATTGTCCACCATGACCAGATAGGATTTATATATGCAGTGGAAAAAAGACAGTCTCTTCAATAAATGGTGTTGGGAAAACTGGACAGCTATGTATAGAAGATTAAAACTCCACCATTCTCTTACACCATACACAAAGATAAACTCAAAATGGAAAAAAGACCTCAACATGAGAGAGGAATCTATCAATATCCTAGAGGAGAACATAGGCAGCAACCTCTTTGACATCAGCCACAGCAATTTCTTTCAAGACACATCTGCAAAGGCAAAGGAAACAAAAGTGAAAATGAACTTTTGGGACTTAATCAAGATCAAAAGCTTCTGATGCAGGGCACTTATTGTATGGAGCACTGAGTGTGGTGCATAAACAATGAATTTTGGAACACTCTAAAAAATTTAAATTAAATTAAAAAAAAATCTACACAGCAAAGGAAACAGTCAACAAAACATAGAGGCAACCCACGGAATGGGAGAAAAATATTCACAAATAACACTACAGACAAAGGGCTGATATCCGAGATCTATAAAGAACTCAAACTCAACACACACACAAAAAAGATAATCATATCAAAAAATGGGCAGAAGACTTGAACAGACACTTCTCCAATGAAGACATACAAATGGCTATCAGACACATGAAAAAATGCTCATCATCATTAGCCATCAGGAAGATTCAAATCAAAACCACATTGAGATACCACCTTATGCCAGTTAGAGTGGCCAAAATTAACAAGACAGGAAACAACGTGTGTTGGAGGGGATGTGAAGAAAGGGGAACCCTCTTACACTGTTGGTGGGAATGCAAGTTGATGCAGCCACTTTGGAAAACAGTGTGGAGATTCCTTAAGATATTAAAAAAAGATCTTCCCTATGACCCTGCAATTGCATTACTGGGGATTTACCCCAAAGACATAGATGTAGTGAAAAGAAGGGCCATTTTCACCCCAATGTTTATAACAGCAATGGCCATAGTCGCCAAACTGTGGAAAGAGCCAAGATGCCCTTCAAAAGATGAATGGATAAAAGAAGATGTGGTCCATATATACAATGTAATATTATGCCTCCATCAGAAAGGATGAATACCCACCTTTTGTACCAACATGGATGGGACTGGAGGAGATTATGCTGAGTGTAATAAGTCAAGCAGAGAAAGTCAATTATCATATGGTTTCACTTACTTGAGGAACATAAGGAATAACATAGAGGATATTAGGAGAAGGAAAGAAAAAGTGACTTGGGAGAAATAGGAGGGCAAGATGAAGCAGGAGAGACTGTGAACTCTGAGAAACAAACTGAGGGTTTGGGAGGGGAAGACTGGGCGGTTAAGTGAGCCTGGTGGTGGGTACTAAGAAGGGCACATTATTGCATGGAACACTGGGTGTGGTGCATAAACAATGAATCTTGGAACACTGAAAAAACTAAAATATGATTTAAAATGTGATTAAAATATAAAATACAATAAAAAAGATAGCTCTTTTAGAAGAATTTGCTAAAATTAAATTGTAGGGGCATTTTTTGTTTTGTTTTTTAAAAAGACAGTGCATGTACAAAGTGTGAAATTCAGACAGCACCCCAAGGAAATAAAAGAGGTGAGAGCAGGATCTTACTCCATCTCACCTCAAAGTTCCCACTGCTCAGAGGCAACTACTTCCACCCTGTACCTATTCCTGCTTGGTACACACCTCCATACTGCCTCACAATGGGCTTGTGCTACTGTTCCTTCATGAATGAATACTCCCTATATGGAATTTTTGCCTTTTGTACCTTCTCCCATCCCACTTACACAAACTAACTATCCTCTCAGCCTGCCAATATGACTACATCACACTTTCTGTTTAAAGAATTACTTGAAGTTTGAAATATCATAGCAATGGGAGTAAATATTTTTCAATTCCAATTCAGTAGTATACAATGATTTTATTTCTTGTATAACTTTGTTATTATGGGAGTTAGTAGTCCTTGTTTGTTTAGTTTCCTACATTGTCACTTCCAGTCGGCAAACGGGAGAAGAATTAGGCACAAACAAGTCAGCTGCAAGAGATCCGGAACAGGGAAGAAGAGTCGAAAAGACTGCTGCCAGGAGCAACTCCACAGTCTCACTTTTATTAATAGAAACAAAAGCCAACAGAAGTACCAATGAAGGTAAAACATTAGTCACACGTATTGTGGACTACCAAGGAGGAGGATAAAGTTTATAGTTAACCAAGCACATTCAAAGGACTCATCTAAATACCAACGGGCACTTCTGGGAAGGAAAAGGAGCTATAAAGGAAAAGGGAAGCAGGCAGTATTTCGTTCCACCCTGAGCTGACCAGGCGTTCCCCTGTGCTCAGCCTCTCAGAAGCAGGCAGCAGTTTTGCCCTGGGCGGGCTGGGCGTTCCCGGCTGCCAGGCTTCTGTGAAGGGGCGGTGTTCCACCCTGAGTGAGCCGGGCATCCCCAGCTGCCCAGTTTCGTGGTCGCATATTGTCCTTCTCCCCAAAGACCTGTTGCCAGTATATGTTTTTCTTAAGGCCATATCTAAATGTGCTTGGCAACTAGTAAAATCCTCCAGGGGCTATAGTTTAATTAACAAATTGTTCCGAGGACAGTAGCACTACATATCTTTTTCTACTTCAACCTAAACCTTTCCAGTATCAAATGTATCTGAAAGTTTATTAATTCATTTGTTTTTCTGGAAGAGACTTCTTTGGGGCCCACTGTGATCCTGTTTCAAACTGCACAGTTCCTGTCACTGATTTTCTGGGGACCCCATTCAACTCTCTGTTGCATGACATCCCGTTTTCTAGATTCTGAGTTTTCTATTTTACTGAATTACTCTCTCATTTTCTTGGGGTTCATCTTTCAAATAAGTTCCTAAAAAGGGATGCCTAGGAGGTACATTTTCTAAGACCATAAATGGCAAATATATCTTATTTTAGAAGCATTTAAATATGCATCAACAGGTAAATTGATAATTAAACTGTGATTAAACTGTGATAGATTTATATAATGTAGTACCAGATAGCAGTGACACATGGACTAGATTTATATGTATGAATATAGATGAATTCACAGCAATAATATTGAAAAAAGCAAGCTGCAAAAGAATACATAGGGTAATAATGTTTTATTACACATACTTAAAATACAAAATGTATGTATAAATAATCAAATCTTGCTATTTGGAGATTCTGTATTTGTGAATCTCTCTGTTTGCTAAATAAAATTCCCTGGTAACCCTCAAAATCAAATACTTGCAGAATTTTTGCAGTCATTCACAGATACATGCAGATTGAAAAAAAATTGAGTCACCCCACACATATGTTCTCAGCTAAGATCAAATAAAATGGTGCATTCTTCTTTTTTTAATTATTCTATGTTAGTCACCATACAGTACATAATTAGTTTTGGATGTACTGTTCCTTGATTCATTGTTTCCATGTAACACTCCGTGCTCCATGCAATCCATGGTCTCCTTAATACCCATGACCAGGCTTACCCAACCCCCCACCTCCCTCCCTTCTGAAACTCTCAGTTTGTTTCCTGGAATCCATTATGGTTTCTCATGGTTTGTCTCCCACTGAGATTTCCACCCCTTCATTTTCCCTTTCCTTCTCCTGATGTCCTTCATGCTATTCCTTATGTTCCACAAATAAGTGGAACTATATAAATGACTTTCTCTGCTTGACCAATTTTACTTAGCATAATCTCCTCCAGTTTTATCCGTGTTGATGCAAAAGTTGGGTATTCATCCTTTCTGATGGCTGGGTAATATTCCATTGTAATATTCACATCTTCTCTATCCATTCATCTATTGAAGGGCATCTCAGCTCTTTCCACAGTTTGGCTATTGTGGACATTGCTGCTATGAACATTGGGGTGAAGATGGCTCTTCTTTTCACTACATCTGTATCTTTGGGGTAAATACCCAGTAGAACAATTGCTCTATTTTTAAATTTTTGAGGAATCTGCACACTGTTTTCCAAAGTGGCTGCACCAACTTACATTCCCACCAATATTGTAAGAGGGTTCCCCTTTCTCCACAACCTTTCCAACATTTGTTGTTTCTTGCCTTGTCAATTTTGCCACTCTAACTGGTGTAAGGTGGTATCTCTATGTGGTTTTGACTTGAATTTCCCTGATGGCTAATGATAATGAACACTCTTTCATGTGTCTGTTTAGCCACTTGTATGTCTTCTTTGGAGATGTGTCTCTTCATGTCTTCTGCCCTTTTTTTTTTTTTTACTTATTTGTTCTTTGGTGTTGAGTTTGAGAAGTTCTTTATATATTTTGGCTATCAGCCCATTGTCTCCAGTGTCATTCGCAAATATCCTCTCCCATTTTGTGGGTTACCTCTTGTTTTGTTGACTGTTTCCTTTCCTGTGCAGAAGGTTTTTATCAAAATGGTGCCTTCTTGTTTGAGTTCTCATACTAAGCTAAATGCAGTGTGGAGATGGCAGGAACAGTGCAGTGGAGTACAAGAAGCTCCGGCTCCAGCTGAATAGGTTTGAATTCCAACTCTGGCACCTATTAGTTGGCTGGCGGGGGGGGCATGAAAATCACCTAAAACTCCAAACCTTTTCTCTTTTGTAAAATAAAGAAAATATATTTAAGATTGTTTTAGGATTTAAGATTACAATCTACATGAGAAACATATGCATTTCCCCTCAGAGAAATCTCTCTCTCTCTCTCTCTCACACACACACACACACACACACACACACACACACACACACACTCACTTTGGGATTCCAGAATTCCAGACTACAAATCCATCTCCTATAAAAATGTGAAGATATTATCTGTCCCACTGTCTTCAAAATTTCAGTGATACTACTACCAATACTTTCTTACCTAATACTTTACCTAAAAAATATTTAGTTCTTTTGAACTGGCAATTCATTCCTTCAGTTCTGGACTTTTTTTTTTAAAGATTTTATTTATTTATTTGACAGACAGATCACAAGTAGGCAGAGAGGCAGGCAGAGAGAGAGGAAGAGAAGCAGGCTCCCTGCTGAGCAGAGAGCCCTGATGCGGGGCTCGATCCCAGGACCCTGGGATCATGACCTGAGCTGAAGGCAGAGGCTTTAACCCACTGAGCCACCCAGGTGCCCCTGGACTTTTTTTTCCCCTTATATTATTCCTTAAACAAACTCTTCCACTTTGGGCTGATGGTCCTCCCACACTAGCATAAAGTAGTTGGCAGGGACCCAGCCATTTCATTGAGGGGTGCCCTTTTGGCATGTGGTCAGCATTCTCTTTTAGATTTGTCCCTTTTCCCATAAAGATGTTCTTCCTTTCAGGTATTTACATAAATAAAGATGTGATTAAGTGAGAAGATATACCATTTTCACGGCTTAAAAGACAAAATATTGCAAAACTTGAATTTAGAAATGCGATAAAGTTGCAAAATTATGTGTTTGTGTATGTATGTGTGTCTGTGAAAGTGTGATTATGGCATGTGTGCTGGTATATTCCATGACAAACTCATCTTAAAATACATAGAATGAAAAAAAGACATGATCATTTTGGAAAATAATGGGAGATGTGTGCCCTAGGAATCACCAAAGCTATTACAAAACTAAAGTAATGAAGTAAGAATGGAATGCTACCACAAGAATAGAAGAACTGACCAAGAAACAGAAAACAAGACCCAGAAACAAAACTTGAAAAATGACACAGTGGCTTTAGAGGTCAGAGGGGAAGGGATGAAGTCATCAACACAGCAGGCTAGGGCTCTCCACATGGTAAAATTATAGCAGTAACAATGTAATGACAGCAACAACAGTAATATTCTTTGCTTTCATTAGTAACAAAAATAATTCCAAGAATATTAAAAATCTAAATGTGAAAAGCAATTTTATGTAAGACACAAAAATTAATGAGCCAAATAACAAAACTGGCTTCATTAAAAGAAAAAATATCTACACAAAAGAACAAAAATTAACCTCTAAAATGGCCAAGTATAAGCCACATGTCAGTACTGGATAATGAAGTATATAGAGTGCACAGAGTGAGGATGAGCACCTGTCTCTGTCTCCCTAGAACAGTACTGGTGTATCTCTGTGCCTCAGGGTAATTGCTTTACTAAAACCATCTTCCCACTGAAATTATCTAGCTCAAATGTTACCTTGTCTGGGAGTATGCTGTTTCCTACACCTCTGGGCTCCCTCAATGGATTCTGGTTATCCTCCTCTTCCTCCAACCCTAAACCCTGACCGGAGCAGGTATCTGGATTCCTGGCAGTACTGATGGATTAACTTTATGGGATGTTTGCATGGCTACCTGTTCTCCAGACCGAGTTTCCGAGGATGAAGTCGGAGTGTTGCCCTCCTTATCTGCTGCCCCAGAACCTAACAGAGGAGGCTGAATGAAAGACATGGAGGGAGTGAGTGACCTTCATGGGCTCTTGGAGGGATAGAAAGGATGACAGTCTCCATGGGGTTGCCACACCCCCAGGATTGAGACTTCTCCCAAAGGGAAGTCCTTGGGGTGACCACAGAGGGCACTCCAGGAGGTTGATGATGTTAAGGATCCAATGGAGCCCACAAGTCAGGCCTTAAGGATGTGCTTTCCAAAGACAACTAGGGCTGTGTCTGAGGTCCTTACTATGGGCCTCCTTCCTCCAGCCAAGAACTTCTTCTGGAAGAGCTTGTTTGGGGCCAAGGCAGGAAAGGAAGCTCCCACAGGAAAATATGAGGGGGTTGAGGCCTGACTGGAAGCAGGTAAAGGAAGTGAAAGGAAGTGAAAGCAGTGCCAGATGGGTATTTTCAACACATTTTACAGATGAGAAAGTTGTGGTTCAGGGAAGTTAACTATCCAACGGCATGCATATAAGGCATCAAAGTTGGGGTTCATGCAAAGATCATACTCCCCACATTCAATGAGGCTAAGGGAGAGGTAAGAATCCCCAGATGGGCTTTGCCCCAAGTAGAAACAGAGAGGCAACTATCAGCTGCTTGAGTCAACACAGATTCCCTTGGCTTGAAGTATTACCTAAGATAACTCAGTATGACTTTGCCTTCCTCTCAAGCAGGCATCAGCTCTTTAGAAGAAACATGAGTGGGTGATAAATACTAAAAATTCTAAAAATTTATACAGAATACCAGGCAAGGGTCAGGCATTGGAGGGTGTGTTAAAGACATTTTATACTTAATGTTCACACAAGCCCTAGTAAGTATGGCCAGCTCCTTTTTACACCTCAGGAAACCAAGTCTCTTTGGGATAGGTGGCTTGTTCAAGGTCACAGTGCCTGCAAGGAGGATTCGGGCTTGAACTCAGGCTGCATGGTTCCAAGGACCCTGCATGTCCTGGTGCCCCTTGCTATCTCTCTGTTTGCTGATAGAGATTCACCTGCTATATCGCTGTGATCCACAAATCACAGATAATAGAACTGATCCTCCAGAAGTCATGTCAGAAACTTGTGAGACTTTTGTCCAAAGCCTGCCTTCCATTATTCTTCCCAGCCCTCCTGCAATTTGGGAGGCCCAGAAACCATTTA
Source organism: Meles meles (assembly GCF_922984935.1). Taxonomy (NCBI): domain Eukaryota; kingdom Metazoa; phylum Chordata; class Mammalia; order Carnivora; family Mustelidae; genus Meles; species Meles meles. The sequence continues at coordinate 114,963,590 of NC_060074.1, read as the reverse complement.
ATAAAATGCTATTCTGCTTCAGCCAGAGTTGATCTCTGGAGCTCTCAGCTAAAACTCTCTTCTTATTCATTCATTCACTGGTTCATTCACCAGTAAATAGTCATTGCTCCCCTGCAACTCACAGCATAAAGAGCACTATGGAGAGCCTGGATGGTTCAGTCATACAGGTCTGCTCCAGGGTCCTGGGACCAAGCCCTGCATCAGGCTCCCTGCTCAGTGGGAAGCCAGCTTCTCCCTCACCCATTCTCCTTGTTGTGTTCCCTCACTCCCTGTGTCTCTCTCTGTGTCAAATAAATAAATAAAATCTTAAAAATAAAAAAAAAAAGAGCACCAGATCCAGAGCTGTGTCTGATGTTCACTGCTCTGTGACTACAGGTAAGTAATTTTTTGTGTCCCGATTTCTTTACTTCTAAAATGAGAACAACTACCTCACAGGATTGCTGTGAAGTTTAAATGAGTTACCAGATGGCTAAGGTAAGTGCTAGGTACATGCTGTTTTTAGTATTATTACTATTATTAACATTATCACTACTATCATTACAACCACCACTACCACTGTGAGCCAGTCCCACATGGGGTTCAGAGAAGTAAATACCACCAGACCTAATCCTCAGGAGGAACAGCAAGTCTGACTGAGAAACATGGAGGGCATGTGGCCACTGCGGTGGCATGGCAGCTGGTGGCAGGGCAGCGAGGAAGCACAGAGGGGCTTGTCCATTGTGGAAGTCAGATCTGCATTTCAGAGGGATCCACCCCAGTGGTAGGGACAGAAATCTCTCCCCCACTGGATAGTCTCTGAGCTGGACAAACACAACCCCTTCTTCTTTATTCTTTCAAAATACAAACATGTAGAGTGGAAGGTGTGAGGGACAGCAGTGTCTTCCCTTCTGAAAAGGGGCCACAACAGTAGCTGCAGCTGGGGGTAGGAATGTTTTCAAGAAGCAGAAAGGGTAGGTGGAGAACAGTAGAGAATAGTGGAGATCCTAGCAAATCCCTGATTTTGCTGAGGGTGGGGGCAGGATTATTCTGTGCCAGCTACCTGCCTCCCCTAATCCAGAAGCCCTCCTTGAGTTTTTGTCAGAGGTGAGGCACCACAGGCACCTAGACAGGGATGTAGCCAAGGAGGGAGTGGAAAGTTCACCTGAGGAGACCTGTCTTCTAATCTGCACAGAGCCTGCTACCTGTCAGTAGCATTCCAGGATGCATGGAGAGAATGCCTGGCTCAGCAGGGTGGTAGAGAGGAGAGGCAGCTCTCCAAGGAACCCAGACCTTGCAGAGGTGTGGAGAGGGAGGTTTACTTCCTGGTCTTGTTTTTGTTTCCTTGGGTCCAGTTGTTTTTACCCTCTCTTTGTCTTCTTCACCACTGCCTCCAGCCCTACCCTCCTCAGGTTTCCAGGGCCCTCACACCACCCTCTCGTGGTCTGCAGGCCCTGCATTCCCAGTCCCACCTTTTCTACATCCTGACCTTCCAGTTATGAAACCTGCAAGTTACCTTTCTCAAAAAGCCCATGGTTTCCCCAGTGACTCCTCCTCTACACAATGGCACAGGCATCTTTTTCAGATCCATCGCAATCTCACCATCAACAGGAGAGTGTTCCAACCAGCCAGTCTGGCAGGCAGAGCCTTCCATTTCCCCCTCCTGGATGCACCTGCCCAACTTTGCACCACCTTCATCCTGGACTACAAGAAACCTAGAGATGCTGGTCCTGGCTTCCTCTGCCTATCAACACACCTCCTTTCTCCAGCACCAGGCTCAGGGACCACCAGTTCCCCCAGAAATTCACCCTCAGCTTCTCCCTCCTAAAGTTCCTCTTCCGTGTCCATAGCACTCTGTTCTTGGCACATTCTAGGTGGGTTCCAAATACAAATGTATACCTATCTCCCATGGCCTTCCCCATACCAAACAGCAGAAACAGAAAAAAAACTGCTTCTACTACTTCTCTATTCTTTCCCATGAAGTTCACCCGCCCCTCAAGCCTTCCCATCTTGCCTCCTCCTCCTCCTGCACTACTCTCTGTGGTCCCAATCCCTTCCATTCTAGCTCTCAGCAGCCCCCACTCCTCACCTAGCAAAATGAGAGACCCTGTAAGCCCTCCGAGCTAGGTCTCCTTCATGCTCACTCACACACATGCCCTGTATCAACCTGCTGGCATCACAGATTCTCCAGTGTGGTTTGTCATCTTGTTTATATAATGTGGTGCTGATGGGATTTGTGCCAAGGGAGACCGCATGCCACCAGAATTTCTTTGATTCCCAGATTTGTTCAGCAAGAGAAAAAAATGTGGTATTCATCAACCAATTCAATCTCTTTCATGGGGTGTATTTTGATAAGAAAATAAGATTTCTGTCCAAATCATAACATTTTAAAAACTATTTGTGTGTTCATCCATTCTTCAGCAGTGTTGTGGGCTCCCCTGAGGTGGAGCTCTTCCCTTCTGCTCTGCACGCCAAGCAGCAGGTGCACAGCTTGGTGGTGAGCAGCTGGCACTGCTGCAGCAGTGAAGCAGGAACAATACCACGGGCTCACACAAAGGTCTCATCAGCAGGTTGCCTACTGACCCACTCTGCTCCTGCCTCTGTTATCACCAGCATCCGCTCTGCAGCTTCTGGTGCACAATAAATATGTCTTGAACTGGATGAAACAATGGTAGCTTTATGGGCATTTGTTAACCTGGCACCTTAAATGCACGAAGGAGTGTCTCCTTGAAACTTCTATATTCATGAAGTCAGGTGGTGCTTTTTCTGCCAATAGTCTGTGCACCCTTGACACAAAGGCAAGAGAAAAGACAATTCATCCTTTCTGTAGAGCTAATCCTCAGCCTTATCTATGAAAAGCCTTGCCTGCGGGGCCATCAGACCCAGTGCCTGTTGGGGACCTAGCTTTAACTCCAGCCCCCTGGGCAACACACACTGGTGACAAGGGAGAGGTGGAGACACTGCAGGAGAGAATAGTGTGGTCACCCAGCAGGCAGATAGCATGTGCCCCCAGAGCAGTCTTTAGAGGAACATGAATAAAGATAAAGCCCAAAGAAGGGTCTGGTGATTTCATCCTGTGGCAGCCTGCAAAGCCTGTCATATGCATTTCTTTTCATCCTACACACATCTCCCCCATGCCTGGTGTGAAAGGCCTCTCACGACACATTTCCTTTAGTCTAGAGTATGCCTGGGGAGTATGACAGGTGGCAAGATCTAAGAATACCCTCATCTGCCTTCTACAATGAGATGGAAAGGGGCCCAGCAGGGAAGTCCTGTGCTGAAATTTTATTATGATGAATTATAGTGATACTTTCTGACAATACAATGCTTTGTGATATTTCAAAGCATGTTAACATCTGCTCTTTTGTTTGGCCCTCACCAGATCACTTTGCAAGACAAGGGCTGTAATCCTGCCTCTGACATCAAAGAGATTAGACATGGACTTCAGAGGATAGCCCAAGGCCACATAGGGGTGTGATTGCAACAGACCAGGTCTCTTTGGTTTCACAGAAAGCATGGCAGAGCCTCTGGTCCAAGGAGTAAGACACGCAAGAAGTGGGGAACTGACCACCAGCACTGAGATGCTCTGTGCTTTGGATGGCGGCTGTGGCCCTGCTCCTATAGAGAGCTTGCTTCAATGCCACATTCATCCTCACTGCTTCCCTCTCGGTTTAATGTGCACACACATTTGTGTGTCCTTAATTTGAAAGGTCTATGAGGACGTAAATTCTGAAGGTCTCACAGGAGGTAAAAAATAATGTTCCAAGAACTTTGAAAATATTCATGACATCGACACAGTCATTACATTTCTGGGAATGCATCCATGGCACAGCAGACGGAGGGTTGCCTTAAACTTCAGAGGTATCAGGATTCGAATTCTGTACCATTCATGCACTGTGTCATGTGGGAAGGTTACCTGCCCTGTCTCACCTCCTGCTCCCATGTCTGTGAAATAGGGGTCACAAGTGGACTGTACCGAAACACAGTGGCCAATCTGTAAACCTGTATTATAAATGCAGAAAAACCACATTCACAAAGATGCTTTTCACAGGTATATTTAAAGAGCAGACTAATTAGAAACAAATGGTGCAAAAAATAGGCAGATTCATTCCAAAAATATAAGAATTTAATTAATGATGAATCTTTTTTTATGTGCATCATTAATTTTTGATGTAGTGTTCTTTAATAGCAATCATAGTAAGCTTCGAAAGCCAAGATGCCTGATGACTGCTTGTGGTTACCCAGATGTTCACATCATAGGGAGAAAGGGCAGAGAGGATTCAGGGGTTTAATCATGTCACCACAGTGGTTAACAACCCACACTGACCCTATTAATGAGAGAGGAGAAAGACATGTAGGCCCAAGATGTGGAATCAAGTGCATGACACCAAGAATCTTTCAGAGCCCCTGCCATCAGTCCAGTAGTCAAACCATAATCAAGGGATAGAACGAACACTTAAACATAGCTGAGGGTGAAGAGGCACAGTATGGGTTATTCTTTCATTCCAAGATCTGACAATAGCAAGAAATGAAAAGAAAGTTTGATTTCCTAAAGGCATGCAAGGTGACCAGGATTGTCCCCTCCTATGGAGGGGATTGTTGTCCTGGAGTCACATCCAGTTTAACATTTGTCACAGGTTTTTAATGAAGTGCCATTATTAGTAGTTATATTAAAATAGCCCAGCATGAATTCAGTAGACTTCCAATTAATTCCAACTTCCACTGACTTCATTTTAAGTAGTATGTAAGATGCATGTATGATGCCCAGAACTCTGACTTTGGCATCTGAAAGATGACAGCAATAAATATCACCTCTAAACATATTCCCTTTGGGTGCCTGGATGGCTCAGTGGGTTAAGTATCTGCCTTCCACTCAGGTCATGATCCCAGGGTCCTCAGATGGAGCCCAGTGCAAGTGGGGCTCCCTGCTCGGCACAGAGCCTGCTTCTCCCTCTCCCCCTGTCCTTTCACCCTGCTTGAGCTCTTTCCCTCTTATATTCTCTCTCTCTCTCTAATAAATAAATAAGGATATTAAGGAAGGCACGTATTGCATGGAGCACTGGGTGTGGTGCATAAACGACTTTTGATACACTGAAAAAATAAAATTAAATTTAAAAAATAAATAAAAATAAAAATAAATAATAAAATAAGAATAAAATAAAAAATAAAATAAAATAGGGGCGCCTGGGTGGCTCAGTGCGTCAAAGCCTCTGCCTTTCGCTCAGGTCATGATCCCAGGGTCCTGGGATCGAGCCCCGCGTCAGGCTCTCTGCTTGGCAGGGAGCCTGCTTCCTCCTCTCTCTCTCTCTGCCTGCCTCTCTCCCTACTTATGATCTCTATCTGTCAAATGAATAAAATCTTAAAAAAAAATAAAATAAAATATAGAATAAAATAATAAAATGAAATTAAGTGAAATAATAAAATAATAAAATAACATGTCCCCAGGGTGCCTGGGTGGCTCAGTCATTAAGCATCTGCCTTCAGCTCAGGTCATGATCCTGGGTTCCTGGAATGGAGCCCCGTACAGGGATCCTCGCTCCATGAGGAGCCTGCTTCTCCCTCTCCCACTCCCTCTGCTGTGTTCCTTCTCTTGCTGTGTCTCTGTCAAATAAATAAAATCTTAAAAAAAAATGTCCCCTTCAAGGACAGAATGTCCCTTCCTTTCTGACATGAGGCAGCTCCCCCCACTACAAGTCATTAGAAGCAGCCAGTTGCCTCTGGTCTCTGGTGAGATACAGGTAATCATTTCTTGCTCCTGTCAGCTACCTGGTACATCAGTTGGCCACAGTGCTGGGGCAATGTAGCCCTGTGAACTCTGTCAGACATTGGAGACTTTCACTGTGGAGCATGCAGAGACGTGGAAAGCTCTGCTACAGGGAGTTTGTCATGCAGCCATTTACTTAATTTATTATTTGGTAATGCTTTTTTAATTATTATTAGGTTCAAGTAGTCAGCATCCAGTACATCACTGGTTTCTGATGCAGTGTTCAATGATTCGTTAGTTGTGTATAACAGCCAGTGCTCATCACAACACATGCACTTCTCAATGCCCAGCACCCAGATACCTGATCTCCCCACCCATGTCCCCTCTGCAACCCAGTTTGTTTCTCAGAATCCAGTCTCTCATGGTTTGTCTCCCTCTTTGATTTCTTCCATTCAGTTTTCTATCCCTTACCCTATGACTCTGCTGTATTCCTTATGTTACATGTATGAGTGAAACCATATGATAATTGTCTTTCTCTACGTATTTCACTTAGCATAATCTCCTCCTATTCCATCCATGTTGATGTAAATGAAAAGTATTCATCCTTTCTGATGGCTGAGTAATATTCCATTGTATATATGAACCACATCTTCTTTATTGCATTCATCTGTTGAAGGGCATTTCAGCTCCTTCCACTATTTGGATATTGTGGACATTGCTGCTATGAAAATTGGGGTGCAGGTGCCCCATCTTTTCACTACATCTGTATCTTTGGAGTAAATGCCCAGTAGTGCAATTGCTGAATCATAGGTTAGCTATATTTTTAACATCTTGAGGAACTTGCATACTGTTTTCCAGTTGGCTGTACTAGCTTGCATTCTTACCAACATTATAAGAGGGTTCCCCTGTCTCCACATCCTCACCAATATTTGTTGTTTCTGGCCACAATCAATTATTCTATTGTTAATTTTTGCCATCCTAACTGATATAATGCTTTTTAAAATTTTTTAAATAAGCAATTTTAGTAGCTCAAAGAACCCCAAATGTGTATATAATAAAAAGTTAAGGTACTGAATTTTTACTTCCCAAGGAAGTTGATGAACATACACATCAGTATGCACACAATGTCAACATCTACCATTTGCCACTGGAACTTTGGAAACCCAAAGCCCCAAACCTGAAAAAAGGTGATCAATATTTAATCTAAAAGTTCAGTTGTGTGTGTGTCCTTTTTTTTTAAAGATTTTATTTACTTAGGGAGCCTGATGTGGGGCTCAAGCCCAGGACTCTGGGATCATGACCTGAGCCAAAGGCAGCCACTTAACCAACTGAGCCACCCAGGTGCCCCAGTTGTGTGTGTGTCTTAAGACTGGGCCCTAAAAGGTGGTTAAACCCCTGGAACTGCAGAAGGTACATTGGCATCACTCTGTGAATGATAACTTCTCACATACATCCATAGACTGTGTTCTAGACATACTTCCTTCATTTTGATACCAAATGTCTGTTGTGTAGTTAAAAAACACAAACAATAGTTGTTAAGAGTTTGCCTTCCTCAGGAAAATACCGCATGCCATGAAATGATGCCAGATTTAACACCATTGTCCTCACATGCTTCACTCAGTTAATTCCAATTATGGTTTGATTTTCTCATCAGCCTTTGCAATCAACATCAAATTTTTGCTAGGTCCATTCTGCCAAAGGCAAATATTTTATATAATAATATTAAATAAATAAATTTATTAAATAAATAAATAAATGAATTTAGTTTAAAAATTCAACACTGAAAATAAATTTTTGTTTTGAGATGACTATCTTAATAAAAATTTAAGTAGCACACAGCATGTGGTAAAAAAATAATATTCTTACTAAATTAAAAAACATGTATAGCAGAATATTTGGGGAATACATTGTGATGTACATATAATTGAAAATTGTGCTCAAGCAAGCTGCACCATTCTAGTCAAATGTTAAGCACAGTTTTCTATTTTAAATACTTTTTAATGCATACAGAGAAACTGAACCTCAAGATGCCTTTGACAAAACCGATGTGCAATATGAAAAAATCACCGAAGTGGTCCATGTTTTTCTTCTCGCAGTCTGCCATCAAGCTGATGTTAGAAATACTTCAGTCTTCAAAGAATCATTTTGTGAACCAAACCTAGATGGCTGACAATAACATTGAACACTTTTGTAAATGAGTCCCTGAAATTCTAGTTGCATTTAAAGTAGTTAAAAATCATTAAATATTCAAACAAAAAATAAAATAAAAACTGCTTTGAAGCTTTTATCAAAATGTAATTATTAAAAGTAAATAGGAATCCACTGAAATTTATTCCCTTGAAAAGTGAGCTGAACAATTTAAACAATGAAAGCTCAAACTGTACATGAGCTTTTATGCTGAAATTTCATAATTGTACTTTATAACATCTCAAGTTTTGATACAGTTATATTTTTAATTAGATAAATTAGATAAATATTTTAATTATATAGATAAATTTAATTATAGACAAATTAGATAAATTTAATTAGATAGATAAATATATTCTGAAAATGTAATGAAATAAAACTCAGAAGATCCATGATTTTGCAGCATCTAAATTTATCAAAACCTTCAAAATAATCACAGGGACAACATATTAATAAGTTTTTCATATAAAAATTCCTGTTAAAGAAAGTGCTCTGAAGGGAAGCCATAAGGTAATTCCTATTAACATATTTGGACTAACATATTTTTCCATAAAAGGCAACTTTTAAAAAATTGCATGCAATTATGTGGAAAATAAAATATGAGCACAATGAGAAAAAATACATTCTTCAGAAAGATACCAGGAACAGCGTATTAAAAAAAGAAATGGCAAAAAAAAAAAAAAGAAGAAAGAAGAAAAAGGAAAAGAAAGAAAGAAAGAAATGGCTAAATCCAGATACACAATAAGTTACATTTTAAATCAAATTTAGGGTAGATTAAATCCAGCAAAAATTGACAGGTGATGTTTCATCAGAAAAAAGTATTTTTAAAGAATGTATATTGCTACATTTTATTATTATTTGTAAAAACTGGAAGAGTTTTTAATTTGTTGGTTGAGCTGTTCCTGCTGAGTCTTTTCTTTTTTATATTGTGTTATCATCATTAGTTTTTGATGTAGTGTTCTTGATTCATTGTTTGCATATAATACCCAGTGCTCCATGCAGTACATGCCTCCTTAATAGCCATCACCAGGCTAACACATCTTCCAACCACTCCCCTAAAAACCTCAGTTTTTGTTTTTTTTCCCCCAGAGTCCATAGTCTGTCATGGTTCATCTCCTGCTCTGATCCCCCCACTTCATTTTTCCCTTCCTCCTCCTAATGTCCTCCATGTTATTCTTTATGTTCCACAAATAAGTAAAACTATATGATAATTGACTTTCTCTGCTTGACTTATTTCATTCAGCATAATCTCCTCCAGTCCCATCCATGTTGATACAAAAGTTGGGTATTCATCCTTTCTGATGGAGGAATAATATTTCATTGTATATATGGACTACATCTCCTTTTATCCATTCATCTGTTGAAGGGCATCTTAGTTCTTTCCACAGTTTGGCGACTGCAGCTTGCTGCTATGAACGTTGGGGTACAGATGGCCCTTCTTTTCACTGCCTCTCTGTCTTTGGGTAAATACCCAGTAGTGCAATTGCAGGTCATAGAGTAGCTCTATTTTTAAGTTCTTAAGGAATCCCCACACTGTTTTCCAAAGTGGCTGCACCAACTTGCATTCCCACCAAGAGTGTAGAGGGTTCCCCTTTCACTTAGTATAATCTCCCTCAGTTCCATCCATGTTGATACAAAAGCTGGGTATTCATCCTTTCTGATGGCTGAGTAATATTCCATTGTATATATGGACCACATCCTTATCTGTTCATCTGTCAAAGGGTATCTCAGCTCCTTCCACATTTGGTTATTGTGAACATTGCTGCTATGAACATTGGGGTGAAGATGGCTCTTCTTTTCACTACATCTGTATCTTTGGGGTAAATACTCAGTAGTACAATTGCAGCATCATAGGGTAGCTCTATTTTTAACTTTTTGAGGAATCTGCACCCTGTTTTCCAAAACTGTTATACCACCTTGCATTCCCATCAACAGGGTAAGAGGGTTCCACCTTCTCCACATCCTCTCTAACATTTGTTGTTTCTTGCTTGCCTTGTCAATTTTTGCCATTCTAACTGGTATAAGATGATATCTCAGTTTGATTTTGACTTGAATTTCCCTGATGGCTAATGATGATGAACATTTCTTCATGTGTCTGTTAGCCATTTATATGTCTTCTTTGGAGAAGTGTCTGTTCATATCTTCTGCACATTTTTTGACTTGAGTCAATTTGAGAAGTTCTATATAGATCTTGGATATCAGCCCTTTATATGTAGTGTCATTTGCAAATATCTTCTCCCATTCTATGGGTTGACTCCGTTTTGTTGATTGTTTCCTTTGATGTGCAGAAGCTTTTGATCATGATGAAGTCCCAAAAGTTCATTTTTGTTTTTGTTTCCCTTGCTTTTGGAGACATATCTTGAAAAAAGTTGCTGTGGCCAATGTCAAAGAGGTTACTGCCTATGTTCTCCTCCAGGACTTTGATGGATTCCTGTCTCACATTGAGGTCTTTCATCCATTTAGAGTTTATTTTTGTGTATGGCATAAGAGGATATAGCTGACCAATTTTTCCCAGCACCATTTGTTGAAGAGACTGTCTTTTTTCATTGGGTATTTTTTCCCTGTTTTGTCAAAGATTATTTGACTATAAAATTGAGGGTCCATATCTGGGCTCTCTATTCTGTTCCATTTATCTATGTGTCTGTTTTTATGCCAATACCAGGCTGTCTTGGTGAATACAGCTTTGTAATATAGTTTGAAATCAGGCAACATGATGCCCCCTGCTTTGTTTTTCTTCCTTAATATTTTCTTGGTGATTCAGGGTCTTTTCTGGTTCCATACAAATTTTAGTATTGTTTATTTCAGCACTTTGAAAAATGCCATTGATATTTTGATCAGGATGGCACTGAAAGTATAGATTCCTCTGGGCAACATAAACATTTTAACAATATGTGTTCTTCGAATCTATGGACATGGAATGTTTTTCCATCCTTTTGTGTCTTCAATTTCTTTCATGAGTGTTCTATAGTTTCTAGAGTGTAGATCCTTTCCCCTTTGGTTAGGTTTATTATAAGTTATCTTATGGCTTTTCGTGCTAGTGTAAATGGAATTGATCCATTAATATCTTTTTCTACAGCTACATTGTCAGTGTTAGGAAAGCCACTGATTTCTGTGCATTGATTTTGTATCCTGCCACATTACTGAATTGCTGTATGAGTTCTAGTAATTTAGAGGTGGAGTCTTCTGGGTTTTCCACATAAAGTATCATGTCATCTGCAGAGAGAGAGAGTTTGACTTCTTCTTTGCCAATTTGATAACTTTTATTTATCTTTGTTGTCTGATAGCTGTTGTTAGGACTTCTAGTACTATGTTGAACCAATAACTATTTTAAATTATGTTTCAGTTAGATGTTCATGTTTACACAACCATTACAAAGTGCAACAACTACTTCATATTGTTGTTTTATGATGTTGTTCGTAAAGTAAGCATAACTGTACTGCATGTTAGGTGATGTGAGGCATTCCTTGCCCACAACTCCATAAACTTAACATTGGTCTCTAAATGGCCCCAGAGCTTCTCTCAAGTAATGACTTAGTTGGTGGCTCAATCTCCACAAGGGAAAATATAACACTAGTTATTTGTTTACTACTTACTGAGTATGTACTTGTTCCAGAAACTATATGAGTAACCTGACAAATGTTAGATCCCAGTTGTCATCATCCCTAATTTAGAAATAATACAAATGAGATTTAGAATGTTAAAATTTCCATGCCAGCATGACAGGAGCAAAAGATGGGGCCTATTTATCATGACCTATGAGACCTCTATTATATTGCAGTGCCCCAAAATGGTAGATATCACAAAGCACTTAAAGTCTACACAACTTAAGTTTACAATGTCTTATACTATTCTTTTATTTCCTTTTTATTTTCTTTCTCTTAACTCCCTGGTTGTAGATTTTTTTTCCCCAAAATGAAAGTAGTGTTTTTGCTTTTATGGTTACACATATTTCTCCTTGAGAGTAGGGGTGATTAATATAGCGTGAATAGGAGAGATCAGAGTCCACCATACATTATAAACATTGGCTAACACATTCCTAAGTAAAATTTTGTTACATCCAACACAAAATACAAAAATGATCAATGGATAGAATGGGAGAAAGAGGGGCACCTGGGTGCCTCAGTCAGGTAAGTATCTGCCTTTGACACAGGTCATGATCTCAGGGTCCTGGAATCAAGTCCCACATTGGGTTCCCTGCTCAGCATGGAGTCTACTTCTCCCTGTGCCCCTCCCAACCCCTGCTTGTGCTCTCTCTCTCACTCTTTCTCTGTCTGAAATAAATAAATAAAATCTTAGAGAAATAAAGAAGAAACAACCATGAGTTGAGTTTCTCAAGGCTTCATTATTAAATAGAGCTTGCTATTTGTCCGTGTGGTCAACCTCCCTCAAAATTTGGAGACTTGTGTTCTGGCAACTAGGCATCACAAACCAACACCTGACATCCACTAGAAATATTCTGGGATTCTTTAAGCATGCATGGATCCCAGAAGGGAAGAGTAAGGAGTGAATGATAAAACAATAACCTAAATTAACCAAAGCGATTACTTTAATTAAGACATAAATGTTATGGTCTGCCATTTTAATCCATAATTCTTATCTTCTGTGGGAAGTCTAATTGCAAGTAACTTTAATTAAGAAAACAAATCACCACCTTACACCAGTTAGAATGGCCAAAATTAGCAAGACAGGAAACAACATGTGTTGGAGAGGATGTGGAGAAAGGGGAACCTTCTTACACTGTTGGTGGGAATGCAAGTTGGTGCAGCCACTTTGGAGAACAGTGTGGCGATTCCTCAAGAAATTAAAAATAGAACTTCCCTATGACCCTGCAATTGCACCACTGGGCATTTACACCAAAGATACAGATGTAGTGAAAGGAAGGGCCATCTGTACCACAATGTTTATAGCAGCAATGGCCACAGTTACCAAACTGTGGAAAGAACCAAGGTGCCCTTCAACAAACAAATGGATAAGGAAGATGTGGTCCTTATACATGATGGAATATTATGCTTCTATCAGAAAAGATGAATACCCAACTTTTGTATCAACATGGATGGGACTGGAAGAGATTATACTGAGTGAAATAAGTCAAGCAGAGAAAGTCAATTATCATATGGTCTCACTTATTTGTGGAGCATAACAAATAACATGGAGGACATGGGGAGATGGAGAGGAGAGGGAGTTGAGGGAAACTGATTAATAGTTTTCTTATGTAATTGGGTGCTCCCATATTGGGGGCATAGATATTCACAATTGTTAGATCATCTTGGCAGATAGTCCCTTTAAGAATTATGTAGTGTCCTTCTGTATCTCTGACTACAGTCTTTAGTTTAAAATCTAATTTATATGATATGAGAATCGCTACCCCAGCCATCTTTTGAGGCCCATTGGCATGAAAGTAGCTTCTCCATCCCTTCACTTTCAGTCTGGGTATATCCTTAGGTTCAAAATGGGACTCTTGTAGACAACATATGGATTGTTCAACACTCACAAATCAATCAATGTGATAGAACAAATCAATAAGAGAAGAGAGAAGAACAACATGGTCCTCTCAATTGATGCAGAAAAGCATTTGACAAAATCCAGCCTTCGTTCCTGATGAAAACGCTTCAAAGTAAAGGGATGGAGGGAATATTCCTGATCTTCATAAAATCTATCTATGAAAGACCCACAGCAAATATCATCCTCAATGGGAAAAAGCATGCAGCCTTCCCGTTGAGATCAGGAACACGACAAGGATGCCACTCTCACCACTCTTGTTCAACATAGTATTAGAAGTCCTAGCAACGGCAATCAGAAAACAAAGAGAAATAAAAGGTATCCAAATTGGCAAGGAAGAAGTCAAACTCTCTCTCTTCGCAGATGACATGATTCTTTATATGGAAAACCCCAAAGACTCCACCCCCAAACTACTAGAACTCATACAGCAATTCAGTGACGTGGCAGGATACAAAGTCAATGTACAGAAATCAGTGGCTTTCTTATACACTAACAATGAAAATACAGAAAGGGAAATTAGAGAATCGATTCCATTTACTATAGCACCAAGAACCATAAGATACCTGGGAATAAACCTAACCAAAGAGGTAAAGGACCTGTACTCGAGGAACTACAGAACACTCATGAAAGAAATTGAAGAAGACACAAAAAGATGGAAGACTGTTCCATGCTCTTAGATTGGAAGAATAAACATTGCTAAAATGTCTAGACTGCCTAGAGCAATCTATACTTTTACTGCCATTCCCATCAAAATTGACTAGTATTTTTCAAAGAGCTGGAGCAAATAATCTTAAAATTTGTATGGAATCAGAAGAGACCCCGAATTGCTAAGGAAATGTTGAAAAACAAAAACAAAACTGGCGGCATCACGTTACCCAATTTCAAGCTTTACTACAAAGCTGTGATCACCAAGACAGCGTGGTACTGGCATAAAAACAGACACATAGACCAGTGGAACAGAGTGGTGAGCCCAGATATGGAACCTCAACTCTATGGTCAAAAATCGACAAAACAGGAAAAAATATACGATGGAAAAAAGACAGTCTCTTCAATAAATGGTGCTGGGAAAACAGGACAGCCATATGTAGAAGAATGAAACTCGACCATTCTCTTACACCGTACACAAAGATAAACTCGAAATGGATAAAAGACCTCAAAGTGAGACAAGAATCTATCAGAATCCTAGAGGAGAACATAGGCAGTAACCTCTTCAATATCAGCCACAGCAACTTCTTTCAAGATAGGTCTCCAAAGGCCAAGGAAACAAAAGCAAAAATGAACTTTTGGGACTTCATCAAGATCAAAAGCTTCTGCACAGCAAAAGAAACAGTCAACAAAACAAAAAGGCAACCCACAGAATGGGAGAAGATATTTGCAAATGACAGTACAGACAAAAGGTTGATATCCAGGATCTATAAAGAACTTCTCAAACTCAACACACACAAAACAGATAATCATATCAAAAAATGGGCAGAAGTTATGAATAGACACTTCTCCAACAAAGACATACAAATGGCTATCAGACACATGAAAAAATGTTCATCATCACTAGCCATCAGGGAGATTCAAGTTAAAACCACATTGAGATACCACCTGACACCAGTTGGAATGGCCAAAATTAGCAAGACAGGAAATAACGTGTGTTGGAGAGGATGTGGAGAAAGGGGAACCCTCTTACACTGTTGGTGGGAATGCAAGTTAGTGCAGCCACTTTGGAGAACAGTGTGGAGAGTCCTCAAGAAATTAAAAATAGAGCTTCCGTATGACCCTGCAATTGCACTGCTGGGTATTTACCCCAAAGATACAGATGTAGTGAAAAGAAGGGCCATCTGTACCCCAATGTTTATTGCAGCAATGGCTACGGTCGCCAAACTGTGGAAAGAACCAAGATGCCCTTCAACGGATGAATGGATAAGGAAGATGTGGTCCATATACACAATGGAGTATTATGCCTCCATCAGAAAGGACGAATACCCAACTTTTGTAGCAACATGGATGGGACTGGAAGAGATTATGCTGAGTGAAATAAGTCAAGCAGAGAGAGTCAAGTATCATATGGTCTCCCTTATTTGTGGAGCATAACAAAGAACATGGAGGACATGGGGAGATGGAGAGGAGAGGGAGTTGAGGGAAACTGGAAGGGGAGGTGAACTATGAGAGACTATGGACTCTGAAAAACAACCAGAGGGTTTTGATGGGACGGAGGGGGGGAGGTTGAGGAACCAGGTGGTGGGTAATAGGGAGGGCACGTACTGCATAGAGCACTGGGTTTGATGCCAAAACAATGAACACTGTTATGCTGTAAATAAACAAATAAACAAAAAAAATTAAAAAAATAATAAATAAATAAAAAGTCTGCTCTACTGAGGGACATCGCTCCAGAGGCTAAACCGGGGTGAAGCCCACCCGAGGTCAGCATAAACCCAGGTCCCGTGGGATCACAAAAGGACTGGGGGTGTCTGAGTGCCACAGAGCTCACAGGTATTAGAGCGGGGAAGCAGGATACAGTGACAAAGCTGAGGAGTGATCTCTCAGCTCAGGGTTGCATTGAACTGGTCGCAGGCTGGGTGAGCTCAGAGCATGGCCAGAGGCCACGGAGAAAGAAGCAACCAAGCTCTTTTCTCCAGGCATAGGCGACCGAGTGCTTTTCTCCAAACACGACCAGAGGCCAGGGAAATGGGAGTAATTGGGTGGTTTTCTCTGAGGGCACACTGAGGAGCAGCACCCCGAGCTCTCGGCTCATCCACCCCGGAGACTGGGAGGCTGCCATTAGCTTTCCCATCCTCCAGAACTCTACCGAGAGTGTTCAGGGAACAAAAGCTGCCGAAAGTGAACCCAAGGGTATTACTTAGCCTGGCTCCTGACAAGGGCGGGGCAATTCCCCCTCGGGCAAAGACACTTGAGAATCACTACAACAAGCCCCTCCCCAGAAGATCAACAAGATACCCAGCCAAGACCAGCTTCACTTACCAAGGAGAACAGCGGAATTCCAGAGGAAGAGAAAGCAAAGCAAGGAATTCATGGCTTTCTCTCAATGATTCTTTAGTCCTGCAGTCAATTTTTTTAATATATATTTTCTTCTACTAATTTCTTTAACTTTTACCCTTTCTTCTTTTAACTTTTTTTTCTTTTTTAACAAGTTTATCTTAACAATACCTTACAAATAATAATAATAATCTTTTTTTGAACCTTTATTATTATAGTCATATTTTATCCTCCATTGTATCTAACTGTATTTTTTGTATATACATATATTTTCTTTTTTCAATATTTTGTCCTTATCTGTTTTCTTTTCTTATTTTTTTTTCTTCTTTATCCCCTTTCTCCCTCCCACGATTTGGGGTCTCTTCTGATTTGGTTAAAGCACATTTCCCTGGGGTCCTAGCCACCCTTTTAACATTTTATTTGCTCCTTTATATATTCTTACCTGGAAAAATGAAAATCACCACATAAAGAAGAACAAGAAGCAGTACCAAAGGCTAGGGACCTAAGCAATACGGGCATTGGTAATATGACAGACCTAGAGTTCAGAATGACAATTCTCAAGATTCTAGCTGGGCTCAAAAAGGCATGAAAGATATTAGAGAAACCCTTTCCTGAGACAAAAAAAGCCCTTTCTGGAGAAATAAAGGAACTAAAATCTAACGAAATTGAAATCAAAAAAGCTATTAATGAGGTGCAATCAAAAATGGAAGATCTTACTGCTCAGATAAATGAGGCAGAAGAAAGAATTAGTAACACAGAAGACCAAATGACAGAGATTAAAGAAGCTGAGCAAAAGAGAGACAAACAAATACGGAACCATGAGGAGAGAATTCGAGAGATATGTGACACGGTAAGATGACACAACATGAGAATAATGGGAATTCCAGAAGAAGAAGAAAGAGAGAGGGAGCATAAGGTATATTGGAGAGAATTATTGGAGAGAATTTCCTAATATGGCAAAGAGAACAAGCATCAAAATCCAGGAGGTGCAAAGAACACCCCTCAAAATCAATAAAAATAAGTCCACACCCTGTCACCTGATAGTAAAATTTACAAGTCTTAGTGACAAAGACAAAATCCTGAAAGCAGCCCAGGGAAAAGAAGTCTGTAACATACAAGGGTAAAAACGTTAGATTGGGAGCAGACTTATCCACAGAGACCTGGCAGACCAGAAAGAACCGGCATGATATATTCAGAGTACTAAAAGAGAAAAACATGCAGCCAAGAATACTATATCCAGCTAAGCTATCATTGAAAATAGAAGGAGAGATAAAAGCTTCCAGGACAAACAAAAACTGAAAGAATTTGTAAACACCAAACCAGCTCTACAGGAAATATTGAAAGGGGTCCTCTAAGCAAAGAGGGACCCTAAAAGTAGTAGATCAGAAAGGAACAGAGACAATATACAGTAACAGTCACCTTACAGGCAATACAATGGCACTAAACTCATATCTCTCAATAGTTACCCTGAATGTTAATGGGCTAAATGCCCTAATCAAAAGACACAGGGTATCAGATTAGATAAAAATCAAAACCCATCAATATGCTGCCTACAAGAAACTCATTTTAGACCCAAAGACACCTCCAGATTTAAAGTGAGGGGGTGGAAAACAATTTACCATGCTAATGGACATCAGAAGAAAGCTGGGGTGGCAATCCTTATATCAGATCAATTAATTTTAAGCCAAAGGCTATAAAAAGAGATGAGGAAGGACACTATATCATACTCAAAGGGTCTATCCAACAAGAAGACCTAACAATTTTAAATATCTATGCCCCTAATGTGGGATCAGCCAATTATATCAACCAATTAGTAACAAAATCAAAGAAACACATCAATAATAATACAATAATAGTAGTGGACTTTAACACTCCCTTCACTGAAATGGACAGATCATCCAAGTAAATGATCAACAAGGAAATAAATGCCTTAAATGACACACGGGGCCAGATGGACATCACAGATATATTCAGAACATTTCATCCCAAGGCAACAGAATACACATTCTTCAATAGTGCACATATAGCATTCTCTAAATAGCTCACATCCTGGGTCATAAATCAGATCTCAACTGGTATCAAAAGATTGGGATTATTCCCTGCATATTTTCAGACCACAATGCTTTGAAGCTAGAACTCAATCACAAGAAGACATTTAGAAAGAACCCAAATACATAGAGACTAAAGAGCATCCTTTTAAAAAATGAATGGGTCAACTAGGAAATTAAAGAAGAATTGAAAAAATTTATGGAAACTAATGATAATGAAAACACAAGGTTCAAAATCTGTGGGTCACAACAAAGGCAGTCCTGAGAAGAAAATATATAGTGGTACAAGACTTTCTCAAGAAATAAAAAAAGTCTCAAGTACACAACCTACCCCTACACCTAAAGGAACTAGAGAAAGAACAACAAAGAAAGCCTAACCCCAGCAGGAGAAGAGAAATCATAAAGATCAGAACAGAAATCTATGACATAGAAACTAAAAAAAAATAGAACAAACCAATGAAACTAGGAGCTGGTTCTTTTAAAGCATTAGTAAGATTGATAAACCTCTGGCCAGACATATCAAAAAGAAAAAAGAAGGGACCCAAATAAATAAAATCATGAATGAAAGAGGAGAGATCACAACCAACACCAAAGAAATAAAAACAATTATAAGAACATACCATGAGCAACACTATGCCAAAAAATTCAACAATCTGGAAGAAATGGATACATTTCTAGAAACATATAAACTACCACAACTGAACCAGGAAGTAATAGAAAACCTGAGCAGACCCATAATCAGTAAGGAGATTGAAACAGTCATCAAAAATCTCCAAACAAACAAAACCCCAGGGCCAGATGGCTTCCCAGGGAGAATTATACCAAACAGTTAAAGGATTACTAATTCCTATTCTCCTGAAACTGTTCCAAAAATTAGAAATGGAAGGAAAACTTTCAAACTCATTTTAGGAGGCCAGCATCACCTTGATCCCAAAACCAGACAAGGATCCCACCAAAAAAGAGAACTACAGACCAATATCCTTGATGAGCACAGATGCAAAAATTCTCACCAAAATACTAGCCAATAGGATCCAACAGTACATGAAAAGGATCATTCACCACGACCAAGTGGGATTTATTCCAGGGCTGCAGGGTTGGTTCAACATCCACAAATCAATCAATGTGATAGAACACATTAATAAAAGAAAGAACAAGAACCATATGATACTCTCAATAGATGCTGAAAAAGCATTTGACAAAGTACAGCATCCCTTCCTGATCAAAACTCTCCAAAGTGTAGGGATAGAAGGCACATACCTCACTATTATCAAAGCCATCTATGAAAAACGCACCGCAAATATCATTCTCAATGGATAAAAACTGAAAGCTTTTCCACTAAGGTCAGGAACACGACAGGGATGTCCATTATCACCACTGCTATTCAACATAGTACTAGAAGTCCTAGCCTCAGCAATCAGACAACAAAAAGAAATTAAAGGCATCCAAATTGGTAAAGAAGAAGTCAAATAATCACTCTTCGCAGATGATATGATACTATATGTGGAAAACCCAAAAGACTCCACTCCAAAACTTGTACAGGAATTCAGTAAAGTGTCAGGATATAAAGTCAATGCACAGAAATCAGTTACATTTCTTTACACCAACAACAAGACAGAAGAAAGAGAAATTAAGGAGTCAATCCCATTTACAATTGCACCCAAAACCGTAAGATACCTAGGAATAAACCTAACCAAAGAGGCAAAGAATCTATACTCAGAAAACTATAAAATATTCATAAAAGAAATTGAGGAAGACACAAAGAAATGGAAAAATGTTCCATGCTCAAGAACAAATATTGTGAAAATGTCTATGTTACTTAAAGCAAACTACATATTTAATGCAATCCCTATCAAAATACCATCCATTTTTTTCAAAGAAATGAAACAAATAATCCTAAAATTTATAGGGAACCAGAAAACACCTCAAATTGTCAAAGGAATATTGAAAAAGAAAGCCAAAGTTGGTGGCATCACAATTCCAGACTTCAAGCTCTATTACAAAGCTGTCATCATCAAGACAGTATGGTACTGGCACAAAAACAGACACATAGATCAATGGAACAGAATAGAGAGCCCAGAAATAGACCCTCAACTCTACGGTCAACTAATCTTCGACAAAGCAGGAAAGAATGCTGATGGAAAAAAGACAGTCTCTTCAACAAATGGTGGTGGGAAAATTGGACAGCCACATGCATAAAAATGAAATTGGACGACTTTCTTACACCATGAACAAAAATAGACTCAAAATAGATGAAGGACCTCAATGTGAGAAAGGAATCCATCAAAATCCTTGAGGAGAACACAGGCAGCAACCTCTTCAACCTCAGCCGCAGCAACATCTTCCTAGGAACATCGCCAAAGGCAAGGGAAGCAAGGGCAAAAATGAACTATTGGGATTTCATCGAGATCAAAAGCTTTTGCACAGCAAAGGAAACAGTTAACAAAACCAAAATACAACTGACAGATTGGGAGAAGATATTTGCAAACAACATATCAGATAAAGGGCTAGTATCCAAAATCTTTAAAGAGCTTAGCAAACTCAACACCCAGAGAACAAATAATCCAATCAAGAAATGGGCAGAGGACATGAACAGACATTCTGCAAAGAAGACATCCAGATGGCCAACAGACACATGAAAAAAATGCTCCACATCTCTCGGCATCAGGGAAACACAAATCAAAACCACAATGATATACCACCTCACACCCATCAGAATGGCTAAAATTAACAAGTCAGGAAATGACAGATGCTGGCAAGGATGCAGAGAAAGGGGAACCTTCCCACACTGCTGGTGGGAATGCAATCTGGTGCAGCCACTCTGGAAAAAAGTGTGGAGGTTCTTCAAAAAACTGAAAATAGAGCTACCCTATGACTCAGCGATTGCACTGATGTGTATATATCCTAAAGATACAAATGTGGTGCTCCGAAGGGGCACATGCACCCAAATATTTATGGCAGCAATGTCCACAATAGCCAAACTATGGAAAGAACCTAGATGTCCATCAACAGATAAATGGATAAAGAAGATGTGGTATATATACACAGTGGAATACTATGCAGCCATCAAAAGAAATGAAATCTTGTCATTTGCGATGACGTGGATGGAACTAGAGGGTATTATGCTTAGGGAAGTGAGTCAGTTGGAGAAAGACATCTATCATATGATCTCCCTGATATGAGGAAGTGGAGATGCAACATGGGGGGTTTTGGGGGGTAGGAAAATAAACAATGAAAGAAGATGGCATCGGGATGGAGACAAACCATAAAAGACTCTATCTCAAAAAACAGACTGAGTGTTGCTGGTGGGAGTGGGGATGGGATAGGGTGGTGGGGATATGGACATTTGGGAGAGTATGTGCTATGATGTGTACTGTGAAATGTGTAAACCTGGTGAGTCACAGTCCTGTACCCCTAGGCCCTGGGGATAAAACACATTATATGTTTATTTAAAAATTTAAAAATAAAAATTAAAAAAAAAGAAAAGAAATCAATAGATACCAAATGGGAATATTTAGAAGAAGGTATTGATTATTAAATCCTTAGAAATATACCAACTAGTTCAGCAACGTTTTATGAAATTTTAATTTCCCACAGATCACACAAACTATATCTGTAAAAGACTAAACAAAGTGGACGAAAAGAGGAAACTCAAGCATGCCATCACCCCACATCTGAAGGCATAGAATGGGTGGTGATCTCCCAGGCTTCATCACCACCCATTCTACTCCATAATTAGCACTGTGCCCTTGAGAAGGTACTAAGCTTGACAGTATTTACATTGGATTTGTATTATTTTGCTCTCCCTATAGATGAGAAAACTCAGGCCAAAAGAGGTTAAATCACTTTTGCACAGTCACACAGCTTATAAAGGGCATGATAGTATTTGAATTCAGAACTGCCTGACTCCAAAACCATCCCAGTCTTCCCCTTCTAAGCAACTTAAGAAATGAAAGTCCTCTGCACAGAGAAGTTGTCTTCCAATTAAGATTTAATACATAGAGGTTGGGGCACCTGGGTGGCTCAGTGGGTTAAAGGCTCTGCCTTCACCTCAGGTCACAATCCCAGCTTCCTGGGATCGAGCCCCACATCGGGCTCTCTGCTCGGCCAGAAGCCTGCTTCCTCCTCTCTCTCTGCCTTCCTCTCTGCCTACTTGTGATCTCCATCTGTCAAATAAATAAATAAAATCTTTAAAAATTTTTAATACACAGAGGTGGCAAGGAAAAATGTTATTTTTTAAAGATTCATTTGTTTATTTGACAGAGAGAGAGCACAAACAGGGGGAGAAGCAGGCAGAGGGAGAGGGAGAAGCAGGCTTTCCCTGAGTGGGGAGCCTGATGTGGGGCTCAATATCAGGACCTGGAAATCATGACCTGAGCCAAAGTCAGATACTTAACTGACTGAGCCACCCAGGCACCCTAAAAACTGTTATTCTTTATACACAGATCATATCTTGTTTCTCTATTTAATTTTTAATTGAAGTAAAATATACACAAATGTACTTCTTACCCATTTTAAGTATATAATTTAGTAGTGTTCACTATATTTACATTGCTGTGCCACCAGTCTCCAGAACTTTTTTAATCTTATGAAACTGAAACTCATACCCATTAAACAGCAATTCTATTTTCCTCTTCCCTCATGCCCTAGCAACCACACTATTCTATTTTCTGCTTGTATGATTCTGACTATTCAGCTACCTCATATAAATGGAATTATATGGTACTTATATTTTTGTGACTAATTTATTCACTTATCATAATATAAGCAATGTTCATCCATTCATAGCATGTTTAAGAATTCCTTTCTTCTTTTAACACTGAATAATATTTCATTGCATGTGTATACTACATTTTGTCTATCCAGCCATCCTTCCATTGATTTTTGGGTTGCTTCTACATTTTGGCCATGGTGGAAAATGTTGCTGTTAATATGGGTGTACAAATATGTCTTTGAGATTCTGCTTTCAGTCCTTTTGGGAATATACCCAGGATGGATTTTCTACATATTACATTAGTTATTTTTGAGGAAACACCATCGTATTTTCTATGGTGGCTGCCCCATGTTACATTTCCATCAACAGTGCACAGGGATCAAATTTTACATCCTTAGCAGCAGTTGGGTTTTTTGTTTGTTTGTTTCTGCTTTTTGATCGCAGCTTTCATAATGGGTTTGAAATAACATCCCATTTTGAATTTTATTTGCATTCTTTGTGACTAGTGATATTGAGCATCTTTTCATAAACTTTTTGGCCACTTGTCTATTTTCCTTAGAAAAATATTTATTTAAGTCTTTTGCCACCATACACACACACATACACACACACACACCTCAAAACAGATTAAGGACTTAAACCTAAGACTTGAAACAATAAAACTCCTTGTAGAAAATATAGCATAAAACTTCCTGGACATTGATCTTGGCAATTATCCCTTTTTAGTGAGGCCAGGGGAATTTGAGACCAAAATTATAGGAAACAAAAGGAACAATTAATAGGTAGAACTACACCAAACTAAAAGTTTTGGCACTGCAGAGAAAAACAATGGAAAAAAATGAAAAAAAAAAAAAAAGAACCTGTAGAATGGGAGAAAATATTCACAAACCAAATATATAAGGAGTTAATGTCCAGTATGTTTAAGGAATTCATACAACTCAAAGCAACGAACAAAATAAACAAAAATAACCAATTTTTAAAAAATGGACAAAGGACCTAGATAAATATTTTTCCAAAGAAGACATATAGATGGCCATCAGTTATTTGACAGATGCTCAACATCACTAATCATCAGGGAAATACAAATCAAAACCACAATGATATCACCTCACACCTATCAGAATGATCACTATCAAAAAGCCAAAAGATAACAAGTATTGGTGAGGATGTGGAGAAAGGAAAATCCTGGCGGGAATGTAAATCTATACAGCCATTATGAAAAACAATACAGAGATTCGTCAAAAACTTTAAAGTAGAACTATTAGATCCAGAAATCCCACGCCTGGGTGCTTATCTAAACAAAGTGAAATCAAAATCTTGAAGAGATATCTGCACTCCCATGTTCATTGCACCATTATTCACAATAGTCAAGACATGAAAATTCCTAAGTGTCAGTTGATAGATGAAAGGGGAAAGAAGATGTGGTGTATAAACATATATATATTCACATACATATACATACTCATACATACATGCCATGAAGCATTATTCAGTCTCAAAAAAAGAGAGAAATCCCACCATTTGCTATAACATAGATAAAACTGGAGACATTATCCTAATTGAAATAAGCCAGAACAACAGAACAACAAAGATTACATGCTCTCCCTTATAGGTAGAACCTTCAGAAAAAAGCAAAAAACAAAACAAACAAACAAACAAAAACAAACAAACTAATAGCAACAGAGAGTAGAATGGAGTTTAATGGAGGCTGGGGGAGGGGAAGTAAGGGAATAGTGAGCAAAGAATCCAAACTTTCAGTTATAAGATATATAAGTTCTGGAGGCCTAATATACAGCATGGTGACTATAGTTAAGAATAAGGTATTTTATATTTGAAATTTTCTGAGAGTAGATGTCAAGTGTTCTCACCCCCAACATCCCACACACACAGGAGTGGCTAGCTATGTGAGTTGACAGATATGTTAATTGTTTGGCCATGGTGAACATTTCACAATGTACACATATATCAAAACATCACTTTATACATTTTAAATACAATTCTTACTTGTCAATAATACTTCAATTAAACTCAGATGGAGGGAGTCTTTTGCCCATTTTAAATTGGATAATTTGTTTTATTCTTGTTATTATTGAGTTGTAGGAGTTTTTATATATTCTGGATATTAACCCCTTATCAGATAAATGATTTGTAATATTTTCTCCCATTCTGTAGGTTGCCTTCTCACATTGTTACTTGTGTCCTTTAATGCTCACAAATTTTTAATTTCTCTATAGTCCACCTTACCTATTTATACTTTTATTGCTTGCCCTTTGGTGGCATAACCAAGAAATCATTGCCAAATCCCGTGTCACAAAGCAAAAAGCATCATCAGGATTTTGACAGGGATTGCATTGAATCTGTAGATGGCTTTGGGTACTGTTGACATCTTAGAAAAATTATGTTTTCCAGTCTTTGAACATGGGATCTCTTTTTACTTATTGTGTCTTTAATTTCTTTCAGCAACATTTTGTACTTTTCAGTGTAAAAGTCTTTCACCTTATGAGTTAAGTTTATTCCTAAACATTTTATTCTTTTCAATGTAATTGAAAATGGAATTGTTTTCTTACTATCCTTTTAGGATTTTCCTTGTTAGCAGGAAGAAGTGCAGTTGATTGTTGTATGTTTATTTTGTATACTGCAATTTTCCTGAATGTTTATTAGTGTCAATATCTTTTTTATTTTTACTTAAATTCCAGGTAGTTAACATGTAGGGTAATATTTATTTCAGATGTACAGTATAGTGATTGAACACTTACAATATCCAGTGCTCATCACTTAATACCCATCACTTATTTCACCCATCCCCCACTCACCTCTGCCCTGGTAAACCTTGGTTTGTTCTCTATAATTAAAGAGTCTATTTCTTTTGTGTGTGTGTGGAATCTTTAGGATTTCCTATCATGTCATCTGCAAATAGAGAAAATATTTTTTTTCTTAATTTTAACACCTTAATTTAATTTTATTTTTCTCAGTGTTCCAGGTTTCCTTGTTTATGCTCCACACCCAAGGGGCACCTGGCTGGCTCAGTTGGTTTATGAACCACACCCAGTGCTCCATGCAATATGTGCCCTCCTTAATACTCATCACAAGGCTCATTCATCCCTCCATCGCCCTCCCCTCTATAACCCTTAGTTTGTTTCTCAGAGTCCATAGTCTCTCATGCTTCATCTCCCCTTCCAATTTCCCCAAAGTCACTTTTCTTTTATTTCTCCTAATGTCCTCCATGTTATTCCTTATGCTCCACAAGTAAGTGAAACCATATGATAACTGACTTTCTCTGCTTGACTTATTTCAATCTCCTCCAGTACTGTCCATGCTGATACAAAAGTTGAGTATTCATCCTTTCTGATGGCTGTGTAATATTCTGTTGTATATATGGGCCATATCTTCTTTATCCATTCATCTGTTAAAGGACATCTTGGCTCTTTCCACAGTTTGGTGATTGTGGACATTGTTGCTGTGAACATTGGAGTACAGATGACCATTCTTTTCACTACATCTGTATCTTTGAGATAAATACCCTGTAGTGTAATTTTTTAGGAATCTCCACACTATTTCCAAAGTGGTTGCACCAACTTGCATTCCCACCAACAGTGTAAGAGGGTTCCCCTTTCTTCACATCCTCTCCAACACTTGTTGTTTACTTTCCTATTAATTTTGGCCATTCTAACTGGTGTAAAGTGGTATCTCAATGTGGTTTTGATTTGAATTTTCCTGATGGCTAATGATGATGAACACTTTTTCACGTGTCTGTTAGCCATTTGTAGTCTGCTTTGAAGAAGTTTCTGTTCATGTTTTCTGCCCATATTTTAACATGATTATCTGGTTTTTGGGTATTTGGGTGTTGAGTTTGAGAAGTTCTTTATAGACATTGGATACCAGCCCTTTGTCTGTAGTGTCATTTGCAAATAACTTCTCTCATTCTGTGGGTTGCCTCTTTGTTTTGTTGACTATTTCCTTTCTTGTGCAGAAGCTTTTGATCTTGATGAAGTCCCAAAAGTTCATTTTCACTCTTTTTTTTCCTTTGCCTTTGGAGACGTGTCTTGAAAGAATTTGTTATGGCCAATGTCAAAGAGGTTACTGCTTATGTTCTCCTCTAGGATTTTGATAGATTCTTGCCTTATGTCGAGGTCTTTCATCCATTTCAAGTTTATCTTTGTTTTCCAATTTGGATGACTTTATTTATTTTTCTTGTCTAATTTCTCAGGCTAGGACTTCCAGTACAGTGTTGAATAGTAATGTTAAGAATAGGCATCTTTCCCTTATTCCTGTTTTTAAAGGAAAAGATTTTAATTTTCCACAATTGAGTATAATGTTAGCTATGGAATTTTCATATATTTTATTATGTTCAGATAGTTTCTTCTATGCACACAGATCTTTTAACCTCAGCCTGCAAATTTGTTTTGAGAGTGACATCAATATTCCATTTAAACATTTAATTTTGATAACTCATCCTCCAGGCTCTGACACTAGGCAACTCCATGTGAGGTAATTCACAGCAATGTAAGGGCACAGTCTTGGCCTTAAAGAAAGTTTTATTTTCTAGGAAAATAAAACCACAGAAAGAGAAGTCAACTCACACCTGTCAGAATGGCTAAAATTAATAACATAGGAAACAACAGATGTTGGCATGGATGCAGAGCAAGGGGAACACCCTAACACTGTTGGGAATATAAACTAGTGCACCTACACTGGAAAACAGTATAGATATTCCTCAAAACATTAAAAATAGAACAATTCTATGACCCAGCAATTGAACTAGGTATTTACCCAAAGGATACAAAAACAATGATTCAAAAGATACAGGCACGCCAATGTTTATACCAACATTATCAACAATAGCTGAATTATGGAAAGAGCCCAAATGTCCACTGACTGAAGAATGGATGAAGAAATTGGGAATATTACTCAGCCATTAATAAAAAAGAATGAAATCTTGCCATTTTCAAAGATGTGGATGGACTAGAGAATATAATGTTAAGCAAAATAAGTCAGTCAGAGAAAGATAAATACCCTATGATTTCATTCATATGTGGAATTTAAGACACAACACAGATAAAAGTAGAAGGAAAAAAGAGGGAGAGGCAAACCATAAAACAGGCTCTTAACTACAGAGAACAAATTGAGGGTTGCTGAAAAAGAGGTGGGCAGTGGGAGAGTTAAATGGGCAATGGGTATTAAGGAAGGCACTTATGATGAGCACTGGGTATTCTATATAAGTGTGGTGTTGTTAAATTTGACACCTGAATCTAATATCATACTGTATGTTAACTAACTGGAATTTAAATAAAAACTTGAAACTATAAAAAAAAAAAAAGTCAGAGCATACCCTTAATGGAAGAGGAGGAATGTGACCTTAAGGTGAAGGATAAACCATATTCAGGGGGCACCTGGGTAGCTCAGTGAGTTAAAGCCTCTGCCTTTGGCTCAGGTCATGATCTCAGGGTCCTGGGATCGAGCCCCACATTGGGCTCCCTGCTTGTCAGGGATCCTGCTTCCTCATCTCTCTCTGCCTGCCTCTCTGCCTACTTGTGATCTTTGTCTGTCAAATAAATAAATAAAATCTTTAAAAAAGAAACATATTCAGGCAGGATGATGATAGTGGGAAGGACCCTCCACAAACACTGTTGATATCACTGCCTTACCTCCTTCAGGACTCTGCTTACATGTCACATATTTGAAAGCTTTTTTGGATGACCTTATAGAAAAAGGCAGTCTCTACCTCATTGTCCTCCAACCCCCTCCACTTTTGTAGTATTAATTACCACCTGAAATCTTGCTCTATATTTATCTGTATTTATCTGTTCACCCATTTACTGTCCCATGTAAAATGTGAACTCTACAGGAGCTGTATTTTTGTCTGCCTTATTCACTGCTAAATGCCCAGCTACTAGAACATATTCTAGCACATGTTAGATGTTTAATAAATTTTTACTGAGTGAACAATTAATGAGTGAATGAATGAATGAATGAAAACATAAGGCCCTAGAATCAGAGGAGGCACATATTCTGCAGATAAGATCAAAGAGGAACTGAGTTGAGCCAGATTCCCAATGGCCAACACTGCCAGACAAAGAAGACTTTTTTTAAAAGATTGATTTATTTAAATTAAGGGTAGAGAGAGAGAGCATGATCTGGGAGAGGGTGGAGTAGGGAGTGTGTCAAGCAGACACGACACTGAGCACCGAGTCTGATGCGGGGCTCAAAATGGGGCTCAGTCCTGAGAGCCTGAGATCATGACATGAGCTGAAATCAAGAGTTGGCCACTCAACCAACTTAGCTATCCAGGTGCCCAAAGAAATTAGATCTTAATACACGAATTTAGGGAGGACCCTTGGGCAGTAAGTAACAAGAAAGAAAGTATGAGAATTTGGTGATATCTATGCCAAACAAACAAAAAAGGAAACACTTAAATATTTCTGCTGCAAATTGACCAGAACGTTTAATAGAAACTGTTCCTGGATGTGAATGTTCTGGTGACTTTAAAAAATCCGTTGCTCCTAGGACAAAGAGGCTCCTTACTTACAGAGGAAAGCCCATCAGAATAATGTCAGACCTGTCCACATAGACCTGGCAAGCCAGAAAGGGCTGGCAAGATATATTCAGAGTACTAAATGAGAAGAACATACAGCCAAGAATACTTTATCCAGCAAGACTGACATTTAAAATGGATGGAGAGATAAAGAGTTTCCAAGACCTGCAAGGCTTAAAAGACTATGCAACCAACAAGCCAACACTGCAGGAAATATTAAGGGGGGGACCTATAAAAGAGAAAAAAACCTAAAAATATCATTGAACAGAAATATAGAGACAATCTACAGAAAGAAAGACTTCAAAGGTAACATAATGACAATAAAAACATATCTATCAATAATCATTCTCAATGTGAATGGCCAAAATGCACGCATAAAATGATACAGGGTTCCAGATTAGATAAAATGACAGGACCCATCCATATGCTGTCTACAAGAGACCCATCTGAACGTAAGATACACCCAGATTGAAAGTGAAGGGATGGAGCAGCATCTTTCATGCCAATGGGCCTCAAAAGAAGGCTAGGGTAACAACTCTCATATCAGATAAATTAGATTTTAAACTAAAGACTGTAGTCAGAGATACAGAAGGACACTACATAATTCATAAAGGGACTATCCACCAAGATGATCTAACAATTGTAAATATCTATGCCCCCAATATAGGAGCAGCCAATTACAATAGAAAACTATTAATCAAGATAAAGAGTCATATTTATATGAATACATTAATAGTAGGAGATCTTGACACATCTCTCTCAGTAATAGAACATCCGAACAGAAAATTAAGAAAGAAACAAAAGCATTGAATGAAACACTGGAAAAGATGGACCTCATAGATATATACAGAACATTCGACCCTAAAACAACAGAATGCTCATTCTTCTCAAGTGCACATGGAACCTTCTTCAGAATAGACCACATACTGGGTCACAAATCAGGACTCAACTGACACCAAAAGACTGAGATTATTTCCTGCATATTCTCAGATCACAATGCTTTGAAACTGGAGCTCAGTCACAAGGGAAAGTTCAGAAGGAATTGAAACACCTGGAGGCCAAAAACCACCTTGCTTAAGAATGCTTGGATCAACCAGAAAATCAAAGAAGAACTAAACAATTCAAGGAAACCAACGAGATTGAAGACACTTTGGTCCAAAACCTATGGGATACAGCAAAGGCGGTTCTAAGGGGAAAATACATAGCCATCCAAGCCTCCCTCAAAAACATTAAAAAATCCAGAATACACCAGCTGTCGCTACACCTTAAAGAGCTGGAGAACCAACAAAAAATCAAACCAACTCCACACATAAGAAGGGAAATAATCAAGATTAGAGCAGAGATCAATGAGGTAGACACCAGAGATATAGTAGAATGTATCAATGAAACTAGAAGCTGCTTTTTTGAGAGAATCAATAAGATCAATAAACCATTGGCCACACTAATCCAAAAGAAAAGAGAGAAAGTCCAAATTAATAAAATTATGAATGAAAAGGGAGAGATCACAACTAACACCAACGAAGTAGAAATAATCATCAGAAGATATTATCAACAGTTATATGCCAATAAGCTAAACAACGTAAATGAAATGGATGCATTCCTGGAAAACTATAAACTCCCAAATTTGAACCAGGAAGAAATTGACAACCTGAATACACTGATATCCAGTAACAAGATTGAAGGAGTGATCAAAAACCTCCGAAAAAAACAAAAGTCCAGGACCTGACAGATTCTCTGGGGAATTCTATCAAACTTCCAAAGAAGAAATAATACCAATTCTTCTGAAGCTATTTCAAAAAATTGAAGCAGAAGGAAAACTTCCAGACTCTTTTTATGAAGCCAGCATTACCCTGATGCCCAAAACAGGCAAAGACTCTACCAAAAATGTTAATTTCAGACCAATATCTGTGATGAATATGGATGCTAAGATTCTCAACAAGATCATAGCAAACAGGATCCAACAGTACATTAAAAAGATTATCCACCATGACCAGGTGGGATTCATCCCTGGGTTACAAGAATGGTTCAACATTCGCAAATCAATCAATATGATAGAACAAATCAGTAAGAGAAGAGAGAAAAATCACATGGTCCTCTCAATTGATGCAGAAAAAGCATTTGACAAAATTCAGCATCTGTTCCTGATTAAAACGCTTCAAAATATAGGGATAGGGGGAATATTCCTGAACTTCATAAAATCTATCTATGAAAGACCCACAGCAAATATCATCCTCAATGGGAAAAAGCATGCAGCCTTCCCGTTGAGATCAGGAACACGACAAGGATGCCCACTCTCACCATTCTTGTTTAACATAGTATTAGAAGTCCTGGCAACAGCAATCAGACAACAAAGAGAAATAAAAGGTATCCAAATTGGCAATGAAGAAGTCGAACTCTCTCTCTTCACAGATGGCATGATTCTTTATATGGAAAACCCCAAAGACTCCACCCCCAAACTACTAGAACTCATACAGCAATTCAGCAACGTGGCAGGATACAAAGTCAATGTACAGAAATCAGTGGCTTTCTTACACACTAACAATGAAAATACAGAAAGAGAAATTAGAGAATTGATTCCATTTACTATAGCACCAAGAACCATAAGATACCTGGGCATAAACCTAACCAAAGAGGTAAAGGACCTGTACTCGAGGAACTACAGAACACTCATGAAAGAAATTGAAGAAGACACAAAAAGATGGAAGACCATTCCAAGCTCTTGGATTGGAAGAATAAACATTGTTAAAATGTCTATACTGCCTAGAGCAATCTGTACTTCTAATGCCATTCCAATCAAAATTCCACGGGTATTTTTCAAAAAGCTGGAGCAAATAATCCTAAAATTTGTATGGAATCAGAAGAGACCCCGAATTGCTAAGGAAATGTTGAAAAACAAAAACAAAACTGGCGGCATCACGTTACTCGATTTCAAGCTTTACTACAAAGCTGTGATCACCAAGACAGCGTGGTA
The DNA here is from genome assembly GCF_922984935.1 of Meles meles. Classification (NCBI taxonomy): domain Eukaryota; kingdom Metazoa; phylum Chordata; class Mammalia; order Carnivora; family Mustelidae; genus Meles; species Meles meles. The sequence goes on along the minus strand of NC_060074.1, from coordinate 114,930,977 downwards.
CTACCATAAAAATGGACACATAGACCAGTGGAACAGAGTGGAGAGTCCAGATATGGACCCTCAACTCTATGGTCAAATAATTTCAACAAAACAGGAAAAAAAATACAATGGAAAAAAGACAGTCCGTTCAATAAATGGTGCTGGGAAAACTGGACAGCTATATATAGAATGAAACTTGACCATTCTTTTACACTTTACCCAAAGATAAACTTGAAATGGATAAAAGACCTCAACGTGAGACAGGAATCTATCCGAATCCTAAAGGAGAACATAAGCAGTAACCTCTTCAATATCAGCCACAGCAATTTCTTCCAAGATATGTCTCCAAAAGCAAAGGAAACAAAAGTGAAAATAAACTTTTGGGACTTCATCAAGATCAAAAGCTTCTGCACAGCAAAGGAAACAGTCAACAAAACAAAAAGGCAACCCACAGAATGGGAAAAGATATTTGCAAATGACAGTACAAACAAAAGGTTGATATCCAGGATCTATAAAGAACTCCTCAAACTCAACACACACAAAACAGATAATCATATCAAAAAATGGGCAGATGATATGAACAGATACTTTTCCAATGAAGACATACAAATGGCTCTCAGACACATGAAAAAATGCTCATCATGACTAGCCATCAGGGAGATTCAAATTAAAACTACAGTCAGATACCACCTCACACCAGTTAGAATGGCCAAAATTAGCAAGACATGAAACAACGTGTGTTGGAGAGGATGTAGAGAAAGGGGAACCCTCTTACACTTTTGGTGGGAATGCAAGTTAGTGCAGCCACTTTGGAGAAAAGTGTGGAGATTCTTCAAGAAATTAAAAATAGAGTTTCCCTATGACCCTGCAATTGCACTACTGGGCGTTTACCCCAAAGATACAGATGTAGTGGAAAGAAGGGCCATCTGTACCCCAATGTTTATAGCAGCAATGTCCACAGTCGCCAAACTGTGGAAAGAACCAAGATGCCCTTCAGCAGACAAATGGTTAAGGAAGATGTGGTTCATATACACTTTGGAGTATTATGTCTCTATCAGAAAAGATAAATACCCAACTTTTGTAGCAACATGGATGGGACTGGAAAAGATTATGCTGAGTGAAATAAGTCAAGCAGAGAGAGTCAATTATCATATGGTTTCACTTATTTGTGGAGCATAACAAATAACATGGAGGACATGGGGAGATGGAGAGGAGAAGGGAGTTGAGGGAAATTGGAAGGGGAGATGAACCATGAGAGACTATGGACTCTGAAAACAACCTGAGGGTTTTGAAGGGGTGGGGCGTGGGAGGCTGGGTGAAAAAGCTGGTGGGTATTAGTGAGGGCATGTGTTGCATGGATCACTGGGTGTGGTGCAAAAATAATGAACACTGTTACGCTGAAAAGAAATTTTAAAAAATCCATTGCTCCTAATTTTCTGTATTTTAGGGGTTTCTATTATATTTATATTTATATATATATCCTTTATAATATATTATTTATATATAATATATATAATAGAAAACCTGTTTTTAATATAAAATGATCTGAAAGGTGAATATGGTACCAGTGTGCAGGATAGAATGGTAGAAACTAAAAATGGAAAAACCAATCTGCTAGAATATTAAGTAGTCAAAGAATAATTTCAGTCTATGGGGAAACTGGTTAAATTCTTTGTCTTCAAAAAAGCAAACAAGTAATATCAACAGGATTTTCTAAGTTATTTTTTCAGATATGATCTTTTACTTCACTTAGCACTATAAAACCAATCACAAGAGACCGGTTTACCAAGTTATTAGAAATAACAGTTAAATTATCCCAAAATTTGGTTTCTCCCAGTATCCTGACCTGAAAACTGAAGGGCTGACTCACACCACATGTTCTGACTGAGGATTTTAGCCCTAAAGGCAGTGTATTTGCCTTGAATGTCTAGTTAAAATCAAAACAAGCATCTTTAAGATCATAAGAGGGGCTTTCAGGGATATGGGTTTGAGTGACAAAACTGGTTCCTGCACACAGTTTCTACAGGAGTTGTTGTTTTGTTTTTTTTTTTTTTTTTTTTTTTTTTTTTTTTTACCATAAAAACTATATATATCTGTAATTGATGGAAATAATCATATAGCTCCCTAGAACCATCTGAGAAGGGCACAACCTCAGGCAAGGACAATCTCAAGGAGGAGATTAATTGGAACTCATTCCTAAAGGACAACGGTGGACAAAGAGGAAGAGTATTACAGAAGAAAGGGAGAAGCATGAGCACAGGCATGGAGAAATGAGCAAGTTTGACTCATTCAGGGAGCAGTAGGAAACTGGACATCATGGGGTTTAGAGCAAGTGTGAATGAGTGGGAATAGAGGCTCTTCAGTGGAAGTGAGTATTGGGAGAAGATGTGCAGAGCAGACAGGAAAAAGAACTAGCCCAAAGGAACCTCCCACACAAGTTTGGTGTGAAATTAAGTGGAAGTGTGTGTCTATGCTTGTTTCTATCCCATAATTCTTCCATCTGTCCCTTGCAAGCCTTAAGTCAGGACTCTCATAGATGGTCCTTTGGGGGTGTAGGCATGTTCAGACAGGGGCCTTTGTCCAATATCCAGGATACCCCTGCTCATAATCAATGTAGCATGGCATCTCAGCTGCAGACACAGGGGCACATGACCGCTTAGGCCAGGACAAAGAATGTCAAGGGTGCCACCCAACACATTTCTTGTCATATGTCCAATGTTCCTTGCCAGTCAAATGGCTGTCCAAAGTTCGAAACTACTTCTCTGTAATCCCCTTCCAGCCCTGGACTAGATCCCAACAGGCATTCACAACCAAACCATCTCCTTATGTGAAGCCATCAGGCCTACTGAACCCCATAATACTGCAGCTGGTGAGACCAACTCTGGCTCCCAGGGGAGGTGGTGGAAGGAACCTGGAGGTAGGAGGAGAGCCATAGTCCTCCTGGTCTCTGTAGGTGGACTTCATTTCCTTCTTGGGAGCTGTAACTCCTATCTGGAAGCCCTCCTCACACAAGCCCCTTCTAGATTCTGAATATTCCTCCTCTCTTCACCCCTTTGGGGCCTGAAGTGACAATGGTTTCCCACAGTTGCTAGCCTCAGGATACAGTCTAACTCTTTCATAGATGCCCTGGTTACATTTTGTGAATAATCCTTTCATTATAAACTTGCTTCAAACTGTTGGTTTTTTTTTTTTTTTTTTCTCATTTTATTTATTTTTTCAGCGTAACAGTATTCATTCTTTTTGCACAACACCCAGTGCTCCATGCAAAACGTGCCCTCCCCATTACCCACCACCTGTTCCCCCAACCTCCCACCCCTGACCCTTCAAAACCCTCAGGTTGCCCCAACCTCCCACCCCTGACCCTTCAAAACCCTCAGGTTGTTTTTCAGAGTCCATAGTCTCTTATGGTTCGCTTCCCCTCCCCAATGTCCATAGCCCGCTCCCCCTCCCCCAATCCCACCTCCCCGCAGCAACCCCCAGTTTGTTTTGTGAGATTAAGAGTCATTTATGGTTTGTCTCCCTCCCAATCCCATCTTGTTTCATTTATTCTTCTCCTATCTCCTACCCCCCCATGTTGCTTCTCCATGTCCTCATATCAGGGAGATCATATGATAGTTGTCTTTCTCCGATTGACTTATTTCACTAAGCATGATACGCTCTAGTTCCATCCACGTCGTCGCAAATGGCAAGATTTCATTTCTTTTGATGGCTGCATAGTATTCCATTGTGTATATATACCACATCTTCTTTATCCATTCATCTGTTGATGGACATCTAGGTTCTTTCCATAGTCTGGCTATTGTAGACATTGCTGCTATAAACATTCGGGTACACGTGCCCCTTCGGATCACTATGTTTGTATCTTTAGGGTAAATACCCAGTAGTGCAATTGCTGGGTCATCTGTTGGTTTTGAGTGGACATCTGCTTCTTGCTGAGACTCTGATACATCACAGGAGATGTCTGCTATCACTAGAAAGTATGGCTGTTCTTATGCTTAAACACAATGGTGGAAGTATCAAGAAACTTTCTTCTCTGGGGAGCTCAGCTGCAACATGAACCAAATACTGCACTCTTTAGAGAAAGGGTCAACTGACTTCACCCTCTCCTTACCCTGAGACAGATTATACCCATGATGTTTTAACTCTTACCCACACCTGATGTTCTCTTTTTAATGTGTCCAAGCTTCAAAGGAAGCAATGGGGCTCCCATGAGAACCTTCACTCCTACCTTCCTTTTTAGACTGTGCTTTATTGCTATAACCTTTATGTTCTATTACTGATTTTTCAAACCTTTGTTTCACATGTAAGACATTAAATGTTCTCTGGACAACAACTAAGCCTATCAAAAGGTAAGAAGCAAGAAAGGCCAGAAAGAATATCCTGTGAACTGAGATTGAATCATGGATGACTATTGCAGAGGAAATGAGTCCCAGAGTTAGAGGTCAAAGAGAAGAAATGATCACAGGGTTGAATTTGGAGAGAGATAAAAATGCAAGTTTCCCACATAATTGTGGGACAATAACACAATGAAGAAAATCACTACATCTTATTTCACTGTATGTCAGACATTATAAAATGTAGTTCATCGACTTAATTCTGCCCACAAATGGATTTTGTTTTTCAACCTGTAATAGAATTTTTAGAGTTGAATTTTAATGAATTTGAATAGCATTGTCTACAGCCACCATTGCTCCTTATTGCCTTACATCAGATGCACTACTAATTTATATGACTTTGCTAGCCCTTTGGTGATCTGATCATAGAACTATGATATAGTCTATATAGATGATATCCTTGCCTATAAAGTCATCTGCAAAAATGAGAAGCATGTTTTTCCCCTGCTCAGGTGACCTGACACAACTAAGATGTTATTTGTCTAGGGTCAAACTAGGAGATCCTTCATTACATGGCCACAACTCATGAAAAAAGGGCAGTGCTGTGAGAAGGACAGTTTGAATGAAAGCAGGGGCAGGAGTCCAGCAAATAAAAACACACAGATGGACTACAGGCTTCTGGGAGGGCCAGAAACTTGGTGGATGTCTGGAGTCTGGACCTGGTCCCAAGGTCTTTGAGCATGTCATGGTGGTCAGCCTGCAGGCAGGAGAGCTACCAGCTGCTAATGGAGTTGTTGGCATACAGTGATGATGTCAGTAGCAGATAGAGGCCCTTCCACAGATGTCTCAGTCTACTAAGCTCGGAAGGACCCTTGAAAAACCTTAAAAATAAAAGTTGAAATCCACTTCAAATAAGACCAACACTGAATTCTCCAGCAACTTACATGGAGATTGATCTAATCCTATTCCAGCAATGAAGAAACGTGACATTGCACATGATCTAGTGCAGCAGAGCAAATGTATTCTTGTTAGATGTGCTTACCAAATGTTTGTGCAATGAGTAGTGTGGCTGACAGATAGGCTTTCAGAATGGTGAATAGACAAATCCTTCTCCCATGGGAGTGGTCTAGCTAGGGCCATATTCAACCATGGTCACTGCTCCATCCACCCAGACTATGGTCTTTCTGATGGGTTGGTGTTTCACCATCCTAAACATGCTGCTAAACATTTGTAATGTCATCCACAAGTGCAAGGCAGGAATAAAGAGGTGAACCAGTGAGGCTCTGAACAACCATGCTGGCTAAAGATGGGCACACAGTAATTATGGTCAGAGGACACTCCCACATGGTGGAGAGGTTTCTAATGGACAGCTTGCTTCCATCCTGCATCAGAAGGACACTGTGTGTGTATGTGTGTTTGTGTGTCTGTGCTGTGTGTGGTATATGATATAGATGTGTATGTGTCTGTGTGTACATATATACATGTATGTGATTGCATATTTTAGCAATATGTGCCCTCTTCCCTTTCCCAGAACATGGGTCAAACTTTACTTTGCTCATGGATACAGAAGACCAGCCCTCATGGCCACTATACAAACCTCTGCAATACTCAAGCTAATTCACATGCTCTAGGATGCCTGCACATAGCATCCCCAGAGGATCATGAGCTTAGTGAGGGAGGCCAGGCAGGAAGGTGCAAAGGTGAGTGAGGATAGGCTATGGGGCTACTGGTAACTGTGCATAGAAATGAAGGAGGGAACAAATTAATAAACTAATGAATGAACTCAAGAGGTTTCTTCTACTTACAAAAATTACCCATAATGCCACACATGAGATTTCCATGTGCCTAATTTTCAAACACCAAATAAATCAATGATTTTAGAACAATAAGATAAAAGATATAGGGAATAAACTTCCTCCAAGGAAAAACAATGGTTTGGGGAAAACGTATGTTCAGGGACATAAAGCCCCATGGAAAAGCCAGAATAAAACCTGCGTTTCTTGAATGAATTATTCCTTTTAAATGGCTTCCCCTGTTCTGACAAGGTCTTATTTCCATGAGCACAGACAGTTACAATTTATTACTGTTCTTAGCCAGTGAGGATGTATATATTGGAGCATTTTTTATAGCAAGAAAAGTTGTGCATCATCATCATCATCATGATCATCATCATTATTATAATTAATACTAAATTGGGGGAATTAATTAAATCTGAGAAGCATTCATCATGAGGCTCACTGGCCAAGACCACCTTCACCGCTTTGGCAGCAGGGTTCAGAAGAGCTGGGTGGAGGCCAGCAAGGGGAGTCTGAAGACATGTGGGGTGTGTGTAACCACTTTTATTGTACTTATCTAGTGCTTATTTGATACTTTCTCAGGCAAGTTCTTTTTTTTTTTTTCATTTAAATATTAGTTAACATGCAAGGCAATATTGGCTTCAGGAGTAGAATTCAGTGATTCATCACTTACATACAACCCTCAGTGCTCATCACAAGTGTCTTCTTTAATACCCATCACCCATCTAGCCCTTCCACCCACCGGCCTCCTTCCATCAATCCTCAGTTTGTTCTCTATCATTAAGAGTCTTGAATCATTGAACACTACTTCAAAAACTAATAATGTACAGTATGGCGGTTAACAGAATAAAAAATAAATAAATGAAATGAGTAGTAGGATTTGATTGAAAAAAGAATCTCTTGTGGTATGGAATATTACTCAGCCATCAGAAAAGATGAATACCCACTAATTGCATCGACATGAATGGAACTGGAGAGGGTTATGTCAAGTGAAATGAGTCAAGCAGAGAAGGACAATTATTGTATAGTTTCACTCATATGTGGAACATAAGGAATAGCGCAGAGGACCACACAGGAAGGGAGGAAAAACTGAATGGAAAAAAATCAAAGAGGGAGACACATGAGAGACATGGAAATAACCTGAAGGTTACAGAAGGAAAGGGGGATGCGGTAACTGGGTGATGGGTATTAAGGAGGGCACATGTTGTGATGAGCACTCAGTGATATATGCAACTAAGGAGTCATTGAACACTAGATCAAAAACTAATGATGTACTATACGTTGGCTAACTGAATGTAATTTTTTTTCCATTTTATTTATTTTTTCAGCGTAACAGTATTCATTCTTTTGCATGACACCCAGTGCCCCATGGAAAACGTGCCCTCCCCATTACCCACCACCTGTTCCCCCAACCTCCCACCCCTGACCCTTCAAAACCCTCAGGTTGCCCCAACCTCCCACCCCTGACCCTTCAAAACCCTCAGGTTGTTTTTCAGAGTCCATAGTCTCTTATGGTTCGCCTCCCCTCCCCAATGTCCATAGCCCGCTCCCCCTCTCCCAATCCCACCTCCCCCCAGCAACCCCCAGTTTGTTTTGTGAGATTAAGAGTCATTTATGGTTTGCCTCCCTCCCAATCCCATCTTGTTTCATTTATTCTTCTCCTACCCCCCTACCCCCCCATGTTGCTTCTCCATGTCCTCATATCAGGGAGATCATATGAGAGTTGTCTTTCTCAGATTGACTTATTTCACTAAGCATGATACGCTCTAGTTCCATCCACGTCGTCGCAAATGGCAAGATTTCATTTCTTTTGATGGCTGCATAGTATTCCATTGTGTATATATACCACTTCTTCTTTATCCATTCATCTGTTGATGGACATCTAGGTTCTTTCCATAGTTTGGCTATTGTAGACATTGCTGCTATAAACATTCGGGTACATGTGCCCCTTCGGATCACTATGTTTGTATCTTTAGGGTAAATACCCAGTAGTGCAATTGCTGGGTCATAGGGTAGTTCTATTTTCAACATTTTGAGGAACCTCCAGGCTGTTTTCCAGAGTGGTTGCACCAGCTTGCATTCCCACCAACAGTGGAGGAGGGTTCCCCTTTCTCCACATCCTCTCCAGCATCTGTCATTTCCTGACTTGTTAATTTTAGCCATTCTGACTGGTGTGAGGTGATATCTCATTGTGGTTTTGATTTGTATTTCCCTGATGCCGAGTGATGTGGAGCACTTTTTCATGTGTCTGTTGGCCATCTGGATGTCTTCTTGGCAGAAATGTCTGTTCATGTCCTCTGCCCATTTCTTGATTGGATTGTTTGTTCTTTGGGTGTTGAGTTTGCTAAGTTCCTTATAGATTTTGGATACTAGCCCTTTATCTGATATGTCGTTTGCAAATATCTTCTCCCATTCTGTCAGCTGTCTTTTGGTTTTGTTAACTGTTTCCTTTGCTGTGCAAAAGCTTTTGATCTTGATGAAATCCCAATAGTTCATTTTTGCCCTTGCTTCCCTTGCCTTTGCCGTTGTTCCTAGGAAGATGTTGCTACGGCTGAGGTCGAAGAGGTTGCTGCCTGCATTCTCCTCAAGGATTTTGATGGATTCCTTTCTCACATTGAGGTCCTTCATCCATTTGGAGTCTATTTTCGTGTGTGGTGTAAGGAAGTGGTCCAATTTCATTTTTCTGCATGTGGCTGTCCAATTTTCCCAGCACCATTTATTGAAGAGGCTGTCTTTTTTCCATTGGACATTCTTTCCTGCTTTGTCAAAGATTAGTTGACCATAGAGTTGAGGGTCAATTTCTGGGCTCTCTATTCTGTTCCACTGATCTATGTGTCTGTTTTGTGCCAGTACCATGCTGTCTTGATGATGACAGCTTTGTAATAGAGCTTGAAGTCCGGAATTGTGATGCCACCAACTTTGGCTTTGTTCTTCAATATTCCTTTGGCTATTCGAGGTCTTTTCTGGTTCCATATAAATTTTAGGATTATTTGTTCCATTTCTTTGAAAAAAAAATGGATGGTATTTTGATAGGGATTGCATTAAATGTGTAGATTGCTTTAGGTAGCATAGACATTTTCACAATATTTATTCTTCCAATCCAGGAGCATGGAACATTTTTCCATTTTTCTGTGTCTTCCTCAATTTCTTTCATGAGTACTTTATAATTTTCTGTGTATAGATTCTTAGTCTCTTTGGTTAGGTTTATTCCTAGGTATCTTATAGTTTTAGGTACAATTGTAAATGGGTTTGACTCCTTAATTTCTCTTTCTTCAGTCTTGTTGTTGGTGTACAGAAATGCAACTGATTTCTGTGCATTGATTTTATATCCTGACACATTACTGAATTCCTGTACAAATTCTAGCAGTTTTGGAGTGGAGTCTTTAGGGTTTTCCACATATAGTATCATATCATCTGCGAAGAGTGATAGTTTGACTTCTTCTTTACCAATTTGGATGCCTTTAATTTCTTTTTGTTGTCTGATTGCTGAGGCTAGGACTTCTAGTACTATGTTGAATAGCAGTGGTGATAACGGACATCCCTGCCGTGTTCCTGACCTTAGCGGAAAAGCTTTCAGTTTTTCTCCATTGAGAATGATATTTGCGGTGGGTTTTTCATAGATGGCTTTGATAATAGTGAGGTATGTGCCCTCTATCCCTACACTTTGAAGAGTTTTGATCAGGAAGGGATGCTGTACTTTGTCAAATGCTTTTTCAGCATCTATTGAGAGTATCATATGGTTCTTGTTCTTTCTTTTATTAATGTGTTCTATCACATTGATTGATTTGCGGATGTTGAACCAACCCTGCAGCCCTGGAATAAATCCCACTTGATCGTGGTGAATGATCCTTTTAATGTACTGTTGAATCCTATTGGCTAGTATTTTGGCAAGAATTTTTGCGTCTGTGTTCATCAAGGATATTGGTCTGTAGTTCTCTTTTTTGGTGGGATCCTTGTCTGGTTTTGGGATCAAGGTGATGCTGGCCTCATAAAATGAGTTTGGAAGTTTTCCTTCCGTTTCTATTTTTTGGAACAGTTTCAGGAGAATAGGAATGAGTTCTTCTTTAAATGTTTGGTAGAATTCCCCTGGGAAGCCGTCTGGCCCTGGGCTTTTGTTTATTTGGAGATTTTTGATGACTGTTTCAATCTCCTTATTGGTTATGGGCCTGTTCAGGTTTTCTATTTCTTCCTGGTTCAGTTGTGGTAGTTTATATGTCTCTAGGAATGCATCCATTTCTTCCAGATTGTCCAATTTGTTGGCGTAGAGTTGCTCATAGTATGTTCTTATAATTGTCTGTATTTCTTTGGTGTTAGTTGTGATCTCTCCTCTTTCATTCATGATTTTATTTATTTGGGTCCTTTCTCTTTTCTTTTTGATGAGTCTGGCCAGGGGTTTATCAATCTTATTGATTCTTTCAAAGAACCAGCTCCTAGTTTCATTGATTTTTTCTATTGTTTTTTTTTGGTTTCTATTTCATTGATTTCTGCTCTGATCTTTATGATTTCTCTTCTCCTGCTGGGTTTAGGGTTTCTTTCTTGTTCTTTCTCCAGCTCCTTTACGTGTAGGGTTAGGTTGTGTACTTGAGACCTTTCTTGTTTCTTGAGAAAGCCTTGTACCGCTATACATTTTCCTCTCAGGACTGCCTTTGCTGTGTCCCACAGATTTTGAACTGTTGTGTTTTCATTATCATTTGTTTCCATGAGTTTTTTCAATTCTTCTTTAATTTCCTCGTTAACCCCTTCATTCTTTAGAAGGATGCTGTTTAGTCTCCATGTATTTGGGTTCTTTCCAGCTTTCCTCTTGTGATTGAGTTCTAGCTTCAGAGCATTGTGGTATGAAAATATGCAGGGAATAATCCTAATCTTTTGATACTGGTTGAGACCTGATTTGTGACCCAGGATGTGATCTATTCTGGAGAAGGTTCCATGTGCACTAGAGAAGAATGTGTATTCTGTTGCTTTGGGATGAAATGTTCTGAATATATCTGTGATGTCCATCTGGTCCAGTGTGTCATTTAAGGCCTTTATTTCCTTGTTGATCTTTGGCTTGGATGATCTGTCCATTTCAGTGAGGGGAGTGTTAAAGTCCCCTACTATTATTGTATTATTATTGATGTGTTTCTTTGATTTTGTTATTAATTGGTTGATATAGTTGGCTGCTCCCACGTTAGGGGCATAGATATTTAAAATGGTTAGATCTTCTTGTTGGACAGACCCTTTGAGTAGGATATAGTGTCCTTCCTCATCTCTTATTATAGTCTTTGGCTTAAAATCTAATTGATCTGATAGAAGGATTGCCACCCCAGCTGTCTTCTGATGCCCAGTAGCATGGTAAATTGTTTTCCACCCCCTCACTTTCAATCTGGAGGTGTCTTCGCGCCTAAAATGAGTTTCTTGTAGGCAACATACTGATGGGTTTTGGTTTTTTATCCATTCTGATACCCTGTGTCTTTTGATTGGGGCATTTAGCCCATTAACATTCAGGGTAACTATTGAGAGATATGAATTTCGTGCCATTATTAGCCTGTAAGGTGACTCTTACTGTATATTGTCTCTGTACCTTTCTGATCTACTACTTTTAGGCTCTCTCTTTGCTTAGAGGACCCCTTTCAATATTTCCTGTAGAGCTGGTTTGGTGTTTGCAAATTCTTTCAGTTTTTGTTTGTCCTGGAAGCTTTTGATCTCTCCTTCTATTTTCAATGATAGCCTAGCTGGATAGAGTATTCTTGGCTGCATGTTTTTCTCGTTGAGTGCTCTGAATATATCATGCCAGCTCTTTCTGGCCTGCCAGGTCTCTGTGGATAAGTCTGCCGCCAATCTAATATTTTTACCATTGTATGTTACAGACTTCTTTTCTCGGGCTGCTTTCAGGATTTTCTCTTTGTCACTAAGACTTGTAAATTTTACTATTAGGTGACGGGGTGTGGACCTATTCTTGTTGACTTTGAGGGGGGTTCTCTGCATCTCCTGGATTTTGATGCTTGTTCCCTTTGCCATATTAGGGAAATTCTCTCCAATGATTCTCTCCAATAGACCTTCTGCTCCCCTCTCTCTTTCTTCTTCTTCTGGAATCCCAATTATTCTAATGTTGTTTCGTCTTATGGTGTCACTTATCTCTCGAATTCTCCCCTCATGGTCCAGTAGCTGTTTGTCCCTCTTTTGCTCGGCTTCCTTATTCTCTGTCATTTGGTCTTCTATATCACTAATTCTTTCTTCTGCCTCATTGATCCTAGCAGTGAGAGCCTCCATTTTTGATTGCACCTCATGAATAGCTTTTTTGATTTCAACTTGGTTAGATTTTAGTTCTTTAATTTCTCCAGAAAGGGCTTTAATATCTCCAGAGAGGGTTTCTCTAATATCTTCCATGCCTTTTTCGAGCCCGGCTAGAATGTTCAGAATCGTCATTCTGAACTCTTGATCTGACATATTACCAATGTCTGTGCTAATTAGGTCCCTAGCCTTCGGTACTGTCTCTTGTTCTTTTGTTTGTGGTGATTTTTTCCGCCTTGTCATTTTGTCCAGATAAGAGGATATGAAGGAGCAAATAAACTACTAAAAGGGTGGCAAAGACCCTGGAAAAATGCGCTGTAACCAAATCAGAAGAGACCCCTAATTGTGGGGGGGAGAAAGGGGATAAAAACAGGTTCTGAAAAAAAAAGAAAAGAAAAAAAAGGGAAAAAAAAAGAAAAAAATTTAAAAATTAAAACAAATAAAAAAATATAAAAAAGAAAGAAAAAATATATATATTTAGATGAACTAGTCAATAAACGTTAAAAAAGAAAAGGGTAAAAGTTTTAAAAAAATTTAGCAGAAGAAGAAAAAAGAAAAAAGAAAAAAAAATTGAAAAAAGAAAAAAAAATTGAAGTAGCCGCAAGACTAAAGAATCATGGGGAGAAAGCCATGAGTTCCGTGCTTTGTTTTCTCCTCCTCTGGAATTGCTCTGCTGTCTTAGGAATTGAACCTGCTTTCTCCTTGATAGATGAACTTCGTCCTGGCTGGATATTTTGTTGATCTTCTGGGGGAGGGGCCTGTTGTAGTGACTCTCAAGTGTCTTTGCCCGAGGCGGGATTGCACCGCCCTTACCGGCGGCGGGACTAAGTAATCGGCTCAGGTTCGCTTTTGGGAGCTTCTGTTCCCTGAACGCTTTCCGTAGAGTTCTGGAGGACAGGAATGAAAATGGCGGCCTCCCAGTCTCCGGCTTGGAGGAGCCAAGAGCCCGGGGCCCCACTCCTCAGTGTGCCCCCAGAGGACAGTACCCAATCACTCCCGTATCCCCAGCCTCTAGCCGCGCTCCGAGCTCACCCAGCCCGCGACCAGTTCAAGGTAACCCCAAGCTGAGAGTTCAGTCCTCGGCTCTGTCTCTGCAGCCGGCTTCTCCGTTCTAATACCTGCGAGCTCTCCGACACTCTGACACCCCCGATCCTTCTGTGACCCTGCGGGGCCTGGGGCCACGCTGACCCCGCGTGGGCTTCACCCTGGTTTAGCCTCTGGAGCAATGTCCCTCAGTGGAACAGACTTTTAAAAGTCCTGATTTTGTGCTCCGTTGCTCCGCCGCTTGCCGGGAGCCGGCCCCTCCCCCCGCAGTCTATCTTCCCATCGTTTTAGATTCACTTCTCCGCCAGTCCTACCTTTCAGAAAGTGGTTGATTTTCTGTTTCTAGAGTTGCTGTTCTTCTTCTCTTCGCTCTCCCGTTGGATTTGTAGGTGTTTACAATGTTTAGATAAGCTATCGAGCTGATCTCCTGCTACCTGATGTAGTTTCAGGCCGCTACTTCTCCGCCATCTTGACTCCTCCGATTCTCCAGTTCTTTAAGGTGTAGAGACAGCTGGTGTATTCTGGATTTTTCAATGATTTTGAGGGAGGCTTGGATGGCTATGTATTTCCCCCTTAGTACCGCCTTTGCTGTATCCCATAGGTTTTGGACCGAGGTGTCTTCATTCTCATTGGTTTTCATGAATTGTTTAAGTTCGTCTTTGATCTCCTGGTTGATCCAAGCATTCTTCAGCAAGGTGGTCTTTAGCTTCCAGGTGTTTGAGTTCCTTCTGAACTTTTCCTTGTGATTGAGCTCCAGTTTCAAAGCATTGTGATCGGAGAATATGCAGGGAATAATGTCAGTCTTTTGGTATCGGTTGAGTTCTGCTTTGCGACCCAGTATGTGGTCTATTCTGGAGAAGGTTCCATGTGCACTTGAGAAGAATGAGTATTCTGTTGTTTTAGGGTGAAATGTTCTGTATACGTCGATGAGGTCCATCTGGTCCAATGTTTCATTCAATGCTCTTATTTCTTTATTAATTTTCTGCTTCGATGATCTGTCTATTTCTGAGAGAGGCGTATTAAGATCTCCTACTATTATTGTATTCATATCAATATGACTCTTTACCTTGATTGATAATTTTCTTATGTAATTGGGTGCTCCCATATTGGGGGCATAGATATTCACAATTGTTAGATCATCTTGGCGGATAGCCCCTTTAAGAATTATGTAGTGTCCTTCTGTATCTCTGACTAGTCTTTAGTTTAAAATCTAATTTATCTGATATGAGAATCACTACCCCGTCCTTCTTTTGAGGCCCATTGGCATGAAAGATGCTTCTCCATCCCTTCACTTTCAGTCTGGGTGTATCCTTAGGTTCAAAATGGGTCTCTTGTAGACAACATATGGATGGGTCCTGTCGTTTTATCCAATCTGCAACCCTGTGTCATTTTATGGGCACATTTTGGCCATTCAAATTGAGAGTGATTATTGAGAGATAGGTTTTTATTGACATCGTGTTGCCTTTGAAGTCTTTCTGTCTATAGATTGTTTCTATATTTCTATTCAATGATATTCTTAGGATTTTTTCTCTTTTATAGGACCCCCCTTAATATTTCCTGCAGTGTCGGCTTGGTGGTTGCATAGTCTTTTAAGCCTTCCCGGTCTTGGAAACTCTTTATCTCTCCATCCATTTTAAATGTCAGTCTTGCTGGATAGAGTATTCTTGGTTGCATGTTCTTCTCATTTAGTACTCTGAATATATTTTGCCAGCCCTTCCTGGCTTTCCAGGTCTCTGTGAGAAGGTCTGACGTTATTCTAATGGGCTTTCCTCTGTATGTAAGAAGGTTCTTTGTCCTAGCTGCTTTTAAGAGGGTCTCTCTTGAAACATAATTCCCCATTCTAACGATAAGGTGCCGTGAGGACTTTCGAGAATCTAAAATCTTGGGAGGAAATCTTTCTGCCTCTAGTACATGAACGTTGTTTCCATTCGTGAGATTGGGAAAATTTTCATAGACAACTTCTTCCACTATATCTTCTAGACTTCTTTCTTTTTCTTCCCCTTCAGGGATTCCAATAATTTTGACGTTGGAACGTTTCATGGCATCGTTTATTTCCCTGATCTGTTTTTGTGGCTTCTGAGCTGTTTGTTCCAGGCTTCCTCCTGATCCTTTCTCTCTATCTGTTTGTCCTCCAGATCACTAATTCTATCTTCTGTCTCAGTTACCCTAGCTTTTAGAGAATTTAGATTGGATTGGAACTCATTGAGAGCATTTTGAACATCATCCCTGGTGGCTTTCAGTTCTGCCCTAACATTGTGAACATCATCCCTGGTGGCTTTCAGTTCTTCCCTAATCAATTCTGTTTGGTCATCCATGGCTTTCTCCAACCTAGCTATTGCCTGGATAATTGTTAGTCTGAATTCCTTTTCTGACATATTGTCTATGTTGATAGCCATTAGCTCTGTTGCAGAAGGCCCATCCTCTGTATTTTTCTTCTGTTGGGTATTCCTCCTCCTAGTCATTTTGGTAAGAGATGACTAAACAGATGCAGCTGGACTTATCGATTGGGGTGCAGTCAATGTGCACCCTGGAACGCTTCTGTGCAATCAGGATTCCCCACCCAAATGAGAGAAAAAAGAAAAGAAAAAGAAATAGAGAAGAAGAAAGAAAAAAAAAGGGGAAAGGAAAAAAGAAAAAAAAGAGAGAGAGAGATAGGAAATAAAGGGAAGATAAAAGAGAAGGCTCATCCCAAATGGGCTACAAGGTAAGATTTGTGGAGTATACAAACAAAAACAGACAGACAAAAAGTGATAAAAGTATATGACAAGAGAAAAAAAATATGTATATATAAGGAAAAAAAAAAGGGGAAGAACCTCATCAGAAAGAACCCCAAGTATAAGGTTTATATATTATCAGGACAAACACAAATTCACAGAAACACTGACAGAAGGAAATATTGGTAGAGTGGTTATAGATTCTCAGTGTGGGTGAGGAAGGTTATTTTGATTCTTCCTGAAGGTATCTTGATGTTTTTGTTAAGGGACTCAACTTTCCTAAGTTAGAGGGGTATTAGAAACTGGTTTGCCTATAGGGGTAGCATTGATTGGGGAAAGGGGATTACCTTGAAGTTTAACTCTATATGTATAGTAGAAAATAAAAATTAAAAAAGAATAAACTAGACTAAACTAAGTTAAAATTAAAAAAGAATTAAAAAATAGAAAAACAAAAGAAAACACGGGTGTATGTATCAAAAAGTTCAGGTTAGAAGGTTATTAAAGAATTTGATGTACTGGACATCTCAGTGTGATGGTAAATAGGTTAAAAAATTATCTGTATGTATAAAAAAAAAAGAACCAGAATATTGGTAAAGAGTTAAAAATAAAAGTTGTATTTATGAAGTAGTGGTGATTGTTCTCTTGTAGTCTTTTTTTTTTTTTTCTTCCTTCCTGGTTGGTTTTCTGGGGGAGGGGCCTGCCACGTGGGTTTTCAGACAATGATGTTCCCTGAGTTAGGTCCTCCCGCTCCCCTCAAGGGGGTGAGCTCTTTTTTTTTTTTTTCAGGAAACTGTTTTTTTCAGCCTTTTGTTCTCTGGGGGTTTTTATGTTCTTTCATCTGCTTTCTCTCGCCTTGACAGCTTTTGATGGTTTTTGGAGGTTTAGAGGAGAGCAAACAGCACCCCAACCTCCCTCTCAGAGAGAAGCCTCAGACTGTTTTGCAAAAGCTTCTGGCAGAGTCGGTTCTGAGTCACTGTCCCTGGGGATGCAGGAGCTCCTCGTTGTACCCAAAACCAGGGCAGCGGTGGCTGTCTAGGCAGCTCCAGACCGCCAGACAGGTTCGGAGCAGAGATCTCACACTGAGATTTTCCCGCTGTCCCGGGCTGGGAATGTCTGGTTTTTCCAGCTGCCAGAGCTCCAGGCTAGCGCCTATGAGCACCTATCCCAAGGGACGGTGTGGGACGCGCGCGTTTCAGGATTGCCATCTGGCCAGGCTCCCAGCCCCTCACGGGAGCCAGACCCCACTCGTTCTCAGGCGCGCTGGCATTCAGGTGCACTGGCGGCTCAGGGATGGAGACCTGATTTCTCCGCCGCACTCTCTCTGGTTCTGCGCCAGGGGAGGCTGTCTTGGGTCCGGGGACTTAGGTCCCTGACCCTAACTGTCCAGGTTCCCACTATTACCCCCCGCAATCCTTTGCTGTTTGTTTTTTGAGTGCTTTCAACCAGACTCCAAGTTAATGCTGGTCCCCAGACGCAGAGCACTCTCGTGTTGGGGTGTTACTTTCTGATCGGTCACCTCTGGTGGCTCCCTCCCCCTTTTGTTTATCTTCCGATATCAGTTGGATGTTCCCAGTCTGCTTTACCTGCCACTGGCGTCTTCTGCTCCTGTAGAGATCCAGACGTGTATAATTCTGATCTCAGGCTGATTTCATGGGTGGTCGGAGTTCTTTGGTAGGTAATCAGCTCACTTTAGGGTACAGGTTGAAATGGTGCCTCCTCCTACTTCCCCGCCATCTTGACTCCTTGAAGTGGATTTTTATTTTTAGTTTCACTTTCATGTTTACTGTTGGTATAAGTGGAAATACAATTAAGTTTGAATATTGATCCTGGTTATGCAGATTTTTCTGAACTCACTAATTCTAATAGTTTTTTTTTTTTTAGTGGATTCTTTAGAATGTCCTACAAACAAGATGATTTCATCTGTGAATTAATGCAGTCTTATTTTTTCCTTTCCATTAAGAATGGTTTCTATATGTTTTTCTTGCCTAACTGCCCTGCCTTAAACCTCTATCTGTAGAATAGATGTGAGAGAGAAGACATCCTTACCTTTTTGCTGATCTTATGGTTAAAGAATTTGGTCTTAAACCACCACATATGACGTTACCTGTAGGTTTTTGGAGATATATCCATCATGAGATTAAAGATGTTCCCTTTTAGTATTAGTTTGTTGAATGTCTTTGTCATGAAAAGGTGTCAGATTTTTTTTTCCAAATGCCTTTTTTGGCTTATCTGGAGCAATGATATGGTTTTTGTCCTATAATTTATATATAAAGGGTACTACATTGTTTTTTGAATATTAAACCATTTTTGTACTTCTGGGATAAATCTCACTTGGTCATGGTGAATTATTTTATATGTAGCTGATTTGGTTTGCTAATTGAGGATTTGTCGAGGATATTTGGGAATATATTCATAAAGATTTTGTGTCTGTAGTCTTATTTCATTGCTATATCTCTGTCTGATTTTGGTCTCAGCCTAATTCTGACCTCATAGAATTGGTTGGTAAGCATTCTCTCTTCTACTGTTTTGTGGATGAGGTTGGTATTGATTAGTTTCCAAATTTGAGGTTGAAGTGTTCAGTGAGGCAATCTGGGTCTGTGATTTCTTTTTGGAAAGTTTAAAAATATATAAACCCATTTTCTTCACATTTAATAACTAGAAGAAAAATTGGAAGGAAATTTACATTAAGCAGTTAAATAAAACTAATTCTCTCAATTCCAGAGGAATGCATTTTTTCTCCACCCCCAATTACTGAGATATTATTGACATATAGAACATGTGTAAGATTAAGATGAAAAATTAAATAATTTGATGTATGTATATATTGTGAAATGATTACCATGATAAGCTTAGTTAACACATTATCCACTCACATATTTACCATTCTTTGTTGTTATGATATTTAAGATCTCCACTTTTACCATCTCTCAAGTATATCATACAATATTGTTAATGATATTCACCATGATGTGCCTTCTATTACCGTAACTTTTAGGTGGAAGTTTGTACACTTTGACCAGTATCTCCCCATTAGCCCCCTACTACTAGGATCCTGACAACCACCCTTCTACTCTATTTCTGAGTTCAGATATTTTTAGGTTCCACATATAATTAAGAAGTTACAGTGTATATCTTTCTTTGTCTGTTTATTTCACTCACTTAGTATAATGCCCCCAAGGTTTATTTATATTATTTCAAAAGGCAGGATTTCCTAATTTTTTATGGCTATATAATATTCAGTAGTGTGTGTGTGTGTGTGTGTGTGTGTGTGTGTGTGATTTGTGTACATATATAATATACATTCAGTAGTACGTATATATGTATACACACACATGCACACACACACAGATAGGCTATTGTGAATAATGTTGCAGTGAACATGGGAGAGCAGGTATCTCTTTGAGATAGTGATTTTATTTCCCTTAGACAACCCAAAAGTGGGATTGTTTAATCATATGTAGTTCAATTTTAATTTCTTGAGGAACCTCCACACTATTTTCCATATTGGCTGCCTTAATTTACATTCCCACCAATAGTGCACAAAAGTTCCCTTTTGTCCACAGCCTCACCAATACTTGTGTCTTGACTTTTTGATTATAGTCACTGTATTAGGTGTGAAGTAATATCACATTGTATATCCTTGATGATTAGTGATTTAAAAAAAAGATTTATTTATTTGAGAGAGAGAATGAGTGAGCAGGCAGCACAATTTCTAATTTTAAAGTATATTACAAAGCTATTGTAATCAAAACAGTATGGTAGTGGCATTAAAAATAAACATTTGACAAACATCACAGAATTGAGAGCCCAGAAAGAAACCTTCAACTATAGGTCACTAATATTTGAAAAGGAATGAGAAGGAAAAGAGGAAAAGAAGGAGAGGGAGAAGAGGAAAATAGGGAGAGGGAGAGAATCTTAAGCTCCTTGAGCATGGAGCCTGATGTGGGTCTCGATCTTATGACCCTGAGATCATGACCTGAGCCAAAACCAAAATTTGGATGCCTAACTGACTGAGCCACCCAGGCATCCTAATGATTAGTGATGTTGAGCATCTTTTCATATACCTGTTGGTCCGATATTTGTCTTAAAAATGTTTATTCAAATCTTCTGTCCATTTTTTAATTGAATTGCTTGTTTTTTTCATTATTGAGTTGTGTGGGTTCTTTATCTATTTTGGATATTAACCCCTTATCAGGTAGAGGGTTTATAAATATTTTCTCACATCCATCCCATAAGTTTTCATTTTCTTTAATTATTTCTTTTACTGTGCAATAGCATTTCACTTTGATATAGTCCCACTTTTTTATTTTTGCTTTTGTCATCTTATCCAAAAATCACTACCAAGAAAAATGTCACAGGGCTTTTTCCTCCTGTTTTTTTTTTTTTTCCCTAGGAGTTTTCTAGGAGTTTGGGTCCAACATTTAACTCTTTAACACATTTTGAGTGGGTAAGATAGAGTCCAATTTGATTCTTCTACCTAGGGTTATCTAGTCTTCCCAACATCATTTATTGAAAAAAAAAAAACCAAACTATCCCCATTTAGTATTTATGTTCCTTTTCAAATATAGTGACCTATAGTTGAAGGTTTCTTTCTGGGCTATAAATTCTGTAATGTTGGTCAGTATGTTTATTTTTATGCCACTACCATATTGTTTTGATTACAATAGCTTTGTAATATACTTTAAAATTAGAAATTGTTCTCCCTCTAGCTTTATTATTTTTTCTCAAGACTGTTGTGGCTATTTGGGGTATTTTGTGATTCCACGAAAATTTCAGGATTTTCTTCTATTTTTGTGAAAAGTATTATTAGAATTTTAATAAAGATTGCATTGAATCTGTAGATTGCTTTGGGTAGTATGGACATGTTAATGATATTAATTCTTCCCATCTATAAACACGGGTATATCTTTTTATTTGTATCTTCTTCATCTTCTTTTCTCAATGTCTTGTAATTTTCAGTATACAGATCTTCCATCTCCTTGATTAAATTTATTCCCAAGGATTTTATTATTTATGATGTTACTGTAAATGAGATTTTTAAAATTTCTTTTTTAGACAGTTTGTTGTTAATATACAGAAATGCAGCTGATTTTAGTGTGTTGGTTTTATTTCCTGCAACTTTACTAACTTCATAGATTCTAACATTCTTTTTTGGTAGAATCCAGAGGATTTTCTGTATATAAGATCATATCTGGGCACATGAGTGGTGTAGTCAGGCTTCTGTTTCTTGATCTCAGCTTAAGTCTGGATCTCAGGGTCATGAATTCAAGCCTGGCATTGAGCTCCATGCTAAGCTTTAAGCCCACTTAAAAAAAAAAAGTTTATATCATATGCAGACCTATTTCTTCCTTTCCTATTTGGATGGCTTTAAATTTTTTTCTTGCCTAGTTGTTCCAGTTAGGACTTCCAGTAGTATGTTGAATAAGAGTGGTGAGAGTGAGCACCTTGTCTTGTTCCTGACATTAGGGAGAGGCTTTCAACTTTTCATCATTGAAGATGTTGGCACTTATAAGTGGCCTTTATTTTGTTGAGGTATGGTTTTTCTACACACATTTTTTGAGAATTTTTATCATTAAAGGATGTCATATTCTGTCTAATGCTTTTCCGGTATCTATGGAATTTTTCATTCTATTATTTTTTAAAGATTTATTTATTTATTTATTTTTAAATATTTAATTTATTTTTTTAACACACAGAGAGAGAGAGAGATCACAAGTAGGCAGAGAGACATGCAGAGAGAGGGGAAAGCAGACTCCCTGCTGAGCAGAGAGCCCAATGTGGGACTCCATCCTAGGATCCTGAGATTATGACCTGAGCTGAAGGCAGAGGCTTAACCCACTGAGCCACCCAGGCACCCCCAAAATTTATTTATTTTAGAAAGATAGAGAGTGTGTGCACGAGTTGTGGGAGGGACAAGGGAGAGGGAAGAGAGTGTCTTCATCAGACTCCCTCTGATTGCAGAGCTCAGCATGGGGCTCCAAGTGAGTCTCAATCCCATGACCCTGAGATCATGACATGAGATGAAATCAAGAGTCTGATGCTCAACTGACTAACAGGTGTCCCACTTTCATCCTATCTTGGTCTTCATTCTATTAATGTGGTGCATCACATTTATTGCTTTGCATGTGTTGCATAATCCTTACATCTGAAGGATAAATATTGAATACAATTTGCTAATATTTTGTTGAAAAATTTTGAATTTATATTCATCAGAATATTGGTCTGTAATTTTCATTTCTTTTACTGATCTTATCCAGCTTTGGTATTAGGATAATCCTGGCCTGTGATTATCCCAGGGATAATTTGGGAGTGCAGTGCCTGGGTGGCTCAGTCGGTAAACTGTCTGCCTTGGGCTCAGGTTACGATCCCAGGGTCCAGGGATCAAGCCCCTCATTGGGCTCCCTGCTCATTGGGGAGTTTGCTTCTTCCTCTCTCCCTGCTCCTCTGCTCCTGGTATCTCTCTCTCACTCATATTTGTTTGCTCTCTCTCTCTCTCAAATAAACAAACAAACAAATCTTTAAAAAATGATTTTGAGAGTATTCTTCAATTTTGGGGAAGAGTTTGAAAAAGCATTGGCATTAATTATTCTTTAAATATTTGATACAGTTCACAAATGAAACTATGCCTTTGGTTTTGGGAATTTTTTTATTATACATCTTGTGGGAGTTCATTATGGATTGAGATTTTTGAGGTGACCTATTAGCCTTATGAAGTTGGAATGCCTAATCTCTTTCCAGGTTTGGTCTGAGAATTTTCAGCCATTCTTTTTTAAAATGAGTTTTCAAGCCCTTTCTCCTTCTCTTTCTGGGACTCCAATGGTGTGCAGATTATTTATTTTGATGGTGTCCCATAAGTCCTTTAGACTTTCTTAGTTTGCATTTTATTCTCCTCCAATTGGATAATTTCTATTGACTTTTCTTCATGTTCATTTGTTCTCTCTTTTTCTTGGTTAGGCCTGCTGCTACAGCTCTCAATGGAATTCTTCAGTTTTACACACTCCCTTCTTGAACCCAGTGCTACCACACAGCTCCACACTTAACATCTTGTACTAGTCTCTGTATTCTTCAACTCCAAAATTGTTGTTTGGTTCTTTAAAAAAAAAAAAAAAACTTAAAAAATATCTTTATTGAACTTTTGATTTCATATTCGTATTATTTTCCTGATATTGTTAAATTGTTTATCTGTGTACTCTTATAGCTTTCTGAGCAACTGTAGAACAATTATTTTGAAATTTTAATGGGTACTTTCTAGATGTCCATTTCTTTGAGGTCAGTTACTGGAGGTTTAAGGTATTCCTTGGATGGAGTCATATTCCCTGATTTTTCAGGATCCATATAACTGTGTGTAGTTGTCTGCACATTTGAAGAAGTACTGACATCATCCAGACTTTATGAACTGACTTTGGAAAAGGAAACTTCTTACTTGTGGTTGGGGACATGTTGGATCATGCTGTGACTCTAGGTCTAGTGGTAGAGGGTGCTAAGTGTGGAGCTGTGTGGTAGCACTGTATCCAAGAGGGGAGTGTGTGGCTTATGCTGCTCTGTTTCACAGCACTGACATCTGTGAGTCATTGGTGAACAATCTGGGAAGTCTGCCTTGGCTTTGAGGCCTGTTGTGGTCCTCAGCATTGCCTCCAGGTCTGGCAGCTATGGACCAGAAAACATGGAGGCTTGAGCCAATGGTGTGCAAACACGTGGCTGTGGGCCCACTGCAGGTGCCTATGTAGTGGTAAGGACCTGTTTCAGACACACAGGTAGTAATGGGAGCCACTGCAGATAGCAAGGACCAGATCCAACTATGGGATCACTTGCAGCTATAAAGGTCATTGTTGTCAGCATTCCATTCTGTGACTGCAGACTCTCCCCTCAGGAATGCATACTGCAGTTGAGGCTGGTGACAGCCTTGGGCTGGTTCTTGAATGTACACAGCTAAATGGGTTAGCTTCATGTGACTGTAGTGGTGCTGGCTAATAATAGAAAACAAGGTCTGATTTGGGCCTGGTAGAGGCTGTGGGGGTCCTGGCTATTGGCATGATCACCCATAGCTGCATACTCTCCCTGTAGGAGTTTGTACTATAGTGGAGGCTGATGACAGACAGTAGGGAGGTGCACCACTGGAAGGGCTAGGCCCAAGTGCAATCATACAAGTGAGGTTAGCTACAGGTTCTAGGCTTCCATTCACACAGCTACAGAAGCACCATATAGTAGCACACAAAGGTCCCAGACCCTAGTGGGAGGGAGGAGAGACATGGATGGCTGGTATCTTAACTCTTGCCCAACCTTGGATGACTGCCAGTGTAGTTCATGGGCTCTGGTAAGGCAGGGAGGTACTTAGGAGCTGGTATCAGAGAACATGAATACCTAGTGGGGTGAAAGTTGAAGAAATTTGCAGGGGGTCTTCCATTGCTGTACTGATTATTGACTCTATTAGTGGCAAAATCTGCTGAGTTTGTCTGAAGATCAGGTCTGCCAATAATAGTCTGTTTTTCCTCCTTATTTGTGGTCTACTTTGTACATATCAGATTTGCCAGTCAGGATGGAGTGAAAGTGAAAGTGGGGCTTTCAGCAGTGCCCCACGAGGCTGGATAAGCTGCTGGTTGCTTACTTTGCTCTTTCTATCCTGGTGAGAAGAACCCCTTCTAGCTGAGAAGTTCCTTTTGGGCAATGAACAGCCCTGGCTCGGTATATGGGATGATGCAGGCAAAATGAAGCTGTCTTTCTTCCATGTGTGTTTTTTGTTCTATAGCAGCTAATACTTCCTAAAAGGACTCCAAAAGACTCCTAGAGCTGTTTGTGTTCCCCAGTTGCTAATCTGTGAGAAGCTATCCTACATGGCAATTTTTTCTCATGCCTTCCATTTTAATGTTTTTATGCCACTATTTACATCTTTTTACATTATGTGTCCATAAAAAAATTAAGTTTATATTTTTTAATACTTTTGTCTTTTAATCTTCATACTAGAGTTATAAGTTGTTTAGCCACCATCATTACAATATTAGAGTATTCTAGATTTAACTGTATTTACTTTTAGCTGTGAGTTTTACATTTTATGTTTATCTGTTACTAATTTGCATCCTTTTATTTCAGCTTGAAAAACTCCCTCTTACATTTCTTGAATGGCTGGACTAGTGGTGATGAATCTCTTCAACTTTTGTTTTTCTGGAAAACTCTGTGTCTCTCCTCCAATTCTGAAAGAAAACTTTGCCAAATAGAACATGATTGTTTGATCATATTCTTTCAGAATTTTGAACGTATTCTTCTGCTGCCTTCTGGCCTACAAAGTTACTGCTGAAGTATGGGCTTCCCTTATATGTACCAAGTTGCTTTTCTTTTTCTTTTGACAATAAGATATTGTCTTATCTTTATTTTTTTTATTATGTTAAGTTTACCAACATATTTTACATCAGTAGTTTTTGATTTAGTGTTCAAATTTTTATTAATTATATATAATACCCAGTGCTCATCACATCTTGTGCCCTCCTTAACAGCCATCACAGAGTTACCACAACGTCTCAAACCCCTCTCCTCTGAAACCCTGTTTGTTTCCTGGAGTCCAGAGCCTGTCATGGTTTATCTCCCTCTCTGATTTCTTCCCATTCAGTTTTCCCTCCCTTCCCCTGTGGTCCTCTGCTCTATTCCTTATGTTCCACATATGAGTGAAACCATATGATAATTGTCATTCTCTGCTTGAGTTATTTCACTTAGCATAATCCCCTCCAGGTCTACCCATGTCAATGCAAATGGTGGGGATTTATCTTTTCTGATGGCTGATAATATTCCATTATATATATGGATCACATCTTCTTTATCCATTCATCCATTGAAGGGCATCTTGGCTCCTTCCACAGTTTGGCTATTATGGACATTGCTATGAACATTGGGTGCATGTGCCCCTTCTTTTCACTAATCTGATCCTTGGAGTAAATACCTAGTAGTATAATTGCTGGATCATATAATAGCTCTATTTTTAATGTCTTGAGGAATCAGCTTACTGTTTTCCAGTGTGGCTGGACCAGCTTGCATTCTCATCTACAGTGTAAGAGGGTTCCCCTTTCTCCACACCCTGGCCAACTTTTGTTATTTCTTCTTTTGTTAATTGTGACCATTCTAGTTGGTGTAAGGTAGTATCTCATTGTCATTTTGATTTGTGTTTCCCTAATGGCTAGGGATGTTGGACATCTTTTCATGTGTCTGTTAGCTATTTGTGTGTCCTCTTTGGAGAAGTCTTTGTTCATATCTTCTGCCTATTTCTTGACTGGATTATTTATTTTTTGCATGTTGAGTTTGATAAATTCTTTGCAAATTTTGGATATCAGCCCTTTCTCTCTAATGTCATTTGCAAATATCTTCTCCCATTCCATGTTGCCTCTTAGTTTTCTTGACTGTTTCCTTTGATGTGCAGCTTTTTATCTTGATGAAGTCCAAAAAGTTCATTTTTGCTTTTGTGTCCCCCTCCCCTTTAGAGACATGTCTTGAGGGTGCCTGGGTGGCTCAGTTGGTTAAGTGACTGCCTTCAGCTTAGGTCATGATCCTGGAGTCTTGGGATCAAGTCCTGCATTGGGATCCCTGCTCTGTGGGGAGTCTGCTTCTTCCTCTGACCCCCCCCATCCTCTATCTCTCAAATAATTAAATAAAATCTTAAAAAAAAAGAGACATGTCTTGAAAGAAGTTGCTGTGGACAATGTCAAAGAGGTTATTGTCTATGTTCTCCTCTAGGATTTTGATGGATTCATCTCTGATTGAGGCCTTTCATCCATTTTGAGTTTATTTTTGTGTATGGTGGAAGAGAATGGTCCAGTTTTATTCTTCTGTGTATGGCTGTCCAATTTCCCCAACACCATATATTGAAGAGACTGCCTTTTTCCATCGGATGTTCTTTCCTGCTTTGTCAAAGCTTAGTTGACTATAGAGTTGAAGGTCCATTTCTGGGGTCTCTATTCTGTTGCAATGATCTATGTCTGTTTTTGTGCCAATGCCATGCTGTCTTGATGATCATGTCTTTATAATATAGCTTAAAGTCAGACATTGTGATGTCCCCAGCTTTGGTTTTCTTTTTCAACAATCCCTTGGCAATTCAGGGTCTCCTCTGGTTCCAAAATTTTAGGATAGTTTGTTCCAGCTCTGTGAAAAATGCCAGTGTTACTTTGATAGGGATGACATTGAAAGTATAGGGCAGCATAGACATTTTAATGATGTTTATTCTTCCAATTCATGAGCATAGAATGTTTTTCCATCTCTTTGTGACTTCATCTATTTCTTTCATAAGTATTCTGTAGTTTCTAGAGTAGAGATACTTCATCTCTTTGGTTAGGTTTATTCCTTGGTATTATGGTTTTTGGTGCTATTGTAAATGGAATGGATTCCTTAATTTCTCTTTCTTCAATTACATTGTGTATATAAATGCAACTGATTTCTGTGCATTGATTTTGTATACTGCCACATTCCTGAATTGTTGTATGAGTTCTAGTAACTTGGGAGTAGGGTCTTTTGCATTTTCCACATAAAGTATTGTGTCATCTGTGAAAAGTGAGAGTTTGATTTCTTTGCCAATTTGACTTCTTTTGTTTCTTTTTGTTGTCTGATTGCTGAGGCTAGGACTTCTAATAATATGTTGAACAATAGTGGTGAGAGTGGGCACCCTTGTCATGTTCCTGACCTTAAGGGAAAAGCTCTCAGTTTTTTCCCATTGAGGATGATATTCACTGTGGGCTTTTCATAAATGGCTTTTATGATATTGAGGTATATATCCTCCATCCCTACATTGTGAAGAATTTTGACTGAGAAAGGATGCTATATTTCGTCAAATGGTTTTTCTGCATTGATTTAGAGGATCATATACTTTTATCTTTTCTTATATTAATGTGCTCTATCACATTGATTGATTTCTGAATCAATCAAGGATGTTAAACCATCCTTGCATCCCAGGAATAAATCCTACTTGGTCGTGGTGAATAATCCATTAATGTTCTGTTGGATCCTCTTGTCTAGGATCTTGTTGAGTGTTTTGGCTTCCATGTTCATCAGGGATATTGGCCTGTAAATCTCCTTTTTGAAGGGGTCTTTGTCTGATTTTGGGATCAGAGTAATGTTGGCTTCATAGAACAAGTTTGGAAGTTTTTCCTCTCTTTCTATTTTTTGAAACAACTTCCTTAGAGTAGATATGATTTCTTCTTTAAATGTTTGGTAGAATTTTCCTGGGAAGCCATCTGGCCCTAGACTCCTGTTTTTAGGGAGGTTTTTGATTACTGCTTCCATTTCCTTGCTGATTATTGGTCTGTTCAGATTGTCTATTTCTTCCTGTTTTAGTCTTGGAAGTTTATAATAGTTTCCAGGAAGGCATCCATTTTTTCCCAGGTTGCTTAATATGTTTTCATATTAAAATATTATGCTGATAATAATTTCTAATAATTGTTTCTATTTCCTTGGTGTTAGTCTTGATCTCTTCTCTTTCATTAATCATTTTATTGATCTGGGTCCTTTCCCTTTTCTTTCAGATAATTCCAGCCAGAGGCTTATTTGTCTTATCAATTTGTCTGATATGAATATTGTTACCCCAGGTTTCTTTTGAGGTCCATTAGCATGGTAGATGGTTCTCCAACCTCTCACTTTCAATCTGGAGGTGTCCTTATGTTCAAAATGAGTCTTGCAGAAAGCATATGGATGGGTGCTGCGTTTTCCAATCTGAAACCCTGTCTCCATTTGTGGGAACATTTAGTCCATCTACATTTAGAGTGACTATTAAAAGATATGAATTTATTGGACATGAGGAGTCAATAGGGAGGAGAAGTAGCAGGCTGAGACTACATCAGGTAGCAGGAGATCCACTAGATAGCTTATCAATCCATTGAAAATACCTACAAATCCAACAAGAGACAGAAGAGAAGAAGAGCAACAATTCTAGAAACAGAAAATCGACCAGTTTCTGAAAGGTAGGATGGTGGAGAAGTGAATCCAAAGTGATGGGAAGATAGACAATGGCGGGAGGGGCTGACTCATGGCAAGCAGCGGAGCAATGGAGCACAAAATCAGGACTTTTAAAATTCTGCTCCACTGATGGACATTGCTCCAGAGGCTTAACCAGGGTGAAGCCCATTGCAGGGTCAGCGTGGCCGCAGGTCCCACAGGGTCACAGAAGGATCAGGGGTTTCTGAGTGTTGCATAGCTCACAGGTATTAGAGTGGGGAAGCTGGCTACAGAGACAGAGCCAAGGAGTGAGCTCTCAGCTCAGGGTTACCTTGAATTGGTCACAGGCTGGGTGAGCTCAGAGCACAGCCAGAGGCCAGGAGATGGGAGTGATTGAGCGCTTTTCTCTGAGGGCGCACTGAGGAATGGGGCCCTGAAGTTTCTGCTGCTCTGGGCTAGAGATTGGGAGGCTTCTATTTTCATTCCCATCCTCCAGAACTCTACAGAAAGTTTTCAGGGAACAAAAGCTCCTGAAAGCAAAACCAAGCGGATTACTTAGCTCGGCCCCTGGTAAGGGTGGTGCAATTCTGCTTGGGACAAAGACATTTGAGAATCACTACAACAGGCCCCTCCCACAGAAGATCAACAAGAAATCCAGCCAACACCAAGTTCACTTACCAAGGAGGACAGCGGAATTCCAGAGGAGGAGAAAGCAAAGCATGGAATTCATGGCTTTCTCCCCATGATTCTTTAGTCTTGCAGTTAATTTATTTTTTTTTAATTTATTTTTTTCTTCTTCTAAAATTTTTTTAACATTTACCCTTTCCTCTTTTAATGGTTTTTAACTAGTTTATCTTAACAATACCTTTCATAAAATAATAGTAGTAATAATCTTTTTTGAACCTTCATTATTACAGTCATATTTTATCTTTCATTGTATGTAACTTTATTTCTTGTATACACATAGGGTTTTTCTTCTAAAAAATTTGGGGTACAACTTCTAATAGATCAAAATATAACCTAAATCTAGCTCCAGGCTTGATCTTGTCTCCATCCCGAGCAAAATCTCCCCACTTTCTTTTTCTTTATTCTCCCAACCAACTTACTTTGTCAACTCCTTCTTTAGAAATTAAATTTTTTTTTCATCTTTATAGGCATATTCCAACCCTTCAGTGTGTTTTCCCTTATATATGTTTTTCATTCTTCAAAATTTTGGGAGGTAGTTTCTTCTAAGAGACCAAAATACTCCCCAAATTAAGTGGGTGACCCTCTTCTAGTCACCAGTTTAATATATACATTTTTTCTTTATTGTTTCCTTTTTAAAATTTTTTTCCCTGAACTTCTTTTTATCCCCTTTCTCCCCACCATGATTAGGGATCTCTTCTTATTTGGTTAAAGGGTATTTTCCTGGGGTATTTGCCACCCTTTTAGAATTTATTTGCTCTTTCATATATTCTTTTTTTAAATTTTTTAAAATTTATTTATTTCTTCAGTGTAACAGTATTCATTGTTTTTGCACAATACCAAGTGCTCCATGCAACACGTGCCCTCCCTATTACCCACCACCTGGTTCCCCCAACATCCCACCCCTGCCCCTTCAAAACCTCCAGGTTGTTTCTCAGAGTCCATAGTCTCTCATGGTTTGCCTCCCCTTCCAATTTCCCCCAACTTCCTTCTCTCCATCTCCCAATGTCCTCCATGTCATTTGTTATGCTCCACAAATAAGTGAAACCATATGATACTTGACTCTCTCTGCTTAACTTATTTCACTCAGTAGAATCACCTCCAGTCCCGTCCATGTTGCTACAAAAGTTGGGTATTCATCCTTTTTTTTCCCCCCCAGGGGTACAGGTCTGTGAATCACCAGGTTTACACACTTCACAGCACACACGACAGCACATACCCTCCCCAATGTCCATAACTTCCTACCCCTCTCCCAACACACCTCCCCACAGCAACCTCCAGTTTGTTTTGTGAGGTTAAGAGTCATTTATGGTTTGTCTCCCTCCCAATCCCATCTTGTTTCATTTATTCTTCTCCTATCCCCCTAACCCCCCATGTTGCATCTCCACGTCCTCATATCAGGGAGATAATATGATAGTTGTCTTTCTCCAATTGATTTATTTCACTAAGCATGATACCCTCTAGTTCCATCCACGTCATTGCAAATGGCAAGATTTCATTTCTTTTGATGGCTGCATAGTATTCCATTGTGTGTATATACCACATCTTCTTTATCCATTCATCTGTTGATGGACATCTAGGTTCTTTCCATAGTTTGGCTATTGTAGACATTGCTGCTATAAACATTCGGGTACATGTGCCCCTTCGGATCACTGCGTTTGTATCTTTAGGGTAAATACCCAGTAGTGCAATTGCTGGGTCATAAGGTAGTTCTATTTTCAACATTTTGAGGAACCTCCATGCTGTTTTCCAGAGTGGTTGCACCAGCTTGCATTCTCACCAACAGTGTAGGAGGGTTCCCCTTTCTCTGCATCCTCGCCAGCATCTGTCATTTCCTGACTTGTTAATTTTAGCCATTCTGACTGGTGTGAGGTGATATCTCATTGTGGTTTTGATTTGTATTTCCCTGATGCCGAGTGACGTGGAGCACTTTTTCATGTGTCTGTTGGCCATCTGGATGTCTTCTTTGCAGAAATGTCTGTTCATGTTCTCTGCCCATTTCTTGACTGGATTGTTTGTTCTTTGGGTGTTGAGTTTGCTAAGTTCCTTATAGATTTTGGACACTACCCTTTATCTGATATGTCGTTTGCAAATATCTTCTCCCATTCTGTCAGTTGTCTTTTGGTTTTGTTAACTGTTTCCTTTGCTGTGCAAAAGCTTTTGATCTTGATGAAATCCCAATAGTTCATTTTTGCCCTTGCTTCCCTTGCCTTTGCCGTTGTTCCTAGGAAGATGTTGCTACAGCTGAGGTTGAAGAGGTTGCTGCCTGCATTCTCCTCAAGGATTTTGATGGATTCCTTTCTCACATTGAGGTCCTTCATCCATTTTGAGTCTATTTTCGTGTCTGGTGTAAGGAAGTGGTCCAGTTTCATTGTTCTGCATGTGGCTGTCCAATTTTCCCAGCACCATTTATTGAAGAGGCTGTCTTTTTCCATTGGACATTGTTTCCTTTTTGTCGAAAATTTTGTCAAAGATTAGTTGACCATAGAGTTGAGCATCTATTTCTGGGCTCTCTATTCTGTTCCACTGGTCTATGTGTCTGTTTTTGTGCCAGTACCATGCTGTCTTGATGATGACAGCTTTGTAATAGAGCTTGAAGTCCGGAATTGGGATGCCACCAACTTTGGCTATCTTTTTCAATATTCCTTTGGCTATTCGAGGTCTTTTCTATTTGCATATAAATTTGAGGATTATTTGTTCCATTTCTTTGAAAAAAATGGATGGGATTTTGATAGGGATTGCATTAAATGTGTAGATTGCTTTAGGTAGCATAGACATTTTCACAATATTTATTCTTCCAATCCAGGAGCATGGAACATTTTTCCATTTCTTTGTGTCTTCCTCAATTTCTTTCATGAGTACTTTATAGTTTTCTGCGTATAGATTCTTAGTCTCTTTGGTTAGGTTTATTCCTAAGTGTCTTATAGTTTTGGGTGGAATTGTAAATGGGATTGACTCCTTAATTTCTCTTTCTTCTGTCTTGTTGTTGGTGTACAGAAATGCAACTGATTTCTGTGCATTGATTTTATATCCTGACACGTTACTGAATTCCTATACAAGTTCTAGCAGTTTTGGAGTGGAGTCTTTTGAGTTTTCCACATATAGTATCATATCATCTGCGAAGAGTGATAGTTTGACTTCTTCTTTGCCAACAAACAAAACCTAAAAAGGAACAGTAGGAGGGAAGTAATAAAGACTAGAGTAGAAATAAATGATATAGAAACAAACAAACAAACAAACAAAAAAACCAATAGGATATATCAATGAAACCAGGAAGTGATTCTTTGAAAAGATCAATAAAAATTGATAAACCTTTAACCAGGCTTATCAAGAAAAAAAGAGAAAGGACTCAAATAAGTAAAATAACAAATGAGACAGGAGAAATAACCAACACCACAGAAATACAAATAATTATATGAAAATATACTTAAAAACTATATACCAACTATATGCCAACAAATTGAACAACCTAGAAGAAATGGATCAAGTCCTGGAAACATATAAACTACCAAAACCAAAACAAGAAGAAATAGAAAACTTGAACAGACCAATAACCAGCAAAGAAGTTGAATCAGTAATCAAAAACTCCCAAAAAACAAAAGTCCAATTCTGGATGGCTTTATAAATGAATTCTGCCAAACATTGAAACTATTTCAGAAGATAGAAAAGGAAGGACAATATTGAGATAACACCTCACACCTGTCAGAATGGCTAAAATCAACATGAGGAACAACACGTGTTGGTGAGGATGTGGAGAAAGGGGAACCCTCTTGCACTTTTGGAAGGAATAGAAACTGGTGTAGCCAATCTGGAAAACAGTATGTAATTTCCTCAAAAAGTTAAAAATAGAATTATCCTATGATCCAGTAATCACATGTTGGATATTTATCCCAATTACAAAAATATTAATTCAGAGGGATACATGCACTCTTGTTTATAGCAGCATTATTTGTAACAGTTAAGATATGAAAGCAACTCTGATCAATTGAGGAATGGATAAAGAGTATGTGATTTAGATGATAGACAGATAGATAATGATAGATAGATAGATATAGGTAGATGATGTAATATTTTTCAGCCATAAAAAAGAATGAAAAAGAAACTTTGCCATCTGTAATGACATGGATAGAGCTAGAAAGTATAATGCTAAGTGAAATAAGTCAGTCAAAGAAAGACAAATACCATATGATTTCACTCATTTTGGGGATTTAAGAAACAAAACAAATGAGAGAAGGGAAAAAATGAGAGATAGAGAGAGTCAAACCAATAAACAGACTCTTAATTATAGAGAACAGACTGATGATTATCAGAGGGGAGGTCAGTTGGGGGTTGGATTAGATAGTTGATGGGATTAAGGGATGCACTTAAAAAATATTTTATTTATTTGTGTATTATTTGAGAGAGAGAGAGAGAGAAAGTGCAAGCGGGGAAACGGGCAGAGGGAGAGGGAGAAGCAGGCTCCCCAATGAGCAGGGAGCCCAACTCAGGGCTTGATCCCAGGACCTTGGGACCATGTCCTGAGCCAAAAGAGAATGTTTAATTGAGCCGCCCAGACACCCTAGGAGTGCACTTATGATGGGTGCATACTGGATGATGTATGGAATTGTTGAATTACTATTACTCCTAAAACTAAGATAATACTGTATGTAACTATACTTGAATTAAAAACTTAAAAAAAATAACTCCAAATTACCATAAGGAATACTTCATCCCATATTTGTCTTTTTTCCTCCTGTAGATTTCTTGGCTTGAGCTGTCTGAACACTTTGTAATTTGGTGTCATATTCTGGGAAGTCAAGAAAATATTTCTGGTTCCCTCCCTGAAAGCTACAAGGCATTAGGGTGATAAGCAAATTCCTAGCTATTTTGCTAGAAGTTTCATGAAAAAGGACTAGTTTCACTTGGTTATTCCCATAAGCATAAGATTGTACTCTACAGATTTTGGTCTTTTTAATGAGGCAGTCTTGTTTTACTGAAAGTAGGTAGGCTTTCAAATTACTCTGAACTATATTTAAATCCCACATTTACCACTTATGACTCTCAGTACTCTTATTTTCAAAGTGGAAATACAATTGACCTCAGAAAGTAAAAATTAAACCAGAAAGAATCTAAGAAAATAACCAGTATCTGATTTATGTAGTAATTATAATAAGATTATTATGTTAGAGAAAGAAGGCTTCTATTTCTAACCATGATGAAGTAGCTTATAATGGAATAACCCTATCATCACTGAAGACAACTATCAAACTGGATTAAAAACAAACAAAAAGAAAAATATAAAGGCATTTGGGAAGCAACCAAGGCAGCCTGAACTTGAAGGGAAGCAATAAAGGTAGCCTGAACATTATCCTGAAAAAGTGGGGAAGTGCACAAAAAGTCTTTCTGTTTCCGCTGGGGCGACTGCCAAGTCAAAGTATGGGGAATATGCCTTGGGAAAAATGGAGTAGTTTGAGTCTTATGGTAGACCCAAGGGCTGGGGGGAAAGGTTGAATTTTGGAGCCACCACAGTGGCATGGACTTAAATAGGGAAGATCTTGGAGAGGTAGGAAACACAAGTTTGAGGCAGAAATTCTACTGGCAATTCCTTTTGAGGGGTTTGCCCCTCCACCCAAGTGGTGTACACAGGACAAAACATTGAGACACTGAGACAAATGGGCATCACAGGAGGGAAAACGTGAGCAGAGGTCCCCACATACCCAAGATGTTGGGAAACAGAGGAATTGTGGTAAAAATACTGAGACTCAGTGAAGACAGGAAGAGCTGTGCCTTGGGGGTAGGGAAGCTGGGAACATAAAAAACAACAGAGCCTGATCCACACCTCAGCCGCATTAGGTGATGTTCCCTAGGCCACCAGCCTCTCAGAAGGACAACTCCTCCCTGGAGGGTGACATTATCCACACTTATTTAATACACAGTATGTGGGTATTTAGAAAATGTTACCAGGCATATCAAAAAACAGGACCAAAGAGTCCAAGTTCATAGAAAAAAAAAATGGACAATGGAAACAAATCAGATATTGGAGTTACCAGAACTTCAAAAGGCCTGTGATTAATATGTTCATGAAAATAGTTAAATTATGGGTGAAGTCTGGGTAGCTCAGTTGGTTAAGTGTTGGCCTTTGGCTCAGGTCACTGGGATTGAGCCCTGTATCAGGCTCTCATCTCAATGGGGATTCAGCTTCTCCCTATTCCGCTATCCCTATCCCCATGCTCCTATGTACTCTCTCTCTCTCTCTCAATCTCTCTCATTTGTTCACTCTCTCTCTCAAATAAATCAATAAAATCTTTTAAAAAAATTCTGGATAATTCTGTCAGACCACTAGAATTTATTGAAAAATAAAATAACCATATTATAAATGAAAAATATAATAATTGAAATTATGAATTTTAAAAATAGAGTTAAGTGTATTTTTAGCAGGTTATCCCCCATAGGCTAGGCACAGGAAAATGAACTGGAATATTGAAACAAAGGTATCATGGAGAAATTTTATAGTTTTTCTTTTTTAAATTTTTAAAATAAACATATAATGTATTATTAGCCCCCAAGGGTACAGGTTTGCGAATCACCAGGTTTACACACTTCACAGCACTCACCATTTCACATACCCTCCCCAATGTCCATAACCCCACCACCCTCTCCCCAATCCTATAATTTTATAATTTAAAAAAAATAAGACCTTAAGAGATAGGTTGAACATGGTGAAAACATCAGAAGTAAATGTTATTGGTGTTATTCTTCAAAACAAAGCCAAAATAGAGACATTTTATACAAACTGAAAAACTGAAAGAATTTGTTGACCTTCAGTACAGAATTTAGTATTTCCTTTAACAGAGTTCTTAAACAAGGGAAAATGTTCCCTACTAGAAGCCTGTTAAAGGAGAAAGAAGTGAAAAGAAAAACAAAACAAAACAAAACAGAAGATAAATACATAGATGAATCCAAAAATTATTGACTGAAATAAGGATTCAAATGTCTTATAGGGTAAAAGTCTATGCAGAAATACATGACAACATTTGTATGAAAAATGTAAGAAAGGTAAATAATATTAAATCACTTTCAGATTCTTTCACTGTTCAGAAAGCATTAAAGCAATAATTTCAGTCAGACCACAATAAATCAAGGATGCATATTGCTTTTTCATAGAGTATACATTCACAAATATTTAGAAAAGCTTTTAATAAAGAGGAATTTGGGACAAATATAAATCTTGATTGTTACCATAAAAGGCATAAAACTAGAGAAAAGTTACAAAAAACAAACGAAAAAATAAAACAAATAGTAAGAAGGTACATTTAAATGCCAATGTACCTGTAATATATACTATATGAATTTTATGTATTTAAAAATTTTTTTTTAAATTTTTTATTCTCTTATTTGTTTATTTACAGCATAACAGTGTTCATTGTTTTGGCATCACACCCAGTGCTCCATGCAGTACATGCCCTCCCTATTACCCAACACCTGGTTCCTCAACCTCCCACCCCCCCCACCCCTGCCCCTTCAAAACCCTCTGGTTGTTTTTCAGAGTCCATAGTCTCTCATGGTTCATCTCCCCTTCCAGTTTCCCTCAACTCCCTCTCTTCTCCATCTCCCCATGTCCTCCATGTTATTTGGTATGCTCCACAAAGAAGTGAGACCATATGATACTTGACTCTCTCTGCTTGACTTATTTCGCTCAGCATAATTTCTTCCAGTCCCATCCATGTTGCTACAAAAGCTGGGTATTCATCCTTTCTGATGGAGGCATAATACTCCATTGTGTATATGGACCACATCTTACTTATCCATTCATCCGTTGAAGGGCATCTTGGTTCTTTCCACAGTTTGGCGACCGTAGCCATTGCTGCAATAAACATTGGGGTACAGATGGCCCTTCTTTTCACTACACCTGTATCTTTGGGGTAAATACCCAGCAGTGCAATTGCAGGGTCATAGGGAAGCTCTATTCTTAATTTCTTCAGGAGTCTCCACAGTGTTCTCCAAAGTTGCTGCACTAACTTGCAATACCACCAACAGTGTAAGAGGGTTCTCCTTGCTCCACATCCTCTCCAACACACGTTGTTTCCTGTCTTGCTAATTTTGGCCATTCTAACTGGTGTCAGGTGGTATCTCAATGTAGTTTTAATTTGAATCTCCCTGATGGCTAGTGATGATGAACATTTTTTCATGTGTCTGATAGCCATTTGTATGTCTTCCTAGGAGAAGTGTCTGTTCATATCTTCTGCCCATTTTTTGATATGATTATCTGTTTTGTGTGTGTTGAGTTTGAGAAGTTCTTTATAGATCCTGGATATCAACCTTTAGTCTGTACTGTCATTTGCAAATATCTTCTCCCATTCTGTGGGTTTCCTTTTTGTTTTGTTGACTGTTTCCTTTGCTGTGCAGAAACTTTTGATCTTGATGAAGTCCCAAAAGTTCATTTTTGCTTTTATTTCCTTTGCCTTTGGAGACATATCTTAAAAGAAGTTGCTGTGGCTGATATGGAAGAGGTTAGTGCCTATGTTCTCCTCTAGGATTCTGATAGATTCCTGTCTCACGTTGAGGTCTTTTATCCATTTCGAGTTTATCTTTGTGTACAGTGTAAGAGAATGGTCAAGTTTCATTCTTCTACATATCGCTGTCCAGTTTTCCCAGCACCATTTATTGAAGAGACTGTCTTTTTTCCATTGAATATTTTTTCCTGTTTTGCCGAAGATTACTTCACCATAGAGTTGAGGGTCCATATCTGGGCTCTCCACTCTATTCCACTGGTCTATGTGTCTGTTTTTATGCCAGTACCACGCTGTCTTGGTGATCACAGCTTTATAGTAAAGCTTGAAATCGGGTAACGTGATGCCGCCAGTTTTGTTTTTGTTTTTCAACATTTCCTTAGCAATTCGCGGTCTCTTCTGATTCCATACAAATTTTAGGATTATTTTCTCCAGCTCTTTGAAAAATACTGGTGGAATTTTGATCAGAATGGCATTAAAAGTATAGATTGCTCTAGGCAGTATAGACATTTTAACAATGTTTATTCTTCCAATCCAAGAGCATGGAACAGTCATCCATGTTTTTGTGTCTTCTTCAATTTCTTTCATGAGTGTTCTGTAGTTCCTTGAGTACAGGTCCTTTACCTCTTTGGTTAGGTTTATTCCCAGGTATCTTATGGTTCTTGGTGCTATAGTAAATGGAATCGATTCTCTAATTTCCCTTTCTCTATTTTCATTGTTAGTGTATAAGAAAGCCACTGATTACTGTACATTGACTTTGTATCCTGCCACGTTACTGAATTGCTGTATGAGTTCTAGTAGTTTGGGGGTGGAGTCTTTGGGGTTTTCCATATAAAGAATCATGTCATCTGTGAAGAGAGAGAGTTTGACTTCGTCCTTGCCAATTTGGATACCTTTTATTTCTCTTTGTTGTCTGATTGCCGTTGCTAGGACTTCTAATACTATGTTGAACAAGAGTGGCGAGAGTGGGCATCCTTGTCATGTTCCTGATCTCAACGGGAAGGCTGCAAGCTTTTTCCCATTGAGGATGATATTTGCTGTGGGTCTTTCATAGATAGATTTTATGAAGTTCAGGAATGTTCCCTCTATCCCTATACTTTGAAGCATTTTAATCAGGAACAGATGCTGGATTTTGTCAAATGCTTTTTCTGCATCAATTGAGAGGACCATGTGGTTCTTCTCTCTTCTCTTATTGATGTGTTCTATCACACTGATTGATTTGCGAATGTTGAACCAACCTTGCAACCCAGGGATGAATCCTACCTGGTCATGGTGGATAATCTTTTTAATGTGCTGCTGGATCCTGTTTGCTAGGATCTTGTTGAGAATCTTTGCATCCATATTCATCAGTGATATTGGTCTGAAATTCTCCTTTTTGGTAGGGTCTTTGCCTGGTTTGGGGATCAGGGTAATGCTGGCTTCATAATAAGAGTCTGGAAGTTTTCCTTCTGCTTCAATTTTTTGGAACAGCTTCAGGAGAATTGGTGTTATTTCTTCTTTGAAAGTTTGGTAGAATTCCCCAGGGAATCCGTCAGGTCCTGGGCTCTTGTTTTTTGGGAGGTTTTTGATCACGGCTTCAATCTCATTACTAGATATCGGTCTATTCAGGTTGTCAATTTCTTCCTGGTTCAATTTTGGGAGTTTGGTAGCTTTCCAGGAGTGCATCCATTTCAGCTAGGTTGCTTAGCTTATTGGCATATAACTGTTGGTAATAATTTCTGATGATTTTTTCTATTTCCTTGGTGTTCGTTGTGATCTCTCCCTTTTCATTCATAATTTTATTAATTTGGGCTTTCTCTCTTTTCTTTTGGATTAGTGTGGCCAATGGTTTATCGATCTTATTGATTCTTTCAAAAAACCAGCTTCTAGTTTCATTGATACGTTCTACTGTATCTCTCGTTTCTACCTCATTGATCTCTGCTCTAATCTTGATTATTTCCCTTCTTGCATGTGGAGTTGGTTTGATTTGTTGTTGATTCTCCAGTTCTTTAAGGTGTAGAGACAGCTGGTGTATTCCGGATTTTTCAATGTTTTTGAGGGAGGCTTGGATGGCTATGTATTTCCCCCTTAGAACCACCTTTGCTGTATCCCATAGGTTTTGGACCAAAGTTCTTCATTCTCATTGGTTTCCATGAATTGTTTAAGTTCCTCTTTGATCTCCTGGTTGATCCAAGCATTCTTCAGCAAGGTGGTCTTTAGCTTCCAGGTGTTTGAGTTCCTTCTGAACTTTTTCTTGTGATTGAGTTCCAGTTTCAAAGCATTGTGATCGGAGAATATGCAGGGAATAATGTCAGTCTTTTGGTATCGGTTGAGTCCTGCTTTGTGACCCAGTATGTGGTCTATTCTGGAGAAGGTTCCATGTGCACTTGAGAAGAATTAGTATTCTGTTGTTTTAGGGTGGAATGTTCTGTATACATGGATGAGGTCCATCTGGTCCAATGTTTCATTCAATGCTCTTATTTCTTTATTAATTTTCTGCTTCGATGATCTGTCTATTTCTGAGAGAGGCAAATTAAGATCTCCTACTATTATTGTATTCATATCAATATGACTCTTTATCTTGATTAATAGTTTTCTTATGTAATTGGGTGCTCCCATATTGGGGGCATAGATATTCACAATTGTTAGATCATCTTGGCGGATTGTCCCTTTAAGAATTATGTAGTGTCCTTCTGCATCTCTGACTACAGTCTTTAGTTTAAAATCTAATTTATCTGATATGAGAATTGCTACTCCGGCCTTCTTTTGAGGCCCATTGGCATGAAAGATGCTTCTCCATCCCTTCACTTTCAGTCTGGGTGTATCCTTAGGTTCAAAATGGGTCTCTTGTAGACAACATATGGATGAGTCCTGTCGTTTTATCCAATCTGCAACCCTGTGTTGTTTTATGGGCGCATTCAGGCCATTCACATTGAGAGTGATTATTGAGAGAAAGGTTTTTATTGACATCGTGTTGCCTTTGAAGTCTTTCTGTGTGTGGATTGTTTCTATATTTCTGTTCAACAATATTCTTAGGATTTTTTCTCTTTTATAGGACCCCCCTTAATATTTCCTTCAGTGTCAGCTTGGTGGTTGCATAGTCTTTTAAGCCTTGCCGGTCTTGGAAACTCTTTATCTCTCCATCCATTTTGAATGTCAGTCTTGCTGGATAGAATATTCTTGGTTGCATGTTCTTCTCATTTAGTACTCTGAATATATTTTGCCAGCCCTTTCTAGCTTGCCAGTTGTCTGTGGAAAGGTCTGACGTTATCCTAATGGGCTTTCCTCTGTATGTAAGGAGCTTATTTGTCCTAGCTGCTTTTAAGAGGGTCTCTCTTGAAACATAATTCCTCATTCTAACTATAAGGTGTTGCGAGGACTTTCGAGAATTTAAAATCTTGGGAGAAAATATCTCTGCCTCTAGTACATGAATGTTGTTTCCATTCGTGAGGTTGGGAAAATTTTCATAGACAACTTCTTCCACTATATCTTCTAGACTTCTTTCTTTTTCCTCCCCTTCAGGGATTCCAATAATTCTGACGTTGGAACGTTTCATGGCGTCATTTATTTCCCTGATTCTGTTTTCGTGGCTTCTGAGCTGTTTGTTCCAGGCTTCCTCCTGATCCTTTCTCTCTATCTGTTTGTCCTCCAGATCACTAATTCTATCTTCTGTCTCAGTTACTCTAGCTTTTAGAGAATTTAGATTGGATTGGAACTCATTGAGAGCATTTTGAACATCATCCCTGGTGGCTTTCAGTTCTGCCCTAATCAATTCTGTTTGGTCATCCATGGCTTTCTCCAACCTAGCTATTGCCTGGATAATTGTTAGTCTGAATTCCTTTTCTGACATATTGTCTATGTTGATAGCTATTAGCTCTGTTGCAGAAGGCCCATCCTCTGTATTTTTCTTCTGTTGGGTATTCTTCCTCCTAGTCATTTTGGAAAGAGATGACTGAACAGATGCAGCTGGACTTATCGATTGGGGTGCAGTCAATGTGCACCCTGGAACGCTTCTGTGCAATCAGGATTCCCCACCCAAATGAGAGAAAAAATAAAAGAAAAAGAAATAGAGAAGAAGAAAGGAAAAAAGGGGAAAGAAAAAAGGAAAAAAAAAAGAGAGAGAGAGAGAGATAGGAAAAAAAGGGATGATAAAAGAGAAGGCTCAGCCCAAATGGGCCACAAGGTAAGATTTATGAAGTATACAAACAAAAACAGACAAACAAAAAGACTGATAAAAGTATATGACAAGAGAAAAAAATATGTATATATAAGCAAAAAAAAAAGGGAAGAACCTCATCAGAAAGAACCCCAAGTATAAGATTTATATATTATCAGGACAAACACAAATTCACAGAAACACTGACAGAAGGAAAAATTGAGAGAGTGGTTATAAATTCTCAGTGTGGGTGAGGAAGGTTATTTTTATTCTTCCTGAAGGTATCTTGATGTTTTTGTTAAGGGACTCAACATTCCTAAGTTACAGGGGGATTAGAAACTGGTTTGCCTATAGGGGTAGCATTGATTCGGGAAAGGGGATTACCTTGAAGTTTAACTCTATATGTATAGTAGAAAATAAAAATTAAAAAAGAATAAACTAGACTAAACTAAGTTAAAATTAAAAAAAATTAAAAAATTAGAAAAGCAAAAGAAAAACACGGGTGTATGTATCAAAAAGTTCAGGTTAGAATGTTATTAAAGAATTTAATGTACTGGACATCTCAGTGTGGTGGTAAATAGGTTAAAAATTATCTGTATGTATAAAAAAAAGAACTGGAATATTGGTAAAGAGTTAAAAATAAAAGTTGTATTTATGAAGTAGTGGTGATTGTTCTCTTGTAGTCTTTTTTTTTTTTTCTTCCTTCCTTCCTGGTTGGTTTTCTGGGGGAGGGACCTGCCACGTGGGTTTTCAGACAATGATGTTCCCTGAGTTAGGTCCTCCCTTTCCCCTCAAGGGGGTGAGCTCTGAGGAAACTGTTTTTTTTCAGCCTTTTGTTCTCTGGGGTTTTTATGTTCTTTCATCTGCTTTCTCTCGCCTTGACAGCTTTTGATGGTTTTTGGAGGTTTAAAGGAGAGCAAACTGTACCCAGACCTCCCACTCAGAGAGAAGCCCCAGAATGTTTTGGAAAAGCTGCTGGCTGAGTCGGTTCTGAGTCACTGTCCCTGGGGATGCAGGAGCTCCTCGTTGTACCCAAAACCAGGGCAGCGGTGGCTGACTAGGCAGCTCCAGACCGCCAGAGAGGTTCTGAGCAGAGATCGCACACTGAGATTTTTCTGCTGTCCCGGGCTGGGAATGTCTGGTTTTTCCAGATGCCAGAGCTCCAGGGTAGCGCCTATGAGCATGTATCCCAAGGGAGGGTGTGGGACGCGCGCGTTTCAGGATTGCCATCTGGCCAGGCTCCCAGCCCCTCACGGGAGCCAGACCCCACTTGTTCTTGGGTGCGCTGGTGTTCAGGCACACTGGCGGCTCAGGGACAGAGACCTGATTTCTCCGCAGCACTCTCTCTGGCTCAGCGCCAGGGGAGGCTGTCCTGGGTTCAGGGGTTTAGGTCCTTGACCCTAACCGTCCAGGTTCCCACTATTACCCC
This sequence comes from Meles meles, assembly GCF_922984935.1. Taxonomy (NCBI): domain Eukaryota; kingdom Metazoa; phylum Chordata; class Mammalia; order Carnivora; family Mustelidae; genus Meles; species Meles meles. Next base: position 114,887,200 of record NC_060074.1, on the reverse strand, counting down.
CCGCGATCCTTTGCTCTTTGTTTTTTGAGTGCTTTCAACCAGACTCCAAGTTAATGCTGGTCCCCAGTCACAGAGCACTCTCGTGTTGGGGTATTACTTTCCAATCAGTCACCTCTGGTGGCTCCCTCCCCCTTTTGTTTATCTTCTGATATCAGTCTGACGCTCCCAGTCTGCTTTACCTGCCACTGGCATCTTCTGCTCCTGTAGAGATCCAGACGTGTATAATTCTGATCTCAGGCTGATTTCATGGGTGGTCGGAGTTCTTTGGTAGGTAATCAGCTCACTTTAGGGTACAGGTTGAAATGGTGCCTCCTCCTACTCCCCGCCATTTTTCAATGTCTTGTTTTTTGTTTTGTTTTTTTTTTTTAAATTTATTTTCAGTGTTCCAGAATTCATTGTTCATGGACCACATGCAGTGCTCCATGAGAGACAGCAGACTCTGAAAAACAATCTCAGGGTTTTGGAGGGGAGAGGGTGCGAGGTTGGGTGAACCTGGTGGTGGCTATTATAGAAGGCACACATTGCATGAGTTTTATATTTTTTAAAAACCCAATTAAATTAATCCAGTTAAAACTCAGATTTCCACACATATAAATGGTACATTTATAGTAAAGGTGACAATGCAGTGCAGCAAGGATGGATGAACTTTTCAATACATGCTATTAGATCAAATGGATTTTCAAATTGAAAAAAAGAATACTATTGATACTTTTACCATATGTAAAAATGAATTCAGATTAATTGAATTTGAATTTATTTTATTCTGTTATTATTTATTTAAAATGAATTAACCGAGACAAGATGGCAGGGAAGTAGGAGGAGGCGCCATTTCAACATGTACACTAAAGTGAGCTGATTACCTCCCAAAGAACTCTGATCACCCATGAAATCAGCCCGAGAGCAGAATTACACACGTCTGGATCTCTACAGGGGCAGACGATGCCAGTGGGCAGGTAAAGCAGAGTGGGAATGTGGAACTGATAGTGGAAGATAAACAAAAGGGGGAGGGAGCCACCAGAGGTGACTGATTGGAAAGTAATACCCCAGTATGAGAGTGCCCTGCTTCTGGGGACCAGCATTAACTTGAAGTCCGGGTGAAAGCACTCAAAAATAGCAAAGGATCACAGGGCGAATTGTGGGAATCAGGGTAGTTAGGGACAGTGCCTTAAGTCCCTGGACCCAGGACAGCCACCCTCGTGCTGAACTAGAGAGAGTGCGGTGGAGAAACCAGGTCTTGGTCCCTGAGGCACCAGCGCATCTGAGAACACGAGGGATCTGGCTCCCATGAGGGGCTGGGAGCCTCACCAGACAGCAGAAACCTGCTCCGTACTATCAGAGGCTGAGACGCATGTGCCCCACACCCTCCCCTAACAGAGGTGTACACAGGCCCAAGCCTGGTGCTCTTAGAACCGTGCTATACTATCAGAGCCTGAGATGTGGGCACCCCACACCATCCCCAGTGAGAAGTGCACACAGGCACCAGCCCGGTGTTCTCGGACCCAGAAAGACCAGGCACTCCCAGCCCAGGCCAGCAGGAAAAGCTCAGTGTGCGATCACTGCTTGGAACCTCTGTGGGGGTCTGGAGCTGCCCAGACAGCCACTGCTGTCATGGTTTTGGGTACAAGCAGGAGATCCTGCATCCCCAGGGATCGCGACTCAGAACCTGCTCTGTCAGCAGCCGAGGGGGAACGAGGGGGAACGTATGTGCTCTGCAGCACCCACAGGGGAGCAGACTGAGGCTTTTCTCTGAGAGAGAGGTTGGGGTGTAGTTTGCTTTCCTCTAAACCTCCAAAAACCATCAAAAGCTGTCAAGGCGAGAAAAAACAAATGAACAAAGAAACCTCCAGAGAACAAAATCCTGAAAAACCGGTTTCCTCAGAGCCCATCCTCTTGAGGGGGGGGCGAGAGGACTTAACTCGGTGAACATCATTGACTGAAAACCCACGTGGCAGGACCCTCCCCCAGAAACCAACCAGGGAAAAAAAAATAAAAAAGAAAAAAAAAGACAAAAAGAGAACAACCCCCACTACTTCATAGATACAACTTCTTTCTTTAACTAGTTCCCACTATTGTAATTCATTTTTTTATATAGATAATTTTTAACCTATTTACGATCACAGTGAGATGTCCAGTAAATCAAATTCCATAATAACCTTTTAACCTTAACTTTTTGATACATACACCCCTGTTTTTCTTTTACTTTTCTATATTTTTTATTTTTTTTAATTTTAGTTTAGTTTAGTCTAGTTTATTCTTTTTTATTTTTATTTTCTAATATTCATACAGAGTTAAAATTCAAGGTAATTCCCTTTCCCTAATCAATGCTACCCCTATAGATAAACCAGTTTTTAATCCCCCTGTATCTTAGGAAAGTTGAGTCCTTTAATAAAGACATCAAGATACATCCAGGAAGAATCAAAATAACCTTCCCCGCCCACACTGAGAATTTATAACCACTCTCGCATCCTTTTCTTCCACCAGTGTTTCTGTGTATTTGTGTTTGTCCTGTTAGTATATAAATCTTATACTTGGGGTTCTTTTTGACGAGGTTCTTCCTTTTTTTGCATATATATATATATATATATATATATATATATATATATATTGCTCTTGTTGTATAATTTATCAGTCTTTTTGTTTGTTACCTTGGGGCCCATATGGGCTGAGCCTTCTCTTTTATCTTCCCTTTTTTCCCTGTCTCTCTCTCTCTCCTTTTTTTTTCTTTTTCTTTTCTTTTTTCTCTCATTTGGGTGGGGAATTCTGAGTGCTCAGAAGAATTCCAGGGTGCACCTTGACTACACCACAGTTGATACATCTAGCTACATCCATTCAGTCATCTCTCACCAAAATGACTAGGAGGAGGAATGCCCAACAAAGAAAAATACAGAGGATGGGCTTTCTGCAACAGAGCTAATGGCTATCGACAAAGACAATATGTCAGAAAAGGAATTCAGACTAACAATTATCCAGGCAATAGCTAAGTTGGAGAAAGCCATGGATGACCAAACAAAATTGATTAGGGCAGAACTGAAAGCCACCAGGGATGATGTTCACAATGTTAGGGCAGAACTGAAAGCCACAAGGATGATGTTCAAAATGCTCTCAATGAGTTCCAATATAATCTAAATTCTCCAAAAGCAAGGATAACTGAGACAGAAGATAGAATTAATGATTTGGAAGACAAACAGAGAGAAAAGATCAGGAGGAAGGCTGGAACAAATAGCTTAGAAGCCACGAAAAAAGAATTAGGGAAATAAATGATGCCATGAAACATTCCAACATCACAATTATTGGAATCCCTGAAGGGGAAGAGAAAGAAAGAAGTCTAGAAGATATAGTGCAACAGGTTCTCCATGAAAATTTTCCAAATCTCACAAATAGAACCATTGTTCATATACTAGAGGCAGAACGGTTTCCCCCCAAGATTATAGATTCTCAAAAGTCCTTGAGACACCTAATAGTAATAAGGAAGACTTATAATTGTAGGCAGACCCTTTTGAAAGCAGATAGGAAAAAGAAGCTCCTTACATACAGAGGAAAGCCCATCAAATAATGTCAGACCTGTCCACAGAAACCTGGCAAGCCATAAAGGGCTGGAAAAATATATGCAGGGCACTAAATGAGAAGAACATGCAGCCAAGAATACTTTATCTAGCAAGACAGACATTCAAAATGGATGGCAAGATAAAGAGTTTCCAAGACCTGCAAGGTTTAAAAGACTATGCAACCACCAAGCTGACACTGCAGGAAACATTAAGGGGCATTTTATAAGAGATAAAAATTCCTAAAGGTACAATTGAACAGAAATATAGAGACAATCTACAGACAGAAAGACTTCAAAGGTAACACAATGTCAATAAAAACAAATCTATCAATAATCACTCTCAATGTGAATGGCCTGAATGCGCCCATAAAATGACACAGGATAGCAGATTGGATAAAACAACAGGACCCATCCATATGTTGTCTACAAGACATCATATTTTGAACCTAAAGATACACCCAGGTTGAAAGTGAAGGGATGGAGAAGCATCTTTCATGCCAATGGGCCTCAAAAGAAGACCGGGGTAGCGATTCTCATATTAGATAAATTAGATTTTAAACTAAAGACTGTAGTCACAGATATCAGAGAAGACTACATTATTCTTAAAGGGACTATCCACCAAGATGATCTAACAATAGGAAATATCTATGACCCCAATATGGGAGCACCCAATTACATTAGAAAACTATTAATCAAGATATAGAGTCATATTGATATGAATACATTAATAGTATGAGATCTTAACATGCCTCTCTCAGTAACAGACAGATCATCGAAGCAGAAAATCAATAAAGAAACAAGGGCATTGAATGAGACATTGGACCAGATGGACCACATAGATATATACAGAACATTCCACCCTAAAACAACAGAATACTCATTCTTCTCAAGTGCACATGGAACCTTCTCCAGAATAGACCACATACTGGGTCACAAAGCAGGACTCAACCGATACCAAAAGACTGACATTATTCCCTGCATAATCTCAGATCACAATGCTTTGAAACTGGAACTCAATCACAAGGAAAAGTTCAGAAGGAACTCAAACACCTGGAAGCTAAAGACCACCTTGCTGAAGAATGCTTGGATCAACCAGGAGATCAGAGAAGAACTTAAACAATTCATGGAAACCACTGAGAATGAAGACACTTCAGTCCAAAACCTATGGGATACAGCAAAGGCGGTACTAAGGGGGAAATACATAGCCATCCAAGCCTCCCTCAAAAAACTGAAAAATCCAGAATACATCAGCTGTCTCTACACCTTAGAGAACTGGGGAATCAACAACAAATCACACCAACTCCACACGCAAGAAGGGAAATAATCAAGATTAGAGTAGAGATTAATGAGGTAGAAACCAGAGATACAGTAGAATGTATCAATGAAACTAGAAGCTGGTTTTTTGAAAGAATCAATAAGATCGATAAACCATTGGCCACACTAATCCAAGAAAAAAGAGAGATTGCCCAAATTAATAAAATTATGAATGAAAAGGGAGAGATCACAACTAACACCAAGGAAGTAGAAACAATCATCAGAGGTTATTATCAACAGTTATATGCCAGTAAGCTAAGCAACCTAGATGAAATGGATGCATTCCTGGAAAAGTATAAACTTCCAAAATTGAACCAGGAAGAAATTGACAACCCGAATAGACTGATATCTAGTAATTAGATTGAAGCAGTGATCAAAAACCTCCCAAAAAACAAGAGCCCAGGACCTGATGGATTCCCTGGGGAATTCTGCCAAACATTCAAAGAAGAAATAACACCTATTTTCCTGACGCTGTTTCAAAAAATTGAAGCAGAAGGAAAACTTCCAGACTCTTTTTATGAAGCCACCATTACTCTGATCCCCAAACCAGGCAAAGACCACATCAAAAAGGAGAATTTCAGACCAATATCACTGATGAATATGGATGCCAAGATTCTCAACAAGATCCTAGCAAACAGGATCCAACAGCACATTAAAAAAATTATCCACCATGATCAGGTGGGATTCATCCCTGGGTTACAAGGATGGTTCAACATTCACAAATCAATCAACATGATAGAACAAATCAATAAGAGAAGAGAGAAGAACCACATGGTCCTTTCAATTGATGCAGAAAAAGCATTTGACAAAATCCAGCATCCGTTCCTGATTAAAACGCTTCAAAGTATAGGGATAGAGGGAACATTCTTGAACTTCATAAAAACGATCATAAAAGACCCACAGCAAATATCCTCCTCAGTGAGAAAAAGCTTGCAGCCTTCCCACTGAGAACAGTAAAGTGACAAGGATGCCCACTCTCACCACTATTGTTCAACAGAGTATTAGAAGTCCTAGCAACAGCAATCAGACAACAAAGAGAAATAAAATATATCCGAATTGGCAATGAAGATGTCAAACTCTCTCTCCTCGCAGGGGATATGATTCTTTATATGGAAAACCCATAAGACTCCACCCCCAAACTACTAGAATGCATACAGCAATTCAGTAACATGGCAGTATACAGAGTCAATATACAGAAATCAGTGGCTTTCCTATACACTAAGAATGAAAATACAGAAAGGGAAATTAGAGAGTCAATTCCATTTACTATAGCACCAAGAACCATAAGATATCTGGGAATAAACCTAACCAAAGAGGTAAAGGATCTGTACTCGAGGAACTACAGAACACTCATGAAAGAAACTGAAGGAGACACATAAAGATGGAAGACCATTCTAAGCTCTTGGATTGGAAGAATAAACATTGTTAAAATGTCTCTACTGCCTAGAACAATCTATACTTTTAATCCCATTCCAATCAAAATTCCACCGGTATTTTTCAAAGAGCTGGAGCAAATAGTCCTAAAACTTATATTTAATCAGAAGAGACCCTGAATTGCTAAAGAAATGTTGAAAAAGAAAAACAAAACTGGCGGCTTCACATTACCTGATTTCAAGCGTTACTACAAAGCTGTGATGACCAGGACAGCATGCTACTGGCATTAAAACAGACACATAGACCAGTGGAACAGAGTAGAGAGCCCAGATATGGACCCTCCCCTCTATGGTCAAATAATCTTCAACAAAGCAGGAAAAAATGTACAGTGGAAAAAAGCCAGTCTCTTCAACAAGTGATGCTTTGAAAATTGGACAGCTATATGTAGAAAAATGAATCTTGACCATTCTATTACACCGTACACAAAGATAAACTAGAAATGGATAAAAGACCTCAACGTGATACAGGAATCCATCAGAATCCTAGAGGAGAACATAGGTAGTAACCTCTTTGATATCAGCCACAGCAATTTCTTTCAAGATATGTCTCCAAAGGCCAAGGAAACAAAAGCGAAAATGAACTTTTGGGACTTCATCAAGATCAAAAGCTTATGCACAGCAAAGAAAAAAGTCAGCAAAACAAAGTGGCAACCCACGGAATGGGGGAAGATATTTGCAAATGACAGCACAGACACAAGGTTGATATCCAGGATCTATAACGAACTACTCAAGCTCAACACACCCAAAACAGATAATCATATCAAAAAAATGGGCAGAAGATATGAAAGACACTTCTCCAATGAAGACATACCAATGGCTATCAGACACATGAAAAAATGTTCATCATCACTAGCCATCAGGGAGATTCAAATTAAAACCACATTGAGATAACGCCTTACACCAGTTAGAATGGCCAAAATTAGGAAACAGGAAACAACGTGTGTTGGAGAGGTTGTGGAGAAAGGGGAACCCTCTTACACTGTTGGTGGGAATACAAGTTGGTGCAGCCACTTTGGAGAACAGTGGGGAGATTCCACAAGAAATTAAAAATAGAGCTTCCCTATGACCCTGCAATTGGACTACTGGGTATTTACCCCAAAGATACAGATGTAGTGAAAAGAAGGGCCATCTGTACCCCAATGTTCATAGAAGCAATGTCCACAGTCACCAAACTGTGGGAAGAAACAAGATGCCCTTCATCGGATGAATGGATAAGGAAGATGTGGTCTATATACACGATGGAGTATTATGCCTCCTTCAGAAAGGATGAATACCCAACTTTTGTAGCAACATAGACAAGACTGGAAGATACTATGCTGAGTGAAATAAGTCAAGCAGAGAGATCCAATTATCATATGGTTTCACTTATTTGCGGTGCACAAGAAATAACATGGAGGACATGGGGAAATGGAGAGGAGAAGGGAGTTGAGGGAAATTGGAAGGGGAGGTGAACCATGAGGGACTATGGACTCTGAAAAGGAACCTGAGTGTTTTGAAGGGGTGGGCAGTGGGATGTTTGGGGAACCAGTTTATGGGTAACAGGGAGGGCATGTATTGCCTGGAGCACTGGGTGTGGTTCAAAAACAATGAATACTGTTACACTGAATGGAAATTAAAAAAATTGAATTAACCAACATATAGTCCATCATTAGTTTTTGTTGTAGTGTTCAATGTTAATTTGAATTTAAAAGATAAAATAAATGCATATGTAACAAGAAATAAGCCTTCAGAAAAGATTTAAGAGAATAACTTAATGGGCACCTGGGTGGCTCATTGGGTTAAGCCTCTGCCTTCAGCTCAGGTCATGATCCCAGGGTCTTGGGAATCGAGGCCCCCATTGAGCTCTCTGCTCAGCAGAATACCTGCTTCCCCCTCTCTCTCTGCCTCTTTCTCTGCCTACTTGTGGTCTCCCTGTCAAATAAATAAATAATATCTTAAAAAAAGAGAGAATAACTTAATGATCTTGGGGTAAGCAAAGATTTCTTGGACACAAAGTCACTAATTACAATGAAGAAAAAACCCCAATAGTTTGTAATGCACTAATATTAAAAAATAGTCTGTTGGGTTGCCTGGGAGGCTCAGTGGGTTAAAGCCTCCGGCTTTAACTCATGTCATGATCTCAGGGTCCTGGGATCGATCCCCACATCAGGCTCTCTGCTCAGCAGGGATCCTGCTTCTTCCTCTCTCTCTCTCTCTGCCTGCCTCTCTGCCTACTTGTGAGCTCTGTCAGATAAATAAATAAAATCTTTAAAAAGAATAGTCTGTTGACCCATAAATACAGAGAGTAAACTGATGATTGTCAGAGGAAAGAGGTTGGGGGATGGGTAAAATGGGTGAAGGGTATTGGGAAATATAGGCTTCCCATTATGAAATTAATATCCATGGGGATGAAAACTGCAGCATAGGGAATCTAGTCATTGCGGAGTATTGTATAGTGACAGATGGTAGCTACACTTGCGAGCAGAGTATAATGTACAGAATTGTGGAATTACTATTATATACAGCTGAAAGTAATGTAACATCTTGTGTCAACTACACAAACGCACACACACACACACATGATCTAAGTAAAGTGCATTAACAACAACAAAAAAATAAGACTATTTTTGATGGAAAGTCATCAGAAATGAATGGGAAAAATGCAAACCATAGACTGTAGAAGACATCTGCCAAAGATATAGCTGCCAAAGTATTCATATGCAGAATACAAAAAAGAAATCCTACAAGCCCTTTAGAAAAAGAGAGGCATCTTAACTGAAAATTAAGCAAACGTACTGTACTAGGCATTTCACAAAATAGTCTATCTCAATAATAAATAAACATAAGAGAGTTACCTCACTCTATTAGTCATTGGATTAGTGGAAATTATATTCATGAAGCACTACTGTATTGAATACAATGAATAAGCCACAGGCCATATGTTGGCAAGGTTGTGAAGATCAAGAACTTGTTTACACTGCTGGAGGGATTAGCAACAGAAACTAACATTTGGGATAATTGTTTAGTGCTTTCTACTGAGAGTGAAAAAAGCATAAGACCCAGAAATTATATTCCTAAGTATATGTGGGGAAGAAACATAGGTATGTGTTTATAAAAATTATAGAGAATGTTAATTGCAGCACTATTTATATAGGCTCCAAACTGGAAATATGAAAATGCTCAGTAGGAAGATGGATGTCTTAGTTCAGGCAGCAATAATAAAATAGCACAGACTGGGGGAGCTTGTAAGCAACAGAAACTTATTCCTTACAGTTCTGGAGGCTTCGTGTCCAAGACTGGGATGTCTGCATGGTCAGATTCTGGTGAAAACCCTCTTCTAAGTTGAAGACTGCCAATTTCTGTTTTATCCTCACTTCACAGGCTGGGAGGCACTAGCAAGCTCTATGGAGTCTCTTTTACAGAGACACCAATCCCACTCATGAGTGCTCTGCTCTTATGATCTAATCATCTCCCCAACACCTCATCTTCCAGTCCTATCACGTTGGGCATTAGGTTTCCAACGTATATATTTTGTGGGACACAAACATTCAGATCATAGCAAAACATGAATAAATTGCTATATATTCATGTGACAGAGTGCTAACAGAAAGAAAAAAAAAACCTACTCTTACATGCAAGGATATGAATACATTTCAAAGGCATATATTCAGTGAAATAAGCACACAAGACCTAGTATTATATGATTTCATTTCTATAATTTCCCAATCCAGGTAAAACTAATGCATGGTGCTAGAAAGAAAAATAGTGGTAGGCTTTGCAAGAAAGCAGTGCCTTGGAAGGAGCATGGAGGGCTTCTGGAGTGCTAGAATATTCTATATTTTGATTTGTGTGCTTGGTATATAGGGGCATTCATTTTGTGAAAGTTCATGGAAATGTTTAATTAAGGTATATAACTAATTCCTGAATGTATATCTAAAACATAAAATATTCTTAAAAGATAAAAATCAAATAAGATAAAAGTACTGTTGGTGGGAATGCAAGTTGGTGCAGCCACTTTAGAAAACAGTGTGGACATTCCTCAAGAAATTAAAAATAGAGCTTCCCTATAACCCTGCAATTGCACTACTGGGTATTTACCCCAAAGATACAGATGTAGTGAAAAGAAGGGCCATCTATACTCCAATTTTCATAGCAGCAATGACCATAGTCACCAAACTGTGGAAAGAGCTAAGATGTCCTTCAACAGACGAATGAATAAAGAAGATGTGGTCCATATATACAATGGAATATTATGCCTCCATCAGAAAGGATGAATACTAAACATTTGTAGCAACATGGATGAGACTGGAGGAGATTATGCTGAGTGAAATAAGTCAAGCAGAGAGAGTCAATTATCATGTTTTTGCTTATTTGTGGAGCATAAGAAATAACATGGAGGACATGGGGAGATGGAGAGGAGAAAGGAGTTGGGGGAAATTGGAGGGGGAGATGAGCCATGAGAGGCTATGTACTCTGAAAAACAATCTGAGGGTTTTGGAGGGGCAGGGGATGGGAGATTGGGTGAGCCTGGTATTGGGTATTTTGGAGGGCACATATTGCATAGAGTACTGGGTGTGGTGTATAAATAATGAATTTTGGAACACTGAAAAGAAATTTTAAGAAATAAATAAAAAACTTAAAAACATATGCAAATTTCTAAAGATAAAGATGTAGTGAAAAGAAGGGCCATCTGTACCCCAATGTTCATAGCAACAATGGCCAGAATCACCAATCTGTGGAAGGAACCAAGATGCCCTTCAATGGTCAAATGGATAAGGAAGACGTGGTCCATATATATTCAGCTTTAAAAACTGGTAATATAAAGTCTTTGATCTCCATAGTGGTATCAGTGGAGCACCATACTTAGAAATCTAGTGACCAAGTACCTGAAAAGTACAAATGTTGACTCATAGATGATAAATAGAAAATAAATGGATATTGATTTAAACTGCTGTGGTTATGAAGATTTATTGCTCTAAGAAGCATATATTGACTAAAAAAGTAAGGTCGGTTTTGACATTGACTTAACAATAAATATTGATATATGCCAGAGCAGAGAAGCAGTAGATGTAAAAAAAATGCTTTCTGCATGTGGAATCTAAAAATGAATCATTTGTTTTTCCAATCCTAGTTTCTCAACACACACACACACACACACACACACACACACACACCAACTTGTTAAGAACATAACAAAGAAGGTGTCCTGATTCATAGCCACACACACATCATCGGTATTAGGTACCTTAATGACATTAAGATAACTACCAAAATATGAATCTTCCTGTATCATTACAGTACACCCATCCCCAGGCTGATTTTACTCCAGCTAATGGATTGATTGCAATATAACATCATAATAAAATCCCGTCTTACCCTGACTAGTTAAAGGAAATATTCCTACTTTCCACCCTGTGTCAGGAGAGGCATATTGGATTCTATTTAAAAAGCTGTGCTTTCGGGGAGGAGTCAAGATGGCAGAGAAGTAGCAGGCTGAGACTACATCAGGTAGCAGGAGATCAGCTAGATAGCTTATCTAAACATTGCAGACACCTACAAATCCAACGGGAGATTGGAGAGAAGAACAGCAATTCTAGAAACAGAAAATCGACCACTTTCTGAAAGGTAGGACTGGCAGAGAAGTGAATCCAAAGTAACAGGAAGATAGACCGTGGGGGGAGGGGCCAGTTCCCGGCAAGCTGCGGAGCAACAAGCACAAAATCAGGACTTTTAAAAGTCTGTTCCACTGAGGGACATTGCTTCAGAGGTTAAACTGGGGTGAAGCCCACACAGGGTCAGCCTGGCACCGGGTCCCGCAGGGTCACAGAAGGATTGGGGGTGTCAGAGTGTCTCAGAGCTTATAGGTATTAGAACAGGGAAGGTGGCTACAGAGACAGAGCCAAGGAGTGAGCTCTCAGCTTGGGGTTGCCTTGAATTGGTTGCAGGCTGGGTGAGCTCAGAGCGTGCCTGGAGGCTGGGGATATGGGAGTGATTGGGTGCTGTTCTCTGGGTGTGCACTGAGGAGTGGGGCCCTGGGCTCTCAGCTCCTCCAGGCCAAAGACTGGGAGGCTGCCATTTTCATTCCTGTCCTTCAGAACTCTACGGAGAGCGTTCAGGGAACAAAAGCTCCCAAAAGCAAACCCGAGCAGATTACGTAGCCCGGCCCCTGGTAAGGGCGGTTCAATTCCGCCTCGGGCAAAAACAATTGAGATTCATTACAACATGAACCTCCCCCAGAAGATCAACAAGAAATCCAGCCAGGACCAAGTTCACCTACCAAGGGAAGCAGGTTCAATACCAAGGAGAGCAGCGGAATTCCAGAGGAGGAGAAAGCAAAGCACGGAACTCATGGCTTTCTCCCCATGATTCTTTAGTCTTGCAGTTAATTTAAATTTTTTTGCAATTTTTTTTTCTTCTTCTGCTAATTTTTTTAACTTTTACCCTTTTCTTTTTAACGTTTTTAACTATTTTTATATATATGTGTGTGTGTATATATATATATTAGTTTTTATAATTTTTCTTTATTTGTTTTCTTTTTTGAAGTTTTTCTTTTTCTTTTTGGAACTTCTTTTTATCCCTTTTCTTCCCCCCACAATTTGGGGTCTCTTCTGATTTCTTAAAGTGCATTTTCCCGGGGTCTTTGACCCCTTTTAGTATTTTACATGCTCCTTCATATACTCTTATCTAGACAAAATGACAAGGTGGAAAAATTCACCACAAAAAAAAGAACAAGAGGCAGTACTGAAGGCTAGGGACTTAATCAATACAGACATTGGTAAGATGTCAGATCTAGAGTTCAGAATGACGATTCTCAAGGTTCTAGCCTGGTTCGAAGAAGGAATGGAAGATATTAGAGAAACCTTCTCTGGAGATATAAAACACTTTCTGGAGAAATAAAAGAACTAAAATCTAACCAAGTTGAAATCAAAAAAGCTATTAATGAGGTGCAATAAAAAATGGAGGCTCTCACTGCTAGGATAAATGAGGCAGAAGAAAAATTAGTGATATAGAAGACCAAATGACAGAATAAAGAAGCTGAGCAAAAGAGGGACAAACAGCTACAGGACTACGAGGGGAGAATTCAAGGTATAAGTGACAACATAAGATGAGACAACATTAGAATAATTGGGATTCCAGAAGAAGAAGAAAGAGGGGGGGAGCAGAAGGTCTATTGGAGAGAATTATTGGAGAGAATTTCCCTAATATGGCAAAGGGAACAAGCATCAAAATCCAGGAGGTGCAGAGAACTCCCGTCAAAATCAACAAGAATAGGTCCACACCCTGTCACCTAATAGTAAAATTTACAAGTCCTAGTGACAAAGAGAAAATCCTGAAAGCAACCGGCAAAAGAAGTCTGTAACATTCAATGGTAAAAATATTAGATTAGCAGCAGACTTATCCACAGAGACCTGGCAGGCCAGAAAGAGCTGGCATGATATATTCAGAGCACTAAATGAGAAAAACATGCAGCCAAGAATACTCTATCCAGCTAGGCTATCATTGAAAATAGAAGAGATAAAAAGCTTCCAGGACAAACAAAAACTGAAAGAATTTGCAAACACCAAACCAGCTCTACAGGAAATATTGAAAGGGGTCCTCTAAGCAAAGAGAGAGCCTAAAAGTAGTAGATCAGAAAGGAACAGAGACAATATACAGTAACAGTAAACTTACAGGCAATACAATGGCACTAAATTCATATCTCGCAATAGTTACGCTGAACGTTAATGGGCTAAATGCCCCAATCAAAAGACACAGGGTATCAGAATGGATAAAAAAATAAAACCTTTCTATATGTTGCCTACAAGAAACTCATTTTAGACACAAAGACACCTCCAGGTTTAAAGTGAGGGATTGGAAAACAATTTACCATGCTAATGGGCATCAGAAGAAAGCTGGGGTGGCAATCCTTATATCAGATCAATTAGACTTTAAGCCAAAGACTATAAAAAGAGATAAGGAAGGACACTATATCATACTCAAAGGGTCTGTCCAACAAGAAGTTCTAACAATTTTAAATATCTATGCCCGTAACATGGGAGCAGCCAACTATAAAAACCAATTAAAAACAAAATCAAAGAAAAACATCAATAATAATACAATAACAGGGGACTCCTGGGTGGCTCAGTTGGTTAAGCGGCTGCCTTCGGCTCAGGTCATGATCCTAGCGTCCTGGGATCGAGTCCCACATCGGGCTCCTTGCTCGGCATGGAGCCTGCTTCGCCCTCTGCCTCTGCCTGCCACTCTGTCTGCCTGTGCTCTCTCTCTCTCTCTCTGACTAATAAATAAATAAAATCTTTTAAAAAAATAAATAATACAATAACAGTAGGGGAATTTAACACTCCCCTCACTGAAATGGACAGATCATCCAAGCAAAAGATCAACAAGGAAATAAAGGCCTTAAATGAAACACTGGACCAGATGGACATCACAGATATATTCAGAACATTTCATCCCAAAGCAACAGAATACACATTCTTCTCTAGTGCACATGGAACATTCTCCAGAATAGATCACATCCTGGATCATAAATCAGGTCTCAACTGGTATCAAAAGATTGGGATTATTCCCTGCATATTTTCAGACCATAATGCTTTGAGGCTAGAACTCAATCACAAGAGGAAATTTGGAAGGAATCCAAATACATGGAGACTAAACAGCATCCTTCTAAAGAATGAATGGGTCAACCAGGAAATTAAAGAAGAATTGAAAATCTTCATGGAAACAAATGATCATGAAAACAGAATGGTTCAAAATCTGTGGGACACAGCAAAGGCAGTCCTGAGAGGAAAATATATAGCGGTACAAGCCTTTCTCAAGAAACAAGAAAGGTCTCAATTACACAACCTAACCCTACACCTAAAGGAGCTGGATAAAGAACAAGAAAGAAACCCTAAACCCAGCAGAAGGAGAGAAATCATAAAGATCAGAGCAGAAATCAATGAAAGAGAAACCAAAAAAACAAAAACAAAAACAAAAACAAAAAACAATAGAACAAATCAATGAAACTAGGAGCTGGTTCTTTGAAAGCATTAATAAGATTGATAAACCCCTGGACAGACTTATGAAAAATAAGAGAGAGAGGACCCAAATAAATAAAATCATGAATGAAAGAGGAGAGATCACAACTAACACCAAAGAAATACATACAATTATGAGAACACGCTATAAACAACTCTATGCCAACAAATTTGACAATCTGGAAGAAATGGATGCATTCCTAGAGACATATAAACGACCACAACTGAACCAGGAAGAAATAGAAAACCTGAACAGACCCATTACCAGTAAGGGGATTGAAACAGTCATCCAAAATCTCCAAACAAACAAAAGCCCAGGGCCAGAAGGCTTCCCAGGGGAATTCTACCAAACATTTAAAGAAGAACTAATTCCTATTCTCCTGAAACTGTTCCAAAAAATAGAAATGGAAGGGAAACTTCCAAACACATTTTATGAGGCCAGCATCACCTTGATCCCAAAACCAGACAAGGATCCCATCAAAAAAGAGTACTACAGACCAATATCCTTGATGAACACAGATGCAAAAATTGTCACCAAATTACTAGCCAATAGGATTCAACAGTACATTAAAATAATTATTCACCATGACCAAGTGGGATTTATTCCAGGGCTGCAGGGTTGGTTCAACATCCACAAATCAATCAGTGTGATACAATACATTAATAAAAGAAAGAACAAGAACCATATGATATTCTCAATAGATACTGAAAAGCAATTGACAATGTATAGCATCCCTTCCTGATCAAAACTCTTCAAAATGTAGGGATAGAGGGCACATACCTCAATATTATCAAAGCCATCTATGAAAAACCCACTTCAAATATCATTCTCAATGGAGAAAAACTGGAAGCTTTTCTGCTAAGGTCAGGAACAGGGCAGGGATATCCAGTGTCCATCACCACTGCTATTCAACATAGTACTAGAAGTCCTAGCCTCAGCTATCAGACAACAAAAGGAAATTAAAGGCATCCAAATTGGCAAAGAAGAAGTCCAACTATCATCTTCGCAGATGATATGATACTATATGTGGAAAACCCAAAAGACTCCACTCCAAAACTGCTAGAACTTGTCCAGGAATTCAGTAATGTGTCAGGATATAAAATCAATGCACAGAAATCAGTTGCATTTCTCTACACCAACAACAAGACAGAAGAAAGGGAAATTAAGGATTCAATCCCTTTTACAATTGCACCCAAAAGTATAAGATACCTAGAAACAAACCTAACCAAAGAGGCAAAGAATCTATATGCAGAAAACTATAATGTACTCATGAAAGAAATTGAGGAAGACACAAATAACTGGAAAAATTTTCCATGCTCCTGGATTGGAAAAATAAATATTGTGAAAATGTGTATGCTACTTAAATCAATCTACACATTTAGTTTAATCCCTATCAAAATACCATTCATTTTTTTCAAAGAAATGGAACAAATAATCCTAAAATTTGTATGGAACCAGAAAAGACCTCGAATAGCCAAAGGAATATTGAAAAAGAAAGCCAAAGTTGGTGGCATCACAATTCCGGACTTCAAGCTCTATTACAAAGCTGTCATCATCAAGACAGCATGGTACTGGCACAAAAACAGGCACATAGATCAATGGAACGGAATAGAGAGCCCAGAAATAGACCCTCAACTCTATGGTCAACTAATCTTCGACAAAGCAGGAAAGAATGTCCAGTGGAAAAAAGACAGCCTCTTCAATAAATGGTGCTGGAAAAATTGGACAGCCACATGCAGAAAAATGAAATTGGACCATTTCCTTACACCACACACGAAAATAGACTCCAAATGGATGAAGGACCTCAGTGTGAGTAAGGAATCCATCAAAATCCTTGAGGAGAACAGAGGCAGCAACCTCTTTGACCTCAGCCGCAGCAACACCTTAGGAAAATCGCCAAAGGCAAGGGAAGCAAGGGCAAAAATGAACTATTGGGATTTCATCAAGATCAAAAGCTTTTGCACAGCAAAGGAAACAGTTAACAAAACCAAAAGACAACTGACAGAATGGGAGAAGATATTTGCAAACGACATATCAGATAAAGGGCTAGTATCCAAAATCTATAAGGAACTTAGCAAACTCAACACCCAAAGAACAAACAATCCAATCAAGAAATGGGCAGAGGACATGAACAGACATTTCTGCCAAGAAGACATCCAGATGGCCAACAGACACATGAATAAAATGCTCCACATCTCTCGGCATCAGGGAAATACAAATCAAAACCACAATGAGATATCACCTCACACCAGTCAGAATGGCTAAAATTAACAAGTCAGGAAATGACAGATGCTGGCGAGGATGCGGAGAAATGGGAACCCTCCTACACTGTTGGTGGGAATGCAAGCTGGTGCAACCACTCTGGAAAACAGCATGGAGGTTCCTCAAAATGTTGAAATGTTGAACTACCCTAAGACTCAGCAATCACACTACTGGGTATTTACCCTAAAGATACAAACATAGTGATCCGGCGGGGCACGTGAACCAATGTTTATAGCAACAATGTCTACAATAGCCAAACTATGGAAAGAACCTAGATGCCCATCAAGAGATTAATGGATAAAGAAGAGGTGGTATATGTACACAATGGAATACTATGCAGCCATCAAAAGAAATGAAATCTTGCCATTTGCGACGACGTGGATGGAACTAGAGGATATCATGCTTAGTGAAATAAGTCAATCGGAGAAAGGCAACTATCATATAATCTCCCTGATGTGAGGATGTAGAGATGCAACATGTGGGGTTAGAGGGGTAGGAGAAGAATAAATGAAACAAGATGGGATTGGGAGGGAGACAAACCATAAGTGACTCTTAATCTCACAAAACAATCTGAGGGTTTCTGGGTGGAGGAGGGGTTGGGAGAATGTTAGTGGGGTTATGTACATTGGGGAGGATCTGTGCTATGGTGAGTGCTGTGAAGTGTATAAACCTGGCGATTCACAGACCTGTTCCCTGGGGATAAAAATACATTATATGTTTATAAAAAATTAAAAAATAAATAAGTAATTAAAAAAAGAAAAGCTGTGCTTTCATTACATGGAAGGCATGTGTACATAGACCAACTATTGTGATGGAAAGCAAGGAATATGATCAGTCATGTACTGTAATAAAATTTTTTCTTTTCTTTTAGACAGTGCCATGACTTTAAAACATATAGACACTTATCTACTACCTACCCACCTATTTATCTGTCATCTGTATCTAACATTTTTTCTGTCTGTCTCCCTTGGTGTGGATGTTGGTTGCATTCTTGATACCCACTGAGAGGATAACTGAGCATAGAAACTTATTGGAGTTCAATTTTCAGGTTACAATAATTGACCTTGATGAATTATGGACACATTTCAGTAAGACCATGAAACTTCTGAAATTGTATAAAAATTGTATGTATATTTATTTATATGATGTATATATGTATTTATGCACAGAGAGAGTCTATAGTTATTGGCAGATTTGAATTTTAACCTGAAGAAAGTTAAGAATTTAAAAATAAATATGACAAAATGGAAAGGGACATTTGGAAATATTTCTGAGATAAGAGCTTTCCTATTATTCTTTCTTATAGCAGAGCATCTCAACAGTCATTCACATGGGGGCCTATGATGCAGCAGAGCATACTTGTTTATACTCCATTCTGTTTTGGTACCTAGAGTGACAAGCTTCCCTTTTGGGAAGTCTCAGCTCAGTGAGTGTCCTACATTCAGCGCAGTTCAAGGTACAGAGGTACACTCCCCCTCCTCTACTGCCTTGTCTGCATCTCTCCTCACTTATATCATGCAAAATTTCCCATATTTTCACTTTTGCTGTCCTTGCAGCCTGGAATGCATTCTTTTCCCTTTGTTTGTGACAGTAACTTTTTGTCTTTTAAAGACTCAGTTGAAGAGCACTTCTTTTGGAAAAACCTCCGAGTATACCTACTCTTTTTTTCTATCATAATCCCTCACTATCCTGTGTTTGTTTTTTCATAGTTCTGGTCATACTGCCTTTCTTCCTTACTGGACTGTGAGATCATTGACGGCAAGCAAGCATGAATTTTATCACCACATCCTTACTCCCAAAGACAGGACCTCACACTGAAGAGAGGCTCAGGAAATGTGTGTGGAAGGGAGTTCTCTATAGTCCCAACACCTCTGCCCTCTTCCAAGCCTGTGCAGGTCTTGCTATCTGCATCACACATCTGAAGACATTTTTCCTGCATGGTGAAGCTGGTGTTCACTGTGGTTGATAGTGACACCCTGGGATGATGGAAGACCACTTGGAAAGAGAGAGGGAGAGAGAGAACATTTTTACACTTGCTGACTTACAAAGAAAGCAAGTCCACCCAATCCATTTGGGGTACCTGTGAGGGATGTGTTCAGCAGGCACTGGTCAAGAGGAGCAGATCCTATAGTGTTTGATACACTGAAAACACTGCCTCTGCATCTTTACAAACATGATACTAAAATTTTCTGGAATAAATGCTTGGGTTTTGTTTTGCATTAGTCATCAAGGCATTCTAAATGACCTCTTGCTGTCAACCATATCAAGATTGAAGAAATGGATCAGGAAGGGGGATCCTGCTATAATAAACAGCTTCATCCCAGGAGGTGTTCCCTTTCCCACCAGTCCTGAGACTCCCCTCTTTCACCCCGGGGCACTTGTGGCCCAGGGTAACGTGCAAGAGGTATTCCATTACAAGAAGTGCCTGTAAAGTTATCTTTGTCTCCATTTCCTCAAGTCTCCATTTCTCTCAACTAGAGACAATAGGCAGTCAGCTGGATGAAGCTCCTTCATCTCTTTGAGCAGCACAAGTAGGAAAGAATGAGGGCTCCAGTGAGAAATGAACTGCAAAAGATTGTTGAAGGAAATTAAGGAAAGCCTAAGTATCTGGAAAAACAACCCATAGTCCTGGATTGCAAGACTAGCATTGTTAAGATGCCAATACTAAATGGATCTTCAGATTCAACACAATCCCCATAAGAATCTCAGCTAATTTTTTTATAGAAATTGAGATGCTAATCATGGATTGGAAGAACAAATATTGTTTAAAAAAATCTCTGTACTACCCAGAGAAATCTACACTTTTAATGCAATCCTTGAATGAAATCTTGCCATTTGCAATGATGTAGATGGAGATAAGGTATATTATTATCTTAACTCATCTTAATTATAGAGACCAAACTGATGGTTACCAGAGGGGAAGTGGGGAGGGAATGGGTGAAGTAGGTAATGGGGATCCAGAGTACATTTATGATGAGCACCAAATAATATTTGGAATTGTTGAGTCACTATATTTCATCCCTGAAACTAATATAAAAAAGTATGTTAACAATACTGGAATTAAAATAAAAAACTTAATAAAAAAAGAAATCGAGGAGCTGTAGAACCAGTAATTCAGATGGAATTACAAGGGACTCAGAATAACCAAAACAATCTTGAAAAGAAAAAAGAAAGAAAAGACTTATACTTCCTTAGTTAAAAACTTACTACAAAACAACAGTAATCAATACACTGTGATACTAGTATAATAGTAGACATACAGATCAATGGATTGGAATTAGGAGTCCAGAAAATTCCCATACATCTATAATCAACTGACTTATGACAAGGGTGCCAAGACCGTTCAAGGAGGAAAGAATAGGCTTTTCAACACATTCTGCGGGGACAAATGAATTAGCGACATGCCAAAAAGAAAAAAAAAAAAAAAGAAGAAGAAGAAGAAAGAAAAAAAAATTAAACCTTAGTTTACGTGTTATAAAAAAAAATTAACTTGGATAGTCAAAGACCTAAATATAAAAGGCAAAACTATGGAAATATTACAAGAAAAATAGGGTCAGTCTCCATAAACTTGGGTCTGGCAAAAGATTCTTCAATATGATGATATCAAAACCAAGGGCAACGAAAAAAAAAGCAGGTAAACTGAATTTCATCAAAACTAAAAATTTTTGTGTTTCAAACCACACCATCAAAAGCATGAAAAAAAACAACCTACCAAATGGAAGAAAATATCTGCAAATCATATATCTGAAAAACAACATGTATCCAGAATATATACATGATTCTTTCAAGTCAGTATTAAAATGACAAATAATGCCATTAAAAAGTGCACAAAGAATCTGAATAGACATTTCTCCAAGGAAAATACAGAAGTGGCCAATAAGCACATGAAAAGATGTGCAGCTTCATTAGTTATCACAAAAATGCAAATAGAAATAATATTTTTCACACCCACTAGAATAGCTAGATCTAAAAAAAGTCAGATAGCAAGTGTTGGTGATGAAGAGGAGAATCCCTGTTGGTAGAAATACAAAATGGTATAGCTACTTTAGAAAACAGTATGGCAATTCCTCAAATGATCAAGTACAGAGTTAATATGTGGCACAGCAATTCCACCCCACTTATATACCTGAGAGAAATAACACTATGTCTACACAAAACCTTGCACATTTATAGAAGTGTTATTTTTAATAGCTAAAAGATGTAAAAAACATAAATGCTTGTCAACTGATGAATGGGTAAGCAAATATGGTATATCTATACAATGGAATAGTATTCAGTTATAAAAGGGAATGAAGAAAAATATAAAAAAAATAATAAGGAGAAAAAAGAGAATGAATTATTGATATATGCTACTACATGGACGAAACTTGAACACATGCTAAATGAAAGAAGCCAGTCATAGGAGATAACATATTATATGATTTTCTTCATATGATATATCCAGAACAGGAAAATCTATAATGATAGGAAATAGATGAGTGGTTACTAAGGCCTGAAGGGAGAGTGGGGACATCTTAGGAGGTTATAGCTAAAAGTCTATAATATTTCATGAAAGTGTTCTAGAGTTGACTGTGGTGATGATTACACATATCTGTGAATATATTGAAAAACTAATTAATTGTATAATATATGAATTACATTTCATTTAAACTCTCAAAAATGATGGGTATTATTGTTAAATGAAATAAGTCAGACTTCACTCATATGTGGAATCTAAAAAAAAACAAACAAACAAACAAACAAAAAAAAAACCAGAACAAATGAATAAACAAACAAAAAGCAGAAACAGACCTGTAAATACAGAAAACAAACTGATGGTTGCCAGAGAGGAGGAATAGGAGATGGGCAAAATGGGAGAAGGGGACTGGGAAGTACAGGCTTCCAGTTATGGAATGAATACATCACAGGAAAATAAGGTACAGCATTGGTAATATAGCCAATGATATTGAAATAGTGTTGTATGATGACAGATGGTAGCTACACTTGTAGTGAGCATAGCATAACATACAGAGAAGTCAAATTACTACATCTGAAATTAAAGCAACATTGTGCATTAAATATACTCAAATAAATTTTTTTAATGATGGAGAATCCAGAATGTTTCTAACTATTTAAACTTAGCTAGAGCATAAGACACCATGGGTTTGGTGTGAAGTTGGTGCAGAGTATGTGTTTGGTGCAGAGTATATGGCTAGGGAGAGGGAGAATGAGGGGTTTAGATAATATTGCAAAGTCAGCAGAGAACCAGGGCAGGTCTTCAACATAGAATGTTGGATTAGTCTGATTTCAGAGAGGGTGGGGGAAATAGAGGCAGGGGATCTGCTTTTCACCAGACAGCTGTGTTTCCACAGCCCCCAAAATACTTTTGCCCTGGAACTGTGCTACCCAATTTATCTCCTCCAATCCTGCTTACCTTAATTGACAAGGCATTTTCCCCATTCCTCCTCACTATCATCTCTTTACTGATTCTCCCACATACTAATTCCTACAGATGGAAATTGCTAACCCATTAACATTTTCCTAATAAAAAAAGCATTTATTATTCATTCCTTCAGTGTGGCAGCTAGGCATGGTAACCCTGGTTATATATCCTTTTCTGTGTCCACCTGTAGTAATAAAGCAATTATTCCCTCAGCTCCAGTCTCATTCCTTCATGAACTGGGGGGCAAGTTGTTGCAGCATGTGCACTGAAAACTATCCCTTCCATTAACATTTTCACAAAGACAATATTTTGGTGTCTTTTTTTATTAAATAAAGAATTCTGCTATTCTTGGAAGGACTAGAAAATAAAGCAAACTGTACACTAGAAGACCAACCAAAATTACAAAGCACTTATAAATTACAAAGAATGTGTATGGCCAATGGGCAAAGAGTAACAGCAATTGTGTGGATTGCCAAAGTCTGATTCTCCCACAGCCTCCTGCCTTGTGTTTTGTGCTTTGAAAAAGACATAAACCCACATTCATTTTCCCTTCAGCATTTCTTCAGAAATATCTGGGCTTCTTGGAACAACATGGCAGTTTTTCTGGGTAAAGGAAGTGAATCAAAACTGACTCTAACCTGCAGGAAAAAGAGTATTGAAAAACTAAGCAGACTGTGAGATGTGGAGATTGTCCAGATAGGAATCCTCTAAGAGGGCAACCACTAATGAATTCAGTGCTTGTATTCTAAAGTCCACTGGGTCTTCTTTAAGTCATACTAGCAGCAGTTATTTTACATCTGGGATCTCCTGGCATTTAAGCAATCACTAGTCATTCGGTTTTTGAATTTTGCCATCACTTCATCCCCACTGTCAATCAAGCATGCACCCAGACCTTGATTTGAAAACCTGTACTGTTCCCTACCAGTCCTCTCTGGCTGTGACTAATTTTGTCATTCTTAGCCACCTGTATCTAGATTGGAGCCTGATGTAGACTCACTGCACCCTCAGGAGAGGTCCAGGAGAAATATGCATGCACAGAAATAAGTCCAACACAAAGAGATGGTTGCTGCTGCAGATGTAGCAAGGAGGCATAATAAAGACAGTAGTTAGACCCCATCTCAGAAAGACTACACAGAGAAGGTAACCTCTTGGTAAGAGTTTTAACTTAAATAGTACATATACAAGTTGTGTGTGTTTGTGTGTGTGTGTGTGTGTGTGTGTGTTTGGGAAGCAGTAAGCTCATCAGGTGCCAAGTGCTCAGGCTCTTTGGATTACCTCCTGCAGAATTTAACTGTCTCTCTTTCTATACATAATAGAACTAAACAACTGTAAATCATACTTTTATATGACTCTTAATTATTTTTTTCTCTCATGAGTCAAGAAACTTTCAATAAATGAGCTCTTCCTTCCTCTGCGTGCATAACTAAAATGATATTCATTAGACTCTAAGCAGGATTATTGATGAAGAGTCCAAAATTATCTAGCAAAAAGAGCAATAACATATTATGTTGGTAGAGGCAGAGTTTTACAGCTTTCAAAGCATTTTGACATCTATTAATTCTTTCAATTCTTAAAATTTCTTAGAAAATATGTGGTATTATGCTCATTGTATAGTTGGGCAAAGTAGATTTTAGATAATGTGACTTTTTCTAGGTTATTTAAATTTGATGGGATGCAGATGGACAAATGGTGTCAATATAGACACCTGTTCCAGTACTTTCCTCTGGCAACATCACAATGCAGGAGTGAATTGAGGAAAGAATGAGGCAGACATAGCCATGTTGGGCTCTGGGAATCCAGGAATAGAGACAGAATTTCAAGGAACTGTCAGAGATGTACAAAGCAGAATCTGAAACCAAGTGGAGAATCCATGACTTGTACAGAGATCTGTTTGCTTTTTTTTTTTAAGATTTTATTTGTTTTATTTGACAGACAGAGATCACAAGTAGGCAGAGAAGCAGGCAGAGAGAGAGAGAGGAAGCAGGCTCCCTGTTGAGCAGAAAGCCCAGTGTGGGGCTAGATCCCAGGACCCTGAGATAATGACCTGAGCCAAAGGCAGAGGCTTTAACCCACTGAGCCACCCAGGAGCCCCCTAGATTTGTTTGCTTTTCATGAAAATACAAAGTCTGACTATGGAGCATGTATCTCCATACATAGAGATACCACCATAGAGAGTCTAATCAGGAGGGGATAGAAAGAGATGGATGATGTCTATAAAAGAAATCACAAGCAGGTTCTTTCATACCTAGAAGAAATTCAGAACTTTTTTCCTTTTCCTTTTTTAACATCATAAATGTAAACATCATTTTCAGGCTTCTCTGTACTCTGCTTAACTAGGCCTTGGCTTGGGCCCTTCCCCCAACCTGAATCTTGTCAGTTTATTGAGAATACTTCTATTCTTGACAGGTGGTCAAGCTCCTTATCACCCTCTATGATGTCCAGGTCTTTGTCCTGCCTTTAGCAAGCATTCTACTAAACCTGTTTAAGAAGAATTCCCCTACCCCTGATGTCTAATCCTTTAGAAATAGTTCCTAATAGTTATTCTCCATTCAGACCCCTCACTCTGTTTATTGGCTATAGATCCCCATCTGTCTGCTGTATCCTGAGTTGAGCTCAGTTCTATGCTAAAGTTTCTTTCCCCTACTGCAATAGCTAACGAAATCTGTCCCGCTGTTTTTAACAAGTGTCTGCTGCAAAATTTTTCTTTTATACCACCTACATGAGACTCACTGGAAGCTTGTTTAAACATGCATTCCTGGGTCCACTCCTAATCTATTGAATAAGAATCTCTATAAGCAGAATCCTGGAATTGTGTTTCCCAGGCTTGATGGGGATTTTCACATGCATCAGAGCACTGGGTATAAATTTTCATGCCCCAATGTGAGCTGGTTTGGGGCTATGACTGAGTGAGAGAGCAGGAAATGGATCCACTCATCCCTAACATAACCAACTGATTTTGTGTCTTCAGAGTTGGACTCCTAGAGAACTGGACTCCTTCCTTCAAATGGAAGCACTGGAGGAATAGCTTTGTTTTTCAAGTCAAAGACTGGTCTTGGAAGGAGATTACTAATGTTCATTTTCACTTGAATGCTTGAAAAACACTAATTGGTTCCTTCCCTTCATAAATAGAGGCCAGATGATTGCAAGTGTGCTAGAGAAGAAAGACACATATTTGTAATTGTATAAACTCTGTCTTCTAAAACAGTAGGGTGTTTTTAGAAGCAGGTAAAATGATGTAACACTATATGTAACAATGTATTTAAATGTTCTACCTATAAGACATCTTTGACAACAGAGAGGCAGACAGAAAGGAGCTTGGAATGAGTTTGCATATTTGAGTTTAAGTTTCAATCAGTCCCAATTTCTGTTATCTTTGGTGTATCCATTCACTCAACAATTATGCTACAGTGGCTCCCCTCCTCAGGTGCAGTATTCAGAGTCAGTTCCTCTAGCTCTAGCATCCAGACACCCTAGAGAGCAGTGCTGCGCTGATGTGGTCTGTTGACTATTGCTGGCCCCCAAACTGGGGAGCGTCACTTCTCTGGCATGAGACAAGTACAGAAATAGAATGTAAGTGTTTATAAACTTTAGAGCAATTGATCAGAGTATTTCAGTATCCATTGGTTCTAATATTAAAATATTGGGCAGGATGGGGATAACAGAAGAGGAATAGAATACCTATAAGGGGAGATGTGTTTGGAGGTTAGTTCATAAACTTTCTGCCATGTATTTATTTCTTATAAGGCCCCAGTAGGTATAAAGTTGATCTGGCAATCCAGTTCACATCCAAGTTTTCATAGTATCTCAGTAAATCACTCACTGAATTGAAAGTGAGATTAATTCACTAATCCAAACCCTTGAATTATAGATCCCATGGCATTTCATTCTTCTGTATTCCTTCTGTAGAATGAAAGGAATAAAAGAAGGAAGGACTGGTAGTCAGATAGATGGAAAGTACTGGAGGTGAGCCCAAAGGAGAAAATTTCCTTGCCAGGCAAATATGTCTGATTCAGTAGGTAAATACACATTTTTCAGTTACTAGCAGCATTTTAAAATTTATATGGAAAATGATTCTGATAGATTCCACTGGTGGCATTTCTGCTTTGTTTCACATACTCAATAAAACTCATTGAACATCTACTAGGTACAAAACAGCATTCTGGGTCATGATAATACAGAGGAAAATAAGAGGCCATCTGCTTATATGACTTTTCTCACCCTGTTCCCTCTGCCTAGATCCCTTTGTTCTCACCTTCTTTTGTCTCACTTACATGCACCCTCCTGAATGGAGATCATACCTGATGCACAGGAAACTAACTATGTTTTTCTAACATAGTCCCACAATCCTCACTGATTACTGCAAACAGACCCAAGGAAGGGAAGTCCAAGTGTAAGGGCTGGGTCTCATCCTGTTTTTTTTTTTTTTTTTTCCCCCAGCATCTTGCAGCATTTACCACAGAATTAGTCTAGATAAACCTGTGGGATATGAGCCATTACACTCAGGCCCTGACCTAAAGGAAGTAGATCTTTAGTTGTATTTAAGATTGGCATCTTTGCCTCAGGGATATCTGCTTATAAACAACTCTGGAGAGAAGACTGGGTCCTTAACATATCCTCAAGCAGGCAGTAGCCTTCTTTTCTCACAGGTTTGGTGAAAAGAAACTCCAAAAATCTGCCATCCAGTGCCAGGTCAGACTCTTTTGGTCAAGCTGCATGAATATGATAAATTAATTGGCCAAGTTCAAGCTTTCTGTTTCTGCCGTGATGAAATGACATATGTTGCTCAAATGCACAGCACTCCCAGAGATGGAGAAACACTTTTTAGAGAAGGAAGCATCATAGCAATCTGATTAGTCATACCCTTCATAGGATCTTAGGATTATGTATGTCAGCATTGTCTCTTCTCCTTTGCCATTATTCAGAAAAACAGCTGCAAAAAGGGAATTAGTTTTGTAAGATCTATTTTATAGGGATAACACCGAATTTACCTTGAGTAATATTGACAATTTACTACTTTAACTCTCATGAGCAACAATGCATTCGGAACCTACCTGGTTGTCAGGAAACAAGAGTGCTACAATTTGCTACTGAGAACCTCTGAGTGATAATGCCCCATGTACCTTGAGCTGGGTGAAAAAGTGGTCAGCACTGGTGTTGGCAGGACCCTCCCAGAGGCTGCTAAAACAATGAATGACTGCAGGATCATTATTGCTACACTTGATGCACTATAAAGAGGTATTGAAGGACCTGTGAAGGCAGTGAAGGGAACAGGGAGTGATTATTAGCTCCAAATGCCCAGGTTTTGGGGATTATGTTCAACGTTAAGCAAAAGCAAGAAAAAAATTATATTGTGAGGGGAAGTTTCAATTTCCAACTTTTAAAATAAATATATTTCTTCTGAGAAGAGTTGTTATACAAGGGGTTAACACCATGTTATTTGTTTCATTTTGTTTTTATGATGCAAGAGAAACCATTTTTTCCCTCTTGCTTGGATGTTTCAAGATGTGGTTTTGAAGAACATTCTCATTAGTGTAGAGCATCAGTGTTTGAGTTGGAAGGAGATGTAGCTGTGACCTGGTCCATTCCATCTCCTTTGCTCATAGGCGTTTTCCAGATCACTCAGGGGGTTAGGTTCTGAGCCAGTATTTGGAAATAGAACCTCAGTGTCTGAGAAGGTGGTTGTTTTTAACCCACATCACAGATAATGTGTGGGCTAGGAAAGGACAGTGGGGTTCTTGCTTGGATGCAAAATTTAAGGGAGTTCTGAAAAACTCAGAAATCAAAATAAATTTAATTAATTTTTTTAAAAAATCAGAATGAGTACAAAAATATAGGGTCAGTGGGATTTTTTTTTCTTTTGTTCCAGGCTGCAATGTGGCTTGTCATTGATCTATTAATGATCCTAACTTTTTTCAATTTTTTTTTATTTTAAAGACTTTATTTATTTGACAGAAAGAAATACAGCTAGAGAGCGAACACAAACAGGGGGAATGGGAGAGGGAGAAGTAGACTCCCCACTAAGCAGGGAGCCTGATGTGGGGCTCGATCCCAGGACCCTGAGATCATGAACTGAGCAGAAGGCAGACACATAACAACTAAGCCACCCAGGTGCCCACAATCCTATTTTTTTTTTTAATGATCTTTTCCTCATGGATTTTTTTGGAATAATTTTGAATTCTGTGTTGAAATATTATTCATGCATTTTTTGGCACTCCCTTAAATTTTGTGCTCAAGGCTTGTGTCTCTCTTGCCTCACTTTAGTCACACTTTGTACCAAGAGCTCTCTCTTTAACACAAAGTAGCACAATTGGTAATGTTTTCTTGGAGATCACACTCACCCTTTCTCTTTATCTTCCCTGCTCCTTTCTCCTGTATTTCTTACACACCTCATTTGGAGCTTGAGAAGCCAAAATTGAGGGGGAAAAGTGGATTGGCATATTTTCAGTTGCAGGTGGTGTCTGATGTAAGATCTCCACTTACTGCTTCCTAAAATACCCTTAATTGGTAACTCACAGTTCACAGGATCTTCTGGTTTAAAACAAACCTAGGAATAAGAATGAAAATGTATTTCCAGAACTTCTACAGGGAATGTAACAAACTCAGAATTAGATAACTCTCTCTAAAACACCCACAGGCATAAAAGACATCAGAACACAGTGTGTGACTTAAAAGCCTTCTATTACCAAGTGGTTCATGCATCTCCCTGTATGGGTGTGGAGTCTTTTTCATAGAGCAGTGCTGCCTTAACAGGCAAATGTGGCCTGTACAATAGTATTCAATTCATGTATAACTGCACAAGTGGACAGTCAGACACAGAAATAGGTGGAAATGATGAAGTTCTAGAACCTAGGTGAGGTTCGGTGGGTTGAGGTCTGGAGCCGATGACCAAGAAAGAATTCTTGAGACATCTTTGGTGCAAAATGGTGGTTTATTAAAGCACAGGGACAGGACTCATGGGCAGGAAGAGCTGCTGCTCCGGGTTTTGAGGGATGACAGGTTACGTACCCTGTGGTTGGGGGAAAGTGAGGGGAAAGGAGGTTTCAACTGAGGTTTCATATGCTAAAGAGGGCCTACAAGGTGCCAGGAGTATCCTGGAGGTCTTCGGGGATACCCAGAGGTCTTCTGGCTTGATCAATGTTGTCTTTTGGCAAGCCATTAACATCAAGATAGTTGGGAGATTCCTGGTGGAATGTCACATTTCTGCTATCAAATAGGTTCAGAAGAGATTTAACTGTATTTACAACTAAATTTCCTTCTACCTCAGCCTCCTTCAGTTTTGTGTATGGAGGGGAGGGCTTGAGGAACTGAGTTATTTGCCTCTGGAAATTACCAATAGTACAGGGTAACTTCTTTGTTTGTAGATCTCTAGGACATTTGTAAACCAAGGGGAACTATTTGTTTCTTGTTTATGGTGGTCAGGGGTGCCTGAGAAATGCTACACATATTACCGAGGGGAGCAGATGGAGGGGGGGGGTGCAAGATGCCAGCTTTTGCTTTGTCCTCAGCCAGCCTCCTGCTCCCTCATTAGAAACACCAGAATGTTAATAATGGTTATTCTGGACATGGGGGTGGGATTTGGGCTATTTTTTTCTCTCTTTATATTATCATATATTTTTAAATCCTTTCTCACTTAGCACAAATCACATATTCAAATTAATTTTGTATGATTTCAAATGCTTTTTGTGATATCCTTTTTGTTTGTTTGTTTAAATATTTTATTTATTTATTTGACAGACAGAGATCACAAGTAGGCAGAGAGAAAGGCGGGGGTGGGGGGGAAGCAGGCTTCCCACTGAGCAAAGAGCCTGATGCAGGGCTTGATCCCAGGACCCTGGGATCATGACCTGAGCCAAAGGCAGAAACTTTAACCCCCTGAGCCACCCAGGCACCCCTCAAATGCTTTTTGTATAGAGAATGGTAAATCAGTGTTTTCTAATTCTAATGAATACCAAACAATGGGGGGGGGGACAAGTTGGCGTGGAATTAGGAGGAGGCGCTGTTTCAACCTGTGCCCTAAAGTGAGCTGATTACCTACCAAGGAACTCTGATCACCCATGAAATCAGCCTGAGATCAGAATTGTACACATCTGAATCTCTACGGGGGGCAGAAGACGCCAGTGGGCAGGTAAAGTGGAGTGGGAACATAGGACTGATATCAGAAGATAAACAAAAGGGGGAGAGAGCCACCAGAAGCCACCCATTGGAAAGTAATACCCCAATCCGAGAGTGCCCTATGACTGGGGACCAATATTAACTTGGAGTCTGGTTGAAAGCACTCAAAAAGAGCAAAGGATCGCAGGGGGATATAGTGAGAATCAGGGTGGTTAGGGACAGGGGACCAAGGACAGCCACCCCTGGCGCTGAGCCAGAGAGAGTGTGGCAAAGAAACCAGTTCTTGGTCCCTGAGCCACGAGGGAGTGCACCTAAGGGCGCGTGGGGTGCAGCTCCTGTGAGGGTCTGGGAGCCTTGCCACATAGACTTTTGCAGTCCCCATGCGTGTGCCACACAGTGCTATCAGAGCCTGGGTTGGGCCCCACACCCTCCCCTGAGAGAGGTGTGCACAGGCGCCAGCCAGGAGCTTTCGGTCCAAGAAAGGCTGAGTACTCCCAGCCTGGGCCAGCAGGAAAATCTCAGTGTGCAATCACTGCTTGGAACCTGTCTGGCAGTCTGGAGCTGCCCCGACAGTCGCCACTGTCATGGTTTTGGGTGCAAGCAGGAGTTCCTGCGTCCCCAGGGACCACGACTCGGAACGTGCTCTGCCAGTGGCTGAGGAGAAACTTACGTGCTCTGCAGCATCCAGAGGGGAATAGACTGAGGCTTTTCTCTGAGAGGGAGGTCTTGGGTGCAGTTTGCTTTTCTCTAAACCTCCCAAAATCATCAAGAGCTGCCAAGGGGAGAGAAAACAAACAAACAAACAAACATAAAAACCTCCAGAGAACAAAAGCCTGAAAAACCAGTTTCCTCAGAGCCCACCCCCTTGAGGAGGGCCGGAGGACTTAACTCATTAAACACTGCCTAAAAACCTACTGGGCAGGCCCCTCACCCAGAAGGCCAACTGGAAAACAAAACAAAACAAAAACCGACAAGAAAACAACCACCACTACTTCATAGATACAACCTTTATTTTTAATTCGTTCCCACTATTCTGGTTCATTTTTTAATTTATTTTTTACTTTTATATAGATAATTTTTAGATTATTTACCATCACAGTGAGATGTCCAGTACATCAAATTCCATAATAACCTTTTAACCTGAACTTTTTGATACATATACCCATGTTTTTCTTTTGCTTTTCTATTTTTTTTATTTTTTTTCAATTTTAGTTTAGTTCATTCTTTTTTTAAAATTTTCATTCTTTAATATTCATATAGAGTTAAACTTCAAAGTAATCCCCTTTTACAAATCAATGTTATCCCTATAGGTAAACCATTTTTTAATCCCCCTTTATCATAGGAAAGTTAAGTCCTTTAACAAAGATATCAAGATACATCCAGGAAGAATCAAAATAACCTTTCTCGCCCACACTGAGAATTTATACCCATTCTCCCATCTTTTTCTTCTGCCAGTGTTTCTGTGTTTTTATGTTTGTCCTGGTAGTATATAAATCTTATACTTGGGGTTCTTTTTGAGGAGGTTCTTTTTTTGTTTGTTTGTTTTGCTTTTATATATGTATTTTTTTCTCTTGTCATATACTTTTATCAGTCTTTTTGTTTGTCTATTTTTGTTTGTATACTTCATAAATCATACCTGGGGGCCCATTTGGGCTGAGTCTTCTCTTTTCTCTTTTTTTTTCTCCTCTCTCTCTCTCTCTTTTTTTTTCTTCTTTCTCTCTTTCTTTTTTTCTTTCATTTGGGTGGGGACTCTTGATTTCTCAGAAGCATTCCAGGGTGCACCTTGACTGCACCACGGTCGATACATCCAGTGATATCCGTTCTGCCATCTCTCACCAAAATGACTAGGAGAAGGAATGCCCAACAGAAGAAAAATTCAGAGACTGGGCCTTCTGCAACAGAGCTAATGGCTACCGACATAGACAATAAGTTGAAAAGGGAATTCAGGCTAACAGTTATCCAGACAATAGCTAGGTTGGAGAAAATCATGAATGACAAAATGGAATTGATTAGGGAAGATCGGAAAGCCACCAGGGATGATGTTCACAATGCTCTCAATGAGTTCCAATCTAATCTAAATTCCATAAAAGCTAGAGTAACTGAGACAGAAGATAGAATCAGTGATTTGGAGAACAAACAGAGAGGGAGAAAGGATCAGGAGGAAGCCTAGAACAAATAGCTTAGAAGTCACAAAAACAGAATTAGGGAAATAAATGATGTCATGAAACGATCCAATATCAGAATTATTGGAATCCCTGAAGGGGAGGAGAAAGAAAGAAGTCTAGAAGATAGAGTGGAACAAGTTCTCCATGAAAATTTTCCCAATTTCATGAATGGAACCAGCATTCATGTACTAGAGGCAGAACGGTATCCCCCCATGATTATAGATTCTCAAAAGTCCTCAAGACACCTGATAGTAAGAATGAGGAATTATAATTGTAGAGAAACTCTCTTGAAGGAAGCTAGGACAATGAAGCTCCTTACATAGAGAGGAAAGCCCATCAGATTAATGTCAGACCTGTCCACGGAAACCTGGAAAGCCAGAAAGGGCTGGCAAGATATATTCAGGGCATTAAATGAGAAGAACAAGCAGCAAAGAATACTTTATCCAGCAAGACTGACATTCAAAATGGATGGAGAGATAAAGAGTTTCCAAGACTGGCAAGACTTAAAAGAGTATGCGATCACCAAGCTGACACTGCAGGAAATATTAAGGGTAATTCTGTAAAAGAGAAAAATCCTAAGAATATCATTGAGCAGAAATATGGAAGCAATCTACAGAAAGAAGGACTTCAAAGGTAACATGACGTCAATAAAAACGTATCTAGCAATAATCACTCTTAATGTGAATGGCCTAAATGCGCCCATAAAATGACACAGGGTTGCAAATTGGAAAAAAACGACAGGACCATCCATATGTTGTCTACAAGAGACCCATTTTGAACCCAAGGATACATCCAGACTGAAAGTGAAGGGATGGAGAAGCATCTTTCATGCCAATGGGCCTCAAAAGAAGGCCAGGTTGCGATTTTTATATCAGATAAATTAGATTTTAAACTAAAGACTGTAGTCAGAAATACAGAATGACACTACATAATTCTTAAAGAGACTATCCACCAAGATGATCTAACAATTGTAAATATCTATGCCCCCAATATGGGAGCAGCTAATTACATAAGAAAACTATTAATCAAGATAAAGACTCATATTGATATGAATACATTAATAGTAGGAGATCTTAACATGCCTCTCTCAGTAATAGACAGATCATCCAAGCAGAAAATCAATAAAGAAACAAGAGCTTTGAATGACACATTAGACCAGATGGACCTCATAGATGAATATAGAACATTCCACCCTAAAACAACAGAATACTCATTCTTCTCAAGTGCACATGGAACCTTCTCCAGAATAGACCACATACTGGGTCACAAATCAGGACTGAACCAATACCAAAAGACTGACATTATTCCCTGCATATTCTCAGATCACAATGCTTTGAAACTGGAACTCAACCACAAGGAAATGTTCGGGAGGAACTCAAACACCTGGAAGATAATGACCACCTTGCTTAAGAATGCTTGGATCACCAGGAGATCAAAGAAGAACTTAAACAATTCATGGAAACCAATGAGAATGAAGACACTTCATTCCAAAACCTATGGAATACAGCAAAGGCGGTTCTAAGGGGGAAATACATAGCCGTCCAAACCTCCTTCAAAAAAATTGAAAAATCCAGAATATACCAGCTATCTCTACATGTTAAAGAACTGGAGAATCAACAACAAATTAAAACAACTCCACACACAAAGAAGAAATAACACCTATTTTCCTGAAGCTGTTTCAAAAAAATTGAAGCAGAAGGAAAATTCCAGACTCTTTTTTATGAAGCCAACATTACCCTGATCCCAAAACCAGGCAAAGAGCATAAAAAAAAGGAGAATTTCAGACCAATATCACTGATGAATATGGATGCTATGATTCTCAACAAGATCCTAGCAAACAGGATCCAACAGTACATTAAAAGATTATCCACCATGACCAGGTGGGATTCATCCCTGGGTCACAAGGATGGTTCAACATTTGCAAATCAATCAGTGTGATAGAACACATCAATAAGAGAAGAGAGAAGAACCACATTGTCCTCTCAATTGATGCAGAAAAAGCATTTGACAAAATCCAGCATCCGTTCCTGATGAAAACGCTTCAAAGTATAGGGATAGAGGGAACATTCCTGAACTTCATAAAATCTATCTATGAAAGACCCACAGCAAATATCATCCTCAATGGGAAAAAGCTTGCAGCCTTCCCATTGAGATCAGGAACACGACAAGGATGCCCACTCTCGCCACTCTTGTTCAACATAGTATTAGAAGTCCTAGCAACGGCAATCAGACAACAAAGAGAAATAAAAGGTATCCAAATTGGCAAGGAAGAGGTCCAATTCTCTCTCTTTGCAGATGACATGATTCTTTATATGGGAAACCCAAAAGACTCCACCCCCAAACTACTAGAACTCATACAGCAATTCAGTAATGTGGCAGGATACAAAATCGATGTACAGAAATCAGTGGCTTTCTTATACATTAAGAATGAAAATGTAGAAAGGGAAATTAGAGAATTGACTCCACTTAATATAGCACCAAGTACCATAAGATACCTTGGAATAAACCTAACCAAAGTGGTAAAAGATGTGTACTCAAGGGACTACAGAACACTCATGAAAGAAACTGAAGAAGACAGAAAAAGATGGAAGACCATTCCATGCTCTTGGATCAGAAGAATAGACATTGTTAAAATGTCTACATTGCCTAGAGCAGTCTGTACTTTTAATGCCATTCCAATCAAAATTCCACCAGTAGTTTTCAAAGAGCTGGAGCAAATAATCCTAAAACTTATATTTAATCAGAAGAGACCCTGAATTGCTAAGGAAATGTTGAAAACAAAAATAAAACTGGCGGATTCACGTTACCTGATTTCAAGTGTTACTACAAAGCCGTGATCACCAGGACAACATGGTACTGGCATAAAAACAGACACATAGACCAGTGGAACAGAGTAGAGAGCCCAGATATGGACCCTCCCATCTATGGTCAAATAATCTTTGACAAAGCAGGAAAAAATGTGCAGTGGAAAAAAGCCAGTCTCTTCAACAAATTGTGCTGGGAAAATTGGACAGCTATATGTAGAAGAATGAAACTTGACCATTCTCTTATACCATACACAAAGATATACTTGAAATGGATAAAGACCTCAACATGAGACTGGAATCCATCTGAATCCTAGAGGAGAACATAGGCAGTAACCTCTTCGATATCAGTCACAGCAACTTCTTTCAAGATATGTCTCCAAAGCCCAAGGAAACAAAAGCGAAAATGAACTTTTGGGACTTCATCAAGATCAAAAGCTTCTGCAGAACAAAGAAAACAGTCAGCAAAACAAAGCGGCAACCCACGGAATGGGGGAAGATATTTGCAAATGACAGTACAAACAAAAGGTTGATATCTAGGATCTATAAAGAACTCCTCAAACTCAACACACACAAAACAGATAATCATATCAAAAAATCAGCAGAAGATATGAACAAACACTTCTCCAATGAAGACATACAAATGGCTATCAGACACATGAAAAAATGTTCATCATCACTAGTCATCAGGGAGATTCAAATTAAAACAACATTGAGATATCACCTTACACCAGTTAGAATGGCCAAAATTAGCAAGACAGGAAACAACGTGTGTTGGAGAGTATGTGGAGAAAGGGGAACCCTCTTACACTGTTGGTGGGAATGCAAGTTGGTGCAGCCACTTTGTAGAACAGTGTGGAGGAGATTCGTTAAGAAATTAAAAATAGAGCTTCCCTATGACCCTGTAATTGGGTATTTACTGGGTATTTAAATACTGGGTAATTAAATACTGGTTATTTACCCCAAAGATACAGATATAGTGAAAAGAAGGGCCATCTGTACCCCAATGTTTATAGCAGCAATGGCCACGGTTGCAAACTGTGGAAAGAACCAAGATGCCCTTCAATGTACGAATGGATAAGGAAGATGTGATCCATATACACAATGGAGTACTATGCCTCCATCAGAAAGGATGAATACCCAACTTTTGTAGCAACATGGACGGGACTGGAAGAGATTATGCTGAGTGAAATAAGTCAAGCAGAGAGAGTCAATTATCATATGGTTTCACTTATTTGCGGAGCATAACAAATAACACGGAGGACATGGGGAGAGGGAGAGGAGAAGGGAGTTGAGGGAAATTGGAAGGGGAGTTGACCCATGAGAGACTATGGTCTCTGAAAATCAACCTGAAGGTTTCAAATGGTTGGGGGGTGGGAGGTTGTGGGAGCCAGGTGGTGGGTATTATGTAGGGGATGTATTTCATGGAGCACTGGGTGTGGTGCAAAAACAATGAATCTTGTTATGCTGAAAAGAAAGAAAAGAAAAATACCGAACAATAGAAAAGCATCTGAGTGTCAGTTTCAGATTTGGGTATTAACATCAAATAGAATCTTTGAGCAGAAAGTAATATTAGGAATTGCTGAGAACTATGATCAGAACTGCTAAAATCTTTGTCCAAAATGGTTCCTCTTGTCCTACTTAAAGATGAGGAGAAGGTCTTTTCTCAAACCTCACAGCTGTAGAGCCCTCTACCTAGTGGTCAGGCTTCTATCTGTGTTATCCCACTGGGCAGGTGACTGTAGCTGGAAGTCTCACACCTACAATGAGATTACCATTAGGACTGACAGTAGAAAAAGTTTTCAGTTGGCAGAGTTTGATGGAAATTTCTTTCCAGCTGAATTAATTTCAGAACTTCAGAGTGAAAAAGATTTTGGGCAATTTCATGTGGGAGAGTTATGTCTCCTCAGCTAGGGAAGTTCAATTACTAAGAGGCAGATTGGGAAGGAAGGTGAAGTTAGAAATCTTGAAGTGTGTAGATGGGTTTGGAATAGCCACTGTGGGGAAGATAATGATGATTCAACAAGAGGGGCATGAGTGTGCAGTGTGTTAGGGGACCTGGGGTGAACATGAAGGTGGGCTGTTGTTGGAGAGTGGTCCTCCTCCAAATTTCCTCTCATTCATGCCAAGTCAGATTCACGAAAGTCTTCCATTTCTGGGGCTGGAATGAAGCATGGACTACCCAGATTCAAGCTGTTACCATGGAGTGGGTGGCTGCTGGCACATATTTCCCTTCCTGAACACAGGACTGTAGACAGATGCACCTCACAGACAGACTGCATGGATCTTCAAGATGAAGCATGAGCACACAGCTGAGAACTTCTCAACAAACAAAGGCCGTTATAGAGGGGAAAGTAGGACAAAGAAAACATGATCAAGCCAACAAAAGTCAGGAATGTAGAGGTAATGAGTGTGAAAGCATAGTAAGTAGAAAAAGCAATAGCTTTCCCATACTATTACAAAACAAAACAAACAAACAAACAAACAAACAAACAAACAAACAAACAAAAAACCCCAGCCATTTGAAAGGTAAACCCAGGTGAAGTCAAGTCCAGCAGCTGTTCTAAGTTAAGGAGACAACTCCGGGAGTTCAGGGAGTCTGAAGTTGCTAGATTAGTAGGATAGGGTACCAAAAAAGGGGAGATAGAGTCACATCAAGAGTGTTCAAGAGAGCTGCAAAGGGTGCCTCGAGTCTTCAGCTGTGTGATTATCAGCATATGCATTTTATTTTACTTATTTTATTTCATTATTTTAGTATTATTTATTTTATTTTTATATTATTTGCTTTGTTTTGTTTTCCAGATTTTTATTTAAGTTCCAGTTAGTTAATATACAATATAGTATTAGTTTCAGGTATAGAACTTAGTGATTCATCACTTCCATACAACACCCAGTGCTCATCAGAACAAGTACGTTACTTAATTCCCATCACCTAATTAACCTATCTCCCCATAGACCTCCCCTCTGGTAATATCTTTATAATTGAGTTTGTTTCCTGGTTTCTCTCTCTCTCTCTCTCTCTCTTTTTAATCGATGTTCACTTGTTTTGTTTCTTAAATTCTACATATGAGTGAAATCACATGGTATTTGTCTTTTTCTGACTGATTTTGCTTGGCACAATATTCTCTAGGCCATCCACATTGTTGCAAATAAAACGTTTTATTTTCATGAAGTCCCAATAGTTCATATTTACTTTTGTTTCCCTTGCCTCAGGAGAAATATCTAGAAAGAAGTTGCTCCAGCCAATGTCAAAGAGGTTGCTGTCTATATTCTCGTCTAGGACTTTGATGGTTTACTGTCTCACATTTAGGCCTTTCATCCATTTTGAATTTATTTTTATGTATGGTGTAAGAAAGTGGTCCACTTTCATTCTTTTGCATGTTGCTGTACAGTTTCCCCACACAAT
This sequence comes from Meles meles, assembly GCF_922984935.1. Lineage (NCBI taxonomy): Eukaryota > Metazoa > Chordata > Mammalia > Carnivora > Mustelidae > Meles > Meles meles. The sequence continues at coordinate 114,847,741 of NC_060074.1, read as the reverse complement.
TTGTTGAAGAGATTGTCTTTTTTCCGTTGGACATTCTTTCCTGCTTTGTCAAAGATTAATTGCTCATATAGTTGTGGGTTTATTTCTGAGTTTTTTAAAATTCTGTTCCGTTGATCTATGTGTCTTTTTTGTACTGTCTTGATCACTATAGCTTTGCAATATAACTTGAAGTGCAGAATTTTGATACCTCCAGCTTTTCTTTTCCTTTTCTGGATTGCCTTGGCTATCCTGGGTCTTTTGTGGTTGCACACAAATTTTAAGATTGTTTGTCCTGGCTTTGTGAAAAATGCTGATGGTATTTGATGGGGCTTGCATTAAATGTGTAGTTTCCTTTGGGTAGTATAGACATTTTAACAATGTTTGTCCTAATCCATGGGTGTGGACTGTCTTCCTATTTCTCTGTGTCATCTTCAATTTCTTTCATCAGTGTTCTATAGTTTACAGAGTACAGATCTTTTACGTCTTTGGTTAGGATTATTTTTGGGTACCTTATGATTTTGGGTTCTATTGTAATATGTTGACTTTTTTTTTTATCCTGTGGCTTTACTGAATTCATGCCTCAGTTCTAACATTTTTTTGGTGGCGTCTTTAGGGTTTTTTATATAGAGTATCATGTCATCTGCAAATAGTGAAAGTCTGACTTCTTCATTGCTGGTATGGATACATTTTATTTCTTTTTTTGTCTGATTAATGAGGCTAGGACTTCCAGTATTATGTTGAGTAGCAGTGGTGATACTGAACATCCCTGTCTTGTTCCTACTGTAAAAGAAAAGCTCTATTTTTTCTCAGTGAAGATGACATTAGCTGTGGGCCTTTCATATATAGCTTTATAGCTTTTATGAAGTTGAGGTATGTTCTCTCTATCTCTAATTTTTGAGGGTTTGCATGGATGTTGTGCTTTGTCAAATGTTTTCTCTGCATCTATTGGAAGGATCGTATGGTTCTTATCCTTTTATTACTGTGATTTATCATGTTGATTGATTTGCAAATATTGAATAACACTTGCAGTCCAAGAATAAATCCTGCTTGATTGTGGTGAATGATTTTTAATGTACTATTTTATTTGATTTGCTGACTTTTAATTGAGAATTTTTGCATCTACCAGCACATGCAGTTTAGAAAAATACCCGAGGAACAGTGGGAATACTTTGTTTCTCCCTTTAAAGTCTTTGTCTAGTAAGTATAATATCTGAGCTTCCTCTGGGACAGTTTTTGTTAAAATATTTCATTGAATGAGTCATGTTTTCCTCTTTTGTTGTTGTCATTTGTATGCTTTGGATTTTTATTGAAAATTGGGCATTTGGCTATTATAATGTGGCAACTCTGGAAATCTGATTCTCCCCTCCACAAGTGTCTTAGCTCAAACTGTCACAAAGTACTATAGACTTGGGAGCGTAAACAATAGGAATTTATTTCCCACATTTTTGGAGGATGAGAAGCCTAAGATTAAGAGGCCAGCAGGTTACAGTCTGGTAAGAGCTCCCTCTGCAAATGTTGCAGATAGCTGCCTTCTCAATATGAGGTGGCCTTTAATTGGTATGTGAAGTAGAGGGCTCTTTCTCTTCCTCTTTGAATAAAACCATTAATCTCATCATGAGTGCTCCACTATAATGCTGTAATCAAACACTAATTACATTCCAAAGACCCCATCTCCAAATATTACCTTCAACATGAATTTGGTGGGGGTTGGATACAAACATTCAGTCCATAACACCAGGATTTGCTGAATTAAAAAAAAATGTTGAAGGTTATAATAGTTTATTTATTCTGAAACTTTTCCAAACTATTTTTGTAAGAACTATCTCTGGTCATGTGTGTTCACTGAAATCTATGTTCCCTCAGCTCATGTTCAGCTAATATATTTTTTAAAACATAATGAGCATTGGACATTATATAAGACTGATGAATCACTGACTCTAAATCTGATTCTAATAATGCATTAATGTTAAGTAATTGAATTGAAATAAATAAGGAAAGAAAAAAGTATTTCCTTTTTCTAATTTATAATCAGAAAAGTTAGTTTGGATAGTTTCTGGCAATTTTTTTGAGAGTTTTTTAATGGGGGAATAAATAATTTGGTGGTTCCTCCCTTTTGCTCATACCACTCTACTAAAATCAACTTTTATTATTATCTCTAGTGATCACTGATTGTTTTTCAAACATTAAAACAACCTAACAAAAATATCACTAGTTCTGGTTTATAGTTCTTTTCATATATTTCTGGATTCAGTTTCTAAGAATTTTGTTGAGAACTTTTTTTTTTTTTTTGGTATCTATTTTGTGTGTGTGTGTGTGTACATGGGTGTGGTGATTTCTTCTTCCAAGTTTAATTTCAATATACATTGGCTTCATATATTGAGTCTTTTAGTCTAAAATATGTCTCTTATAAACATAAAATTAAGCCAAGGTTTTGTCAATCTCCTTTTATTGGTGTCTAATCTGTATCACTTGAAGTTATTACTGATAAGGCAATTATTGTAAATGGCCATTTCATTATTAATTTTTATTTGTTGTTTTTTTTTTTCTTCTTCTATTTATCACTTTTTCTTTGGTTAAAGAGACATTTAACAATAAACAGTTTTTACTACATTTTTTAATTATTTTCTCAGAGATTTCCTAGTGAATTTTCTTAAAATTTGTACTGTAAACATCTTTTACCTCCCTGGCTAAATTTAGCACTGGTGGTATATGCAACTAATGAGTCACTGAATGCTGCATCAAAAACTAATGATGCCTATACACTGACTAATTGAACTTAATAAAAAAATTATTCCTAGATATTTTACTTTTTAGTGTTATTGTAAATGGGATCGTTTTCTTCATTTCTTTTTCAGTAGCTTGTTGTTAGTGTATAAAAACACAACTGTTTTTAATGTGTTTATTTTAAATCCTGTGAGTTTTACTGAATTTATTTAGAACTAATATTTTTATTTTTACTTACTTATTTATTTGTTTATTTATCAAACTTTTATTTTTTTTAATGTTCCAAGTTTCATTGTTTATGTACCACACCCCATGTTCCATGCAATACATGCCCTCCCCAATACCACCAGCAGACTCACACAACCCTCCACCCCCCTCTCCTCCAAAACCCTCCATTTGTTTCTCAGAGTTACAGTCTCTCTTGGTTTGTTTCCCCCTCCAATCTCCTCCAACCCACATCTCCTTGTTATTCCTTATGCTCCACAAGTAAGTGAAATATGATAATTGACTCTCTCTGCTTGGCTTATTTCACTCAGCATAATCTCCTCCAGTCCTGTCCATGTTGGGTATTCATCCTTTCTGAGGGAGGCGTAATACTCCATTGTATTTTTTATCCATTCATCTTCTTTATGAACCACATCTTCTTTATCCATTCATCAGTTGAAGGGCATCTTGGTGACTGTGGCCATTGCTGCTATGCACTGGGGGTACAGATGGCCATTCTTTTCACTACGTCTGTATCTTTGGGGGAAATATCCAGTAGTGCAATTGCAGGGTCATAGGGTAGTTCTATTTTTAATTACTTGAGGAATCTCCACACTAATTTGGTGTCAATTACAAATATCTTCTCCCATTCCATGGGTTGCCTCTTTGTTTTATTGACTGTTTCCTTTGCTGTGCAGAAGCTTTTGATCTTGATGAAGTTTGAAAACTTCATTTTCACTTTTGTTTCCCTTGCCTTTGGTGATGTGTCTTGAAAGAAGCTGTTGTGGCTGACAATGAAGAGTTACTGTCTATGTTCTCCTCTGGGATTTTGATATATTCCTGCCTCACATTGAGGTCTTTCATTGATTTTGAGTTTATATTTGTGTTTTGTGTAAGAGAATGGTCAAGTTTCATTCCTCTGTATATAGCTGTCCAATTTTCTGAGCACCATTTATTGAAGAGACTGTCTTTTTTTCCACTGTAAGTTTTTCCTGCTTTGTCAAAGATTATTTGACCATGGAGTTGCAAGTCCATATCTGGACTTTCTACTCTGTTCCATTGACTATGTGTCTGTTTTTGTGCCAGTACCATGCTATCTTGGTGATCACAGCTTTGTAATAAAGCTTGAAATCAGGGAACGTGATGTCCCTAGTTTTGTTTTTCTTTTTCAATGTTTCCTTAGCAATTTGGGGTCTTTTCTGGTTCCATAGAAATTTTAGGCTAACTTGTTCCAGGACTTTGAAAAATGCCAATGGTATTTTGATCAGGATGGTATTGAAAGTATAGATTGCTCTGGGCAGCATAGTTATTTTAACAATATTTATTCTTCTGATCCATGAGCATGGAAATTTTTTTCCATTTTTTTTGTGTCTTCTTCAATTTCTTTCATGTGTGTTCTGTAGTTCCTCAAGTATAGATCCTTTACTTCTTTGGTTAGGTTTATTCCAAGGTATCTTATGGTCTGTGATGCTATTGTAAACTGAATTGATTTTCTAATTTCCCTTTCTACAGTTTCATTGTTAGTGTATAAGAAAGCAAGTGATTTCTGTGCATTGATTTTGTATCCTGCCACATCACGGAATCTCTGTATGAGTTCTAGTAATTTGGAGAGGGAGACTTTTGAGTTTTCCACATAAAGGATCATGTCATCTGCAAAGAGAGAGAGTTTGACTTCTTATGTGCCAATTTGAATGCCTTTTATTTCTTTTTGTTGTCTGATTGAAGTTGCTAGGACTTCTAGTACTATGTTGAGCAATAGTAGCGAGAGTGGGCATCCTTGTTGTGTTCCTGATCTCAATGGGAAGTCTCTCAGCTTTTCCCCATTGAGAATGTTATTTACTTTGAGCTTTTCATAGATGGATTTTGTGAAGTTGGTGAATATTCCCTACATCCCTATACTCTAAAGATTTTTTTTAAAGATTTTATTTATTTATTTGACAGAGAGAGATCACAAGTAGGCAGAGAGGCAGGCAGAGAGAGAGAGGAGGAAGCAGGCTCCCCACCAAGGAGAGATCCTGATGCAGGGCTTGATCCCAGAACCCTGGGATCATGACCTGAGCTGAAGGCAGAGGTTTTAATACTCTGAGCCACCCAGGCACCCCACTTTAAAGATTTTTAATCAGGAAAGGATGCTGTATTTGGTGAAATGCTTTTTCTCCTTCAATTGAGAGGACCATGTGGTTCTTCTCCTATCTTATTGATTTGTTCTATCACATTGATTGATTTGCAAATGTTGAACCACATTGCATCCCAAGGATAAATCCCACCCGGTCCTAGTGAATAATCTTTTTAATGTACAGTTGGATCCTATTACCTAGGATCTTGTTGAGAATCTTATCATCCATATTAATCAGGGATATTTGTCTGAAATTCTCCTTTTTGATGAGATCTTTGCTTGTTTGGGGGATCAGACTAATGCTGGCTTCCTAGAACGGTTCTGGAACTTTTCCTTCTGTTTCTATTTTTTGAAACAGGCTCATGAGAATAGGTATTATTTCTTCTTTGAATGTCTGGTAGAATTCTCCAGGGCATTTGTGAGGTCCTACACTCTTGTTTTTTTTTTTTTGTTTTTGTTTTTTTTTTTTTTTTTTTTGAGAGATTTTTGATCACTGCTTCAATCTTGTTACTAGTCTATTCAGGTTGTCAATTTTTTTTCAGTTTCAGTCTTAGAAGTTTATAGTTTTCCAGGAATGCATCTATTTCTTCTAGGTTGCTTAACTTATTGAGATGTAGCTGTTGATAATTATTTCTTTTTTTTTCCATTTTATTTATTTTTTCAGCATAACAGTATTCATTGTTTTTGCACAACACCCAGTGCTCCATGCAAAATGCGCCCTCCCTATTACCCACCACCTGTTCCCCCAACCTCCCACCCCTGACCCTTCAATACCCTCAGGTTGTTTTTCAGAGTCCACAGTCTCTTATGGTTCGCCTCCCCTTCCAATTTTTTTTTTTTAATAAACATATAATGTATTTTTAACTCCAGGGGTACAGGTCTGTGAATCGCCAGGTTTACACACTTCACAGCACTCACGATAGCACATACCCTCCCCAATGTGCATAACCCCCTCCCCCTCTCCCAAACCCACCTTCCCCCAGCAAACCCCAGTTTGTTTTGTGCGATTAAGAGTCACTTATGGTTTGTCTCCCTCCCAATCCCATCTTGTTTCATTTATTCTTTTCCTATTCCCCTAACCCCCCATGTTGCATCTCCATATCCTCATATCAGGGAGATCATATGATAGTTGTCTTTCTCCGATTGACTTATTTCACTAAGCATGATACGCTCTAGTTCCATCCATGTCGTCGCAAATGGCAAGATTTCATTTCTTTTGATGGCTGCATAGTATTCCATTGTGTATATATACCACATCTTCTTTATCCATTCATCTGTTGATGGACATCTAGGTTCTTTCCATAGTCTGGCTATTGTAGACATTGCTGCTATAAACATTCGGGTACACGTGCCCCTTCGGATCACGACGCTTGTATCTTTAAGGTAAATACCCAGTAGTGCAATTGCTGGGTCATAGGGTAGTTCTATTTTCAACATTTTGAGGAACCTCCATGCTGTTTTCCAGAGTGGTTGCACCAGCTTGCATTCCCATCAACAGTGTAGGAGGGTTCCCCTTTCTCCGACTCCTCGCCAGCATCTGTCATTTCCTGACTTGTTAATTTTAGCCATTCTGACTGGTGTGAGGTGATATCTCATTGTGGTTTTGATTTGTATTTCCCTGATGCCGAGTGATGTGGAGCACTGTTTCATGTGTCTGTTGGCCATCTGGATGTCTTCTTGGCAGAAATGTCTGTTCATGTCCTCTGCCCATTTCTTGATTGGATTGTTTGTTCTTTGGGTGTTGAGTTTGCTAAGTTCCTTATAGATTTTGGATACTAGCCCTTTATCTGATATGTCGTTTGCAAATATCTTCTCCCATTCTGTCAGTTGTCTTTTGGTTTTGTTAACTGTTTCCTTTGCTGTGCAAAAGCTTTTGATCTTGATGAAATCCCAATAGTTCATTTTTGCCCTTGCTTCCCTTGCCTTTGCCGTTGTTCTTAGGAAGATGTTGCTACGGCTGAGGTCGAAGAGGTTGCTGCCTGCATTCTCCTCAAGGATTTTGATGGATTCCTTTCTCACATTGAGGTCCTTCATCCATTTTGAGTCTATTTTCGTGTGTGGTGTAAGGAAGTGGTCCAATTTCATTTTTCTGCATGTGGCTGTCCAATTTTCCCAGCACCATTTATTGAAGAGGCTGTCTTTTTTCCATTGGACATTCTTTCCTGCTTTGTCGAAGATTAGCTGACCATAGAGTTGAGGGTCGATTTCTGGGCTCTCTATTCTGTTCCACTGATCTATGTGTCTGTTTTTGTGCCAGTACCATGCTGTCTTGATGAGGACAGCTTTGTAATAGAGCTTGAAGTCCGGAATTGTGATGCCACCAACTTTGGCTTTGTTCTTCAATATTCCTTTGGCTATTCGAGGTCTTTTCTGGTTCCATATAAATTTTAGGATTATTTGTTCCATTTCTTTGAAAAAAATGGATGGGATTTTGATAGGGATTGCATTAAATGTGTAGATTGCTTTAGGTAGCATGGACATTTTCACAATATTTATTCTTCCAATCCAGGAGCATGGCACATTTTTCCATTTCTTTGTGTCTTCCTCAATTTCTTTCATGAGTACTTTATAATTTTCTGTGTATAGATTCTTAGCCTCTTTGGTTAGGTTTATTCCTAGGTATCTTATGGTTTTGGGTACAATTGTAAATGGGATTGACTCCTTAAATTCTCTTTCTTCCGTCTTGTTGTTGGTGTACAGAAATGCAACTGATTTCTGTGCATTGATTTTATATCCTGACACTTGACTGAATTCCTGTACAAGTTCTAGCAGTTTTAGAGTGGAGTCTTTTGGGTTTTCCACATATAGTATCATATCATCTGCGAAGAGTGATAGTTTTACTTCTTCTTTACCAATTTGGATGCCTTTAATTTCTTTTTGTTGTCTGATTGCTGAGGCTAGGACTTCTAGTACTATGTTGAATAGCAGTGGTGATAACGGACATCCCTGCCGTGTTCCTGACCTTAGCGGAAAAGCTTCCAGTTTTTCTCCATTGAGAATGATATTTGCGGTGGGTTTTTCATAGATGGCTTTGATAATATTGAGGTATGTGCCCTCTATCCCTACACATTGGAGAGTTTTGATCAAGAAGGGGTGCTGTACTTTGTCAAATGCTTTTTCAGCATCTATTGAGAATATCATATGGTTCTTGTTCTTTCTTTTATTAATGTGTTGTATCACATTGATTGATTTGTGGATGTTGAACCAACCCTGCAGCCCTGGAATAAATCCCACTTGATCATGGTGAATGATCCTTTTAATGTACTGTTGAATCCTATTGGCTAGTATTTTGGCGACAATTTTTGTGTCTGTGTTCATCAAGGATATTGGTCTGTAGTTCTCTTTTTTGGTGGGATCCTTGTCTGGTTTTGGGATCAAGGTGATGCTGGCCTCATAAAATGAGTTTGGAAGTTTTCCTTCCATTTCTATTTTTTGGAACAGTTTCAGGAGAATAGGAATGAGTTCTTCTTTAAATGTTTGGTAGAATTCCCCTGGGAAGCCGTCTGGCCCTGGGCTTTTGTTTGTTTGGAGATTTTTGATGACTGTTTCAATCTCCTTATTGGTTATGGGCCTGTTCAGGTTTTCTATTTCTTCCTGGTTCAGTTGTGGTAGTTTATATGTCTCTAGGAATGCATCCATTTCTTCCAGATTGCCCAATTTGTTGGCGTAGAGTTGCTCATAGTATGTTCTTATAATTGTCTGTATTTCTTTGGTGTTAGTTGTGATCTCTCCTCTTTCATTCATGATTTTATTGATTTGGGTCCTTTCTCTTTTCTTTTTGATGAGTCTGGCCAGGGGTTTATCAATCTTATTGATTCTTTCAAAGAACCAGCTCCTAGTTTCATTGATTTTTTCTATTGTTTTTTTGGTTTCTCTTTCATTGATTTCTGCTCTGATCTTTATGATTTCTCTTCTCCTGCTGGGTTTAGGGTTTCTTTCTTGTACTTTCTCCAGCTCCTTTAGGTGTAGGGTTAGGTTGTGTACTTGAGAGCTTTCTTGTTTCTTGAGAAAGGCTTGTACCGCTATATATTTTTCTCTCAGGACTGCCTTTGCTGTGTCCCACAGATTTTGAACTGTTGTGTTTTCATTATCATTTGTTTCCATGAATTTTTTCAATTCTTCTTTGATTTCCTGGTTGACCCATTCATTCTTTAGAAGGATGCTGTTTAGTCTCCATGTATTTGGGTTCTTTCCAGCTTTCCTCTTGTGATTGAGTTCTAGCTTCAGAGCATTGTGGTCTGAAAATATGCAGGGAATGATCCTAATCTTTTGATACCGGTTGAGACCTGATTTGTGACCCAGGATGTGATCTATTCTGGAGAAGGTTCCATGTGCACTAGAGAAGAATGTGTATTCTGTTGCTTTGGAATGAAATGTTCTGAATATATTTGTGATGTCCATCTGGTCCAGTGTGTCATTTAAGGCCTGTATTTCCTTGCTGATCTTTTGCTTGGATGATCTGTCCATTTCAGTGAGGGGAGTGTTAAAGTCCCCTACTATTATTGTATTATTATTGATGTGTTTCTTTGATTTTGTTATTAATTGGTTGATATAGTTGGCTGCTCCCACGTTAGGGGCATAGATATTTAAAATGGTTAGATCTTCTTGTTGGACAGACCCTTTGAGTAGGATATAGTGTCCTTCCTCATCTCTTATTATAGTCTTTGGCTTAAAATCTAATTGATCTGATATAAGGATTGCCACCCCAGCTTTCTTCTGATGCCCATTAGCATGATAAATTGTTTTCCACCCCCTCACTTTAAATCTGGAGGTGTCTTCGCGTCTAAAATGAGTTTCTTGTAGGCAACATACTGATGGGTTTTGTTTTTTTATCCATTCTGATACCCTGTGTCTTTTGATTGGGGCATTTAGCCCATTAACATTCAGGGTAACTATTGAGAGATATGAAGTTAGAGCCATTATTTGTCTGTATGTTGACTGTTACTGTATATTGTCTCTGTACCTTTCTGATCTACTACTTTTAGGCTCTCTCTTTGCTTAGAGGACCCCTTTCAATATTTCCTGTAGAGCTGGTTTGGTGTTTGCAAATTCGTTCAGGTTTTGTTTGTCCTGGAAGCTTTTGATCTCTCCTTCTATTTTCAATGATAGCCTAGCTGGATAGAGTATTCTTGGCTGCATGTTTTTCTCGTTGAGTGCTCTGAATATATCATGCCAGCTCTTCCTGGCCTGCCAGGTTTCTGTGGATAAGTCTGCTGCCAATCTAATATTTTTAGCATTGTATGTCACAGACTTCTTTTCTCGGGCTGCTTTCAGGATTTTCTCTTTGTCACTAAGACTTGTAAATTTTACTATTAGGTGACGGGGTGTGGACCTATTCTTGTTGACTTTGAGGGGGGGTTCTCTGCATCTCCTGGATTTTGATGCTTGTTTCCTTTGCCATATAAGGGAAATTCTCTCCAATGATTCTCTCCAATAGACCTTCTGCTCCCCTCTCTGTTTCTTCTTCTTCTGGAATCCCAATTATTCTAATGTTGTTTCGTCTTATGGTGTCACTTATCTCTCGAATTCTCCCCTCACGGTCCAGTAGCTGTTTGTCCCTCTTTTGTTCGGCTTCTTTATTCTCTGTCATTTGGTCTTCTATATCACTAATTCTTTCTTCTGCCTGATTTATCCTAGCAGTGAGAGACTCCATTTTTGATTGCACCTCATTAATAGCTTTTTTGATTTCAACTTGGTTAGATTTTAGTTCTTTAATTTCTCCAGAAAGGGCTTTAATATCTCCAGAGAGGGTTTCTCTAATATCTTCCGTGCCTTTTTCGAGCCCGGCTAGGATGTTCAGAATCGTCATTCTGAACTCTTGATCTGACATATTACCAATGTCTGTGTTGATTAGGTCCCTAGCCTTCGGTACTGTCTCTTGTTCTTTTGTTTGTGGTGATTTTTTCCGCCTTGTCATTTTGTCCAGATAAGAGGATATGAAGGAGCAAATAAAATACTAAAAGGGTGGCAAAGACCCCAGAAAAATGCGCTGTAAGCAAATGAGAAGAGACCCCAAATTGTGTGGAGGAGAAAGGGGATAAAAAGAGGTTCAGAAAAAAAAAGAAAAAAATTTAAATAATAAAACAAATAAAGAAAAAATTTAAAAAAGAAAGAAAAAATATATATATTTAGATAAGCTAGTCAAAAAACGTTAAAAAAGAAAAGGGTAAAAGTTTTAAAAAAATTAGCAGAAGAAGAAAAAAGTAAAAAGAAAAAAAAATTGAAAAAAATAATTGAAGTAGGTGCAAGACTAAAGAATCATGGGGAGAAAGCCATGAGTTCCATGTTTTGCTTTCTCCTCCTCTGGAATTGCGCTTCTGTCTTAGGAATTGAACCTACTTTCCTTGATAGATGAACTTCGTCCTGGCTGGATATTTTGTTGATCTTCTGGGGGAAGGGCCTGTTGTAGTGACTCTCAAGTGTCTTTGCCCGAGGCGGGATTGCACCGCCCTTACCGGCGGCCAGACTAAGTAATTGGCTCGGGTTCGCTTTTGGGAGCTTCTGTTCCCTGAACACTTTCCGTAGAGTTCTGGAGGACGGGAATGAAAATGGCGGCCTCCCAGTCTCTGGCCCAGGGGAGCTGAGAGCCTGGGGCCCCACTCCTCAGTGCGCCCCCAGAGGACAGCACCCAATCACTCCCGTATCCCCAGCCTCTAGCCGCGCTCCGAACCCACCCAGCCCGCGACCAGTTCAAGGTAACCCTGAGCTGAGACTTCAGTCCTCAGCTCTGTCTCTGCAGCCGGCCTCTCCGCTCCAATACCTGCGAGTTCTGCGACACTCCGACACCCCCGATTCTTCTGTGACCCTGCGGGACCTAGGGCCACGCTGACCCCACGTGGGCTTCACCCTGGTTTAGCCTCTGGAGCAATGTCCCTCAGTGGAACAGACTTTAAAAAGTCCTGATTTTGTGCTCCGTTGCTCCGCTGCTTGCCGGGAGCCGGCCCCTCCCCCCGCGGTCTATCTTCCCGTCGCTCTAGATTCACTTCTCCACCAGTCCTACCTTTCAGAAAGTGGTTGATTTTCTGTTTCTAGAGTTGCTGTTCTTCTTCACTTCGATCTCCCGTTGGATTTGTAGGTGTTTGCAATGTTTAGATAAGCTATTGAGCTGATCTTCTGCTACCTGATTTGGTCTCAGCCTGCTACTTCTCCGCCATCTTGACTCCTCCCCTTGATAATTATTTCTGATGATTGTTTCTATTCCTTGGTGTTAGTCCTGATCTCTCTCCTTTCATTCATAATATTATTAATTTGGGTATTTTCTTTTCTTATGGATTAGTCTGGCCAGTGTTTTATTGATCTTATTAATCTTTCAAAGGACCTGCTTCTAGTTTTGTTGATGCGTTCTACTGTATCTATGGTTTCTATTTCATTGATCTCTGCTCTAATCTTAATTAATTCCCTTCTCATGTGTGGGGTAGACTTAATTTGTTGTTGTTTCTCCAGTTCTTTAAGGTGTAAAAAGAGCTGGTGTATTCAGGATTTTTCAATTTTTTTCAGTTCTTTTTGGTTTGTTTGTTTTTGTTTTGTTTGTTTGTTTTTTTGAGTGAGGCTTGGATGGCTATGTATTTCTCCTTTAGGACTGCCTTGCCATATTTCATAGGTTTTGGACCAATATGTCTTCATTCTCATTAGTTTCAATGAATTATTTAAGTTCTTCTTTGATATTTTGGTTTATCCAAAGATTATTGAACAAAATGGTCTTTAGATTCCAAGTGTTCCAATTTCTTCCAAACTTTTTCTTGTGATTGAGTTCCAGTTTCAAAGTTTTGTGGTCTGAGAATATGCATGGAATCATCTCAATCTTTTGGTATTGGTTGAGACCTGATTTGTGACCCAATATTGTATTATGGAGAAATTTCCATCTGCACTTGAGGATAAGAGTATTCTGTTGTTTTAGGGTGGAATGTTCTGTATATATCTATGAGGTCCATCTGGTCCAATGTGTCATTCAAAGCTCTTATTTTTTTGTTGATTTTCTGTTTAGATAATCTGTCTATTAATGACAGTGGTGTGTTAAGATCCCCTACAATTAATGTATTCTTACAATATGTCTTTTTATTTTGATTAACAGTTGACTTATGTAGTTGGCTGCTCTAATGTTGGGGGCATAGATATTTACAATTGTTAGATCTTCTTGGTGGATAGTCCCTTAAAGAATGATGTAGTGTCCTTCTGTATCTCTGACTACAGTCTTTAGTTTAAAATCTAATTTGTCTGATATGAGAATGGCTACCCCATCTTTCTTTTGAAGCCCATTGGCATAAAAGATGGTTCTCTATCCCTTCACTTTCAGTCTGGATATATATTTAGGTTTACAATATGTCTCTTGTAGATAGTATAAGGATGGATCTTTTCTTATTTTCCAATCTGCAACCCTTTTCTGTTTTATGGGAGCATTTAGGCTGTTCTCATTGAGAGTGATTATTGAAAGATATGTTTTTATTGTTATCATGTTGCCTGTGAGGACCTTGTTTCTATAGATTGTCTCTGTAAACTTCTCTTCTGTATCACTCTTGCGATCTTTCTTCTTTTATAGAACACCCTTAATATTTATTATAGTGCTGGCTTGGTGATCACATAATCTTTTAGTCTTTGCCAGTCTTGGAAGCTCTTTATCTCTTTCCATTCTGAGTGTCAGCCTTGCCAGATTAAATATTGGCTGCATGTTCTTCTCCTTTAGTACCCTGAATATGTCTTGCTAGCCCTTTCTGGCTTGCCAGATTTCTGTGTACAGGTATGATGTTATTCTTATGGTCCTCCTTCTGTATGTAATGAATCTCTTCCCCTCAGTTGTCCAGAAGATAATTTCTGTGAATTTACAATTTGTGAATTTCACAATTACAAGGCTGGAGGTCTTTCTATCCTCACTTATCTTGGGATGTGTCTTCTCTGCCTGTAGGACTTGAATACTTGTTCCATTCCCCAGATTAAGGAAAGTCTCTTTTAGGATTTGCTCAACAATATATTGTAGACCTCTCTCTCCAGCCCCTCAGGGATACCAATAATTCTGACATTGTAATGTTTCATGACATCATTTATTTCCCTAATTCTGTTTTCTTTGCTTCTGAGATGTTTGTTACAGGTCTCTTCCTGATCCTTCTTTTCTATCAGCTTGTTTTCTACATCAACAGTTCAACCTTATACCTACTTTACCTTAGCTGTTAGGATATTTAGATTAGATTTGATCTCATTGATAATATTTTTAAGTTCTGCCAGATCAGGTCTTACTTCTGACTTTAGAGATTCTATGTTGCCACTAATGGTTTTCTCCAACCTAGCCATAGTCTGGATAACTGTTACCCTGAATTCTATTTCCAACATTTTGCTTATGTCCATATCCAATAGTTCTGTAGCAGAGGTCACAGTCTCTGAAGTTTTCCTCTGTTAGGGCTTCCTCTTCCTAGTCATTCTGGTAAGAGGTGGTTGAGTGGATGTGTAGCTGAAAATATCAACCACCATCCAGGCAAGGTCCCCCCTGGAAAGTTTCAGAGCAATTGGAAGTCACCAATGGAAAGAGTGAAAAATGAAAAACAACAACAACAAACCAGCCAAAATGAGCCCCAATAGTAAGATTTATAAAGTACAAAAACAAGAATGAACAAATAGACTGACAAAAGAAAAAGAAAGAAAAGAAAAACCCAGCCAAAATGAACCCCAAGAATAAGATTTACACAGTATAAAAACAAAAACAAACAGAAAGACTGACAAACGAAAAGCAAGAAAAAAAATAAAAAAAGGGGTGATGGGAAGGTGGTTATAATCCCTTGATGTGGGTGAGGAAGAGTATTTCAGTTCTTCCTTTGTGTATCTTTTTATCTTTGAACTTAGCTTTCCAGAGATACAGGGATATCAACTGTATATATAGAGAGAGGTAGTATTGAAAAGGGAAAAAAGGACTACATTGAAGCTGATTTTATATATATATATACACATATATATGTATATATATACATATATATGGTATATTTATGAAAAATATGGTATATGTATGAAAAAAGTTCAAGTTAAACATTACTTCGGGATATGTTGTATTAACATCTAGTTAAAATGGTAAGTAGGTAAAAATAAAGAAATAAAAGAATAAGAATAAGGGGAATGAATTTTAAAAAAAGGAAAGTTTGTATCTAAGAAATATGCAGGCTGTGAGGCAATACTGAGACTATATTGTTTTCCTCTGATGTTGGGGTTTTATAGCTTTATGGGGACCCTGTGGTTGTCCTCTTGTTCCTTCAGCTTGTTTTCTGGGGGAGGGGCTTGCCACATTGTTTTTCAGTCATGCCTGCTTGGGTGGAGTTGTCCTGCCTGCTCTCAAGGGCCTGCACTCTGTAGAAACCATTTTTTTTTTTTTTTGCTTTTGCTCTCTGGAGGTTTTTGTTCTCTGGAAGTTTTTTGTGCCTTTTGAGAGGGTTAGAGGAATATAAGCTGTCCCCACCCAGACCTCTGCTTCAGAGAGAAGCCACAGTCTGCTCCTCTCTGACTGGCCCAGAACACACAGATTGCCTCTCTCTGTGAACTCTGTTGAACACTGCAGCCTTGCACAGGTGGTGCACACTCCCAGCCACCATCTCAGTGGTAGCTTGAGGCCCCTGCTTATCTCTGCACCTCTGTACCATGAAAACCACAAGTGATACTGGTCTATGTGAGCCTGGTTCTGGTGGCTGTCATTCTCAGGACCAGTGACTTGAGCCCACACCAGGTGCATACAGCCCCAGCGATGGTGGAGGCAGTGGAGGTGGCTGTGGTAGTCATGGCAGCCACCAGCACCAGGGGCTACTGACTGGAGCCCTCACAGTCCCACTCAGTTGGGGGCAGGTGCTGCCTTCAGGTGTTGGCTATGGCCATCTGGGACTGTGGACTTGGGTCCGCACCTGTGGCCACCAGGTCCCAGCAATCGTCCCCAAGATGCCTTTGTTCTCTTTGAGTGTTGTTATCAGTCCCTTCCTGACTCACAGCCACTGGTCTCCAAGTTATTTCTGGTCCCCAAGTGCAGACATTTTTGCATTGGGGTATTACTTTCCAGTGGCTCACTTCTGGTGGATCCCTCCCCCTCCTGTTTATCCTCCTACATCGGTTCATGTACTCCCTACTCCTATGTACCTCTCCACTGATGATCCTCTGCCCCTGTAGACATCCAGAGGTGTGTAATCTGACATATCAAGCTGATTTAATGGATGTTCAGAGTGCTGTGGTAGATATCTAGCTCAATTCAGGGGACTAGTTGAAATAGGGTCTCTCATTGGGAGAAATAGGGTCTCCATCTTGCCCCCTCTTTTAGTTTGCTAATATTTTTTTGAGGATTTTTGCATGTACATTCATTAGGAATATTGGCCTGTAATTGTGTGTGTATGTGTTCACATATGGTATTCTGGTTTTGGTATCAGGGTAATTCTGGCCTTGTAAAATGAGTTTGGAAGAATTTCCTCCCATTCAGTCTTTTTTTTTTTTTTTTTTTTTTTTTTGGAAGCGCTAGAGGAGGATAGCTGTTAAATATTTTTGGAATGTTTTAGCCTTTTAGCCTTTAACAGTGAAGCCATCTGGTCCTGGATTATTGTTATTTTTGTTGATATGGAGGCTTTTGACTACTGAGTCACTCTCCTTGTTGCTAATCAGTCTTCAGATTTTCTGTTTCATCATGATTTAGTCTTGTAAGATTGTATTTTCAAGAAAGTTATCCATGTTCACTAGGTTGTGCAAATTGTTGGTGTATAATTGTTCATAGTATTGTTTTGTGATTGTATTTCTTTACAGAAATACAGAACACAAATTGTAACTTTCCCTGATCATTTCTAATTTTATTTACTTGAGTCCTCAATCTTTTTTTTCCCTTTATCTACCTAAAGGTTTATTGATTTTGTTTAAATCTTCGAAGAACCAGCTCTTATTTTCATTGTTTTTTTCTACTGTCTTTTAGTCTCTATTTCATTTATTTCTACTCTGATATTATAGTTTGTTCCTTTTTACTAACTTTTAGCTTCATGTGTCCCTCTTTTTCTAGTTCCTTTAGTTGTAAATTTATATTGTTTATTTGATATTTTCTTGATTTCTTGAGGTTTGCATGTATCACTATACAATTCCTTCATAGAAGTGATTTTGCTGTACTCCATGGATTTTGGAATATTAAATTTTCATTTTAATTTGTTTCAAGGTATTTGGAATATTATTTGGCCATAAAAATGACTGAAATCTTGCCACTTTCAAGAAATTAGATGGACCTAGATGGTAAAATGCTAAGAAAATAAGTCAGACAGAGACAAACATCACATAATTTCAGTCATTTGTGAAATTTTAACATGTGAAAAAATAAATAAACAAAGAAAAAAAATAAAGGACAAACTAAGAACCAGACTGTTAAATACAGAGAACAAACTGTGGGTTACCAGAGATGAGGGGAATGGGAAATGGGTAAAATAGAAAAAAGAATTAAGAGCACTGTTATCATGATGAGCACTGAGTTATGTATAGAATTGTTCAATCATTATATTGTATACCCCAAACTAATATACCACTGTATATTAATTACACTTCAAACATAAATAAATAAAAAAATTAATTAATTTTTTAAAATCTGGGGAGTAGGAAGAGTGGGGTTTTGTTTCAGTCTGCTCTCTCTACAATGCTATGGGATGCTAGCTTGTTAAGAACTCTCTCTTCAATTGTTATAGTCCCATGGGGCCCAGAAACACAAACTCTTGGCCACCAGTGCCAGGTTTTCAAAGGCTATCTCCTGTGTAGATTACATGTACCTACTGAGTTTTAGTGGGCCATGGGGTGCTTTGGATCAGGACACAGCTGTAGGGGAGTGCTGAATTGTATAAAATCTGCCAGCAAGATTTGGTGCAATGGGGCTGCCAGGAAGCACTAGGCTGGGGCAAAGTCTTCTGTTGGGTATGGTGGGTGACTCTTCACAGGGAATTCAGGGGTGGGTCAAGAAACAGAAGCAAGATTGAGGGAGAGTGCAAAAGAGACCCCTGCCACTTCCTCCATCCCCCAAAAGATTTCTAACCCCAACTCCTCTGGCAAATGCTTTTTGTTGCATAGGATTTAAGCACTTTTCCACCTACTGTTTTTGTGCTGAATTTTGGGGTATGTGCATAGGTTCTTTAAGAGTGGACTTTCAGATACCTACAGCCCTTTGTGTCTCTTGACGTAAGCCCTGTTAGTTTCCAAGCCAGAGCTCATGTTTCCAATGCAAGTCCCAAGGTTGGGGTGCCTGATGGGAACCCCGTGTTCCTTAGAAAGCCACTCTGTGTTTGTGAGATCCCATCTGCTTGTGGGTTAACACACCAAAGGTGGGATACTGTAGAGGACCTCAGGAGTTGAGTTCAGCTAGTCTTCAAGTCTTTTTCAGAGAAAACTTTTGTATATGAAGCTGTAGATTTGATGTGTCTGTGGGAGTAGGTAAAATCAGGGTCTTTCTTTACTGCTATCTTGAACTGCCACCTCCTAACAGATATTTTCTTTATTTTTCTTTTAGTGGAGTCTTTGGGGTTTTCTACCTATAAGATCATGTCTTTAGCAGAGATAATTTTATTTCTTCCTTTCCAATTTGAAGAGCTTTTAATCTTTTTTTCTTACTTGATTGCTATGGGTAGAACTTCCAGTACTATGTTGAATAATAGTAGTGAGAGGGAGCATATTACATTGTTTCTGATCTTAGAGCATAGGCTTTCAACCTCTCATTATGGAATGTATTGTTAGGTATGGGTTTGTCATATATGACTTTCATTGTATTAAAGCACATTTTCTTCATAACCAATTTATTGAAAATTTTTATCTTAAAATGATGTTGAATTTGTTAATGCATTTTCTGTAGCTATGGAGAATATTACATAGTTTTTATATTTCATGCTATCAACATGGTGTATCACAGATATTATTTGTAAATGTTGAACCATCTTTGCATACCAGGGATGATCATGGGGCATAATTGTTTTAATGTGATGTTAAATTCAATTTGCTGGTATTTTGTTGAGAATTCCTGCATCTATATTCATAAAAAAAATATAAATTAGCTTGTACTTTTCTTTTTTTTTTTCTTATCTGTTTTTGGTATCAGTATAATGCTGTCCTGTAAAATGAGTTTAGGAGTGTTTTATCCTCTTCATTTTTTTGGAAGAGTTTGCTAAGAATTGGTGTTAATTCTTTAAATGTTACAATTCATCAGTAAAATAATCTTTCTCTCTTCTTTCCCTTCTTTTCTAATTATATGTATGTATATTATATATGTGTGTATGTTTATATAATTACTGATTCAATCTTCTTATTCCTATTGGTCTGTTCAGATTTTTATTTCTTCTTTATTGAATTTTGATTGTCTATATGTTTATGAATGTATTCATTTCTTCTAGATTTTCCAGTTTATTTACATATATGTTTTTTCTTTATAGTCTCAACCGTTTGTATTTCTGTAAAGACACCTGTTTTAGTTGTGATTTTATTGATCTGAGTTCTCTCTGTTTTTAAATTTGGTTAGTCCAGCTAAAGATTTACCAATTTTGTTTAGCAATTGTAATTTAATTTAATTGTTTTATTTAATTTCAATTCCAGTATAGTTAACATACAGTGTTATATTAGTTTCAGATGTACAATTTAATGATTCAAAAATTCCATACATCACCCAGTGCTCATTATGACAAATGAACTACTCAATCCCCATCACCTATTTTACCCATCTCCACCCCTTCCCCTTTAGTGACCATCAGTTCTCAATAGTTAAGAGCCTGCTTCTTGACTTCTCTTTTTTTCCATTCCTCTTTTGTTTCTTAAATTCCACATATGAGTGAAATCATATGGTATTTGTTCTTCCTAGACTGACTTATTACACTTGACATTACACTCTCTAGTTCCAACTATGTCATTGCAAATGCAAGATTTCATTCTTTATATTGCTGAAAAATATTCTATTGCGTATATACTACTTCGTTAACCAGTCATCTATCGATGGTCCCTAGAGCCACTTCCATAATTCATTTATTGTAGACAATACTGCAATACACATATATCTCTTTGAATTAATGTTTTTTGGGTAAATATCCAATAATGTCATTACTGGATCATAGAGTTCTATTTTTAACTTTTTGAGGAACTTCAATATTGTATTCCACAGTGGCTGCATCAGTTTGCAATCCCATCAACACTGCATGACATTTCCTTTTCTCTCTAAATCCTCACCAACACTTTTCTTTTGTGTGTGTGTGTGTATGTTTAGTTTAGCTATTAGGACAGATATAAGGTGCTATCTCATTGTAGTTTTGATTTTCATTTCCCTGACGGTCAATGATACTGAGCATCTTTTCATGTGTCTGTTCATCATCTGTATGTCTCTTTGGAGAAATTTCTGTTTATGTGTTCTGCTCCATTTTTAATTGACTTTTTGCTGTTGTTGTTGTTGTTGTTGTTGTTGTTGATGTTGAGTTGTGGAAGTTCCTTATTTTATAGAAGTTCCTTATTGATTATGTAATTTGTAATTGCAATGTAATGTAAATGTAATTATGTAATTTGCAAATAGCTTCTCCAGTTTAGTAGGTTGTATTTTAGTTTTGTTGATTGCTCCTTTGTTCTGCAAAAGTTTTTGTTTTGATGTAGTCTCAATAGTTTACTTTTGCTTTTATTTCCTTTGCCTCAGGGGACATATCTAGAAAAATGTTCCCATAGGCAATGTCAGATAAATTACTTCCTGTGTTCTGTTCTAGGATTTTTGTGGTTTTAGGTATCGTGTTTAGGACTTTAGTCCATTTTGGATTTGTTTTTGTGTATGATGTAGGAAAATGATATTTTTATTATTTCCCATGTAGCTGTCCAATTTTCCCAACACCGTTTTTTTTGAAGAGATGCCTTTTTCCCATTGGATATTCTTTCCTGCACTGTTGAAGATTAATTGACCATAAAATTGTGAGTTCGTTTCTGGGTTTTCTATTCAACTCCATTGATCTATGTGTCTCTTTTTGTGCCAGTACCATAATATTTTGATTACTACAGACTTGTAGTATAATTTGAAGTCTGGAATTGTGATACCTCCAGCTTTTCTTTTCTTTTTCAAGAATGCTTCAGCTATCAGGGCCTTTTGTGGTTCCATACAAGTTTTAAGATTGTTCTAGTTCTGTGAAAAATGCTTGTGGTATTTTGATAAGGGTTGCATTAAATCTGTAGATTGCTTTGGGTAATATAGACATTTTAATAATATTTGTTCTTCCAGTGCATGAGCAGGAAGATCTTTCCACTTTTTTGTGTCTTTTCTTAATTTATTTCATCAATGTTTTATAGTTTTCAGAGTACAGATGTTTAACCACTTTGGTTAAGTTTATTCCTGGGTACTTTATTATTTTTGGTCCAATTGTAAATGGGATTATTTTCTTAATTTATCTTTCTGCTGCTTCATTGTTAGTGTACAGACATGTAACAGATTTCTATATGTTGACTTTGAATCCTGGGACTTTAATGAATTCATTTGTTGAGATAACATTTTCATCTATTTAATTGCTTAAAAAATTGATTGCTTATTATAATAATGAGAGTGTAGGAAAATACATATTCCTTAAACTTCTAGTAAGAATAAAAATTATTATAACCTATATTGGAAAAATATATTTATATCCTATATTGTTAGTTCTAAGAATTTTCCTAAGGGACATATGTGAGAAAATATATGTATACAATATTAATTTAAACAATGTTTAATAGCAAAAAAATTGGAAACAAAAATAAATGAGATATTCTTTTAAAAAATGATTTTATTTATTTGAGAGAGAGAGAGAAAGTGCATAAGCAGGGGGAGCAGAAGAGGAGGGACAGAAGTAGGCTTGCCGCTGAGCAGGGAGTCCAACTTGGGGCTTGATCCCAGGACCATCGGATCATGACCTGAAGTAAAGGCAGATAGTTAATGGACTGAGCCATCTACGTGCTGAAATAAGATATTCTTCTAACAGAATATCATGCAAATATTAAAAAGAATAAAATGAACTCTTATGTATCAATGTCCTGGTAAATATAATAAAATCAAAATGCAGATCAATGAGAATGCCATGGAGCTGGTAATGTGGGAAAAGGAAAAGAGTGAAAGAGAATCTAGTATCTGTCTTTGGAAGAACATAAAAATTTGGTCATGGTGATCACTTTTATGGAAGAGAATAGGGAAATTGGGATGAGGGATAGGAAATCATCTTAATAGAACACACTAAATTCCATTACACACTTGATTTTTTTGACATATGCATGAATTAATTTAACATTTTTTATTGGAAAAAATAAAGATTCAAGTATTGTATGGAAACATAAGTTGGCATCACTGGTGTGCAAAGACAAAATTCTCAATTTCCAATGTGAATTAGTAGAGTACTGTGATTGCTAAAAATAGATAAAATTTAAATTTCCATAATAGCAATTACACTTTCATATATACCAGACCATGAAAGGAACTTTCTTGGTTTCATTTTGTTGGGAGAGCTATGTTCATTTCTGGTATTTTATATAATAGATGTGGGGAAAAAAAGGCAAAATAAAAGTTAGATTTCCTTACTACTTATAGCCCATTCACAAGTCCTTAAAAAAGTCAGAGCAGCATCCCTCTGTGAACTCAGGTGCCTCAATATTAATATTTTGCTAAGGGCAAAGGGCAATCTTAGCTAGACCCTCAAGATCCTGTAAGTCTACTTTAACATATAACATATAAAAATTCCTTTGGATCTTGATGAAATCCCAATAGTTCATTTTTGCCATTGCTTCCCTTGCCTTTGCCATTGTTCCTAGGAAGATGTTGCTACGGCTGAGGTCGAAGAGGTTGCTGCCTGCATTCTCCTCAAGGATTTTGATGGATTCCTTTCTCACATTGAGGTCCTTCATCCATTTGGAGTCTATTTTCGTGTGTGGTGTAAGGAAGTGGTCCAATTTCATTTTTCTGCACGTGGCTGTCCAATTTTCCCAGCACCATTTATTGAAGAGGCTGTCTTTTTTCCATTGGACATTCTTTCCTGCTTTGTTGAAGATGAGTTGACCATAGAGTTGAGGGTCGATTTCTGGGCTCTCTATTCTGTTCCACTGATCTATGTGTCTGTTTTTGTGCCAGTACCATGCTGTCTTGATGACGACAGCTTTGTAATAGAGCTTGAAGTCCAGAATTGTGATGCCACCAACTTTGGCTTTGTTCTTCAATATTCCTTTGGCTATTCGAGGTCTTTTCTGGTTCCATATAAATTTTAGGATTATTAGTTCCATTTCTTTGAAAAAAATGGATGGTATTTTGATAGGGATTGCATTAAATGTGTAGATTGCTTTAGGTAGCATAGACATTTTCACAATATTTATTCTTCCAATCCAGGAGCATGGAACATTTTTCCATTTCTTTGTGTCTTCCTCAATTTCTTTCATGAGTACTTTATAATTTTCTGTGTATAGATTCTTAGCCTCTTTGGTTAGGTTTATTCCTAGGTATCTTATAGTTTTGGGTACAAGCAAAGGAAACAGTTAACAAAACCAAAAGACAACTGACGGAATGGGAGAAGATATTTGCAAATGACATATCAGATAAAGGGCTAGTATCCAAAATCTATAAGGAACTTAGCAAGCTCAACACCCAAAGAACAAACAATCCAATCAAGAAATGGGCAGAGGACATAAACAGACATTTCTGCAAAGAAGACATCCAGATGGCCAACAGACACATGAAAAAGTGCTCCATGTCACTCGGCATCAGGGAAATACAAATCAAAACCACAATTAGATATCACCTCACACCAGTCAGAATGGCTAAAATTAACAAGTCAGGAAATGACAGATGCTGGCGAGGATGAGGAGAAAGGGGAACCCTCCTACACTATTGGTGGGAATGCAAGCTGGTGCAACCACTCTGGAAAACAGCATGGAGGTTCCTCAAAATGTTGAAAATAGAACTACCCTATGACCCAGCAATTGCACTACTGGGTATTTACCCTAAAGATACAAACACGTGTACCCGAATGTTTATAGCAGCAATGTCTACAATAGCCAAACTATGGAAAGAACCTAGATGTCCATCAACAGATGAATGGATAAAGAAGATATGGTATATATACACAATGGAATACTATGCAGCCATCAAAAGAAATGAAATCTTGCCATTTGCGACAACATGGATGGAACTAGAGCGTATCATGCTTAGTGAAATAAGTCAATTGGAGAAAGACAACTATCATATGATCTCTCTGATATGAGGACATGGAGAAGCAACATGGGGGGTTGGGGGGATAGGAGAAGAATAAATGAAACAAGATGGGATTGGGAGGGAGACAAACCATAAATGACTCTTAATCTCACAAAACAAACTGGGGGTTGCTGGGGGGAGGTGGGATTGGGAGAGGGGGAGGCGGCTATGGACATTGGGGAGGGGAGGCGAACCATAAGAGACTATGGACTCTGAAAAACAACCTGAGGGTTTTGAAGGGTCAGGGGTAGGAAGTTGGGGGAACAGGTGGTGGGTAATAGGGAGGGCACGTTTTGCATGGAGCACTGGGTGTTGTGCAAAAACAATGAATATTGTTACGCTGAAAAAAATAAATAAAATGGGAAAAAAAATTCCTTTGGAAATTTCCTTTATCTCCACCTTCCCAAGATACATGTTGGGAATCATCCCCCAAGCATAGGATCCACTGATATATATCAGCCAAAAGCAAATACTTCTGGTGGTCTATATGGAGAAAAAAAAAAAAAAAACTGCCAGAAACAATAGCTGCATACCAGCTACCAGGGGATGTGTTAATTTGCTCAAACAAGGGACACACCTGATTCAGGAGCTGTGATTGAGTCACCACCTGGTTAAATTTATGATAATCCACTTTCATTCTCTAAGACCTATTTGTTTGCTGCAGGGGTCACACAGGTGAGCTGAATGGGAATGTGGTGGGAATTAACATTCCTGCATCCTTTAAATCCTTGATGGTCATAACTAATCTCTGAATCCGTCCAGAAATGCAGTATTGTTTTTGGTTTATTATTCTCTTAGGCAGAGACAAATTCTAGCAGCTCCTCCTCTTCCTCCTCCCCCCCTTCCTCCTTCTCCTCCTCCTCCTCGTCCTTCCTCCTCCTCCTCCTCCTCTTCCTCCTCCTCCTTCTTCTTCTAAAATCTTAATAGCCCTCACCCCACAGCTTATGGAACAAAACCAGGAATTATGCCAATTGCTGAGTATCAAGTCTAATCATATATTCTGGAATTGTGGAAATAACCACAGGATGGGTTTTAGGAAACTTTGGATCATGTGAAATGGACCTGAGTTAAAACTCCATTGATCATGTGACCTCCAAAACCCCATATTCTGAAGAGTGGACCACAGTAACATTTTTAGCCTCCTAAATTTAATGTTGGTACAAAGCCAGTGTCCTGTAATACCTCAAAAGTTTGGTTATTTCATTTCCCTCAATGCAGTCAACCTGGAAAAAGGCTGTAATCCATTGGGGAAAGGCTGGAAGAAAGATTAAAAGTATAAATTTCTGGCAGTGTGTCAAGATCCTCTGTTAAGGAGGTCCAGTCCTCCTTTATTCAGGGGGTTCTGGATCTTCAGATTGTCACTATTCTGGGAATATATTGAGGGTTGTTGACTCTGCTTTTATAATTCAAGTTAGACTTCAGTTCACTTGACCTAGAACACTTCTATTTACATAGATTAAGTAAGAATTTACTAGACTGCCATAATTTTACTTCTGAGGGCATCAATGCCATAAGTCTCTGTGAATCAGACGATTCTGAATACTATTTGAACTGTGCTATCCATTATAGTAACTGTGCCTACCTTTAAGTGCCATCACTTGGTCCCTGCCTCCCTGGGGTCCAATTACCCCACTATGCCTAGGTTTCTCAATCCAATAGCAGGAATTCTCACTGTAATTTCTAGCCTATTGTCAAGAACAACCACAGAACCCTTCAAAGATTCTAGAATCTTTGAATATATATTATTCAATTCTAGATTAGAATCTAGAATATATATTTCTAACAGTCATGGTGAAAGATGTGTCCTCTGGATCCCTTTGGAGTGAGTGAACATGTCTTAAATGACAGAACTCATTCTACCATACCACTATCCAATACTTTGAATCTTTTTCTTTGCCTTTTACCTTTTTCTTTACCATTTATCACTTCAACTTCATTTAGTATAGACCAAATTTTTGGTCCATGATTCCATCAACCAATCAAATGATTAAATATTTTCTACCTCCCAAACTGCAACATTAATCCAGAATCTGTGCTTAGTGGGCTCATATATGCAAATTTGGCCTGATCTAACTTTATGTTCCTTGCACCATTTCCCCTATTTCTTTTATGTAAGTTTTTTTGTTTGTTTGTTTTGTTTTTTGGTTTTTTTTTTTTTCTGGGTATAGTTGACGCAATGTTACATTAGTTTCACGTATACAACATAGTGATTCAACATCTCTATAAGTGATGCTCACCACAGATGTAGCTACCATCTGTCACTATAAAATACCATATGACATCATTAATTATGTGTTCTTTTCATTCCTGTGACTTAGTCATTCCCAAACTAGAAACCTATACCTCTCACTCTCATTTGCCCATTTTCCCAGTCCTCCTAACCCCCTTTCCTCAAGCAACCATTAGTTTGCTCTCTGCTATGGGTCTAATTCTTCTTTCTGTTTATTTGTTTTTATTCTAAATATGAGTATATGCATTTCATGTGGTAATTGTCTTTCTCCATCTAACCTATTTCAGTTAGCATAATACCCTCTAGGTCCATCCATTTGCAAATGTCAAGATATCATCCTTTTTTATAGCTGTATAATATTTCATCTCTCTCTCTCTCTCTCTCTCTCTCTTCTTCCCTCCCCCCAACACACCTTTATCCACTCATCTATCAAAAGATGCTTAGGTTGGTTTCATATCTTAGCTATTGCAAATAATCCTGCAATAAATGTGGAGAGGCCTATATCTTTTTCATTTGGGGGGGGTAAATACTCATTAGTGGAATTAATCAATCACATAGTATTTATATTTTTAATTTTTTGAGGAATCTCCATACTGTTTTCCACAGTGGTTGCACCAGTTTGCATTTCCAAGAGTGCATGAGAGTTACTTTCCCCTTGCATCCTCACCAATATTTATTATTACCTGTCTTTGTGATTTTAGCCATTCTGACAGGTGTAAGGTCATGTCTCACTGTAGTTTTGATTTGAATTTTCCTGGTGATAACTGATGTTGAGTATCTTTTCATGTGTCTATTGACCATTTGTATGTCTTCTTTGGAAAAATTTCTATTCAGAACTTCTTCCCATTTTTTAAAATTGGATGTGTGTGTGTGTGTGTGTGTGTGTGTGTGTGTGTGTGTGTTTGTGTTGAGTTGTTAAGTTATTCACATAGTTTGGTTATTAAACTCTTATTGTATATATCACTTATAAATATTTCCTCTTACTCAGTAGTTTGCCTTTTTGTTTTATTGATGGCTTCCTTTGCTGTGCAAAAGCTTTTTAATACTAATATTTGTCTGGAACAACAAAATACCCTGAATAGCCAAAGCAATCTTGAGAAAGAAGAACAAAATGGAGGTATCACAATCTCAGATTTCATTATATGCTACAAACAGGTAGTAATCAAAATAGTATGGGACTGGTAGAAAACAGACACATGGATCAATGGCATAGAATAAAGAGTTAAGAAACAAACCCATGCTTATCTGATCAATTAATCATGACAAAGGGGGCAAGAATAAACAATGGAGAAGACAGTCTCTTCAATAAATGATACTGAGAAACTCAGACAGGTATATGCAAACGAACCAAGCTTTCCAACACCAAATAGAAAAATAAACTCAAAATGGATTTGAGACTTAAATGTGAGACATGAAGCGGTAAAAATCCTACCAGAAAACATCTTTCTAAATATGTCTCCTAAGGCAAGATAGACAAAAGCAAAAATAAACTATTAGGACTACATTGACCCACAGTTTTAATAGTCATTTTCACATATTCTCCATATTTCTGCTGGTATAAATTGCAAGCACCATGTAATTCTTTAGAAGTGTGATGTATCTCCTCATTGACCACATTTTCCCCCTCACCTTTTAGAGCTTGCAAGGACTTAAGTCTAGTATTGGTTGTAGAACCAAAAATGAGAAGGGTAGATGGGTTCTGAGGAAAACTATCAGTGTCTCTTGTAAGATAAATTTCTCAAGGGAGATATTACAGTTTCCTCAGGCAAAGAAGGTTTAATTTCATACAGGGGTGGGGAGGCTGCCCTTACTGGCAAAGAAGATTCACCAGACAATATAGACTCACCAGAATTTATAGACTCTCTAGCTTCTTCAGTCTTCCTGCATTTCCTCATTCCAACTCTCAAGATTCCATTCCTCCCTAATCAATGTACTAACTTTAAGACCAGATATTCAGAGATGGGAATTCAATTTGTGTTATAATTTAACCATTTGCAGGATTAGACTCTTGTTTTTTATTTCAGCAATGCCATCTCTGAAACTGCAAGAGATGAGTTTCTTTCAGGGCATACATAGAAGTTTTCAAGTCATTTATGTGGTGCTTCATCTGGGAATTTGAATCTCTGAGCTCATACCATTCTTTTTCCACTATGTAAGTTGTTATATATATATATATATATATATATATATATATATATGCTTTTCTGCCTTTTTCTTTCTTTACCTTCAGGAATTTCTGTATAAATAACATTTCTTTTCATTGTGTCTCATAATTCCTGGTGGCTTTCTTTGCTTTTTTATTTATTTATTAACATATACTGTATTGTTTCAGGGATGGAGGTCTGTGATTCACCAGTCTCACACAATTCACAGTACTCACCATAGCACATAATCCCCCCAATGTCCATCACCCAGGTACCTCATCACTCCCACCCCCCATCCACTCCAGCAAATCTCAGTTTGTTTCCTGAAATTTAAAATCTCTTATGGTTTGTCTAACTCTCTGCTTTTGTCTAGTTTCATTTTTCTCTTCCCCTAAGATTTTCTGTATTGTTTCTCAAATTCCTTATATTAGTGAGATCATATGATAATTGTCTTTCTCTGACTGACTTTTTTTGATTAGCATAGTACCCTCCAGTTCCAGCCATGAGATTGCAAACAGCAAGATTTCAGGTTTTTTGATGGCTGCATAATATTCCATTTTATATATATACTACGTATTCTCTATCTATTCATCTATTGATTGACATCTAAGCTCTTTCCATAGTTTGGCTATTGTGGACTTGCTGTTATAAGTATTCAAGCGCATGTGCACCTTTGGATCATTAATTTTGTATCTTTGGGATTTATACATAGTAGTGTGATTGTTAGGTTGTAGAGTAGTTCTATTTTCAACTTTTTTTTCCCATTTTATTTATTTTTTCAGCATAACAGTATTCATTCTTTTTGCACAACACCCAGTGCTCCATGCAAAATGTGCCCTCCCCATTACCCACCACCTGTTCCCCCAAACTCCCACCCCTGACCCTTCAAAACCCTCAGGTTGCCCCAACCTCCCACTCCTGACCCTTCAAAACCCTCAGGTTGTTTTTCAGAGTCCATAGTCTCTTATGGTTCGACTCCCCTCCCCAATGTCCATAGCCCGCTCCCCCTCTCCCAATCCACCCTCCCCCCAGCAACCCTCAGTTTGTTTTGTGAGATTAAGAGTCAATTATGGTTTGTCTCCCTCCCAATCCCATCTTGTTTCATTTATTCTTCTCCTATCCCCCTAACCCGCCATGTTGCATCTCCATGTCCTCATATCAGGGAGATCATATGATAGTTGTCTTTCTCCGATTGACTTATTTCACTAAGCATGATACCCTCTAGTTCCATCCACATCATCGCAAATGGCAAGATTTCATTTCTTTTGATGGCTGCATAGTATTCCATTGTGTATATATACCATATCTTCTTTATCCATTCATCTGTTGAGGGACATCTAGGTTCTTTCCATAGTTTGGCTATTATAGACATTGCTGCTATAAACATTCGGGTGCACGTGCCTCTTCGGATCACTACGTTTGTATCTTTAGGGTAAATACCCAGTAGTGCAATTGCTGGGTCATAGGTTATAAAATTTTTTATTAACATATAATCTATTGTTTCAAGGATACAGGTCTGTGAATCATTAGTCTTACACAATTCACAGCACTCACCATAGCACATACTCTCCCCAAAGTCCATAACTCAGCCACCCTATCCTCCCCCTCCCACGTCCAAGTAACCCTCAGTTTATTTCTTGAGACTGAGAGTCTCTTATGGCTTGTCACCCTCGCAGGTCCCATCTTGTTTCATTTTTTCCCTCCTTACCCCCCACGACCCCCTTTCCTGCCTCTCAAATTCCTCATATCAGAGAGATCATATGATAATTACTTTCTATGACTGACTTATTTTGCTTATCATAATACCCTCTAGTTCCATCCACACCATTGCAAATGGTAAGACTTTTTTATGGCTGCATAATATTCCATTGGCTTATACAATTGGCTGCTTCTATGTTAGAGGCATAGATATTTAAAATTGTTTGATCTTCTTATTGGACAGACCCTTTAAGTATAATATAGTGTTCTTCCTCCTCTCTTATTATAATCTTTGGTTTAAAATCTAATTTGTCTGATATAGGATTGACATCACAGCTTTCTTTTGATGTCCATTAACATGTAAATTATTTTCTACCCCTCACTTTAAATCTGGAGATCTCTTTGCATCTAAAATGAGTGTCTTGCAGACAGAATGTTGATGGGTCTTGCTCTTTTATCCATTCTGATACCCTGTGTTTTTTGATTGAGGCATTTAGCCCATTTACATTCATGGAAACTATTGAAAGATACAAATTAAGTGTCATTATATTGCCTGTAAGGTGACTGTTACTGTATATTGTCTCTGTTCCTTTCTGATCTATGTTACTTTTAGGTTCTCTTTTTGCTTAGAGGACCTCTTTCAATATTTCCTGTAGGGTTGGCTTGGTGTTCACAAACTCTTTTAGTTTTTGTTTTTCCTGGAAGATTTTTATTTCTCCTATTTTTTTTTCTCCTATTTTCAATGACAGCCTGGCTGGATATAGTATTCTTGGCTGCTTTTTTTTTTCTCTCACTTAGTGCTCTGTATATATCATGCCAGTCCTTTCTGGACTGCCAAGTCTCTGTTGATAGATCTTCTGCTAATCTGTCGTGGCCAGCGTGACAAATCAACCAGGAAATGTGAGGGTAAGAGGATGGTGAAAGAAAAAGACTTGAGAGATAACGAGATGGGGGCAGGAGGAGCACTGAGGAGGATGTCCAACAGTGCCGACTTTATTCAGGGCAGTGAGGCATTATATAACCCACAGTAACTATCTTCAGCTGGTTACAAAAGACTTTGCTACGTGCACAAAACCCTCCAGACCAGGCCTGTTTTGCCCACTTCAGATAAAAACCTGTAGGCAATGGCTGATGTTAGTACAATTGTCTCATAAGAAGTAAAACCTGAGAGTGATTTATGAGCTGTGCTGGAACAGCAAGGACCAGTTAAGAGTTTATGACCCCAACCAATTTGCTCTCATCTAACTAGTAAACATGTGGGAAGTCATGTT
This sequence comes from Meles meles, assembly GCF_922984935.1. NCBI lineage: Eukaryota > Metazoa > Chordata > Mammalia > Carnivora > Mustelidae > Meles > Meles meles. The sequence continues at coordinate 114,816,201 of NC_060074.1, read as the reverse complement.
GGCGAGTGCACAACACATAGCACAGACCCTTTCTCAGTGCTACTCAACTTTTCCATCCTAAACCTTTTGTTAGGCTATTCAGACTTTAAAGGAGACACAAGTCAGGGCCTGGTTTGGTCCTCATCTCAAGCCTTATCATGGCCTCCCACACTAATCAAATATTTTTATCATTGTATGTTACAGACTTCTTGTCCTGAGCTGCTTTCAGGATTTTTCTCTTTGTCTCTGAGACTAGTAAATTTTACTATTAGATGACAGGTTGTAGACCCATTTTTATTGATTTTCAGGGGGTTCTCTGTGCCTCCTAGATTTTGGTGCCTGTTTCCTGTCCCAGATTATGGAAATTTTCTGCTATAATTTTCTCCAATGTACCTTCTGCCCCTCTCTCTCTTTCTTCTTCTTCTGGGATTCCAGTTATTCTCACATTGTTTTGTCTAATGGTATCACTTATTTCTTGAATTCTCCCCTTGCAATCCAATAGTTGTTTATCTCTCTTTTTCTCAGCTTCTTTATTCTCCATCATTTGGTCTGTTAGATAACTAATTCTCTCTTTTGCCTCATTTATACTAGCAGTAAAAGCCTCCCCCCACTTTTTTTTTTTTTTTTGGCTCCTCATCAATAGCCTTTTTGATTTCAACTTTGTTCGATTTTAGTTCTTTCATTTCTCTAGAAGGGGATTCTCTAGTATATTCTATGCTTTTTTTAAGCCCAGGTAGTATTTTATAATTGTCATTCTAAACTCTAGTTCTGACATCTTACTAATGTTCATATTGATTGAAAGACCCTTGCAGTCAGTACTGCCTCTTGTTTTTTTGTTTTTTTTTTTTGTTTTGTTTTGTTTTTGAGATGAATTTTTCCGTTTTGTCATCCTTCCAGAAAGTGGTCACTTTTCTGTTCATAGAATTGCCACTATTCTTTTCTTCAATCTCCTGTTGAATTGTAGGTGTTCAGAATGGTTTGACAACTATCTACCTGAATTCCTTGGAGCAGACGATATTTAGGTCTCCTACTCCTCTGCCATCTTACTCCTCCTTCTTTTTTTGTCTTTTCATTATTTTTTGTTTTGTTTTGTTTTTCTGACTGGATAACTCCTTCAGGTCACTAATTCTTTTGCATTGTTAAATCTATTTTTGAAACTATTTACTGAATTCTTTTGTTCAGTTATTATAATTTTATAATCTAGAATTTTTGTTTCATTCTATTTGATAGTTTCTATTTCCTTGTCAGACTTCTACTCTTGTTCAGACATTGTTTTATTACTTTTGTTTAGTTGTCTTTCTTGTTTCCTCACAGTTCCCTAACTTCCAAAAGGGAATTATTTGGAATTCTTTGTCTGACAGTTCATAGAGCTCATTTCTTTAGCATGAGTAAGTTGAACCGTTTTTTTTTTTTTTTTCACTTAGTAGTGTCATAATGACCTGTTTTGTTTTGTTTTTTTGATTTTTGATCCCTTATGTTGGCATATGTACGTTTGAATAATAGGTCCTTTCCCAGACTTTCCAGTTTTCTTTGGCAGAGACAGCTCCTTACCAGTCAGCTCATTTAGGTTTCTGTGTGTGTCTGCTGGGAATTTCCTTAGGCATGAGAGGCCTGATAGTATGACCTATTTTGGGGTAAGGCAACTGTTTGAGCTCTGAGAATGGTGACGAGGAGTGTTCCACTGGCTGAGAATAGTTTAATCAGACTGCTAGCTTTGTTCCGTACCACGTGGGACTGTAGCATGGGCTTCACAGTTGTGTAAGTTCTATGGTTAGGCTTATTGGGTGTTCTGGACTGGATACTACTTTTAATAATAAATGGGGATATTAATTAGCTTCCCTGGCCTGACAGGATGGCAGTCCAAACACCAGGTCCTGGAAGCTCATTGTTTGGGGGCTCAAATAAGGGCTGAGTGTCCACTAAATTCTTTGGTTAGAAAAGACCACTAATTTTGCTCTGTAGCTGGAAGAAGCTAAGGGTTATGATCTCTGTTCGATTGCAATTGTACATAGAACTGTTGAATGACTTTGTATCCTGCCATGTTACTGAATTGCTGTATGAGTTCTAGTAGTTTGGGGGTGGAGTCTTTGGGGTTTTCCATATAAAGTATCATGTCATCTGCGAAGAGAGAGAGTTTGACTTCTTCATTGCCAATTTGGATACATTTTATTTCTCTTTGTTGTCTGATTGCCGTTGCTAGGACTTCTAATACTATGTTGAACAAGAGTGGTGAGAGTGGGCATCCTTGTCGTGTTCCTGATCTCAACGGGAAAGCTGCAAGCTTTTTCCCATTGAGGATGATATTTGCTGTGGGTCTTTCATAGATAGATTTTATGAAGTTCAGGAATGTTCCCTCTATCCCTATACTTTGAAGCGTTTTCATCAGGAACGGATGCTGGATTTTGTCAAATGCTTTTTCTGCATCAATTGAGAGGACCATGTGGTTCTTCTCTCTTCTCTTATTGATGTGTTCTATCACATTGATTGATTTGTGAATGATGAACCATCCTTGTAACCCAGGGATGAATCCCACCTGGTCATGGTGGATAATCTTTTGAATATGCTGCTGGATCCTGTTTGCTAGGATCTTGTTGAGAATCTTTGCATCCATATTCATCAGTGATATTGGTCTGAAATTCTCCTTTTTGGTAGGGTCTTTGCCTGGTTTGGGGGTCAGGGTAATGCTGGCTTCATAAAAAGAGTCTTGACGTTTTCTTTCTGCTTCAATTTTTTGGAACAGCTTCAGGAGAATTGGTGTTATTTCTTCTTTGAAAGTTTGGTAAAATTCCCCAGGGAATCCATCAGGTCCTAGGCTCTTGGTTTTTGGGAGGTTTTTGATCACTGTTTCAATCTCATTACTAGATATCAGTCTATTCAGGTTGTCAATTTCTTCCTGGTTCAATTTTGGGAGTTTATAATTTTCCAGGAATGCATCCATTACATCTAGGTTGCTCAGCTTATTGGCATATAACTGTTGGTAATAATTTCTGATGATTGTTTCTATTTACTTGGTGTTAGCTGTGATCACTCCCTTTTCATTGATAATTTTCTTAACTTGGCCTTTATCTCTTTTCTTTTGAATTAGTGTGGCCAATGCTTTATCAATCTTATACAGCAATTCAGTAACGTGGCAAGATACAAAGTCAATGTACAGAAATCAGTGGCTTTCTTATACACTAACAATGAAAATACAGAAAGGGAAATTAGAGAATCGATTCCATTTACTATAGCACCAAGAACCATCAGATACCTGGGGACAAATGTAACCAAAGAGGTAAAGGATCTGTATTCGAGGAACTACAAAACACTCATGAAAGAAATTGAAGAAGACACAAAAAGATGGAAGACCATTCCATGCTCTTGGATCAGAAGAATAAACATTGTTAAAATTTCTACACTTCCCAGAGCAATCTATACTTTTAATGCCATTCCAATGAAAATTCCACCAGTATTTTTCAAAGAGCTGGAGCAAATAATCCTAAAATTGGTATGGAATCAGAAGAGGCCCTGAATTGCTAAGGAAATGTTGAAAAACAAAAACAAAACTGGCAGCATCACGTTACTTGACTTCAAGCTTTACTACAAAGCTGTGATGACCAAGACAGCATGGTACTGGCATAAAAACAGACACATAGACCAGTGGAACAGAGTAGAGAGCCCAGATATGGACCCTCAACTCTATGGTCAAATAATCATCGACAAAACAGGAAAAAATATCGAGTGGAAAAAAGTCTCTTCAAAAAAATGGTGCTGGGAAAATTGGACAGCTATCTGTAGAAGAATTAAACTTGACCATTCTCTTACACCATACACAAAGATAAACTCGAAATGGATAAAAGACCTCAACGTGAGACAGGAATCCATCAGAATCCTAGAGGAGAACATAGGCAGTAACCTCTTCGATATCAGCCACAGCAACTTCTTTCAAGATAGATCTCCAAAGGCCAAGGAAACAAACGTGAAAATGAACTTTTGGGACTTCTTCAAGATCAAAAGCTTCTGCACAGCAAAGGAAACAGTCAACAAAACCAAAAGGCCACCCACGGAATGGGAGAAGATATTTGCAAATGACAGCACAGACAAAAGGTTGATATCCAGGATCTATAAAGAACTCCTCAAACTCAACACACACAAAACAGATAATCACATCAAAAAATGAGCAGAAGATATGAACAGACACTTCTCCAATGAAGACATACAAATGACTATCAAACACATGAAAAAATGCTCATCATCACTAGCCATCAGGGAGATTCAAATTAAAACCACATTGAGATATCACCTGACACCAGTTAGAATGGCCAAAATTAGCAAGACAGGAAACAACATATGTTGGAGTGGATGTGGAGAAAGGGGAACCCTCTTACACTGTTGGTGGGGATGCAAGTTGGTGCCGCCACTTTGGTGAACAGTGTGGAGATTCCTTAAGAAATTAAAAATAGAGCTTTCCTATGACCCTGAAATTGCACTACTGGGTATTTACCCCAAAGATACAGATGTAGTGAAAAGAAGAGTCATCTGAACCCCAATGTTTATAGCAGCAATGGCTATGGTCGCCAAACTGTGGAAAGAACCAAGATGCCCTTTAATGAACGAATGGATAAGGAAGATGTGGTCCATATACACGATTGAGTATTATGCCTACATCAGAAAGGATGAATACCCAACTTTTGTAGCAACATGGATGGGACTAGAAGAGATTATGCTGAGTGAAATAAGTCAAGCAGAGAGTCAAATATCATATGGTTTCACTTATTTGTGGAGCATAACAAATAACATGGAGGACATGGGGAGATGGAGAGGAGAAGGGAGTTGAGGGAAATTAGAAGGGGAGATGAACCATGAGAGACTATGGACTCTGAAAATCAACCTAAGGGTTTTGAAGGGGCGGGGTTGGGAGGTTGGGGAACCAGGTGGTGGGTAATAGGGAGGGCACCTATTGCATGGAGAACTGGGTGTGGTTCAAAAACAATGAATACTGTTATGCTGAAAAGAAATTAAAAAAAAAGTGAAAAAAAATATGAAATAACTGTTGAATGAGCTACACAGCTTCTTGTGTACCCTGGTTAGGTTCTCTGGGTATATAGGCTAAAGGCTATATTCATCAATGTTAGGAATTACAAAGTAGATTCCCTGCTCATACAGTGGAAAAACAACAACAACAACAGAAAAAAAAAAAAAAGCTTCCAAAACCAGTAAAGCTCTTTCTTGCCTTAATCCAAGCCAAACCACACTCCACGTTATGTGGCTAACCAGAGTCATTGTGTTTGCTCTGAAAACTATCTGCTAGGTCGGCTTTTCTCTGAGCTCATACACTGCTGTTCCACACAACTTTCAAGTATTTTCATCAGCCTTTATAGCCATGGGGCTAGGAGACACTCTCCACAGCATTCAGAGCTGTATCTCAACCACCTTGCCTGAGATAGAGGAAGAGGGATCACTTAAGGTTACTCTCAATATCCCAAATAGACGTTCCTGCTTGGAGGGGCTGGGAAATACCCTTGGTCTTGTCTATAAATTAATTCTCCCTTCCTGTGCATAAAAGGGAAAGCTTCTATATCCTGTACTGATTTTATTCTGGGGACAATCAACTGCCTTCCAAACTTTTTGCTCAAGCACCACTGGACGATACTGATTCCAGGAGTTGTAACCAGCCCTTCTTTTTTAAAAAAATTTTTATTATTTTTTAAATTTCTTTTCAGCATAACAGTATTCATTGTTTTTGCACTACACCCAGTGCTTCATGCAATACATGCCCTCCCTAATACCCACCACCTTGTTCCCCCAACCTCCCACCCCCTGCCCCTTCAAGACCCTCAAGTTGTTTTTCAGAGTCCATAGTCTCTTATGGTTCACTTACCCTTCCAATTTCCCTCAACTCCCTTCTCCTCTCTGTCTCCCCATGTCCTCCATGTTATTTGTTATGCTCCACAAATAAGTGAAACCATATGATAATTGACTCTTTCTGCTTGACTTATTTCATTCAGCATAATCTCTAACCAGCCCTTCTGATCAGCTCCCTTCTGGGGCTGGAAGGCATTCTCCATGGTGGGTGTGGCTATGGCTCACCATCGTGTCTGGGCATGGCAAGCTGGGATCTAGAGCCAGAAAAACTCCTTGAGGATTCAAATCAGACAAATCTGAACTTCACTGAGTTCAATGGTCAGAGTATTCCCCAAACTTCATTCTATCCATGAACAAACCCACGTTGGGGTTACTAGTTTGGTACCATAAGTAAAACGTTTGGTATTTTAGGATCTGTACGCTGATTGTTGCAAGTCTTTCCCCACTACTATGTTATGGAAAGATTCCTAATGTCTGGGTGCTGTAGATTTCCCTGTAGTACCTGTGATGCAAGATCAGAAGAGGGGCTCCCACAAATTGACACATATTTCTGGGGAAGAGTGGTTTCTCTCTTTGGGTTCTCTTTTCCCATTGGGGAAAATCAGAGGCTTAGGGGAGATATATATGTAAGGTGCTGCACTGCTTCGCATACAGGCAATGGGTAAAGCTTTAGCTGATTCTCTTACACTTCTAATACAGTCTTTTTTGGTCTCTGTGGTGCAGAGAGGTGCTTCAGCCTTACCCTTATGTTCTAGGATTCCCTCTCTTCCTTTGTTCTTGAATAGATGTTACTTATTCTTCTTGTGAGAGGAGTGAGGTTAGGAATGACTTATGTTATCATCTTGATGACATCACTTTATTTTGTGCATTTCTATTGCTACATCACACTGTGGGCTATTAGTGCTCTCTTTACTACTGGAAATAGATTAATTGATCTCTTTAAATCTAATCAAACTAGAGAACAAACTCCAGGAGCCCTCGAACCAATTGAGACAATTCAGCCTTAAGGGTTTGTTCTTTCAAAGCACCTCAGAGCTTAAGCACATTTTATCTTTAGAAAAATGTTTGTGACCCCTGGAATCTAGACTATGAAGAACTTCTAGTCTTTGTGGGATATGATAGTGCAACTTCCCCTTTCCCCCTTCATTCTGTATGAGCCAAAAACTTAAAAATCTTTATTAGAAAAGAGTGTGAAAGAAGATGAAATAGAAAACAAATTTAGAAGCTAATGACGAGTTGATCTCAAACCCCTTACCTGTCTAACTTCTTTTCTTAAGCAATCATATGTTCCCTGTGGGAGCATATGAATGCAATGTATTTCTTTTCCTTTCTCTGTATTTTATTTGAAAACCTGTCCAGAAGGGGTGTTGGAATAGCAATGAGGAAGGAGCTGCCAAGTTTGGTGATTCATTTCTATGTAGCCTGAGGCCATTTGTATCTCTATAAGCCCACATCATTTATGGATGTTTCTTCATTTCTGTGCAGCTCTTTCTCCAGGAAACAGAGCCAGGGAAAATTTGGTGGAGAAATATGGAAAGGTAAGAGTATAAGGAATGCAGAGTGTCGCCCTTTCTTTTCCTTCTCAAAAAGCAAAAGCAAAACAAAACAAAACAAAGAAACCACAACAACCCACTATATCCTGGTAAAGCAAGTCAGTTACTATAGGTTTTGTGAAAATTCTTGTAATCATGAAAACTTTTGTAAGCCTAAATTACCAAATAAATTTGTCAAGACAGCTTATAACTGTGTGACTGGAATATGGAGAAAACTATAAACACACAGATCAAAGACTTCCTTGGCTGGCTTGAGGGGAGGGGAAAATTCTATTGTCTGTGTATTTTGGGGAAGAATGAATTGGCTACAATCAGGAAGTTGAATGGTGAGATTTAAGAGATTTTTAGCAGAAGGATAGAGAAGACTTGAAAGTACATAAGATGTACATTCATATTTCCCACATAGAATTGACAACTAATTTTGAATCCCAGGTCCCGTTAGCATCTAACTTTTTGATCATGAGATAGACTATGGGAAACAACAATGAACTGAAAGTCCATGTACCTAGTTTCTAATTTGAGTTTTGACAGGAAATAAGTGTGAAATATGGTAAGAACAGTTTGGAATGGTTTTGGCTCTCTGATCCTGGAAAAAACTAGTATCCCTCTATGCCTCAGGTTTGTCAGTTCCAAAGTTAGTAGTTGAGGCCACATGAGTTTCAAGACACCATGAAATAGATCTCATCTATGTCTGTGGTTTAACCTTTGGAAGAGTCAGTCATCAAGTAGCTGAACATTGTGTGTTTGTTCTTCAGGGTACATTCTCCATCCTTTTCTACTCTTCTTCACTTGCTTGGGCAAATCTTTTGGTGGTGCCAAATAATTTCCTCTTACTGTGTCCTTTCTGTTTTGTTATTGCATCTCCTTGTTGTAGATTTAAAGTGTGGCTTGGTTCTAACCAAATAAGTATGGTAAAGGTGATGAATTCTTCCTTCCATGGTATGTTGTGTTGTCTAAGACTCCACCTTAGCAGAACGAAGCTAGAAACGCCCTCTTGCTGGTGTTGGAGAAATAAATTGCCATGTGGTGGGAGGCCTGTGAAAGGTCATATGGGAGAGAACCCTAGTAGTTGAAAATAGACATTGATTAACACCCAACACCACCCAGAGAAATTAATTCAGCCAACAACCTGAAGGAAGTAAATATTTTCTCAGTTAAACATTTGATGACAGCCCAGCTCTGGCTGACAGCTAGATGGGAGCCTGATGAGACCCTGAAACAGATAATCCAGCTGACCTATGCCTAGGCCTGTGACCTGCAGAAAATGTAAGATAACAAATACATATTGTTTTAAGCTGTTGATTATGTTAGTTTCTTATATAGTAAGACATTCTACTACAGTCAATTTTCTTTGTACCTCACTTGGAATGGGTTCCCTTCACTCTTGTTTCTAATTCATTCAGTCAGTGGGAGGCACAGGATATCAGAAGATGACAAATGGGTGAAGTTGGGGTATTAATTCTCATTCATTCACTTCTCTCTTTGCTTCATGCAGAGCAACTGCCCTCAGACCCCCCTCTTGGAATCAGGAATCGTTTACTTCCTTTGCCCTGTCAGGCTCACTTGACTGTTATTACTAGCTCCCTTTGTGCTCTTCCTATACCATGCCAACACTTTTGTAAATAGTCCCTTTATGAACTCTTTCCAAATAACCCAAATAGATGAGCTATCTTCTTCCTAATGTGTCTGACTGGTGTAAGAAATTTTCATGTGGCTTCACTTCTGTGACACATAAGCAATAGCACAGAGGACCATAGGGGAAGGGAGGGGCATCTGAAGGGGGAGAAATCAGAGAGGGAGATGAGCCATGAGATACTGTGGACCCCAGGAAATGTACTGAGGGTCTCAGAGGGGAAGGGAATGGGGGAGTGGGTAACAGGGTGATGGGTATTAAGGAGGTTATATGTTGTGATGTGTACAGGGTGTTATACATAAGTAATGAATCATTGAGCACTACATCAAAAACTAATGAGGTACTATACAGTGGCTAACAGAACATTAAAAAAGAGAAAGAGAGAAAGAAAGAAAAAAGAAAGAAAGAAACCTTCAAGAACAACTATTACATGAGATTCTTTTCTTGCTCCCAGCAAATACAATGAGGAAAAATGAAACTAAAATATCAATGACAGATACCCATTGTGCTTATAGACTGGTTGATAATAAAATACTTTTTATAGGGGTGCCTGGGAGACTCAGTGAGTTAAGCCTCTGCCTTTGGCTCAGGTCATGGTCTCAGGGTCCTGGGATCAAGACCTGTATCAGGCTCTCTGCTCAGTGGGGAGACTACTTCCTCCTCTCTGTCTGCCTCTCTATTTGTGATCTCTCTCTCTGTCAAATAAATAAATAAAATCTTTAAAAAAATAAACTACTTTTTATGGAAAATTCTGAAAAATTTCCTTGGGATTTGAAAAGTGGAGGCCTGTGTTCCAGGAATGGAGGTCAAATTGGGCCATTCCAGCAAGAAAATCAATGACATAGAAACCTCTAAATTAATGTGCCATTATTACTAAACTAATGTACCATTGCCAAGAATGTGCTACATACTTGCATGGTGAAAACTGTATACATGAGAGTTTGGACAACTTCCAGAAGAACAGAAAGAGGGAAGAAGCTGACACTTATGGATTCTGTTTGGTGCTCTGTGGGAAATGAGCTCATTCCATGCCTGCCATTGTGATGTGATGCCTTATATATTTTTTTTATCTTGGTTTTTCATTTTTATTTTATTATCTTGGTTTTTATTTTTTTATTTTTTTTATTTTTATTATCTTGGTTACTTCTGTCACTTATTGAAAATCAATTATGCATTCAAGGTACTATAGTACCTGTGTAGTCCTCACACTGGTCTGTAGAGATGAGGTGGTTGAGGTCCAGAGAGGTGATTCAAGTTCACAAAGCAAGTATTTGACAAAACCTCAATTTGAACTTATTTGTCTGACTCACACTTCATATTCAGTACCCTGAACCAATTCACATTGTTACAGATTTCATTCAAAGAAAGTGAGAACTTAACTTAGGGCTTGGATCATGAAAAGCTAATGGTTTAAATTCCAGCAAACGCTTACTGAAAAAATAATGTTCCTTTGATATAGAAGTGCAAATAGGACCTTGGTTTATGAACATGCCCATCATTCTTTCTTGTTGCCTAAAATAAGCTGAGATATGTGTGTCCTTTCAGCCTGTTATGTACATTAAAAAAAAATGCATTGAGACTATTTTGTGTCATTTTATCATGATGCTTATTGACTCAAGGAGGAAATGTTGCCTATTAAGTTTTACATTAATTAGAAACCAATAACCCATTAAGAAATTATAAAGTTTTGCACTGCTTTGAATGGCAGAGTGCTCCCTGTTATTTTTGCTAATTTTTTAATTTTTTTTTCTCCTATTGGGTATCTGTGCTGATACAAACCCTCTGGACTCTTCCAGATGGCGGCTGAGAAAGACATAGCCTCTATTAATATCTCGTCACAAGCACTCTGAGGTTTTAGGACACACGCTTAACTGTGTTGGCAAATAGATTAACCTACACTCATTCTAAATCCAGGAGTGATTATGGGTTTTTTTCTCTGTTTTTTTTCTCTTCTCCCACTCCCTTCCGTACACCCCCCCCCACAATGATGCCTAATTGACATCAGTGTTATTTTTGGCATGAGTTGCTGATGTTTACTCACCATAGGTGTTTGTCCCAACATATATCAGTGGATCCTGGAAATATCTATGGCACAGATCTTTGGGAAAAGTGTATGTTGACTCCTGGCTCCCAGGGGAATTTCTTCCAGGATTTTAGGGGCTATGTTTTCCCCATAATGCTGAGGACAAAGATAACACATATAGGCTTCCTTATGATACTTATAAAATGGCTTGAGGTAAAAATCTATACACAACCTAACTTTACACCTAAAGAACAAGAAATAGCATGAACAAACAGACCCAATTGAGAAAAAGAAAAAAAAAAAGGATTTAATAAAGATTAGAGCAGAAATAAGTGATATAGGAACACTTTGGTGGCTCAGTCGGTTGGGTGTCTGACTCTTGATTTTGGCTCAGGTTATGATCTCAGGGTTGTATGACCGAGCCCTGCAATGGGCTCTGCCCTGTGTGTCAAGTCTGCTTGAGATTCTCTTTCTGCCCTCCCCCCTGCTTGTGCTCTTCCTTGCTGTCTCTCAATAAAAAAGAAATAGAGGGGGAGGAGTCAAGATGGCGGAGAAGTATCAGGCTGAGCCATATCAGGTAGCAGGAGATCAGCTAGATAGCTTATCTAAACATTGCAAACACCTACAAATATAATGAGAGATTGAAGAGAAGAAGAACAGCAATTCTAGAAACAGAAAATCAACCCCTTTCTGAAAGGTAGGACTACCGGAGAAGTGAATCCAAAGTGACAGGAAGATAGACTGTGGAGGGAGGGGCTGGCTCCCAGCAAGCGGTGGGGCAACAGAGCACAAAATAAGGACTTTTAAAAGTCTGTTCCACTGAGGGAAATCTCTCCAGAGGCTAAACTGAGGTGAAGCCCACTCAGGTTCAGCATGGCCCCAGGTCCCGCAGGGTCACAGAAGGATCAGGGGTGTCTGAGTGTCACAGAACTTGCAGGTATAAGAATGGGGAAGCCAGCTACAGAGACAGAGCCGAGGAGTGAGCTCTCAGCTCAGGGTTACCTTGAACTGGTCGCAGGCTGGGTGAGCTTGGAGTGTGGCCAGAGGCCAGGGAGAAGGGAGTGATTGGGCACTATTCTCTGAGGGCACACTGAAGAGTGGGGCCTCAAGCTCTCGGCTCCTCCAGGCTGGAGACTGGGAGTCTGCCATTTTCATTCCCATTCTCCAGAACTCTATGGAAAGCATTCGGGGAACAAAAGCTCCCAAAAGTGAACCCGAGCGGATTACATAGCCTGGCCCCTGGTAAGGGTGGTCCAATTCTGCCTCGGGCAAAAACACTTGAGAATCACTACAACAGGACCCTCCCCCAGAAGATCAACAAGAAATCCAACCAGTACCAAGTTCACCAACCAAGGAGAGCAGGTTCAATACCAAGGAGAGCAGCGGAATTCCAGAGGAGGAGAAAGCAAAGCACAGAACTCATGGTTTTCTCCCCATGACTCTTTAGTCTTGAAGTTAATTTAATTTTTTTTCGATATTTTTTTCTTCTTCTGCTAAATTATTTAACTTTTACCCTTTTCTGTTTTAACATTTTTAACTAGTTTATCTAATATACATATATATTTTTCTTTTTTATATTTTTTCTTTATTTATCTTGTTTTTTTCTTTTTTTTCTTTTTCTGAACCTCTTTTTATCCCCTTTCTCACCCCGACTATTTGGGGTCTCTTCTGATTTGGTTAAAGCACATTTTCCTGGGGTCTTTGCCACACTTTTAGTATTTTACTTTCTCCTTGATATACTCTTATCTGGACAAAATGACACGGTGGAAAAATTCACCACAAAAAATAACAAGAGGCAGCACTGAAGGCTAGGGACCTAATCAATACAGACATTGGTAATATGTCAGATCTAGAGTTCAGAATGATGATTCTCAATGTTCTAGCCAGGCTTGAAAAAGACATGAAAGATATTAGAGAAACCCTCTCTGGAGATATAAAAGCCCTTTCTGGAGAAATTAAAGAACTAAAATCTAACCAAGTTGAAATCAAAAAAGCTATTAATGAGGTGCAATCAAAAATGGAGGTTCTCACTGCTCGGATAAATGAGGCAGAAGAAAGAATTAGTGACATAGAAGACCAAATGACAGAAAAAAGAAGCTGAGCAAAGGAGAGACAAACAGTTACTGGACCACAAGGGGAGAATTCGAGAGATAAGTGACACCATAAGATGAAACAACATTAGAATAATTGGGATTCCAGAAGAAGAAGAAAGAGAGAGAGGAGCAGAAGGTATATTGGAGAGAATTATTGGTGAGAATTTCCCTAATATGGTAAAGGGAACAAAACAACATTAGAATAATTGGGATTCCAGAAGAAGAAGAAAGAGAGAGAGGAGCAGAAGGTATATTGGAGAGAATTATTGGAGAGAATTTCCCTAATATGGTAAAGGGAACAAGCATCAAAATCCAGGAGGTGCAGAGAACCCCCCTCAAAATCAACAAGAATAGGTCGACACCCCGTCACCTAATAGTATAATTTACAAGTCTTAGTGACAAAGAGAAAATCCTGAAAGCAGCACGGGAAAAGAAGTCTGTAACATACAATGGTAAAAATATTAGATTGGCAGCAGACTTATCCACAGAGACCTGGCAGGCCAGGAAGAGCTGGCATGATATATTCAGAGCACTCAACGAGAAAAACATGCAGCCAAGAATACTCTATCCAGCTAGGCTATCACTGAAAAGAGAAGGAGAGATAAAAAGCTTCCAGAACAAACAAAACTGAAAGAATTTGCAAACACCAAACCAGCTCTACAGGAAATATTGAAAGGGGCCCTCTAAGCAAAGAGAGAGTCAAAAAGTAGTAGATCAGAAAGGAACAGAGACAATATACAGTAACAGTCACATTAAAGTCAATATAATGGCTCTAACTTCATATCTCTCAATAGTTACACTGAATGTTAATGGGCTAAATGCCCCCAATCAAAAGACACAGGGTATCAGAATGGATAAAAAAACAAAACCCATCTATATGTTGCCTACAAGAAACTCATTTTAGATGCAAAGACACCTCCAGATTTAAAGTGAGGGGGTGGAAAACAATTTACCATGCTAATGGGCAACAGAAGAAAGCTGGGGGGGGGCAATCCTTATATCAGATCAATTAGATTTTAAGCCAAAGACTATAATAAGAGATGAGAAGGGCATTATATCATACTCAAAGGGTCTTTCCAACAAGAAAATCTAACAATTTTAAATATCTATGCCCCTAACATGGGAGCAGCCAACTATATACACCAAAGAGGCAAAGAATCTATACACCGAAAACTATAAAGTACTCATGAAAGAAATTGAGGAAGACACAAAGAAATGGAAAAATGTTCCATGCTTCTGGATTGGAAGAACAAATATTATGAAAATGTCTATGCTACCTAAAGCAATCTACACATTTAATGCAATCCCTATCAAAATACCATCCATTTTTTTCAAAGAAATGGGACAAATAATCCTCAAATTTATATGGAACAAGAAAAGACCTCGAATAGCCAAAGGAATATTGAAAAAGAAAGCCAAAGTTGGTGGCATCCCAATTCCGGACTTCAAGCTCTATTAGAAAGCTGTCATCATCAAGGCAGCATGGTACTGGCACAAAAACGGGCACATAGATCAATGGAACAGAATAGAGAGCCCAGAAATATACCCTCAATTCTATGGTCAACTAATCTTCGACAAAGCAAGAAAGAATGTCCAATGGAAAAAAGACAGGCTCTTCAGTAAATGGTGCTGGGATAATTGGACAGCCACATGCAGAAACATGAAATTGGACCATTTCTTTACACCACACATGAAAATAGACTCAAAATGGATGAAGGTTCTCAATGTGAGTAAGGAATCCATCAAAATCCTTAAGGAGAACACAGACAGCAATCTCTTCGACCTCAGCCACAGCAACGTCTTCCTAGGAACATCGGCAAAAGCAAGGGAAGCAAGGGCAAAAATGAACTATTGGGATTTCATCAATATGAAAAGCTTTTGCACAGCAAAGGAAACAGTTAACAAAACCAAAAGACAACTGACAGATTGGGAGAAGATATTTGCAAACGAAATATCAGATAAAGGGCTAGTGTCCAAAATCTATAAAGAACTTAGCAAACTCAACACCCAAAGAACAAATAATCCAATCAAGAAAGGGGCAGAAGACATGAACAGACATTTCTGCAAAGAAGACATCCATATGGCCAACAGACACATGAAAAATTGCTCCACATCACTCAGCATGAGGGAAATGCAAATCAAAACCACAGTGAGATACCACCTCACACCAGTCAGAATGGCTAAAATTAACAAGTCAGGAAATGACAGATGCTGGTGAGGATGCGGAGAAAAGTGGGAATGCAAGCTGGTGCAACCACTCTGGAAAACAGCATGGAGGTTCCTCAAAATGTTGAAAATAGAACTACCCTATGACCCAGCAATTGCACTACTGGGTGTTTACCCTAAAGATACCAACGTAGTGATCCTAAGGGGCACGTGCACCCGAATGTTTATAGCAGCAATGTCTACAATAGTCAAATAATGGAAAGAACCTAGATGTCCCTCAAGATATCCAGATGAATGGATAAAGAAGATGTGGTATATGTACACAATAGAATACTAGCAGCCATCAAAAGAAATGAAATCTTGCCATTTGCGATGACGTGGTTGGAAATAGAGGGTATCATGCTTAGTGAAATAAGTCAATCAGAGAAAGACAATTATATGATCTCCCTGATATGAGAAAGTGGAGATGCAACATGGGGGTTTAGGAGGGTAGGAGAAGAATGAATGAAACTAGATGGGATTGGGAGGGAGACAAACCATAAATGACTCTTAATCTCACAAAACCAACTGAGGGTTGCTGGGTTGAGGGGGTTGGGAGAGGGTGGTGAGGTTATGGATATTGGGGACGGTATGTTCTATGTGAGTGCTGTGAAGTGTGTAAACCTGGTGATTCACAGACCTGTACCCCTGGGGATAAAAATACATTATATGTTATAAAAAAATAAAAAATAAATAAAATTTTTTAAAAAATAAAAAAGAAAGAAGAAAGAGAAAAAAGGAAAGGGAAATAAAAAAATATACCTCAGTAGAATAGATCAATGAAATCAGCAGATGGTTTACTGAAAAAATCAACAAAATTGATACACTTCTATTCAGACTCATAAAATAACACAAAAGAGGATGGACTCAAATGAACATATCCACTAATGAGACCAAAGAAATAATAAACACCACAGAAATAAGAACAATTATAATGGACTTTATAATATTAATTTTATTTAAGATTAATTGATACAAATTTTATGTCAAAAAATTGGACAACCTTGATGAAATAGATAAATTCCTAGAAACATATAACCTACAAAACTGAAGCTAGAAGAAATACAAAGTTTGAACAGATCTATACTAGTAATGGATTTGAATCAGTATTCAAGAAACTCCCAACAAACCAAAGTCTAGGACCAGATGGTCTCATAGAACAATTCTACCAAACATTCAAAGAAAAGTTAATACTTGTTCTTCAAACTATTCCAAAAAATAGACAAGAAGAAAAACTTTAAAATTCATTATATGAGGCCAGCAATACTCTTTAACAAAACCAGATAAAGACATTACAAAAGAGAACTATAGCCTAATATATCTGATAGATATAGATTTAAAGATCCTTAACAAAATACTAGGAAATTGAATTCAACAATACATTAAAAAAAAAAATTCACCAGAATCAAATGGGATTTATTTCCAGGATGCAAAGGTAGTTCAGTATTTGCAAATCAATCAGTGTGATACATCACATCAATAAGAAAAAGGATAAAAGCTCTATAATTTCAATACATGTAAAAAAATCATTTGACAAAGTACAGCATTCATTCATGATAAAAACTCAACAAAGTAGTTTTAGAGAGAACGTATCTCAACATATTAAAGGCCACATATGAAAAACAAAACACCAAAAGTATCATCATCTGGAATGAGGAAAAACTGAGAGCTTTCCCCCTAAGATCAGGAACAAGAGAAGCATGTCCACTTTCAATACTTTTATTCAACATAGTATTGAAGTCCTATTCACTACAATCAGACAACAAAAAGAAATACAAGGCATCCAAATTGGTACTGAAGAAGTAAAATTTCTATTTCCAGAAGACATGAAAATATGTATAGAAAAACCTTAAAAATGCTACCCAAAATCTAGAACTGATAAATTAATTCAGTAAAGCTTCAAGATACAAAATAACTATATAGAAATGTGTTGCATTTCTATACACCAATAATGACGCAGCAGAAAGGAAAATTAAGGAGTCAATTCCATTTACACTTGCACTGAAAGTAATAAAGTACCTAGAAATCCAGTACTTTACCAAAGAGGCGAAAGACTCATACTCTGAAAACTGTAAAACATTGATGAAGGAAAATGAAAAAGATACAAGGAAATTGGAAGAACAAATTTTGTTAAAATATCTACACGACCCATGGTAGTCTACATATTTAATACCATCTCAATTGAAATACAAACAGCATTTTTTACAGAACTAGAATAACAGTCCAGAAATTTGTATGCAACAACAAAAAACCCTGATTGGCTGAAGAAATCTTGAGAAAGAAAAACAAAACTGGAGGTATAACAATCCAAGGCTTCAAGTTATATTACAAATGTGCAGTAATTAAGACAATATGGCACTGGCACAAAAATAGACACATATATTAATGGAACAAAATAGAAAAGCCAGAAATAAACCCATAATTATATAGTCATTTAATCTTTGACAAAGGGGAGAAGAATATTCAATGGGAAAAGTCATTCTTTTCAATGAATTGTTTTGGGAAAACTGGACAGCTACATCCAAAAGGATAAAAATGGACCACTTTCTAGCTGTCATCATCAAGACAGCATGGTACTGGCACAAAAACACACACATAGATCAGTGGAACAGAATAGAGAGCCCAGAAATCGACCCTCAACTCTATGGTCAACTAATCTTCGACAAAGCAGGAAAGAATGTCCAATGGAAAAAAGACAGCCTCTTCAATAAATGGTGCTGGGAAAATTGGACAGCCACATGCAGAAAAATGAAATTGGACCACTTCCTTACACCACACACAAAAATAGACTCCAAATGGATGAAGGACCTCAATGTGAGAAAGAAATCCATCAAAATCCTTGAGGAGAATGCAGGTAGCAACCTCTTCGAACTCAGCCGCAGCAACATCTTCCTAGGAACAATGGCAAAAGCAAGGGAAGCAAGGGCAAAAATGAACTATTGGGATTTCATCAAGATCAAAAGCTTTTGCACAGCAAAGGAAACAGTTAACAAAAGCAAAAGACAACTGACAGAATGGGAGAAGATATTTGCAAACGACATATCAGATAAAGGGCTAGTGTCCAAAATCTATAAGGAACTTAGCAAACTCAACACCCAAAGAACAAACAATCCAATCAAGAAGTGGGCAGAGGACATGAACAGACATTTCTGCAAAGAAGACATCCAGATGGCCAACAGACACATGAAAAAGTGCTCCACGTCACTCGGCATCAGGGAAATACAAATCAAAACCACAATGAGATATCACCTCACACCAGCCAGAATGGCTAAAATTAACAAGTCAGGAAATGACAGATGCTGGCGAGGATGCGGAGAAAGGGGAACCCTCCTCCACTGTTGGTGGGAATGCAAGCTGGTGCAACCACTCTGGAAAACAGCATGGAGGTTCCTCAAAATGTTGAAAATAGAACTACCCTATGACCCAGCAATTGCACTACTGGGTATTTACCTTAAAGATACAAGCGTAGTGATCCGAAGGGGCACGTGTACCCGAATGTTTATAGCAGCAATGTCTACAATAGCCAAACTATGGAAAGAACCTAGATGTCCATCAACAGATGAATGGATAAAGAAGAAGTGGTATATATACACAATGGAATACTATGCAGCCTTCAAAAGAAATGAAATCTTGCCATTTGTGATGACGTGGATGGAACTAGAGGGTATCATGCTTAGTGAAATAAGTCAATCGGAGAAAGACAACTATCATATGATCTCCCTGATATGAGGACATGGAGAAGCAACATGGGGGGTTAAGGGGATAGGAGAAGAATAAATGAAACAAGATGGGATTGGGAGGGAGACAAAGCATAAATGACTCTTAATCCCACAAAACAAACTGGGGGTTTCTGGGGGAAGGTGGGATTGGGAGAGGGGGAGGGGGTTATGGACATTGGGGAGGGTATGTGCTATCGTGAGTGCTGTGAAGTGTGTAAACCTGGCGATTCACAGACCTGTACCCCTGGGGATAAAAATACATTATATGTTTATAAAAAAAAATTTGGAAGGGGAGGCAAACCATAAGAGACTATGGACTCTGAAAAACAACCTGAGGGTTTTGAAGGGTCATGGGTGGGAGGTTGGGGGAACAGGTGGTGGGTAATATGGAGGGCACGTTTTGCATGGAGCACTGGGTGTTGTGCAAAAACAATGAATACTCTTACGCTGAAAAAATAAACAAAATGGTAAAAAAAAATGGACCACTTTCTTACAGTATAAACAAAAATAAATTCAAAATAAACTAAAGACCTAAATATGAGACCTGAAGTCATAAAAATCCTAGAAGGGAGCACTGGCACTAATTTCTCTGATATTAGTTTTACCAAAAATTTTCTAGAAATGTCTCCTGAGGCAAAGGAAACAAAACCAAAAATAAACTATTGGGACTACATCAAAATAAAAAGCTTCTGCACAGCAACAAAGGAAACAAGCAACAAAACTGAAAGGCAACTTACTGAATGGAAGAAGATATCTGTGAATGACAAGTCTAAAAAAAGGTTAGTATCCAAACCAAACCAAACAAACAAAATTAATCCATTGTATATGAAATTAACCATATTTACTAACTCTACCAGTATTCTTTACAGCTTTGTTCATTTAACTCTTTATGAAGTTAAGAGGAACTCACATGGGAATGAACTTGAATGTATGCAAATTAAAGGAGAAAAAAAGCATGGGGGAGCATCTGCATGCTCAGTCTGTTGAGCGCTTGACTCTTGATTTCAGCTCAGGCACAAAAAATACACACATAGATCCATGGAACTGAATAGAGAGCCCAGAAATGGATCCTGACCTCTGTGGTCAACTAATCGTCAACAAAGCAGGAAAGAATATCAATGGAAAAAAGACAGTCTCTTCAATAAATGGTGTTGGGAAAATTGGACAGCCACCTACAGAAACATGAAACTGGACCATTTCCTGATACCACACACAAAAATAGACTCAAAATGGATGAAAGACCCCAGTGTGGGACAGAAATCCATCAAAATAAAGGGTGCCTGGGTCACTCAGTCATTAAGCATCTGCCTTTGGCTCAGGACATGATTCCAGAGTCCTGGGGTAAAGCCCCACATTGGGCTCTCTGCTCAGCAGGAAGCATGTTTCTCCTTCTCCCACACTTCCTGCTTGTGTTCCCTATCTTTGTCTCTCTCTCTGTCAAATAATAAATCAAATATTAAAAAAAAATCCCTCAAAATCCTTGAGGAGAACACAGGAAGCAACCTCTTCGACCTCAGTCACAGCAACTTCTTCCTAGAGACATCGCCAAAGGCAAGGGAAGCAAGGGCATAAATGACTATTGGGACTTCATCAAGATGAGAAGCTTTGACACAACATAGGAAACAGTCAACAAAACCAAAAGACAACAGACGGAATGGGAGAAGATATTTGCAATTGACATATCAGATAAAAGGCTAGTATACAAAATCTATAAAGAACTTATCAAACTCAGGACCCAAAGAACAAATAATCCAATCAAAAATGGGCAGAAGACATGAACAGGCATTTCTGTAAAGAAATCCATATGGCCAACACACACATGAAAAAGTGCTCAACGTCACTCGGCATCAGGGAAATACAAATCAAAACCACAGTGAGATAGCAACTAACACCAGTCAGAATGGCTAAAATCAATAAGACAGGAAACCATAAATATTGGCAAGGATGCAGAGAAAGAGGAACCTTCCTACACTGTTGGTTGGAATGCAAGCTGGTGCAGGCACTTGGGAAAATAGTATGGAGGTTCCTCAAAATGAAAGTAGAACTACCCTATGATGCAGCAGTCACACTACTGGGTATTTACCTTAAACATACAAAGGTAGTGATCCAAAGGGGTAAGTGTATCTGAGTGTTTATAAATAGCCAAACTATGGAAAGAACATGGATGTCCATCAACAGATGAATGGATACAGAAGATTTGGGGTGTATATAAGTGAATACTATGCAGCCATCAAAAGAAATGAAAAATTGCCATTTGCAATGCTGTGGATGGAACTAGAGGGTATTATGCTGAGTGAAATAAGTGAATCAGAGAATGACAGTTATCATATGATCTCTCTGATATGAGGAATTTGAGAGGCAGGGTGGGGAGTCATGGGGGGAAAGAAGGGGAAAAAATGAAACAAGATGGGACCAGGGAGGGAGAGAAACCATAAGAGACTCTTAATCTTAGGAAACAAACTGAAGGGTGCTGAGGGTTCAGGGGGGAGGACTAGGGTGGTTGGGTTATGGACATTGGGGAGGGTATGTGCTATGGTGAATGCTGTGAATTGTGTAAGACTGATGATCCACAGACCTGTATCCATGAAGCAAATAACACATTATATGTTAATAAAAGAAATAAAATAAAAATAAAATCTCATACAGACTACTTTAAGTGTCTGGATAATTCTCCTGTGTTTACATATTTATCCCCATCCCCTGAACTCTGGAAATCACTGATATGTTTAATGTCTCTATAGTTTTGTGTTTTCCAGAATGTCATATCATTAGAATCATACAACCTTTTTAGACTAGCTTCTTTCACTTAAAAATGATTTGTGCAGTATTGCATGGAGCACTGGGTGTTGTGCAAAAACAATGAATACTGTTACGCTGAAAAAATAAATAAATAAATTTTAAAAAATGATTTGTGTACAAGTTGACAACGAATTTCTTTTTATTACAAAATAGTATTCAATTTTGCTTATTTATTTACCTGTTGAAGGGCATTTCTATTTGTTCAAGTATCTAACAATAATAAAGCTGCTATAAATATTTGCATGCAAGATTTGTTTTGGGGACATGTTTTTAAATCAGTTGGGTGCCTAACCAGTAGTGCTGGATAGTATGGTAACACTATACTTAGCTTTGCAAGAAAATATGTATCTATCTTTTAAAGTGGCAGTACGATTTTACATTCCCACCAGCAAGAGAGAGTTCCTATTGCACTACAGCGTCACCAGCAATTGGTGTTTTCAGGTTTTAAGGTTTTAGCTATTCTAATAAGTGTGTAGTGGTATATACATGGCAAATGATGTTTTTTTTTTGTTTTGTTTTGTTTTTTTTTTTCATTTTTTGGCCAAACTCCTTTTTTTTTTTACTTTTTTTTTCCATTTTATTTATTTTTTCAGCGCAACAGTATTCATTCTTTTTGCACAACACCCAGTGCTCCATGCAAAACCTGCCCTCCCCATTACCCACCACCTGTTCCCCCAACCTCCCACCCCTGACCCTTCAAAACCCTCAGGTTGTTTTTCAGAGTCCATAGTCTCTTATGGTTTGCCTCCCCTTCCAAATTTTTTTTTTTAATAAACATATAATGTATTTTTATCCCCAGGGGTACAGGTCTGTGAATCGCCAGGTTTACACACTTCACAGCACTCACGATAGCACTTACCCTCCCCAATGTCCATACCCCCTCCCCCTCTCCCAATCCCACCACCCCCAGCAACCCCCAGTTTGTTTTGTGAGATTAAGAGTCATTTATGGTTTGTCTCCCTCCCAATCCCATCTTGTTTCATTTATTCTTCTCCTATCCCCCTACACCCCCATGTTGCTTCTCCATGTCTCATATCAGGGAGATCATATGATAGTTGTCTTTCTCCGATTGACTTATTTCACTAAGCATGATACGCTCTAGTTCCATCCACGTCGTCGCAAATGGCATGATTTCATTTCTTTTGATGGCTGCATAGTATTCCATTGTGTATATATACCACTTCTTCTTTATCCATTCATCTGTTGATGGACATCTAGGTTCTTTCCATAGTTTGGCTATTGTAGACATTGCTGCTATAAACATTCGGGTACACGTGCCCCTTCGGATCACTATGTTTGTATCCTTAGGGTAAATACCCAGTAGCGCAATTGCTGGGTCATAGGGTAGTCCTATTTTCAACATTTTGAGGAACCTCCATGCTGTTTTCCAGAGTGGTTGCACCAGCTTGCATTCCCACCAACAGTGGAGGAGGGTTCCCCTTTCTCCACATCCTCTCCAGCATCTGTCATTTCCTGACTTGTTAATTTTAGCCATTCTGACTGGTGTGAGGTGATATCTCATTGTGGTTTTGATTTGTATTTCCCTGATGCTGAGTGACGTGGAGCACTTTTTCATGTGTCTGTTGGCCATCTGGATGTCTTCTTTGCAGAAATGTCTGTTCATGTCCTCTGCCCATTTCTTGATTGGATTGTTTGTTCTTTGGGTGTTGAGTTTGCTAAGTTCCTTATAGATTTTGGATACTAGCCCTTTATCTGATATGTCGTTTGCAAATATCTTCTCCCATTCTGTCAGTTGTCTTTTGGTTTTGTGAACTGTTTCCTTTGCTGTGCAAAAGCTTTTGATCTTGATGAAATCCCAATAGTTCATTTTTGCCCTTGCTTCCCTTGCCTTTGCCGTTGTTCCTAGGACGATGTTGCTACGGCTGAGGTCGAAGAGGTTGCTACCTGCATTCTCCTCAAGGATTTTGATGGATTCCTTTCTCACATTGAGGTCCTTCATCCATTTGGAGTCTATTTTCGTGTGTGGTGTAAGGAAGTGGTCCAATTTCATTTTTCTGCATGTGGCTGTCCAATTTTCCCAGCACCATTTATTGAAGAGGCTGTCTTTTTCCCATTGGACATTCTTTCCTGCTTTGTCGAAGATTAGTTGACCATAGAGTTGAGGGTCGATTTCTGGGCTCTCTATTCTGTTCCACTGATCTATGTGTCTGTTTTTGTGCCAGTACCATGCTGTCTTGATGAGGACAGCTTTGTAATAGAGCTTGAAGTCCGGAATTGTGATGCCACCAACTTTGGCTTTGTTCTTCAATATTCCTTTGGCTATTCGAGGTCTTTTCTGGTTCCATATAAATTTTAGGATTATTAGTTCCATTTCTTTGAAAAAAATGGATGGTATTTTGATAGGGATTGCATTAAATGTGTAGATTGCTTTAGGTAGCATAGACATTTTCACAATATTTATTCTTCCAATCCAGGAGCATGGAACATTTTTCCATTTTTTGTGTCTTCCTCAATTTCTTTCATGAGTACTTTATAATTTTCTGTGTATAGATTCTTAATCTCTTTGGTTAGGTTTATTCCTAGGTACCTTATAGTTTTGGGTACAATTGTAAATGGGGTTGACTGCTTAATTTCTCTTTCTTCAGTCTTGTTGTTGGTGTACAGAAATGCAACTGATTTCTGTGCATTGATTTTATATCCTGACACTTTACTGAATTCCTGGACAAGTTCTAGCAGTTTTGGAGTGGAGTCTTTTGGGTTTTCCACATACAGTATCATATCATCTGTGAAGAGTGATAGTTTGACTTCTTCTATACCAATTTGGATGCCTTTAATTTCTTTTTTTTTTTGTCTGATTGCTGAGGCTAGGACTTCTAGTACTATGTTGAATAGCAGTGGTGATAATGGACATCCCTGCCGTGTTCCTGACCTTAACGGAAAAGCTTTCAGTTTTTCTCCATTGAGAATGATATTTGCGGTGGGTTTTTCATAGATGGCTTTGATAATATTGAGGTATGTGTCCTCTATCCCTACACTTTGAAGAGCTTTGATCAGGAAGGGATGCTGTACTTTGTCAAATGCTTTTTCAGCATCTATTGAGAGTATCATATGGTTCTTGTTCTTTCTTTTATTAATGTGTTCTATCACATTGATTGATTTGCGGATGTTGAACCAACCCTGCAGCCCTGGAATAAATCCCACTTGATCGTGGTGAATAATCCTTTTAATGTACTGTTGAATCCTATTGGCTAGTATTTTGGCGAGAATTTTTGCGTCTGTGTTCATCAAGGATATTGGTCTGTAGTTCTCTTTTTTGGTGGGATCCTTGTCTGGTTTTAGGATCAAGGTGATGCTGGCCTCATAAAATGAGTTTGGAAGTTTTCCTTCCATTTCTATTTTTTGGAACAGTTTCAGGAGAATAGGAATGAGTTCTTCTTTAAATGTTTGGTAGAATTCCCCTGGGAAGCTGTCTGGCCCTGAGCTTTTGTTTGTTTGGAGATTTTTTTTTTAATATTTATTTTTATTTGTTTATTTACAGCATAACAGTGTTCATTGTTTTGGCATCACACCCAGTGCTCCATGCAGTACGTGCCCTCCCTATTACCCACCACCTGGTTCCTCAACCTCCCACCCCCCTGCCGCCCCTTCATAACCCTCTGGTTGTTTTTCAGAGTCCATAGTCTCTCATGGTTCATCTCCCCTTCCAGTTTCCCTCAACTCCCTCTCCTCTCCATCTCCCCATGTCCTCCATGTTATTTGTTATGCTCCACAAAGAAGTGAGACCATATGATACTTGACTCTCTCTGCTTGACTTATTTCGCTCAGCATAATGTCTTCCAGTCCCGTCCATGTTGCTACAAAAGTTGGGTATTCGTCCTTTCTGATGGAGGCATAATACTCCATTGTGTATATGGACCACATCTTCCTTATCCATTCATCCGTTGAAGGGCATCTTGGTTCTTTCCACAGTTTGGCGACCGTAGCCATTGCTGCAATAAACATTGGGGTACAAATGGCCCTTCTTTTCACTACATCTGTATCTTTGGGGTAAATACCCAGCAGTGCAATTGCAGGGTCATAGGGAAGCTCTATTTTTAATTTCTTCAGGAATCTCCACACTGTTCTCCAAAGTGGCTGCACTAACTTGCATTCCCACCAACAGTGTAAGAGGGTTCCCGTTTCTCCACATCCTCTCCAACACACGTTGTTTCCTGTCTTGCTAATTTTGGCCATTCTAACTGGTGTTAGGTGGTATCTCAATGTTGTTTTAATTTGAATCTACCTGATGGCTAGTGATAATGAACATTTTTTCATGTGTCTGATAGCCATTTGTATGTCTTCATTGGAGAAGTGTCTTTTCATATCTTCTGCCCATTTTTTGATATGATTATCTGTCTACATCTGTATCTTTGGGGTAAATACCCAGCAGTGCAATTGCAGGGTCATAGGGAAGCTCTATTTTTAATTTCTTCAGGAATCTCCACACTGTTCTCCAAAGTGGCTGCACTAACTTGCACAGCGATATGTAGAAGAATGAAACTCGACCATTCTCTTACACCATTCACAAAGATAAACTCGAAATGGATAAAAGACCTCAACATGAGACAGGAATCTATCAGAAATCTAGAGGAGAACATAGGCAGTAACCTCTTCCATATCAAGCACAGCAACTTCTTTCAAGATAAGTCTCCAAAGGCCAAGGAAACAAAAGCAAAAATGAACTTTTGGGACTTCATCAAGATCAAAAGCTTCTGCACAGCAAAGGAAACAGTCAACAAAACAAAGAGGCAACCCACGGAATGGGAGAAGATATTTGTAAATGACAGTACAGACAAAAGGTTGATATCCAGGATCTACAAAGAACTTCTCAAACTCAACACAAACAAAACAGATAATCATATCAACATTGGGGTACAGATGGCCCTTCTTTTCACTACATCTGTATCTGTGGGGTAAATACCCAGCAGTGCAATTGCAGGGTCATAGGGAAGCTCTATTTTTAATTTCTTCAGGAATCTCCACACTGTTCTCCAAAGTGGCTGCACTAACTTGCATTCCCACCAACAGTGTAAGAGGGTTCCCCTTTCTCCACATCCTCTCCAACACACGTTGTTTCCTGTCTTGCTAATTTTGGCCATTCTAACTGGTGTTAGGGGGTATCTCAATGTTGTTTTAATTTGAATCTCCCTGATGGCTAGTGATGATGAACATTTTTTCATGTGTCTGATAGCCATTTGTATGTCTTCATTGGAGAAGTGTCTGTTCATATCTTCTGCCCATTTTTTGATATAGATTGCTCTAGGCAGTATAGACATTTTAACAATGTTTATTCTTCTAATCCAAGAGCATGGAACAGTCTTCCATCTTTTTGTGTCTTCTTCAATTTCTTTCATGAGTGTTCTGTAGTTCCTCGAGTACAGGTCCTTTACTTCTTTGATTAGGTTTATGCCCAGGTATCTTATGGTTCTTGGTGCTATAGTAAATGGATCGATTCTCTAATTTCCCTTTCTGTATTTTCATTGTTGGTGTATAAGAAAGCCATTGATTCCTGTACATTGACTTTGTATCCTGCCACGTTACTGATTTGCTGTATGAGTTCTAGTAGTTTGGGGGTGGAGTCTTTGGGGTTTTCCATATAAAGAATCATGTCATCTGCGAAGAGAGAGAGTTTGACTTCTTCCTTGCCAATTTGGATACCTTTTATTTCTCTTTGTTGTCTGATTGCCGTTGCTAGAACTTCTAATACTATGTTGAACAAGAGTGGTGAGAGTGGGCATCCTTGTCGTGTTCCTGATCTCAACGGGAAGGCTGCAAGCTTTTTCCCATTGAAGATGATATTTGCTGTGGGTCTTTCATAGATAGATTTTATGAAGTTCAGGAATGTTCCCTCTATCCCTATACTTTGAAGCGTTTTCATCAGGAACGGATGCTGGATTTTGTCAAATGCTTTTTCTGCATCAATTGAGAGGACCATGTGGTTCTTCTCTCTTCTCTTATTGATGTGTTCTATCACACTGATTGATTTGCGAATGTTGAACCAAACTTGCAACCCAGGGATGAATCCCACCTGGTCATGGTGGATAATCTTTTTAATGTGCTGCTGGAACCTGTTTGCTAGGATCTTGTTGAGAATCTTTGCATCCATATTCATCAGTGATATTGGTCTGAAATTCTCCTTTTTGGTAGGGTCTTTGCCTGGTTTGGGGATCAGGGTAATTCTGGCTTCATAAAAAGAGTCTGGAAGTTTTCCTTCTGCTTCAATGTTTTGGAACAGCTTCAGGAGAATTGGTGTGATTTCTTCTTTGAAAGTTTGGTAGAATTCCCCAGGGAATCTGTCAGGTCCTGGGCTCTTGTTTTTTGGGAGGTTTTTGATCACTGCTTCAATCTCATTACTAGATATCGGTCTATTCAGGTTGTCAATTTCTTCCTGGTTCAATTTTGGGAGTTTGGTAGCTTTCCAGGAATGCATCCATTTCATCTAGGTTGCTTAGCTTATTGGCATATAACTGTTGGTAATAATTTCTGATGATTTTTTCTATTTCCTTGGTGTTAGTTGTGATCTCTCCCTTTTCATTCATAATTTTATTAATTTGGGCTTTCTCTCTTTTCTTTTGGATTAGTGTGGCCAATGGTTTATCGATTTTATTGATTCTTTCAAAAAACCAGCTTCTAGTTTCATGGATACGTTCTACTGTATCTCTGGTTTCTACCTCATTGATCTCTGCTCTAATCTTGATTATTTCCCTTCTTGTGTGTGGAGTTGGTTTGATTTGTTGTTGATTCTCCAGTTCTTTAAGGTGTAGAGACAGCTGGTGTATTCTGGATTTTTCAATGTTTTTGAGGGAGGCTTGGATGGCTATGTATTTCCCCCTTCAAACCGCCTTTGCTGTATCCCATAGGTTTTGGACCGAGGTGTCTTCATTCTCATTGGCTTCCATGAATTGTTTAAGTTCATCTTTGATCTCCTGGTTGATCCAAGCATTCTTAAGCAAGGTGGTCTTTAGCTTCCAGGTGTTTGAGGTCCTTCTGAACTTTTCCTTGTGATTGAGCTCCAGTTTCAAAGCATTGTGATCGGAGAATATGCAGGGAATAATGTCAGTCTTTTGGTATCGGTTGAGTCCTGCTTTGTGACCCAGTATGTGGTCTATTCTGGAGAAGGTTCCATGTGCACTTGAGAAGAATGAATATTCTGTTGTTTCAGGGTGGAATGTTCTGTATACGTCGATGAGGTCCATCTGGTCCAATGTTTCATTCAATGCTCTTATTTCTTTATTAATTTTCTGCTTTGATGATCTCTCTATTTCTGAGAGAGGCGTATTAAGATCTCCTACTATTATTGTATTCGTATCAATATGACTCTTTATCTTGATTAATAGTTTTCTTATGTAATTGGGTGCTCCCATTTTGGGGGCATAGATATTCACAATTGTTAGATCGTCTTGGCGTATAGTCCCTTTAAGAATTATGTAGTGTCCTTCTGTATCTCTGACTACAGTCTTTAGTTTAAAATCTAATTTATCTGATATGAGAATCGTTCCGGCCTTCTTTTGAGGCCCATTGGCATGAAAGATGCTTCTCCATCCCTTCACTTTCAGTCTGGGTGTATCCTTAGGTTCAAAATGGGTCTCTTGTAGACAACATATGGATGGGTCCTGTCGTTTTATCCAATCTGCAACCCTGTGTCGTTTTATGGGCGCATTTAGGCCATTCACATTGAGAGTGATTATTGAGAGATAGGTTTTTATTGACATCGTGTTGCCTTTGAAGTCTTTCTGTCTATAGATTGTTTCTATATTTCTGTTCAATGATATTCTTAGGATTTTTCCTCTCTTATAGGACCCCCCTTAATATTTCCTGCAGTGTCGGTTTGGTGGTTGCATAGTCTTTTAAGCCTTGCCGGTCTTGGACACTCTTTATCTCTCCATCCATTTTAAATGTCCGTCTTGCTGGATAGAGTATTCTTGGTTGCATGTTCTTCTCATTTAGTACTCTGAATATATTTTGCCAGCCCTTCCTGGCTTTCCAGGTCTCTGTGGTAAGGTCTGACGTTATTCTAATGGGCTTTCCTCTGTATGTAAGAAGCTTCTTTGTCCTAGCTCCTTTTAAGAGGGTCTCTCTTGAAACAAAATTCCCCATTCTAACGATAAATTGCGTTAGGACTTTCGAGAATCTAAAATCTTGGGAGGAATTCTGACGTTGGAACGTTTCATGGCATCATTTATTTCCCTGATTCTGTTTTCGTGGCTTCTGAGCTGTTTGTTCCAGGCTTCCTCCTGATCCTTTCTCTCTATCTGTTTGTCCTCCAGATCACTTATTCTATCTTCTGTCTCAGTTACTCTAGCTTTTAGAGAATTTAGATTGGATTGGAACTCATTGAGAGCATTTTGAACATCATCCCTCGTGGCTTTCAGTTCTGCCCTATCATTGTGAACATCATCCCTGGTGGCTTTCAGTTCTGCCCTAATCAATTCTGTTTGGTCATCCATGGCTTTCTCCAACCTAGCTATTGCCTGGATAATTGTTAGTCTGAATTCCTTTTCTGACATATTGTCTATGTCGATAGCCATTAGCTCTGTTGCAGAAGGCCCATCCTCTGTATTTTTCTTCTGTTGGGTATTCCTCCTCCTAGTCATTTTGGTAAGAGATGACTAAACAGATGCGGCTGGACTTATCGATTATGGTGCAGTCAATGTGCACCCTGGAACGCTTCTGTTCAATCAGGATTCCCCACCCAAATGAGAGAAAAACGAGAAGAAAATGAAATAGAGAAGAAGAAAGAAAAAAAAAAGGGGAAAGAATAAAGGAAAAAAAAGAGACAGAGTGATAGGAAAAAAAGGGAAGTTAAAAGAGAAGGCTCAGCCCAAATGGGCCACAAGGTAAGATTTGTGGAGTATACAAACAAAAACAGACAGACAAAAAGAGTGATAAAAGTATATGACAAGAGAAAAAAATATGTATATATAAGCAAAAAAAAAAAAAGGGAAGAACCTCATCAGAAAGAACCCCAAGTATAAGGTTTATATATTATCAGGACAAACACAAATTCACAGAAACACTGACAGAAGGAAAAATTGGGAGAATGGTTATAGATTCTCAGTGTGGGTGAGGAAGTTTATTTTGATTCTTCCTGAAGGTATCTTGATGTTTTTGTTAAGGGACTCAACTTTCCTAAGTTACAGGGCGATTTGAAACTGGTTTGCCTATAGGGGTAGCATTGATTGGGGAAAGGGGATTACCTTGAAGTTTAACTCTATATGTATAGTAGAAAATAAAAATTAAAAAAGAATAAACTAGACTAAACTAAGTTAAAATTAAAAAAAATAATTAAAAAAATAGAAAAACAAAAGAAAAACACGGGTGTATGTATCAAAAAGTTCAGGTTAGAAGGTTATTAAAGAATTTGATGTACTGGACATCTCGGTGTGATGGTAAATAGGTTAAAAAATTATCTGTATGCATAAAAAAAAAAGAACCAGAATATTGGTAAAGAGTTAAAAATAAAAGTTGTATTTATGAAGTAGTGGTGATTGTTCTCTTGTAGTCTTTTTTTTTTTTTTCTTCCTTCCTGGTTGGTTTTCTGGGGGAGGGGCCTGCCACGTGGGTTTTCAGACAATGATGTTCCCTGAGTTAGGTCCTCCCGCTCCCCTCAAGGGGGTGAGCTCTTTTTTTTTTTTTTTTTTTTTTTCAGGAAACTGTTTTTTTCAGCCTTTTGTTCTCTGGGGGTTTTTATGTTCTTTCATCTGCTTTCTCTCGCCTTGACAGCTTTTGATGGTTTTTGGAGGTTTAGAGGAGAGCAAACAGCACCCCGACCTCCCTCTCAGAGAGAAGCCTCAGACTGTTTTGCAAAAGCTGCTGGCAGAGTCCGTTCTGAGTCACTGTCCCTGGGGATGCAGGAGCTCCTCGTTGTACCCAAAACCAGGGCAGCGGTGGCACACTGAGATTTTCCCGCTGTCCCGGGCTGGGAATGTCTGGTTTTTCCGGCTGCCAGAGCTCCAGGCTAGCGCCTATGAGCACCTATCCCAAGGGAGGGTGTGGGATGCGCGTGTTTCAGGATTGCCGTCTGGCCAGGCTCCCAGCCCCTCACGGGAGCCAGACCCCACTCGTTGTCGGGCGCGCTGGCGTTCAGGTGCACTGGCCGCTCAGGGACGGAGACCTGATTTCTCCGCCGCACTCTCTCTGGCTCCGTGCCAGGGGAGGCTGTCCTGGGTGCGGGGACTTAGGTTCCTGACCCTAACTGCCCAGGTTCCCACTATTACCCCCCACGATCCTTTGCTGTTTGTTTTTTGAGTGCTTTCAACCAGACTCCAAGTTAATGCTGGTCCCCAGACGCAGAGCACTCTCGTGTTGCAGTGTTACTTTCCGATTGGTCACCTCTGGTGGCTCCCTCCCCCTTTTGTTTATCTTCCGATATCAGTCGGATGTTCCCAGTCTGCTTTACCTGCCACTGGCGTCTTCTGCTCCTGTAGAGATCCAGACGTGTATAATTCTGATCTCAGGCTGATTTCATGGGTGGTCGGAGTTCTTTGGTAGGTAATCAGCTCACTTTAGGGTACAGGTTGAAATGGTGCCTCCTCCTACTTCCCCGCCATCTTCCAAGAAGTGCTGTTTGGAGATTTTTGATGACTGTTTCAATCTCCTTACTGGTTATGGGCCTGTTCAGGTTTTCTATTTCTTCCTGGTTCAGTTGTGGTAGTTTATATGTCTCTAGGAATGCATCCATTTCTTCCAGGTTGTCCAATTTGTTGGCGTAGAGTTGCTCATAGTATGTTCTTATAATTGTCTGTATTTCTTTGGTGTTAGTTGTGATCTCTCCTCTTTCATTCATGATTTTATTCATTTGGGTCCTTTCTCTTTTCTTTTTGATGAGTCTGGCCAGGGGTTTATCAATCTTATTGATTCTTTCAAAGAACCAGCTCCTAGTTTCATTGATTTTTTCTATTGTTTTTTTTGGTTTCTATTTCATTGATTTCTGCTCTGATCTTTATGATTTCTCTTCTCCTGCTGGGTTTAGGGTTTCTTTCTTGTTCTTTCTCCAGCTCCTTTACGTGTAGGGTTAGGTTGTGTACTTGAGACCTTTCTTGTTTCTTGAGAAAGGCTTGTACCGCTATATATTTTCCTCTCAGGACTGCCTTTGCTGTGTCCCACAGATTTTGAACTGTTGTGTTTTCATTATCATTTGTTTCCATGAATTTTTTCAATTCTTCTTTAATTTCCTCGTTAACCCATTCATTCTTTAGAAGGATGCTGTTTAGTCTCCATGTATTTGGGTTCTTTCCAGCTTTCCTCTTGTGATTGAGTTCTAGCTTCAGAGCATTGTGGTCTGAAAATATGCAGGGAATAATCCTAATCTTTTGATACCGGTTGAGACCTGATTTGTGACCCAGGATGTGATCTATTCTGGAGAAGGTTCCATGTGCACTAGAGAAGAATGTGTATTCTGTTGCTTTGGGATGAAATGTTCTGAATATATCTGTGATGTCCTTGTGGTCCAGAGTGTCATTTAAGGCCTTTATTTCCTTGTTGATCTTTGGCTTGGATGATCTGTCCATTTCAGTGAGGGGAGTGTTAAAGTCCCCTACTATTATTGTATTATTATTGATGTGTTTCTTTGATTTTGTTATTAATTAGTTGATATAGTTGTCTGCTCCCACGTTAGGGGCATAGATATTTAAAATGGTTAGATCTTCTTGTTGGACAGACCCTTTGAGTAGGATATAGTGTCCTTCCTCATCTCTTATTATAGTCTTTGGCTTGAAATCTAATTGATCTGATATAAGGATTTACATGGCAAATGATGTTTAATAACTTTTAATATTATTTGCCATGTGTAACATTCTCTTTGGCAACGTGTCTGTTTACATCTGCTGTAAATTTTTAATCTGGTTGTTCATTTTGCTATTGTTGACTTTTAAGATTTTTTTAGGTATAACTGACATACAACATTTTATTAGATTCAGATGTGCAACACAATTATCCAATATTCATATATATTATGAAATAATAACCATAGTAAGTCTAGTTAACATCTGTCAATGTACATAGTCATAAAATTTTTTCTTATGATGAGAACTTTTAAAATTTACTCTCAACATTTTTTTCTGGTACATTTATGAAGTCATATATTTATGTTTAAATTTATCTTATTATTCTTTTTCATTTTTTTCTTTTTCTCTTTACATTATTATCTTTATATTTTTATTTAAATTAAATTAATTAACACATAGTATATTACTAGTTTCAGAGGTGATTCATCAGTCTTATGTAATACCCAGTGCTCATTAAATAATGCACCCTTCTTAGTATCCATTACTTAGTTACCCCATCCCCCCACCATCCTCCATTCCAGCAACCCTCAGTTCGTTTCCTACATTTAACAGTCTCTTACAGTTTGTTTCTCTCTCTGATTTCATCTTATTTTATTTTTATCTCTCTTCCCTATGATCCTCTGTTTTATTTCTTAAATTCCACATATGGGTGAGATCATATGATAATTGTCTTTAATTATCATATGATAATTGTCTATGATTGTCATATGAGTCATATGATAATTGTTTTTCTCTGATTTTGTTTAGCATAATACCCTCTAGTTCCATCTACATTGTTGCAAATGGCAATATTTCATTTTTTTGATGGCTGAGTAATATTCATATATAAATACCATATCTTCTTTATCCATTCACCTGTCAGTGGGTGGACATCTGGGCTCTTTCCAAAGTTTGGCTACTATGGACATTGTTCCTATAAATATGGGGGTGCAGGTGCCCTTTGGATCACTATATTTTTATCTTTGGGTTAAATACCTAGTAGTGCAATTGCTGGGTCATAGGGGTAGCTTGATTTTCAACTTTTTGAGAAACCTCCATACTGTTTTCCAGAGTGACTGCATCAGCTTACATTCCCACCAACAGTGTAAGAAAGTTTCCCTTTCTTCACATGCTCACTGATATCTGTTGTTTCCTCAAAATTGATGAAAGACCTAAATGTGAGATAGGAATCCATCAAACCAAAGGAGAACTCAAGCAGCAACTTTTGTGATCTCAGCTGCAGCAACTTCTTGCTAGACATGTCTCCAAAGGCAAGAGAAACCAAAGCACAAATGAACTCTTGGGACTTCATGAAAATAAAAAGCTTTGCATAGCAAAGGAAAGAGTCACCAAAGCCAAAATACAAGCAACAGAATGGGAGAAGATATTTGCAAATGATATATCAGATAAAGGGCTAGTATCCAAAATCTATAATAACTTATCAAATTCAACACATGGGGTCAAATAATCCAATCAAGAAATGGGCAGAAGACATGAACAGTCTTTTATCCAAAGAAGACATTCAAATGGCCATCCAACACATGAATAATGCTCACCATCATTTGACGTCAGGGAAATACAAATTTTTGCTTTGTGGTTACCACAAGACTTACATACAAGAATTTATATTTATGGGGCACCTGGGTGGCTCAGTGGGTTAAGGCCTCTGCCTTCGACTCGGGTCAAGGTCCCAGGATCCTGGGATTGAGCCCCACATCGGGCTCTCTGCTCCGCAGGGAGCCTGCTTCTCCCTCTCTCTCTGCCTGCCTCTCTGCCTACTTGTGATTTCTCTCTGTCAAATAAATAAAATATTAAAAAAAAAGAATTTATATTTATAACCATCTATTTTAAGTTGATAACAACTTAAGTTTAAACATATTCTAAAGCTCTACACTTTTACTCTCCCCAATCATGTCCTAGGTTTTTGATTTTGCATTTTACATCATTTCAGCTTGCATATCCCTTAAATAATTATTGTTATTACAATTTTTTTACTACATTTGTCTTAACTTCCATACTAGCTTAAAATTGATTAATCCATTACTTTCACCATATATTTACATTTACCAGGGAGATTTATGCTTTCATATATTTTCTTGTTACTTATTAGTGAACTTATTTTCAGTTTAAAGACGTCTCTTTAGCATTTTTTGAAAAATCTAGTTTAATGATGTTTAACTCCTTTAACTTTTGCTTGTGTCTGGAAGAACTATCTTTCCTCCAATTCTGAAGGATAACTTTGATAGAGTATTCTTGGTTGGAAGTTGTTTTTTGTTGTTCTTGTTGTTGTTTTGCTTTTCTTCCAGCACTTGGAATATATTATAATATTCTCTTCTGGCCTGCATAGTTTCTGTTAAAAAAAAAAAAAATCTTTTCACAGTCCGTAGTGGGTTCTCTTATATACAATTAGTTGTTTTTCTCTTGCTGCTTTAAAGATTCTCTCCTTGTTCTTAACTTTTTCCACTTGATTTATAATGTGCATTGGTGTAGTTCTCCTTGGTTTCATCTTATTTGGAACACTATGGGCTTCCTGGATCTGAATGTCTGTTTCCTTTCCAGGGTTATGAAAATTTTCAGCCACTCTTTCTTCAAGTAAGTTTTCTGCCTCTTTTTGTCTTTTCTCTCTGGGACTCCTATAAGGTGAATGTTGATCTATTTGAAGTTGTCCCATAAGTCATTTCAACTACTTTCACTTTATTTTCATTTACTTTTAATTTTGCTATTTTGATACGGTGACTTTCTTTTCCATGTCCTTGTGTTAACTGATCTTTTTTCCTGTTTCATCTAGTCTGCTATTGAACCCTTCTCATGTATTTTTCAGTTCAGTTACCTTATTTAACTCTATGACTTTTGTTTGGTACTATCTTATTTTTTATCTCTTCAATGAACTTCTTTCTGTGTTTATTCATTCTTCTCCTGAACTTGGTGAGCATCTTTACAACTATTACTTTGAACTTTTTTATCAGGGAAATTACTTATCTCTGTTTAAGTCCCCCCTCCCGAGTTTTTATCTTACTCTTTCATTATGAATACATTCAGATGTTTCCTTATATCACTTGTCTCTGTATTGATTTTTTATGCATTAGATGAAATAGCCACCTCTCCTAATCGTAAAGGGCTGGCCTCTTGTAGGAGATGAATCTTTTTTTTTTTAAATATTTTTATTTATTTGACAGACAGAGGTCACAAGTAGGCAGAGAGGCAGGCAGAGAGAGAAGGAGGGGAAGCAGGCTCCCCACTAAGCAGAGAGCCCGATGTGGGGCTCGATCCCAGGACCCTGGGATCATGACCTGAGCTGAAGGCAGAGGCTTTAACCCACTGAGCCACCCAGGTGCCCCTTGTAGGAGATGAATCTTAATGTTCAATTTTGCCCTAGCTGTTGATTATCTCTCAGACCCTTGCAGTTGCCAAGCAGCCCATTTTATTTTTAATAATTCCTAATAGTTGAAACTGTGTTAAACCAGTCAGTGTTTCAAGATAAAGAGTCATATTGACATGAATACATTAATAGTCAGAGATCTTAACATGTCTCTCTCAGTAATATACAGATCATCCAAGCAGAAAATCGATAAAGAAATAAAAGCATTGAATGAAACATTGGACCAGATGGACCTCATAGATATATACAGAACATTCCACCCTAAAACAACAGAATACTCATTCTTCTCAAGTGCACATGGAACCTTCTCCAGAATAGACCACATACTTGGTCACAAAGCAGGACTCAACCGATACCAAAAGACTGATATTATTCCCTGCATATTCTCAGATCACAGTGCTTTGAAACTGGAGCTCAATCACAAGGAAAAGTTCAGAAGGAACTCAAACACCTGGAAGCAAAAGACCGCCTTGCTTAACAATGCTTAGATCAACCAGGAGTTCAAAGAAGAACTTAAACAATTCATGGAAACCAATGAGAATGAAGACACTTTGGTCCAAAACCTATAGGATACAGCAAAGTCTGTTGGGGCCCCATAAGGGGGAAATACATAGCCATCCAAGCCTCCCTAAAAAAAATTGAAAAATCCAGAAACACCAGCTGTCTCTACACCTTAAAGAATTGGAGAATCAACAACAAATCAAACCAACTCCACATGCATGAAGGGAAATAATCAAGATTAGAGCAGAGATCAATGAGGTAGAAACCAGAGATACAGTAGAATGTATCAATGAAACTAGAAGCTGGTTTTTTGAAAGAATCAATACGATTGATAAACCATTGGCCACACTAACCCAAAAGAAAAGAGAGAAAGCCCAAATTAATAAAATTATGAATGAAAAGGGAGAGATCACAACTAACACTCAGGAAATAGAAACAATCTTACCAACAGTAATGTGCCAATAAGCTAAGCTACCTAGATGAAATGGATGCATTCTTGGAAAACTCTAAACTCCCAAAATTGAACCAGGAAGAAATTGACAACCTGAATAGACCAATATCCAGTAACGAGATTGAAGCAGTGATCAAAAATCTTCCAAAATACAAGAGCCCAGGACCTGATGGATTCCCTGGGGAGTTCTACCAAACTTTCAAAGAAGAAATAGGACCTATTCTTCTCAAGCTGTTTCCAAAAATTGAAGGAGAAGGAAAACTTCCAGACTCTTTTTATGAAACCAGCATTACCCTGATCTCCAAACCAGTGTTTCAAAAGGGAGAATTTGAGTCTGCACATAGGTTTAAGATGATTGGAAACCAGACTCTCAGGCAGCAGCTTTTAAAAAATACAAACACGTGCAGTCCTGGGTACCACAAGTGTAAGTCCTACTGGCTATTAGAGCCAGGCAATCTAGAGGTGTCCTTGGGTGACAGCTGTAAAAATCAGCACTCCCAAGAGTGTATGTGCTCCTTCTGGGAGATGTTAATGAGTTATCATGAGGCAGAGGAAAAGTACAAAGATGGCATTTCCTGGCATGCATTCCATGAGAGCACTTCCGTAGACTATAGATGTGTGCCAGACCTGACGCCTGGGTGGACTGAGATCCCTCAAGATTTGGACTCAGATCTTACAAAATTTGCATAGAAATCTCATGAGATGTGCCTGAGATCTTATGAGATTTGGAGATCTCTGAGATTTAGGTGTAAATAGTGTGAGATGTGCCTAAGATCTCATGAGATTTGGACTGAGATCTCAGGTTATTGAATGAGCTCTCTTGAGATTTGGAATGATAGCTCATGAGATTTGGAATGTGATCTCACAAGATATGGACTAAGGTCTCAAGAGATTTGGACAGAGATCTAACAAGATTTAGACATACATCTCACAAGTTGGACTGAGATCTCATGAGATTTAACTCAGACCCCATGAGATTTTGACTAAGATCTCATAAGATTTGGGTAGAAATCAGGTGACAAGTGCCTGAGATC
The DNA here is from genome assembly GCF_922984935.1 of Meles meles. Taxonomy (NCBI): domain Eukaryota; kingdom Metazoa; phylum Chordata; class Mammalia; order Carnivora; family Mustelidae; genus Meles; species Meles meles. The sequence goes on along the minus strand of NC_060074.1, from coordinate 114,777,223 downwards.
TCATGAGATTTTGAATGAGTTCTCATGAGATTTGGGGGGAAATCACATGAGATGCGTCTGAGATCTCATGAGGTTTGGACTGAGATGTCATGAGATTTGGGCTAAGACTTAACATGATTTGGTCTATAATCTCACCAGATTTGGGTAGAAGTCATGTGAGATGTACCTGAGATATCATGAGATTTGGACAGAGATCTCATAATATTTGGAATGAGTTCTCATAAGACTTATCAGATATCTCATAAGATTTGAACTGAGATCTCATGAGATTTGGGTACCTACCTACTTGAGGAGCATGAAGCAGGCTGTGCTAGGAAGTGCCAGTTCCATCTAAGGGCCTGAGAGTTTGGTCAGAAAACTAACCCTAGACTAAACCTAAACCTAAACCCTAGACTTTGCTGGCTGGCCCAAGGTCTCACAGAGCTTGAATGACATCTGACAAGATTTGGACTGAGATTATGTGAGATCTTCCCCAAGATCAAGTGAAATCTGGGAAAGCCAAGAGCTGTCTTCTTCCTGTAGTTGGAATCTCACAGTCTGTCCTGAAAGGTCAAACTCCTATGATGGCATCCAGGGAGTCTTCCCACGTGTTTAGATGAGTCAAGGAGACTCTTCCTGGAATTAAAACCCTCCCATGTCTCTCCCTTCCCACCTAATGTCAGTAAGGTTGCTCAAACCCATTCATCCCTATTTCAGTGCTCCATTTGGATCCCAACATCAGAATGACATGTGTGGGCTTTGTGGGATGCCAGGTATCTCCAGTTTCTCCATATGAGAAAGTCCATGTTTTAATGATTATGCTGCCCAGGGATCCTCTCCCATTCTTGATGTTGTCTTTTGGTTTTGTCAATGTTTCCTTAGCTGTGCAAAAGATTTTTATCTTGATGAAGGCCTTATTGTTCATTCTGGGTTTTTTTTCCCTTGCCTTTGGAGATGTATCTAGCAAGAATTTGTCAAACAGATTGCTCCCTGTGTTCTGCTCTAGGATTGTGAAAGGATGCTCCACATCACTCAGCCTAGGATTTACAAATCAAAACCACAATGAGATACAATCAGAATGGCTAAAATGAACACTTATGGAAACAACAGGTGTTGGCGAGGATGTGGAGAAAGGGGAACCATCTTACACTTTTGGTGGAAATGCAAACTGATGCAGCACTCCGGAAAACTGTATAGCAGTTCCTGAAAATGCTACCAATAAAACTATCTTAGGACTCATTGATAGCATGTCTAGGTGTTTATCCAAAGGATGCATGCATACTGATTTGAAAGGGCACACACACCCCAATGTTTAGGGAAGCAATGTCCACAATCCCCAAACCAATTCCCTATTCCCAATTTTATTGTAGATTTTTGGCCTTCCTTGTACCATTTTCATCCCCTTGCTGATTTTTTTTTTTTAATTTCAGGTTGGTTTATCTATGGGCACCTGGGGGATTTTACCCACATAGCCTGCACCCAAGTGAGTTCCCACTTCAGTCCTGCATTATATGAGATCATCCATGTCTGCTATCCCAAAGGAAAGGGGGCCATCCTCTCCTTGAGCTTGGGACACACTCTTTCTGAAGAACAGAACTATCACAGATATGCTGCATGCTGCAGGATCTGGTGAACTCAGGAATTGCCCTTTCAAAGTCTATTTCACCACATCCTTCATCCAAAAACTTGAGCATCAGCTGGGAGTCCCAACATATTATACCTGAATCTCTGCAGCCTCTATCCATTCACAGTGAGGGCCTTTCAAAGAAGTGAACACCAGCTTTCCTCTCTTTCTGTAGGAAGAACACAGTTCTTGCTGCCAGGGTTCCAGGTATAGGCAATGAAGGTTTCCCCTCCCCTAAGCCCACAGTTGTTTTTCACTCCTGGAAATGAGAATTGGGTTGTTAGGAGATTGCCCTAGTCACTTCAATAAAAACATTCTGTCTCATCTCACTTATAAGAAACACATTTGGCCCACCACATAACCATTTCCATCCTCTTGCTCTTTTTCAGTCTAGGTTCACCCTGCAGGCCATTCAGATTCAGTGTCCCAGAACAATATCCTCTTCTTTAAACTGGGAAGTCTGGAAGACTCCTTGTGACTGAGGGAAAGTGTGGGCCACAGCACCCCCCCTTGAAACTGAGTTTCAGAACTATGTTTGCATTTTATCCCCCCCCCATTTTCTTGATGATTGGGGGTAAATCTGACAATTTTTTCCCAGAGAAAATTGTTCATACAGAGATGTAATTTGGTTTGTCCGTGGGAAGAGATGAATTTAGGATTTTTCTACATTGCCATCTTGAACTAGAACCAAAATATTTGTAAGTAATATTTTGGATACAAGTTCTTTATCTGAGCTTTATGATTACCTTTATCCATGAGGTGTCTTTTCATTTTCTTAACAGTGTCTTTCTCAATGCAGAAGTATTTAGTTACTTCAGATTATCAAATTTTGTTCTTCATTTTTTGACAATAATTTTCACATTATATCTGAAAACTAAATACTAAACTCAGGGTCACCTAGATTTTCTCCTAAGTTTTCTTCTAACATTTTTGTAAACTTTCATTTTATATTTAGACTTATGAACTATTTCGAGTTAATTTTTTAAAGATTTTATTTATTTATTTGACAGACAGAGATCACAAGTAGGCAGAGAGAGGGGGACACAGTCTCCCCACCTAGCAGAGAGCCCAAAGTGGGGCTCAATACCAGGCCTGGAAATCATGACGTGAGCTGAAGGCAGAGACTCAACCCACTGAGCAAACCAGGTGCTCCTTGATTTAATTGCTATGTAAATTGTAAGGTCGGTGTCTAGGTGCATTTTAAAAAATATTAGAAGTCCTAGCAACAGCAATCAGACAACAAAGAGAAATAAAAGATAACCAAATTGGCAATGAAGAAGTCAAACTCTCTCTCTTTGCAGATGACATGATTCTTTATATGGAAAACCCAAAAGACTCCACCCAAAAACTACTAGAACTCATACAGCAATTCAGTAACGTGGCAGGCTACAAAGTCAACGTACAGAAATCAGTGGCTTTCTTATACACTAAGAATGAAAATACAGAAGGGAAATTAGAGAATTGATTCCATTTACTATAGCACCAAGAACCATAAGATACCAAAACCAAAGAGGTAAAGCATCTGTATTCAAGGAACTGCAGAACACTCATGAAAGAAATTGAAGAAGACACAAAAATATGGAAGACCATTCCATGCTCTTGGATTAGAAGAATAAACATTGTTAAAATGTCTATACTGCCTAGAGTACTCTATACTTTTAATGCCATTCTGATCAAAATTCCACTGGTATTTTTCAAAGAGCTGGAGCAAATAATCCTAAAATTTGTATGGAATCAGAAGAGACCCCGAATTGGTAAGGAAATGTTGAAAAACAAAAACAAAACTGGCAGCATCACATTACTTGATTTCAAGCTTTACTACAAAGCTGTGATCACCAAGACAGCATGGTACTGGCATAAAAACAGACACATAGACCAGTGGAAAAGAGTAGAGAGCCCAGATATGGACCCTCAACTCTATGGTCAAATAAACTTCAACAAAACAGGAAAAAATATACAGTGGAAAAAAGACAGTCTCTTCAATAAATGGTGCTGGGAAAACTGGACAGCGATATGTAGAAGAATGAAACTCGACCATTCTCTTACACCATACACAAAGATAAACTCAAAATGGATAAAAGACCTCAATGTGAGACAGGAATCCATCAGAATCCTAGAGGAGAACATAGGCAGTAACCTCTTCCATATCAGCCACAGCAACTTCTTTCAAGATTTGTCTCCAAAGACCAAGGAAACAAAAGCAAAAATGAAGTTTTGGGACTTCATCAAGATCAAAAGCTTCTGCACAGCAAAGGAAACAGTCAACAAAACAAAGAGGCAACCCACGGAATGGGAGAAGATATTTGCAAATGACAGTACAGACAAAAGGTTGATATCCAGGATCTATAAAGAACTTCTCAAGCTCAATATGCACAAAACAGATAATCATATCAAAAAATGGGCAGAAGATATGAACAGACAATTCTCCAAAGAAGACATACAAATGGCTATCAGACACATGAAAAAATGTTCATCATCTCTAGCCATCAGGTAGATTCAAATTAAAACCACGTTGACATACCACCTTACACCAGTTAGAATGGCCAAAATTAGCAAGACAGGAAACAACATGTGTTGGTGAGGATGTGGTGAAAGGGGAACCCTCTTACACTATTGGTGGGAATGCAAGTTAGTGCAGCCACTTTGGAGAACAGTGTGGAGATTCCTCAAGAAATTAAGAATAGAGCTTCCCTATGGCCCTGCAATTGCACTGCTGGGCATTTACCCCAAAGATACAGATGTAGTGAAAATAAGGGACATCTCTACCCCAATGTTTATAGCAGCAATGGCCACAGTCACCAAACTGTGGAAAGAACCAAGATGCCCTTCAACAGATGAATGGATAAGGAAGATGTGGTCCATATACACAATGGAGTATTATGTCTCCATCAGAAAGGATGAATACCCAACTTTTGTAGCAACATGGATGGGACTGGAAGAGATTATGCTGAGCGAAATAAGTCAAGCAGAGAGAGTCAAGTATCATATGGTTTCACTTATTTGTGGTGCATAACAAATAACACAGTGGACATGGCGAGATGGAAAGGAGAAGGGAGTTGAGGGAAATTGGAAGGGGAGATAAAGCATGAGAGACTATGGACTCTGAAAAACAACGTGAGGGTTTTGAAGGGGCGGGGGGTGGGAGGTTGGGGGAACCAGGTGTGGGTACTAGGGAGGGCACATATTGCATGGAGCACTGGGTATGGTGCAAGGACAATGAATACTGTTATGCTGAAAAGAAATTAAAAAAAATTTAAAAAAAGAAAAAATATGGACCTCCAGTTGTTCTACAAACATTTGTTTGAAGTTGTTTTTCCTATCTAATTGACTTTGTGCCATGGTCATCAATCAGTTGACTATATTTTTGTGGGATTTCTGGGCTCTCTATTCTACTCTACTAGTATATGGGTTTCTTCTTTTGCTAATACTATACTGTCTTTATTACTCAACCTTTATAGAAAGTCTTGAGGTAGGCTAGTATGTCTTCAAATTTTATTTTTTTATAGTAATTTTTTGACTATTATAAGTCCTTTGTTTTTCCATATACATTTTGAAGTCTATTTATGTATACATACACACACACACACACACACACACACAAACACACACATGCACACTCCAATATGTGAAATAACTTCTTGGAATTTTTATTGAGATGTGTTGAACTTATAGATCAGATAGGGAATAATTGATATTCTATTTTTTTCAAATTTTTATTTAAATTCTAGTTAGTAAACATATAGTGTAATATTGGTTATTGGTTTCAGGAGTAGAATTCAGTGATTCATCATTACACAAGTGCCCTTCTTAATAGCAATCACCCACTTACCCAATCTGCCACCCATCTCTCTTCCAACAACCCTCATTTTATTCTCTATAGTTAGGAGTCTCTTATAGTTTGCTTCCCTCTTTTTTTTTTCCCTTTTCCTATAACATTCTAATAATATTTTAAAAGTTTCTTTGATTTCTTTCATCAGCATCTTGTAGTATTCTGTCTATACAGCATGTATATAGTTTGTTCAATTTATATCTAAGTATTTCAATTTGGGGGGCTATCACAAGTGGTACTGTTTTTAATTTCAAATTTCAGTTGTTCATTATGGGTATTAGGAAAGAATTTGTCTTTTATTTATTGACTTTCTTTTCTGAAACCTTGTAGTATTTCTTTTCTTTTAGTATAGTTACTCTGGCTTGCCTTTTTATTCACTTCTATTTGCATGGTGAATGCTTTTTCATCCCTTCCCTTTCAGTCTGTATGTGTCCTTAGGTGAGAGGTGAATCTCTTGTAGACAGCATACAGATGGGTCTTGTTTTTTTGTTTGTTTGTTTGTTTTTGTTTTTATTTCTGTTTTTGTTTTTAATCTCGAGGAAGATCAGTGTGTTTTGCTTTTTATCTAAACACAATATCTTTTTTCATTTTGTTTTTATTTTAATTCCATTTGTTAATATACAGTGATATGGAAGTTTCATGTGTACTACATAGTGATTCAACAATTCATATGTCACCTGGTACTCCTCATGATAAATATACCCCTTAATCCCCATTATCTACTTCACCCATTTCCCCACCCACCTCCCCTCTGGAAATTATCAGTTTGTTCTCTGGAGACTGTTTCTCAGTTTGCCTCTCTCTTTTTTTGTTTTCCTTTGCTCGTTTGTTTTATTTTTTAAATTCCACATATGAATGAATTCATATAGTATTTATCGTTCTCTAACTGACTTATTTTGCTTAGCACTATTCTCTCTGGCTCCATTGGTGACATTGCAAAGAGCAAGATTTTATTCTTTTTTATGCCTAAATTACACACACACACACACAGACACACACACACACACACACACACACACACACCACATCTTCTTTCTTCATTTATCAATTGATGGACACTTCGGCAAACACTGGGTCTTTTGATTGAAACATTTAGGCCATTTACATTTTTTATTTTTTTAAATTTTTATTTATTTTTTAAATTTCTTTTCAGTGTTCCAGAATTCATTGTTTATGCACCACACCCAGGGCTCCATGCAATATGTGCCCTCCATAATACCCACCACCAGGCTCACCCAACCTCCCAACCCTGCCCCTTCAAAACCCTCAGATTGTTTTTCAGAGTGCATAGTCTCTCATGATTCATCTCCCCCTCCAATTTCCCCCAACTCCCTTCACCTCTCCATCTCTCCATGTCCTCTGTGTTATTTTTTATGCTCCACAAATAAGTGAAACCATATGATAATTGACTGTCTGTCCTTGACTTAATTCACTCAGCATAATCTTTTCCAGTACTGTCCATGTTTATACAAAAGTTGGGTATTCATCCTTTCTGATGGAGGCATAATACTCCATAGTGTATACGGACCACATTTTCCTTATCCATTCATCTATGGAAGGGTATCTTTGTTCTTTCCACAGTTTGGTGGCTCTGGCCATTGCTGCTATGAACATTGAGGTAGAGATGTCCCTTCTTTTCACTACATCTGTATCTTTGGGGTAAATGCCCAGTAGTGCAATTGCAGGGTCATAGGGAAGCTCTATTTTTAATTTCTTAAGGTTTCTCCACACTGTTTTCCAAAGTGGCTATTACAACTTGCATTCCCATCAACAATGTAATAGGGTTCCCCTTTCTCCACATCCTCCCCAACACACGTTATTTACTGTCTTATTAATTTTGGCCATTCTAACTGGTGTAAGGCGATATCTCAATGTGGTTTTGATTTGAATCTCCCTGATGGCTAGTGATGAACATTTTTTTCATGTGTCTGTTAGCCAATTTGTATGTCTTCTTTGGAGAAATGTCTGTTCATGTCTTCTGCCCATTTTTTGACATGATTATCTGTTTTGTGTGTGTTGAGTTTGAGGAGTTCTTTATAATTTGTACAGAATCAGAAGAGACCCTGAATTGTTAAGAAAATGTTGAAAAAGAAAAACAAAACTGGGGGCATCACGTTTCTTGATTTCAAGCTTTACTACAAAATTGTGATCACCAAGACAGCATGGTACTGGCATAAAAACAGACATATAGGCCAGTGGAACAGAGTAGAGAGCTCAGATATGGACCCTCAACTCTATGGTCAAATAATCTTCAACAAAGCAGGAAAAAATTTACACTGGAAAAAGGACAGTCTCTTAAATAAATGGTGCTGGGAAAATTGGATAGCTATGTGTAGAAGAGTGAAACTTGACCGTTCTCTTACACCATACACAAATATAAGCTCAAAATGGATAAAAGACTTCAACATGAGACAGGAATCCATCAGAATCCTAGAGGAGAACATAGGCAGTAAGCACTTCAACATCGGCCACAGAAGCTTCTTTCAAGATATGTCAATATGAAATGAATTTTTGGGACTTCATCAAGATCAAAAGCTTCTGCATAGCAAAGGAAACGTCAACAAAACAAAGAGGCAACCCACCGAATGGGAGAATATATTCGCAAATGACAATACAAAGGGCTGATATCAAGTATCTATTGGTCATTTACATTTAAGTAATTATTGATAGATATGTACTTATTATCATTTTTAAAAATTTGTTTTCTGGTTGTATTTGTAGCTCTTTCTTATTCCTTTTTTCTTCTTTTGCTTTCTTTCTTTGTGATTAATGAGGACATTTAAGTTCAACCACATTTTAATAAAATCAGCTGAAGAAACTTTTTTCATTTTCCTTTCCTTTTCTCGTCATGCTTTTATCTTCAGGTTATGTATATATGTTGTCATATTTTATTGTTCTGTTAATAGGCATAATTTTGTGTGTTCTGTGGAAGAGATGAGTTCAGGGTCTTCCTACTTTGTAGGGACTGGAACTACCACCATATTCACTTTTTAACCCATAATGTTTTTTTGTAGATTCTTTGTTGTGTTGTCTATAGATAATTCTATAATCTGAGTAAAGGTAATTTCATCTTTCCCATTGTGGTCTGTATACTTCCATTTCTTTTTTTTTTTTAAATTTTATTCCATGAGCTAGAACTTCCACTATGATGTTAAATAGGGACAGTGAGAGGAAATATTCTTGCCTTGTTCCAAATTATTTTTTTTAATTGTACTAAAAACATTTTACACAAGATCTATTTTCAGCAGATTTTTAAGTGTACAATGCAGTATTGCTAACTATAGGCAGAATGCTGTACAGCATATATCTAGAACTTATTAATCTTGAATAACAGAATATTCATACCCATTGACTGGCACTTCTCCATTTCCTGTTCCCCCAGTCCCTGGAAACCACCATTCTACTCTGGTTATGAATTTGAGTATTTTAGATACTTCCTATAAATAAAATCATGCAGTATTTTTTCTTCAGTAAGTGGCTTATTTCACTCAGCATAATGTCATAAAGTTTCATCTATGTTGTATATTACAGGATTTCCTTCTTTTTAAAGGTTAAGTAATACTACATTATATGTATACAGATATATTTTCTTTATCTATTCTTCTACAGATAAACATTTAAGTTGTTTCCACATCTTGGTTTTTTGTAAATAGTGCTGAAAATGGACATGTGTGTCAGTATTTCTTTGAGATCATGATTTCAATTATTTTAGGTGGGATGCTGCATCATATTCATAAGGTTGTTTGGTTTGGTTATATGTGTGTGTGTGTGTGTGTGTGTGTGTATATCTATCTATATATATAGATATATTCATTTGAGAGAGACATAAAGAGACTGAGAGAGTGTAATGAGGGGGAGAGGCAGAGGGAGAGCAAGAAGACTGCCACTGAGCTGGGAACCTGACATTGGGCTTTATCCCAGGACCTGGAGACCATGACCTGAGCCAAAGGCAGATACTTAACCATCTGAGCCTCCCTGGTAGTTACATTTTTAATCTTGGGGTAATCACCACACTGCTTTCCACCATTGCTGTATCATTTTATATTATTGCCGGTAGCATGCAATGATTTCAATTTCTCCACATCCTTGCCAACACTTTTTTTTTTTTTTAACTAATAGCCATCCTAGCTGGTGCAAGGTGATTCTCATTGTAATTTTGATTTGCATTTCTTTGATTATTAGTGACATTGAGCATCTTTTTTTTTTTTTTTAACATACTTGTTGGCTATTTGTATATTTTCTTTGGAGAAATGTTTATTCAAGTCTGTGGCTCATTATTCCAAGCAACTTATTGGTTGTTCTAGTATTTGTTGTTTTGTTATTCATTTGTAGGAGTTCCTTATATATTTTGGAAATTCACCCCTTACCAGATATATAATACGCAAATATTTTCTCCTAGAATATAGGTTACATTTTCACACTGTTGATTTTTTCCTTCATTGTGCAGAACCTTATTAGTTGTTTTTTATTTAGTTGTTTGTGCTTTTAGTTTAATACCCATGAAGTTATTGTTGGGACCAATGTCATAAGCTTTTCTTTCTTTCTTCTTTTCTTTCTTCCTTTCTTTTTTTTTTTTAAGATTTTATTTATTTATTTGACAGACAGAGATCACAAGTAGACAGAAATGCAGGCAGAGAGCAAGGGGGAAAGCAGGCTCCCTGCTGAGCAGAGAGCCCAATATGGGGCTCAATCCCAGGACCCTGGGATCATGACCTGAGCCAAAGGCAGAGGCTTTAACCCACTGAGCCACCCAGGTGCCCCTCTTTCTCTCTTTTTAGATTTTATTTATTCATTTGAGAGAGAGAGAGAGAGAAAGGGACAGAGAGAGCACAAGAAGGGGGAGAGGAAAAGGGAGAGTGAGAAGCAGACTCCCCACTGAGCTGGGAGCCCAAAATAGAGCTTGATCCCAGGACCTGGATCATGACCTGAGCCAAAGGCAGAAGCTTAACTGACTGAGCTATCCAGGCACTCCACCCCTTTGTTTTTTTCTAGTAGTTCTATAGTTTTAGGTCTTATGAGGAAGTCTTCATTGTGTTGATTTTTTTTGTGTATTGTGTAGAAAAGAGGTCCAATTTCCATCTTTTGCATGTGGATATTCAGTTTTCCCAACTCTATTTGTTGATGAGTCCATCCTTTCTCTATTGTGTATTCCTAGAAATGTTGTTGAAGATCAGTTGATTGTATACATATGGATTCCCTCCCCCCTTTTAAACAATTAAAACAATACCTTATTGTTTTGATTACTGCAGCTTTGTAATTTATTTTGAAATCAGGAATTATGATGCCTCCAGGTTTGTTATTCTTTCTCAAAAATGTTTTGTCGGGGCTCCTGGATGGCTCAGTGTGTTAAAGCCTCTGCCTTTGGCTCAGGTCATGGTCTCAGGGTCCTGGGATCGAGCCCTGCATCGGGATCTCTGCTCAGCGGGGAGCCTGCTTCCTCCTCTCTCTCTCTGCCTGCCTCTCCACCTACTTGTGATCTCTCTCTCTGTCAAATAAATAAAATAAAAATTTGAAAAAAATTGTTTCGTCACTTCTCAATAGTAAGGGAAGTATGATAATGACTGCATGGTTTCAAAGTCTTGATTTTAACTTTGGGGTCTAGGCACAAGAATAGACATTAATGTGTCCCTATGGAATGCTTGCACATAATCAGAGTCAGAACCCTTTGCTAAGAGTGTTGAATATGAGCAACAGTAGGTAAGGGACATAGTCAAATTCACTCATTCAAATGTTTAGAGTGATGGGCATCATATCAAGTGCTGAGCAAGCAGAAGTGAGTAAGACATGCCCTTGCTCTCAACAAGTTTACAGTCTAGGGATGCTTTTGGGGAGTGAAATGAAGGAAGAAACTAGCCAGATTTTCCCAGGGTTTCAGCTTGGGTGACTTTGGATGGATGTGTTATTCACCAATACAGACAATCTTAGAACAATTTGAGAAGGAAAGACATGAGTTTAATTTAGGTATGTGGGACATGAGGTGCTTATGAAATACTGAAATATGAAAGCAAGGTTTCCCAAAATATTAGGTCATGATGGAGCAATGTGGGCATTCTTCATGTAAGACAGGTCTTTGAGGCTATGAGAATAGATTTTATTAATGCTGTTATTGGATGACATAAAGAAAGACTGAAGTAGGACTATGCTCCCTAAGTAGTTCAAGACATTGTACTGATAGAGGAGCAGGCTTTGAAAAGAACTAAAGAGAAACAAACTGCCAAAGATGCAATATTGATATTTAATGGGTAGACCTGGAGACAGAAAATTAGAAACACTCTGAGCTTTATTAGCTCCAATTGTGTGTGTGTGTGTGTGTGTATGTGTGTGTGTATGTGTGTGTGTGTGTATTCCATAATATTTTCTATTGATAAGACCATGTAATCTATAAATACAGACAACTTTACTTTTTCATTCTAAATTTGATGTATTTTATTATTTTTCGTCCTTACTCAAATTCTCTGGCTAACCTCCAATGTAATGTTGAATAGAAATGAGGAGAGGCAACACTATTGCTTTGTTTCCATTCTTAGCTCTAGGTTTTTCTAGCCCTTTTCTTAGATCGAAGAAGTTTCTATTTCTAGTTTGTTGAATTTTGTTGTTGTTATTAAATATCAAAAAGATATTAGATTTCCTCAAATGTTTTCATGTTTCTCTTGAGATTAACATATGGGGTATTTACTTTATTATTATTAATATAATTTTTGTATTAATTAATTTGCAGATATTATACTAATCTGCATTTCTTGGATAAATTGCACTTTTTAAATTATTGAATATAGGGGAGGAGTCAAGATGGCGGAGAAGTAGCAGCCTGAGACTACATCAGGTAGCAGGAGATCAGCTCGATAGCTTATCTAAACATTGCAAACACCTACAAATCCAACGGGAGAGCGAAGAGAAGAAGAACAGCAACTCTAGAAACAGAAAATCAACCACTTTCTGAAAGGTAGGACTGGCGGAGAAGTGCAAAAAAGAGAACTACAGACCAATATCCTTGATGAACACAGATGCAAAAATTCTCGCCAAAATACTAGCCAATAGGATTCAACAGTACATTAAAAGGATTATTCACCACGATCAAGTGGGATTTATTCCAGGGCTGCAGGGTTGGTTCAACATCCGCAAATCAATCAATGTGATACAACACATTAATAAAAGAAAGAACAAGAACCATATGATACTCTCAATAGATGCTGAAAAAGCATTTGACAAAGTACAGCATCCCTTCCTGATCAAAACTCTTCAAAGTGTGGGGATAGAGGGCACATATCTCAATATTATCAAAGCCATCTATGAAAAACCCACTGCAAATATCATTCTCAATGGAGAAAAACTGAAAGCTTTTCCGTTAAGGTCAGGAACACGGCAGGGATGTCCATTATCACCACTGCTATTCAACATAGTACTAGAAGTCCTAGCCTCAGCAATCAGACAACAAAAAGAAATTAAAGGCATCCAAATCGGTAAAGAAGAAGTCAAACTATCACTCTTCGCAGATGATATGATACTATATGTGGAAAACCCAAAAGACTCCACTCCAAAACTTGTCCAGGAATTCAGTAAAGTGTCAGGATATAAAATCAATGCACAGAAATCAGTTGCATTTCTGTACACCAACAACAAGACTGAAGAAAGAGAAATTAAGGAGTCAATCCCATTTACAATTGTACCCAAAACTATAAGATACCTAGGAATAAACCTAACCAAAGAGACTAAGAATCTATACACAGAAAATTATAAAGTACTCATGAAAGAAATTGAGGAAGACACAAAGAAATGGAAAAATGTTCCATGCTCCTGGATTGGAAGAATAAATATTGTGAAAATGTCCATGCTACCTAAAGCAATCTACACATTTAATGCAATCCCTATCAAAATACCATCCATTTTTTTCAAAGAAATGGAACAAATAATCCTCAAATTTATATGCAAATAGAAAAGACCTCGAATAGCCAAAGGAATATTGAAGAACAAAGCCAAAGTTGGTGGCATCACAATTCCGGACTTCAAGCTCTATTACAAAGCTGTCCTCATCAAGACAGCATGGTACTGGCACAAAAACAGACACATAGATCAGTGGAACAGAATAGAGAGCCCAGAAATCGACCCTCAACTCTATGGTCAACTAATCTTCGACAAAGCAGGAAAGAATGTCCAATGGAAAAAAGACAGCCTCTTCAATAAATGGTGCTGGGAAAATTGGACAGCCACATGCAGAAAAATGAAATTGGACCACTTCCTTACACCACACACGAAAATAGACTCCAAATGGATGAAGGACCTCAATGTGAGAAAGGAATCCATCAAAATCCTTGAGGAGAATGCAGGCAGCAACCTCTTCGACCTCAGCCGCAGCAACATCTTCCTAGGAACAACGGCAAGGTCAAGGGAAGCAAGGGCAAAAATGAACTATTGGGATTTCATCAAGATCAAAAGCTTTTGCACAGCAAAGGAAACAGTTAACAAAACCAAAAGACAACTGACAGAATGGGAGAAGATATTTGCAAACGACATATCAGATAAAGGGCTAGTATCCAAAATCTATAAGGAACTTAGCAAACTCAACACCCAAAGAACAAACAATCCAATCAAGAAATGGGCAGAGGACATGAACAGACATTTCTGCCAAGAAGACATCCAGATGGCCAACAGACACATGAAAAAGTGCTCCACGTCACTCGGCATCAGGGAAATACAAATCAAAACCACAATGAGATATCACCTCACACCAGTCAGAATGGCTAAAATTAACAAGTCAGGAAATGACAGATGCTGGAGAGGATGTGGAGAAAGGGGAACCCTCCTCCACTGTTGGTGGGAATGCAAGCTGGTGCAACCACTCTGGAAAACAGCATGGAGGTTCCTCAAAATGTTGAAAATAGAACTACCCTATGACCCAGCAATTGCACTACTGGGTATTTACCCTAAAGATACAAACATAGTGATCCGAAGGGGCACGTGTACCCGAATGTTTATACCAGCAATGTCTACAATAGCCAGACTATGGAAAGAACCTAGATGTCCATCAACAGATGAATGGATAAAGAAGAGGTGGTATATATACACAATGGAATACTATGCAGCCATCAAAAGAAATGAAATCATGCCATTTGCGACGACGTGGATGGAACTAGAGGGTATCATGCTTAGTGAAATAAGTCAATCGGAGAAAGACAACTATCATATGATCTCCCTGATATGAGGACATGGAGAAGCAACATGGGGGGGTAGGGGGATAGGAGAAGAATAAATGAAACAAGATGGGATTGGGAGGGAGACAAACCATAAATGACTCTTAATCTCACAAAACAGACTGGGGGTTGCTGGGGGGAGGTGGGATTGGGAGAGGGGGAGCGGGCTATGGACATTGGGGAGACTAGGCGAACCATAAGAGACTATGGACTCTGAAAAACAACCTGAGGGTTTTGAAGGGTCAGGGGTGGGAGGTTGGGGCAACCTGAGGGTTTTGAAGGGTCAGGGGTGGGAGGTTGGGGGAACAGGTGGTGGGTAATGGGGAGGGCACGTTTTGCATGGAGCACTGGGTATTGTGCAAAAAGAATGAATACTGTTACACTGAAAAAATAAATAAAGTGAAAAAAAATTATTGAATATAGTTAATATAATTACATCCACTGTTACATCAGTTTCAGGTATACAACAAAGTTTCAACAGGTCTATGCATTATCTATGCTCACCATCTGACACCACAGAACACTATTACAATACCATTGATTATGTTCTTTTATCATTGTAACTTATTTATCTCATAACTGGGTGCCTGTATCTTCCACTTCCTTTTTCCCATTTTGTCTATCTCCCACCCCCATTCTCTGGTAGCCATCAGTTTGTTCTCCTTAATTATGGGTCTGTTTCTGCTTTTTGTTTGTTCATTTCTTTTTTTTTAAGATTTCACATTTAGGTGAAATCATATGATGTTTCTCTTTTTCTGTCTGACTTATTTCAGTTAACATACTACCCTCTAGGTCCATACAACCTTCCATGTTGTCACAAATGACAGAATCTTATCCTTTTTTGCGGTTTGAGTAATATTTCTTTATCCATTCATCTATTAAAGAACACTCAGTTGCTTCCATATCTTGGCCATTGTAAATAATGCTGCAATAAACATAAGGATACATATATATTTTTGAATTAGTGGTTTGTTTTTATTTTTGTTTTTGTTTTTGTTTTTTTTTGGGGGGGATGGTTTCAGTGCCCAGTATTGGAATTACTGGATCGTGCAGTATTTCTATGTTTTTTTGTTTGTTTGTTTTGTTGTTGTTGTTGTTGTTTTGGGGAACCTCCATACTATTTTTCATAGTTGCTGTACCAATTTACATTCCCATCAACAGTGCATGAGGGTTTTCTTTTTACTACATCCTCACCAACACTTGTTCTTACTTGTCTTTTTTATTCTAGCCATTTTGGCAGATGTAAGATGGTGTTTCAGTGTGGTTTTGATTTGCATTTCCTAATGCTAGTGATATTGAGCACCTCTTCATGTGTCTATTGACTATCTGTATTCTTCATTGGAAAAAATGTTTATTCTTCTTCCGATTTTTAATCAGATTATTATTATTATTATTTGTGTTGAGTTGTATAAGTTTTTTTATGTTTTTCATATTAGCTCCTTATTGGATATATCATTTGTGAATATCTATTGCCATTCTGCACGTTGTCTTTTTGTTTTGTTTAGGTTTTCTTTGCTGTAGTTGCACTTGGTTTGATATATTTGACTTACTTTGCTACTATATTCTTGAGAATATATGTATTTATATTTATAAGAGATATTGGTGTATAGTTTTCTGATGACACCTTTGTCTTGTTTTCATTTCAATTCTGGTCTTATGTTCTCCTTACTCTCTTGTAATATTATTGTTATACAAATTACATCTATCTACAGCACCAGTCAATCAATACAGCATTTTAATAATTGCTTCATATTGTTGTTTTTCATACTAGATAGAAGAGGTATAATAAAATAAATTTACAATGTCCTTATTTTTACCCATGTTGTTGTCTTTACTGGTGCTCTTATTTCTTTTGTGAACATTTGAGTTACTGTTTAATGTCTTTTCATTTCAACCTGAATTAATTTCTGTAGTATTTGTTTGTAAGGCAAGTGGGCTAGTGGCATTCTATTTTTGCCTATCGGGGACATCTAAATTTCTTTTCTGTTTTTGAAATACAGACTGTTTGGATAAAGACTTATTGGTTGACAGACTTTATTTTTAGCAGCTTGAATATATCATTCCATTTTCTTGTGAGCTGCTTCTTCTTCTTCTTCTTCTTCTTCTTCTTCTTCTTCTTCTTCTTCTTCTTCTTCTTCTTCTTCTTGGATGATAAGACAGCTGTTAGTCTTATGAGGAAATCTTTTACATTATGAGGTTTTCTTTTTCTTTTTCAAAATTTTCTTGTCAGGGACACCTGTGTGACTCAGTTTGTTCAGCATCAGACTCTTGGTTTCAGCTCAAGTCATGATGTCATGAGTCATGGCATTGAGGCCAGCATCATCAAGCTATACACTCAGTGGGGAGTCTGCTTAAATATTACCTCCCTCTGCCCTCCCTGCCCCACTAAGTCTCTCCCTTCCCTTCTCTCTCTAAGAATAAATAAATAAATCTTTTTAATTTTTTGACAGTTTTACTGTCAAAAAGTGTTAAGGTATGGAAGTGCTTGAGTATATTCTAAATGTTTTTATAATTTTTAAATTTTTTTATTTTTTTATTTTTTTATTAACATAAAATGTATTATTAGCCCCAGGGGTACAGATCTGTGAATCACCCAGTTTACACACTTCAAAGCACTCACCATAGCATATACCTTCCCCAATGTCCATAACCCAACCACTGTCTCCCTTCCCCCCACCCCCTGGCAAGTCTCAGTTTCTTTTGTGAGATTAAGAGTCTTATGATTTGTCTCCCTCCTGATCCCATCTATTTCATTTGTTCCTTTCCTGCCCCCAAGCCCCCCACTTTGCTTCTCAACTTCCTTATATTGGGGAGATCATATGATAATTTTCTTTCTCTGATTAACTTATTTCACTCAGCATAATTCCCTCTAATTCCATTCATGTCATTGCAAATGGCAAGATTTCATTTCTTGTGATGGCTACATAGTATTTCATTGTGTGTGTATATATATATACATATATATATATGTATATATATATACAACATCTTCTTTATCTATTCAGCTGTTGATGGACATTTAGATTCTTTCCATAGTTTGGCTATTGTGGACATTGCTACTGTAAACATTTGGGTGCACATGCCCCTTCGGATCACTACATTTATAACTTTAGGGTAAATACCCAGCAGTGTGATTGCTGGGTCATAGCATAGCTCTATTTTCAACTTTTTGACGAACCTCCATGCTGTTTTCCAGAGTTGTTACACCAGTTTGCATTCCCACCAACAGTGTAGAAGGGTTGCCCTTTCTCCATATCCTCACCAGCATCTGTCATTCCTGGCTTGTTAATTTCAGCCATTGTGACTGGTGCAAGGTGGTATCTCATTGTGGTTTTGATTTGTATTTCCCTAATGCTGAGTGATGTGGAGCCCTTTTTCATGTGTCTGTTGGCGATCTGGATGTCTTCTTTGCAAAAATGTCTATTCATGTCTTCTGCCATTTCTAGATTGGATTATTTGTTCTTTGGGTGTTGAGTTTTTCATAGATGGCTTTAATGATATTGAAGTATGTACCCTCTATTCCTACACTTTGAAAAGTTTTGAACAAGAAAGTATGCTGTACTTTGTCTAATGCTTTTTCAGCATCTATTGAGAGTATCATATAGTTATTGTTCTGTCTTTTATTAATGTATTGTATCCCATTGATTGATTTGCAGATGTTGAACCAAACTTGCAGCCCAGGAATAAATCCCACTTGGTCATGGTGATTTATCCTTTTAATGTACTGTTGGATCCCATTGGCTAGTATTTTGGTGAGAATTTTCGCATCTGTGTTCCTCAAGGTTAGTGGTCTATAATTATCTTTTTTTGATAGGATCTTTTTTATGGTTTTGGGATCAAGGTAATGCTGGCTTCATGAAATGAGTTTGGAAGTTTTCTTTCCTTTTCTACTTTTTTGGAATAGTTTCAGAAGAATAGGAATTAATTCTTTAAATGTTTGGTAGAATTCCCCTGGGAAGCCATCTGGCTCTGGGCTCTTGTTTGTTGGGAGATTTTTGATGACTGCTTCAATCTCCTTACTGGTTATGAGTCTGTTCAGGTTTTTTATTTCTTCCTGGATCAGTTGTGGTAGTTTATATGTCTCTTGGAATGCATCCATTTCTTCCAGATTGTCAAATTTGCTGGCATACTGTTGCTTTTAATATGTTCTTATAATTGTTTGTGTTTCTTTGGTGTTGGTTATGCTCTCTCCTCTTTCATTCATGATTTTATTTATTTGGGTCCTTTCTCTTTTCTTTTTGATAAGTCTGGCCAGGGGTTTATCAATCTTATTAATTCTTTCAAAGAACCAGCTCCTAGTTTTGTTGATTTGTTCTATTTTTTTTCTTTTGGTTTCTATTTCATTGGTTTCTGTTCTGATCTTTATGATTTCTCTTCTCCTGCTGGATTTAGGCTTTCTTTATTGTTCTTTCTCCAGCTCCTTTATGTGTAGGGTTAGGTTGTGTATTTGAGACTTTTCTTACTTCTTGAGAAAGGTTTGTATGGGTATATATTTTCCTGTCAGGACTGCCTTTGCTGTGTCCCACAGATTTTGAAACATTCTTTTTTTCATTATCATTTATTTCAATGAATTTTTTTCAGTTCTTCCTTAATTTCCTGGTTGACTCATTCATTATTTAGTAGGATGCTCTTTAGCCTCCTTGTATTTGTGTTCTTTCCAAATTTTCTCTTGTGATTAACTTCTCACTCCAGAGCATTGTGGTCTGAAAATATGCAGGGAATTATCCCCAATCTTTTGGTACTAGTTGAGACCTGATTTGTGACCCCGGATATGATCTATTCTGGAGAATGTTTCATGTGCACTAGTGAAGGATGTGTATTCTGTTGCTTTGGGATGGAAAGTTCTGAATATATCTGCGATTTCCATCTGTTCTAGTGTGTCATTTAAGGCCTTTATTTCCTTGTTGCTCTTTTGCTTGGATGGCCTGTCCATTTCAGTGTGGGGGATGTTAAAGTCCCCTTCTATTATTGTATTATTGTTGATGTATAATGATTTTGATGTTGATGTATAATGTTGATGTATAATGATTTTGTCATTAATTGATTTATATAGTTGGCTGCTCCCATGTTAAGGGCATGGATATTTAAAATTGTTGGATCTTCTTGTTGGACAGACCCTTTGAGTATGATAAAGTGTCCTTCCTCATCTCTTATTATAGTCTTTGGCTTAAAATCTAATGTATCTGATATAAGGATTGCCACCTCAGCTTTCTTCTGATGTCCATTAGCATGGTAAATTATTTCCCACCCCCTCATTTTAAATCTGGTAGTGTCTTTGGGTCTAAAATGAGTTTCATGTAGGCAGCATATTGATGGGTTTTGTTCTTCTATCCATTCTGATACCCTGTGTCTTTGATTGAGGCATTTAGGCCATTTACATTCAGGGTAACGATTGAGAGATATTAATTTATTGTCATTGTATTACCTGTAAGGTGACTTTTACTGTATATTGTCTCTGTTCCTTTCTGGTCTACTACATTTAGACTATCTCTTTGCTTAAAGGACCCCTTTCAATATTTCCTGTAGAGCTGGTTTGGTGTTTGCAAATTCTTTCAGTTTTTGTTTTTCCTGGAAGCTTTTTATCTCTCCTATTTTCAATGATAGCCTAGCTGGATAGAGTATTCTTGGCTGCATGTTTTTCTCATTTAGTGCTCTGAATATATCATGCCAGTTCTTTCTGGCCTGCCAGGTTTCTGTGGATAAGTCAGTTGCCAATCTAATATTTTTACCATTTTATGTTACAGACTTCTTGTCCTGGGCTGCTTTCAGTGTTTTCTCTTTGTCACTAAGACTTGTAAGTTTTACTATTAGATGACGGGGAGTGAACCTATTCTTATTGATTTTGAGGGGGATTCTCTGCACCTCCTGGACTTTGATGCTTGTTCTGTTGCCATATTAGGGAAATTCTCTACAATAATTTGCTCTAATATACCTTCTACCCCTTTCTCTCTTTCTTCTTCTGAAATCCCAATTATTAGAATGCTGTTTCATTTTATGGTATCACTTATCTCTTGAATTCTCCCCTCATGGTCCAGTAGTTGTTTGTCTCTCTTTTGCTCAGCTTCTTTATTCTCTATCATTTGGTCTTCCATATCATTAATTCTCTCTTCTGCCTCATTTATCCTAGCAGTAAGAGCCTCCATTTTTTATTGCACCTCATAATAACTTTTTTTGATTTTAGCTTGGTTAGATTTTAGTTCTTTAATTTCTCCAGAAAGGGCTTTTATTTCTCCAGACAGGTTTTCTCTAATATTTCTAATATCTTCAATGTCTTTTTTTGAGCCCAGCTAGCACCTTGAGAATCATCCTTCTGAACTCTAGATCTGACGTATTACCAATGTCCACATTGATTAGGTCTCTTCAGTTCTGCCTCTTGTTCTTTTGTTTGTGGTGAGTTTTTCCACCTTATTTTATCCAGGTAAGAATATATGAAGGAGAGAATAAAATACTAAAAGGGTGGAAAGACCCCATTAAAATGTGCATTAACCAAACCAGAAGAGACCCCAAATCATGGGGGTAAGAAAGGGGGTAACAAGAAGGTAAAAAAAAAAGAGAATTTAAAAAAGAAAATTTATATATTAGGCCGGTGAAAAGAACAGAGCCACCCACTTAAGTTTGGGAGTATTTTGGTGTCTTAGAAGAAACTACTTCCCAAAATTTTAAAGAAAGGAAAAAAAATTATATCTATAGATAGATATAGATATATATACACACAAATAAAGGTAAACACAATGAAGGGATGGAATATAACTGTAAAGATGAAATTTTTAAAAAAATTCTAAAAAAGGAGCTGATAAGATATGTTGACTGGGAAAAGAAAGAAAAAGAAACTGGAGAGAATTTGCTCAGGCTGGAGACTAGAACAAAGCCCTGTGCTAGATCTTAGGGTATATTTTGATATATTAGAAGAAGTTGTATCCCACATTTTTTAGAAGAAAAAACCCTGTGTATAGAAAAAATTAAGTTAGATACAATGAAGGATAAAATATTACTATAATAATGAAGGTTCAAAAAGTTTTTTTAATGAAAGGTATTGTTAAGATAAACTAGTTAAAAAACATTAAAAAGGATAGAGTAAAAGTTAAAAAAATAGAATAAGAAAAAAAATTAAAAAGTTAATTTACTTTGTAAGGCAAAAGTAACATGGAAAGAAAGCCATGAATTCCATGGTTTACTTTCTCTTCTCTGGAATTCCACTGTTCTCCTTGATAAGTGAGCTTTTTCTTGGCTGGATTTCTTGCTGATCTTCTTGGGGAGGGGACTATTTTAGTGATTCTCAAGTGTCTTTGCCTGAGGTGGAATTGTTCCGCCCTTGCCAGCGGCTGGTCTAAATAATCTGCTGAGTGCGCTCTCAGGAGCTTTGGTTCCCTGTATGCTTCTGGTAGAGTTCTGGAGGATGGGAATGAAAATGGTGGCCTCCCAATCTCCAGCACAGAGGAGCCAAGAACTCAGGGCCCCACTCCTCAGTGCATTCTTGGAGTAAATTATTTAATCACCGGTCTCACTGGCCTCCAGCTGTGCTCCGAGCTCACCCAACCTGTGACAGAGGGTCTCTCTCTGGCACACAGTCCTGCCTTGAGTCTCCAAACCCAGGAGATCTCTGCCGTTCTTCCAGGGGTTCTCCCTAGATCTGCCATTTGTGGGGTCCCTGCTCAAAGAACAGTGGTCTGACTGTGCCACGGATCACAGTTTAAGGGAACCCCAAGTTGAGAGCTCACTCTTTGGCTCCATCTCTGTAGCTGGCTTCCCTGCTATAATACTGACACCCCCAATCCTTCTGTGACCCCGTGGGACCTGAGACCATGTTGTCCCTGCAAGGCCTCCACCCCTGCTTAGCCTCTGGAGCAATGTCCCTCAGTGGAACAGACTTCTGAAAGTTCTTATTTTCTTTGTTCCATTGCTTTGCAGCTTTCCCGGAGCCAGCCTCTCCCCCTGTGGCCTATCTTCACATCGCTTTTGATTCACTTCTCCACAGACCCTACCTTTCAGAAAGTGGTCGATTTTTTGTTTTTTAGAATTGCTGCTCTTCCTCTCTTCGATCTTCTGTTAGATTTGTAGGTATTTTTGTGGTTTGATAAACTATCTAGCTGGTCTCCTGCTACCTGATGTCATCTCAGCCTGCTACTCCTCCAAAATCTTGACTCCTCAATCTTAAGTATATTCTAACTGAAGTTCATTGAGGTTTTGGACATGGAGATAAATGTTTATAATCAAATTAGGAAGATTCTAGCAATTATTTCCTCAAGTATTCTTTCTGTATTCCCTCTCCCTTTCTGGGATTTTTATTGTGCATAAGATACTTAATAGCATTCCAAAGGTCTCTGAGGTTTATTCATTTCTCCTCACTCTTTTTCCCCCCTGCTTTTTGTATTGTATAGTTTCATGTGACTCTTCTTCAAATTCACCAGTTCTTTCTTCTGTAACTCAAATCTGCTGTTGTGCCCCTCTAGGAATTATTTCATTTTAGTCATGTACTTTTCAACTTCAGAATTTCTATTTGATAGTTTAAAATAATATTTATCTCTTCATTAATAGTCTATCTGATCATTTATGTCATAGTTTCCCTCTATTCTTTACATGTGGTTTTCTTGAACACTTTGAACGTAATTTTTTTTTTTTCTCATTATGTTTGGGTGATTGTATTTTTTTTTTCTGATTTTTTCCCCATTTTATTTATTTTTTTTAGCATAACAGTATTCATTGTTTTAGCACAACACCCAGTGCTCCATGCAAAACGTGTGAACGTAATTGTAATAGCTGTTTCAAAGTATTTTTCTAGAAAGCTCAACACCTCTATTATCCCATGGAAAACTTCTATTGACTGCTTTTATTTTTCCTCTAAAGGGCCATATGGTTCTGTCTTTGTATGTCTTATATATTTTTGCTGAAATTTGAATCTTTCATATACTATACTTTGGCAGTTCTGGAAACCAGACCTGATTTCCCCGAATGGTTTGTTGTTGCTGCTATTTTTATTGTTTTATTTCTGTCATGCTACCTTTTTTTCAATAACATTCTTGGACTAAGTCTACAAAGTCTGAATCCTTGTATTGTGCAGCCAGTGAAGAAGACTCTACTCTGTGCTCAGTTAACTTGGTTGCCAGGTAATGATTGGATAGAAGTTTAAATTCCTTGACCAGAAATCTTCCAGCCTTGTTTGAGCTGCCCTCCATGACTGTTCTGTCACATGTGAAATACTAAGATGGTTACATCTTTACATTTACTTTAGCAGTAGGTCAAAGATTAGGGTCTTTCTCAGGTCTTACTTGGGCATATTTGCAGCCTTACTGGATCCTCAGGAATATCTATCATAGCACCTCAAAGCATATCTTGCTTGCCTCCTGATATTTTGTTTCTCAGGTCTTCTTTTTAATGTTTTGGCTAGGGTTTAATTTGCCCTGACTGGTATCACAGCCTCAAGCAGTTGTAACACTAAACAACTGTCATAGTGTTTTGATAAATTAGTAATGGGGTTTTCTACAGAGGTATGGGATAGACCAAATAGTGACAGTGCTACAAGAATGGGACTTTTTGAGGCACTCTAAATCCAACTTTACTCTTTCTAATAGTTCTGAGGCTTCTGTTTTTCACAACAATTAAAGTTGTGAAGGTCCTGGTTTTGGGGCTACCACTGAACTTGGGGAAGGAGGATGAGGGTGTGTCAAACTCAGTCCATAAGCCCCAATTCTTTTAATGAGAATCATCAGTTTTCCTTGAATAAATTCTCTTAAGATTGTTGCAAGCTTTGGTTTATTTCTGAGGTTCTGAAAAATTTATTCAGATGCTTTTTGATCATTCTTTTGTTGCTTTATGGGGAGGTTAGATTTACATAAGCTCCCAGTCTATCACCCCAGAATTCCTGCTTTTTTTTTTTAACCTTGTTTTCCTTTCACAGCAACAATGTTAGGTTCATCTGATTATCATGTTGTTGTTGATAAACATATTTTGCCACGAAATGTGCTCAAGATCACATACCTAATGAATGGCCTCATTTTCAACTCCCTATTTTTCCTTCTTAAAGCAAATGATCTGCCCTTCACAGAGGAGGAGAATCCTATGTCCTTTATCCAAGAGTCACAGACATACCTTCAGATCCCTAATTGATTTCTGCCTGTTTTGTTGGTTTTGGTAACTATTAATCATGAGGAATCTTAGAAGCAGCAGCACTGGCTCTTCTACTAATTCTCTTCATGCTTTCTGGTTTGTTCTAGTGTTTTGGGTGCCTTTTCTTTTTTTTTTTTTTTCCAATTGCTGAAAATGATGAAGGCAGCAGTCTAGCACAGCCATACCTACAGCTAGAATTATAGAAATATTACCCATAACTCATCTAGTAAACACATATTTCATTTCACTGTTTACCTTTACCTCCAAAGGAACAAAGTTTTAGTGATGCCATATCATATTGAATGGAGTTCTGAGCTGTTCTAAGAGACTGCATGCTTTGTACTAATAAAATTTGTGAAACTGATACAGTGTGTTTGTGGTATTCTTCAGGGAAACTGCTCTGCATCTGTGCACTTAGGGTGCTTTTTTGAACTCTAGCTGTTCTGCTTTTGTTTGTTTTTAAATGGCAAGACAGACACGTGTGTTCTTCAAACTTGTGATTTTTAAGTTAGAAGACCAGAAGTTCCCTGATAAAACATGATTGTGATGTTTGTGGAGGCACAGATCAAGGCCACACTAAGTATAACACGGTGTTGGGAAATGATTTGTTTGGGATCCATGAGGGTCAGTCTGACTCTTTGACTTCAGTTTGTCTTTGCTGTTTTCTCTTCATTGTCAGGTGTGCCTGCACTCTGCTCATACTAAATTTTATTGTGGTGGGCAGTGAGGTTGGTATTATCTTCAGTCATGTCTGAGAATGAGGAGACTTTGGGAATTTTGATACCTATCCCTATCAGTCTTTATAAGTTCTGTTCTCTTACAGTAATCTGATAAGTGACAATAGACAGAACTGCCCTTATTTATTTTATTTATTTTTATTTTATTTTATTCTAATGTAGTTAACATACAGAGATATATATGTATATTTGCATATGTAGATATAGATATATGCTTTTAAAGATTTTATTTGTTTTTATTTTTTTTTAACGTCTTAATTTTATTTTTTTTTCGGTGTTCCAAGATTCATTGTTTATGCACTACACCCAGTACATCATGCAATATATGCCCTCCTTAATACCCACCACCAGGCTCACCCATCCTCCAACTCCCACCCTTCCGAAACCCTCAGTTTGTTTCTCAGTGTTCACAGTCTCTCATGCTTCATCTATTCCTCTGATTTCCCCCAATTCATTTTTCCATTTCTTCTCCTAATGCCCACCATGTTATTCCTTATGTTCCACAAATAAGTGAAACCACATGATAATTGACTTTCTCTGCTTGACTTATTTCACTCAGCATAATCTCCTCTAGTCCTGTTCATGTTGATACAAAAGTTGGGTATTCATCCTTTCTGATGGCTGTGTAATTTTCCATTGAATATATTAACCTCTTTGACATCAGCCACAGCAACTTCTTTCAAAACATGTCTCCAAAGGCAAAGGAAACAAAAGTGAAAATGAGCTCTTGGGACTTCATCAAGATAAAAAGCTTCTGCACAGCAAAGGAAACAGTCAATAAAACAAAGAGGCAACCTACAGAATGGGAGAAGATATTCACAAATGACACTACAGACAAAGGGCTGATATCCAAGATCTATAAAGAACTCCTTAAACTAAACACCCCCAAAACAGATAATCATGTCAAGAAATGAGCAGAAGACATGAACAGACACTTTTCCAAAGAATACATACAAATAGCTAACAGACACATGAAAAAAGGATTTTATTTATTTATTTGAGAGAAAGAGAGAATGCAGATGGGGGAGGGGCAGAGGGAGAAGCAGACTCCATGCTGAGCAGAGAACTTGACACAGGGCTTGATCCTGGGACCCTGGAATCATGACATGAGCCAAAGGTAGAAACTTAACTGACTGAGCTACCCAGGTGCCTCAGTATCAGGCGTTTTAGTAAGATGTGTTGCCCTGCTTCCTTCCTCCCATATTTCCTCCATGTCTCTCTCTCTCCTTTCTTCCCTTCCTCTGTCTTTGAATTTTGAATAATCACTGATCTGTGCAGGTCACTGCTTAATAATCAGAACACCAAGAATAGCAAAGGGATTGACATTAAGGAGCTCCTTACTCTCAGGGGAGAGAGAAGCAGGCAAACAATTAATGTTATGTAGTGGGGTGGAGACATGAGAACCAAGAGGGTAGCATGGGATGAGACAGTACATGGAAAGAGGACAGCACTTCACCGTCAGGAACAGAGGGTGTGGAGCCCCAGAAAAGATCTTGAGGTGCATCTGTAAGAAGAAACAGAGCCCAACATACAGATAAGAGGATAAGCAAGAATTAAGGCAGAGAGGGCAGTGAAGTACAAAGAAAAGTGAGAACATGTGTTTAGGAAGATAGTAAGGTGAAAACGTGACCCAGGGTGTGTCTGATGGGGAGAGTGGCCAAGATAAGGCCTGAGAGTTTGGGAAAACCATAGGCTGAAGAGCATGTATTTCACCTGAGATCTAGAAGGGTCTCTGCAGGGATGAGGTTTATGGTGGAATGATGACTCCTTGGCAGTATGCAGCATTATGGGAAGAGTTGCTCATGGATGCTGAAATCAAAGGAGCTATGCCAGCACGGTACTGTGGTGGGGGATACTGGAGACATTGTTCAGCTTAGTAGGTGGCATAGGTCTCTTCGGTTTGCATTTGTTGCAACAATCCTCTCACAGGCTGAAATCCACTCTTTGGGCCTCATGAGGGGCAGGAAGACTCCTAGTGAGTTTTGGTTTAGGGTGTGTAGGTCTGAAGTAGAAAGGCCCACTGCCCAGGTAAGGAGGGATGCAATGTGTTTCTCTCCTGATTGGAGTGGCTGCCTATTTTCTCATTTATATCTGACCTGGGAATCTAACATTCATTACCCAGGCTTTGCTCTACTCTGGATTTTCTCACAGGCCACAGATTCTACAAGTGCTTTTCTCCAAGAGTATTTATCATTTTGTTTAGAAAACAGTACTGAGGATTTGGGTCCAAACACTACCAGTCTCTGAAGCTCAGTGACTGCAAGGGAGAAGAATTCCAGCCTCTGTTTCAGTAAATTCCTGTATTATATAGAATAGCCTAAACATGCTGAGGAACAAATTAACTGTCCAGCTCTGTCACTTACCAAAACAATGACTTATTTGTCACTCATTTAAATTCTCATGCTTGATCAGGGATTATTCCTGGCAAACTGTCTTCCACACAGTTACTTAGAGACACAGTCTGCTCCATTATGTGGCCCTGACATGTTGACACACCCCTTCCCTGTGGCAGCAGTGGAAGGGAGTACAGGGAATCATGCCTACTGTGCTCTGTCTCTGCCCAGAAGTGATGCATGGATGCTGAAATTATTTTTCTTCCCACTCTACTGGACAGCAGTCACACAGCCCCATCTTGCGCATAGTATCTTATGCGCATAGTGCATAAGAGGACTAGTTTCCTTATGTGCTGAGGAAGGAGAGGTAATCAGATATGGGTTAGCATGGAAACTTTACCACACCATTCAAAATCAACCATGGCCTGGTCCCCTTTGCATTCACTAACTCAGCTCAGACTATCCATGCTATTTGACATTGCTTCTGCATTAGTTTTCTTCTGGGCATATTTTAGGCTCTGTAAGATTTATTCCCCCTCTTATTTCTTTATCAGTATGATCCTTTCTGCTTAGTATCTTCCAGGAATCTTAAAGCAATTTAGTTTGCTAATAATTCCCTTTTTCCATGACTTTATTTTATTTTTTTAAATTTTTATTTATTTTTTAAATTTCATTTCAGCGTTCCAGAATTCATTCTTTATGCACCACACCCAGTACTCCATGCAATATGTGCCCTCCACAATACTCACAGCCAGGCTCACCCAACCTCCCCCCCTCTTTCCCTCCAAAACCCTCAGTTAGTTCCTCAGAGTCCACAGTCTTTCATGGTTTGTCTCCCCCTCCAGCTCTCCCAACTCCCCCCAACTTCCCCCAACTCCCTTCTCCCCATCTCCCCACGTCCTCCATGTTATTCCTTATGCTCCACAAACAAGTGAAACCATATGATAATTTAATGATTCCCTTATTTTTATAACAATGTTATTGATCAAGTAAAGTCAGCTGAGAGCCTTTTCTCTATTTTCTCATTTTACTCTTAATTTTGAAGTGATGTGGATAGAAAGAGGAAGGAGTTTATTATGCTCTATAATTGTGTTTTTATTTTGAGGATTCTTTGGTGCCTGTGTTCTAACAAATTCTGTAAGCTCCTACATGAATGGACCATGTCCATTTGGCTCAACATTTAAGCAGGGCCTGACACAGTGCATGGCTCATAGCAGGTGTATGATGTTTATCAACTGAGTGACAACTAACTGTGTCAGGAGCATTCTGGAAAGATTATTGAAAGACCATTTGATTCCTCAGTGTTTCATTGCTAAAATTATGAACTGTTTCTATGCAAATAGAGAACTAACAATATATAATAAATATTATAAATAAATAATAAATGTATGGTCCTGTGGACAAAGAAGTTGGATGGTCAACCTACAAAGGGTTGGAATTAAGAAGGAGTGACTGCATGGGATATTGGATAAGGCCCAGGCCCCTGTTTTGCCTCACTGGTCATGTGGCCTTGAGGAACTCATCTGATTTCTTTGTGTTTTATTTTCCCATTTGTATAATGCGGGTCCTGACACTACTATTTCTATCCTCACATGGGTGTTCTGATGATCAAAAACTGTGTGTATTTGGGCAAGTCCGTTTCCAAGATAGAGTCTCTGAAAATTTCCAAGGCATTGCAGGGAACCTAGGTCTCTGCAAATATTAATCCCACATTCATGCTGGTTGGTTTTTTTTTTTTTTTCATTTTATTTATTTTTTCAGCATAACAGTATTCATTCTTTTTGCACAACACCCAGTGCTCCATGCAAAACGTGCCCTCCCCATTACCCACCACCTGTTCCCCCAACCTCCCACCCCTAACCCTTCAAAACCCTCAGGTTGCCCCAACCTCCCACCCCTGACCCTTCAAAACCCTCAGGTTGTTTTTCAGAGTCCATAGTCTCTTATGGTTCGCCTCCCCTCCCCAATGTCCATAGCCCGCTCCCCCTCTCCCAATCCCACCTCCCCCCAGGAACCCCCAGTTTGTTTTGTGAGATTAAGAGTCATTTATGGTTTGTCTCCCTCCCAATCCCATCTTGTTTCATTTATTCTTCTCCTATCCCCCTACCCCTCCATGTTGCTTCTCCATGTCCTCATATCAGGGAGATCATATGATAGTTGTCTTTCTCCGATTGACTTATTTCACTAAGCATGATACCCTCTAGTTCCATCCACGTCGTCGCAAATGGCAAGATTTCATTTCTTTTGATGGCTGCATAGTATTCCATTGTGTATATATACCACCTCTTCTTTATCCATTCATCTGTTGATGGACATCTAGGTTCTTTCCATAGTCTGGCTATTGTAGACATTGATGCTATAAACATTCGGGTGCACGTGCCCCTTCGGATCACTATGTTTGTATCTTTAGGGTAAATACCCAGTAGTGCAATTGCTGGGTCATAGGGTAGTTCTATTTTCAACATTTTGAGGAACCTCCATGCTGTTTTCCAGAGTGGTTGCACCAGCTTGCATTCCCACCAACAGTGGAGGAGGGTTCCCCTTTCTCCACATCCTCTCCAGCATCTGTCATTTCCTGACTTGTTAATTTTAGCCATTCTGACTGGTGTGAGGTGGTATCTCATTGTGGTTTTGATTTGTATTTCCCTGATGCCGAGTGACGTGGAGCACTTTTTCTGTTGGCCATCTGGATGTCTTCTTGGCAGAAATGTCTGTTCATGTCCTCTGCCCATTTCTTGATTGGATTGTTTGTTCTTTGGGTGTTGAGTTTGCTAAGCTCCTTATAGATTTTGGATACTAGCCCTTTATCTGATATGTCGTTTGCAAATATCTTCTCCCATTC
This sequence comes from Meles meles, assembly GCF_922984935.1. Taxonomy (NCBI): domain Eukaryota; kingdom Metazoa; phylum Chordata; class Mammalia; order Carnivora; family Mustelidae; genus Meles; species Meles meles. The sequence continues at coordinate 114,746,587 of NC_060074.1, read as the reverse complement.
TGTCAGTTGTCTTTTGGTTTTGTTAACTGTTTCCTTTGCTGTGCAAAAGCTTTTGATCTTGATGAAATCCCAACAGTTCATTTTTGCCCTTGCTTCCCTTGCCTTTGCCATTGTTCCTAGGAAGATGTTGCTACGGTTGAGGTCGAAGAGGTTGCTACCTGCATTCTCCTCAAGGATTTTGATGGATTCCTTTCTCACATTGAGGTCCTTCATCCATTTGGAGTCTATTTTCGTGTGTGGTGTAAGGAAGTGGTCCAATTTCATTTTTCTGCATGTGGCTGTCCAATTTTCCCAGCACCATTTATTGAAGAGGCTGTCTTTTTTCCATTGGACATTCTTTCCTGCTTTGTCGAAGATTAGTTGACCATAGAGTTGAGGGTCGATTTCTGGGCTCTCTATTCTGTTCCACTGATCTATGTGTCTGTTTTTGTGCCAGTACCATGCTGTCTTGATGAGGACAGCTTTGTAATAGAGCTTGAAGTCCGGAATTGTGATGCCACCAACTTTGGCTTTGTTCTTCAATATTCCTTTGGCTATTCGAGGTCTTTTCTATTTGCATATAAATTTGAGGATTATTTGTTCCATTTCTTTGAAAAAAATGGATGGTATTTTGATAGGGATTGCATTAAATGTGTAGATTGCTTTAGGTAGCATGGACATTTTCACAATATTTATTCTTCCAATCCAGGAGCATGGAACATTTTTCCATTTCTTTGTGTCTTCCTCAATTTCTTTCATGAGTACTTTATAATTTTCTGTGTATAGATTCTTAGTCTCTTTGGTTAGGTTTATTCCTAGGTATCTTATAGTTTTGGGTACAATTGTAAATGGGATTGACTCCTTAATTTCTCTTTCTTCAGTCTTGTTGTTGGTGTACAGAAATGCAACTGATTTCTGTGCATTGATTTTATATCCTGACACTTTACTGAATTCCTGGACAAGTTCTAGCAGTTTTGGAGTGGAGTCTTTTGGGTTTTCCACATATAGTATCATATCATCTGCGAAGAGTGATAGTTTGACTTCTTCTTTACCAATTTGGATGCCTTTAATTTCTTCCTGTTGCCTGATTGCTGAGGCTAGGACTTTTAGTACTATGTTGAATAGCAGTGGTGATAATGGACATCCCTGCCGTGTTCCTGACCTTAACGGAAAAGCTTTCAGTTTTTCTCCATTGAGAATGATATTTGTGGTGGGTTTTTCATAGATGGCTTTGATAATATTGAGGTATGTGCCCTCTATCCCCACACTTTGAAGAGTTTTGATCAGGAAGGGATGATGTACTTTGTCAAATGCTTTTTCAGCATCTATTGAGAGTATCATATGGTTCTTGTTCTTTCTTTTATTAATGTGTTCTATCACATTGATTGATTTGTGGATGTTGAACCAACCCTGCAGCCCTGGAATAAATCCCACTTGATCGTGGTGAATAATCCTTTTAATGTACTGTTGAATCCTATTGGCTAGTATTTTGGCGAGAATTTTTGCGTCTGTGTTCATCAAGGATATTGGTCTGTAGTTCTCTTTTTTGGTGGGATCCTTGTCTGGTTTTGGGATCAAGGTGATGCTGGCCTCATAAAATGAGTTTGGAAGTTTTCCTTCCATTTCTATTTTTTGGAACAGTTTCAGGAGAATAGGAATGAGTTCTTCTTTCAATGTTTGGTAGAATTCCCCTGGGAAGCCGTCTGGCCCTGGGCTTTTGTTTGCTTGGAGATTTTTGATGACTGTTTCAATCTCCTTACTGGTTATGGGCCTGTTCAGGTTTTCTATTTCTTCCTGGTTCAGTTGTGGTAGTTTATATGTCTCTAGGAATGCATCCATTTCTTCCAGATTGTCCAATTTGTTGGCGTAGAGTTGCTCATAGTATGTTCTTATAACTGTCTGTATTTCTTTGGTGTTAGTTGTGATCTCTCCTCTTTCATTCATGATTTTATTGATTTGGTTCCTTTCTCTTTTCTTTTTGATGAGTCTGGCCAGGGGTTTATCAATCTTATTGATTCTTTCAAAGAACCAGCTCCTAGTTTCATTGATTTTTTCTATTGTTTTTTTTTGGTTTCTATTTCATTGATTTCTGCTCTGATCTTTATGATTTCTCTTCTCCTGCTGGGTTTAGGGTTTCTTTCTTGTTCTTTCTCCAGCTCCTTTACGTGTAGGGTTAGGTTGTGTACTTGAGACCTTTCTTGTTTCTTGAGAAAGGCTTGTACCGCTATATATTTTCCTCTCAGGACTGCCTTTGCTGTGTCCCACAGATTTTGAACTGTTGTGTTTTCATTATCATTTGTTTCCATGAGTTTTTTCAATTCTTCTTTAATTTCCTCGTTAACCCATTCATTCTTTAGAAGGATGCTGTTTAGTCTCCATGTATTTGGGTTCTTTCCAGCTTTCGTCTTGTGATTGAGTTCTAGCTTCAGAGCATTGTGGTCTGAAAATATGCAGGGAATAATCCTAATCTTTTGATACCGGTTGAGACCTGATTTGTGACCCAGGATGTGATCTATTCTGGAGAAGGTTCCATGTGCACTAGAGAAGAATGTGTATTCTGTTGCTTTGGGATGAAATGTTCTGAATATATCTGTGATGTCCATCTGGTCCAGTGTGTCATTTAAGGCCTTTATTTCCTTGTTGATCTTTGGCTTGGATGATCTGTCCATTTCAGTGAGGGGAGTGTTAAAGTCCCCTACTATTATTGTATTATTATTGATGTGTTTCTTTGATTTTGTTATTAATTGGTTGATATAGTTGGCTGCTCCCACGTTAGGGGCATAGATATTTAAAATGGTTAGATCTTCTTGTTGGACAGACCCTTTGAGTAGGATATAGTGTCCTTCCTCATCTCTTATTATAGTCTTTGGCTTAAAATCTAATTGATCTGATATAAGGATTGCCACCCCAGCTGTCTTCTGATGCCCAGTAGCATGGTAAATTGTTTTCCACCCCCTCACTTTAAATCTGGAGGTGTCTTCGCATCTAAAATGAGTTTCTTGTAGGCAACATACTGATGGGTTTTGGTTTTTTATCCATTCTGATACCCTGTGTCTTTTGATTGGGGCATTTAGCCCATTAACATTCAGGGTAACTATTGAGAGATATGAATTTAGTGCCATTATTAGCCTGTAAGGTGACTCTTACTATATATTGTCTCTGTACCTTTCTGATCTACTACTTTTAGGCTCTCTCTTTGCTTAGAGGACCCCTTTCAATATTTCCTGTAGAGCTGGTTTGGTGTTTGCAAATTCTTTCAGGTTTTGTTTGTCCTGGAAGCTTTTGATCTCTCCTTCTATTTTCAATGATAGCCTAGCTGGATAGAGTATTCTTGGCTGCATGTTTTTCTCGTTGAGTGCTCTGAATATATCATGCCAGCTCTTTCTGGCCTGCCAGGTCTCTGTGGATAAGTCTGCCGCCAATCTAATAGTTTTACCATTGTATGTTACAGACTTCTTTTCTTGGGCTGCTTTCAGGATTTTCTCTTTGTCACTAAGACTTGTAAATTTTACTATTAGGTGACGGGGTGTGGACCTATTCTTGTTGACTTTGAGGGGGATTCTCTGCATCTCCTGGATTTTGATGCTTGTTCCTTTTGCCATATTAGGGAAATTCTCTCCAGTAATTCTCTCCAATAGACCTTCTGCTCCCCTCTCTGTTTCTTCTTCTTCTGGAATCCCAATTATTCTAATGTTGTTTCGTCTTATGGTGTCACTTATCTCTCGAATTCTCCCCTCATGGTCCAGTAGCTGTTTGTCCCTCTTTTGCTTGGCTTCCTTATTCTCTGTCATTTGGTCTTCTATATCACTAATTCTTTCTTCTGCCTCATTGATCCTAGCAGTGAGAGCCTCCATTTTTGATTGCACCTCATTAATAGCTTTTTTGATTTCAACTTGGTTAGATTTTAGTTCTTTAATTTCTCCAGAAAGGGCTTTAATATCTCCAGAGAGGGTTTCTCTAATATCTTCCATGCCTTTTTCGAGCCCGGCTAGAATGTTCAGAATCGTCATTCTGAACTCTTGATCTGACATATTACCCATGTCTGTGTTGATTAGGTCCCTAGCCTTCAGTACTGTCTCTTGTTCTTTTGTTTGTGGTGATTTTTTCCGCCTTGTCATTTTGTCCAGATAAGAGGATATGAAGGAGCAAATAAACTACTAAAAGGGTGGCAAAGACCCCGGAAAAATGCGCTGTAATCAAATCAGAAGAGACCCCAAATTGTGGGGGGGAGAAAGGGGATAAAAACAGCTTCTGAAAAAAAAAGAAAAAAAAAAGAAAAAAATTTAAAAAATAAAAAAATATAAAAAAGAAAGAAAAAATATATATATTTAAATGAACTAGTCAAAAAATGTTAAAAAAGAAAAGGGTAAAAGTTTTAAAAAATTTAGCAGAAGAAGAAAAAAGAAAAAAGAAAAAAAATTGAAAAAAGAAAAAAAAATTGAAAAAAGAAAAAAACATTGAAGTAGCCGCAAGACTAAAGAATCATGGGGAGAAAGCCATGAGTTCCGTGCTTTGCTTTCTCCTCCTCTGGAATTGCTCTGCTGTCTTAGGAATTGAAGCTGCTTTCTCCTTGATAGATGAACTTCGTCCTGGCTGGATATTTTGTTGATCTTCTGGGGGAGGGGCCTGTTGTAGTGACTGTCAAGTGTCTTTGGCCGAGGCGGGATTGCACCGCCCTTACCGGCGGCGGGACTAAGTAATCGGCTCGGGTTCGCTTTTGGGAGCTTCTGTTCCCTGAACGCTTTCCGTAGAGTTCCGGAGAACGGGAATGAAAATGGCGGCCTCCCAGCCTCCGGCCCGGAGGAGCCGAGAGCCTGGGGCCCCACTCCTCAGTGCGCCCCCAGAGGACAGCACCCAATCACTCCCGTATCCCCAGCCTCTAGCCGCGCTCTGAGCTCACCCAGCCCGCGACCAGTTCAAGGTAACCCCGAGCTGAGAGTTCAGTCCTCGGCTCTGTCTCTGCAGCTGGCTTCTCCGTCCTAATACCTGCGAGCTCTCCAACACTCCGACACCCCCGATCCTTCTGTGACCCTGCGGGGCCTGGGGCCACGCTGGCCCCGCGTGGGCTTCACCCCGGTTTAGCCCCTGGAGCAATGTCCCTCAGTGGAACAGACTTTTAAAAGTCCTGATTTTGTGCTCCGTTCCTCCGCCGCTTGCCGGGAGCCGGCCCCTCCCCCCGCAGTCTATCTTCCCGTCATTTTAGATTCACTTCTCCGCCAGTCCTACCTTTCAGAAAGTGGTTGATTTTCTGTTTCTAGAGTTGCTGTTCTTCTTCTCTTCGCTCTCCCGTTGGATTTGTAGGTGTTTGCAATGTTTAGATAAGCTATCGAGCTGATCTCCTGCTACCTGATGTAGTCTCAGGCTGCTACTTCTCCGCCATCTTGACTCCTCCCTCATGCTGGTTGGTTTTGAGGGGAAAATATTTTGTCACCAGCTGGACTTGCTGTCTGTCTAAACTGCTGCCTGAATCAGAAAAGTAAAAGTGGTGTTTCTATAAAACTAGAATGAACTAGAATTAGCTGGATTAGTTGTCAGTTCTGTTTCATTTAAGCTCAGTTGAATGAAGCTTTTAATGAAATCAGTTCTTAAAGTATTAACGTCCCCTATGGGCACTTAAAGAGTATTATTATTCCAAGAAGAACCATTCGGAATGAAGAATAGAACTGATGGCATTTCAGAATTGTGGGAAATAACTAGCACTGGGAGACACTGAAAGAATACCAGAGGAAACCCAGGCAGAGTATCCTGGCTGGGCTGGGAAGGGAGAGAGAATTCTGATATTCTGAAAAGATTGACAGCTCCAGGTGTGACAGTGAGGGAGGTCAGGACTATCAGTTTCCAGGTTGTAATAGTCACTCTGTCTTATGTAGTAAACCAGATCACATGGGTGTTCTGAAAGGGCTTATTGTCCATTATGCCATTTAGCTGGGCCTGAGCAGGTCTGGTTTTGGGGTGGCCAGGGGAGGATGAGTCCAGATGACATTTCCTTCACATTCAATGCCCAGCTTCCTACCTCTTCTGCAGGCCCAGTGTGCATACAATAGTCCCCCCTGCTGAGCTTATGGAGGGTTCCCAAAGGCATCTGTCACTTCATTGCCTGCTGAGCAAGGACCCCCCCCCCCCCAAACTGGGTAATCCACTGAGCACCTTCTTTTCCTGTAAGGTCCTACTCAGCCATTGTGTTCCCTGCAAATGCTCCCAAGCCATCTAGGCAGAGGGCCACCATGCCCTTTATGTCTTTCCATAGATGAGGAGATTGTATCTTGAAGAAAGACAGTAACTTTTCAATGTCTCAAAGTTCATTTCACTGAGCCAGCATTTATACTGTGCAACCTCTAATGGAATTCTAAAATCTGTAATCTTGGCTATAGACTTTGCCTTCTTCCTTGGAGGGTCCCACCTTTGGCTTTGTTCCAGTTGTGCCCTCTTTATGGGTCTAAGGGCCTGTATTCTGTTAAAAACAACACATTAGGCCCAAATGGAGTTGTTTTCATTAAGCCCTGTGTCACCAAGCTGTGACTTCACTTAATTACAGTTTCAGCTCTCCCAGAAATGGAACCTTAAAGCCAGTCAATCAGGAATCACCTAATTAGTACTAGTTAGATAATCTGCCTGATAGATCCCTGCCCTCCCTTAAAGGAAACTAACAGCAATAATCAACCCCCTTTTTTTGCCAGTATAACTTCCTTGTTCTGCTCCTTTCTGCCTATAAAATTTTTTTTTTTTTACTTTGTATAGTTCCTTAGACCTCCTTCTATGTGCTAGATTATATGCTGCCTAATACAAATTGATTTGTGTTCAAATAAACTCTTACAAATTTTGATATGCCTCAGTTTGTTATTTAGTAGTTATAAGTTAATATGATCATTCGGTACCTGTGTATCCTTCCTAGAAGGATATAGACTCAAGATTCTTGTGCCCAAACAACTTTTGACGCTCTTCCTAGATTGGATGGGACTTCTCCCTGAGACTGTCCTCCTGAGAGTGGCCTGTGACACCTGAGTGTGCATCCCAGTGCCTGAGAGGTGGAAAAAAGATGGTTTATCAGAGAATTTAGATAAAGCCTATACATATAGACTAAAGTGCCTGCACTCACACAGGCCAGGCCACCTAGTGCAAGTGGAGCTACTATGGGAGGAGAAAGGGGGCTAGCAGAGACCCAAGACTAGCAGGGCTAGGACTGCTGCCATGTTCTGGCTCAGCACTTCAAGGAGTCCAATAATTCTGATTTTGGATTAAAATTTGGAGTTTATCTTCCAGGTTTCTATGAAGGAATGCTCTTCAAGGGAGAAAGATAGAACATATTTACTTAGCAACAAATCATTAACTTGACTTAGAAATCCTAAGTATTTGTACATACATTTCATGGGCCTCCATTTGTATTCTTGCCCCCAAACCTTACAAATGTTAAAGAGCCTATTTATGTTACAAACCACTGTTCCTCAGAGAATAATGGGTCTATTTTATGCACTTTAAGAGGCTTTTCACATATTACATTCTTGGTCCCTGAGAACAACTGCCTGGTTTCCTATGTATCCTAACACCCAAGTCTGCTCTTGCTATGTATAGATACTCCATACCTTGTTTTTACTATATGGAATAAGGTTCTTGAGGTCCACAAAGCAGGGGTTTTTGTTCTCTATCTTATGGGAATATTAAATAAAGAATATAGATGTACAAAGATGTAGATGTTTGCCTATGACCATGGGAGGAAAAATTACTTTGGATGGAAAAGATGAAAGAGACTGTGCTCTCAGAAGGCCCTTGACTTAGGCAAGCATGCCCTCAGGCAGACTTGGCTTGAAAGAGATGAGGCTGCACATTCTTGGTTAACACAGATGTCCCATAGAACCTCCTGCCTTTATATATTTATATACATACTTCCCTGATTTCCAGGCTTCCCTTTTGCCTCCAGCCCCTATGTTCAGTAAAGGGTTATCACCATTTCTCCCTGCCTCAACCAGAATGCAGAGCAGAATCCCACCCACTCTCACTAGAGAGCATGTGAGTCTGGCAAAAGCTCACTAAAGTGGTTATGAAGTGGTTATAGGGAAGACTTCTGTTACCCAGTGTTCTATTCTACCCTTTTCCTCATATTTATTCATGCCCACTGAATGGGCATGATTTCAGATTACCCTTCCTCTCCACCTCCTCTGTTCATGCTTACACACCTGGCCCAGCTGCTCAAATCATTCCATGTAATGAGCTCCACCTTCTGCTGAAGGAGCTCTGGCTATAGATGAAAGATCTGTCCTTCATCTAATAAATGTATACTCATGGGACATCAAGCACTCAAAGGCACACCTGGGTGGCACTTGAAGGGAAGCAAAATATGGCACCCCAAAATATGCCTTTTTGGCATAAAGATTACCTTGAGTTCATTATTTTTTAAACAATAGACAGGGAAAGCTCTGGCAACTGAGTAGAAGTTACCATTTTGTAAGAAGAACTTACATTTATAAGGAAAATCTCCACTTGTAAGGGTGATTCTTTTTCTGTACCAGGAATGTTTCCAGGTGAAATGGGGAGATCCTGGGCTCTGTGGCCTTGACCCAGCCAGACATGAAGGAGTTGCTGAAGATTCTTGGTCTTGTCATGAGAAAGAATTCAGGGACAGGCATGCAGGACAGTGGATGAGTAACAGAAGTGGGAAAATTTATTAAAGTGAAAAACTCCAAAGATATGAGAGCAGTGAGATTAAGAGAACACTGCACACTCAGGAGGTTGGGGATGGGTTTCTATTTTTTATTGACAATTATTAACTTTGGGGTTGGATATTTATTACTTGGGGAAGGAAACAGTGTTTCCCACTTTTTGTTTCTAGGTTGGTCAGGGGTTTCCTGTCATGGCACCCACCATCTTGTGGCTGTCTGATTTGAACCAGCTTCTTGTGGAGTGCTGCGAGACAGGCCTCTGACCTTTCTGATAGCTGGTCATGACTTCCCCACTGCTGAACTCCAAATATCCTGTTAGAGTCTAACTAATGGTCTCCTCTAACAGCAAGACAAGGAAGACTAAATCTCTAGGAACTCTGATCAATGGAGAAGGCAAAGTCTCAAATCTGTATAACAACTTTATCTTTGTTTTTGTGCTTTTCCTGGTAAACTTTCATAACTGGCTTTCTCTACACTTACCCAATTTTTTTCTTTTGCCTTTAGTAAAGGTGGTATTTAGGAGATGGCTTAGGCCATTTTAGACAGTTGCACAGTTTCCCTGGGTCTCTCCCATGGATACAGGAGGCATATATGTTAACTCCTGTTTGTTTTTCTCCTGGTAATCTCTTCTTACAGGATGGTGGGGTCTCAGCCAAGAACATAGAAGGATGGAGGTGTTGTCAAAAACTGATCTCCATGCTTTGGAGCCGAAACATAATGTGAAGACAGAGTTTGGGATAAAAAGGATCAATAGCTTTATTGCTTCGCAGAGCAAAGGAGGCTGCAGCAGGCTAAGGCCGCCAAAAACCGCAAGCTTGCCTGGAGGAAGGGACTGGGAGGTTTATAGGGAAATAACAGAAATTAGCTGGTTTTAGCAGGAATTATATGTGCTACAAGTCTCATTAGTCATGTTTTCAGAATGGTACCAGTTTCCTGAAGTAAAAGGCCAAGAAAGGAGGAGGGGAATTTTCTGGAAGAGAGGAAAAAGTTTTGTTTTACTTTAAAATCCAAGTTCACTGAAGCATTAGTGTAGCCATTTTGATTTTTGTTCAACTTTATGTTTGTAAGTGGTTTCAGAGGGAAATTTATTTTTCTTTTTCTACAAACTTCTTGGCAGTTTTTAACATCTAATATTGGTCACATAAATTTTGTGTTTATCACATGTACCACCACACACATTTACTCTGTTTCATGCCCAGTGCTGATAACTTTACATCAATTACTGAATTTCATTCCCACAATAATTCTATAAAATAGGTCCTACCATTACCCCATACTGTAGGAGGAAAAACAGAGTCTCAGAAGGGTTAAAGAATATCACCTGAAGTTACATGATTAATGAAAGTTGGGGCCAGGATTCAAAACAATCCACACTTTTAATTACTGCCATATTGTAATACTGTGGTTTGTAAGAAATATACATTTGGTCATTCAGGCAATGAAATATCTATTTCCCATATATATCTAGTCTTCCTCCACAGTTCCTTGTTCACAGCTCCCCAAAACCTTAGAATTTCCTGAACTGACAAGAGCAATGGGAGATTCTTTTGTTATAATACTTGGTCTCTTATCCTGAGTTTCTGAAAAGCTTCAGAAACATGAGGTGAAATGGGTATCTTTTTATTCCCAACAAGTCCCTTTCCTCCACAACTGGGCTTATGTTAATGAGGTGACTTTTGGAAAACCCCTATGGGATGGGAACTTGTTGCCAAGGACACCAACCTTGAATAGATGGTTGAAATTTTCATTCCCACCCTCTGATACTGGGGAAAGAAAAGGGGCTGGAGATTGAATCATCAATGGCGAATAATTTAATTAGTCATGTTTATGTAACAAAGTCCCCATAAAAAGTAAATGAAGGGGTTTGGGGGGCTTTAGGTCAGTGGACATGTAGCAAGTGGGATAAATGGTACCTTCCCATACCACATCCTGAGTTATATCCCTTTATAATAAATCATTATCCTAAGTAAAATGTTTCTCTGAGTTCTGTGAGCCACTGTAGCAAATTAACCAAACCTAAGGAGAGGTGGTAGGAATGTATAGATCTCTCTGCTCAGAAGTATAGGTGATAGCCCAGGCTTGTGATTGGCATTTGAAATGTGTATTTTAAAAGGATTTCAATCTAGAATGGGACTGGAGGATATGAAATGGAAGATCTCATGCATGTATCCTCAGAAGAACAAAACTTAATAACTGTGAGACTGATTACTAATAAATGCTTGATTTACAGAAGACTGAGACTTATCTTCTGACCATCAAACACCCACCAAAAATCTCTATCCTCAAGCCAATGAATTTCTACTTGGAATCTGGCTGGATCTCCTCTTCTTTGTGTTTCTTGCCTATAAATACAGCCTGCCCCAAACCCTCAGTGAATTCACCTATAACTTGCTATACAATGTGTTTCCCAAATTTTAGTTCCTCTGCTATTCCCAAATAAATTTAATTTCTGTCAATTTGAGCTTGCCTTGACTTATCTCTTTGTTTAGGTTGGCAATATATGTGGGGAAGGGCAGTCTTATGGGGCTGAGCTCTTAACGTGTGGAATCTGGTGCTATTTCCAGGTAGATAGTGCTGAAATTGAGTTGAATTGTGGGACACCAGAGTCATGTGGAAATTGTCTCATGAACATACGCATTTGAATGAGGTATAGAATCATTAACTGGTATCAGGAGATTTCATACCTTGCCTTGAGTTCTATTGACCTTTTCCTTTCTATTAATTTTCATGTTTCAGCTATCAATGGATTCTTGAACACTGTACCTTGGAAGCTCATGTTAATTACTCTCCCTTATAGTATAGAAAATTAAAAAAAATATTTTATTTATTTTTATTTTTATTTTATTTTAGTGTTTTACTTTATTTTATTAACAGCTAATAGGTTAAAGTTATTTTTTGATGACATATTGGTACAAGAGGAAGAAATCTCCAAGCCACTTAACTGCTATTTGGGGGTACATATACTTTTATCTGCCTTTCAAAAACACTGATCATGGTGCAGTGAAGCTTTGCTGCAGGGTTGCTGCCATGACCCTCAAGGGCCTCGCAGTTTGATTGCTAAAGTACCTGTGCAATCAGACAAGGAAAAGTCATTCATGTTGATAAACAGCCCATTTAAAAGAAGGCTGCTTCTGCTGCTTCAGATAGATCTGGGCTTGACAAGCCTCTGCCTTTTGATGGCTATTTGACAATGGACAGGATTTTTAATCTTTTATTGATTTCATCCTCTCAAAGACCACTATAAAACCTACTGTTCAGGCAAAGCTAAGTTTATTAAACTTATTATAAAAAGAGAGACCACCGGCTTGTGTGAATCTCACAGTCTCAGAAAAAGGATTATTGGAGAAGGTTCCAGGCTAGGCCTTGCAAGACAGAAAAATGTTTGGGATCAGCCAGAGTTAATGACATAGTAGCTTTGCATTGGTGGTGAGGGCCTGGATGACAAGACTGGTCAGCTTTCAAGCCAGCTCCCAGTCCTTATTCTAAGAGTCAGCATTTCCTGGAACAAGAAACAGCAAATTTTGCTTATTTTCAGTATGGTTTCAGAGAGGAACAAGGAAGATGCTCTGTATAGTTTAAGACAGAAAGTTTTTACTTTCTATAATTCACTCACTTAACAAAGAATGCTGAACATAGCACGCTTGTGGTCAGGAGTGCCTCTCATAGGTCATTACAATGCCCATAATGTGTGACATACAGGTAGTGAAAGGGGAGCATAGTGCAGTTTAGAAGTGGTGCGGGTGGTAGAGTGTGTTCTGAGTGTGTTCTGAGTGCACATCCTAGGTGGTGGGTATTGTGAGGGCCATATTCCACAGTCTGAGAGATGTGAGCAATAGAAAAGGTGTGGTGTATCAAAAAAATGAATTACTGACCAAAATTCTGAAAGACTTTTCCAGGTGGAAAAGAAGAAAAAAGATATACAAGACAGAAGGAATAATTTTCTCAAAAGCACACAGTAAAAATTAGGCTACTATGTACTGGACAGAATATTCTGACTAAAATATAGCAAAAGGACAGACCAAGAATGTGGGCTTCTCACAACAGCTGTCAGTCTTCACCTATGGTCTCTGATGTGGCCTAGGCTATTGATTCCAGAAAGCTTTTGCTGAAATGAAGAGGTATAACCTGGGGAAGGTAAGGAAGCACATTGCTTCATTAGCACTCTTGGTGATGACAGCCTTGCTCTGAGACCACTAGAACCCCCTGAGAGGACAGACCCCAGGAAGGGCAGGCTCAGATCTGATGGCAGAAAGGCCCTGTGTATGCCCAAAGGTCTAAAGGGATGCTTTTTGTTACACTAGAAGGAGTAGAGATGGGGCAACAGCAAACTTTTTATGTGGAAACATCCTCCAGGACCATTTGTTTTAGGATGGTCTGGCACATTGAGATATGTTCCCTCTATATACACTTTTGTTCGGAGCTTCCATTATAAGTGGATATTAGATTTTGTCAAATGCCTTTTCTGCATCTGTTGAGATGATCACACACACACACATATGTGTATATATATATATATATATATAGAGAGAGAGAGAGAGAGAGAGAGAGAGAGAGAGCATGAGTGGGGGGAAAGGACAGGGAGAGGGGGAGAGAACATCTTAAGGTCTTAAGAAGTCTCCATGCTCAGCATGGAGCCCATATGGGGCTTGATCTCATGACTCTAAGATCATGACCTGAGCTGAAATCAAGAGTTGATTGCTTAACTGACTGAGCCACCCAGGTGCCTCAATGATAATATAACTTTTATCCTTCATTTTGTTAATGTGATATATAGCATTGATTTGTGGTTGTTGAACCACCTTTGCAGCCCTTAAATAAATCCCACTTGACCATACTGTATTATCCTTTTAATATATTGTTGGATTTGGTTTGCTAATACTTAGTGGAAATTTTTGCATCTATGTTCACAATGGAGAGTGGACTGTAATATTCTTTTCTTGTGATGTCCTTTTCTGATTTGGAATTGAAGAAATGAGGAACTTGTAAATGAGTTTGGAAGTGCTGCGCCCACTTCTGTTTTTTGGAAGAGTTTGAGAAGTATTGGTATTAATATTAAACATTCTTGGAATGTTTGGTAGGACTCACAGCTGAAGCCTTCTTGTCCTGGACTTTTATTTCTTGGGAGGGTTTTGATTACTGACTCAGTCTCCATACTAGTAGTTGGTCTATTAATATTTTTAATTTCTTCATGCTTTGGTCTCGGTAGGTTGTAAGTTTGTAAGAATTATTGCCCAACTTGTTGGTGTATGATTGTTCATAGTAGTCTCTTATGATCCTTTGTATTTTTGTGGTGTTGTAACATCACATTTCATTTCTGATTTTATTTATGTGAGTCCTCTCTCTTCCTTTCTTGGTGAGTCTAGTTAAGGGTTTGTCTAGGGAGCTGTCACATGAAATTAACAATAATAGGAAAGAACCAGGTCAGATCAAACTGTCTGGGGGAAAGTGTAGAGGGCATCTGGAAGACTTGGGCTGGGCAAAGGGATCACAGACAGGGACTGGGAGTCATAAAGCAAAGAAGTGATTTTGAGCCTGAGAGCTGAATACCTGCTCAATTACTGACAACCTATTGTGTTACCAACTGTTCAGTAGTGGTCAGAGGGAACAGTCCAGGTGCTTATGAACCCATGATCTGCCTATCCTACCTGATGAAGATCATTAAATGGAAGGAACCTCAGTACAGGAGATGACCAACTCCTCCTCTCAGGCTAGAGATAAGTTATTGAATCTTGGAACACTGCATCAAAACTAATGATGCATTTTATGGTGACTAACACAACACAATAAAAATTTTTAAAAAATGCAAATTTTGATTTGCAAGATCTGGGATATTTTAGTTCCAAAATTCTAAGAATCAGAACATTAAATCTATCCCAACAGCATTCAGTAAATGCTTTCCGAGACAGTTTTCTTACTCAAAAAGGTGCAAACATTCTAGCTTCAGAGAAGTTTCTGGAGAGAAAAGGCAGAGAGTGGAGGGGCTCCTGGAAAGGGCACTCTCTCCCCATCAGAGTTGCGCCTCTGAGGCAGAGAAATGAAATTACAGAATTCCAGCTATTATTGGACTCTGTGAGTAGAGAAACCCAGCATGGTGGCAATGTCTATGAAGAAGCCCCACAACCAGGGAAATGCTATCTAAATGTTAGAAAGAACTGTCTACAAACACCTATAGTACAAAGTTTCTGTGTATCCCAGATCCTGGGACACAGAGGGTATTTTGGCAGTGATGCATGTCCTTTTAGTAAGATTGACAATTTCCTAATGAGTCATGGAAGGAAAGTGTTCCAAATGGAGTAGAGGATTGTGTGCCAATCAAAGGGCAGAGTTTCAAAAATGGCACAGCTGTGAGTTTGCGCAAATGTTTAAAAATGTCTTCTCTTCAAGAAAAGGCCAATGGCATCATTTCTTTGGCTGCAGAGTAGAAATTATTCCTCAAGAGGCTGACATGGTGAATGTCAGCTTCCTGATATATGGCATTCTTTAGCAATAACTCCGCTATCCTGTCAGGCTCAAGGAAAGAAGGAACTTTTCATATGACCAGACTGTAGCTTGATGGGATCTCCTCTCCCTGGGAACCTCATATGGCTTCTTCCTGTAGCAACGTCTCTTGGAATGAGATGCTCTGTAGATTTTCTCTTCTTCAGTATCAAGAATGCCAAAAACAGCATATGCACTGAAGAAGCCAATCTGTTGCAAAGGTATTTGCACCTTGTAGTGCTGTCTGACAACACATAAGTCATGATCAATGAACTCTCAGTCCTCAGCATCAGACTTAAGCTCCTGAGAGGTAGAGGACTTCCCCCATGCTCCCTTCCCACAGGCAGTAGCCCATCTCTGATAACCTGGTGTGGGAGTACAAAGGTGAAAGGATCAGAGTCTTCAGGACTCTGAAATCTAAAATTCACAGTCTGATGGAGAGTGTGCTGTAATAGAGGTATGCATAAACAAGTAGGGAGAGAAGGAACAGATTGTGCTGGGAACAGCTAAAGCATAGTTGAAGCTATTTCTTAGGTTTAGCAGATTCTGCCAAAGGAATTGGAACCTGTTGTATTTCTCCTAAAATTCTGATGATGAAACATTTATGTTTAGAAATCCTCTCTTAGGGTCTTTGCATTATTAAAGTCCAAGAAATGATTGAAAGGGGAATGTATTTTAGACAAGACAACATTATGGCATTGTATGTCTATTCTGGGAGTTTCACTTGGGCTCAGAATTGCTACATTTGGAAAAGGTTCATTTGAATTCAGGAGAAACACTGAGCATCCTGTGCCCAGCTGCTTTCCCATGAGTTGCATCTATATTCCCATCTTTTGGGGAAGTGAGACTGTGAGACCAGGGCAATATCCATCCTTTATCTCTCTTTAAGGGGTAGGTATTTCTACTGAACCTCTACTCCTTTGGAGTTGGCCAGATCCAGGTCACTCTCGGAAGTTATGGGATCAGTTGTTGTTGCCCCATGTCATCAGGGAATCTAACTCCAGTGCACCTAGGTTATTAGTGCTCCATGCCTTAGCCATAATAAAATTTATTTGAGATGCTTCTGGGATAATGCATTTAAAATGAAAGTTATATATTTCAGTGGCATGAGACGAGATGAGATGAGATGAAGAAACTATTACCAATCTACCTGTCTGTTTTGACATAAAATAGATGGTGAGCAGTGTGGTGCTGCTGGCAGAACTGCAAAGGGAGAAGAGGGGAGGCCAAAATCCTGGGAAATTCTATGTATTCTTGGTTTCTTATGTTTGCTGATTTTTTTTATGTGGTTCTGTCTTTAAAACTAGAATGTTTTGTGGATGTGACCAAGCTGCAAACAGATATATTCAAGTAACCCTTTTACTTTAGGGTAGTTTAAGATTTATAGAAAAGTGGCAAAAATTGTCCTTATACCCTGCACCGTTTCCCTCATTAACATCACATATTAGCGGTACTTTAGTCACAGTTAGTGAAAAATTCAGATATGTTATTATCAGCTAAAGTACTTATTTCATTCAGGTTTCCCTAGTTTTAATGTAAAGTCCCTT
Organism: Meles meles; assembly: GCF_922984935.1. NCBI lineage: Eukaryota > Metazoa > Chordata > Mammalia > Carnivora > Mustelidae > Meles > Meles meles. The sequence continues at coordinate 114,729,930 of NC_060074.1, read as the reverse complement.
TTTTCTGCTTCAGAATCTCATTCAGGATGTAACATCTTGTTCTCATATCTTCTTGGCTACTCTGAAAATTTCTCATCTTTTCCTTATGTTTGATGATCTTAACACTCTTGAGAAGTACTGGCTAGATATTTTATAGAATGTCCTTCAAATGGGATTTTTCTAAAATTTTTTAATGAGTAAACCGAGTGAGGCATTTTGGGAGGAAAATCACAGAAGTAAATTGTAACTCTCATAACATCTTATCAAAAGTAAATACTATAGCAACATGAATTTAGTGATGAGGTACTCTTTCATAGGATTTTCCACTGTAAAGTTCCTTTTATTCAGCCTTTTGCTTACTCTCACTCTTTAAAAGGAAGTCACTACCTGGAGTCCACACTTAAGGGGTTAGGACTGATATCCATATCTTTGAGCAAGAATATACACATGATTTATTTTGAATTATTCTGAATAGGAAATCTGTCAATTGTCACACATTTCTTTCTTTATTCAGCCATTTCCTTATATCTGCATGGATTATTGGATTTTTGTTTTATACTTTTAGTTAAAATCCAGTGTGACTTTATTTATATTCTTGCTAAACTCTTCCTGCTTTGACCTCTGCAAGCTTTTCCAATCAACTCATGAGTACATTTGACATACTCCCATTTTTTTTTTGTTTAACTTTCTTACTTCTGCCACTTCAAGATGACCTAGGCTCACTGCCCCAACCTCAGAATCAGCTATTTCTCCAAAGATTCCTGGTAGAAACTAAGATATAGTCACAAAGTGTACTGGTTGCTACTGGTATGCAGTTGCTTCTAGGCCTTCCCAGTTGACAAAGGAAGGAAATATATGTCTGTATACTGACCCACTTATATACATAACTGCAAATATTTCTAAATGTATGCATTTGTTTCTGCAGTAAGCTAAATGAGAGATCACATTCATGTCTCCATTAACATATGGTTCATTCTGGCTTTCCTCCTTGCTGTAACCGCCCCCACCATATTAATAAACTGAGCTCCCACCATCCACTATCAATTTATATGATAGCTTAATTCCAGTAGGTATGCATGTAAATTTCAGAACTACAAACCTATAACCCTATTAACCTATACCCTTATGTGAAAAATGTTACCAACAAGAGCATAGGGCTTATGCATAGTGTCTTTTGCATTTAACCTCACAATCTTTACCCATTTCCAGAGTTACTTAAATCATTATCTTTTTTCCTCACCCCATTTAGTGAGATTATTTTATACACTTTTAATAACTTCTTTTGGTTATAGTATATAATCCATACTGGGATTCCCTGACCTCCTGAGTGATATTAAAAAAAAAAAAAAGAATGCATACATTAAGTTTCACTCTTGTTCTGAAATTCCTAGTTCAAGAACACCAGAGTTCTAAGGTTTTTGACATATGTGTTTCTCTGTGTGTGTGTGTGTGTGCGCACGTGCATGTGTCCCAAAAGTTCATTTTCACTTTTGTTTCCTTTGCCTTGGAGACATGTCTTCAAAGAAGGTGCTATGGCTGATGTCGAAGAAGTTACTACCTATGCTTTCCTCTAGGATTTTGATAGCTTCCTCCCTCACATTGAGGTCTTTTATCCATTTTGAATTTATCTTTGTGTATGGTATAAGAGAATGGTTGAGTTTCATTCTTCTATATAGAGCTTTCCAATTTTCCCAGCACCATTTATTGAAGAGACTTTTTTCCACTGGATATTTTTTCCTACTTTGTTGAAGATTATTTGACTACAGAGTTGTAGGTCTGTGTCTGGGTTCTCTACTCTGTTCCATTGGTCCATATGTCTGTTTTTATGCCAGTGCCATGCTGTCTTAGTAATCACAGCTTTGTAGAAAATCTTGAAATCAGGGAACATGATGTCCCCAGGTTTGTTTTTCTTTTTCACCATTTCCTTAGCAATTCAGGGTCTCTTCTGGTTCCATACAAATTTTAGGATAATTTGTTCCAGCACTTTGAAAAATGCTGATAAAATTTTGATCTGGATGGCATTGCTCTAGGCAGTATAGACATTTTAACAATGACTGTTTATATATATATATATATATATATATATATATATATATATATCTGTTATAATATTCCTCTGATCCATGAGCATGGAATGTTTTTGCATCTTTTTCTGTCCTCTTCAATTTCTTTCATGAGTGTTCTGTAGTTCCTTGAGTACAGATTCTTTACCTCTTTGGTTAGGTTTAATCCCAGGTATCTTACAGTTCTATAGTAAATAGAATCAATATTCTAATTTCTCTTTCTATATTTTCATTGTTAGTGTATAAGAAAGCAACTGCTTTCTATACATTGATTTTGTATCCTGACACATTGCTGAATTGCTGTATGGGTTCTGGTAGTTTGGGGGTGGAGCGTTTTGGGGTTTCCATATAAAGTATCATGTCATCTGCGAAGAGAGAGAGTTTGACTTCTTCATTGCCAATTTGAATACTTTTATTTCTTTATGTTTTCTGATTGCTGTTTCTAGGACTTCTAGTATTATGTTGAATAACAGTGGTGAGAATAGGCATCCTTGTGTTCCTGATCTCAAAGAGAAAACTGTCAACTTTTCCCCATTGAGAATAATATTTGCTGTGGGTTTTTCATACCTAGATTTTATGGGGTTGAGAGATATTCCCTCTATCCCTATACTTTGAAGCATTTTATTTAGGAATGGATGCTGTATCTTGTCAAGTGCTTTTTCTGCATCAATTGAGAGGACATCCATATTCATCAGGGATATTAGTCTGAAATTGTCCTTTTAATGGGGTCTTTTCCTGGTTTGGGGATCAGGTAATGTTGGCTTCATAGAAAGAATCTGGAAGTTTTCAATCTGTTTCTATTTTTTTAAGGTTTAATTTATTTGTTTGACAGGGAAAGATCACAAATAGGTGGGGGGGGGGGGTGTAAGCAGGCTCCCCGCTGAGCAGAGAGCCTGATGTGGGACTTGATCCCAGGACCCTGAGATCATGACCTGAGCCGAAGGCAGAGGCTCAACCCACTGAGTCACTCAGGTGCTCCCTCTGTTTATATTTTTTGAAACAGCTTCAAGAGACTAGATATTATTTCTTTGAATGTTTGATAGAATTCCCCAGGGAATCCGTCAGGTCCTGGGCTCTTTTTTGGGGGAAGTTTTTGATCACTGCTTCAATCTTGCTACTAGATATTGGTCTATTCAGATTGTAGATTTCTTCCTGGTTCAGTCTTGGAAGTTTATAGGTTTCCAGGAATGCATCCATTTCTTCTAGATTGCTTAACTTATTGGTGTATAACTGTTGATAATAATTTCTGATGATTGTTTCTATTTCCTTGTTGTTAGTCATGATCTCTCCCCTTTCATTCATAACTGTATTAATTTGGGTCCTATCTCTTTTCTTTTGGATTAGTTTGGCCAGTGGTTTACCAATCTTATTGATTCTTTCGAAGAATCAGCTTCTGGTTTCACTGATGTGTTCTACTGTATCTCTAGTTTCTATCTCATTGATCTCTGCTCTAATCTTGACTATTTCCCCTCTTGTGTGTGAGGTTGGCTTAATTTGTTGTTGATTTTCCAGTTCTTTAAAGAGTAAAGAGAGCTGGTGTCTTCCGGATTTTTTCTTTATCTTTTCTTTTCTTTTCTTTTTTTTTGAGAGAGGCTTGGATGACTATGTATTTCCCCCTTAGGACAAACTTTGCCATATCCCATAGATTTTTGACTGTGTCCAGAATGAATATTTGTCTTCATTCTCATTAATTTTCATTAATTGTTTAAGTTCCTGTTTGATTTTCTGGTTGATCCAAGCATTTTTAAGCAGTGTGGTCTTTAGTTTTCAGGAGTTTGAATTCCCTCCAAACTTTTTCTTGTGGTTGAGTTCCAGTTTCAAAGCACTGTGGTCTGAGAAAATGCACGGAATAATCTCAGTCTTTTGGTATTGGTTGAGACCTGATTTGTGACCCAGTATGTGGTCTATTCTGGAGAATGTTCCATGTACACTTGAGAAGAATGAGTATTCGGTTGTTTTAGGGTGGCGTGTTCTGTATATATCTATGAGGTCCATCTAGTCCAATGTGTCATTCAATGCTCTAGTTTCTTTATTGATTTTCTGCTTGGATGATTTATTACTGAGAGTGGCATGTTAAGATCCCCGCTATTAATGTATTGATATCAATAATATGACTCTTTATTTTGATTAACAATTGTCTTATGTAGTTGGCTGCACCCATATTGGGGATATAAATATTTACAGTTGTTAGATCTTCTTGGTGGATAGTCCCTTTAAGAATGATGTAGTATCCTTCTTTATCTCTGACCACAGTCTTCATTTTAAAATCTAATTTATCTGATATGAGAATCACTACCCCAGCTTTCTTTTAAGGCCCATTGGCATGAAAGATGCTTCTCCATCCTTTCACTTTCAGTCTGGATGTATTTTTAGGTTCCAAATGTGTCTCTTGTAGACAGCATATAGATGGGTCCTGTCATTTTATTCAATCTGCAACCCTGTGCCATTCTATGTGAGCATCTAGGCCATTAAGGTTGATAGTGATTATTGAAAGATAAGTTTTTATTGATGTCATGTTGCCTGTGAAGTCCTTGTTTCTATAGATTGCTATAGATTGTCTCTAAATTTCTGTTCTATGTCACTGTTAGGTTCTTTTTTTTTTTTTTTTTCATAGAATCTCCCCACCCCCCCTTACTATTTCATGTAGTGCTGGCTTGGTGGTCACATACTCTTTTAAACCTTGCCAGTCTTGGAAGCTTTTTATCTCTCTATCCATTTTGAATGTCAGTCTTGCTGGGTAAAGTATTTTTTGCTGCATGTTCTTCTCATTTAGAGCCCTGGATATGTCTTGCTAGCCCTTTCCGGCTTGCCAGGTTTCTATGAACAGATCTGAATGTTTTTCTGATGGACCTTCCTCTGTATATGAGGAGTCTCTTCCCCCAGCTTTCTCAGAAGCTCTTGTCTAAAATTATGATTTGTAAGTTTCATGATTAAGTGTCTTGAGGTCTTCCTAGTTTCATTGATCTTGGTGGGAGTTCTTTCTTCCTCTAGGACATAAACACTTGTTCCAGTCCCCAGATTGGGAAAATTTTCATGGAGAATTTATTCAACTATATCTTCTAATCTTCTGTTTTTCTCCACCCCCTCAGGAATCCCAATGATTCTGATGTTGGATAGTTTCATGGTATCATTTTTTTCCCTAATCCTGTTTTCATGGTTTCTAAGCTGTTTGTTCTAGGCCTCGTCCTGATCCTTTTTCTCTATCAGTTTGTCCTCTAGATCATTAATTCTATCTTCTGCCTCAGTTACCCTAGCTGTATTGAGATTTGATTTGATCTCATTGATAACATTTTTTAACTTCTTCCAGGTCAGTTCTCACTTCTGCCTTTAAAGATTCTAGCTTGCCACTGATGGTTTTCTCCAACCTAGCCATTGCCTGGATAAGTGTTACCCTGAATTCCCTTTCAGACATACTGTTTATGTCCACATCTAATAGTTCTGTTCTGTGGCAGAGGGCACAGTCTCTGAATTTTTCCTCTATCGGGTGCTCCTCCTCCTAGTCATTTTGGTTAGAGGTGGCTGAGGAGATGTATAGCTGAATATATCAACCACAATCCAGGCAAATTCCCCCTGGAACATTTTGGAGCAATCAGAAGTGACCACCAAAAAAAAAAAAAAAAAAAAAAAAAAGAGAGAGAGAGAGAGAGAGAAAGAGAAAAGAAAAAAAATAAATAAAAAGAGAGAGAAAACCCAGCCATAATGAGAGTCAAAAGTAAGATTTATGAGGTACATAAACAATAACGGACAAACTAAAAGACCAAAAAAAGTAAATCACGAGAAAGAGAGAGAGAAAATCCAGCCAAAATGAACCTCAAGAATAAGATTTATATATTACCAGAACAAAAACAGAGACATAGAATCACTGACAGAAGAAAGAGATGGGAGGGTGGTTATAAATCCTTGATGTGGTGGAGGAAGGTTGTTTTGGTTCTTCCTGGATGTTTCTTGACATCTTTGTTAAAGGACTCAACATTCCAGAGATAATGGGAGATTAAACCTGGTTTATATATAGGAGTAGTATTGATTATGGAAAAAGGATTACTTTGAAACTTATATCTATAATCATATATTTTTAAAAAAGAAGAAAAAAAAACAGGTATATGTATGAAAAAGTTCAAGTTAAAATGTTATTATGGAATTTGTTGTATCAAACCTCTAGTTGTATTAGTAAGTAGGTTAAAAGAATTAAAAGAACAAGAATCATGAGAACGAATTAAAAAAAAAACATTGTATCTATGAAATATACAGGTTTTAGAGCAGTACTGGGAGCTTAATATATTGTTTTCCCCTGAGGTTGTGGTTTTACAGTTTTATGGGGGCCCTGTGGTGGTTGTCCTCTTGTTCTTTTGGCTCGCCTTCTGGGGGAGGGGCCTGCCACATTGTTTTTCACTCAGTCTTGCTTGGGTTGAGTTGTCCTGCCCCCTATTAAGGGCTGGGGTCTGTGAAAACCAGTTTTTCAGAGGTTTAGTGAAAGCAAACTGCACCCAGACCTCCACCTCAGAGAGAAGCCTCAGTTTGCTCCCCTCTAGGTGGTCCAGAACACACAGACCCTCCACTTCAAACTCCACTGAAAAGCACAACCTCCCACAGGTGGTGCACACCCCCAGTCACCATCTCAATGGTCACTCCAGGCACCCGCTTCCCTTTGCACTCCCATGCCACTAAAACCACAAGCAACTTTGGTCCTGGGAGCTCACTTCTGGTGACTGCCTTTGCCAGGACTGCTTTCTGGGATCCAGGCCCAGGCAGGGCATGCTCAGACCCCATGGTCTCACAGGTTGCAGAAGACTGCCACTGAGAGATCCTGACCAGAGATTGCGCTGTGTTCTCCTAGGCACAGGCTTGGAGTCTAGACCCTCCACTGGCCACAGAAAGCTATAGTCCTAAAAAGCATCAGTTGGCACCCACAACAAGCTCTCTCATGCACCAGTGGGAGTGCGCTCACACCCAGCAGTTGCACAGGGCCCACTGAGCACAGAAAGCTGTGGACCTAGAGAGCCCTGACTGGGGTCCACACCAAGCTCTATCAGGCACAGGTGGGAGTGCAGCCAGCCAAGTGGTGGTGCAGCAGCTGAAATCTGGGGCTCAGGGACCACAGACTGGAGGCTCCACCACACTCTCTCTGGCATATGTGGTGGATGGCGTTGGCCATCCTGGGTCTATGGACTGTCACCTCCCAGTTCCACCAGTTGTCCCTTAAGATCTTTTGCTCTTTTTGAGTGCTTTTAACCAGACTCAAAGTTAATGCTAGTCCTCAACCACAGGGCACTTTTTTTTTAAATATTTTATTTATTTGACAGAGAGAAATTACAACTAGGCAGAGAGGCAGGCAGAGAGAGAGGAGGAAGCAGGCTCCCTGCGGAGCAGAGAGCCCGATGCGGGGCTCGATCCCAGGACCCTGGGATCATGACCTGAGCCAAAGGCAGAGGCTTTAACCCACTGAGCCACCCAGGCGCCCCACCACAGGGCACTTTTGAATTGGGGTAGTACTTTCCAATGGGTCACTTCTGGTAGTTTCCCCCCCTTCTTCTTAACATCTGATCTCAGTCTGAGCATTTCCACTCTGCTTTCCCTCTCCACTGATGTCTTCTGCCCCTGTAGAGATCCAGAAGTGTATAATCTTGCATCTCAGGCTGATTTTATGGGTGTCCAGAGTGTTCTGGTGGATATTAGCTCACTTTAGGGGACCAGTTGAAACAGGGTCTCCTCCTTCTCCACCATCTTGCCCCTCCTCTCTCATGCTCTCCCTCTTTCTCAAATAAATAAATAAAATATTTTTTTAAATCACCTATCCTTCACCTTGTCAACCCTCTCTTCTCCCCAAACCATGGCACTGCTTATCTGTTTACTGCTTCTGTGGTTTTGTCTTTTTCAGAATGTCAGGTAAATAGAATCGTAAACGAAGTAGTCTTTACAGAGACCAGCTTTTTTCACTTAATAACATGTATTTAACATATATTCAAATCTTTATATCGATAAGGAAAATCTGTGTTCTGAGGTGGCTGACCAATCCAGCAGGGGAATACCTGTCCCAGCCCCAGGACCATTCCAGGCTTTCCCCTAGCCCTACTGGCCACAGCCACAAGAAGGACACAGGTACAGATATGGAAGTAAAAATACATAAAATACCCCCTAAGTTTGTGCTTGGGGCTCAGACCTTGAGAGATTACTCTCTTCTGGGTCCACTGCATGAAATAAACTTCCGATCCTCCAAGGTCTCCGAGAGCCACTTGTTTCTTTTGTTTGTTTGTTTTGTTTTTGTTTTTCTTTTGATTTGTTTTGTTCTGGCCAGGATCCAATTTGTGTTCCATAAGAGTACAGCTTTGGATAGATCATTTCCTTTCGTTGCTGTCTAGTATTCATTTATGGATGGAACCACAAGTACAGATGTATTGCAATTTGATTATCCACTCATTCACTGGATCATGGTGTTTCAAGTTTCTAGAATTACTAGTGATGCTACTGTAAGTATTTATATACAGGTTTTTGTGTGGACTTTTTTTTTAATCATTTGGGTGAATACTTTATAGTGTGATTGCTGGATTTTATGGCAAGGCATTGTTCAGCTTTGCAAAAAGTGTCAAACTTCTTCCATTAAAGTGTGAAAATTTTGGAGGCGTCAGGGTAGTTCAGTTGCTTAAGCATCCAACTCTTGATTTCTGCTGTGGTCATGGTCTCTGGGTGTTGGGATCAATCCCCCTGTCAGGCTCTGTGCTCAGTGTGGAGGCTGCTTGAATTTCTTTCTTTATGACCCTTCCCCTGCTCATGTATGCATGTTCTCTCTCTCTTAAATAAATCTTTAAAAAAAATAAAAGTTTGTAATTTTGTATTCCCATATCAGTGATGAATTAGAGTTTCTGTTATTCTGCATCCTCACCAGTAACTGATATTGTAAATTTAATAAAATCAGTGAACAATACTAAACATGCTTTCCTCAAGTGCACATGAAATGTTCTGCAGGATAAGCCCAATACCAGGTCACAAAACCATAAATTTGAATAGACTGAAATAATATAAATAATAAATATCACTGTCTTAAAAAAAAATCCCCAAACAAAATTTCCAATCAGATAGAATGAAACTAGATATCAGTCACAGAAGGAATCTAAAAATTCAGAAATTTCTAGAAATTAAACAACTCTTTTTAAAATAAAAATTATAAAACCAAACAAATGGACCAACTAAAAAAGAGACAAGCAAACAAAACAACAACAACAACAACAAACCCCAAATTCTTAAATACAGAAAATAAACTAGTGGTTATCAGATTGGAGAGAGGTGGGGGTATGGGTGAAGTAGATCAAGGGGATGAAGAGCACATTTATGCTAATAAGCACTGAGAAAGGTATAAAATTGTTGAATCATTATATTGTACATCTGAAACTAATATAACTGTATATTAATTATACTTGAAAAATTTTTTAAGAATAATGTTTAATATAAAATGAGTCATGGAAATCATATATATTTAAAGGGTAAACGTGCTGGATATACATATACATACCTGTATATACATTTACATGGTGAAATGATTATTCAAGCTAATTAACCCATCCACCACCTCACATAGTTAACATTCTTCTTCTTTTTCTTGTCATGAGATCACCTGAAATCTCTTCTTTTTTTGCAGATTTCTGGAATACATATAGTATTAGCTATAGTGATCATGCTGTACATTATCTAGACTTATTCATCCTGTATAACTGTAATTTTGTACTCTCTGACCAACATCTCCCCATTCTCCTCACCTCTTTCCCCTTGGTAACCATTATTCTGTTCTCTACTTCTAGAACAACAAACTTTTTAAAAAGATTTTATTTATTCATTTGAGAGAGAGAGAGAGATTGAAAGCACACTCACAAGCAGGGACAGAGGCAAAGGGAGAAGCAGACTCCCTGCTGTGATCCTGGGATCACAATCTGAGCTGAAGGCAGATGCTTAACCATTTGAGCCATCCAGGAGCCCCTAAAACAACACACTTTTAAACAAACAGTAAATCAAAGAAGAAATCACAAGGGTCGCAAATGGCATGATTTGCGACGACGTGGATGGAACTAGAGCGTATCATGCTTAGTGAAATAAGTCAATTGGAGAAAGACAACTATCATATGATCTCCCTGATATGAGGACATGGAGAAGCAACATGGGGGGGGGTAGGGGGATAGGAGAAGAATAAATGAAACAAGATGGGATTGGGAGGGAGACAAACCATAAATGACTCTTAATCTCACAAAACAAACTGGGGGTTGCTGGGGGGAGGTGGGATTGGGAGAGGGGGAGGGGGCTATGGACATTGGGGAGGGTAAGTGCTATCGTGAGTGCTGTGAAGTGTGTAAACCTGGCGATTCACAAACCTGTACCCCTGGGGATAAAAATACATTATATGTTTATTAAAAAAAAAATTTGGAAGGGGAGGCGAACCATGAGAGACTATGGACTCTGAAAAACAACCTGAGGGTTTTGAAGGGTCAGGGCTGGGAGGTTGGGGGAACAGGTGGGGGTAATGGGGAGGGCACGTTTTGCATGGAGCACTGGGTGTTGTGCAAAAAGAATGAATACTGTTACGCTGAAAAAATAAATAAAATGGGGAAAAAAAAGAAATCACAAGGGTAATTAGAAAATACCTAGAGAAATGAAAATAAAAACAAAAAAAATACTTGTGAGATATAGTGCAAGCAATGTTGAGAGGGAAATTTACAGCTGTGAAGACATACACTTAAAAAAAGAGGAATGATCTTGGGTATCAACCCTTTCTCTGTGCTGTCATTTGCAAATATCTTCTCCCATTTTGTGGGTTGCCTCGTTGTTTTGTTGACTGTTTCCTTTGCTGTGCAGAAGCTTTTGATCTTGATGAAGTCCCAAAAGTTCATTTTTGCTTTTGTTTCCTTTGCCTTTGGAGACATGTCTTCAAAGAAGTTGCTGTGGCTGATGTCAAAGAGGTTACTGCCTATGTTCTCCTCTGGGATTTTGATGGATTCCTGCCTCATGTTGAGGTCTTATATCCATTTTGAGTTTATCCTTGTGTACGGTGTAAGAGAATGGTTGAGTTTCATTCTTCTATAAATAGCTGTCCAATTTTCCCCGCACCATTTATTGAAGAGACTATTTTGCACTGGATATTTTTTCCTGCTTTGTCAAGGATTATTTGAGCATATAATTCTAAGTCCATATCTGGGCTCTCTACTCTGTTCCTCTGATTTATGTGTCTGTTTTTGTCTAGTACCATGCTGTCTTGGTGACCACAACTTCGAAGTAGAGCTTGAAGTCAGGGAACATGATGTCCCCAGCTTTGTTTTTCTTTTTCAACATTTCCTTAGCAATTCAGGGTCTTTTCTGGTTTCATACAAAAACATATAATCACGTCAAAAAATGGGCAGAAGACATGAACAGACACCTCTCCAAAGAAGACATACAAATAGCTAACAGACACATGAAAAAATGTTCATCATCATTAGCCATCAGAGAAATTCAAATCAAAACCACATTGAGACACCACCTTACGCCAGTTAGAATGGTCAAAATTATCAGGGCAAGAAACAAGAAGTGTTGGAGAGGATGTGGAGAAAGGGCAACTCTCTTACATTCTTGGTGTGAGTGCAAGTTGGTGCACCCACTTTGGAAAACAGTGTGCAGATTCCTCAAAAAATTAAAAATGGAGCTATCCTATGACCCTGCAATTGCACTACTGGGTATTTACCCCAAAGGTACAGATGTAGTGAAAAGAAGGGCCATTTGTACCCGAATGTTCATAGCAGCAATGGCCATGGTCGCCAAACTGTGGAAAGAACCAAGATGCCCTTCCATGGATGATATGACTAAAACAAGGAGATTGATTCAGCAATAAAAAAATAAACAAACATCTTCCAACAACAATAAATAAACCCTGAACAAGATGGTTTTCCTGGTAATTTCTACCAAATCAAAACTGCAGTGAGATACTGCTTCACACTCATTATCATGGCTTTAATTAGTTAATTAGAGGATGTGGAGAAATTTGAACACCAGTGCATTTAATGTAAAATGAAGCAGCCATTGTGGAAAGTAGTTTGGCTCTTCCTCAAAAAAGTTCAACATAGAATTACCCTATGAGCCAGTGATTTCATTGCTAGGTGTATACGTAAGATAACTGGAAGCAAGATTTCAACCAGATACTAACATACCAATGCTCACAGTAGCATTATTCACAATGGCCAATAACCAAAATGTGGAAACAACCCAAATATCCTTCAATAGTAGAATGGATAAACAAAGTATAGTATACACATAACCTGGACTATTTTCAGCCTTGAAAAGAATGCAATTCTGATACATAATACAATATGGTGGAACCCTGAAAACATTATGCTAAGTAAAATAAGCAAGATACAAGGACAACACATAGTGTATGATTCTTCATATATGAGGTACCTAGAATAAGCAAATTCATACAGATAGGAAGTAAAATAGAGGTAACCAGAGTCTAGAAGGAGGGAGAATGGAGAGTTATTATTTATGAGTGCAGTTTCTATAGAAGATGATGAAAAAGTTCTGGAAATGGATAGTGATGAGGGATGGTTGCACAACATATTGAATGTGCTTAATGCCACTGAACTGTAAATGGTTGAAAGAGTAAATTGAAGGGAAACACTTTAACTCCCACAGGTGATGCTAAAGTACACAAGGGTGGGTAAACTTGACCTTAGGTACCACTCCACCAGTAAGGAACACCCCTCGAAATAAGCCTCTTTACATTTCACCCTCAGGGTGGTGGTGTAAATGAAAGCTTTAAGTCCACCCACCTTGTATTTTAATGCCCATGTACCTTGGGCACACTCCTTAACTTCCCTACTCAATTCTCTCATCTATAAAATCTGGATGTTTCACATTTCATGTTTTTTCTTCTTTTTTTTTCTTTTTAATTAAACAGAGTACTTCATAGAGAAGACTTAGAATGGTATATGACACCTGGTGCACTTGGCGGTGATAACTATGATCGTGATGATGGAACATCCTAAGTCAAAATTTGGGCATAGGTTCTTACATTCGAACAGCATCAGAATCGCACAGAGAGCTTGTTAAAACACTTTCTTAGGTCTGGAGCAGGGCCAGGGAATTTGCATTTCTAACAAATAATGATCTCAGATAACACTCATGTTGCTGGTCCAGGAACCACACTTTGAGAACCATGAACTTAGAGCTGTCGCCAAGATCCCTATCTGTTGAATGATCCAATGCTTCCAGGAAGTTCTCTGCTTCTAGAATGTAATTTTTAAAGAATATAAATTTTAAAGAATATAATTTTCCTATCTAATAAAAGGCAATATTTTCTGGCCTATCTGACATATATAATCATAACATTTATAATTCACCCAACCATCTCAAAAATGCATATGCACTGACACTAAGTTTTAAAATTTGCATTTTAGAATTTGATAAACTCACAGTGGAGTTTCTGAAAACCTGAGGATGACTTAGACATGTTCCAGGGAGAAAAAGCCAGTGAGAAACCTCATCTGAAAACTCGCGTCTTCCTCTTGCTATTGGAACCTCTCGTACGTTTGATGGTGGATGGGCGTCTGCATTAGACTTTCTAATAGTGGTCCTTCTCACAGCTTTCTGTCACACCAGCTTGACTTTGAGAAATGTAATGAAACAAGCATTGGCAGATGCATTGTCATCAGAAACCACTGGATAAAGGATTCAAGCCCTTTCCTTGTAAAAGACAGAAGAAAAGTATACTTGGGTTTAAAGCCTGGAATTCTTATGTACTATAGGTACATGGACAAGTTATTTGACCTTTCATAGTGTTTGAAATCTCACATATAATATTGGAAGAATAATTGCTATGTACTTTGAAGGGTTAGCATACAGTAGAAATATACTTGGCATATAGCAGAAATCCAGGAAATGACCATTGGTACTGTTTTTAGCTGTTATTGTTTGATGATCTCAGGAGTAGAGATTTAGTCTGAGTCTCCATGCTTCCTGGTCATGAAACAAAAATCACACTGATTCCACATTTCTATCTTTCTCTTCTTCTTTCTCTTCCTATTCTTTGTCTCTTCTTCCTGCCTCCTCCTCTCTCATGTCTCCAGTGGAGAAACCTCCGTAGACAGGTTTCCCAGCATTTTTCTAGAGTGTGCTTGTATATTGCCCCCTCCTGCATTTCCCTTTCCTTATACCCAATTGGAAAAGACAGCATTCTAAAGAGTTTTCTAATTCCACTTGAGCATCTCCAAAATCAGTTAAGATGAGGCGAGCAGCACCCCATGCAGTCTCATCGGTATGCCGTTCGACTCAAGAGTGCTGGGTACTGTAAATGACACATGAATTATGTATGCTGGGGCTCAGTATAACATTTAGCATGCCTGAAGCACAATTTGCCTTTTTAGAGAAGGTCATTTTGATTTTGTGATTTTGTGATGTATTACACATCCACATGCCTCTCAGGAGTCAGGGCCCTCATACTGGTGTCTGAGAGCCTGCTGACATGAGCCCAGGGTGCATCTGCAGCCCCTCTGTCCCAGGTCCTGTGATCAGTGTACTCAAATCCTTGGCCCATTTGTCCCTCCCTCTGTGTCAGATCTTTAGATTTTAATTCTTTCTTTTACCCAGAAATGTGCTAACTTCTCAAACTGTAAGCTGAAGTTCAATTAAACCCAGCCTCTCACTCTATGCCTCCTGGTAAACATCATCTCCAAATATCCCTTTGCTCTGTGCACCTGGGCTTCAGCTCTCTCCAGTCCATCAGAAATGCCACTGCTACTCCGGGGGGGGCATCCTCCTCTGCTCATGGGACTATGCTTCTCTGCACAGTTTAGACCGGAGACTTGGTTAATCCGCAGAGTATATGTGAAGGGTTTCAACAGTCCAGGTGTGTTACTTAAGAGAGTACATTTACAAAAAAAAAAAAAAAAAAAAAAAAAAAATTAAAACGTAAAAAAAAAGAGAGAGAGAGTACATTTACTTTCCAGAATACTTTTATTTACTATTTAGTTTTAATTGTCATAACAATAGTTCTCAAAAAGTTGGATATAGTCTTTCTCCGATTGACTTATTTCACTAAGCATGATACGCTCTAGTTCCATCCACGTCGTCGCAAACTTTCATATGATCTCCCTGATATGAGGACATGGAGAAGCAACATGGGGGGGTAGGGGGATAGGAGAAGAATAAATGAAACAAGATGGGATTGGGAGGGAAACAAACCATAAATGACTCTTAATCTCACAAAACAAACTGGGGGTTCCTGGGGGGAGGTGGGATTGGGAGAGGGGGAGTGGGCTATGGACATTGGGGAGGGGAGGCGAACCATGAGAGACTATGGACTCTGAAAAACAACCTGAGGGTTTTGAAGGGTCAGGGGTGGGAGGTTGGGGCAACCTGAGGGTTTTGAAGGGTCAAGGGTGGGAGGTTGGGGGAACAGGTGGTGGGTAATGGGGAGGGCACGTTTTGCATGGAGCACTGGGTGTTGTGCAAAAAGAATGAATACTGTTATGCTGAAAAAATAAATAAAATGGAAAAAAAAAAAAGTTGGATATAGTACCTGAGAACTGCAATCAACATACTTCCTGTTTCCTGTGCTAAACAGTATTGGACCAAGCAAACATAACTTTGGAAAGCACTTGCTCCTAGAAGATAAGACTGAGGGTCACATAAAATAGCTTCCTTAACAAAACTAACTGCTTGATACAGAAATATTCACTTTAAGACTCCTACCTATCGGGGCGCCTGGGTGGCTCAGTGGATTAAGCCGCTGCCTTCGGCTCAGGTCATGATCTCAGGGTCCTGGGATCGAGCCCCGCATCGGGCTCTCTGCTCTGCAGGGAGCCTGCTTCCTCCTCTCTCTCTGCCTGCCTCTCTGCCTACTTGTGATCTCTCTCTCTGTCAAATAAAAAAAAAAAAAAAAAAAAAGACTCCTACCTATCTGTGACCACTGATCCTAATCCATTATGCAAAATCCTTTTCAGTTCCTACCAATCTTTTCTTATAAGGCCTGATTTAATGTGATCTGGCTCATACCCTAAAAACATATAATTACTTTTCCTAGAGTCCTCTCTCTGAGATGCTGTTAGAATTCTGTCAAGTTGGTGTTCTTCTTTACTGTGGTAATTAAATTGAGTTTTGCTTTATCAGAAGATTTTCTAGTCTTTTGAAGGGCTGTCAACCTACGGCCCAAATGGGTAACAATGTCATACTCATTAGGATATCACAGGATCATTATTTATGTACAACACCCAGTGATCCTTGAAATACTGCATCAAAAACTAATGATGCATTTTATGGTGAATAACATAACACAATTAAAAAGGTAATAATAGGGAAAACTAAGTGTGTGTTGTGAGGGCCAATATGGAAACTCCATACTTTCCCTTATAGTTTTCTGTGAGCCTAAAAATGTGATAAAAATAAAGAATATATATATTTTAATGAAACAAACAAGAAAAAAGGACATCATAGGATCTGCTCAGTTCTCTAGAAAACAATGAAAATCAGAATGGTAACAACAACAGAAACTTCTAAGTAGAAAAAACATTATAAAATACATGCTTCAAGGGGAGGCGAACCATAAGAGACTATGGACTCTGAAAAACAACCTGAGGGTTTTGAAGGGGCGGGCGTGGGAGGTTGGGGGAACCAGGTGGTGGGTAATAGGGCACGTATTGCATGGAGCACTGGGTGTTGTGCAAAAACAATGAATACTGTTACGCTGAAAAAAATAAATAAATTAAAAAAATACATGCTTCACATTTCATGTATTTTACCATTTAGAGAATTTCTTCACTCCTCCTCAAGACGTTTGTTCCTGCTTTCAATGTAATTCCGAGAGCTTTGGTTGCCTGATACCCCAGCCTACATCAAATTAAAAACTATTTTTTTTTAATTTTAAAGGATTTAAGGAAGTACGGAAATAGAGTTTCTGTTCAGAACCAGAGAACATGGGGCTGTATGCTTTGTATCTGGCCTTAATGATCAACTTCACACTTCTGAATATGTCTGTGAGGGTATCCCTGGAAGAGATTAGCATTTGAATCCTCAGACTGAGTAAAGAAGGTCATCCTCACCAATGTGGCTGGACATCATCCAATCTGTTGAGGGCTCAGATAGAACAAAAAGCTAATTCTCTGTCTCTGTTATTGATGTCCATCTTCTCCTTCCCTTGAACTTTGGAATTCCTGTTCCTCTGGCCTTCAGACTGGGACTGATTTACACTACCCACAGTAGAATTGCACTCTGTGCTAAAGGATAAACCCTTAGCACCTGTGGTCACCCCAACCCAGGGCCCTTCATGTGCCCATGCTCCTGCTGGCCCACACTGTGTGTCCATCCTCAAACACTGAGATGGTCTCCTTCTCTCAATGTCTAATTTCTTCTTCTTTTCTCAATCTCACCATCTGTTGGAGGTATATCTGCTTATATGAGTGAAAGTTAAGTGAAAGGTTGCCTTCTCAGTTGTTTTGCAGTTCCTTCTTGGTATGATGGACAGATTCCTCCTGTGTCCCAGCCACTTGTGTCAGATTTTGTGGGACACTAGTGGGTATTATCTGTTTCATGTGTCCAGCACACGATGATTGAGAGCAAGCTCCTTGTCAGGCAACTGCCAGCAATGACTGCCTATTGTAGAAACAGCTGTCTAGTAAGGGAGATGGAAATTATGAAAAAAACAAAACAAAACAAAATATGTGAGTGCAGTGTGAAGGAAGGAAAAAAAAAAAAAAGCAGTGTTTTGATTGAGAATGGGAAGGGTTATCTATGTAGGTGTGCTGCTCTCAGTCTTGAGCAGTGTTCCCCTAAACATTCAGGCAGGTGAGGTGACCAGGCTTGGTGGAAGCCAGGAAAGGAGAAGGAGACTGCTTTATAGGTTGGTTGAAGGGATTCGTGAGGACCAGAGACCTAATGCATGTTGCAGGATAGTGTTCAGCCTGAATTCCTGCATGATACCCAGCTATTCGGCTTAATACCTTGTATACTCAAGGTATGAGCGCAAAGCAACAAAGAGGTTGCTGGATGTTGCCTCTTGGCCAATGAAACGGTCACACATACCTAAGGGCACTCAGGTGGCCTTGCAAACACCATGCCCTGGTCCTGGTCACCATGAAAAGGATTCCAGCCCTATAGAGACTGGAGTGAGGCAGGTGCCATATAGTGTCACCCAGCACTCTGAAGACATCTGTACTTCCTTTAACCATCAGGCTTGGTTTGAACTCCAGGCTGGGAGCACTGGCTGATACCAAGTCACTGAGGCCCTTATTTTACTTTTTATGCACATGCCCTGTTTTTGTGTCTAGCTTGAACCCAGTATGACACCTACACTTCCGCTTGTTCCAGGGCATGTCTCCAGCCAGACGGATCTCACAGAAGTCCACACAATCTGTCCCAGAGTCTGTCCCAGACTGGGAGGAGGCTCAGCCAGATTCTGTGTGGTCTGTGTCAAGTATGTCTTGTAGTTGAAGTAAGTGGCCAGAAGGACCAGCTGTTAGAACAGTGCTGCAAAACCTTTGATGTCAGCCTGGCAATGACACAAAGGGAAGTCTGTCTCTGGAAAGCTGCTTTCCCGCAAAATGAACAGTCAGGCACCACTGAAATGTCACATTGAACACTATATTCAACCCAGGAGGTCACCAAAGGGCAAAAGTAAATGTCTGTAGCAGATTAAATAAAAGTCTCCATGAGGAAACAAGGCCTTGGTCTGCCAGCATGAATATGTTAGCAATAATCGCGCTTCGGATAAACGCCATTGGCTACAATATTGCCACTGCGCAAAGCTTCCAGCATGAGTATTTTGAAAGAAGGTGGCCTCCCCACAGTCCTGGACTTCCAACCCCAAACTTGGCACTGTGCTGCCGTGATGGGACAGTCTGCACATCTCCCTGTTGTTTATGTGAAATGACCTTAGAAATTCAGTGAATGTGTAATTTTTTTTTTTAAATGAAAGAAGGTACAACAGATTTCCGGCTCATTCTGCCCATTCTGAAAAGAAGAAGAGGCATGGTCGACCTTCTGTGATGGTGTCATGGCTTCCCACTCTTGAAGGAGGTGGTATGCATGGGTAGGGAGAGGGCACAAGGTGGCCAGTCCCTTGGGACTGTGTGAACATATCAGTAGAAAGTTCCATCTCAGCTTCAGAGTTAATTCTGGACACTTGAGGCTGGCTGAGTCTGTGTGCAGGGAGGACATAGGTCAGACTGGGAGAAGCCTATCCCATAATATGAAAACGGTGTGGCAGGAGTTTGGAGGAGAGAGGAAAGACTGGCTAGGAAGGGGAAAGTTGGAGGCCTGGATGGCAGGCAAGTATGTACTGGGAGACTGTGGGTGTGGAAGTAGGTGGAAAAGGCCAAAAGCAGAAGAAATCCAGAGTGTAAAAGAGGGACCAGCAATAAGTGAGGAAGGTGAAGCAGACAATCCACACAGTCTGGGCTTAAGTAGGAGCTTGAGGGGCACAGCTATAAAGGGAGGGAACAGGCTCCTTCGACCCAGTGTGGCTTCCTGGTGCCTTGGTGCATGGGGTGGCCTAATGAAGCCCATCTGGATGTGTTTATTCTACCTGCCTGTGAAAGGTTGAGGTCAAGTCTCTGGATTCGATGGGGAACTTCATAGCCCTCAAGGTCTGCTCTCTTGGCACCTTGCTTCTGCAAGCCTTTCTCTTTCCCAGGCTCTATAGGCATATTTGGTCTCAACTTCTTCATGTGTAACCACAGCCTTGCTGGAGATGACACCTGCATTTGGGTTTTCAGGATGGATTATACAGGCTGTGCTGATTTTTCACCAAATTCAGATGCCCAGAGGGCATAGATGCCCTGGGCATCTATGATACCATTCATAGAATCTTGAAAAGTCCTAAGTTCAGAACATAAATTCCGTGGAGATGGATAAAATATGCGAAACTATCTGGCACAGAAATGAATGTTCTCCTTTCTATGCCCCTCAGGGGTGCATATTTTTCTTGGTCACAAGGGTAGACCATAAAACTGTCCAATGTACTAAATGATCGAGGTGTAAAATCTATTTATTCACGTATTCATTCATTTTACAAACACTACCACATGTCTATTACACATAGGAAAAAAAGTCACTCTGGGTGACAACAGTGACAGCATCATGGACTTTGTCCCAAAAGCACTAACTTGTCAGAACCTGGGTGTTAACTTTCTCTGTGACCCAGGGCTCAGTGGGAGGCACTTGGAGGGCTCCCTGGGAAAGCTTGTTGATAAATGTCACCCTATCTAAGAGGCCTTAAGACCTGAAGAACCTGCCTGACATACTGTCCTCCTTTTTTACTTTTTCACAAATAATGACTAATGCACCCAAGTTGGAATGCCTTAAAGCACCATGAAAGTCGCTAATTTCAATCACCAAACTGCCACACGATTTGCCAAGGACAAGAGGATGGCGGCTGTTATGTACAGGTCTCCCATCCCCCTTTTAAAAATCATGCCATTCATAGCTGCTGTTCATATGAAGTGGTCAGTAATCTTTCATACAATTAGCTTCCAGTTTAGACTGTAGTTTCATAACCCAGAGTATAGCTAGAGCGGACCTCTTGGCAGTGTTCCAGAATTCACCCAGTGTCACATGGACAGAAAGCCACGCGGAGACTGTCATCACTGTGGCCCTTCCAGATCGGGGAGGAGGTCTGCGATTCTGGTGCTGAGGAAGTTGGGTGGCAAAGCACGTGCTCTGCAGGCTGCTGCTGAAACTCCATCTCTGTCCTGCCGTCACCCGAGACCTAGAGCTCGGAATGAATGAGTTAGCAGTGCTCTCAGCATGCTGATGGGGAGGCCTTGGGTCCAGAGGGGAGCACAAACATGAATGAGACCTCATCTCTGTCCTCTAGGACACAAGATGCAGGTTTCTTCAGGACTAGAATTTAGCCTTTTTATTTTTACATTCTCAGACTACAACACAGACGTGGCACATGGAAGGGCCTAGAAACACAAATCAATCAATGGAGTACTTTCAGTCCAAAATCTATTGAAAATCTCTAGTACTACTTCTCAGAAAGATAATCATACCTATGCAAATCTTTGAGGGATTAGGCTAATATCAACAATGACACAATTGTTCTAGAACTCCAATTTTGCATTAGGCAAAGCCAAGGAAATATGCCCAAGCTGTGGTCAGTGAGATGTTTCAGCTCTCTAATGTGTAGAAATTTGTTTGCAACTGTAAAACTTAGATTGAAGTAAATAAGTATCTTACCTTAGGTTTCTAAAAAGAAGAGTCTGAAACAAAAGTCTGAATGCAGGTAGAATATTTGGAAAGGGAATTCATGCAATAAGAGAAAGAGGCAAAGGGAGTGCAATGGGGGAATGCCAGCATAAGGAAACACTATAAATTTGGCTATGGCCACCATCGACTTGGGCTCAGTCCCTCTGGTTTACTGAGTAAATGTACATTGTAACTGTCCCTGTGGGGGACCACAAAAGGACCACTGCTTTCCACCCCCCACTAATGAGTATTCCAAGACATGTGAGTGCTACAGCACAAGAGCTTAAGCCCTGAATTCAAATTCTTCATTTGAAAAATGACTTCCTATTCTTTATTCTCCACCATTTATTACCAACATAGACAAGTTATTTAAAACCTCTGTGTGTCCATTTCTTCATAGGCAAATGGGCAGAATAATAGTATCTATTGATTTGATAGGGAGATAAGGTTTAACCATGGCATAGGGTACTTGGAATTTTGCTCAGGAGGAGCTAACAGGCTTTTCCTTATTGAACTTGTTTGGTTGCTGTTTCCTGACCTTTCCTGAAGACTCACCTGAGATCTTGTTAGAAATTTAGATTCCTAGGCCTCTACCCTACAGAAGTTTTGAGATGGACAGTTTTCCTTAGAACTACCTTTGCAACCTTGCTTAAAAGAGTTTGCTGTGGTGTGAGCATGTATGTTACTTGCTTATCTATCCTGAACAGGGACAGAGAAAACCCTTCTAAGAGGTTGAGATTGACAGGATATATTCATTCTGGTTTGTCAAAGTTCATCTAGAATTCTTTCTCAAAGAATTCTCAAAATAACACCTTCAGGAGGGACCCAAAGGCGTGGAATGCCCAGGAATTTGGTTTCCAAAGCCAAGGAGGTTAGGAAGTGATGAATAAAATGTCAGGAAGTGATGGGTAATGGAAGGAGAGGCTCAGCTGATGGGTGAAGTCAACAGTAGTAAGTAAGTAAATGTCTGTCTTTTCCCCAGTGAGTTGGTCTGGATTAGCACAGGGTCAATCTAGAACAAAATACAATAGATGAGGAAGAAATGACAATGAATCTTCAGGCATGTTCCTTCTCACAGGAATGAATGGAGACACAGAGCACTGTCTCCTTGGCCCACATCTCCATGGATAGCTCTGCCTGAGATTCTGGTTTTTGGAGAGTATATGTGTGCTTCTTGATGTCTCCTCACCATGCTTGAAAATGACAGCACTTTTGCCGGGGAAGAATGGACCCAGATAATGAGAGGATGTGCAATTCCAACTGAAATGGCTGGGGAGCCCTCTGGATGTCTCAGGACCCCCAAAGAGAAATAGGGCAGGACAGGCACCTGCAGAAGGTGACCCTGTCCCAGGAGGGGAGGACAATGTTCTCCCCCCAAGGACCTCAGTGTATTTTCCATGGGTGGTAGACAGGGAGCTGGGATAGAGGAGGCTGCTCCTTCATCACTCACTTATATCTCAGACAGTGGCTGTGTCCCCTGCATCTATCACTACCTGAGTTCTTCTTTCTTAACTGTACTCATTGTCCTCCTCCACCTCCTCTGTACCTCTCCATGTCTTCTGACTCTTTCCCTCTCTTCTTCTTTACATGATCTTTCCGTCCATCCTGCAGTGGGTGCCTTGCTCCAACATTGTTCTCCTCACTGACACTCTTCTCAGGTCCACTGCAATCAACTCACACAGCCCTCCTGGCCTGAGGAGCTCTCAGTTTAACCCGTGCCACCTGCCTTGACCACCCACCCATCCCAGGTCAGCTCCTTCTGATGTCTCTTGCACAACTTGACCTGGACTTCAGTTGTGAGCACATCTTTTTTTTAAGGAAGGTGGAATGCTGGCATCACCTGCTTCCTGGCCTCCCCTGGAAGGTGCTGGGATCAGATGGGAGGACTGCAGAGCACATTGGGGCTGGGCCGGGCACCATAAAGGCCACTACAAGATGTTGGTAGTCTAACTTACTAAATCAACAGACCCCAGAACACATGGGAGTTGCTAAGGACGGTCAGTCTCATGTGGAATAAACCTTGCCATGTGTTCCCTAGAAGAGGACTGGCAGAAACTGGACCCTGGGTCAGCGTGACAGATGCCAGACAAGACAGGTAAAATATAGAAGGCCTAGATAAATTTGAATTTCATATAAACAATAGATAAATTCTGGCATAATTATGCTTCATGCAACATTTGGGACATATTTGTTGTGTGTGATAGGCAAAATAAATCTCCTATGGGAACAGCCTAATCCCAGAAACTGAATGTGTCACCTTACGTGGCAAAGGGGAGTGAAGGCTGCTAATGAATCTAAGATAGGAACATTATCTGGATTATTTGTGAGTCCAATGGAATCACAAAGAACTTCAGGAAAAAGGAGGCAGAAAAGTCAGTATCAGAAGAATGCAGGGTGAGAAAGACTGGTTATTGCTCTGAAGATTGATAAGGGGCCGTGGGCCAAGGAATGGGGCTGCATCTAGAATTTGGAAGGGAGGAGGACATGAATCCTTTCCTGAGGCCTCCAGAAAAGAATTTACACCTGCTGACACCTTCACTGTAGCCCAGTGAGGCCCTTTTTGGACTTCTGACCTCCAGAAGTATGAGAAAACTTATGCTTTAAGCCACTAAGTCTGTGGTAACACGGTACAGTAGCAATAGGAAACGAACACATACACTTTAAAAAAAAGAATTGTTCATTTGAAATTTAAATCCAATTGAGTGACCTGCATTTTATCTGGCAACTCTAATCAAAGCCAGTCAATCAAAGGGGGGAAACCTGGTCAGAACTCCCATGAGGGATAGTAAGTTTGCACAGTGGGGGCCAGGCAGGGGACTCTGCATCCTTCTTTTGATTTGCCTGTGCTGCCCCACAGGTGCGGTGTGAGTATTCATTACAGTAAATATTAGAACACACGAGTTTCTAGCACACAGTGAGTAGCAGACATTGTTTCATTCCCATGCCTGGCTGATGGCAGAAGAATCCTAATACCTGCCCATGGCTTGGTTCTCCAGCATTTTCAGATGGGCACAGCCTGATGGGGGTGCTGATAGGAGGCAGAGTGTGTTGTGGGGGGTTATGGCATTCCTTTGAGCATATCAGCTGTGGGTATACCTGAGACCCAGAATTCTACTGGCAGAAGTAAATTACAGGCCAGGCAGAACACCCTTACAGACCTTGAAGTATAAGACCCAGAGCCACAGCAGAGGCACAAGTGTGACCTCCTCCCACCAAGTCTCATCTGCCTCCCTGCTGTGGGCATACTGCCCTCAGAGCGCTTTCTGACTTTCTCTGAACCACATTTAGGAGGCCAAGTACTGCCCACTGGCTGAGAGCACGTATGCTCCTTAACTCTTTTTTTTTTTTTTCATTATTACTTCTACTTTTGTTTTATTTTTTTATTTATTTTCAGCGTAACAGTATTCATTGTTTTTGCACCACACCCAGTGCTCCATGCAGTACTCTTGAGAGTCCTTTGCCACAGATACATTGCTAGGGGATTTCCGAATGCAGAAACTAAAAACAGCTGCAGGCAAATGCTTATCCTGCTCTCAACCAGTTCTTATCAAGGAATCCCATGAATAAAATGCAAGAGAAAAAGGGGGCTTCTGATTGCTAACTGGACTTCTGCTCTGCTGCAGTGAAACTGGCCACACTACAGGGCTCTCCTCTCCTCCCTCTGTCTTGGAGTCCCTGTGGTAACAGGGAGGGAATGGAGGCTGGACATGTAGGCAAAATGGCTATTACAGCAAGAGATGACTCTGGAAATCCAGCAGTGGTTTTAGGACACTACGTTAATGTGCCTGGAGGAAATTTTCATCACATAATTCAATGTAGGAGAGCCAGGCTGGCCCAGGGCCTCACACACCTGCTTGGAAACACTTAGAAGCCCTCTCCAGGCCTCCTCCATTAGCTCAGGTTCAGTCCAACAAAATAAAATAGATGTTAAGACATTAAACAGAAGGTGTTAATCTAATGCTGTCACTTTCAAGTTTAAAAGCTTTCCAAGGCTTCCACTGCCCTTAATAAAGTGCCAGGATTCTCAGTGCACCATGTTCAGGTGTCTGCCCCTCTCCTAGTTGCATCTCCTCACTTCCCTGCATGTGATCACTCTGGCCTCAAAAGCATGCCATACCCTTTCTACCTGAGTGAGTGTGTGCAGCCTGTTCCTCCTGCTATGTACCTGGAATGCAGGTGTTTGACCACTCCCACTCCCAGCCTCTTCCTGGTCCAGGCTTTGCTCCGAGCTAAGCTTCCTTCTCTTCATTTTTTTTTTTTTTTTGGTCCTGACTGAGCTTTCAGGGCTTCTGGGAAGTGGGGGACTACTCCTGTGGGCTGGGGGTACCCTTCTTGGTACTTCCAGAATAGCTTCCTTCCTCAGTTTCCTCAGTTTTAGCACTGATCACCCTTTAATGGGCCGGCATATTTCCTTGCTTGCCTTTTCCCTCTCCTCCCCCAATAATAAGCAGTTTGGGGGAAATATGTTCACTGCTGTTTCTCAGTTGAAGTCATATAGAATCACTGGAAGATTGCTCCTTCTGGTAGAATACACCACCCCCAGAGGCCCAGAAAGGAAGGAGTAATCATTTAGATCACATGGAGTAGCCAGCAAATAAGGAGGAAGATGTCCTTCTACCAAAACTAGTTGAGTACGTGCTATGTAACATAGCTCATTGCCTTTGGTCATCCGTTCTACTCAATTGAGGGCCGCCAGTTACAGGTTCAGGGAGAGGAGCGGAAGCAGCTCCATGCCCACTCTGGGGTCTCCAACTTGACCTACCCTCAGAGCTCTTTCAAGGCTCTGCAGTGACAGGTGTCCCCCTCTGCCTTTTGTGACCTGTCTCCCCAGCTGCCCTCCCAGGACAGGGCGATCATCCTCTCCCTAACCCACTATTCAAATACAAGGCCTAAAGATGCATTGAAAGCCATGGGCTAGGAAGAATAAATGTAGAGATAAAGACCCATTTCTCTGACATTCACTGCTCAGAAAGAGGAGAAGAGTGGGCGCAAGAAGCAGGGGAGGGGGGATGGAGGGTGTTAGAAGCCGAATTGTGCCCCCCTCCAATTCATATGTTGGAGATCTAATCTCAGTGTGACTGTGCTGGAGATAGGGCCTTTACAGAGGTGATTAAAGTTAAATAAGGTTGGAAGGGTGGGCCCAAACCCTAGAGGGGATAAGAAGAGGAGACTGGGACACACACTTGCACAGAGGAAAAGGCCACGTGAAGTCACAGGGAGAAGGCAGCTATGTGTAAGCCAGGGAGATGGGCCTCAGGAAACACCAACCTGCCAGCACCTTGATCTGCACTCCCAGTCTCCAGAACTGTGAAAAAAATACTTTTTTGTTGTTTAAGCTGCCCAGTCTGTGGTATTTGTTCTGGTGGCCTGAGCTGACTAATATGGATGGGGGATGTGAAATGGGGAGCAGCAGTCAAGGGGGTAAAGGGGGCTTCACTTCACAGAGGAGGCAGGGGTTGGTACAAATCCCATTTGGGTCAGATAGTGAACCCCAGGCATGCTGGCCCCCTTGTCAGTATCTATTTTCTCTTCCATTGCACATTGTGTCCCAGATCCTCCCCCTTCCCTATGTAGCAGGCAGCTATTAATTATCCCCACTTACCAGCTAAGGGAACTGTGGCTTCTAGATTGTGTAACTAGCTTGTAATTTAGAAACATTTAGGGGTAGGTCTCCTGAACCTTCTTCTTAAATCCCACATAGCAATTCTGCTAGGCCACTTGACTCAGACTATGCAGAGTAACTCTGAAAACTCCAGAATCATTGCAGGCACTTATATGCAGCTGCTTTGTTTATTGGGCCTGCTAGAAGCAAAGCCAAGTACAGGCTTCTATCACAAGGAGATAGACACATGATCTTGTCTGCAGTAGGCAGGACAATTCTGGCTGGCAAGTGCCTCTGATAAGCCTACCGAGAATGGCAGCATCAGGCCGGAGCACTGGTTCCTGTTGGTGGAAGCTGCTTCCCTGCCAGCATGTCGTGAGGGCTGAGGAGAACAGGGTTCTCAGGACAACCCAACTGACTGAAGGCAGTTCATTACCCCAGGCTGTTGGCCTCATGGCTGGTGAGGAAAGCCCCTCAGCTTCCTCCTCCACAGAACCTTCAACAATTTGTGTATGACTCTCCAGTGCTGGGAACAACTGGTGCGTGACAGTGTGCATATGTGTGTGTGCCTGTGTTTAAGGGAAGGGATCCTATAGCTGTCTGCCAAGCCCTTTCTAGATGAAGACTGTGTCTTGGGGAGTCCCCTTGACTCTTGGGTGAGATCTGAGTTGAGCCTTGCAGGTGAGTGGATGAGGAGGGTAGGAGAGTTTTGTGTCTTGGCCCGGGGTGGTCGGGGGTGAGGGGGTTGGGAGCTGTGACCACCTAGCCTGGGCATAGATACACTATTTGGGAACAACATTTTAATGACTCAAACCCATTCCCTCTGAAAGATAGCAGTTTAAACACACTATATTTGAAAAGACAAAATGTGCAAAAATAAGATAAGAACTTGAACCAGGAGTAGGGAGAATTCTATGGGGGGTTTTTCCTTTCAGAATTACCAATATAAACAATCCATTTTTGTATTACAAACTAGTATGGACACACAGCAACTTAATTGCATATTTGTTATGACAAGGTGATTTCCATGACTGATAGAACTGCAGAGTTTAATTGGGGAGGGAGAATCATATAACACTTGTGTCAAGCTGAATGAACATCAGCTACAAATCCATGCCTCTGCTTAGGGAGAAGCTATACTTCCAGCAATTTAGCCTGAGGCTGGGTCACTGAGCCAGTAGAGCTCACTCCTTCCTTCCTTCCTTCCCACTGGGCCAATGTCAGCCTGATTTCCCCACAGATGATGAATAGAGGTCCTCTTCTTAGGCCCCAGTTCTGAAGCCTATCTGCAATGCTCCTTTGGGCTTTTCAAACCTTCCACACACTCTTCTAGACTTTTCTAGATTTTCTTCATTTTCTTCAGTTTCACCTACCTTTCTGGGGAGATGCAACTTGGCTGGGGTGTGGAGAGGGGCCTGCAGGCTCTTGTACCAGAATCCTTACTTAGCTACCTTGGGCAGCATCAATTAACCTCATTTGCCCATCTCTAAAACGTGAAGAACGATGTTCATTCTAAAAGGTGTTTTTAGTTTTAAATGAGTTATAATAACAAAATTCCTGTATAAAAGGACATCCCTTCTTTTTATATAGCATTCATGTTCACATGCCATATCATACCATCCCATACAATTCCTTAATCCTCTTTAGACACAGCGTCACCCATCACTTAGCTTTGAGAAGCACCTGTTGTCTCTTAAATATTGACCTCCATTGTAGTGGGTTTACATGATTAATCCTAAAACATGCTTAATCTTCACCAGACTGAATGTGAGTTCTTAACCTTGTGGGTGTCATGATCCAGATATTCCCAGGGTGGATCTGGCTGGGTTTCTGAGGAGTGGGAAAGAAGTGACCCATCCTCCCTGAGGTTTTCTTGCCCATTCATTTGGCACACAACAAACATTTATGGATTTTTCAAAATGCTAATCTCAGGTCAGCTAAACCCCTGGGTTGGCTGCAAGGAGCCCTGGGTCCTCACTGACTCACCACTTCCTATCTGATGAGGATGTACTTGTACACTCCTGTGGATAGCTCACTGTCACATTCTTTTTTATTCCTTAAAATGCTTCCTGTGAAATGAGGATGTCATTGTGCTCTCAAAGTGACTCTTCGTGCAAACCTTGCCCTGCCTCAGTTAACTTAAACAGGACAAATGATCTGTGATTTCCTCTAGTCAAATGTGTATATTTCCTTCATGTATTTTGCTTTGGTGACTTGTCTGTTCCAAAGATATCCTTCCATTCCAAACCCCCCCCCAAAAAAACTTTAGGTTTTATTTTCCTCATGTAAGCCTGACATTTGCCAATTCTCCTAGTTTCATCTGTCGGACCCATCCCCTTTCTGTGGGTCTGTAATAATACTGCTGTCATAGATCAGGTTTTTACATGTGTACAAATCTATATTTGGTCTCTCTATTTTATGCCACTGTTGTTTTTTCCAGCTCTTACAATAATATTAATTTTAATATTAATTTATTTTAATTTTAATTAATGTTTTAATGACTAACACCTACTAATAAATGTTGGATCTAATATTTATGTAATATCACTTTATTCTTTTATAAAAATCCTCTTTGATATTATTGGGCCTTTAAAATTCTGTATAAATATTAAGATCAGATGGCAAGTTTCAGGAAAAACTGCTGGGATTTGGGTTAGATTAACATTGAATTTTTAGATTAGCTTTGGGAGAACTGACATGTATAAACTATTGAGTCTTGGCAGCTATCAGCATGATAGTTATCTCCATTTATTCATCTTCTTATGCTTTTTAATTAAGTAATAATTTTTATACACAGAGGTCTTACTCATATTTATTTAAAATTAGTTTTATATAATTTTCTTTGTTTTTGTGACTGGACTCTTCTATTTTATTGCCTGTTCTAACTGGTTATTGAAAATATTAATTTCTGTATATCCATCTTAGATCCAGATGTTCACCTTAATTGGATCTAGTAGTTTGTAAACTTTCTTGGATTTTCTAAGTTATAATGTCTCTGCCTTTTGTTCTTGTTTTTACATGACTATGTTAAAGGAAATTTTTTTAATGATTAATCATTATATTAAGTGTTTTGGGGAGTTTTTTGTTTATCAAATTAGGAAATTCCATTCTATTTTTGACTTATTTATTTTGTTTAATTTTTAAAGATTTTATTTGTTTGAGAGAGGGAAGAAAGCATGAGTGCAGGTGAGGGGGTGGCAATGCAGAAGGGGCAGGGGAAGAGGAAGAAGCAGTCTCCCTGCTCTAGGGGCTCCATCCAAGGACCCTGATATCAGGAGCTGAGCCAAAGGCAGATGCTTAATGGACTGAGCCACCCAAGCACTCCTGTTTCTGACTCATTTAAATTGCTTGTTTATAAGCCATGGTACTCTCGATTAAATCCTTTTTGGTGTCTATTGGGATAATCAAAATATTTTCCTCCATTAAAATGTAAGTAAATACATTAATAGGTTTTTCTATGATTTATT
The DNA here is from genome assembly GCF_922984935.1 of Meles meles. NCBI lineage: Eukaryota > Metazoa > Chordata > Mammalia > Carnivora > Mustelidae > Meles > Meles meles. Next base: position 114,699,631 of record NC_060074.1, on the reverse strand, counting down.
TTAATTATACCAAAAGATTTCCAAGATAAATTTTTTTCACATTTTAATAATTCTGAAATTGAAAAGCATCTTATAATTAATAGTCTGTGAGAGTATTAGAATGGAAAAGTCTTTCTTTCGTAGTATGTTAAATTTGATGTTTTATAATAACATCTCATCTTAAATGAGATGCATTAATAGGTTTTCTAATGATTAAATATTTAGCAGTCCTGATATAAATCTACATTAATTATTTTGTTTAGGGTATTTGTACTTATTTCATAAGAGTGGCTATGATTTTTTGCTTTATTTGCCATCTCTTATTTTATTCCATTTTATGAAGTAAAATTGATATATATTAGGGGCACCTTGATGGTGGTCTGTTAAACGTCCAACTCTTGGTTATGGCTCAGGTCATGATTTCAGGGTCCTGAGACCAACCCCTGCAAGGGACTCCATGCTCAGTCAGGACTGCTTGATTTTCTCTCCCTCTCTCCTTCTGCCCCTCCCTCCTGTGTTCTCTCTGTCTCACTGAATACATAAGTAAATCTTCTAAAAAACTGATGTATAATATTGTATTAGTTTGGAGGGTACAACATAGTGATTAGATATCTGTGTATATTGCAAAATGATCACAATATCATTATATCATCATATAGAACTATATTTTTTCCCATGATGAGAAATTTAAGGATCTAGTCCCTAAGCATCTTACAAATACAAAGTACAATGCAGTATTATTAACTATAGTCACTACACTGTCCAGTATATCTTCATGATTTATTTATTTTATAACTGGAAGTTTATGCTTTTGGAGTCCTTCACCCATTTTACCCATCCCCAACCCCTGTGTCTGGCAACTGTCAATCTGAATCTGTTCTCTGAATCTATCAGATTTTGAGAGTGTGTGTGTTGGGTTTTTTTTTTTTTTAGGTTTTACATATGGTGAAATCATATATTTGTTTCTTATTTCATTTAGCAAGGATGCCCTCAAGATCCATCTATGTTGTCACAAATGGCATGATTTTCTTCTTTTATATGGCTGAATAATATTTCATAGTGCATATATATATATATATATATATATATATATATATATGATCACTTCTTTATCTATTCATTTGTCAGTGGACACTTACGTTATTTCCATGCCTTGGCTATTGTAAACAATGCTGCAATGAACATGAAGGTACATATATCTGCTTGAGTTACTGCTTTCATTTTCTTCAGATACAGACCCAGAAGTGGAATTGCTGGATCTATGTGTAGTTTGTTTTTTTTTTGCCTTATTTTTCATTTTATTTATTTTTTCAGCATAACAGTATTCATTGTTTTTGCACAACACCCAGTGCTCCATGCAAAACGTGCCCTCCCCATTACCCACCACCTGTTCCCCCAACCTCCCACCCCTGACCCTTCAAAACCCTCAGGTTGTTTTTCAGAGTTCTATGTGTAGTTTTTTTGAAAAAAATCCATACTGTTTTCCATAGTGGCTGCACCAATTTACACTCCCGCCAACAGTGTACCAGGCTTCCGTTTTCTTCACTTTCTTACTAAAATTTTCTATCTTTTGTTTTCTTGACTAAAGCCATCCTAACAGGTAGAGGTGATATCTTATTTTGGTTTTGATTTGTATTTCCCTAATGTTTAGTGATGCTGAGCACCTTTTCATGTACCTGTTGGCCATCTATAAGTCTTCTTTGGAAAATGTATGCCTATATTTCATGTGGATATTTTTGTTGGTGTCATTTCATTTTGCTTTGTTTTATTTATTTTTTGATATTGAGTTGTATGAGTCTTTGTACATTTTGGATATTAACCCCTTACTGGGTCTATAATTTGCAAATAAGTCTCCTATTTAGTAGTTTTCCTTTTCCTTTTTTTTTTTTTTTTGATGGTTACCTTTGCTGTGCAAAAGGTTTTAGGTTGACATAGTGCCACTCATCTATTTTTGTTTTTTGGTGTCAAATCCAAAAAGTCATTACCAAGGAGCATACCATTTATATTCATCTAGGAGTTTTATGGTTTCAGGTCTTACAATCAAATATTTAATCTGTTTTATGTAATGTTTATATATAGTATAAGATAATTACTGGGTTTCATTCTTTTGTAGTTAATTTCATTCTTCTGAAAATTGTCCAGTTTTCCAATCACCATAAATTGAAGAGATTGTCCTTTCTCCATTGTATATTTTTGGCTTTTGTCAAAATTAATTGAACATATATGTGTGGGTTTATTTCTAGGTTATTTTACTCCATTGATCTCTGTGTTAGTTTTTGTGGTAATACCATACTGTGTTAATTACTATAGCTTTGTAATATTTTTTGTAATAAGGGAGCAGTTTGCCTCCAGCTTTGTGCTCCTTCCTAAAATTTGTTTTGGTTATTTAGAGTCCTCTGTGATTCCACACAAATTTTAGGATTTTTTTTTTCTATTTCTGTGAAAAACACCAATGGAATTTGATAGACTGTACTGAATATGTATATATGTAGTATGGACATTTTAATAACATTAATTTAATTAACATTTAATAACATTAATTCTTCCAATCCATGAGCATTAAATATCTTTCTATTTTTTTCTGTCTTCTTTAATTTTTTCATCAATGTCTTATAGTTTCCTGTGTATAAGTCATTCACCTCTTCTGTTAAATTTATTCTTAGGTATTTAATTTTTCTTTTTCTTTTTTTATAAAATTGAAAATACAGTGATTTTCTTAATTTCTGCTTCTTTCTTTTTAAGATTTATTTATTTGACAGAAAGAGATCACAGGTAGACAGAGAGGCAGGCAGAGAGAGGAAGGGAAGCAGGCTCCCTGCTGAACAGAGAGCTGGATGTGGGCCTTGATCCCAGGACCCTGGGATTATGACCTGAGCTGAAGGCAGAGGCTTTAACCCACTGAGTGACCCAGGCATCCAGGCATCCCTCCAGAGCCAGGAAATTTAGAGGTCTCTCCTGGGAATATTTGCCTAAATCAGAGAACCAGAGAAGGGTAGGAGTTATTTTCTGGGAGATACCAGTGAGCTGATTAGAAGCAGACAGAGAGAGCACAAAGATTATGTCTACTACCCTCTGTTCCTTGACAGAATGTCCATATGTCTTTAAGTGTATGCCAAACCAGAGAGCTGCCCCTCAGACGTACCTTTGGACAGGTAAACAGGTTTATTAAAAAACAAAACAAAACAAAACAAAAACAAAGCTGTGGGCATGTTTTAGTCTATTGTCTATGCAGTGTCCTGGGGTGGTAACCTGCCAAGAACCAGGCTACTGAATTGTTACAGTTCTATGTTATTCAGGAATGCAAACACTCCTGGATACCAGAGTCAGATGATCAAGGGGTATTTGCTGGGTAGTAGCCACAAAAACTGTGAAACCAACACCACATTCAGGAAACCTGAATGTTAACATCACTAAGCTGCCCTTTCCTGCTATCCCTTTATGGACACACCTGCCCAAGTAATCCCCATCCCTAAGAAGTGACAACCAATACTGTTTACTATCTCCACAATTTTATTATTCTGGGATTTTTATATAAGTGGAATCATACAGTATGTGACATTTTGAGATTCGTTGTTCTTATTCAGTGGAATTTTCTTAAGGTTCCTTCAGGTAGTTTTGTGTATAAATAGTTAATTCCTATATTATTATTTTATTTTATTTTGTATTTTTAATTTAATTTAATTAAATTATTATATTTTCTTGCTAAATAGTTTACCATGGTATAGATGTATCACAGTTTGCATAACCATGCATCTCTTTTTTTTTTTAATTTTATTATTATTTTTTATTTGTTTATTTACAGCATAATAGTGTTCATTGTTTTTGCACCACACCCAGTGCTCCATGCAGTATGTGTCCTCCCTATTACACACCACCTGGTTCCTCAACCTCCCACTGCCCCCCTCCCCGGCCCCTTCAAAACCCTCTGGTTGTTTTTCAGAGTCCATAGTCTCTCATGGTTCATCTCCCCTTCCAGTTTCCCTCAACTCCCTCTCCTCTCCATCTCCCCATGTCCTCCATGTTCTTTGTTATGCTCCACAAATAAGTGAGACCATATGATACTTGACTCTCTCTGCTTGACTTATTTCGCTCAGCATAATCTCTTCCAGTCCCGTCCATGTTGCTACAAAAGTTGGGTATTCATCCTTTCTGATGGAGGCATAATACTCCATTGTGTATATGGACCACATTTTCCTTATCCATTCATCCGTTGAAGGGCATCTTGGTTCTTTCCACAGTTTGGCGACCGTAGCCATTGCTGCAATAAACATTGGGGTACAGATGGCCCTTCTTTTCACTACATCTGTCTCTTTGGGGTAAATACCCAGCAGTGCAATTGCAGGGTCATAGGGAAGCTCTATTCTTAATTTCTTCAGGAGTCTCCACAGTGTTCTCCAAAGTGGCTGCACTAACTTGCATTCCCACCAACAGTGTAAGAGGGTTCCCCTTTCTCCACATCCTCTCCAACACACGTTGTTTCCTGTCTTGTTAATTTTGGCCATTCTAACTGGAGTCAGGTGGTATCTCAATGTTGTTTTAATTTGAATCTCCCTGATGTCTAGTGATGTTGAACATTTTTTCATGTGTCTGATAGCCATTTGTATGTCTTCATTGGAGAAGTGTCTGTTGATATCTTCTGCACATTCTTTGATGTGATTATCTGTTTTGTGCGTTGAGTTTGAGAAGTTATTTATAGATCCTGGATATCAACCTTTAGTCTGTACTGTAATTTGCAAATATCTTCTCCCATTCCGTGGTTTGCCTTTTTGTTTTGTTGACTGTTTCCTTTGCTGTGCAGAAGCTTTTGATCTTGATGAAGTCCCAAAAGTTCATTTTCACTTTTGTTTCCTTGGCCTTTGGAGACCTATCTTGAAAGAAGTTGCTGTGGCTGATATCGAAGAGGTTACCGCCTATGTTCTCCTCTAGGATTCTGATAGATTCCTGTCTCACGTTGAGGTCTTTTATGCATTTCGAGTTTATCTTTGTGTATGGTGTAAGAGAATGGTTGAGTTTCATTCTTCTACATATTGCTGTCCAGTTTTCCCAGCACCATTTATTGAAGAGACTGTCTTTTTTCCATTGAATATGTTTTCCTGTTTTGTCGAAGATTATTGGACCATAGAGTTGAGGGTCCATATCTGGGCTCTCCACTCTGTTCCACTGGTCTATGTGTCTGTTTTTATGCCAGTACCACGCTGTCTTGGTGATCACAGCTTTGTACTAAAGCTTGAAATCGGGTAACGTGATGCCGCCAGTTTTGTTTGTGTTTTTCAACATTTCCTTAGCAATTTGGGGTCTCTTCTGATTCCATACAAATTTTAGGATTATTTGCTCCAGCTCTTTGAAAAATACAGGTGGAATTTTGATCGAAATGGCATTAAAAGTATAGATTGCTCTAGGCAGTATAGACATTTTAACAATGTTTATTCTTCCAATCTGAGAGCATGGAAGAGTCTTCCATCTTTTTGTGTCTTCTTCAATTTCTTTCGTGAGTGTTCTGTAGTTCCTCGAGTACAGGTGCTTTACCTCTTTGGTTAGGTTTATTCCCAGGTATCTTATGCTTCTTGGTGCTATAGTAAATGGAATCGATTCTCTAATTTCCCTTTCTGTATTTTCATTGTTAGTGTATAAGAAAGCCACTGATTTCTGTACATTGACTTTGTATCCTGCCACGTTACTGAATTGCTGTAGGAGTTCTAGTAGTTTTGGGGTGGAGTCTTTGGGGTTTTCCATATAAAGAATCATGTCATCTGCGAAGAGAGAGAGTTTGACTTCTTCCTTGCCATTTTGGATACCTTTTATTTCTCTTCGTTGTCTGATTGCCGTTGCTAGAACTTCTAATACTATGTTGAACAAGAGTGGTGAGAGTGGGCATCCTTGTCGTGTTCCTGATCTCAACGGGAAGGCTGCAAGCTTTTTCCCATTGAGGATGATATTTGCTGTGGGTCTTTCATAGATAGATTTTATGAAGTTCAGGAATGTTCCCTCTATCCCTATACTTTGAAGCGTTTTCATCAGGAACGGATCCTGGATTTTGTCAAATGCTTTTTCTGCATCAACTGAGAGAACCATGTGGTTCTTCTCTCTTTTCTTATTGATGTGTTCTATCACATTGATTGATTTGTGAATGTTGAACCAACCTTGCAACCCAGGGATGAATCCCACCTGGTCATGGTGGATAATCTTTTTAATGTGCTGCTGGATCCTGTTTGCTAGGATCTTGTTGAGAATCTTTGCATCCATATTCATCAGTGATATTGGTCTGAAATTCTCCTTTTTGGTAGGGTCTTTTCCTGTTTGGGGATCAGGGTAATGCTGGCTTCATAAAAAGAGTCTGGAAGTTTTCCTTCTGCTTCAATTTTTTGGAACAGCTTCAGGAGAATTGGTGTTATTTCTTCTTTGAAAGTTTGGTAGAATTCCCCAGGGAATCCGTCAGGTCCTGGCCTCTTGTTTTTTGGGAGGTTTTTGATCACTGCTTCAATCTCGTTACTAGATATCGGTCTATTCAGGTTGTCAATTTCTTCCTGGTTCAATTTTGGGAGTTTGTAGTTTTCTAGGAATGCATCCATTTCATCTAGGTTGCTTAGCTTATTGGCATATAACTGTTGGTAATAATTTCTGCTGATTGTTTCTATTTCCTTGGTGTTAATTGTGATCTCCCCCTTTTCATTCATAATTTTATTAATTTGGGCTTTCTCTCTTTTCTTTTGGATTAGTGTGGCCAATGGTTTATTGATCTTATTGATTCTTTGATACATGCTACTGTATCTCTTGTTTCTACCTCATTGATCTATGCTCTAATCTTGATTATTTCCCTTCTTGCATGTGGAGTTGGTTTGATTTGTTGTTGATTCTCCAGTTATTTAAGGTGTAGAGACAGCTGGTGTATTCTGGATTTTTCAATGTTTTTGAGGGAGGCTTGGATGGCTATGTATTTCCCCCTTAGAACCGCCTTCGCTGTATCCCATAGGTTTTGGACCGAGGTGTCGTCATTCTCATTGGTTTCCATGAATTGTTTAAGTTCGTCTTTGATCTCCTGGTTGATCCAAGCATTCTTAAGCAAGGTGGTCTTTAGCTTCCAGGTGTTTGAGTTCCTTCTGAACTTTTCCTTGTGATTGAGCTCCAGTTTCAAAGCATTGTGATCGGAGAATATGCAGGGAATAATGTCAGTCTTTTGGTATCGGTTGAGTCCTGCTTTGTGACCCAGTATGGGGTCTATTCTGGAGAAGGTTCCATGTGCACTTGAGAAGAATGAGTATTCTGTTGTTTTAGGGTGGAATGTTCTGTATATGTGTATGAAGTCCATCTGGTCCAATGTCTCATTCAATGCTCTTATTTCTTTATTAATTTTCTGCTTCGTTGATCTGTCTATTTCTGAGAGAGACGTATTAAGATCTCCTACTATTATTGTATTCATATCAATATGACTTGATTAATAGTTTTCTTATGTAATTGGGTGCTCCCATATTGGGGGCATAGATATTCACAATTGTTAGATCATCTTGGCGGATTGTCCCTTTAAGAATTATGTAGTGTCCTTCTGTATCTCTGACTACAGTCTTCAGTTTAAAATCTAATTTATCTGATATGGGAATCCCTCTCCTGGCCTTCTTTTGAGGCCCATTGGTATGAACGATGCTTCTCCATCCCTTTACTTTCAGTCTGGGTGTATCCTGAGGTTCAAAATGGGTCTCTTGTAGACAACATATGGATGCCTCCTGTCGTTTTATCCAATCTGCAACGCTGTGTCGTTTTATGGGCACATTTAGGCCATTCACATTGAGAGTGATTATTGAGAGATAGGTTTTTATTGACATCGTGTTGCCTTTGAAGTCTTTCTGTCTGTAGATTGTTTCTATATTTCTGTTCAATGATATTCTTAGGATTTTTTCTCTTTTATAGGACCCCCCCTTAATATTTCCTGCAGTGTCGGCTTGGTGGTTGCATAGTCTTTTAAGCCTTGCCGGTCTTGGACACTCTTTATCTCTCCATCCTTTTTAAATGTCAGTCTTGCTGGATAGAGTATTCTTGGTTGCATGTTCTTCTCATTTAGTACTCTGAATATATTTTGCCAGCCCTTCCTGGCTTGCTAGGTCTCTGTGGAAAGGTATGACATTATTCTACTGGGCTTTCCTCTGTATGTATGGAGCATCTTTGTCTTAGCTGCTTTTAAGAGGGTCTGTCGTGAAACATAATTCCTCATTCTAACTATAAGGTGTCATGAGGACTTTCGAGAATCTAAAATCTTGGGAGGAAATCTCTCTGCCTCTAGTACATGAACGTTGTTTCCATTCGTGAGATTGGGAAAATTTTCATAGACAACTTCTTCCACTATATCTCCTAGACTTCTTTCTTTTTCCTCCCCTTCAGGGATTCCAAGAATTCTGATGTTGGAACGTTTCATGGCATCATTTATTTCCCTGATTCTGTTTTCATGGCTTCTGAGCTGTTTGTTCCAGGCTTCCTCCTGATCCTTTCTCTCTATCTGTTTGTCCTTCAGATCACTAATTCTATCTTCTGTCTCAGTTACCCTAGCTTTTAGAGAATTTAAATTAGATTGGAACTCATTGAGAGCATTTTGAACATCATCCCTGGTGGCTTTCAGTTCTGCCCTATCATTGTGAACATCATCCCTGGTGGCTTTCAGTTCTGCCCTAATCAATTCTGTTTGGTCATCCATGGCTTTCTCCAACCAAGCTATTGCCTGGATAATTGTTAATCTGAATTCCTTTTCTGACATATTGTCTATGTCGATAGCCATTAGCTCTGTTGCAGAAGGCCCATCCTCTGTATTTTTCTTCTGTTGGGTATTCCTCCTCCTAGTCATTTTGGTAAGAGATGACTGAACAGATGCAGCTGGACTTATCGATTGGGGTGCAGTCAATGTTCACCCTGGAACGCTTCTGTGCAATCAGGATTCCCCACCCAAATGAGAGAAAAAAGAAAAGAAAAAGAAATAGATAAGAAGAAAGAAAAAAAAGGGGGAAGGAAAAAAGAAGAGAGAGAGAGAGATAGGAAAAAAAGGGACGATAAAAGAGAAGGCTCAGCCCAAATGCGCCACAGGGTAAGATTTGTGAAGTATATAAACAAAAACAGACAAACAAAAAGACTGATAAAAGTATATGACAAGAGAAAAAAAAATATATATATAAGCAAAAAAAAGGGAAGAACCTCATCAGAAAGAACCCCAAGTATAAGATTTATATATTATCAGGACAAACACAAATTCACAGAAACACTGACAGAAGGAAAAATTGGGAGAGTGGTTATAAATTCTCAGTGTGGGTGAGGAAGGTTATTTTGATTCTTCCTGAAGGTATCTTGATGTTTTTGTTAAGGGACTCAACTTTCTTAAGTTACAGGGGGATTAGAAACTGGTTTGCATATAGGGGTAGCATTGATTGGGGAAAGGGGATTACCTTGAAGTTTAACTCTATATGTATAGTAGAAAATAAAAATTAAAAAAGAATAAACTAGACTAAACTAAGTTAAAATTAAAAAAGAATTAAAAAATAGAAAAGCAAAAGAAAAACACGGGTGTATGTATCAAAAAGTTCAGGTAGAAGGTTATTAAAGAATTTGATGTACTGCACATCTCAGTGTGGTGGTAAATAGGTTAAAAAATTATCTGTATGTATAAAAAAAAGAACCAGAATATTGGTAAAGAGTTAAAAATAAAAGTTGTATTTATGAAGTAGTGGTGGTTGTTCTCTTGTAGTCTTTTTATTTTTTTTTCTTCCTTCCTGGTTGGTTTTCTGGGGGAGGGACCTGCCACGTGGGTTTTCAGACAATGATGTTCCCTGAGTTAGGTCCTCCCTTTCCCCTCAAGGGTGTGGGCTCTGAGGAAACTGTTTTTTTCAGGCTTTTGTTCTCTGGGGGTTTATGTATTCTTTCATCTGTTTTCTCTCGCCTTGACAGCTTTTGATGGTTTTTGGAGGTTTAGAGGAGAGCAAACTGCACCCCGACCTCCCTCTCAGAGAGAAGCCTCAGAATGTTTTGCAAGAGCTGCTGGCAGAGTCGGTTCTGAGTCACTGTCCCTGGGGATGCAGGAGCTCCTCGTTGTACCCAAAACCAGGGCAGCGGTGGCTGTCTGGGCAGCTCCAGACTGCCAGAGAGGTTCGCAGCAGAGATCACACAGAGATTTTCCCGCTGTCCCGGGCTGAGAATGTCTGGTTTTTCCGGATGCCAGAGCTCCAGGCTAGCGCCTATGAGCACCTATCCCAAGGGAGGGTGTGGGACGTGCACGTTTCAGGGTTGCCATCTGGCCGGGTTCCCAGCCCCTCACGGGAGCCAGACCCCACTCGTTCTCAGGAGCGCTGGCAGGTCAGGTGCACTGGAGGCTCAGGGATGGAGACCTGATTTCTCTGCCGCACTCTCTCTGGCTCAGCACCAGGGGAGGCTGTCCTGGGTCTGGGAACTTAGGTCCCTGACCCTAACCGCCCAGGTTCCCACTATTTCCCCCTGCGATCCTTTGCTCTTATTGTTTTTTGAGTGCTTACAACCAGACTCCAAGTTAATGCTGGTCCCCAGATGCAGGGCACTCTCATATTGGGGTGTTACTTTCCAATCAGTTACCTCTGGTGGCTCCCTCCCCCTTTTGTTTATCTTCAGATATCAGTCGGATGCTCCCAGTCTGCTTTACCTACCACTGGCGTCTTCTGCTCCTGTAGAGATCCAGACGTGTATAATTCTGATCTCAGGCTGATTTCATGGTTGGTCGGAGTTCTTTGGTAGGTAATCAGCTCACTTTAGGGTACAGGTTGAAAGGGCGCCTCCTCCTACTTCCCCGCCATCTTGACTCCCAGCCATGCATCTCTTTAAGAACATTTGGATTGTCAAACAAGCTATAGACAGAAAGACTTCAAAGGCAACACGATGTCAATAAAAACCTATCTCTCAATAATCACTCTCAATGTGAATGGCCTAAATGCGCCCATAAAACGACACAGGGTTGCAGATTGGATAAAACGACAGGACCCATCCATATGTTGTCTACAAGAGACCCATTTTGAACCTAAGGATACACCCAGACTGAAAGTGAAGGGATGGAGAAGCATCTTTCATGCCAATGGGCCTCAAAAGAAGGACGGAGTAGCAATTCTCATATCAGATAAATTAGATTTTAAACTAAAGACTGTAGTCAGAGATACAGAAGGACACTACATAATTCTTAAAGGTACTATCCGCCAAGACGATCTAACAATTGTGAATATCTATGCCCCCAATATGGGAGCACCCAATTACGTAAGAAAACTATTAATCAAGATAAAGAGTCATATTGATATGAATACAATAATAGTAGGAGATCTTAATACGCCTCTCTCAGAAATAGACAGATCATCGAAGCAGAAAATTAATAAAGAAATAAGAGCATTGAATGAAACATTGGACCAGATGGACCTCATAGACATATACAGAACATTCCACCCTAAAACAACAGAATACTCATTCTTCTCAAGTGCACATGGAACCTTCTCCAGAATAGACCACATACTGGGTCACAAAGCAGGACTCAACCAATACCAAAAGACTGACATTATTCCCTGCATATTCTCCGATCACAATGCTTTGAAACTGGAGCTCAATCACAAGGAAAAGTTCAGAAGGAACTCAAACACCTGGAAGAAAAAGACCACCTTGCTTAAGAATGCTTGGATCAACCAGGAGATCAAAGATGAACTTAAACAATTCATGGAAACCAATGAGAATGAAGACACCTCGGTCCAAAACCTATGGGATACAGCAAAGGCGGTTCTAAGGGGGAAATACATAGCCATCCAAGCCTCCCCCAAAAACATTGAAAAATCCAGAATACACCAGCTGTCTCTACACCTTAAAGAACTGGAGAATCAACAACAAATCAAACCAACTCCACATGCAAGAAGGGAAATAATCAAGATTAGAGCAGAGATCAATGAGGTAGAAACGAGAGATACAGTAGAACGTATCAATGAAACTAGAAGCTGGTTTTTTGAAAGAATCAATAAGATCGATAAACCATTGGCCACACTAATCTAAAAGAAAAGAGAAAAAGCCCAAATTAATAAAATTATGAATGAAAAGGGAGAGATCACAACTAATACCAAGGAAATAGCAACAATCATCAGAAATTATTACCAACAGTTATATGCCAACAAGCTAAGCAACCTAGATGAAATGGATGCATTCCTGGAAAGCTACACACTCCCAAAATTGAACCAGGAAGAAATTGACAACCTGAATAGACCGATATCTAGTAACGAGATTGAAGCAGTGATCAAAAACCTCCCAAAAAACAAGAGCCCAGGACCTGACGGATTCCCTGGGGAATTCTACCAAACTTTCAAAGAAGAAATAACACCAATTCTCCTGAAGCTGTTCCAAAAAATTGAAGCAGAAGGAAAAATTCCAGACTCTTTTTATGAAGCCAGCATTACCCTGATCCCCAAACAGGAAAAGACCCTACCAAAAAGGAGAATTTCAGACCAATATCACTGATGAATATGGATGCAAAGATTCTCAACAAGATCCTAGCAAACAGGATCCAGCAGCACATTAAAAAGATTATCCACCATGACCAGGTGGGATTCATCCCTGGGTTGCAAGGTTGGTTCAACATTCGCAAATCAATCAGTGTGATAGAACACATCAATAAGAGAAGGGAGAAGAACCACATGGTCCTCTCAGTTGATGCAGAAAAAGCATTAGACAAAATCCAGCATCCGTTCCTGATGAAAACGCTTCAAAGTATAGGGATAGAGGGAACATTCCTGAACTTCATAAAATCTATCTATGAAAGACCCACAGCAAATATCATCCTCAATGGGAAAAAGCTTGCAGCCTTCCCGTTGAGATCAGGAACACAACAAGGATGCCCACTCTCACCACTCTTGTTCAACATAGTATTAGAAGTTCTAGCAACGGCAATCAGACAACAAAGAGAAATAAAAGGTATCCAAATTGGCAAGGAAGAAGTCAAACTCTCTCTCTTCGCAGATGACATGATTGTTTATATGGAAAACCCCAAAGACTCCACCCCCAAACTACTAGAACTCATACAGCAATTCAGTAACATGGCAGGATACAAAGTCAATGTACAGAAATCAGTGGCTTTCTTATACACTAACAATGAAAATACAGAAAGGGAAATTAGAGAATCGATTCCATTTACTATAGCACCAAGAACCATAAGATACCTGGGCATAAACCTAACCAAAGAAGTAAAGGACCTGTACTCGAGGAACTACAGAACACTCATGAAAGAAATTGAAGAAGACAAAAAAAGATGGAAGACTCTTCCATGCTCTTGGATTGGAAGAATAAACATTGTTAAAATGTCTATACTGCCTAGAGCAATCTATACTTTTAATGCCATTCCGATCAAAATTCCAACAGTATTTTTCAAAGAGCTGGAGCAAATAATCCTAAAATTTGTATGGAATCAGAAGAGACCCCGAATTGCTAAGGAAATGTTGAAAAACAAAAACAAAACTGGCGGCATCACGTTACCCGATTTTAAGCTTTACTACAAAGCTGTGATCACCAAGACAGCGTGGTACTGGCATAAAAACAGACACATAGACGAGTGGAACAGAGTGGAGAGCCCAGATATGGACCCTCAACTCTATGGTGAAATAATCTTCGACAAAACAGGAAAAAATATTCAATGGAAAGAAGACAGTCTCTTCAAAAAATGGTGCTGGGAAAACTGGACAGTGATATGTAGAAGAATGCAACTCGACCCCACTCTCTTACACCATACACAAAGATAAACTTGAAATGGATAAAAGACCTCAACGTGAGACAGGAATCTATCAGAATCCTAGAGGAGAACATAGGCACTAACCTCTTCGATATCAGCCACAGAAACTTCTTTCAAGATATGTCTCCAAACGCCAAGGAAACAAAAGCAAAAATGAACTTTTGGGACTTCATCAAGATCAAAAGCTTCTGCACAGCAAAGGAAACAGTCAACAAAACAAAGAGGCAACCCACGGAATGGGAGAAGATATTTGTAAATGACAGTACAGACAAAAGGTTGATATCCAGGATCTACAAAGAACTTCTCAAACTCAACACGCACAAAACAGATAATCATATCAAAAAATGGGCAGAAGATATGAACAGACACTTCTCCAACGAAGACATACAAATGGCTATCAGACACATGAAAAAATGTTCATCATCACTAGCCATCAGGGAGATTCAAATTAAAACCACATTGAGATACCACCTGACACCAGTTAGAATGGCCAAAATTAGCAAGACAGGAAACAACGTGTGTTGGAGAGGATGTGGAGAAAGGGGAACCCTCTTACACTGTTGGTGGGAATGCAAGTTAGTGCAGCCACTTTGGAGAACAGTGTGGAGATTCCTGAAGAAATTAAAAATAGAGCTTCCCTATGACCCTGCAATTGCACTGCTGGGTATTTACCCCAAAGATACAGATGTAGTGAAAAGAAGGGCCATCTGTACCCCAGTGTTTATTGCAGCAATGGCTACGGTCGCCAAACTGTGGAAAGAACCAAGATGCCCTTCAACGGATGAATGGATAAGGAAGATGTGGTCCATATACACAATGGAGTATTATGCCTCCATCAGAAAGGATGAATACCCAACTTTTGGAGCAACATGGATGGGACTGGAAGAGATTATGCTGAGCGAAATAAGTCAAGCAGAGAGAGTCAAGTATCATATGGTCTCACTTATTTGTGGAGCATAACAAATAACATGGAGGACATGGGGAGATGGAGAGGGAGTTGAGGGAAACTGGAAGGGGAGATGAACCATGAGAGACTATGGACTCTGAAAAACAACCAGAGGGTTATGAAGGCGTGGCGGGGGGGGGGGTGGGAGGTTGAGGAACCAGGTGGTGGGTAATAGGGAGAGCACGTACTGCATGGAGCATTGGGTGTGATGCCAAAACAATGAACACTGTTATGCTGTAAATAATCAAATAATAAAAAAAAAGAACATTTGGATTGTCAACAGTTTTTGTGTATTATGAATAACATTGTTCTGAATGAATATTCATGTACAAGTTTTTGTGTGAATATGTTTCCACTTTTTCTGGGATAAATACCAAGGAGTAAAGTTATGTGACAGGTACATGTTTAGTTTTTTTTTTTTTTTTAAATACAGCCACACAATGTTCTGGATATGTACTTTCTGCATTCCCTCCAGCAATGTATGAGTAGTCCAGTTTCTCTGCATGCTCGTTAGCATTTGGACTCTCATTTTTTTTTTCTTTTTAAGAAACTGTGATTGATATGAAGAATATATTATCATTGTGATTTTGATTTGCATTTTGCTAATAGCTAGTGACACTGAATATCTTTTATAGGCTTATTAGCCATCTGTATATCCTGTATAGTGAGATGGCTCATCCTGTATTTACTCATTTTCTAGTTTTTCTCTTTTTTTATTTTTAAAATATTTTTTAAATTTCTTTTCAGTGCACCAGAATTCATTGTTTATGCACCACACCCAGTGCTTAATGCAATATGTGACCTCTGTAATACCCACCACCAGGCTCACCCAACCTCCCACCCTCTGCCACTACAAAACTCTTAGATTGTTTTTCAGAGTCCATAGTCTCTCATGGTTCATCTCCCCCTCCAAATTCCCTCAAATCCCTTCTGCTCTTCATCTCCCCATGTCGTCCGTGTTATTTCTTATGCCCCACAAATAAGTGAAACCATATGATAATTGACTCTCTCTGCTTGACTTATTTCACTCAGCATAATCTCTTCTAGTCCCATCCATGTTGATAAAATTTGGGTATTCATCCTTTCTGATGGAGGCATAATACTCCATAGTGTATATGGACCACATCTTCCTTATTCATTCGTCCATTGAAGGGCATCTTGGTTCTTTCCACAGTTTGGCGACCATGGCCATTGTTGCTATGAACATTGGGGTACAGATGGCCCATCTTTTCACTACATCTATATCTTTGGGGTAAATGCCCAGTAGTGCAATTGCAGGGTCATAGGAAACTCTATTTGTAATTTCTTCAGGAATCTCCACACTGTTCTCTGAAGTGGCTGCACCAACTTGCATTCCCATCAACAGTCTAAGAGGATTCCCCTTTCTCCACATCCTCTCAAACACACAGTGTTGGGAAGAGTCAAGATGGCGGAGAAGTAGCAGCCTGAGACTACATCAGGTAGCAGGAGATCAGCTCGATAGCTTATCTAAACATTGCAAACACCTACAAATCCAACGGGAGAGCGAAGAGAAGAAGAACAGCAACTCTAGAAACAGAAAATCAACCACTTTCTGAAAGGTAGGACTGGCAGAGAAGTGAATCTAAAACGACGGGAAGATAGACCGCGGGGGGAGGGGCCGGCTCCCGGCAAGCGGCGGAGGAACGGAACACAAAATCAGGACTTTTAAAAGTCTGTTCCACTGAGGGACATTGCTCCAGGGGCTAAACCGGGGTGAAGCCCACGGGGGGTCAGCGTGGCCCCAGGCCCCGCAGGGTCACAGAAGGATCGGGGGTGTCGAAGTGTCGGAGAGCTCACAGGTATTAGAACGGAGAAGCCAGCTGCAGAGACAGAGCCGAGGACTGAACTCTCAGCTCGGGGTTACCTTGAACTGGTCGCGGGCTGGGTGAGCTCAGAGCGCAGCTAGAGGCTGGGGATACGGGAGTGATTGGGTGTTGTCCTATGGGGGCGCACTGAGGAGTGGGGCCCCAGGCTCTCGGCTCCTCTGGGCCGGAGACTGGGAGGCCACCATTTTCATTCCTGTCCTCCGGAACTCTACGGAAAGCGTTCAGGGAACAGAGGCTTCCAAAAGCGAACCCGAGCCGATTACTTAGTCCGGCCACCGGTAAGGGCGGTGCAATCCCGCCTTGGGCAAAGACACTTGAGAGTCACTACAACACGCCCTCCCCCAGAAGATCAACAAAATATCCAGCCAGGACGAAGTCCATCTATCAAGGAGAAAGCAGATTCAATTCTTAAGACAGCAGAGCAATTCCAGAAGAGGAGAAAGCAAAGCACGGAACTCATGGCTTTCTCCCCATGATTCCTTAGTCTTGCGGCTACTTCAATTTTTTTTTTCTTTTTTCAATTTTTTTTTCTTTTTTCAATTTTTCTTTTCTTTTTTCTTTTTTCTTCTTCTGCTAAATTTTTTAAAACTTTTACCCTTTTCTTTTTTAACATTTTTTGACTAGTTCATCTAAATATATATATTTTTTCTTTCTTTTTTATATTTTTTTATTTGTTTTATTTTTTAAATTTTTTTCTTTTTTTTTCTTTTTTTCTTTTTTTTTCAGAAGCTGTTTTTATTCCCTTTCTCCCCCTCACAATTTGGGGTCTCTTCTGATTTGGTTACAGCGCATTTTTCCGGGGTCTTTGCCACCCTTTTAGTAGTTTATTTGCTCCTTCATATCCTCTTATCTGGACAAAATGAAAAGGCGGAAAAAATCACCACAAACAAAAGAACAAGAGACAGTACCGAAGGCTAGGGACCTAATCAACACAGACATGGGTAATATGTCAGATCAAGAGTTCAGAATGACGATTCTGAACATTCTAGCCGGGCTCGAAAAAGGCATGGAAGATATTAGAGAAACCCTCTCTGGAGATATTAAAGCCCTTTCTGGAGAAATTAAAGAACTAAAATCTAACCAAGTTGAAATCAAAAAAGCTATTAATGAGGTGCAATCAAAAATGGAGGCTCTCACTGCTAGGATCAATGAGGCAGAAGAAAGAATTAGTGATATAGAAGACCAAATGACAGAGAATAAGGAAGCCGAGCAAAAGAGGGACAAACAGCTACTGGACCATGAGGGGAGAATTCGAGAGATAAGTGACACCATAAGACGAAACAACATTAGAATAATTGGGATTCCAGAAGAAGAAGAAACAGAGAGGGGAGCAGAAGGTCTATTGGAGAGAATCATTGGAGAGAATTTCCCTAATATGGCAAAGGGAACAAGCATCAAAATCCAGGAGATGCAGAGAACCCCCCTCAAAGTCAACAAGAATAGGTCCACACCCCGTCACCTAATAGTAAAATTTACAAGTCTTAGTGACAAAGAGAAAATCCTGAAAGCAGCCAGAGAAAAGAAGTCTGTAACATACAATGGTAAAAATATTAGATTGGCGGCAGACTTATCCACAGAGACCTGGCAGGCGAGAAAGAGCTGGCATGATATATTCAGAGCACTCAACGAGAAAAACATGCAGCCAAGAATACTCTATCCAGCTAGGCTATCATTGAAAATAGAAGGAGAGATCAAAAGCTTCCAGGACAAACAAAAACTGAAAGAATTTGTAAACACCAAACCAGCTCTACAGGAAATATTGAAAGGGGTCCTCTAAGCAAAGAGAGAGCCTAAAAGTAGTAGATCAGAAAGGTACAGAGACAATATACAGTAACAGTCACCTTACAGGCTAATAATGGCACTAAATTCATATCTCTCAATAGTTACCCTGAATGTTAATGGGCTAAATGCCCCCATCAAAAGACACAGGGTATCAGAATGGAAAAAAAAAACAAAACCCATCAGTATGTTGCCTACAAGAAACTCATTTTAGGCGCGAAGACACCTCCAGATTGAAAGTGAGGGGGTGGAAAACAATTTACCATGCTAATGGGCATCAGAAGAAAGCTGGGGTGGCAATCCTTATATCAGATCAATTAGATTTTAAGCCAAAGACTATAATAAGAGATGAGGAAGGACACTATATCCTACTCAAAGGGTCTGTCCAACAAGAAGATCTAACCATTTTAAATATCTATGCCCCTAACGTGGGAGCAGCCAACTATATCAACCAATTAATAACAAAATCAAAGAAACACATCAATAATAATACAATAATAGTAGGGGACTTTAACACTCCCCTCACTGAAATGGACAGATCATCCAAGCCAAAGATCAACAAGGAAATAAAGGCCTTAAATGACACACTGGACCAGATGGACATCACAGATATATTCAGAACATTTCATCCCAAAGCAACAGAATACACATTCTTCTCTAGTGCACATGGAACCTTCTCCAGAATAGATCACATCCTGGGTCACAAATCAGGTCTCAACCAGTATCAAAAGATTAGGATTATTCCCTGCATATTTTCAGACCACAATGCTCTGAAGCTAGAACTCAATCACAAGAGGAAAGCTGGAAAGAACCCAAATACATGGAGACTAAACAGCATCCTTCTAAAGAATGAATGGGTTAACCAGGAAATTAAAGAAGAATTGAAAAAATTCATGGAAACAAATGATAATGAAAACACAACAGTTCAAAATCTGTGGGACACAGCAAAGGCAGTCCTGAGAGGAAAATATATAGCGGTACAAGCCTTTCTCAAGAAACAAGAAAGGTCTCAAGTACACAACCTAACCCTACACGTAAAGGAGCTGGAGAAAGAACAAGAAAGAAACCCTAAACCCAGCAGGAGAAGAGAAATCATAAAGATCAGAGCAGAAATCAATGAAATAGAAACCAAAAAAACAATAGAACAAATCAATGAAACTAGGAGCTGGTTCTTTGAAAGAATCAATAAGATTGATAAACCCCTGGCCAGACTCATCAAAAAGAAAAGAGAAAGGACCCAAATCAATAAAATCATGAATGAAAGAGGAGAGATCACAACTAACACCAAAGAAATACAGACAATTATAAGAACATATTATGAGAAACACTACGTCAACAAATTGGACAACCTGGAAGAAATGGATGCATTCCTAGAGACATATAAACTACCACAACTGAACCAGGAAGAAATAGAAAACCTGAACAGGCCCATAACCAGTAAGGAGATTGAAACAGTCATCAAAAATCTCCAAACAAACAAAAGCCCAGGGCCAGACGGCTTCCCAGGGGAATTCTACCAAACATTGAAAGAAGAACTCATTCCTATTCTCCTGAAACTGTTCCAAAAAATAGAAATGGAAGGAAAACTTCCAAACTCATTTTATGAGGCCAGCATCACCTTGATCCCAAAACCAGACAAGGATCCCACCAAAAAAGAGAACTACAGACCAATATCCTTGATGAACACAGACGCAAAAATTCTCGCCAAAATACTAGCCAATAGGATTCAACAGTACATTAAAAGGATCATTCACCACGATCAAGTGGGATTTATTCCAGGGCTACAGGGTTGGTTCAACATCTGCAAATCAATCAATGTGATAGAACACAGTAATAAAAGAAAGAACAAGAACCATATGATACTCTCAATAGATGCTGAAAAAGCATTTGACAAAGTACATCATACCTTCCTGATCAAAACTCTTCAAAGTGTACGGATAGAGGGCACATACCTCAATATTATCAAAGCTATGTATGAAAAACCCACCGCAAATATCATTCTCAATGGAGAAAAACTGAAAGCTTTTCCGTTAAGGTCAGGAACACGGCAGGGATGTCCATTATCACCACTGCTATTCAACATAGTACTAGAAGTCCTAGCCCCAGCAATCAGACAACAAGAAGAAATTAAAGGCATCCAAATTGGTAAAGAAGAAGTCTAACTATCACTCTTCGCAGATGATATGATACTATATGTGGAAAACCCTAAAGACTCCACTCCAAAACTGCTAGAACTTGTACAAGAATTCAGTCAAGCGTCAGGATATAAAATCAATGCACAGAAATCAGTTGCATTTCTGTACACCAACAACAAGACTGAAGAAAGAGAAATTAAGGAGTCAATTCCATTTACAATTGTACCCAAAACTATAAGATACCTAGGAATAAACCTAACCAAAGAGACTAAGTATCTATACACAGAAAATTATAAAGTACTCATGAAAGAAATTGAGGAAGACACAAAGAAATGGAAAAATGTTCCATGCTCCTGGATTGGAAGAATAAATATTGTGAAAATGTCTATGCTACCTAAAGCAATCTACACATTTAATGCAATCCCTATCAAGATACCATCCATTTTTTTCAAAGAAATGGAACAAATAATCCTCAAATTTATATGGAACCAGAAAAGACCTCGAATAGCCAAAGGAATATTGAAGAACAAAGCCAAAGTTGGTGGCATCACAATTCCGGACTTCAAGCTCTATTACAAAGCTGTCATCATCAAGACAGCATGGTACTGGCACAAAAACACACACATAGATCAGTGGAACAGAATAGAGAGCCCAGAAATCGACCCTCAACTCTATGGTCAACTCATCTTCAACAAAGCAGGAAAGAATGTCCAATGGAAAAATGACAGCCTCTTCAATAAATGGTGCTGGGAAAATTGGACAGCCACATGCAGAAAAATGAAATTGGACCACTTCCTTACACCACACACGAGAATAGACTCCAAATGGATGAAGGACCTCAATGTGAGAAAGGAATCCATCAAAATCCTTGAGGAGAATGCAGGCAGCAACCTCTTCAACCTCAGCCGTAGCAACATCTTCCTAGGAACAACGGCAAAGGCAAGGGAAGCAAGGGCAAAAATGAACTGTTGGGATTTCATCAAGATCAAAATCTTTTGCACAGCAAAGGAAACAGTTAACAAAACCAAAAGACAACTGACAGAATGGGAGAAGATATTTGCAAACGACATATCAGAAAAAGGGCTAGTATCCAAAATCTATAAGGAACTTAGCAAACTCAACACCCAAAGAACAAACAATCCAATCAAGAAATGGGCAGAGGACATGAACAGACATTTCTGCCAAGAAGACATCCAGATGGCCAACAGACACATGAAAAAGTGCTCCACGTCACTCGGCATCAGGGAAATACAAATCAAAACCACAATGAGACCTCATAGAATGAGTTGGGAAGTTTTCCTTCCATTTCTATTTTTTGGAACAGTTTCAGGAGAATAGGAATGAGTTCTTCTTTAAATGTTTGGTAGAATTCCCCTGGGAAGCCATCTGGCCCTGGGCTTTTGTTTGTTTGGAGATTTTTGATGACTGTTTCAATCTCCTTACTGGTTATGGGCCTGTTCAGGTTTTCTATTTCTTCCTGGTTCAGTTGTGGTAGTTTATATGTCCCAAAACCAGACAAGGATCCCACCAAAAAAGAGAACTACAGACCAATATCCTTGATGAACACAGACGCAAAAATTCTCGCCAAAATACTAGCCAATAGGATTCAACAGTCCATTAAAAGGATTATTCACCACGATCAAGTGGGATTTATTCCAGGGCTGCAGGGTTGGTTCAACATCCGCAAATCAATCAATGTGATAGAACACAGTAATAAAAGAAAGAACAAGAACCATATGATACTCTCAATAGATGCTGAAAAAGCATTTGACAAAGTACAGCATCCCTTCCTGATCAAAACTCTTCAAAGTGTAGGGATAGAGGGCACATGCCTCAATATTATCAAAGCCATCTATGAAAAACCCACCGCAAATATCATTCTCAATGGAGAAAAACTGAAAGCTTTTCCGTTAAGGTCAGGAACACGGCAGGGATGTCCATTATCACCACTGCTATTCAACATAGTACTAGAAGTCCTAGCCTCAGCAATCAGACAAAAAAAAAAGAAATTAAAGGCATCCAAATTGGTATAGAAGAAGTCAAACTATCACTCTTCACAGATGATATGATACTATATGTGGAACACCCAAAAGACTCCACTCCAAAACTGCTAGAACTTGTCCAGGAATTCAGTAAAGTGTCAGGATATAAAATCAATGCACAGAAATCAGTTGCATTTCTGTACACCAACAACAAGACTGAAGAAAGAGAAATTAAGGAGTCAATCCCATTTACAATTGTACCCAAAACTATAAGATACCTAGGAATAAACCTAACCAAAGAGACTAAGAATCTATACACAGAAAATTATAAAGTACTCATGAAAGAAATTGAGGAAGACACAAAAAAATGGAAAAATGTTCCATGCTCCTGGATTGGAAGAATAAATATTGTGAAAATGTCTATGCTACCTAAAGCAATCTACACATTTAATGCAATCCCTATCAAAATACCATCCATTTTTTTCAAAGAAATGGAACAAATAATCCTAAAATTTATATGGAACCAGAAAAGACCTCGAATAGCCAAAGGAATATTGAAGAACAAAGCCAAAGTTGGTGGCATCCCAATTCCGGACTTCAAGCTCTATTACAAAGCTGTCCTCATCAAGACAGCATGGTACTGGCACAAAAACAGACACATAGATCAGTGGAACAGAATAGAGAGCCCAGAAATCGACCCTCAACTCTATGGTCAGCTAATCTTCGACAAAGCAGGAAAGAATGTCCAGTGGAAAAAAGACATCCTCTTCAATAAATGGTGCTGGGAAAATTGGACAGCCATATGCAGAAAAATGAAATTGGACCACTTCCTTACACCACACACGAAAATAGACTCCAAATGGATGAAGGACCTCAATGTGAGAAAGGAATCCATCAAAATCCTTGAGGAGAATGCAGGCAGCAACCTCTTCGACCTCAGCCGCAGCAACATCTTCCTAGGAACAACGGCAAAGGCAAGGGAAGCAAGGGCAAAAATGAACTATTGGGATTTCATCAAGATCAAAAGCTTTTGCACAGCAAAGGAAACAGTTAACAAAACCAAAAGACAGCTGACAGAATGGGAGAAGATATTTGCAAACGACATATCAGATAAAGGGCTAGTATCCAAAATCTATAAGGAACTTAGCAAACTCAACACCCAAAGAACAAACAATCCAATCAAGAAATGGGCAGAGGACATGAACAGACATTTCTGCCAAGAAGACATGCAGATGGCCAACAGACACATGAAAAAGTGCTCCACGTCACTCGGCATCAGGGAAATACAAATCAAAACCACAATGAGATATCACCTCACACCAGTCAGAATGGCTAAAATTAACAAGTCAGGAAATGACAGATGCTGGCGAGGATGTGGAGAAAGGGGAACCCTCCTCCACTGTTGGTGGGAATGCAAGCTGGTGCAACCACTCTGGAAAACAGCATGGAGGTTCCTCAAAATGTTGAAAATAGAACTACCGTATGACCCAGCAATTGCACTACTGGGTATTTACCCTAAAGATACAAACATAGTGATCCGAAGGGGCACGTGTACCCGAATGTTTATAGCAGCAATGTCTACAATAGCCAGACTATGGAAAGAACCTAGATGTCCATCAACAGATGAATGGATAAAGAAGAAGTGGTATATATACACAATGGAATACTATGCAGCCATCAAAAGAAATGAAATCTTGCCATTTGCGACGACGTGGATGGAACTAGAGGGTATCATGCTTAGTGAAATAAGTCAATCGGAGAAAGACAACTATCATATGATCTCCCTGATATGAGGACATGGAGAAGCAACATGGGGGGGTTAGGGGGATAGGAGAAGAATAAATGAAACAGGATGGGATTGGGAGGGAGACAAACCATAAATGACTCTTCATCTCACAAAACAAACTGGGGGTTGCTGGGGGGAGCTGGGATTGGGAGAGGGGGAGCGGACTATGGACATTGGGGAGGGGAGGCTAACCATAAGAGACTATGGACTCTGAAAAACAACCTGAGGGTTTTGAAGGGTCAGGGGTGGGAGGTTGGGGCAACCTGAGGGTTTTGAAGGGTCAGGGGTGGGAGGTTGGGGGAACAGGTGGTGGGTAATGGGGAGGGCACGTTTTGCATGGAGCACTGGGTGTTGTGCAAAAAGAATGAATACTGTTACGCTGAAAAAATAAATAAAATGGAAAAAAAAACACACATTGTTTCCTGTCTTGTTAATTTTGGCCATTCTAACTGGTGTAAGGTGGTATGTCAATGTGGTTTTAATTTGAATCTCCATGATGGCTAGTGATGATGAACATTTTTTCATGTGTCTGATAGCCATTTGTATGCCTTCATTGGAAAAGTGTCTGTTCATATCTTCTGCCCATTTTTGGATATGATTATCTGTTTTATGTGTGTTGAGTTTGAGGAGTTCTTTATAGATCCTGGATATCAACCTTTTGTTTGTACTGTCATTTGCAAATATCTTCTCCCATTCCGTGGTTTCCTTTTTGTTTTGTTGACTGTTTCCTTTGCTGTGCAGAAGCTTTTGATCTTGATGAAGTCCCAAAGTTCATTTTTGCTTTTGTTTCCTTTGCCTTTGGAGATCTTTCTTGAAAGAAGTTTCTGTGGCTGATATCGAAGAGATTACTGCCTATGTTCTCCTCTAGAATTCTGATGGATTCCTGTCTCATGCTTATGTCTTTTATCCGTTTTGAGTTTATCATTGTTTATGATTTAAGAGAATGGGGTCGAGTTTCATTCTTCTACATATAGCTGTCCAATTTTCTGAGAACTATTTATTGAAGAGACTGTCTTTTTTCCACTGTATATTTTTTCATGCTTTGTTGAAGATTATTTGACCACAGAGATGAGGGTCCATATCTGGGCTCTCTTCTCTGTTTCACTGGTCTATGTGTCTGTTTTTATGCCAGTACCAGGTAGTCTTGGTAATCACAGTTTTGCAGTAAAGCTTGAAATCAGGAAACGTGATGCCACCATTTTTTTTTTCTTTTTCAACATTTTCTTATCAATTCGGGATCTCTTCTGATTCCATACAAATTATAGGAGTGTGTGCCCCAGCTCTTTGAAGAATGCCAGTGGAATTATGATCAGAATGGCATTGAAAGTATATATTGTTCTAGGCAGTATAGACATCTTAACAATGTTTATCCTTCTGATCCATGAGCATCGAATGGTCTTCCATTTTTTGTGTCTTCTTCGATTTCTTCCATGAGTGTTCTGTAGTTCCTCGAGTACAGGTCCTTTACCTCTTAGGTTAAGTTTATCCCCAGGTATCTTATGGTTCTTGGTGCTATAGTAAATGGAATCGATTCTCTAATTTCCCTTTCTGTATTTTCATTGTTAGTGTATAAGAAAGCCACTGATTTCTGTACATTGACTTTGTATCCTGCCACATTACTGAATTGCTGTATGAGTTCTAGTAGTTTCGGGGTGGAGTCTTTTGGGTTTTCCATATAAAGAATCATATCCTCTGCAAAGAGAGAGATTTTGACTTCTTCATTGACAACTTGGATACCTATTATTTCGCTTTGGTGTCTGATTGCTGATGCTAGGACTTCTAATAGAGTGGGCATCCTTGTCATGTTTCTGATCTCAAAGGAAAGGCTGTGAGCTTTTTCCCATTGAGGATGATATTTGCTGTGGGTCTTTCATAGATAGATTTTATGAAGTTCAGGAATATTCCCTCCATCCCTATACTTTGAAGCGTTTTCATCAGTAATGGATGATGGATTTTGTCAAATGCTTTTTTCTGCATTAATTTAGAGGACCATGTGGTTCTTCTCTCTTCTCTTATTGATTTGTTTTTTCACATTAATTGATTTACGAATGTTGAACCATGCTTGCAACCAAGGGATGAATCCTACCTGGTCATGGTGGATAATCTTTTAAATGTGCTGCTGGATCCTGTTTGCTAGGATCTTGTTGAGAATCTTAGCATCCATATTCATCAGGGATATTGGTCTGAAATTCTTTTTGGTGGGGTCTTTTCCTGTTTGGGGATCAGGGTAATGCTGGCTTCATAAAAAGAGTCTGGAAGTTTTCCATCTGCTTCAACTTTTTTAAAGAAGATTCAGGGGTATAGGTGTTATTTCCTATTTGAATGTTTGGTAGAATTGCCCGGGAATCCCTCACGTCCTGGGATCTTGTTTTTTGGGAGGTTTTTGATCAGTGCTTCAATCTTGCTACTAGATATCGTTCTATTCAGATTGTAGATTTCTTCCTGGTTCAATTTTGGAAGCTTATAGTTTTCCAGGAATGTGTCCATATCATCTAGGTTGCTTATCTTATTGGCATATAACTGTTGATAATCATTTCTAATGATTGTTTCTATTTCCTTGGTGTTAGTCATGATCTCTCCCTTTTCATTCATAATTTTATTAATTTGGACCTTCTCTCTTTTCTTTTGGATTACTTTGTCCAATGACTAATTGAACTTATTGATTCTTTCAAAAAATAAAAAAAATGCTTCTAGTTTCATTGATGTGTTCTCCTGTATCTCTAGTTTCTATTCATTGTTCTGTGCTCTAATCTTGATTCTTTCCCTTCTTGTGTGTGAAGTTGGCTTATTTGTTGTTGATTCTTCAGTTCTTTAAGGTGTAAAGATAGCTGGTGTATTCTGGATTTTTCAATTTTTTTGAGGGAGGCTTGGATGGCTATGTATGTCCCCCTTAGGACCACCTTTTCTGTACCCCATAGGTTTTGGACCGAAGTGTCTTCATTCTCATTGGTTTCCATGAATTGTTTAAGTTCTTCTTTGATTTCCTGGTTGACCCAAGCATTCCTAAGCAGCGTGGTCTTTAGCTTCCTGGTGTTTGAGTTCCTTCATAACTTTTCATTGTGGTTGAGCTCTAGTTTCAAAACATTGTGATCTGAGAATATGCAGGTAACAATCTCAATCTTTTGGTATCAGTTGAGCCCTGATTTGGACCCAGTATGTGGTCTATTCTGAAGAAGGCTCCATGTGCACTAGGGAAGACTGAGTATTCTGTTGTTTTAGGGTGGAATGTTCTGTATATATCTATGAGGTCCATCTGGTCCAATGTGTCATTCAATGCTCTTGTTTGTTTATTGATTTTCTGTTTGCATGATCTGTCTATTACTGAGAGTGGCATGTTAAGATCTCCTACTATTAATGTATTCATATCAATATGACTCTTTATCTTGATTAAGAATTCTTATGTAGTTTGCTGCTCCCATATTGGGGACATAAATATTTCAATTGTTACGTCTTCTTGGTGGATGGTCCCTTTAAGAATGATGTAGTGCAGCACCTGGGTGTCTCGGTGGGTTTAATCCTCTACCTTCAGCTCAGGTCATGATCCCAGGGTCCCAGGATTGAGCCCTACATTGGGCTTTCTGTTCATTGGGGAGCCTGCTTCATCCTCTCCCTCTCTGCCTCTCTCTTTGCCTACTTGTGATCTCTATCTGTCAAATAAATAAATAAAATCTTTTAAAAATAAGATGATGTAGTGTCCTTTTGTATCTCTGACTACAGTCTTTAGTTTAAAATCTAATTTATCTGATATGAGAATCACTACCCCAGCCTTCTTT
The DNA here is from genome assembly GCF_922984935.1 of Meles meles. Lineage (NCBI taxonomy): Eukaryota > Metazoa > Chordata > Mammalia > Carnivora > Mustelidae > Meles > Meles meles. The sequence continues at coordinate 114,671,663 of NC_060074.1, read as the reverse complement.
TGAGGCCCATTGGCATGAAAGATCTTTCTCTATCCCTTCACTTTCAGTCTAGATGTATCCTTAGGTTCAAAATGGGTTTCTTGTAGACAACATATGGATGGGTCCTTTAATTTTATCCAATCTGCAGCCCTGTGCTGTTTTATGGGCACATTTAGGCCGTTCATGTTGAGAGTGATTATTGAGAGATACTTTTTTATTGACATGGTGTTTGTCTTTGTTTCTGTAGATTGTCTCCATATATTTCTGTTCAATAATATTCTTGGCTTTTCCCCCTCTTTTATAGAACCCCCGTTAATATTTATTGCAGTGTCAGTTTGTTGGTCACATACCCTTTTATATCTTGACCGTCTTGGAAGCTCTTTATCTCTCCATCCATTTTGAATGTCAACTTTGTTGGATAAAGAATTCTTGGCTGCATGTTTTTCTCATTTAGTGGCCTGAATACATCTTTCTAGCCCTTTCTGGCTTTCCAGGTTTCTGTGGATGGGTCTGAAGTTATTCTGATGTACTTTCCTCTGTACATAGGAATCTCTTCCCCCTAGCTGCTTTCAAGAGCTCCTGTCTCAAATTATGATTCATCAGTTTCACAATCAGTTGTCTCCAGGTCTTTCTAGATTCTATGATCTTGGAGGCAGACCTTTCTGCATCTAGTACATGAATCTGGTTCATTTTACCAAATTAGGAAAAATTTCATGGAGGATTTGTTCAACTATATCTTCTAGTCTTCTTTCTTTCTCCTCCTTTCTCCTTCTTTCTTCCTCCCCCTCAGGGATTCCAATAATTCTGATGTAGGAATGTTTCATGGCATCATTTATTTCCCTAATTCTGTTTTCATAGCTTCTAAGCTGTTTGTTTTAGGCTTCCTTCTGATCTTTTTTCTCTATCTCTTTGTCCTCCAGATCACTAATTCTATCTTCTGCCTCAGTTACCCTAGGTTTTAGAGATTTAGATTTGATTAGAACTCATTGAGAACCTTGTGAACATCATCCCTGGTCACTTTCATTTCTGCCCTAATCAATTCCATTTTGTCATCAAAGGCTTTCTCCAACCTAGCTATTGCCTGGATAATTGTTAGCCTCAATTCCCTTTCTGACATACCATCTATGTCCATATCCAATAGCTCTGATGCAGAAGTCCCAGTCTCTGAATTTTTCTTCTTTTGGGCATTCCTCCTTCTGGTCATTTTGGTGAGAGATGGCTGAATGAATATGCAGCTGAATGTATCAACTGTGGTGCAGGCAAGACACACACTGGAATGCTTCTGAGCAATGAAGAGTCCACACCAATAAGAAAGAAGAAAGAAAAAAAGAGAGAGAGGGAGAGAGAGAGGGAAAAAAGAACGAAAGAAAGAAAGATAACATAAAGGAGAAGGCCCAGCCTGAATGGGACCTAAAGGCAAGATTTATAAAGTATACAAACAATAACAGACAAACAAAAAGACCAACAAAAGTAGATGACAAGGGAAATTAAATAAATAAATAAATAAATAAATAAATAAATAAATAAATAAAAGAACCCCATCAAAATGAACCCCAAATATAAGATTTATATACTACCAGGACAAAAACAAATACACAGAAACACTGACAGAAGAGAAACATGGGAGGGTGGTTATAAATTCTCAGTGTGAGCAAAAAAGGTTATTTTGATTCTTCCTGGATGTATCTTGATATGTTTGTTAATGCAGTCAACTTTCCTAAATTATAGGGGGATTAAAAACTGGTTTACCTATGGGGGTAGCATTGATTGGGGAAAGGGGATTACCTTGAAGCTTATATCTATATGAATATTAAAATAAAATAAATTAAAAATAGAAAAGCAAAAGAAAAACATAAGTGTATGTGTCAAAAAAGTTCAGGTTAAAAGGTTATTATGGAATTATGTACTGAACATCTCATTGTGATCGTAAATAGGTTCAAAAGTTATATTAAAAAAAAAAAGGACCAGAATAGTGGAATGAATTAAAAAGAAAAGTTGTATCTATGAAGTAGTGGTGGTTGCCTTGTTTGTTTGTTTGTTTGTTTGCTGTCTTTCTGGGGGAGGGGTCTGCCACATGTTTTTCTGGGTTGAGTCCTCCTACCCCCATCAAGGGCCTGGGCTCTTAGGAGACCAGTTTTTGGCTTTTGTTCTCTGGAGGGTTTTTTTGTTTTGTTTTTTTGTTAGTTTGTTTTCTCTCCCCTTGGTGGCTTTTGGTGGTTCTTTGGAGGTTCAGAGGAAAGCAAACTGCACCCAGACCTCCATTTAAGGGAGAAGGCTCAGTTTGTTCCCCTCTGGGTGCTCCAGAGCACATAAATTCCCCCTCTACCACTGGCAGAACACGTCCCCAGTCATGATAGGAACCCCCACTTGTACCCAAAACCAGAAGAAATACTAGCTGTGGCTGTCTGGGCAGCTCCAGATCACCAGAGAAGTCCCAACCAGAGATAGCACACTGAGATTTTCATGCTCGCCTGGGCTGGGAGTGTTCAGAATATCCCAGTCCTAGAGAGCACTGGGTAGCATCTGCAGGGATCTCTCTCAGGGGAGGGTGTGGAGCAGGACTCAGACCCTGGTCTGTCTCAGTGTGCTTGCAGAGCACAAAAGGTTGTAGTTCAAGAGAGCGCAGGCTGGCATCCAGAACAGACTCCTTCACCAGCGCCACTACCCAGTGGCTCTCAGGTGCCCTGGCAGCTCAGGGACCAAGACCTGGCTTCTTCTCTGTGTTCTGGTTCCTGGCCAGCAGTGGCTGTCCCAGGTCCGTGGGTTTAAGACCCTTTCCCTACCCACCCAATTCCACCAATTTCCCCTTAAGATCTTTTGCTATTTTTGAGTGCTTTCAAGCAGACTCCAAGTTAATGCTGGTCCCCAATCACAGGGCACTCTCATATTGGGATTTACTTTCCAATGTGTAGCTTTTGGTGGCTCCCTCCCCCTTTTGTTTATCTTCTGATATCAGTCCAATGTTCCCACTCTGCTTTACCTGTCCGCTGGCATCTTCAGAGATCCAGAAGTGTATAATTCTAATCTGAGGCTGATTTCATGGGTGATGAGAGTTCTTTGGTAGGTAATCAGCTCACTTTAGGGGACAGATTGAAACAGCACCTCCTACTTCTCCTCCATCTTGTCTCCTCTCCTAGGTTTTTGTTTTTTTTATCCTTTATCATCATAGAATATCCTTCTTTGTTTCTACTATTTTTTTCCTGAAATCTCTTTTACATGATTTTAAATGTTCTCTTTATTTTTATTAATATTTGCATAATGTATTCTTCCATTACTAACTTTATCTATTAATGATTTTGTTTGACATGAGTTGTACTGAAGACAAATATATTTGAGTCATCCTTTTTATGCACTGCCAATCTGCCTTTGAATCAATGTATTTAGACCATTTACATATAAGCCAATTATTAATATATGATGGTTTATATCTCTCATTTTCTTATTTGTTTTTGTTTATTCATTTTATCTTTCCTTCATTTAATGTTTCTTATTATCCTATGGGTTTCTTGAATATATGTATTCATATATTAATAAATACATATACATATATATTCATATACATATACATATACATATGTATATGTACATGTACATATACATATATATGTATATGAATCCCATGTTGACATGTTTATAGTCCTTTTGAGTAAATTACTTTTTGTAATTTTTGCTGTGTTTTCTGTAGGTATTACAGTGCATGTATAAATTATTATAGTCTACTAGTATTGATGTTTTCCTCCTTCATGGAGCAAAGAAAGCTTAATACAAGTTGGGTCTTTTCTGCTTCCTACTTTTTGTTTGGAGAGTATTCTTTTGTCACGCGCATGTATGTGTGTGTGTGTGTGTGTGTGTGTGTGTGTGTGTTTTGTTTGTTTTTCTAGCAACAAATTCTCTTCCTTTAGACCATCTTTATGTCCTCTTCATGTATTTTTTTGATATAGTGTTAATATTCCACAATGAATTTCATTTTCAATTGTAAAAGTCAGTGTTTTTTTTTTAAGCATATTCATGGAGTTATGCAACCTGCCACTATCTAATTCCAGAATATTTTCATCACTTTCAAAAGAAACTCCCTACACATTGGCAGTCACTACTCATTCCACCCTCCACCCAGTGCCTGACAATCACTAATTTATATTCTAAAGATTGACCTATTATGACATTAAATGCAATAGGAATTGTAATATGTGGCCTTTTTTATCTTGCTTCTTTCATGTGACTCGTTTTTCAAGATCCATCCATGTTTGCTCATCTATTAGTAATATATTCCTTTTTATTTACATCTGAATAATAGCCATCATATGAATAAAACGCATTTTGCTTGTGAATTTTTTAGTTGATGAATATTGTATTGTTTCCACCATTTAGTTATTATAATGATCTTATCATTTAAAAAAATATTCTATTTATTTATTTACCAGCGAGGGAGCAAGAGAGAGAGCACACAAGCAGGGAAAGCAGCATGCAGAGAGAGAAGACTCCTGCTGAGCAGGGAGCCTGGTGTGGGACTCTGATCCCAGCACTCCGGGGATCACATCTGAGTTTAAAGCAGCCGCCCGACCAACTGAGGTATCTAGTCATCCCAATCCTATCATGTTTTTATATTAATATATATTCCCAGTTGTCTCAGGTTTGTATCCAAGAGTGCAATTCATAAATAATATGGTAACTCTATATTTAAATTTTTAAGTAATAGCCAAAATGTTTTCCAAAGCATTTTACTTTCCTGCTTGCCATATATAAGGATTATAATTTCTCTATATTTTTACAAAAACTCATTTTTTATTTATCTATTCTTAAATTACAGTAATGTTAAGGAATAAGAACTGATATCTCATGGTTTTCATTTACATGTTCTAAGAACTAATGATGTTGAACACATATTTCATGTGCTTATTGGCCATTTGCATATTACTTTTGGAGAAATGTTTATCATTTTTAGTTTTTTTATTGTTACCTATTTATCATACAGTATGTTATCAGTTTCAACTGTATAATATAATAATTCAACCACTTTATATGTTACTAAATATTCATCACAGTATGTGCACTCTTAAATCCCCTTTATCTATTTCAAACATTCTCCTACCCACCTTCCTTCTGGCAACCACCAGTATGTTCTCTATATCTAAGAGATTGTTTTTTTGTTTGTTTCTCTCTTTTATCTTAGTAAGTTCATTTGTTTTGTTTCTTAAACTCTACATGAATGAAATAATATGCTATTTGTCTTTCTCTAACTAATCTCACTTAGCATTACACCCAGCAGTACACCCTCTAGGTCTCTCCATGTTGTTGCAAATGGCAAGATTTCATTCCTTTTTTATAGCCAAGTAATATTTATATCTATATAAACATGTGTTATCACAACTTTTTTAATCCATTCACTTATGGTTCCATATCTTTGCTTTTGTAAATAATACTAGAATAAAGATAGGGGTGCATATACCTTTTTGAATTTGTGCCTTCATTTTCTTTGGTTAACTAGTTACTAGAGATTTAATGGATCATATGGTATTTCTATTTTTAATTTTTTCAAGACCCTCCCATACTGTTTCCATATGGCTGTACCACTGCATTCCCAACAACAGTGCACAAATGTTCCTTTTTCTCCACATTCTCACCAATACTTGTAATTTCTTGTCTTTTCGATTTTAGGCATTTTGAAAGGTGTGAGGTGATATCTCTTGGTACTTTTAATTTACATTTCCCTGATAATTAGTAAATTGAACATCTTTTTATCTGTTTGTTACCATTAGTATGTATTCTTTGGAAAAATGTCTATTCAATTCCTCTCCCATTTTTTATTGGATTCTTTGTTTGGTGTTGGAGTGTATATCTTCTTTATATATATATTTTTTATGTTTACCCCTTGTTTACAAGTAATCTTCTCATATTGGTAGGTTGCCTTTTTGTTTTGTTGATGGTGGTTTTCTTTGGTGGTTTAGAAAGGTGTGCAAATGTCTTTTACTTTGTTGGAGTCCCAATAGTTTAATTTTGGTTTTGTTTCCCTTTCTTGAGGAGATACATCTATAAAAGTGTTTCTATGGTCAATATGAAAGAAATTACTGCTTTTTATTTTCTTTTAGAAATGTTATAATTTCATTCTCAATTTCAGTCAGACTGACAATTTCAGTCTCAGATTTAGGTCTTTAATCTACCTTAAGTTTATTTTAGTATATGGTTTAAGAAAGTGGTCTAACTTAATTCTTTTGTAAGTGCCTGCCCAGTTTTCCCAGCACCATTTGTTGAAGAGATTGTCTTTTCCTCACTGTATATTCTTGTCTCCTTTGTCATAGATTAACACACTGTGGAAATGTGGATTTACCATTGGACTTTCCAGTCTCTTTCATAGATTTTTGTGGCTGTTTTTGTGCCAGTACCATAGTCTTTTGATTATTACAAACAAACAAACAAACAAAAAACTTTGAGATTGTGATACCTCCAGCTTTGTTATTCTTTTAAAAGATTTCTTTAGTTATTTGGGGTCTTTTGTGATTCCATACAAATTTTAGGATTGTTTGCTCTAGTTCTGGGAAAAATGCTATTGGTATTTTGGTAGGTATCACATAAGACCAGTAAATTGCTTTGTGTAGATAGGCATATTAACCATATTGGTTCTCCCAATCCATGAGTATAGAATATCTTTCCATTTGTTTGTGTCATCTTCAGTTTCTTTCATCATTATTTTATAGTTTTGGAGGTATAGGTATTTTACCTCCTTGGTTAAGTTTATTCCTAGGTATTTATTTCTGGTGCAATCATAAATAGGGTTTTCTTAATTTTTCTTTCTGCTACTTTATTGTTACTGTGTAAAAATTCAAGAGAGAAATTTTAATAGAAATTAATTTTTCTCTGTGTTTATTATTGTATTGCAAGAGACATTACCTATTCTTACATAAACCTTTTTCAAATAATTTGCTCATAGTATCTTCTATATCATAGGTTGTATCATTTTTAAAATACTATTATTTAATATTAATATTATTAATTTATTTATCTTAGGATTTTATTTATTTATTAGAGAGAGAGAGAGGGAATGAGCATGGGGAGGCACACAGAGAAAGAAACAGACTCCTACTGAGCAGGGAGCCTGACATGGGGCTCAATCTCAGGATTGCGAGATCATGAACTGAGCCAAAGGCAGTTGTTTAACCAAGGGAACCACCCAGGCATCTCTGTAATCATTATTTTTTGGTGGAATTTAGGTGTATATATTTTTTTCAATATTAATGAAACCCAATTCATCAATTTTTCTACTTACTTTTACATTTATTGTAATATCTGAGGAACTGCTACATACATCAAGATTAAAATGATTCTTTTGAGTAGTTTTTAAGTAGTTTTATAATTTCAGCTCTTTCATATAGGTCTTTGTTACATCTTCAGTTAATTTTTTTTAAATTTCTATTCAGTGTAACAGTATTCATCGTTTTTGCATACACCCAGTGCTCCATGCAATACGTGCCCTCCCTATTACCCACCACCTGGTTCCTCCAACCTTCCACCCCCCACCCCTTCAAAACCCTCAGGTTGTTTTTCAGAGTCCATAGACTCTCATGGTTCATCTCCCCTTCCAATTTCCCTCAACTCCCTTCTCCTCTCCATCTCCCCATGTCCACTGTGTTATTTGTTATGCTCCACAAATAAGTGAAACCATATGATACTTGACTCTCTCTGCTTGACTTATTTCACTCAGCGTAATCTCTTCCAGTCCTATCCATGTTGATACAAAATTTGGGTATTCATCCTTTCTGATGGAGGCATAATACTCCATTGTGTATATGTACCACATCTTCCTTATCCATTCGTCCACTGAAGGGCATCTTGGTTCTTTCCACAGTTTGGCGACCGTGGCCATTGCTGCTACAAACATTGGGGTAGAGATAGCCCTTCTTTTCACTACATCTGTATCTTTGAGGTAAATGCCCAGTAGTGCAATTGCAGGCTCATAGGAAACTCTATTTGTAATTTCTTGAGGAATCTCCACACTGATCTCCAAGTGGCTGCACCAACTTGCATTCCCACCAACAGTGTAAGAGGGTTCCCCTTTTTCCACATCCTCATCAACACATGTTGTTTCCTGTCTTGCTAATTTTGGCCATTCTAACTAGTGTAAGGTGGTATCTCAGTGTGGTTTTAATTTGAATCTCCCTGATGGCTAGTGATGATGAATATTTTTTCATGTGTCTGATAGCCATTTGTATGTCTTCATTGGAGAAGTGTCTGTTCATATCTTCTGCCGATTTTTTGATATGACTATCTGTTTTGTGTGTGTTGAGTTTGAGAAGTTCTTTATAGATCCTGGATATCAGCCTTTTGTCTGTACTATCATTTGCAAATAACTTCTCCCATTCAGTGTGTTGCCTCTTTGTTTTGTTGACTGTTTCCTTTGCTGTGCAGAAGCTTTTGATCTTGCATCTTGATGCTCTCCACAGTTTGGTGATTGTGGCCATAGTTGCCATGTGCCTTTATTTTTTAAACCAATTTTATTTTTGTAAACTACACATATTTGCTTCAAGAATTTTCTGACTTTCACTTTCCATTATTCAATTTGTGTATTTAAACTCTTCATATTTAAAGTATTTATTGATTTAGATTGAATTAATATCTACTGTGTTTGTAGCCACCTTTTCTTCCCTGTCTGCTTTTAATCAAGTGTTTTATATGATTCATTTTCTCTTGACATGTAAATTATATTGCTATTGAACATTGTTTTAATGATTGCCTGGTATTTACAGTATATATATGTAGAGTTAAGCTAAGTCTACTTTCTATAGCACCATTTTGTTTCATGGGTAGTGTAGGTACCTTAAAACAGATTATTTTCAATTCTTCCCTCATGTCTCTTACACCATTGCTATTATTTATTTATCTGTATGCAATATTATGGGTTGAATTATATTTCCCCTAAAAAGATATGTCAAAGTCATAACTCCCAATGCCTCACAATATGACCTTATTTGGAAATAGGGCCATTGCAGATTTTATTGGTTAAGATGAGATCATACTGGCTTAGGGGAGGCCCTGAATCCAAAATTACTGATGTTTTTATAAGGATATGACCTTGTGAAGACAGAAACATATCATGACAGAAAAATGTCATATGAAGATAAAGGCAGAGACTGGAATGTTTCAGTTTCCATCAGAAAACCAAAGACTATGGCAAGCCACCAAAGGCTGGGAAGAGGCATAAATTTCCCTACAGGTTTCAGCATGGCCATGCAGACATCTTGATTTTGGACTTCTGGTTTCCAAAATTGTGAGAGAATAAATTTATGTTGTTTAAAGCACAGAGTTTGTGGTACTTCATATAGCAGCATTAAGAAAATAATACATATCATAATCACATATTATATTGTTATTATTACCTTGAAAAGACAGTTGTCTCATGTTAAATATAAAGATTTTATCTTTAGTTATTTGCTCTCTGATGCTTTATCTTTCTATTGTAGCTAGGAGGTTATGACATATATAATTTTCCAACCCCTGAAGAACTTAACGTTTTTGCAAGGTGAAATTTCTCATGAAAATTCTCTAAATTTTTGTTTGTTTGAGGATTTTTTTACTTCTCCTTCACATCTGAAGGATAATTTTGCTGAATATAGAATTCTTGGTTTTTATTTATTTTTATTTATTATTATATTTTTAAGATTTTATTTATTTATTTGACAGACAGATCACAAATAGGCAGAGAGGTAGGCAGAGAGAGGAAGGGAAGCAGTCTCTCTGCTGAGCAGAGATCCTGATGTGGGGCTCGATCCCAGGACCCTGGGATCATGACCTGAGCCAAAGGCAGAGGCTTTAACCCACTGAGCCACCTAGGCACTCCAGAATTCTAGGTTTTTAAAATATATATTTAAATTTTATCTTCACTCTTTGTTCATGATTTTAATAAGTTCACTGTAATTCTTTCTATGTATGTATATATTTATTTATTTAATTTTAAGTAGGCTCCACAGCCCAGCATTGAAAGCCTGAACTCAGGAGCCTGTGATAAAGACCTGAGCTGAGATTAAGAATCAGACACTTAACTGACTGAGCCAACCAGGTGTTCTAAATTCACCATAGTTCTTAACTGTTATTCTTCATGGATAAAGATCTCCATGGACTCCCTTATCCACAATAATTTACTGAAGTTTGAATAGGATATGCTTATAGATTTTTTAGTATTTATTCTGATTGGTATTCTCTGAGCTTCTGGATCTTTGGTTTGGTGTCTGCTATTAATTTATCACAGTTCTTGGTCCTTTTAACATCAAACATTTCCTCTCATTTATCTCCTCTTTAATCTTCCTCCTCACCCTTTCCCTTTTACTTTCTCTTCCTCTTCCTCTCCTTCTCCTTTCTCTTCCTTTCTTCTCCATTTCATTCTCCCTCCTCCTCTGCCCCTGTCATTGTCATCATCATCTTCTTCTTCTTCCTTCTTCTCTGTTTGAACTTCAGTTCATAAAGTTTCTATTCACATACTGACATCTCTTCAAGCACACTGATTCTTTATTGGGCTCAGTTACATAGAGTAGTTTTGATTCCTAATATTTGCTTCTTATTCTTTCTTTGAGATTTTATGTCTCTGTTTACAGTATCCATCTGTTCTTGTGTATTTACTTTTTAACAAAATTACAGCCCTTATCTCATCATAATTATTTAAAATTTCCTGTCTGATCATTCCCAAATCTGTGTCATATCTGTGTTGGTTCTGATGCTTGCATTGTTTCTTCAGACTGTGAATTTTGTTATTTAAATTTTAGAATGCCTGTAATTTTATTGTTGAAAGTCAGACATGGTATTTAGAATAATAAGACTTGAGATAAGCAGTTCATTACTATGAGGGTTTATGTTCATCTACCTAGGGGTTGGGCAGTTCTTAATATTTGCTGTAGTTGTATGGCCAGGGGCTTTAAATTATTCTAATGTCTTTGTTTTTGTCTTTCTTGTTGCCTTGAGGTTTCCCTAAAAATTCTTTCTTAAATAGAATCTGAGACACTTTTTCATATGTCAGCCAATGTTACTATACTGGGAACTTATTAGTGTAATGATAAAAAGTAGGAGTGGAAAAGCGTTCATCGTTAAGTGAGCCTATGTCTCTGGGTTGATGCCTGTGTAAGTGTTTCTTCATTGTTTTTTCCTTCCTCCATTATGTTAGGCAGGGAGGCAAGAAGGGGCTCAAGTTCTTAATAAGTACTCTTTTCCCTGTATGGAGTAAGGCTCCACTAAAGTCTTTCTCATGAAGATTAAGACTGTTAAAAAGAATGCACTGGGATATACCAAAATGATTGATTTTTTTCTCTCACTGCTAGACACACAAGTGACTTCCTTGACATTTTACAGTAAGAACTTGATGGGGTTACTAGATGTAAAACCTATGAAAGTGTGGACCCCTCTTTAAGACATGAATCCTAGAAGTTTTACGCTTTACTTTAGTCCATACTCAACCTACAGAAATTAGTTAAAATTTTGATTTAAGTGTTCCTTCAAATTTATGGTTCCAAGCACTGAAAGCTGATTTCAGCTCTGCATTCACCTCTCTCTCCAGATTTTGTGGTGATGGTTCTCTGATGTGTCCATGAAAATTCACTGATTTTCAGTTTGCTCCACGTTTTTCCTTGTTGTAAGGATATAATTTCTTTTCACATCAGATCTGAAACTGGGGCACACAATGTATTTTTTATCTCTAATGGTGTAGACTTCATTTCAGAAAGTTTAATTTTGGCCTCTATTATATCTTCTGTGTCAACTTACTATTTTGAAGATATGCAACACAGTTATAACTGTTTTTTTAAGTTTTTATTTAAATTCCAGTTAATAACATATTATTAGTTAACATAATATTACTTTCATTTTAATTTACTTTACTTTAGTGCATAATGTGATTTAGCATTTCCATACGCACCAGTGCTCATCTTTTTTTTTTTTTTGTAAGATTTTATTTATTTATTTGACAGACAGAGATCACAGGTAAGCAGAGAGGCAGGCAGAGAGAGAGGAAGGAATGCAGGCTCCCCGCGGAGCAGAGAGCCCGATGTGGGGCTCGATCCCAGGACCCTGGGATCATGACCTGAGCCGAAGGCAGAGGCTTTAACCCACTGAACCACCCAGGCACCCCACCAGTGCTCATCTATAAGTGCACTCTTTAAGCCCCATCACCTCTTTTATCCATCTCCACACCTACAGGTAACCAACTTGTGTTCTCTGTAGTTAAGTATCTGTTTCTTGGTTCACCACTCTTTCTCTCCCCTAACCTTTGATCATTTGTTTCATTTCTTAAATTCCAATATATGAGTAAAGTCACATGGTATTTGTCTTTCTCTGACTGATTTATTTCACTTAGAATCATACTCTCTAGTGCCATCCATTTTGTTGCAAATGGCAAGATTTCATTCTTTTCTATGGTTGAGTAATATTCCTCTGTGTGTATGTATGAGAAACATAAACGGTACTTTTTGCTGTCTTTTTGTTATTGGTTTTTAACTTTATATGTTATAACCAGGAAAAATATTATATAATTTTACATCTGTTTATGTTTGCTTTGCATATGGTCTATTTTTGACAATGTAGCATATTTCTAATTATTATTTGCAGCAGTCTCTATGTCTATTATGTTACTCATCATATTCAATATTTTTACTGGTTTGTTTATATCACTAGTTTCTCAGATTTTCAGAGGTCAGTTAAATACATCTGTATCTAAAGATTCTTCAGATTCTCCTTGTAATTCTGTCAGTTTTACCCTTATATATTTCACAACTATTTTATTAGTTGCCTACAGGTTCTGGATTTCCATATTTTTCCAATGAATTTTTTAAAATCATGTTCAAATTCACTTTTTCTCAATAATAATTGCTTTTTGCCTTAAGACCTGCTTTGTTAAACCATTTTCTTTCAGTTTATATTTCTTCTGATATATATTTTCCTATCTTTTTACTTTCTCTTAAGTTAATATTTAATATTTTCAAGTTGTACTTAAAATTGTTTAAAGATTAAAATATTTATGAATGAATGAAATAATGAACTTCTGGCATGATTACTCAGGAATCAGTATGGTGATTATAGCTCCTGCCATCTCTGCTACCAGCCTACCTCAGAAATTTTTCTGGATTGTGACAATCCCAGATTCTTGAGAGTTGAACATTAGAAAACTAACATAATTTAGCCAAAACCTGAACTAAACATTTTTTTTTTGCTTGCTAGTTAAAAAAAAAATCTTTTGATATATCAACAAGAATCCTTGGCACTATGCTAGATATTTGAGCACAATTAGTTCAGGTTGACAGTATCACAGCCATTATGGATTTGACTGCTTTATTCTCTATGTATCTATGGCTAAATAGGGCTACTCCTCTTCCCTTCACATTTCTTCATTTAGTTTCTGTGATGTTTTCCCCCAACCCTTACAAACTTCAATTCTTCAATCACCTACTTCATAGTCTGTTGAACTGGAATTGCTCATAATGACCCTCTAATATTCTATCATCTTTTAAAAAATATTGTATTTATTTCTTTGAATGTTAGAGAGAGATAGAGAGAAGGAGAGAACACAAGCAGACAGAGTGGCAGGCAGAGGCAGAGAGAAAAGCAGGCTCCTCGCTGAGCAAAGAGCCAGATGTGGGACTTGATCCCAGGACCCTGGGATCATGACCTGAGCCGAAGGCGGCAGCTTAAGTGACTGAACCACCCAGGAATCCCTCTAATATCCTATCTTAAGGGGGAAATGGAGACTGTGGCAGGGAAAAAGAATGGCTTATGCTGATTAGTGCTAGTTTCAACTTCCACCTTGTCATCATGTACTCTTTCTCCCAAAGCCTGATTATCTCCTCCAGACTTCCCTTCAGCTCTGTGTCTACATCCAACATATTTTTCAGTCTCTAGCTCAGAGCCTATGTCTTCAATAGAGTTTTTTTCCCTATTGTCATGATCTAAAGCATTTGTTCTATTCTCTAATCTCATCTAGTGACCACTGTCTTTAGTACACAAATTATGCCTTTCATTACTGTCCTTAGTCACTATCAAGCTCCTATTGTATAATTGTATGTGGCTTTGTGAACTATTTTCCGAGGATGCTGTAAGCTGCTCAAATTGGGAACAGCCTTCTCTACTTCTCCATGCTCATCAGTGTCCTGTAGGCTCTAGATCACTATTTACCTTTCCACAGGTTCCTGTCTTGTCTTCTGCTTCTCACAACAATCAGAGAGAGGAAAAGCTTTGAGTCTGGTTGTATTTTCTGAGCTTCTAGGTTAGCAGCCTGCACCTAGGAATTGTGACTAGAGCAAATATTTGTTGATTTGAGGAGCTAGTGCTGCTCCATTTTTTTCTTTCTCTTCCACTTCTGCATATAAACTGCTCTCTTTCCCCAAGGGTTCTCATTCTCTTCATTATGACTATAGCATTTTGTAGAAATTCTGTTCTGTCTATACCAAGAGGACACAAAGCCTTGGGGAAACCACTTCAGGGATGAATATACCCAGTGACACATCGAGATTGCTGTCTCAAATGTTTTAAAAATTATCCAAATTATTTACCAAGAATTGTATTTTTTCATGTTTTACTTTCAATCCCCCACATAAGTTGTATCCTTTCCTTGGTTGCTATTGAGGAAATCTCCCCTGGTTCATTTGTGAATTTGACATGCCTTGCATATAAAATTGAGAGCTGGAGATTTCTAAATAGTAGTTAGAACAGAGTTTTACCATTTTATTCCTTTCTCCCCTCTTGGCTTGAGTCATTTTGCCTTTTCATCCAGCTTGGCACTATCAAACCTCTCCAAATGTAGCATCTGAATTATTAATTCTGCTCTGGCCATCAACAGTGCTCCATCAAGCTCAGGAGCTTATGCACAGCTCAATCTGAAAGGATGAACCAAATCATTAATTGCTGGCTTCCCACTATAAACTCTAGGACCATACCTGTCTAGAGATGTTAATTTGCTAAATTATTTCCCTACTGCCAATTTTTAGATTATTTTAAGCTTGGTTCAATTAAATTTATTTTAACACACATTTGTTAACCACCTACATTGTCCCAGGAGACCAAGTCAGCAGTTGTTTCTTAGCAGACCTCATAAATTAATGTGGGAGAAACAAACAACAAGGCAGGTGGAGGCACGAGTGGTATCAGATTCAGAAGCAGGATCACAACCTCAGAGTATGAGTAGAGAGGACTCCATTACTCCATTGAGGTGAAATAATTTTATACCACCCCTGAAATGAGGACCCAGAGAATGGTGGAGAAGTTTTGGACTAGAAGGCATTCAGAATAAGAGAGGGATGTAAACAATGTAGTCCATATGAGAACAAGTGAGGATCATTAAACATGGAACATAAGGTTACTAGGACAAGAGGGACATTAAATAGTGCAACACAGGACATATCATATTATTCTTTCCACCAGAAAGTGGATTCTCAGCTCAAAGTCACAAAGGGGATTTCTGTAAATGTTAAAAAAAAAAAAAAAGAAAAGAAAAGAAAAGTGACCAGAGTAAATATCTGCTTGCCACTGTGAAAGACAATACCAAGTACAAGTAGGAAAACTCAGGACAGAAAACACTAGGATAAGTCAGGGCTGACCCCTCTAAAAGCAGCAAACATCCAGCTGTGGAGATGTATCTCAGGAGTGATAGATGATGGACACAAGTCAGTTTTATTTCTGCAAAAGTCTGGGAAAAAGGAAAATGTTGGCAGCACAGGTGTATACTTTAGAATTACTGTAAATAAAATATTTATGTATCTTACAAGAACTATGTAAAATGAAGATGAAAAAATGGGGAGCTATGGGGACCCACAGAATGGTTATACATAAGGAAAAAAGAACCAGAGCAGAGCCAGACAGATTCTCCTCTTAGAGATACTTGGCCAAGGGCTTGCACAAGTTTTTACCTGAATGTTGTAAAGCGTTTGTTAAAACACAGTCTATGTCTTTGTCTTTCAAAGCTCCTTTTTCAGAAAATCCCACTCAAATTGGATTGACTTCATCTGCTTGAATAACTGGAGAATCCAAAGCCAAGGCCTTGTTGTGTCTGGATAGGGCCCTATGTTGGGTCAGGAAGTGTCCCCTTCATCTCTTACCTGCCAGTTTTACTCTCCTACAGTCCTCCTACTCCCCTGCCCCCCCCGAACTCCAGGTTGACACACTCCCTTGTGCACATCCAGAAGAAAGAGAAGGTCTCTATTTCTAGTAATACCAGCGTGTGTGAGGCCCAGGTATCATTCTCACTGGCCCTGACTGGGATGTGTGCTCACTCCAGGACCAACCACTGTGGTGAATGAAATGGACTGATGGGATAAAGGGGGTTTCCTCAAGAGAAATTAGGGTGTTGGGTGGGAAGAGAAGTGCTAGATTTCATGAACTCACTCAAGCAATGTATACCTACCAGACATTGTCAGACCTAATTCAAATTTTACCTTTTCTGGGAACACTTCTCTGTCTTACTCAGTACCTGCTTGTCCTGTAGCATTTCTCCTCCCTTTGTTACATCCTATTTCCACAAACTCTGCACTCTTTCAATGTCTGTATCTCGTTTTGACAGGACACCAAACCCAAGAGAGTTGTTCTGAGGTATAAGTGAACAGGAATGGGGTGCAAACAGACATATTATAGATGTACAGAGATATGCATTATTGGTGGTATTGCTGCATCAATTCTTTTTTTTCCTTGAAGTATAATTAACATATTACATGTTATTTGGAGGTATTCAACATAACAATTCAATATTTGTATATGCATTGATTCTTTTGGGGTAAAGATATAAATCATTCAGTATTTTTTACCAATATTTGTAACTTAGCCATAATTTATTGTAGGTAATATCATTTAATAAAACTAGTTCTTGACTCATTGAAGGTGCTCAATTAATAGTTTTTGGATGAATATTGAATAACTGAATACAAGCCTCACATAATAATATTAATTAAGATAATAACTAATATTAACTTATTATATGCTCCTCTCTCATTTGTCACAAAACCTGCAAGATAGCCAGTATTTGCCTTATTTTACAGGTAAGAGGAATGATGTTCTGAGAGACTGCTTGATGTATGCTTGATGTTATGCAAGCCCATATCATAAATGGATGAGGGCATTGAGATACAAGCAGGTTTGTATCCAAAGTGTCCAAAGTCAATTCTTTAGTCATTAAGCCAATGACAACCAAGTATTTTGAGGTACAGTAATGTTTCCTAAATTCCAGCCTCAGGTATAACAGTTGAGGACAAATATGTTCTGGTTGGAGTAGCAGCATGGAGAGAGAGAGAAAGAGAGAAAGAGAGTGTGTGTGTGTGTGTGTGTGTGTGTGTGTGTGTCTGTGTATATTTATGTGTGGTGGGGAGCCAGGGTGGGTTTTGGAAGCCCATCCCTATAGAAATGCAGAGATGCTCTGTAGAACAACCAGAGCTCTCTGAGACAGCTTGTAAATCATGCCCACCTTCAAATTGTTGCTGGCCTGATTTGAGGTCAGTCCCTCTGACTCCTAGTCTCCATACTATCCCCAGTTGTGGGTTATTTAGTCAGTTATGGGTAGCTGTTTGGAAGAAAGAAGCAACACTCACCAGCTTCCTGACTTTCCTAAAGGAGGTCTTCCCTGGTCATCTTATATCTCATAAGCTGAAAATCTGTGATCTCAGTGACTGAGGATGGTAAGTTGCCTCTAGGGCCTAGTGCACACCCACACCCGTTATACCAGGGCATTGGGAAGCTTTACCTGTGGCAGTCCAGACAAGAAACCTAGATTAGCTGGGACCTTGATGCCTTTGGCAGTCCAGACAAGAAACCTAGATTAGCTGGGACCTTGATGCCTTTGGCCTGGCCTGGTTATTCAATATTACAAAATATTTCTAGTTAAAATAATAATAGCAATTTAAAAGATAAAAGATGAGTTGCATGTGTGCAGGGGACTGTGCCCATCCTTAAAATACTGCTTCACCTGGAGTTGGGGGCACACTGTTAAAAACCTTATCATTGAAGCCCATTGAGTATATTGCTGATGTAAATTATCAGAATATGTTTGGTAGTATAATCCTTCAGAACATATGCCCTCCTTTTCAGGGCAATAACTGAGAAAATGGCTCTCTTAAAAGAAGAGGAACTGTCACAAATTCATATTCTTTCTTAAGGTAAGAGGAATACAACTAATAGAAGACCAAGTTTTCAGATGGAAAACTATGTTTTATTCTTACTTCTTTCTGCTCAGAGTATATGGAGCAAATTCATTACCAGGCAAACATAATTCTTTTCTAGAATTTTTGATGAATCATCAGATAAAGACTGGGGTTCCTAGAAGGGTTTCATACCTCCAGGAGAGGTTTTGGCCTTGGGAAATGGAAATCTACTTTTGTCTCAGTTGTGTGCTTCTTTGTTCAATAAGCTAATGTTTGCAGTCCACACACCAATTCAGACCTGAGCACAAATGGGAGTGAGGACTGGTGGGCTGGCCACTGGCTGGGACCTCGATGTGAGACAAGGTCAGTCATTTGGAACATCACTGCAGGAGAGCACAAATGTGCTGGGTGCACCACCTTAAGTGTTGACAGATGGTTGGGTGGGGAAGACCCACATCTGGGTGCAGAGGGAGGACCTGCTGGCTGCCTGGACTTCGTGGGCTTCACATTGAGGGCAGGTTCATTGTGTGTCCCCCCACCTCTTTAACTATCTTTGAGCCTCTCAGGGAGAGAACAAAGTACCAAGTGACCAATGTTTCTACTGGCTGAGGAGGCTGGGGGCAAGCCTCCAAAAGAGCCCAAGGGATTTACATCAAATAACATTTTCTGACATCTTGTGTTTAAATATGACATTTTGTATGAAGTTTTTTCCACCACATGCTTTATTAATAAAAAAATTATCTCAGAGCTAAGCAAAACTGACATGTTCCAGTAGCTCTGGGCCCATGGTGTATACTCGGAGGAAGGAAAACAACATATGATGAAAGGTGGGCTTGTTTGACCCTCTTAGAAAGTTGTGGGATTGGGACACTAGAAAGATGCATTTTTCCCAGCCAGAGATGGATGCAACTTATCAAGGGAGTCCTCTTGGTGCATCCTATTCTGTACTGAGTCTCACCTGACCTACTGCTCCTGTCTTCTGTTTCTGTAAATCACACTGTACCTGTGTATGGGAAGGCAGCTGCTTATTCCCTCCCAGAGTCTTTCCCCTTGTCATTCCCGACCCATGCCCATTCCTACATTACACACTCACAGGATTTCAAACCTTATTTCCTCCCGAAGTCTTCTTGGACTGTGACATCCAATGTTGAGATTTGTAGCATTAATATCTGAAGAATTGCATGTATTGCTTCATTATACACTGCTTTAGTCTATAACCACCCTACTCGGGGCTCACAAGCAGCAAGTGGTAGACCAGATTAAAACCTGAATGTGCCTGAGTGAGAGCCCCCAGCTGCAACCTTCCTTTCTTACCTGTATATTTGATTATCTCCTCAGCATGTCTTCAAGTACCCATGACAATATTCTGCTATTTGTAAGTCTGGTCCTGAGAGGCTATTTAGAAACACTCAAAAGATTCATGGAAAGGGCCTCAGAGACAATCTGATCTGATCTCCTACTTTCAAAGAGGATACCAAGCACCAGAGTGGGACACAAAGTGAGCAGTGGCAGAGCTGGGTGACAGCCCCATTCCCTTGCCTGTGTTTCATGTTCAAGTGAGCCACAGAATCTCATGATGCAGTGAGGGCAGGGGTGGGGAGGCAAAGAAGGGCAGTGTTTCAGGCAGTGTGTCTGCCTCCATCCACTACTTCCAGAGAGAGGTAAGGGCTTCCCTGCATCTCACCTGCTGAGTCCGGCTTTGTGTCTTCCAGAACCCATTGACATGGTTTCTGGGCAGACAATCTTGACTTTATCTGCTCAGAACAAACTGGTTAATTTGGTTCCATTTTTAAGTGCTCTTGAAAAAATAGCATCACTTCTGTTGCACTGTTAATGGAGACATCTGTACACTGATGAGGTCTGGCATCTTCCTTCCAGTACCCGTTCCTGCTTTTAGCTTCTTGGTTCCTACCTCATCCCATGGACACCTGGAAGTTGAATCCCCTTTGACTCCTAGTCAGGGGCCAGCCCCTTTCAGGGTCTCCTACACCCATTCCCTCTTCTTTTCTTCTTCTTGTTCATTCCAGACTATCATTCTACCTGAATGTAGGATCATCTCCCACTCACTCACCTCACCCAGTTCCCCTGAAACATTTCATGTTGCACACCAAAGTGAGGCCAACCATCATAAGATACAATTTTGATCATATAATTTAATCTTATTCATCAAATATATTCAGAGGGGATCCTGGGTGTCTCAGTCAGTTAAGCTCAGGTCATGATCCCAGGGTCTTAGGATCGAGTACCAGGGCTGCCTCCCTGCTCAGGTCTCCCTCTGCCCTTCCCCCATATCCATGCCCTCCTTCTCTCATCCTCTCTCTCAAAATAAATAAATAAAAAGCTTTAAAAAGACATTTAACTTTTCTTGTTGTCTAAACTATGAAGTTCATCTTCTCAGCTTTCCACTTCTCACATGTGCAGCATGGTGCAGGTCCAGTTTGGATTCCCAAGGCCTGCCATTTGGGCCTCCTCCTACAGGGTTGGGTTGGGGGGCCACAGGCTTTGGGGTAGGTATTTCTGCTTTGTTTCATCTATGTGACCTGTACAGGTCCCTTATATCTCTGGACCCTGTGTTTTTCTGCACCACTGCTCTTCTCACACAGTTGGTGGCACTGAAAATACCAGCACAGAGCTCTCACATGCAGACTTCTCACCCCAGAGGCATGAGGTCTCTCATTTCCCAACACAAAGTCTCTCTCTGTACCCTCCCTCCACCCTCTAATCTCACTTGCAGGTGACTCCTAGCTTTGTACTTTTTAGTTTGTTAGGCTGCCTGCCTTAGTCTCCTATCCGAAACCTCCTCAGACACGAACTTACACGTCCTTGTGTGTGTCTATCCTCGGTCACCTCAGGTCACAGGGGGTGACCTGCCAAGGTCTTGCAGACATCACTCTCTGCCTCACCTCATGGGGCATGCCAGGCTTACAACATCCTTGTGTAGGTTGCAAGTGCTAACATCAGCCTTGTCTTATTCCTCAAAGCAGGAGCAGTGGTTCGTTCATGAGCAGGGGTGACCATTTTGCCCAAAGTGTGAAAGCTCTGAAAGGAAAGGCTGCTCTGGTTTACTTATGTCCCAATGCCTAACATGATGTCTGGAGCACAGAGAATGCTCACTTGCTGCATGGTGAGTGAGCAGAGTGTGTGTCGCTGGAAGGGGTCTGGGGCTTTGCAGACAGTGACTATAAACTCGCTCGGTTTCTTGCTAGCTGTAGATCATGACAAGCTGTTAGGCAGCACTCTGTACCCCATCCACAACATTTAAACAATAGGGAGCTTTACTATTCTTTGGGCATCTGGGGAAGGGCGGTGGGGGTGGTGGTGGATAATGACATGACAAGAGAAATACTGAGCCCCTGACAGCAAATCCTTTTCCTTTCAGGTTCTGCAGCTAGGTGATCATGGCCAAGTGGGGGTTCATGGAAAGGATTCTGGGTTCAGGTCTGGGATACAGAAAAAGAACTAGAGTGGTAATAGGTGTGTTCAGCATCTGTACATTCATTTCCCTCTAGAATAACACCTTTGTAACAAGACAGAATGGTGATATTTTGTGGTTCTCCTCCTGGGGAGAGTGAAGGGGAGTCCCAGAAAGGCTCTGTCCATTAGCATTCACTCCTGCTTTGCATCTGTGTCTTCAGTTCTGTGGCCCTGCCTTTCACAATGTCAGAACAAATTGTCCTGTTAACCACTTATGGGGAGGACTCCAAGATGGGAACTGGGTAGAGGAGGTTGAAAATGAGATAGAAATTACTCACTTGCAACTAGTTGCTTTAGTATTTTGTAGACATAGCCTCAGGCTCATTCCCAGTATTGTAACTCACACCGGTCCATTAAGGAAAGAGATTTTTTGTGTAGATTATGAAATATTGATTGTCCATCTTCCTTAACATTTTAATTGCATGTCAGAGAACACTGAACTGCAGTAAATGTGGGGCAGCTTGGTTTCCCTTGCCCCCAGGGGAACAGAAAGTCTGAAGAAGCTAGAATACAGAAAGCAATCTTATAAATAAACCAAAGGAATTACAGTGAGGACAGCTACACATGGCCTGATTGGCAGCAAGAATTGTAAATCTGAATATGAGGAAAGCTAGTTTCTTGTGTGTAGGAGAAAAAGAAATCAAATCAGCTTTATGGTGTGAAAATTCAAGGCACGTTTGAGCACATACACTCATTCTTGGACAACCAAAGATTTCTGCACTGCAGAATGCTGCCCAGCCATTTCCTGCTGCTCTTATATGAGCATAGGGTGAGCAGTAGTTTTGGATCCCAGGAGGTAGAGGTGGGATAGAACTCTTGAGAACTAGCTTATTGGATAATGGGGAAGTATATACAGATTTCTGTACTGTTGCGAGAAATGTGATGGTGTCTGGGGAAATGGGGTTCACACCTTGTTCATCCAATAGAAGAGAAGCAGAATGCACTATTGTCATGGAGACCTGAGGGCTGGGTCCAGACACGCACTGTCCCTGCCTCCAGGAGCCACTCTCACCCTTACACTATGTCAGTGCTATCCCTGGGACTCAAAGGTCCTGGCTCAAAAAGGATTTCGTTGATCCAGCAAAATGAGAGTTGGCTTGTAAATTAAATAAAACTAAGTGAAGCTCTTCCAGAAGCTTCCCCAAGATCCCTTGTGTTTAGAATTCTTCTCCAACCCCTTCCAAACTCTAAGAGTAGGAATTGCTGGCTCCATTTACTCTTCCTCTATGATTTTCTGCTTTGTGATTTATTCCATGTTGGCATCTTAAATAGTTAACTTTTCATGAGTTGCATGACTCATAACTTTCTATCTGTGTGGCAAATGCCTCAGAGTAGTGACTGTACCATATGTTTCAGAATGAACATTTGATCTTGATTTTGAAATCTCTTCTTCTCCCCAAGCTTTACTTTGCTGGTGAAGAAATATCCTAAGAGTTTAGATGAATCCCGAAGACTACATGAGCCATAACACAGGGTGGGGCTAGACTGCAGAATCCCAAGTACTGAGAGAAAAGATGAACTGCCACTTGCAAACACTGGGCTGCAGGGGCACACCCAGCAGAGTTGCCACATGAAGATGCCGTTTCTTTCCTTCCTCTGCTCAACAAAACTACTGTCATTTATGATCCTGTCATAGCTAGTGATACTATTTTCTTGAGTGGATTCAATTTTAAAGATTAAAATTCAATAAAAGTATTTTATGTATGAAATAAATTCTGCAGTTACTAAACAAAAGATAGTATACCTTGTAATCTCTACTGTTTCACTGTTTTTAAAAAAATATATTATTTTTTATTAACATATAATGTATTATTTGCCCCAGGGGTACAGGATTGTGAATCATCAGACTTACACACTTCACAGCACTCACCATATCACATACACTCCCCAATGTCCATAACCCAGCCACCCTCTCCACAACCCCTCCCCCAAGCAACTCTCAGTTTGTTTTGTAAGATTAAGTGGCTCTTATGGCTTAAAATTGCGACACAAATGAAAATCAATGGAGTCAGACAGAATTGCAGAGTTGAAATGACTCTAGTTTTGTGTGTTTGCCTTTATGCTATCACTGATGACTTTGTACTGTTTAAATACAAGAATATGAGTACTTTCAGGAATGGAGTTGTAAACTGTATCCAAGGAGATGGAATTTTGATGGAAGTTTGAATGATGCCCATCTTGTGATTGAATAAACATAGCTGAGTTGGTTGAATTGGTATGTGCTGTGGCATACTGTATAAAGGGAGGTCTCTGAGTCTCCTTCCATATAGAATATAATCTTTATTTAAGGATAAGTCATACAAATGTGCCAATTTGAAGTTAATTTTTTTTATTAAAACTAAACAATAATCACAGCAATTGTTTAACTTAAGGCCACATAAGATTTTTCAGAGGAGAAGCATGTCACTGATATTCATCAGACTGGTGATAATAAAAAGAAGATCAACTTTGAGTAAGTTTTATTATTCTTTGTATATATAGTATATAATAGTATATTATATATATATATATAGAATAATATATATATAGAATATATATATTCAATAGTATATATAGTATATAATAGTATATAATTTTAATATTAAATGTTATCATCTACTTGTTAGGTCTGTAATCAAAGGAGCGAGACTGATACAAAGCAAAGGTCAAGCAAAGCTTTATTTCGTGCCAAGCATCGAGAATCAATCCGACTGGTTGGGGCCATCTCTTACAAATAGGCAACCCCTCTCAGACTCACAGACTAACTTTTATAGAGAAAAGGCCATGTGGTTGAGCCTGGCCACACATAGGTGGCCAATGAGATTGCAACACACAGAGAAAACTGCATAGTCATGCTAGGTCACACACAGCAGGCCAATTGAATTTCAATTTACCTTAGTAGATATATGCGTGCCCCACTGATTGGATGTCTCCACCTGACCTGACCCGCCTTTTTATCTGGGCTTTGCTACCTGGGACTGGTTTCCCGGACTTGCTTTTAAGTAAGTTTCTCTGGGAGGGGCAGGGTCAATCTAAGTTTACTGCATAAACAACAAAATGGCTCCCTCTGGCTAAGTAGGCCCTTACATACTGACAATGTACTGGCTGTTGCCTACAATCAGGTTTGTTCTGTTGCTGCAGATGGTTTATGATAACAACCATATTTTGCCATAGGCATGGGTCCCAAAACACTTAGTTTTTTCCTGGTCTAGCTATATTTATCCACCAGGTCCTGTACATGCAGGTACAACAGTTAATGAATGAACACTTACTTGGAGTTATGGCCTAACACCCTCAATGGAATCACAGAGAGTATGGTTGGACCATCTGCAGGCTTTCTTCCTAGGGCATAGGGGCTGTAGATCTTAGAATGAAACCACCTGAAAAAAGTACTCTTTCAACTTGGTCCTATCTGGACATGTGCTATTGTATACTCTACTTGCAAAGAACATGTTGACATTGGCAAAACAGGTCAGCTGTTGAGTAAAAAATAAAAAAAAAAGAAGGATACTACTAATTTGCTTGTGTATGGTGGCCCCAATTCCTGGATACTCAGGTCACTGTGGTAGCAGCAAACCACCAGACGCTGCCACCAACATGGAAGAGGAGGTTCAAACAGAGTTGGGGTGATTTGAGTGGAAAATATTGGTGAAATCTCTTACTCCAAGGTTATAAATGTCACAGTTGTGAAAATATTCTTTGTTTAAAAAATTCTATTTATTCAAGAAGGGGAAAAGTGGGAGACTTCTTTCTTCCCATGGTGGTCAGTTGTTCTTAACCCCATCTACACTGGATTCATTTCTTGGTGGACTCTGAGAAAAGCTAAATATCTGAACCAACTCCAGCCCAATTATATTAAATGCATGTCCTATAGGGTCAGTGTCTGGACTTTTAAAGCATTCCTCAGGTAGTCTTAATATGTAGTCTGGGTGGATATCCCTGCTAAACCCAACAGGCAGTGGCCTGAGAAAACAGACAACTTTTAGGGCCATCCCTGCATTTGTTTCCACCACATGCATGACAGATCACGGGGGGCTGGGCGTGTCTGGGTCATGTTCTTAAGGCAACTGATAGTCTCCACTTGCAAAGCCATGAACTAAATTCCTACTTGAAGACAAATAAATCAATAAATGATTGAAATTGCAGATAATTTTAACAAGTCTAAGGCCATAATAAGTCATATAAAGCACTCAATACCAAGTGAGACTCATCAGCATGGGATAGGCACAATTTGAAACATTCCCCATGATGGCATTAGTGGTAGTCCCACCAGTAAAGAAAACATCCTGCAATCACTGAGACAATATCCTTTTTGTCAAATATATGGAAGTGAAGATGATAGTATTATTCACTCTTTTAAACAGATAATACATTTTGATTTATCTTTCTCATGTTGCAGAACACAGTTGATTCTAATTGAACCAGTTCTTGTCCTTTAATCTTCTGTTGAGATCACATTTTGATGCCTGTGGGGATCATGAGGTTCACCATTTTTTTTTTCTTTCTTGTGATGTCTGTAAAATCCCTGAGGGTCGCTGGTCACCAAGATGATTTGATTAATCACTTGAAGGAAGTCTCCTTCCTTCCTTCCTTCCAAGTGCTTTGATGGCTTCTATGATGCGTTGCAATGCTTCTTGCTTCCATGTTATTTTGGGGATTTCTGAGTACACAGACTTTAACATATGTTCCAGTAATGTTTGAGACATCTTCCCATGGCACATAAATATATAACCCAACAGGATACTTGTGACAAGGGTCTCTCATGTCCTTAAGCTATGATCAAAAGGGACTTGGACAGATGCACTGCTTGCACTGTGATAATAGTCAGTAGCTTTTACAGTTAAAAGGTCATGGCAGGGGTCTTCTCTGAGTTCTGTCCATCACCATCTTACAAGAGATACAACAACAACCAAAGCATTTATGTCTTTATTTCTTCAACAGGGACAGAAAAGCTGTAATCAGTCTGTAATTATGTAAACAGCCTATAATCATGACCTGTAACCATCATGAGCAATATCCATGTTATCAGAACCATGTCTCTAACACATTTCCATCTGCATATATGTGGAGAAGCAGTTCCTCATGATAGTACCGATTCTGTTCTGAACATGCCATTCCAAGAAGCAGCTCCTCTGTCTGTCTGGGTCCACCAGCAGACACTAGTTAGTAGAACTAGCCATTCTGTATTCTAAAATTCTAAAATAAAAAGCACCCACAAACTATCTGCAGCATGTTGTGTGAGGAAAACATGACACACGGTGTGACACACATAGGTGTGCACTGGCCATTAGGCACCTGTGAGTGTACAGTTCTTGCCTTTGGTTGGGCTATCATACATCTACATGTATGTCACATCTGAACCATGCTGGGAAGATCATAGCTTCAGAAAAGATAGCTTTCATTTTGTAAGCTCCTTCCTCAGAGGCTGAGTAAAGAGAAGTAGAGAGGCTTGGAAGAAATCAAAGTAGGATCAGGCTGATGAGCACAGGAGTTTGAAACCATGGGAATGAAAGCAGACTAGAGCAAAGCCTCATTCCATCAGATCCACTAACAGGAAATTTTTCAAGCATCAATGAAGTGGAAAGTGCCAGCCTTCTTGGTGCATATGTCTGGACAGAATTTGGTTCCCAAAGAGACTAGCTTCCCTCCAGGGCTCACAGCTGCTGTGAGTGATGTCACTAGCTGGTTGGCAGTGAGGTGACAATGTAAATCAACTGCTAAACAACAGGGACAAGTAGAGGTCAAGGACTAACCATGGAGCTGAAAGGGAGAGGTCAACCTGGAAGGCAGAGTGGAGGGGCCAGCTGAGTCCTGGGAAGCAGATGGTGGACAGGATCTTTGACCATAGGGAGATTTCAACACAGTAGTATGGTGATACAACTCCATGCCTAGGGCCTCTTTGTAAAGAGAAGGGTCTGGGGAACCAGACTTCTTCCCCATAGGTCCTCCTTCTCCTAGGATGTTTTGTCCTGAAGACAAATCCTGGGTCTTGACCCTAAGGTACTAGAAGATAATTTTGGTTTCATTCCTCTCAAATCTATTCTCTGCATCTTCCAGGTGGTAAAATGCCATTCCCCAGTGTGTGATACCTGAAAACTGACAGCAGACCTCAAACCTTACTTTGGTGCCAGAGCACCCAGTAGCACAGCCTCTGCTCACATCTTTGGCCTCCTCTCCAGCTTCTCTGCCCATTACACAATTGTCATTCATTCCCTTTCTACTTCTGTGGGTCCTTGGGTAGCTCTCCCTCCCAGCTCAGCTCTGTCTTCCCCTTGCACACCTCACTGCTATCCATTCCTCAACCCTGCTCAGCCCTGGGACTCTGAATGAAGCTTTCCTTGACTCACTTGCCAGGGCCCTATCATTGAATTCTGGCTCTGGCTTCTCTCATCTTTCAGCCCCCAGACTATGAGATCCCGAGGAGAAGGCTAAGGTTTGTTTTTCTTATTTTCTCTAGCACTTAGCATGTTTCATTGATGTTTAAATGCTTTCTTGTGACTCATGATCAAATTCAAGTTATAGGGTTTTTTTTTTCAGCAATTTGTTTTCCCTTGCTGTGTGCTAAGTCACTAAAAAAAGGGTTCAAGAACCATTCATTGATTAGAGCACTAGCCACAAAGGAAAGTATGAAAATATGCCCATTGTGGCCAGTTATCAATACCAGCAAGAAGGTGGGAACATTTTCTCTGCAGTTGTCATTTCTTCATCTTCTAATCCCCAGTTTCACTTAGGACTGAGCTGGATGACATCCCTGCAGACATTAAAAGAGTATATGTGATACAAATGCGGCTCCTCCAGACTTCTGTGCCAGGTGTGCAGCTGAGCTTACAAAGAAGATCCAGCAAACTATTCCAGGATCTATAAATCAGGCCCTGGGAGTCAGCTTCTTCATTTCTGAAGGACTAAGGAAGAAGAGACTGATGCTTTAGTATTTATTGGCTGCATTCCTACACCTGGCTCACAGTCAGATTCAAACACAGAGGGTAGCTAAGTTTTGTATTATAATTTGTTTTTGCTTATCATAACTTTGGCATTATAGGCCGGTCTGTGAAGCAGAAACTTTCCTTAGACTACAGGATGCAGGATTGATACAGAGTTCTGGCCCTCTCCTTAGATGTGGACTAGGAATCTGTCTCCTCATTACTTTTACAAGTGATGATGTGGAAGAAGTGGCTTTAATTCACAATGACTTTTTCTTTGGCATTGATTACCTAATTATAGAGCCTGTCACATTCTCCTGGTAGGATGTGTGTTTTCATCTCATTTGTCTCATCTGTTAGAGTAAAGACAGAGAATGTGTCTTATTCATCACTCTATTCCTTTCCAACAGCAGAGGGTAGGTGTCTGAGAAATGGCAACTACATAAAAGAATGTTAGATCAAACTCAATGATTTTTCAGGGATTTAATGCATAGTGATTATAGTTAAATGGCTAATATTTGTGAGATAAAATACAAAGTGACTTACAAATGCCACTTTCACCACAACAGAAATGAGGAGATATTTACCACTTTTCGCAAATGAGGGCATACAAGGGGCACACAACAGCATGGGGTGGGTTAGTGCTTTGTGTTCAGGCCAGGCCTGCCTATGTGTTCATTATCCTCCCCCAAGCCTTGCTTAACTCTTGTCCCCAGAAAAAATAGTCTGGTTTTAGTATGCATGTGGGCACTTACTTGTATGCTTATTCTTATATATTCATAGGGTTGCACATCACAGTGCACTATGATTCATGGATCTTGCTAGGTGGTGAGATACTTGAAGACAGACCTGCTCCTACAGCTCCTGGATGGTCCTGGGTTACTCTGACTAGGGGACAGAGATAGGCTGGAGTTCCCAAGGGAAGGGATTGTGGGCTCTGGAGCTGTTGTCAGACAGGAGCACTGAAGGATGGGGTCTGGGAAGAATAGGGATAGATGGGGACCTGGGAGTCTGGAATTGTCCTCAGGAGTGTGAATCTCAACAGGGAGAAGAGATGGAGCAACTCATATAGGCCACAGTGTCTCAGAGACAAGATTAAAAAATTACACAGTCCAGTTGGTCTCTCCAGGAAGCTTTATGAATTCTTGGATTCTGGTGACAAAAAGTTTTACTTTTTACTCAGGGGAGGAAACATTTTAGGACCAATCATAAAAATAATTTTGTAATTTGAAAAATGGTGGGAGACATATTACTTTGAATAGAATTCCATGTAGTAAAATGATTTGGTGGGAAAGTGGAAATGACCAATTATGAGATTCACATCTTTAAACTGGAGACATTACTCTTGTGCAGTGTAGTTAGTTTGTTTGTTCAACAGGATTACAGGGATATTTCCTATTTGAGTAATCCTTTTCTACAAAAGAAGTTATTAATAAATTTGCTTCTGCATATAGAAAAATTTTATAAGCATTCTTTCTAGTTATTACTCAATGCTTCTTTTTTTTAATATTTATTTTTGTTTATTTACAGCATAACAGTGTTCATTGTTTTGGCATCACACCCAGTGCTCCATGCAGTATGTGCCCACGCTATTACCCACCACCTGGTTCCTCAACCTCCCACCCCCCCACACCCCCCTGCCGCCCCTTCATAACCCTCTGGTTGTTTTTCAGAGTCCATAGTCTCTCATGGTTCATCTCCCCTTCCAGTTTCCCTCAAGTCCCTCTCCTCTCCATCTCCCCATGTCCTCCATGTTATTTGTTATGCTCCACAAATAAGTGAGACCATATGATACTTGACTCTCTCTGCTTGACTTATTTCGCTCAGCATAATTTCTTCGAGTCCCGTCCATGTTGCTACAAAAGTTGGGTATTCGTCCTTTCTGATGGAGGCATAATACTCCATTGTGTATATGGACCACATCTTCCTTATCCATTCATCCGTTGAAGGGCATCTTGGTTCTTTCCACAGTTTGGCGACCGTAGCCATTGCTGCAATAAACACTGGGGTACAAATGGCCCTTCTTTTCACTACATCTGTCTCTTTGGGGTAAATACCCAGCAGTGCAATTGCAGGGTCATAGGGAAGCTCTATTTTTAATTTCTTCAGGAATCTCCACACTGTTCTCCAAAGTGGCTGCACTAACTTGCATTCCCACCAACAGTGTAAGAGGGTTCCCCTTTCTCCATATCCTCTCCAACACACGTTGTTTCCTGTCTTGCTAATTTTGGCCATTCTAACTGGTGTCAGGTGGTATCTCAATGTTGTTTTAATTTGAATCTCCCTGATGGCTAGTGATGATGAACATTTTTTCATGTGTCTGATAGCCATTTGTATGTCTTCATTGGAGAAGTGTCTGTTCATATCTTCTGCCCATTTTTTGATATGATTATCTGTTTTGTGTGTGTTGGGTTTGAGAAGTTCTTTATAGATCCTGGATATCAACCTTTTGTCTGTACTGTCATTTGCAAATATCTTCTCCCATTCCGTGGGTTGCCTCTTTGTTTTGTTGACTGTTTCCTTTGCTGTGCAGAAGCTTTTGATCTTGAGGAAGTCCCAAAAGTTCATTTTTGCTTTTGTTTCCTTGGCCTTTGGAGACATATCTTGAAAAAAGTTGCTGTGGCTGATATCGAAGAGGTTAGTGCCTATGTTCTCCTCTAGGATTCTGATAGATTCCTGTCTCACGTTGAGGTCTTTTATCCATTTCGAGTTTATCTTTGTGTATGGTGTAAGAGAATGGTCGAGTTTCATTCTTCTACATATCGCTGTCCAGTTTTCCCAGCACCATTTATTGAAGAGACTTTCTTTTTTCCATTGAATATTTTTTCCTGTTTTGTCGAAGATTATTTCACCATAGAGTTGAGGGTCCATATCTGGGCTCTCCACTCTGTTCCACTGGTCTATGTGTCTGTTTTTATGCCAGTACCACGCTGTCTTGGTGATCACAGCTTTGTAGTAAAGCTTGAAATCGGGTAACATGATGCCGCCAGTTTTGTTTTTGTTTTTCAACATTTCCTTAGCAATTCGGGGTCTCTTCTGGCTCCATACAAATTTTAGGATTATTTGCTCCAGCTCTTTGAAAAATATCGGTGGAATTTTGATTGGAATGGCATTAAAAGTATAGATTGCTCTAGGCAGTATAGACATTTTAACAATGTTTATTCTTCCAATCCAAGAGCATGGAACAGTCTTCCTTCTTTTTGTGTCTTCTTCAATTTCTCTCATGAGTGTTCTGTAGTTCCTCGAGTACAGGTCCTTTACTTCTTTGGTTAGGTTTATGCCCAGGTATCTTATGGTTCTTGGTGCTATAGTAAATGGAATCGATTCTCTAATTTCCCTTTCTGTATTTTCATTGTTGGTGTACAAGAAAGCCACTGATTTCTGTACATTGACTTTGTATCCTGCCATGTTACTGAATTGCTGTATGAGTTCTAGTAGTTTGGGGGTGGAGTCTTTGGGGTTTTCCATATAAACAATCATGTCATCTGCGAAGAGAGAGAGTTTGACTTCTTCCTTGCCAATTTGGATAACTTTTATTTCTCTTTGTTGTCTGATTGCCATTGCTAGAACTTCTAATACTATGTTGAACAAGAGTGGTAAGAGTGGGCATCCTTGTGTTCCTGATCTCAACGGGAAGGCTGCAAGCTTTTTCTCATTGAAGATGATATTTGCTGTGGGTCTTTCATAGATAGATTTTATGAAGTTCAGGAATGTTCCCTCTATCCCTATACTTTGAAGCGTTTTCATCAGGAACGGATGCTGGATTTTGTCTAATGCTTTTTCTGCATCAACTGAGAGGACCATGTGGTTCTTCTCCCTTCTCTTATTGATGTGTTCTATCACACTGATTGATTTGCGAATGTTGAACCAACGTTGCAACCCAGGGATGAATCCCACCTGGTCATGGTGGATAATCTTTTTAATGTGCTGCTGGATCCTGTTTGCTAGGATCTTGTTGAGAATCTTTGCATCCATATTCATCAGTGATATTGGTCTGAAATTCTCCTTTTTGGTAGGGTCTTTGCCTGGTTTGGGGATCAGGGTAATGCTGGCTTCATAAAAAGAGTCTGGAAGTTTTCCTTCTGCTTCAATTTTTTGGAACAGCTTCAGGAGAATTGGTGTTATTTCTTCTTTGAAAGTTTGGTAGAATTCCCCAGGGAATCCGTCAGGTCCTGGGCTCTTGTTTTTTGGGAGGTTTTTGATCACGGCTTCAATCTCATTACTAGATATCGGTCTATTCAGGTTGTCAATTTCTTCCTGGTTCAATTTTGGGAGTTTGGTAGCTTTCCAGGAGTGCATCCATTTCAGCTAGGTTGCTTAGCTTATTGGCATATAACTGTTGGTAATAATTTCTGATGATTTTTTCTATTTCCTTGGTGTTAGTTGTGATCTCTCCCTTTTCATTCATAATTTTATTAATTTGGGCTTTCTCTCTTTTCTTTTGGATTAGTGTGGCCAATGGTTTATCAATCTTATTGATTCTTTCAAAAAACCAGCTTCTAGTTTCATTGATACGTTCTACTGTATCTCTCGTTTCTACCTCATTGATCTCTGCTCTAATCTTGATTATTTCCCTTCTTGTGTGTGGAGTTGGTTTGATTTGTTGTTGATTCTCCAGTTCTTTAAGGTGTAGAGACAGCTGGTGTATTCTGGATTTTTCAATGTTTTTGAGGGAGGCTTGGATGGCTATGTATTTCCCCCTTAGAACCGCCTTTGCTGTATCCCATAGGTTTTGGACCGAGGTGTCTTCATTCTCATTGGTTTCCATGAATTGTTTAAGTTCGTCTTTGATCTCCTGGTTGATCCAAGCATTCTTAAGCAAGGTGGTCTTTAGCTTCCAGGTGTTTGAGTTCCTTCTGAACTTTTCCTTGTGATTGAGCTCCAGTTTCAAAGCATTGTGATCGGAGAATATGCAGGGAATAATGTCAGTCTTTTGGTATCGGTTGAGTCCTGCTTTGTGACCCAGTATGTGGTCTATTCTGGAGAAGGTTCCATGTGCACTTGAGAAGAATGAATATTCTGTTGTTTCAGGGTGGAATGTTCTGTATACGTCGATGAGGTCCATCTGGTCCAATGTTTCATTCAATGCTCTTATTTCTTTATTAATTTTCTGCTTCGATGATCTCTCTATTTCTGAGAGAGGCGTATTAAGATCTCCTACTATTATTGTATTTGTATCAATATGACTCTTTATCTTGATTAATAGTTTTCTTACGTAATTGGGTGCTCCCATATTGGGGGCATAGATATTCACAATTGTTAGATCATCTTGGCGGATAGTACCTTTAAGAATTATGTAGTGTCCTTCTGTATCTCTGACTACAGTCTTTAGTTTAAAATCTAATTTATCTGATATGAGAATCGCTACTCCGGCCTTCTTTTGAGGCCCATTGGCATGAAAGATGCTTCTCCATCCCTTCACTTTCAGTCTGGGTGTATTCTTAGGTTCAAAATGGGTCTTTTGTAGACAACATATGGATGGGTCCTGTCGTTTTATCCAATCTGCAACCCTGTGTCGTTTTATGGGCGCATTTAGGCCATTCACATTGAGAGTGATTATTGAGAGATAGGTTTTTATTGACATCGTGTTGCCTTTGAAGTCTTTCTGTCTATAGATTGTTTCTGTATTTCTGTTCAATGATATTCTTAGGATTTTTCCTCTCTTATAGGACCCCCCTTAATATTTCCTGCAGTGTCGGCTTGGTGGTTGCATAGTCTTTTAAGCCTTGCCGGTCTTGGACACTCTTTATCTCTCCATCCATTTTAAATGTCAGTCATGCTGGATAGAGTATTCTTGGTTGCATGTTCTTCTCGTTTAGTACTCTGAATATATTTTGCCAGCCCTTCCTGGCTTTCCAGGTCTCTGTGGAAAGGTCTGACGTTATTCTAATGGGTTTTCCTCTGTATGTAAGAAGCTTCTTTGTCCTAGCTGCTTTTAAGAGGGTCTCTCTTGAAACAAAATTCCCCATTCTAACGATAAAGTGTCATGAGGACTTTCGGGAATCTAAAATCTTGGGAGGAAATCTTTCTGCCTCTAGTACATGAACGTTGTTTCCATTCGTGAGATTGGGAAAATTTTCATAGACAACTTCTTCCACTATATCTTCTAGACTTCTTTCTTTTTCTTCCCCTTCAGGGATTCCAATAATTCTGACATTGGAACATTTCATGGCATCGTTTATTTCCCTGATT
The DNA here is from genome assembly GCF_922984935.1 of Meles meles. Taxonomy (NCBI): domain Eukaryota; kingdom Metazoa; phylum Chordata; class Mammalia; order Carnivora; family Mustelidae; genus Meles; species Meles meles. Next base: position 114,637,033 of record NC_060074.1, on the reverse strand, counting down.
CTGTTTTTGTGGCTTCTGAGCTGTTTGTTCCAGGCTTCCTCCTGATCCTTTCTCTCTATCTGTTTGTCCTCCAGATCACTAATTCTATCTTCTGTCTCAGTTACCCTAGCTTTTAGAGAATTTAGATTGGATTGGAACTCATTGAGAGCATTTTGAACATCATCCCTGGTGGCTTTTAGTTCTGCCCTATCATTGTGAACATCATCCCTGGTGGCTTTCAGTTCTGCCCTAATCAATTCTGTTTGGTCATCCATGGCTTTCTCCAACCTAGCTATTGCCTGGATAATTGTTAGTCTGAATTCCTTTTCTGACATATTGTCTATGTCGATAGCCATTAGCTCTGTTGCAGAAGGCCCATCCTCTGTATTTTTCTTCTGTTGAGTATTCCTCCTCCTAGTCATTTTGGTAAGAGATGACTAAACAGTTGCAGCTGGACTTATCGATTGTGGTGCAGTCAATGTGCACCCTGGAACGCTTCTGTGCAATCAGGTTTCCCCACCCAAATGAGAGAAAAACAAGAAGAAAAAGAAATAGAGAAGAAGAAAGAAAAAAAAGGGGAAAGAAAAAAGGGAAAAAAAAGAGAGAGAGAGATGGGAAAAAAGAGAAGATAAAAGAGAAGGCTCAGCCCAAATGGGCCACAAGGTAAGATTTGTGGAGTATACAAACAAAAACAGACAGACAAAAAGAGTGATAAAAGTGTATGACAAGAGAAAAAAATCTGTATATATAAGCAAAAAAAAAAAGGGAAGAACCTCATCAGAAAGAACCCCAAGTATAAGGTTTATATATTATCAGGACAAACACAAATTCACAGAAACACTGACAGAAGGAAAAATTGGGAGAATGGTTATAGATTCTCAGTGTGGGTGAGGAAGGTTTTTTTGATTCTTCCTGAAGGTATCTTGATGTTTTTGTTAAGGGACTCAACTTTCCTAAGTTACAGGGGGATTAGAAACTGGTTTGCCTATAGGGGTAGCATTGATTGGGGAAAGGGGATTACCTTGAAGTTTAACTCTATATGTATAGTAGAAAATAAAAATTAAGAAAGAATAAACTAGACTAAACTAAGTTAAAATTAAAAAAGAATTAAAAAAATAGAAAAACAAAAGAAAAACACGGGTGTATATATCAAAAAGTTCAGGTTAGAAGGTTATTAAAGAATTTGATGTACTGGATATCTCAGTGTGATGGTAAATAGGTTAAAAAATTATCTGTATGTATAAAAAAAAAAGAACCAGAATATTGGTAAAGAATTAAAAATAAAAGTTGTATTTATGAAGTAGTGGTGATTGTTCTCTTGTAGTCTTTTTTTTTTTTTTTTTCTTCCTTCCTGGTTGGTTTTCTGGGGGAGGGGCCTGCCACGTGGGTTTTCAGACAATGATGTTCCCTGAGTTAGTTCCTCCTGCTCCCCTCAAGGGGGTGAGCTCTTTCTTTTTTTTTTCAGGAAACTGTTTTTTTCAGCCTTTTGTTCTCTGGGGGTTTTTATGTTCTTTCATCTGCTTTCTCTCGCCTTGACAGCTTTTGATGGTTTTTGGAGGTTTAGAGGAGAGCAAACAGCACCCCGACCTCCCTCTCAGAGAGAAGCCTCAGACTGTTTTGCAAAAGCTGCTGGCAGAGTCGGTTCTGAGTCACTGTCCCTGGGGATGCAGGAGCTCCTCGTTGTACCCAAAACCAGGGCAGCGGTGGCTGTCTGGGCAGCTCCAGACCGCCAGAGAGGTTCCAAGCAGAGATCGCACACTGAGATTTTCCCGCTGTCCCGGGCTGGGAATGTCTGGTTTTTCCAGCTGCCAGAGCTCCAGGCTAGCGCCTATGAGCACCTTTCCCAAGGGAGGGTGTGGGACGCGCGCGTTTCAGGATTGCCGTCTGGCCAGGCTCCCAGCCCCTCACGGGAGCCAGACCCCACTCGTTGTCGGGCGCGCTGGCGTTCAGGTGCACTGGCCGCTCAGGGACGGAGACCTGATTTCTCCGCCGCACTCTCTCTGGCTCCGCGCCAGGGGAGGCTGTCCTGGGTCCTAACTGTTAAAGTTTTTATTTAAATTCCAGTTAGTTAACATACAGTGTAAAATTTGTTTCAGTGGTATGATATAGTGATTCAACATTTCCACATCCCACACTCACTTCCCCTCTGTTCTCCATACCTAAGACTCCATTTCTTAGTTTGCCTCTCTCTCTTTTTTTTCCTCTTTGCTATTTGTTTTGTTCCTTAAATTCCACATATGAATGAAATCATATGGTATATGTCTGTCTCTGACTGATTTATTTCACTTAGTATAATACTATCTAGCTCCATCCATGTTATTGCAAATGGCAAGATTTCATTCTTTGTTATGGCTGAGTAATATTCCCGTGTGTGTGTGTGTGTGTGTGTGTGTGTGTGTGTGTGTGTGTGTGTGACATCTTTATCCATTCATCAGTCAAAAGATACTTGGGCTGTTTCCATGATTTGGCTATTGTAGTTAATGCTGTATAAACATAAGTGTGCTGGTATCCTTTTGAATTAGTGTTTTTGTATTCTTCATGTAAATATCTAGTAGTGCAATTGTTGGATCTTAGGATAGTTTTTTGTTTAAATATTTTTATTTATTTATTTGTGAGAGAGCACCCAAGTGGCAGGTAGGGCAGAGGGAGAAGGAGAAGGAGACTTCCTGTTGAGCAGGGAGCCTGATGCAGGGCTCCATTCCCAGAGGTTTATAGCAGGTTTCTCTAAACCTGGAGATAATGACATGGGCAGAAGGCAGATGGTTAACTGACTGAACCACACAGATGCCCATGGATAGTTCTATTTTTAATATTTTGAGGAGTCTCCATACTATTTTCCAGAGTGGCTGTGCTAGTTTGCATTCCCACCAATAGTGCAAGTGGATTTCCCTTTATCCAATACCTGTTGTCTTTTGTGTTGTTGATTTTAGACTCTCTTGACAGGTGTGAGGTGATATGTCATTGTAGATTTGATTTGCATTTCCCTGATTATGAGGGGGTATTGGACATTTTTTTTATGTGCTTGTCGATCACTTGTATATCTTCTTTAGAAAACTGTGTATTCATGTCTTCTGCTCACTTTTTAATCAGATTATTCATTTCTTGGGTATTGAGATTTATGTTATTTATATATTTTGGATACTAACCCTTTATCAGATATGTCATTTGCAAATATCTTCTTTAATTCTGAAGGTTGCGTTTTAGCTTTGTTGTTTCCTTCATTGTGTAGAAACTTTTCATTTTAATGTAATCAAAATAGTCTATTACTATTTTTGTTTCCCTTGCCTCAAGAGATTATCTAGAAAGAAGTTGCTATGGCCAACATCAGAGAAATTACTGCCTGTACTCTCTTCTAGGATTTTTATGGTTTCAGGTCTCACATTTAGGTCTTCAATCCATTTTGAATGTATTTTTGTGTATGGTGTATAAAGAGTGATCCAGATTCATATTTTTACATATTCCTGTTCACTTTTCCCAACATCATTTGTTGAATAGACAGTCTTTTTCTCTTTGGATATTCTTTCCTGCTTTGTGAAAGATTAATTGATCATATAGTTGTGGGTACATGTCTGGGCTTTCTATTCTGTTCTGTTGATCAGTGTGTCTATTTTGTACCAGTACAATACTGTTTTTATCACTATGACTTTGTAAGATAACTTAAAGTCTAGAATTGTGATGCCTTCAGCTTTGCTTTTTTTTTTTTTTCAAGATTGCTTTGGCTATTCTTGGACTTTTGTGGCTCTACACAAACTTTAAGATTGTTTATTCTAGTTCTGTGAAAAATACCCTTGGTAGTGAAACAGAGTAGAGAGCCCAGATATGGACCCTCAACTCTATTGTCAAATAATCTTCAACAAAATAGGAAAAAATATACAATGGAAAAAAGACAGTCTCTTCAATAAATGGTGCTGGGAAAACTGGACAGCGATATGTAGAAGAATGAAACTCGACCGTTCTCTTACACCATACACAAAGATAAACTCGAAATGGATAAAAGACCTCAATGTGAGACAGGAATCCATCAGAATCCTAGAGGAGAACATAGGGAGTAGCCTCTTCGATATCAGCCACAGCAACTTCTTTCAAGATAGATCTCCAAAGGCCAAGGAAACAAAAGTGAAAATGAACTTTTGGGACTTCATCAAGATCAAAACCTTCTGCATAGCAAAGAAAATAGTCAACAGAACAAAAAGGCAACCCACGGAAAGGGAGAAGATATTTGCAAATGACAGTACAGACAAAAGATTGATATCCAGGATCTATAAAGAACTCCTCAAACTCAACACACACAAAACAGATAATAATATCAAAAAATGGGCAGAAGATATGAACAGACACTTCTCCAATGAAGACATACAAATGGCTATCAGACACATGAAAAAATGTTCATCATCACTAGCCATCAGGGAGATTCAAATTAAAACCACATTGAGATATTGCCTTACACCAGTTAGAATGGCCAAAATTAGCAAGACAGGAAACAACGTGTGTTGGAGAGGATGTGGAGAAAGGGGAACCCTCTTACACTGTTGGTGGAAATGCAAGTTGGTGCAGCCACTTTGGAGAACAGTGTAGAGATTCCTCAAGAAATTAAAAATAGAGCTTCCCTATGGCCCTGCAATTGCACTACTGGGTATTTACCCCAAAGATAGAGATGTAGTGAAAAGAAGGACCATCTATACCCCAATGTTTATAGCAGCAATGGCCACGGTCCCCAAACTGTGGAAAGAACCAAGATGCCCTTCAATGGACGAATGGATAAGGAAGATGTGGTACATATTATGGAGTATTACACCTCCATCAGAAAGGATGAATATCCAACTTTTGTAGCAACATGGACGGGACTGGAAGAGATTATGCTGAGTGAAATGAGTCAAGCAGAGAGAGTCAAGTATCATATAGTTTCACTTATTTGTGGAGCATAACAAATAACACAGTGGACATGGGGAGATGGAGAGGAGAAGGGAGTTGAGGGAAATTGGAAGGGGAGATGAACCATGAGAGACCATGGACTCTGAAAAACAACCTGAGGGTTTTGAAGGGGCGGGGGGTGGGAGGTTGGGGGAACCAGGTGGTGGGTAATAGGGAGGGCGCGTATTGCATGGAGCACTGGGTGTGGTGCAAAAACAATGAATACTGTTATGCTGAAAAATTAAAAAAAAATACCCTTGGTGTTTTTATAAGGATTGTGTTAAATATTTAGATTGCTTTGGGTAGTGTAGACATTTTTAAAATATTTGTTCTTCTGATCCATGAGCATAGAATATCTTTCAATTTCTTTGTGTTTTCTTCAGTTTTTTTTCATAAGTGTCTTATAGTTTTCAGAGTACAGGTCTTTCACCTCTTTGGTTATGTTTATTCCTAGATGTCTTACAATTTTTGGTGCAATTGTAAATGGGATGCATTCCTTGATTTCTCTTTCTGCTATTTCATTATTAGTATATAGAAATACAACAGGTTTTGATTCACTGATTTTGTATCCTGTAACTTTTCTGAATTAGTTTATCAGTCCTAGAAGTATTTTTTGGTGGAGTCTTTTGAGTTTTCTATATGTAGTATCATATTATCTGTAAATAATCAAAGTTTGACTTCTTCCTGGTTAATCTGGATATCTTTTATTTCTCTTTGTTGTCTGATTGCTATGGCTAGGATATCCAGTACTATGTTAAATAACAGTGGTGAGAATCGACATCCCTGTCTTATTCTTGACTGCAGAGGAAATGCTCTGTTTTTCCCCATTGAAGATGATATTAGCTATCAGTTTTTCATACATGACCTTTGTTATGATGAATTATGTTCTCTTTAAACCTATTTTGTTGGGAGCTTTTAACACACATGGATATTGTACTTTGTCAAATACTTTTTCTGCATCTATTGATATGATCATATGGTTCTTATCATTTCTTTTATTAATGTGATTATTATGTAAATTGATTTGCTAATATTGAACCACCTTTGTAACTGAGATATAAAATCACTTGATCCTGGTGAATAATATTTTTATTTTTTTATTTTTAAAGATTTTATTTATTATTTGACAGAGAGAGATCCCAAGTAGGCAGGCGCAGAAAGAGAGAGAGGGAAGTAGGCTCCCTGCTGAGCAGAGAGCCCAATGTGGGACGTGATCCCAGGACCCTGAGATCATGACCTGAGCCGAAGGCAGTGGCTTAACCCACTGAGCCACCCAGGTGCCCCTGAATGATTTTTTTAAATGTGCTGCTGGATTTGATTTGCTAACATTTTATTGAGAATTTTTGCATCTATATTCATCAGGGATATTGGCCTGAAGTTATCTTTTTTAGTGATGTCTTTATCTGTTTTATTGTATCAGGTAATGCTGGCCTTTATAGAACAAATTTGGAAGTTTTCCTTCCTTTTCTCTTTCTGGGGGATAGTTTGAGAAGAATAAGTATTAACTTTTTAAAATTTTAGTAGAATTTCCCTGGGAAGCCATCTGGCCCTTGAGTTTTGTTTGTTGGGAGATTTTTTTATTTCTGATTGAATTTCATTGTTGGTTTTGGGTCTGCCCAAATTTTCTATTTCTTCCTGCTTCAGTTTTGGTAGTTTATGTTTCTAGGAATTTAATCTATCCCTTCAGATTGTCTAATTTGTCATCATATAGTTTTTCATATTTTTAAAATTTTTATTGTGTTATGTTAGTCACCATACAATACATTATGAGTTTTTGATGTAGTGTTCCAAGATTCATTTTTTATGTATAACATCCAGTGCTCCATGCAATACATGCTCTCCTTAATACCCATCACCAGGTTCATGCATCCTCCCATCCGCCTCCCCTCTAAAACCTTCAGTTTGTTTCTCACAGTCCACAGTCTCTCATGGTTCATCATAATATTTTCTTATAATTGTTTGCATTTCTGTGGTTTTGTTGTTATTTCTCCTCTTTTACTTGTGATTTTATTTATTTGCATCCTTTCACTTTTGATAACACTGGCTAGAGGTTTAACATTCTATTCTTTTCAAAGAACCAGCTCCTGGTTTTACTGATCTGTTTCTTTTATTTTTCTTAAGTTTCTTTATCATTTATTACTGCTCTAATCTTTATTATTTCCTTCCTTCTGCTAACCTGAGGGTTCATTTATTATTTTTTTCCTAGCTTCCCTACGTGTAAGGGTAGATTGTTTATTTGAGATTTTTCCTGTTTCTTCAGGTAAGCAAGTATGGCTATATACTTCCCTTTTATGACTACATATGCTGTGTTCCAAAGGTTTTTGGACCTTTGTGTTTTCATTTTCATTTGTTTCCATGTATTTTAAAAAATTTCTTCTTTGGTTTCCTGGTTGACCCATTCATTGTTCATTATTATTATTATTTTGACCCATTCATTGTTTAGTAGTGTATTGTTTAACCTCCATGTATTTATGGAATTCCCAGATTTTTTTTCTTGTGGTTGACTCCTAGTTTCAGAGTGTTATTGTCAGAAATGGTACATGGTATGACTCCAAAATCCTTGTATTTGTTGAAGCTTTTTTTTGTGACCTTATGTGTGATCTAACCTAGAGATGTTCCATGTGTACTTGAAAAGAATGTGTATTCTGTCACTTTAGGATGGAATTTTCTGAATATATCTGTTAAATCCATCTGTTTCAATGTGTCATTTAAAGTCATTGTTTCTTTGTTCATTTTCTGTTTGGATGATCTATCCATTGATGTAAGTGGGGTGTTAAAGTTCCCTACTATTATTGTATTACTATCAATGAATTATTTTATGTTTATTATTATTTTTTAAAGATTTTACTTATTTATTTGACAGGCAGAGATCACAAGCAAGCAGAGAGGCAGGTGGGGGTGGGGGAGAAGCAGGATTTCTGCTGAGCAGAGAGCCCAGTACAGGGCTCAATCCCAGGACCCTGAGACCATGACCTGAGCTGAAGGCAGAGGTTTAACCCACTGAGCCACCCAGGCACCCCATTTTTATGTTTATTATTAATTGTTTTGTATATTTGGGTACTACTATGTTGGGTGTATTAATATTTATAATTGTTATATCTTCTTGTTGGATTGTCCCATTTATATATGCCCTTTTTGGTCTATTGTTATATATGTGTGTGTGTGTGTGTGTGTGTGTGTGTGTGTATGTGTATATATATATATATATATATATATATATATATATTTTAAGTCAGTTTGTCTGATATAAGTATTGCCTCTCTGGCTTTTTCTTGACATCCATTTGTATGATAAATATTTCTCCATCTCCTCACTTTCAATCTGTTGGTGTCTTTATGACTATGAGTCTCTTATAGACAACATAGAGATGGGTCTTGTTATTTAATCCATTCTGACACCCTATGTCTTTGTTCAAATAAGATGTATTTATTTATTTATTTATTTATTTATTTATTTATTTAAGAGAAAGAGAGAGAGAAGTAAACTCCCCATTGGAGCACAGAGCCAGATGTGAGGTTCTATCCCAGGATCATGACCTGAGCGAAAGGCAGACACTTAACCAACTGAGCCACTCAGGTATCTCACCTTATGTCTTTTGATTGGAGTATTTAGTTCATTTACATGCAAAGTAATTATTGATAGATATGTATTTGTTGCCATGTTTTGCCATTGTTTCTGGGTTTTCTCTGATCTTTTCTTGTCTTTGCAAGATATTTATGATTGAAAGAACTTGCTAAATGCTGATCAAGTTAATTTAAGAAAGTAGTAAAGACTGGTCAGCTTCTCTTGATTTTCTAAATTTCATCTACACAGAAAATATTTCACAATGACATGTGAATGAAGCAAACTGAAGTGTAAGAATCATTAGCATGAAACAATGCTAAATAACAAAGTCAGAAAAAAATGGAGTAATATTAAATTACTAGTTTTAATAATTTTGTGAACCTTGATGCAAATGTTAAGAAAGAATTCACAAATTAAGTGTTAAGATCTAGGTTGTAAGCAACATAATCCAAAGGTTAAAATGAAGGGTAGTTATTAAGGGATAAGTTCGTAGAACTTTCAAAAAAATTGAAAGCTGATCCTCTGTGGGAAACACCCTCCAACTTACAGTAAAACTGCCCAGCGTGGGAGCTGCTGTTCCTGTCATGATCAGAAGCTCTGGTCCAGGGTGCCTACCTATGTCTCCCAGTAACTTCCATCCAAACATAAGTCTCCATGGATTCAGAAGATAAGAAGAATCTAAATCACATATCAGTTCTTTGGGAGGCTGGACACAGACTTTTTTTTTTCTTTTTTTGAGTCTGCATTGGAAAAATATCATTGGCACTGAGGGAAATATGTGAATGTAATGTTCATCATGGTGTTCATGAGATTCAAGGCAAATATGACAGATGATCACTAGAAAAGATATCTTTCTTCAGTAAATAAACAGGAAATTAATAATAATTGAGAACTAAAATTTAATGTTAATATAGTAGAATCAGGTAAGTCAATAGAAGTTGGAAGAAAAAAACTTACAGAAAAATGAGTAGTGACTGTTCATGTTTTTTAAGTTAAAATGTGCTAAAATTTTTGCTTTTAATAAAGTAAAATTCCTTCATTTGTCCAATTAAAATGTTATTGTGTACTGCATCACTGAAAAATAAAAGTTTTTCATAAACAACAAAACGTAAAAAACAACAAAAAAAAAAACACAAGTGCATGCTGTTACCTCAAATGTAAGCGTGTTTTTCTGGCATGCAGTAACTTAACACTTTCATGCTCAGAATTCCCTTTAGAGTTTGATTCAAAGTGCTTCACACTCCAAGGTTCAAGTTTTCTCTGAACAAATGTTGTAGGAATGGCTTTTTTTCTGTACTAAAGATTGGGACTTCCTGATCACCTTTTGTATCTGCCACACAGTTTGGGGAAAAATGGAAGAATTCCTGACAGAAATGTGTTTGGTATATCTGGGGAAAAACAAGATCAACAAGGCTTATAACTGACAAGTTTGGAGAAGGTAGAGGAAAAGATGTTACTAACTGTAGGGCTTATTGGCCATGTTAAGTCTTTTATATTTATTTTAAGTGTGATGAGAAAACATTGATATGACATATTTAAATATTAAAAGTCTGTTCTAGCTTCTTTGACAGAATGGACTACATAGGGGCAGGAATGGATTTATAGATAACAAAGAAGAGGTTATTTTATTTCTCAGGATGAGAAAGGTAAAGATACTTTAGATGAGGGTGCTACTAGCTTTCCCTTTAAGGGTGATATTCACTGTCAGTTTTTCATAAATAGATTTTATGAAGTTGAGGGATGTTCCCTCTATCCCTATACTTTGAAGACTTTTAATCAGGAACGGATATTGTATCTTGTAAAATACTTTTTCTATATCAATTGAGAGGACCACATAGTTCTTTTCTCTTCTTTTACTGATTTGTTCTATTACAATGATTGATTTGTGAATGTTGAACCACCCCTGCATCCCATGGATAAAAGGCTCCACCCCCAAACTACAAGAAGTATAACAGCAATTCAGTAATGTGGCAGGATACAAAATCAATGTACAGAAATCAGTTGCTTCTTATATAATAACAATGAAAATATAGAAAGGGAAATTAGAGAATTGATTCCATTTATTATAGCACCAAGAGCTATAAGACACCTGGGGATAAACCTAAGCAAAGAGGTAAAAGATCTGTACTCAAGTAACTACAGAACACACATGAAAGAAATCAAAGAAGACACAAAAATATGGAAGACCATTCCATGCTCATGGATTGGAAGAATAAACATTGTTAAAATGTCTATACTGCTTAGAGCAATCTATACTTTCAATGGCATCCTGATCAAAATTCCACTGGCATTTTTCAAAGAGCTGGAGCACAATCCTAAAATTTGTATGGAACCAGAAAATAACCCTAAATGCTAAGGAAATTTTGAAAAAACAGAACAAAACAAAACTGGGGCATCACCTTGCCTGGTTTCAAACATTTCTACAAAGCTATGATCACCAAGACAGCATGGTACTGGCACAAAAACAGACACATAAACCAGTAGAACAGAGTACAGAGGCCAGATATGGACCCTCAACTCTATGGTCAAATAATCTTCAACAAAGCAGAAAAAAATATCCAGTGGAAAAAAGACAGTCTCTTCTATAAATGGTGCTGGTAAAATTGGACATCTATGTATAGAAGAATGAAACTTGACCATTCTCTTAGATCATACACAAAGATATACTCAAAATGGATAAAAGATCTCAACTTTAGGCAGGAATCTATCAATCCTAGAGGAGAACACAGGGAGAAACCACTTCGACCTCGGCCACAGCAACTTCTTTCAAGATATGTCTCTAAAAGCAAAGGAAAAGAAAAGTGAACATAAACTTTTAGGACTTCATCAGGATGAAAACTTCTGCATGGCAAAGGAAACAGTCAACAACACAAAGAGGCAACCCAGGGAATGGGAGAAGATATTCACAAATGACACTACAGACAAAGGGCTGATATCCAAGATCCATAAAGAAATCCTCGAACTCAACACACACAAAACAGATAATCACTTCAAAAATGGGCAGAAGACATGAAGAGAGATTCCTCCAAAGAAGACATACAAATGGCTAAAAGAGACGTGAAAAAATGTTCATCATCATTAGTCATCAGGAAAATTCAAATTAAAACCACACTGAGATACCACCTTACACCAGTTAGAATGGCCAAAATTAACAAGGCAGTAAACAACTAGTGTTGGAGAGGATGTGGAGAAAGGGGAACTATCTTACACTGTTGGTGGGAATGCAATTTGGTGCAGCCACTTTGGAAAACAGTTTGCAGATACCTCAAAAAATTAAAAATGGAGCTATCCTATGACCCTGCAATTGCACTACTTGGTATTTACCCCAAAGATACAGATGTAGTGAAAAGAAGGGCCATCTGTATCCCCAATGTTCATAGTAATAATAGCATAGTAGCCATAGTCACCAAACTGTGGAAAAAAAAAACAGGTTGCCTTTCAACAGATGAATGGATAAAGAAGATTTGGTCCACATACACAATGGAGTATTATGTCTCCATCAGAAAAGATGAATACCAAACTTTTGCATCAACATGGATGGAACTGGAAGAGATTATGCAGAGTGAAATAAGTCAAGCAGAGAGAATCAATTATCATATGGTTTCACTTACTTGTGGAGCATAAAGAATAACATAGAAAGCATTGGGAGATGGAGAAGAGAAGTGAGTTGGGAGAAATTGGAGTGGGAGACAAACCATCAGAGACTGTGAGCTCTGAGAAACAATTGAGGGTTTTGGAGGGGGTAGTGGGTGGTGGGGTGAGTCTGGTGGTGGGTATTATGGAGGGGACGTACTGCATGGAGCACTGTGTGGTGCATAAACAATGAATCTTGGAACCCTGGAAAAAATAAAATATAATTTAAAAAAAAAGCTATTTAACAACAACAACAACAAAAGTGAGATGTGCTCCAATGGCATTTACTTCAAAGGACTTAGGAAGTCAGAGAAGAGGAAGAAACAGTGCTCTGGAAATTACAATGTAGAAGGAAAACCAGCCTCCTTTTTGTGCTGAATAGGCATGACATAGGGAGAGGAAGGAAAAGAACCCACCGCTGCATAGGACAACAGAGGAATTTGTCCTCCTTAGGGAAAAGCTAGGATTTGTTTAGAAAAAGAGAGTGAAGTGAATTTTCAGAGAAGAGATTTACTATATAGATGATTTTGTTAATGATAGTTGATAATTCACAGGGCAGAATAGAAGGGCTTGGGTAGTGAGGTCATGTTGAGAGATCTCAGTGGAAGTCTGCATGAAAGGTGCCTTGGGCTTTTTGTTATAACAACTTAAACAGTGACTTAAGGCATGATGAAATTATTCCTAAAGGTCTATTATGAGGAAGAGAAAAGGCAGTTCCAATTATCCCTCTTTTTTGGAATGTTCTCTTTGATTGTTTAATAGTGGTGCAGGATAATTGAATGATATGCCCTTCAGAATTAAATAACACCCTTTCCAAATTGGAACTTCTGAAAGATGAATGTTCACTCCTGAGTTATATATAATAAAAGAAAATTTCAGCTACCTAGTTCAAGAGATCTAGCGATGTTCACTAATGGTAATGATAATGTAATTCTAATTTTTGTTCCCTTCTATGTAATGTTTCTTTTTCTTTAATATGATTTTTCAATATCCTTGGTTTGCAGCAGTTTGACCGTTTTCCTTGTACTTCTCCAAGGATGGAAATCTTCACTGAAATCCTTACATCAGAAATAGTGTATCTTTGCCTAGGACTTAAAAGCAGGAGATTTTTCTGTCCCTTCCCCAGTAGCCTAGCCTTGACTTTTTGCTATTCAAGAAAAGACTCAGACTTCATATGTTCCAGCAACAACCAACCATCTATTAGTTCCCTGCTTATTCCATTAAAAATTGAAGCAGAAGGAAAACTTCCAGACTCTTATAGTGGAGCCAGCATTACCCTGATACCCAAATTAGGCAAAGACCCCACCAAAAAGGAGAATTTCAGACAAATATCCCTGATGAATATGGATGCTAAGATTCTCAACAAGATCCCAGCAATTAGGATCCAACAGCACATTAAAACGATTATTCACCAGGGCCAGGTGGGATTCATCCCTGAGTTTAAAGGATGGTTCAACATTCGCAGTCAATCAATGTGAAAGAACAAATGAATAAGAGAAAAGAACCACATGGCCCTCTCAATTGATGCGGAAAAAGCATTTGACAAAATCCAGCATCCATTCCTGATTAAAATGCTTTAAAAGTATAGGGATAGAGGGAAGATTCCTGAACTTCATAAAATCTATCTATAAAAGACCCACAGAAAATATCATCCTCAATGAGAAAAAGCTCACATCCTTCCTGTTGAGATCAGGAACATGAAAAGGATGCCCACTCTCACCACTCTTGTTCAACATAGTATTAGAAGTCCTAGCAACAGCAATCAGACAACAAAAAGAAATAAAATGTATTCAAATTAGCAATGAAAAAGTCAAACTCTCTCTCTTCACAGATGACATGATTCTTTATATGGAAAACCTAAAAGATTCCACCCCCAAACTATAGAACTCATACAGCAATTCAGTAATGTGGTAGGATACAAGTCAATGTACAGAAATCATTTGCTTTCTTATACACTAACAATGAAAACACAGAAAGGGAAATTAGAGAATCAGTTCCATTTATTATAGCACCAAGAACCATAAAATACCTGGGAACAAACTTAACCAAAGAGGTAAAGGATCTGTACTCAAGGAACTACAGAACACTCATGAAAGGAATCGAAGAAGACACAAAAAGATGGAAGACCGTTCTTTGCTAATGGATCAGAGGAAGAAACATTGTTAAAATGTTTATAATGCCAAGAGCAATCTATACTTTCAATGCCATTTTGACCAAAATTCCCCCAGCATTTTTCAAAGTTTGTATAGAATCAGAAGAGACCACAAATTGCTAAGGAAATGTTGAAGAAGAAAAACAAAACTGGGGGCATCACGTTGCCTGATTTCAAGCATTACTACAAAGCTATGATCACTAAGACAGCTTGGTACTGGCATAAAAACAGACACATAGACCTGTGGAAAAGAGTAGAGAGCCCAGATGGACCCTCAACTCTATGGTCAAATAATCTTCAACAAAGCAGGAATGAAGTATCCAGTGGAAAAAGGACAGTCTCTTCAATGAATGGTGCTCAGAAAATTGGACAGCTATATGTAGAAGAATGAAACTTGGCCATTCTCTTACACCATACACTAAGATAAACTCAAAATGGATAAAAGACCTCAACGTGAGACAGGAATCCATCAGAATCCTAGAGGAGAACATGGGCAGTAACCTCTTCGATATCAGCCACAGCAACTTCTTTCAAGATAGGTCTCCAAAGGCAAAGGAAACAAATGGGAAAATGAACTTTGGGGACTTCATCAACATCAAAAGCTTCTGCACAGCAAAGGAAACAGTCAACAAAACAAAGAGGCAACCCATGGAATGGGAGAAGATATTTGCAAATGACACTACAGACAAAAGGCTGATATCCAGGAACTATAATGAACTTCTCAACACACACAAAACATAATCATGTCAAAAAATGGGCAGAAGAGAGGGAGAGTCAAGATGGCGGGGAAATAGGAGGAGGCACCTTTTCAACCTGTACCCTAAAGTGAGCTGATTACCTACCAAAGAACTCCAACCACCCATGAAATCAGCCTGAGATCAGAATTATACACGTCTGGATCTCTACAGGAGCAGAAGACGCCAGTGGCAGGTAAAGCCAACTGGGAGCTGATATCGGAAGATAAACAAAAGGGGGAAGGAGCCACCAGAGGTGACTGATTGGAAAGTAATACCCCAATACGAGAGTGCCCTGCATCTGGGGACCAGCATTAACTTGGAGTCTGGTTGTAAGCACTCAATAAACATAGAGCAAAGGATCGCGGGGGGGAAATAGTGGGAATCTGGGCAGTTAGGGTCAGGGACCTAAGTCCCCGGACCCAGGACAGCCTCCCCTGGCACTGAGCCAGAGAGAGTATGGCAGAAAAATCAGGTCTCCATCCCTGAGCCACCAGTGCACCTGACCTGCCAGTGCGCCCAAGAAGGAGTGGGGTCTGGCTCCCATAAGGGGCTGGGAACCTGGCCAGATGGCAATCCTGAAATGCACGCATCCCACACCCTCCCTTGGGATAGGCGCTCCTAGGCGCTAGCCTGGAGCTCTGGCATCCAGAAAAACCAGACATTCCCAGCCCGGGACAGCGGGAAAATCTCAGTGTGCGATCTCTGCTCCGAAACTCTCTGGCGGTCTGGAGCTTCCCAGACAGCCAACACTGCCCTGGTTTTGGGTACAATGAGGAGCTCCTGCATCCCCAGGGACAGTGACTCAAAACCGACTCTGCCAGCAGCTCTTGCAAAACATTCTGAGGCTTCTCTCTGAGAGCTGGGGCACCTGGGTGGCTCAGTGGGTTAAGCCACTGCCTTCGGCTCAGGTCATGATCTCAGGGTCCTGGGATCGAGCCCCGCATCGGGCTCTCTGCTCAGCAGGAAGCCTGCTTCCTCCTCTCTCTCTCTCTGCCTGCCTCTCTGCCTACTTGTGATCTCTCTCTGTGTCAAATAAATAAATAAAATCTTCTCTCTGAGAGGGAGGTCGGGGTGCAGTTTGCTCTCCTCTAAACCTCCAAAAACCATCAAAAGCTGTCAAGGCGAGAGAAAACAGATGAAAGAACATAAAAACCCCCAGAGAACACAAGCCTGAAAAAAACAGATTCCTCAGAGCCCACCCCCTTGAGGGGAGCGGGAGGACCTAAACAGGGAACATCATTGTCTGAAAACCCCTGTGGCAGGCCCCTCCCCCAGAAAACCAACCAGGAAGGAAGAAAAAAAAAAAAAGACTACAAGAGAACAAACACCACTACTTCATAAATACAACTTTTATTTTTAACTCTTTACAAATATTCTGGTTTTTTATTTATACATACAGATAATTTTTTAACATATTTACCATCACACTGAGATGTCCAGTACATCAAATTCTTTAATAACCTTCTAACCTGAACTTTTTGACACATACACCCATGTTTTTCTTTTGCTTTTCTATTTTTTAATTCTTTTTTAATTTTAACTTAGTTTAGTCTAGTTTATTCTTTCTTAATTTTTATTTTCTACTATACATATAGAGTTAAACTTCAAGGTAATCCCCTTTCCCCAATCAATGCTACCCCTATAGGCAAACCAGTTTCTAATCGCCCTGTAACTTAGGAAAGTTGAGTCCCTTAACAAAAACATCAAGATACATTCAGGAAGAATCAAAATAACCTTCCTCACCCACACTGAGAATTTATAAACACTCTCCCAATTTTTCCTTCTGTCAGTGTTTCTGTGAATTTGTGTTTGTCCTGATAATATGTAAATCTTATACTTGGGGTTCTTTCTGATGAGGTTCTTCTCCTTTTTTTTTTTTTTTTTTTGCTTATATATATATTTTTTTTTCTCTTGTCATATACTTTTATCAGTCTTTTTGTTTGTCTGGTTTTGTTTGTATACTTCACAAATCTTACCTTGTGGCCCATTTGGGCTGAGCCTTCTCTTTTTTTTTTTTTCATTTTATTTATTTTTTCAGTGTAACAGTATTCATACTTTTTGCACAACACCCAGTGCTCCATGCAAAACGTGCCCTCCCCATTACCCACCACCTGTTCCCCCAACCTCCCACCCCTGACCCTTCAAAACCCTCAGGTTGCCCCAACCTCCCACCCCTGACCCTTCAAAACCCTCAGGTTGTTTTTCAGAGTCCATAGTCTCTTATGGTTCGCCTCCCCTCCCCAATGTCCATAGCCCGCTCCCCCTCTCCCAATCCCACCTCCCCCCAGCAACCCCCAGTTTGTTTTGTGAGATTAAGAGTCATTTATGGTTTGTCTCCCTCCCAATCCGATCTTGTTTCATTTACTCTTCTCCTATCCCCCTACCCCCCCATGTTGCTTCTCCATATCCTCATATCAGGGAGATCATATGATAGTTGTCTTTCTCCGATTGACTTATTTCACTAAGCATGATACGCGCTAGTTCCATCCACGTCGTCACAAATGGCATGATTTCATTTCTTTTGATGGCTGCATAGTATTCCATTGTGTATATATACCACTTCTTCTTTATCCATTCATCTGTTGATGGACATCTAGGTTCTTTCCATAGTCTGGCTATTGTAGACATTGCTGCTATAAACATTCGGGTACACGTGCCCCTTCGGATCACTATGTTTGTATCTTTAGGGTAAATACCCAGTAGTGCAATTGCTGGGTCATAGAGTAGTTCTATTTTCAACATTTTGAGGAACCTCCATGCAGTTTTCCAGAGTGGTTGGACCAGCTTGCATTCCCACCAACAGTGGAGGAGGGTTCCCCTTTCTCCACATCCTCGCCAGCATCTGTCATTTCCTGACTTGTTAATTTTAGCCATTCTGACTGGTGTGAGGTGATATCTCATTGTGGTTTTGATTTGTATTTCCCTGATGCCGAGTGACGTGGAGCACTTTTTCATGTGTCTGTTGGCCATCTGGATGTCTTCTTGGCAGAAATGTCTGTTCATGTCCTCTGCCCATTTCTTGATTGGATTGTTTGTTCTTTGGGTGTTGAGTTTGCTAAGTTCCTTATAGATTTTGGATACTAGCCCTTTATCTGATATGTCGTTTGCAAATATCTTCTCCCATTCTGTCAGTTGTCTTTTGGTTTTGTTAACTGTTTCCTTTGCTGTGCAAAAGCTTTTGATCTTGATGAAATCCCAACAGTTCATTTTTGCCCTTGCTTCCCTTGCCTTTGCCGTTGTTCCTAGGAAGATGTTGCTACGGCTGAGGTTGAAGAGGTTGCTGCCTGCATTCTCCTCAAGGATTTTGATGGATTCCTTTCTCACATTGAGGTCCTTCATCCATTTGGAGTCTATTTTCGTGTGTGGTGTAAGGAAGTGGTCCAATTTCATTTTTCTGCATGTGGCTGTCCAATTTTCCCAGCACCATTTATTGAAGAGGCTGTCTTTTTTCCATTGGACATTCTTTCCTGCTTTGTCGAAGATTAGTTGACCATAGAGTTGAGGGTCGATTTCTGGGCTCTCTATTCTGTTCCACTGATCTATGTGTCTGTTTTTGTGCCAGTACCATGCTGTCTTGATGAGGACAGCTTTGTAATAGAGCTTGAAGTCCAGAATTGTGATGCCACCAACTTTGGCTTTGTTCTTCAATATTCCTTTGTCTATTCGAGGTCTTTTCTGGTTCCATATAAATTTGAGGATTATTTGTTCCATTTCTTTGAAAAAAATGGATGGTATTTTGATAGGGATTGCATTAAATGTGTAGATTGCTTTAGGTAGCATAGACATTTTCACAATATTTATTCTTCCAATCCAGGAGCATGGAACATTTTTCCATTTTTTGGTGTCTTCCTCAATTTCTTTCATGAGTACTTTATAATTTTCTGTGTATAGATTCTTAGTCTCTTTGGTTAGGTTTATTCCTAGGTATCTTATAGTTTTGGGTACAATTGTAAATGGGATTGACTCCTTAATTTCTCTTTCTTCTGTCTTGTTGTTGGTGTACAGAAATGCAACTGATTTCTGTGCATTGATTTTATATCCTGACACTTTACTGAATTCCTGTACAAGTTCTAGCAGTTTTGGAGTGGAGTCTTTTGGGTTTTCCACATATAGTATCATATCATCTGCGAAGAGTGATAGTTTGACTTCTTCTTTACCAATTTGGATGCCTTTAATTTCTTTTTGTTGTCTGATTGCTGAGGCTAGGACTTCTAGTACTATGTTGAATAGCAGTGGTGATAATGGACATCCCTGCCATGTTCCTGACCTTAACGGAAAAGTTTTCAGTTTTTCTCCATTGAGAATGATATCTGCGGTGGGTTTTTCATAGATGGCTTTGATAATATTGAGGTATGTGCCCTCTATCCCCACACTTTGAAGAGTTTTGATCAGGAAGGGATGCTGTACTTTATCAAATGCTTTTTCAGCATCTATTGAGAGTATCATATGGTTCTTGTTCTTTCTTTTATTAATGTGTTCTATCACATTGATTGATTTGCGGATGTTGAACCAACCCTGCAGCCCTGGAATAAATCCCACTTGATCGTGGTGAATAATCCTTTTAATGTACTGTTGAATCCTATTGGCTAGTATTTTGGCGAGAATTTTTGCATCTGTGTTCATCAAGGATATTGGTATGTAGTTCTCTTTTTTGGTGGGATCCTTGTCTGGTTTTGGGATCAAGGTGATGCTGGCCTCATAAAATGAGTTTGGAAGTTTTCCTTCCATTTCTATTTTTTGGAACAGTTTCAAGAGAATAGGAATTAGTTCTTCTTTAAATGTTTGGTAGAATTCCCCTCGGAAGCCGTCTGGCCCTGGGCTTTTGTTTGTTTGGAGATTTTTGATGACTGTTTCAATCTCCTTACTGGTTATGGGCCTGTTCAGGTTTTCTATTTCTTCCTGGTTCAGTTGTGGTAGTTTATATGTCTCTAGGAATGCATCCATTTCTTCCAGATTGTCCAATTTGTTGGCGTAGAGTTGCTCATAGTATGTTCTTATAATTGTCTGTATTTCTTTGGTGTTAGTTGTGATCTCTCCTCTTTCATTCATGATTCTATTGATTTGGGTCCTTTCTCTTTTCTTTTTGATGAGTCTGGCCAGGGGTTTATCAATCTTATTGATTCTTTCAAAGAACCAGCTCCTAGTATCATTGATTTTTTCTATTGTTTTTTTGGTTTCTATTTCATTGATTTCTGCTCTGATCTTTATGATTTCTCTTCTCCTGTTGGGTTTAGGGTTTCTTTCTTGTTCTTTCTCCAGCTCCTTTACGTGTAGGGTTAGGTTGTGTACTTGAGACCTTTCTTGTTTCTTGAGAAAGGCTTGTACTGCTATATATTATCCTCTCAGGACTGCCTTTGCTGTGTCCCACAGATTTTGAACTGTTGTGTTTTCATTATCATTTGTTTCCATGAATTTTTTCAATTCTTCTTTAATTTCCTGGTTAACCCATTCATTCTTTAGAAGGATGCTGTTTAGTCTCCATGTATTTGGGTTCTTTCCAGCTTTCCTCTTGTGATTGAGTTCTAGCTTCAGAGCATTGTGGTCTGAAAATATGCAGGGAATAATCCTAATCTTTTGATACCGGTTGAGACCTGATTTGTGACCCAGGATGTGATCTATTCTGGAGAAGGTTCCATTTGCACTAGAGAAGAATGTGTATTCTGTTGCTTTGGGATGAAATGTTCTGAATATATCTGTGATGTCCATCTGGTCCAGTGTGTCATTTAAGGCCTTTATTTCCTTGTTGATCTTTGGCTTGGATGATCTGTCCATTTCAGTGAGGGGAGTGTTAAAGTCCCCTACTATTATTGTATTATTATTGATGTGTTTCTTTGATTTTGTTATTAATTGGTTGATATAGTTGGCTGCTCCCACGTTAGGGGCATAGATATTTAAAATTTTTAGATCTTCTTGTTGGACAGACCCTTTGAGTAGGATATAGTGTCCTTCCTCATCTCTTATTATAGTCTTTGGCTTAAAATCTAATTGATCTGATATAAGGATTGCCACCCCAGCTTTCTTCTGATGCCCATTAGCATGGTAAATTGTTTTCCACCCCCTCACTTTCAATCTGGAGGTGTCTTCGCGTCTAAAATGAGTTTCTTGTAGGCAACATACTGATGGGTTTTGGTTTTTTATCCATTCTGATACCCTGTGTCTTTTGATTGGGGCATTTAGCCCATTAACATTCAGGTTAACTATTGAGATATATGAATTTCGTGCCATTATTAGCCTGTAAGGTGACTCTTACTGTATATTGTCTCTGTACCTTTCTGATCTACTACTTTTAGGCTCTCTCTTTGCTTAGAGGACCCCTTTCAATATTTCCTGTAGAGCTGGTTTGGTGTTTGCAAATTCTTTCAGTTTTTGTTTGTCCTGGAAGCTTTTGATCTCTCCTTCTATTTTCAATGATAGCCTAGCTGGATAGAGTATTCTTGGCTGCATGTTTTTCTCGTTGAGTGCTCTGAATATATCATGCCAGCTCTTTGTGGCCTGCCAGGTCTCTGTGGATAAGTCTGCCGCCAATCTAATATATTTACCATTGTATGTTACAGACTTCTTTTCTCAGGCTGCTTTCAGGATTTTCTCTTTGTCACTAAGACTTGTAAATTTTACTATTAGGTGACGGGGTGTGGACCTATTCTTGTTGACTTTGAGGGGGGTTCTCTGCATCTCCTGGATTTTGATGCTTGTTCCCTTTGCCATATTAGGGAAATTCTCTCCAATGATTCTCTCCAATAGACCTTCTGCTCCCCTCTCTGTTTCTTCTTCTTCTGGAATCCCAATTATTCTAATGTTGTTTCGTCTTATGGTGTCACTTATCTCTCGAATTCTCCCCTCATGGTCTAGTAGCTGTTTGTCCCTCTTTTGCTCGGCTTCCTTATTCTCTGTCATTTGGTCTTCTATATCACTAATTCTTTCTTCTGCCTCATTGATCCTAGCCGTGAGAGCCTCCATTTTTGATTGCACCTCATTAATAGCTTTTTTGATTTCAACTTGGTTAGATTTTAGTTCTTTAATTTCTCCAGAAAGGGCTTTAATATCTCCAGAGAGGGTTTCTCTAATATCTTCCATGCCTTTTTCGAGCCCGGCTAGAATGTTCAGAATCGTCATTCTGAACTCTTGATCTGACATATTACCCATGTCTGTGTTGATTAGGTCCCTAGCCTTCGGTACTGTCTCTTGTTCTTTTGTTTGTGGTGATTTTTTCCGCCTTGTCATTTTGTCCAGATAAGAGAATATGAAGGAGCAAATAAACTACTAAAAGGGTGGCAAAGACCCCGGAAAAATGCGCTGTAACCAAATCAGAAGACACCCCAAATTGTGGGGGGGAGAAAGGGGATAAATACAGCTTCTGAAAAAAAAAGAAAAAAAAAAGAAAGAAAAAAATTTAAAAAATAAAACAAATAAAAAATATAAAAAAGAAAGAAAAAATATATATATTTAGATGAACTAGTCAAAAAATGTTAAAAAAGAAAAGGGTAAAAGTTTAAAAAAAATTTAGCAGAAGAAGAAAAAAGAAAAAAGAAAAAAAAATTGAAAAAAGAAAAAAAAATTGAAGTAGCCTCAAGACTAAAGAATCATGGGGAGAAAGCCATGAGTTCCGTGCTTTGCTTTCTCCTCCTCTGGAATTGCTCTGCTGTCTTAGGAATTGAATCTGCTTTCTCCTTGATAGATGAACTTCGTCCTGGCTGGATATTTTGTTGATCTTCTGGGGGAAGGGCCTGTTGTAGTGACTCTCAAGTGTCTTTGCCCGAGGCGGGATTGCACCGCCCTTACCGGCGGCGGGACTAAGTAATCGGCTCGGGTTCACTTTTGGGAGCTTCTGTTCCTTGAACGCTTTCCGTAGAGTTCCGGAGGACGGGAATGAAAATGGCGGCCTCCCAGTCTCCAGCCCAGAGGAGCCGAGAGCCTGGGGCCCCACTCCTCAGTGCGCCCCCAGAGGACAGCACCTAATCACTCCCGTATCCCCAGCCTCTAGCCGCGCTCCGAGCTCACCCAGCCCGCAACCAGTTCAAGGTAACCCCGAGCTGAGAGTTTAGTCCTCGGCTCTGTCTCTCCAGCCAGCTTCTCCATTCTAATACCTGCAAGCTCTCCGACACTCCGACACCCCTGATCCTTCTGTGACCCTGCGGGGCCTGGGGCGACGCTGGCCCCCCGTGGGCTTCACCCCGGTTTAGCCCCTGGAGCAATGTCCCTCAGTGGAACAGACTTTTAAAAGTCCTGATTTTGTGCTCCGTTCCTCCGCCGCTTGCCGGGAGCCGGCCCCTCCCCCCGCGGTCTATCTTCCCATCGTTTTAGATTCACTTCTCCGCCAGTCCTACCTTTCAGAAAGTGGTTGATTTTCTGTTTCTAGAGTTGCTGTTCTTCTTCTCTTTGCTCTCCTGTTGGATTTGTAGGTGTTTGCAATGTTTAGATAAGCTATCGAGCTGATCTCCTGCTGCCTGATGTAGTCTCAGGCTGCTACTTCTCCGCCATCTTGACTCCTCCCTCCTGAGCCTTCTCTTTTATCTTCCCTTTTTTCTATCTCTCTTTCTCTTTTTTTTTCCTTTTTCCTTTTCCCTTTTTTTTCTTTCTTCTTCTCTATTTCTTTTTCTTTTCTTTTTTCTCTCATTTGGGTGGGGAATCCTGATTGCACAGAAGCATTCCAGGGTGCACATTGACTGCACCACAATCGATAAGTCCAGCTTCATCTGTTCAGTCATCTCTTACCAAAATGACTAGGAGGAGGAATACCCAACAGAAGAAAAATACAAAGGATGGGCCTTCTGCAACAGAGCTAATGGCTATCGACATAGACAATATGTCAAAAAAAAAGGAATTCAGACTAACAATTATCCAGGCAATAGCTAGGTTGGAGAAAGCCATGGATGACCAAATGGAATTGATTAGGGCAGAACTGAATGCCACCAGGGATGATGTTCACAATATTATGGCAGAACTGAAAGCCACCAGGGATGATGTTCAAAATGCTCTCAATGAGTTCCAATCCAATCTAAATTCTCTAAAAGCTAGGGTAACTGAGACAGAAGATAGAATTAGTGATATGGAGGACAAACAGATAGAGAGAAAGAATCAAGAGGAAGCCTGGAACAAACAGCTCAGAAGCACGAAAACAGAATCAGGGAAATAAATGATGCCATGAAACATTCCAACATCAGAATTATTGGAATCCCTGAAGGGGAGGAAATAGAAAGAAGTCTAGAAGATATAGTGGAAGAAGTTGTCTATGAAAATTTTCCCAATCTCACGAATGGAAACAACTTTCATGTAGTAGAGGCAGAGAGATTTCCTCCCAAGATTTTAGATTCTCGAAAGTCCTCACGACACCTTATAGTTAGAATGAGGAATTATGTTTCACGACAGACCCTCTTAAAAGCAGTTAGGATAAAGAAGCGCCTTACATACAAAGGAAAGCCCATTAGAATAACGTCAGACCTTTCTACAGAGACCTGGCAAGCCAGGAAGGGCTGGCAAAATATATTCAGAGTACTAAATGAGAAGAACATGCAACCAAGAATACTCTATCCAGCAAGACTGACATTTAAAAGGGATGGAGAGATAAAGAGTTTCCAAGACCGGCAAGACTTAAAAGACTATGCAACCACCAAGCTGACACTGCAGGAAATATTAAGGGGGGTCCTATAAGAGAGGAAAAATCCTAAGAATATCATTGAACAGAAATACAGAAACAATCTATAGACAGAAAGACTTCAAAGGCAACACGATGTCAATAAAAACCTATCTCTCAATAATCACTCTCAATGTGAATGGCCTAAATGCGCCCATAAAATGACACAGGGTTGCAGATTGGATAAAACGACAGGACCCATCCATATGTTGTCTACAAGAGACCCATTTTGAACCTAAGAATACACCCAGACTGAAAGTGAAGGGATGGAGAAGCATCTTTCATGCCAATGGGCCTCAAAAGAAAACTGGGGTAGAGATTCTCATATCAGATAAATTAGATTTTAAACTAAAGACTGTAGTCAGAGATACAGAACGACACTACATAATTCTTAAAGGTACTATCCGCCAAGATGATCTAACAATTGTGAATATCTATGCCCCCAATATGGGAGCACCCAATTACATAAGAAAACTATTAATCAAGATAAAGAGTCATATTGATATGAATACAATAATAGTAGGAGACCTTAATACGCCTCTCTCAGAAATAGACAGATCATCGAAGCAGAAAATTAATAAAGAAATAAGAGCACTGAATGAAACATTGGGCCAGATGGACCTCATTGACATATACAGAACATTCAACCCTAAAACAACAGAATACTCATTCTTTTCAAGTGCACATGGAACCTTCTCCAGAATAGACCACATACTGGGTCACAAAGCAGGACTCAACTGATACCAAAACACTGAGATTATTCCCTGCATGTTCTCAGATCACAATGCTTTGAAACTGGAACTCAATCACAAGGAAAAGTTCAGAAGGAACTCAAACACCTGGAAGCTAAAGACCACCTTGCTTAAGAATGCTTGGATCAACCAGGAGATCAAAGATGAGCTTACACAATTCATGGAAACCAATGAGAATGAAGACACTTTGGTCCAAAACCTATGGGATACAGCAAAGGCGGTTCTAAGGGGGAAATACATAGCCATCCAATCCTCCCTCAAAAACATTGAAAAATCCAGAGTACACCAGCTATCTTTACACCTTACTCAATGGGAAAAAGCTTGCAACCTTCCCATTGAGATCAGGAACACAACAAGGATGCCCATTCTCACCACTCTTCTTCAACATAGTATTAGAAGTTCTAGCAACAGCAATCAGACAACAAAGAGAAATAAAAGGTATCCAAATTGGCAAGGAAGAAGTCAAACTGTCTCTCTTCGCAGATGACATGATTCTTTATATGGAAAAGCCATAAGACTCCACCCCCAAACTACTAGAACTCATACAGCAAATCAGTAACGTGACAGGATACAAAGTCAATGTACAGAAATCAGTGGCTTTCTTATATACTAACAATGAAAATACAGAAAGGGAAATTAGAGAATTGATTCCATTTACTATAGCACAAAGAATCATAAGATACGTGGGAATAAACCTAACCAAAAAGGTAAAGGACCTGTACTCGAGGAACTACAGAACACTCATGAAAGAAATTGAAGAAGACACAAAAAGATGGAAGCCTGTTCCATACTCTTGGACTGGAAGAATAAACGTTGTTAAAATGTCTATACTGCCTAGAGCAATCTATACTTTTAACGCCATTCAGATCAAAATTCCACCGGTATTTTTCAAAGAGCTGGAGCAAATAATCCTAAAATTTGTATGGAATCAGAAGAGACCCCGAATTGCTAAGGAAATGTTGAAAAACAAAAACAAAACTGGCGGCATCATGTTACCCGATTTTAAGCTTTACTACAAAGCTGTGATCACCAAAACAGCTGGTACTGGCATAAAAACAGACACATAGACCAGTGGAACAGAGTGGAGAGCCCAGATATGGACCCTCAACTCTATGGTTAAATAATCTTCGACAAAATAGGAAAAAATATACAATGGAAAAAAGACAGTCTCTTTAAAAAATGGTGCTGGGAAAACTGGACAGTGATATGTAGAAGAATGAAACTAGACCATTCTCTCACACCGTACACAAAGATAAACTCGAAATGGATAAAAGACCTCAACGTGGGACATGAATCTATCAGAATCCTAGAGGAGAACATAGGCAGTAACCTCTTCGATATCAGCCACAGCAACTTCTTTCAAGATAGATCTCCAAAGGCCAAGGAAACAAAAGCAAAAATGAACTTTTGGGACTTCATCAAGATCAAAACCTTCTGCACAACCAAGGGAACAGTCAACAAAACCAAAAGGCAACCCACGGAATGGGAGAAGATATTTGCAAATGACAGCACAGACAAAAGGTTGATATCCAGGATCTCTAAAGAACTTCTCAAACCCAACACACACAAAACAGATAATCATATCAAAAAATGGGCAGAAGATATGAACAGACACTTCTCCAATGAAGACATACAAATGGCTATCAGACACATGAAAAAATGTTCATCATCACTAGCCATCAGGGAGATTCAAATTAAAACAACATTGAGATACCACCTGACACCAGTTAGAATGGCCAAAATTAGCAAGACAGGAAACAACGTGTGTTGGAGAGGATATGGAGAAAGGGGAACCCTCTTACACTGTTGGTGGGAATGCAAGTTAGTGCAGCCACTTTGGAGAACAGTGTGGAGATTCCTGAAGAAATTAAAAATAGAGCTTCCCTATGACCCTGCAATTGCACTGCTGGGTATTTACCCCAAAGAGACAGATGTAGTGAAAAGAAGGGCCATCTGTACCCCAATGTTTATTACAGCAATGGCTACGGTCGCCAAACTGTGGAAAGAACCACGATGCTCTTCAACGGATGAATGGATAAGGAAGATGTGGTCCATATACACAATGGAGTATTATGCCTCCATCAGAAAGGATGAATACCCAACTTCTGTAGCAACCTGGACAGGACTGGAAGAGATTATGCTGAGCGAAATAAGTCAAGCAGAGAGAGTCAAGTATCATATGGTCTCACTTATTTGTGGAGCATAACAAAGAACATGGAGGACATGGGGAAATTGAGAGGAGAGGGAGTTGAGGGAAACTGGAAGGGGAGATGAACCATGAGAGACTATGGACTCTGAAAAACAACTAGAGGGTTTTGCAGGGGCAGGGAGGTGGGAGCTTGAGGAACTAGGTCGTGGGTAATAGGGAGGGCACGTACTGGATGGAGCATTGGGTGTGATGCCAAAACAATGAACACTGTTATGCTGTAAATAAACAAAAAAAAATAAAATTATTTTAAAAAAATGAGCAGAAGACAGCAAAACAAAGACACAACTCACGGAATGGGAGAAGATATTTGCAAATGACAGTACAGACAAAAGGTTGATATCCAGGATCTATGAAGAACTCCTCAAGCTCAACACACACAAAACAGATAATCATATCAAAAAATGGGCAGAAGATATGAACAGACACTTCTCCAATGAAGACATACAAATGGCTATCAGACACAGGAAAAAATGTTCATCATCACTAGCCATCAGGGAGATTCAAATTAAAACCACATTTAGATACCACCTGACACCAGTTAGAATGGCCAAAATTAGCAAGATAGGAAACAACATGTGTTGGAGAGGATGTGGAGAAAGGGGAACCCTCTTACACTGTTGGTGGTAATGCAAGTTGGTGCAGCCACTTTGGAGAACCGTGTGGAGATTCCTCAAGAAATTAAAAATAGAGCTTCCCTATGACCCTGCAATTGCACTGCTGGGTATTTACCCCAAAGATACAGATGTAGTGAAAAGAAGGGCCATCTGTACTCCAATGTTTATAGCAGCAATGGCCATGGTTGCCAAACTGTGGAAAGAACCAAGATGCCTTTCAGTGGATGAATGGATAAGGAAGATGTGGTCCTTATACCCTATGGAGTATTATGCCTCCATCAGAAAGGATGAATACCCAAATTTTTTTTTTTTAAGATTTTATTTGACAGACAGAGATCATAAGTAGACAGAGAGGCAGGCAGAGAGAGAGAGAGAGAGAGAGAGAGAGGGGAGCAGGCTCCCTGCTGAGCAGAGAGCCCAATGTGGGACTCGATCCCAGGACCCTGAGATCATGATCTGAGCCGAAACTAATGGCTTAACCCACTGAGCCACCCAGCCGCCCGAATACCCAACTTTTGTATCAACATGGAAGGGACTGGAAGAGATTATGATGAGTGAAATAAGTCAAGCAGAGAGAGTCAATTATCATATGGTTTCACTTATTTGTGGAGCATAAGGAATAACAAGGAGGACATGGGGAGATGGAGAGGAGAAGGGAGTTGAGGGAAATTGGAAGGGGAGATGATCCATGAGAGACTGTGGACTCTGAAAAACAATGAGGGGTTGAAGGGGCGGGGGTGGGAATGTG
The DNA here is from genome assembly GCF_922984935.1 of Meles meles. Taxonomy (NCBI): domain Eukaryota; kingdom Metazoa; phylum Chordata; class Mammalia; order Carnivora; family Mustelidae; genus Meles; species Meles meles. Next base: position 114,608,103 of record NC_060074.1, on the reverse strand, counting down.
CGTGAGCCTGGTAGTTGGTATTATGGAGGGCATGTATTGCATGGATCCCCGAGTGTGGTGCATAAACAATGAATTCTGATACACTGAAAAGAAATAAAAAAAAAATGCTTTCTCTGGTCTCCTACCTGGCTTTCAATCTTTTCTGTGAGCCTGGTGGATGTTCAGTAAGAAACAAACAAACAAGACAAAATAAAATAAAACTTGCAAGTGATTGAAAACTCCCATGGTATCTAAGATTCTAATTATTTCAACTAATAATGTTAATAATAGTTAAACTTTAAACTGTTAAGAATTTTAGCTGATTTTTTTCTAACTCATTGTTAAGGCTGCTACTTTTTTCTAATTTGCTTTGCCCAATATGAAAGAATTCATGCATCCTGTCTTTTCTTTGAAGAGTTCTTCATTTCCTTAAAATATAGTTCACCTAATTGCCTTGTGTTTTCAGCCCTTCTTTGAGTTAAAAAATGTTATGATTTAATAGATTATAGAACTTTATAATATTCTTAGGATCTGGTGGCATTTTTTTTTTCATATTTTAAGCAGAAGTGGGACCTTCTTAACTAAAAGTTAGGTCAGAATGAAATATATGAAATAAAGGATTAATATTAAAAATGCATGGAAAACACAAAAGAAAAGGTAAAAACCTAGGAGATACACTGTGGAGGTATAAGTTTTACCAGAAGAGACAAATGTGAATATGAGAATGGGTAGGAAAAAAAAAATTAAAGACTATGGTTGAGAACAATTTCAAAATTAATAAATGGTACACTTTATGCAGTGAGCACTAGGTGTTATATGCAACTGATGAATCACTAAATTGTACCCCCGAAACTAATAATACAGTATATGTTAACTAAATTGAAATTAATTGGAAAATTTTTAAAAGAAAAAAAAACTTATAAGTTTTAACAAGGCAAAAACTCAAAGTTCCACACAATAAAGTACAATAAAGTAAATATAAGCTATTAGAAACAAAATAAAATGGAAAATATGAAAAAAATAGTAGGGATACATATTATCTTCAAAAGAGAAATAAATTGTAAGTTGACTTCTCAACAAAAATAAAGGAATTAAAAAGAAAGTGGAATGAGACTTTCAAAGTAGTGGAATAATGTAAATATTTCTCTATAATATAAAACAAAGGGAAATACCCTAAAAATAAAGATGAAATAAAATTCCAATGGAAACCATCTCATGAAAACAGATTTATTGACTAAAAATCATTTCCAAACAAATATAACAATGCCAGTGAAAATGGTGGAATAAGGACTCCCTGAGCTTCACACTTCTATAAAAGACTTTTTTTTTTTTAATGGCAAAAAAATTGTCAGATACAACTTATGCAGAGCTCTGGAAGTTTACCTATAGCTTCCTAGGGAATGCTTATTTAAGATAAACAACTATCAGTGAGAACAGTAAACTTAGAGGTGTTTAAAAATTCTCCAACTCAAAGGGGGAAATGGGAAAATGATAAAAAGAAACCTCATGAAGACTGGAGTGGCGCCTACATGCTCTTTCCACTCCTTGCAGCCTGTGGGAGATCATTCTTATCTTGACAAGGGAGGACACATTTCACATAGGGATCTGTCTCTTTGTATGAAAAAAAGGACAATTGCTCCCTGCCCCAGCAAAAGCACGCTAATCATCCTTTGGAGCCAATGATAAACCACCACAACCTCAAACTCTTGTTCTCCAGTGAATTATGTGCAGAAAAACCCTCTCCAGTTTCCTCCCAAAACCTAATAAATGTTGATCTTTGGCTGTCTTCTAAAAAACATTCCCCAGCTCAGGGATTGTCTTGAAAAATAAGAACCCACATTTCTGTGGAAGCCTCAGAGACACTGCTGGATATCATCCAGTATGAACGGTGAATCTGGGGGATTCTATTAAAGGATATTACAGGCAAGCGTTTTAACTTGGCAGCTGTCAGAGGTGATGGATAAGAGTTGGGGAAAGCAATAGACTAATCAAAAAGCTTTTAAAATTTTTATTTATTTATGTAACATATAGTATATTATTTGTTTCAGGGGTACAGGTCTGTGATTCTTTAGTCTTACACAATTCACAGAACTCACCATAACACATACCCTCCCCAATGTCCATCACCCAGCCACTCCATTCCTCCCACCCCCCTTCACTCCAGCAACCCTCAGTTTGTTTCCTGAGATTAATAATCCCTTATGGCTTGTCTCCCTTTCTAGTTTCATCTTGTTTCAGTTTTTCCTCTCTTCCATATGATGCTTTGCCTTGTTTCTTAAATTCTGCATATCAGTGAGATCATATGATAATTGTCTTTCTCTGACTGACTTATTTGACTTAGTCTGATAATCCTCTAGTTCCATCCATGTGGTTGAAAATGGCAAAATTTCTTTCTTCCTTCCTTCCTTTCTTTCTTTCTTTCTTTCTTTCTTCCTTTCCTTTTGATGGTGGCTAGCCAAAAAGGTTTTTAAAAAGCTGAAGAATGAGCTGTTCATAGGTACTCTGAAAACTCTGACATATTTTGAGATTCTGTTAGATCCACACACATGGGTGAGGCTATTTTCAAGCTCTGGAAAGATCTAAGAATGCCTACTTATGTCTCTAGGTGAGCTCGAGATGCCACACCAGCAGGAAGTGAAGGGTAAGGTGGAGGTATAAATTGTTCAGCTGGAGTGTTGAACACATACACAGAATCCCTGGGAAAAAAACTGGGAGATATATTTGTTCTATGAATACAGGAGGATCTCCATTCAATCTTTAGCTAAGCACTAAGCTAAGTACAGACCTCAGAGGCCACATGTGGGGAAAAAAAAGTAAAGACTTTACAGAATTAGTTCTGAAAAGTCACTAAACAAGCAAATCACAACTGGAGTGAGCAGAATCAACAGCAAACCCTGGGGAGAGGAAAGAATTTTATTTCTGGAATTGCTGTATTAAAATGTGCCATATTCAATAATGACAACAATAACAACAACAAAGAGAGAATGCAAATAAAAGGGAAGTATACTGACCCAGAGTCAGGGGTGGGGGAACAATGAATGAAAATTGTCTCTGAGGAAGTCCAGCTATTGTTCTTACTAGACTTTAAAATTTTATTTTTATTTATTTATTTGAGATAAAGAGAGAAAAACAGAAAGAGAGGAGAGTGGGAGTGAGAGAGGAACGGAAGGAGAAGGACAAGCAGACTCCACACTGAGCATGGAGTGTGATGTGGGGCAGGATGTAATGACCCTGAGATCATGATCTGAGCTGAAATCAAGAGTCAGATGCTTAACTGACTGAGCCACCAAGGTGTCCCTCTTACTAGACTTTAAAATTGCTATTTTAAATATGCTTAAATCATTAAGGGAAGTGTGGGAATTATGTCTTACCAAATAGATAATATCAACAAAGAAAATAAAATTATGTAAGGGAAATTCTAGACTGAAAATACAATAATAGTTCATCTGCATGAGAAATATTTTATTTATTTATTTTAAGATTTTATTTACTTATTTGATAGGCAGAGATCACAAGTAGGCAGAGAGGAAGGCAGAGAGAAAGGGGGAAGCAGGCTCCCTGCTTATAAGAGAGCCTGACGTAGGGCTCAATTCCAGGACCCTGGGATCATGACCTGAGCTGAAGGCGGAGGCTTTAACCCACTGAACCACCCAGGCACAACAAGGAAATATATTTTTTAAGGTATTATTTATTTATTTGTCAGAGAGAAAGAGAGAGTGCACAAGCAAGGGGAGCAGCAGACAGAGGGAGAAGCAGGCTCCCAACTGATTAGGAGTTTGTGGAACTTGATCCCAGGCCTCTGTGATCATGACCTGAGCTGAAGGCAAATGTTTAACCAACTGAGCCACCCAGGCAGCCCTTCATGAGAAATAGTAAAGGAAGTCATTCAGGCTCAAATAAAAGGACATGAGACACATTAAAAATATAGATAGCCCCAGTAAAAGTAACCACATAGGTAAATATGATAGATGGTATTAATGTAAATTTTTGCATTTGTCAATCAAATACTGTAAAAGGTAACTACACAAAACAATAATTGCTTATTTGTGTTGATGAGCACATAATGAGTAAAGTGGTATTTTTGTGACAATAACTGCATAAAGAGGGAGACGGGATCTATATATGAGTAAAGTTACTGTATACTACTGAAATTTAGTTGATACTAATCTGAGTTAGATCACTAAAATTAAGATATATTTTTAATTCTCATGACACCAATAAGAAAATAATCCAAAATAATCCAAAAATACAGAGTAAAAAAAAATAAAAAAGGGAATAAAAATGGTACACTAGAACATCAATTTAACACCAAATGACAATAATGGAGGTAGAGTAACAAAAAAAAATTTTTAAAGATTTTATTTATTTATTTGACAGACAGAGATCACAAGTAGGAAAAGAGGCAGGCAGAGAGAGGGGGGGAATCAGGCTCTCTGCTGAGCAGAGAGCCCAGTTTGTGCCTCTATCCCAGGACCCTGAGATCATGACTTCAGCCAAAAGCAGAGACTTAACCCACTGAGCCACACAGGCACCTGTAGAGTAACAAAAAAATTTATGTTTAGAAAATAAATAAAGTACCAGATGTAAATACTAACTTATCAGTGATTTCACTAAATAAAAATTGATTAAATTATCTAATTAAAAGGTACAGAATGGCAAAATGGATAGAAACAAGTTAAAATATATACTGTATACAAGAGCCACACTTTAGTTTCAAAGACATTAATAGGTTGGAAGTAAAAGGATGCAGAAAATATGCCATGCCAGCAGCAATCAACAGGGAGTTAAAGTGTTCATGCTAACATCTGTCAAAATATACTTTAAGACAAAAATTCTTACTAAGACACAAAAAATGAAGAATTTTCAACATATCAAGGAGATATAATGATTGAAAACATGTATGTATTGTATTCCTAGTAACAGGGCATCAAAATATCTGAAGCAGAAACTGAGAGAATTTGAGAGAAGTAGTCCATTCAATAATAATAGTTTGAGATGGGGCGCCTGGGTGTCTCAGTGGGTTAAAGTCTCTGCCTTCTGCTCAGGTCATGATCTCAGGGTCCTGGGATCAAGCCCTGCATCGGGCTCCCTGCTCACCAGGGAGCCTGCCTCCTCCTCTCTCTCTGCCTGCCTCTCTGCCTACTTGTGATCTCTGTCTGTCAAATAAATAAATAAAATGTTAAAAAAAAGAAAGAAAGATGATATGGTCCATATATACAATAGGGGATTATGCCTCCATCAGAAAGGATGAATACCCAACTTTTGTATCAACTTGGATGGGACTGGAAGAGATTATGCTGAGTGAAATAAGACAAGCAGAGAGAGTCAATTATCCTATGGCTTCACTTACTTGTGGAGCATAAGGAATTGGGGGAATAAGGAGTTGGGGGAAATTGGAGTGGGAGACAAACCATGAGAGACTGTGGACTGTGAGAAACAAACTGAGGGTTTAGGAAGGGTGAGGAATAGGGGTTTGGGTGAGCCTGGTGATGGGTATTAAGGAGGGCACATATTTCATGGAGCACTGGGTGTGGTGCATAGACAATGAATATTAGAACACTGAAAAAATAAAATAAAAATTTTTAAAAAGCACATGAAAAATGATAATCACAATTAGTTGTTAAAGAAATGAAAATCAAAACCATAATGAGATTCTACTCACATGTGCCAAGTAGATTATACCAAGTTCTGACAAGGATATGGAGAAATTGGAGCACTCATGCATTGCTTTAGAGAATTTAAAATGGTGCATTTATTTTGGAAAACAGTTGGATAGTTCCTCAAAATATTAAAGATTGAGTTACTGTATGACCCAGCAGCTCAAGTCCTATATATCTACCTGAGGGAAATAAAATATATATGTGCACAAAAAATAGATAAAAGTGTTTATAGCAACATTATTATGGCCCAAAATAGAATAAGAAGTCCACCCACTGATCAATGTATAAATGAAATGTGGAATATCCATATTAAAAGTTTTTTTTTAAGATTTTTATTTATTTATTTGACAGACAAAGATCATACTCTGTCATCCACAAGTAGGCAGAGAGGCAGGCAGAGAGAGAGGTTGGGGAAGCAGGCTCCCCACTGAGCAGAGAGCCTGATGTGGGGCTCAATCCCAGGACCCTGGAATCATGACCCGATCTGAAGGCAGAGGCTTTAACCTGCTGAGCCACCCAGATGCCCCTCCATAAAGCAATCTACACATTTAATGCAATCCCTATCAAAATACCATCCATTTTTTTCAAAGAAATGGAACAAATAATCCTAAAATTTATATGGAACCAGAAAAGACCTTGAATAGCCAAAGGAATATTGAAAAACAAAGCCAAAGTTGGTGGCATCACAATTCTGGACTTCAAGCTCTATTACAAAGCTGTCATCATCAAGACAGCATGGTACTGGCACAAAAACAGACACATAGATCAATGGAACAGAATAGATCCCAGAAATAGACCCTCAACTCTATGGTCAACTAATCTTTGACAAAGCAGGAAAGAATGTCCAATAGAAAAAAGACAGTCTCTTCAATAAATGGTGCTGGGAAAATTGGACAGCCACATGCAGAAAAATGAAATTGGACCACTTCCTTACACCACACATGAAAATAGACTCAAAATGCATGAAGGACTGTGTGAGAAAGGAATCCATCAAAATCCTTGAGGAGAACACAGGCAGCAACCTCTTCAACCTCAGCCGCAGCAACATCTTCCTAGGAACAACGGCAAAGGCAAGGGAAGCAAGGGCAAAAACGAACTGTTGGGATTTCATCAAGATCAAAAGCTTCTGCACAGCAAAGGAAACAGTTAACAAAACCAAAAGACAACTGACAGAATGGGAGAAGATATTTGCAAACGACATATCAGATAAAGGGCTAGTATCCAAAATCTATAAGGAACTTAGCAAACTCAACACCCAAAGAACAAACAATCCAATCAAGAAATGGGCAGAGGACATGAACAGACATTTCTGCAAAGAAGACATCCAGATGGCCAACAGACATATGAAACAGTGCTCCACATCACTCGGCATCAGGGAAATACAAATCAAAACCACAGTGAGATACCACCTCACACCAGTCAGAATGGCTAAAATTAACAAGTCAGGAAATGACAGATGCTGGCAAGGATACGGAGAAAGGGGAACCCTCCTCCACTGTTGGTGGGAATGCATGCTGGTGCAACCACTCTGGAAAACAGCATGGAGGTTCCTCAAAATGTTGAAAATAGAACTACCCTATGACCCAGCAATTGCACTACTGGGTATTTACCCTAAAGATACAAACATAGTGATCCGAAGGGGCACGTGTACCCGAATGTTTATAGCAGCAATGTCTACAATAGCCAAACTATGGAAAGAACCTAGATGTCCATCAACAGATGAATGGATAAAGAAGAAGTGGTATATATACACCATGGAATACTATGCAGCCTTCAAAAGAAATGAAATCTTGCCATTTGTGACGATGTGGATGGAACTAGAGGGTATCATGCTTAGTGAAATAAGTCAATCAGAGAATGACAACTATCATATGATCTCCCTGATATGAGGACATGGAGAAGCAACATGGGGGGGTAGGGGGATAGGAGAAGAATAAATGAAACAAGATGGGATTGGGAGGGAGACAAACCATAAATGACTCTTAATCTCACAAAACAAACTGGGGATTGCTGGGGGGAGGTGGGGTTGGGAGAGGGGGAGGGGGTTATGCACATTGGGGAGGGTATGTGCTATCATGAGGCTGTGAAGTGTGTAAACCTGGCGACTCACAGACCTGTACCCCTGGGGATAAAAATACATTATATGTTTATAAAAAAAAAAAAATTGGAAGGGGAGGCTAACCATAAGAGACTATGGACTCTGAAAAACAACCTGAGGGTTTTGAAGGGTCAGGGGTGGGAGGTTGGGGGAACAGGTGGTAGGTAATAGGGAGGGCACGTTTTGCATGGAGCACTGGGTGTTGTGCAAAAACAATGAATACTGTTACGCTGAAAAAAAAAAAAAGTTTTGATTCTCCACACCACAAAGCGATGCTCATGAACCAGCTGGTTTTCTACCACTCCACTCAATTCTGACATTTTAGAAATAGCATAAGATCCCACAGGGATCTTGGTCCCATGAGACTGCCCTTTGCTGCAGATGTCAATTACAAATTTGATAGACCTAATATAGGTTGGAAATTTCAATGAACTCCCTCCTTGGGTTAAACTAGTTTGCTAAAGTAGATCACAGAACTCAGAGAAAGGTTTTACTACTAGACTATAAGTTTATTATAAAAGGATATAACTGAGAAACAACCAGATGGAAGAGATGCATAAGGCAAGGCATATGGAAATGGCATGAACCTTCCAAGCTGAATCTGAATGCACTACTCTCCCTAAATGTCCATATATCTACCAACCTAGAAACTCTCTAAACCCCGTCGTTTAAAGCCTTTTTTTTTTTTTTAAAGATTTATTTATTTGACAGAGAGAAATCACAAGAGAGGCAGGCAGAGAGAGAGGAAGGGAAGCAGGCTCTCCGCGGATCAGAGAGCCCAATGTGGGACTCAATCCCAGGACCCCGAGATCATGACCTGAGCTGAAGGCAGCGGCTTAACCCACTGAGCCACCCAGGCGCCCCTAAAGCCTTTTTTTTTAATGGAGTCTTTATTACATGGGCATGATTGATGAAATCATTGCAATTTAACTCAGTCTCTAGCCCCACTTCAGCCCCACTCATTTTCTAGCCCATTCAATTCCCTGAAGGTGGGACAAAAAATCCCAGTTCTCCAACTGCCTGGTTGGTTCTCCCAGCAACCATTCTGAGATGATTTCCAAATGTCCCCTGAGTAACATAACAAAAGACATCTTCATTTCTCTCATAACTTGGGAAATTCTGAAGACTTAGGAGCTCTCTGCCAGAAATGGGCACAAAGACCAAATATGTGTTTTGTATTACAAATCACAATGTTATACATGAAATGAAATACTATCTGGCAGGGGAAGAGAATACAGTTCTCATACATGCCACGACATGTATGAATCTTGAAAACATTATGATAAGTGCAAGAAGCCAGTCACAATAGAACACATATTTTCTGTAGCCGTACATAATTTTCCATAATAGGCAAATCCATATAGAAAAAAAAAAGTAGATGAGTGGCTTTCCTAGGCTAGAGAATGAGAGGGATTTATAAGATATTTACTGATGGTTTCAGAGTCTCCATTACCTCAAACGGTGATGAATCTTTTAATTATCTTCACCATTCAGTAGTGGTGTTATTGCACAACAGAAAATGTACACTTGAAATGAAGAATTTTTGCATATGAATACAGATGTCATTTAAAAACACTGTTTATTTTGGGCATTTAAATTCAATTTAAAGTAAAGCTGAGGAGGACCCCAAAAATCATGACTTGAGGCCAATCTGCCCAATGGCCACCATTTTGTATCCTCTGGTAAAAGATTATGCTTGTGGCCTGAATCTCAGAACCAGGTCTCTCCTAGGTGGCCTCTCCTAGACACTAAGATTTACAAAGGCAGGGACCATGTCTTTTATATTTGCCATCCTGTACCTAGCACATAGTGTAGTGACAGGCACACAGAAGGAAGTTGTATATATTTATTAAATAAATGATTCATCTCTCCCTCACTCTATGCTGACCAATAGCAGTCAGAGACATTTAGCATGCAGGTGAAAACAAACAAACAAACAAACAAACAAACAAAATAAATCCCGGGATGAAAGCCAGAGGTGGTTTGAAATCCAAACATCCAAAAATCCAAACTTTGGCGAGTCTTAGACCAGGGCAGGAGGAATGAGTCATAGATGAATTTATAGCGAATTTTGATCCCTACATTTGAAATACCCCAGCCAATGTAGGTCACTTCCATTGGCCCTTTATGTAATCAGCACTTTTTACTTAATTTTGCTTTAAATATGCATTTAAAGGTGGTTGCTTTGTGCTAGGTAAAGAAGGGAACTTACTTCTCCCTATAGGCATCAAATAGTACCTTTTCATCCTCCCTGGGAAGAAGCAATTCATCAATTGGAAAGGCTTTCAGTATCTGGTGTTGAGTTTTATTTTACCACCAATTAAGTTGCCAGTTTATACTGCCAACAATATTTTCAATCTCTTTAATATTTGGACCAAATCAAACTGGAAGAAATTATAAATCTGACTCATTTGAGATACCAGTTGGTACAATTTTTGTATTTTGTCAGTGCCCAGGATGCAAATAAAGAAGGGCACATTTGTTCCTTCAGTAAAATTGGTATCTTGCCATTAGTGTGTGATTACTTATTACATTAAAGAAAATGCAAAGAGGGTAAAATGGAAGGAAGACATGGCACCATGGGACCCTAAATTGGTGGTTCTTTAGCCCAGGAGCTTGCAGACATTTGGGGGAGGGACATTCAATACCTGCTTTCCTGGTACCTCCTGAATCCCTAGAGGTCACCTTAGGGAAGGCCCCTCTTGGGTATGATGAAAGACCTCACTCACACAGCTGCTCATTTGGCTGTTATACATGATGTTCAGCTTTCTTCTTCCCTCACCCCATTCTAATTCAGCTGTGTTCCAGTTTTCCCAAAGCACTTATGGATGGCAGGTCTTTGTCTTCCTTCAAGAAAACCATAACATTTTAGAAGAGAACTCTGTCACTTCTGACTAATGGATGACAATGTGTTGGAGCACTTGATGCCAATGGGATTTTGAAGGCACAATTGGAAAAAGAAATGTGATTAATTAAGGCTGTCTCTAAAGGGTGCTGAGATGGGACAAATGTTACATATTCACCATCTCTGATTCAGTCCAGCCCTCTCATTTAAAACTGAATGTATTTTAAAAATCTGGAACCTCCTCACACACTGCACACCAATGACAATGGTACTTGTGGATTTCCAGACTGCTTTTTGGATCTCCAAGCTGCTCCTCAAAGGCTGCAAACACATTCTCAACTCAATATTTTGCCCCTAATGAGCCTCCTGCTTGTTTTTCTTTATTCAAATGTTAATTTTCAGTGATGTCTTCCCTGAAGACTTGATTTGAAATGACATTGCCTCTTCTCTTCCCTCCTTAATTCTTCTCCAAAGTACTTATTATCAATAGATCCATCACATTATTGACTCACTGAGGGTACCTTCTACCAAGGGTCCTTCTACCGAGGGTACCAATGTTTTGAGGGCAGAGAATTTCTACCCATGTGCCAACATTTCAAGGGCAGAGCTGTGTTTTATTCTCTGTTATTTCTACAGTGCAGAATATTGTCTGCATATAGTGGGTCCTTGACTATTAAACTAGCTATCTTTTATGAAGTCCTTATCTTTATTATTTTTTTTCTTACTTGGAGGGGGAGGTCTCTCTCTCTCTCCCTCTCTTCTTTTTTTTTCAGTGAGATTCTTTAGGTTTCCTTCTGTTTTTCTGATTTCTGTACCTGTTACATCAGGTACATTAATTGAATTGTCAAAATGTTTCTTATCTATATTCCCAAGGAGTACTGGTAGGACACTATAGAAAGTACTCCACTGGAATTAGTCTGATATTTTCCTCATAAGGAAAATTTGTCTGATATTTTCCTCTCAGATTAGAGAGTAATACTCCATATACTTGAGGAGGAACATCTACACACAATTTTTTGGAATTTTCATGCAGAGGGTATTGGTTTCTCCTCCTCCATATTTATTCAATAACTTATGTATATGGGTAGGGACTTGCATTTTTATTTTATACTTTGGACTAAAATCTTAGACTGCATTATTTATTGAGCTGTTCAAATATTCCAGCTTTGGCCATTGGGAGTTCTTCCAGTTGATTCCTGATGCTCTTTTGACATACACCCACCAGTGTGAATTTACTTTTTTTTTTTTTTTTTTAGTACTTTCTTACTTCTGGCACTACAAGTTGCCTCAGACATATTTTGTATATTCCCTGCTTCAGCTCTAAAATCAGTCATTTCTCTGAAGAGTCCTGGCTTTTTTAGTAAATATTGGGACATTGATTTTGTTCATACAAATGGGGTATGGTTGCTTCTAGGCTCTCTCAGCTGCTATAGTAAGGGGATATATGTGCATATACTCTTACATGTATATATGTATATCTATAATTTTTTCTATAGGCACACATATGTACCTGTATCAAGCTACACATAAGTTGATACTGATATTTTCAACTCCAGTCAAGTATCACACTGATCATTTTAGTCCCTTGCTTATTTGTAACCTCCCACTCCAACAGCAAGAAAACAATTTCTTACCTCTGTCGCTCATTTACTTTGATTCTAGTACATGTAATAAAATGACTCTGTTCTCAATTTCCAGTGTGTGTGTGTGGGTTCCTCCAGACAACAAGTAATGCTGTAGACACCAGCTAGGTACCCTATAATACATTTCAATCCTAACACTATCTACCCAGAAATAGCATCAGACCCCACAGGTTAAGGACACAGTCCTACAAGATTATCCCCTCTTTAACTTCAGACACCAAATGCAAGTCCAAGTTGTCACCTGTATTTCTGCCGACCAGCTAGAGATTGGAAGTTCCAACCAACCACTCCTTGGGCTTGATTAATTTGTTACAGCAGGTCACAGAACTCAAAGAAACATGGTACTTACTAGGTGGCTTGTTTCTTTTAAAAGAATATGAGAGAGATGCCTAGGGCAAGGTATGTGGGAAAGCATGGAGCTTCATGCACTCTCCAGGTACATTCTTGCAGAATCTCCACATGTTTACCAATACAGAAGGTCTGCAAATGCCATTCTTTGGGTTTGCATAGAGGCTTCATTACCTATGCATGATTGAGTAAATCATTGGGCATTAGTGATTGAACTCAATCTCCAACTCCTTTCCCCTCCCAGAAGGTTGGGCATGGGACTTACAGGTCCAACTCTCTAAACACATGGCTGATTCCAGCAATGGGCACAAAGACCAAATATAAATAAATCATAATATCACACATGGTTAGAGGTTTCAAAATTCTTAACCTGTAGCCCAGGGGAAATCAGCTGTACAAACTAGATAGAGTGGTTTATGTACTGTGCCTTTCACCTTTGATATTATAGTGTTTATTGATTACTAAGTTACTTATGTCAACCCTTTTCCTAAACTCCTTTCAGTGAGAATATAGCATAGATATTTAAAACAGTTAGATTCTCTAGTCATTGTATCCTGTCTTGGGAAACCCCAAACTTCCAAGTGATTTTTAAAAATTTTTTTTTCCCTTTTTATTTATTTTTTTTTTCAGCATAACAGTATTCATTCTTTTTGCACAACACCCAGTGCTCCATGCAAAACGTGCCCTCCCCATCACCCACCACCTGTTCCCCCAACCTCCCACCCCTGACCCTTCAAAACCCTCAGGTTGTTTTTCAGAGTCCATAGTCTCTTATGGTTCGCCTCCCCTCCCCAATGTCCATAGCCCGCTCCCCCTCTCCCAATCCCACCTCCCCCCAGCAACCCCCAGTTTGTTTTGTGAGATTAAGAGTCATTTATGGTTTGTCTCCCTCCCAATCCCATCTTGTTTCATTTATTCTTCTCCTATACCCCTACCCCCCCCATGTTGCTTCTCCATGTCCTCATATCAGGGAGATCATATGATAGTTGTCTTTCTCCGATTGACTTATTTCACTAAGCATGATACTATACATCAGGTTCATTCTCTATTCTCTATGCTGTAACTTCTATGGGTTTTAGAAATTGTATTTTGGCATGCATTTACCCTCACAGTGTCATACAGAGTCATACAGTATTGTACAGTATCATACAGATGTTATGTAGATATATGTGTTTTCTAGGTATTTTCCTGCAAGGAATTGCTTGCTTTCTTTAGCATCATTTATTACAGAGAATTAGGTTTTAATTTTAATAAAGCACAACCTATCTATGTATTATTTCATGGGTTATGCTCTTAGAGTTTTATCTTAAAAACTCATTACCAAACACAAAGCCATATAGATTTTTTCCTATATTTTATTCAAGACATTTTATACTTTTGTATTTTACTTTTAGGTCTATGATCCATTTTGATTTCATTTTTGCACAAGATTTCAGGTCTGGTCTAGGTTTATTTTACTGGTGTTTAGCTCTAGTTTCTATATATAGACCCCATGTATATTTTGCTAGATTTGTACTTGAGTATTTTTTTTTCATTACTGTAAAAGATACTACTTGCTTGATTTCAAATTCCAGTGGCTTAATATTGGTATATGGGGAAGTTATTAAATTTGTATATTGACCTTGTATCGACTTGCTTATTATTTCTAGGAGTTTTTAAAATTAGATTCCCTGTGTTTATCTACAAGAATGATAATGTCATAAGGGAATAAATGCAGATTTCTCTCTTCCTTTTCAAACCGTGTTTCCCTTATTTTTCCCCCTTGGCTTATTTTTTTTAATTTAAAATTTTATTTTTTCAGTGTCCCAAGATTCATTGTTATGTAACACACCCAGTGCTCCAAGCAATATGTGCCCTGCTTAATACCCGCTACCAGGCTCACTCATCCCCAAATCCCCTTCCCCTCTAAAACCCTCTGTTTGTTCCTCAGAGACCACAGTCTCTCATGGTTTGTCTCCCCCTCTGATGTCCCCCAATTCACTTTTCCTTTCCTTCTAATGTCCTCCATTTTATTCTTTATGCTCCACAAGTAAGTGAAACCATATGATAATTGACTTTCTCTGCTTTACTTATTTCACTCAGCATAATCTCCTCCAGTCCCATCCATATTGATAGAAAAGTTGGGTATTCATCCTTTCTGATGGCTGAGTAATATTCTGTTGTATATATGGACCACATCTTCTTTATCCATTCATCTGTCTAAGGGCTTCTTGGCTCTTTCCACAGTTTGGTGATTGTGGCCATTGCTAATATGACCATAGGGTTACAGATGACCCTTCTTTTCACTATGTCTGTATCTTTAGGGTAAATACCTAGTAGTGGAATTGCCAGATCATAGGGTATCTCTATTTTTATTTTTTTGTGGAATCCCCACACTGTTTTCCAAAGTGGCTGCATCAACTTTCATTCTCACCAACAGTCTAAGAGGGTTCCCCTTTCTCCACATCCTCTCCAATATTTGTTGCTTCCTGTCTTGTTAATCTCTGCCATTCTAAGTGGTGTAAGGTGGTATCTTAATGTGGTTTTGATTTGAATTTTCCTGATGGCTAATGATGATGAACATTATTTCATGTGTCTGCTAATTATTTGTATGTCTTCTTGGAATAAACCTAACCAGAGAGGTAAAAGATCTGTACTCAAAGAACTACTGAACACTCATGAAAGAAATTGAAGAAGACACAAAAATATGGAAAAGCATTCCATGCTCCTGGATTGGAAGAATAAACATTATTAAAATGTCTATACTGCCTAGAGCAATCTATATTTTTAATGTCATCCCAATCAAAATTCCAGCATTTTTCAAAGTGCTGGATCAAATAATCCTAAAATATGTATGGAACCAGAAACGACCTCAAGTAGCCAAGGAAAGGTTGAAAAAGAAAAACAAAGCTGGAGACATCATGTTGCCTAATTTCAAGCTTCATTACAAAGCTGTGATCACCAAGGTAGCATGGTAGTGGCTCAAAAACAGACACATAGACCAGTGGAAGAGAGCCCAGATATGAACCCTCAACCCTATGGCCACATAATATTCAACAAAGCAGGAAAAAATATCCAGTGGAAAAAAGACAGCCTCTTCAATAAATGGTGCTGAGAAAATTGGACAGCTATGTATAGAAGAATGAAACTGGAACATTCTCTTACACCATACACAGAGATAAACTCAAAATGGATGAAAGACCTCAATGTGAGGAGTCCATCAAAGTCCTAGGGGAGAACAGAGGTGGTAACCTCTTTGACATCACCCACAGCAACTTCTTTCAAGACAAGTCACCAAACGCAAAGGAAACAAAAGCGAAAATGAACTTTTGGGGCTTCATCAAGATCAAAAGATTCTGCACAACAAAGGAAACTGTCAACAAAACAAAGAGGTAACTCACATAATGGGAGAAGATATTTGCAAATGTCACTACAGGCAAAGGGCTGATATTCAAGATCTTTTATTTTTTTAAAGATTTTATTTATTTATTTGACAGGGAGAGATCACAAGTAGCAGAGAGGCAGGCAGAGAGGGAGAGTGAGAGAGAAGCAGGCTCCCTGCTGAGCAGAGAGCCCGATGCGGGACTTGATCCCAGGACCCTGAGACCATGACCTGAGCTAAAGGCAGTGGCTTAACCCACTGAGCCACCCAGGTGCCCTGATATTCAAGATCTTTAAAGAAGTCCTCAAACTCAACACCCAAAAAAACAGATAATCATGTCAAAAATTGGGCAGAAGACATGAACAAACACTTTTTCCTGACTTATTACCTATGCAGGGCCTCTAAGACAATGCTGAATTGGTATGGTGAGAGAAACATTCTTGCCTTTTCCCTTTCTCAAATAAGAGCAGTGCTCAACTGTTCATTAAGTATGATGTTAGTTATGTCTTTGTATATTCATTTTGTCAGTTTCAGGAAGAGCCCTTCTAATCCTAGGTTTCTGAGTGTTTTATTATTATTATTATCATTATATGTTGAATTATGTTGAAGACTTTCCCTCATCTATTGATATGATAATATGCTTCTGTCTTATTCAGACTGCTAATATAATGGATCACACTCCTTACTGATTTACAAGTATTGAACTAAACTTATATTCCCGGAATGAACCACACCTGGTCATGATTTATTTTATATATGTATTAACTGAATTGATTTATTAATATTTTATTATGTAGTATTTAAAAATATACTATATATATCACTGAATTTGATTTACTAATATATACTGAAATTGATTTAGTAAGATGTACCAATAACTATAGATTACCATCTGTAGTTTTCTTTTAACATGTTTAGCTGATATGTTTTTAGATTGCTTCCATTCTCAAAAATTGAATTGGAATGCGTTCCTACTCCTTCTATTATCTGGAAGGGATTGTGGAGAATTGACAGTAGGTTTTCCTCTAGTACCTGGTAGAATACTTCAAAAGAACTCTCTGACCTTGAAAGTTTTTAATTATTAATTACACTTCTTTAATATATATGGAGTTATTCAAATTATTTATGTCTCCAGGAGTGGGTATCAGTCATTTTATTCTTTCCAGAAATCAGTCCATTTCATATAAGTTGCCAAATTTAGAGGCATAAAGTTGATCACAGTATACATTTATCTCTTTCATGTCCATTGGATCAGCATGTTTGGATTACTTTCATTTCTGGTATATTGGTAACTTATATCTCAAGTCTTTTTCTCTCGGTCATATGGCAAGATGATCTTGAAATTTATTATTATTTTTTAAAGAAGTAGCTTTTGGTTTTGTTGCTTTTCTTTTCCTTTTCTTGTGTGCTGTGTGTGTGTGTGTGTGTGTGTGTGTGATGGTTCATTGTTTTGGTAAAACACCCAGTAATCAATGCAATCTGTGCCCTCTTTAATACCCATCACTGGGCTCGCCCACCACCCCACTCCCCTCCCTTCTAAAACTCTCGATTTGTTTCCTGGAGTCCATAGTCTCTCGTAGTTTGTCTCCCACTCAATTTCTCCCCCTTCATTTTTCTCTTCTCCTAATGTCCTCCAAGCTATTCCTTATATTCCACAAATAAGTGAAACCTTATAATAATTGATTTTCTCTGTTCAACTTATTTTACTTAGCATAATCTCCTCCAGATCCATCCAGGTTGATGTGAAAGTTGGGTATTCATCCTTTCTAATGGTTGAGTAATATTCCACTGTGCATATGGATCACATCTTCTTTATTCATTCATCTGTTGAAGGGCATCTTGGCTCTTTCCACATTTTGGCTGTTGTGGACACTGCTGCTATGAACATTGGGGTCCATATGGTCCTTTTCACTACATCTGTATCTTTGGGGTAAATACTCAGTGGTGCAATTGCTGGGTCATAGGGTAGTTCTATTTTTAAGATTTTGAGGAAACTCCACACTGTTTTCCAAGGTGGTTGCACTAATTTGCATTTTCTCCACTGTAAGAGGGTTCCCCTTTCTCCACATCCTCTCCAAAATTAGTTGTTTCTTGCCTTGTTGATTTTTGCAATTATGACAGTATAAGGTAGTATCTCAATGTGTTTTGATTTAAATTTTCCTGATGGCTAATGATGATGAACACTTTTTCATGTGTCTGTTAGCTATTTGTGTGTATTCCTTAGAGAAGTGTCTGCCCATGTCTTCTGCCCATCTTTTTTTTTTTTTTTTTTTACTTGATTATGTTTTTTGGGTGTTGCAGTTTGAGAAATTCTTTATAGACCTTGGATATCAGCCTCTTGTCTGTAGTGTCATTTGCAAATATCTTCTCCAATTCCATGGGTTTTTTCTTTGTTTTGTTGATTCTTTCCCTTGCTGTGCAGAAGCTTTTAATCTTGATGAAGTCCCAAAAGTTCATTTTTGCTTTTGTTACCCTTTCCCTTGCAAATGTGTCTTGAAAGAAGTTGCTGTGGGTAATGTCAAAGAGGTTATTGCCTATGTTCTTCTCTGGGAATTTGATGGATTCCTGTCTCACATTGAGGTCTTTTATCCATTTTGAGTTTATCTTTGTGTATGGTTTAAGAGAATGGTTGAGTTTCATTCTTCTGTATATAGCTGTTCAATTTTCCCAGCACCATTTATTGAAGAGGCTATCTTTCTTCCACTAGATATTTTTTTCTGGCTTTGCCAAAGATTAGTTGACCATAGAGTTGAGAGTCAATATGGGGGCTCTCTATTCAGAGTAGAGACCTACAGACAGAGTTCTATGTGTCTATTTTTGTGCCAGTACTCGTTTTGTTGCTTTTTTATTGTTTTTCTGTTTCCAGTTGTGTTGACATTCTTTCTAGTTTATATTATTTCCTTTCTTCATAGTGTTTATGTTTAATGTTTATGTTCACTTTTTTTCTGATTTCCTAAAGTTGAAGCTCAGGTAATTGATGTTAGATCTTTAATTGCATAAAAACCCAGATCTTTCTTTTTTAATATATGCAGTTAATGGTATAAATATTCCTTTAAATATTGCTTTATCTGTTTACCCATTTTGATAAGTTTCATTTTCATTTTATTTCATTTACAATTTTAAATTTCTCAATTTCTAAATTTTTCTTTGTTATTTAATGTTTGAGATGTGTTGCACAATCTTCAAGTTTTGGGGAATTTTCCAGTTATCTTTCTGCTGTTAATTTCTAATTTAGTTCCATTTAATATAAGAATATATTTTTTATGACTTCTAGTATTTAAATTTGTTATTTTTTATGTCCCAAAGTATTGTCTATGCTGCGAATGTTCCATATTAGCTCGACAAGAATGTGTATTTTTCTGAAGATATATGGACTGTTCTGGTGTCTATTAGATTAACTTGATTCACAGTGCTCTTCATCTATACCCTTAATATTTGCCTGTTTAACCTGTAAGTTATTGACAGAGACATGCTGAAATTATCAACTATTACCTGGGATTTTGTTTGTTTGTTTGTTTCTTCACTTCTATCAGTGATTGTTCACAATTTTTATGCTTTAAAAATATACTATATTTTTGTTTGTTTGTTTTTGTTGTTAGATGCATACACATTTGGGATTGCTCTGTTTCTTAGAGAATTGGCCTCCTTCATAATTATGTAATGTCCTTCCTTTAACCTCAATAAGTCCCCTTGCTCTGAAGCCCGCTTTGCCTTGAATTAATATAGCTATTGCACCTTTCTCTTTATTAGTGTTAACAGGGTATATGCCACCCTATTCCTTTATTTTTATTCTGTGTCCTTATATTTAAAAATGAGATTCTTATAGTCAGCATATAATTGGGAGTCATTTTTTTAAATCCACTCTGACAATCTCTATGTTTTACTTGGGGTATTTAGATCATTCACATTTTAAATGGGTATTGATATAGCTAGACTAATATCTCTCATTTTGCAAGTATTTTTTTGGTCTATTGCATTTGTTCCTTGTTTCTTCTCCCCCCATTTTCTGCCTTCTTTTGTTTTAACTAAGCACTTAATATGACTACTTTATCTCTTCTTATCATATTATTTATATCTAAAAATAGTGATTGTTCTAAAAGAAAGAACAAGAACCATATGATACTCTCAATAGATGCTGAAAAAGCACTTCATTGGAAAAGTGTCTGTTCATGTCTTCTGCCCATTTTTGAAATGATTATCTGTTTTGTTTGTGTTGAGATCGAGAAATTCTTTATAGATATTGGATATCAGCCTTTTGTCTGTACTGTCATTTGCGAATATCTTCTTCCATTCTGTGGGTTGTCTCTTTGTTTTGTTGACTGTTTCCTTTGCTGTGCAGAAGCTTTTGATCTTGATGAAGTCCCAAAAGATCATTTTTTGCTTTTGTTTCCTTTGCCTTTGGAAAAATATTTTGGAAGAAAATTTTTGGGCTCTCTACTCTCTTCCACTGGGTCTATGTGTCTGTGCATCATCACTAGCCATCAGGGAGATTCAAAATAAAACCACATTGAGATACCATCTTACACAAGTTAGAATGGCCAAAATTAGCAAGACAGGAAACAGCATGTATTGGAGAGGATTTGGAAAAAGGGGAATCCTCTTACACTGTTGGTGGGAATTCAAGTTGGTGCAGCCATTTTGGAGAACAGTGTGGAGATTCCTCAAGAAATTAAAAATTGAGCTTCCCTATGGCCCTGCAATTGCACTGATGGGTATTTACCCCAAAGATACAGATATAGTCAAAAGAAGGGCCATCTGTACCCCAGTGTTTATAGCAGCAATGGCCATGGTCACCAAACTGTGGAAAGAACCAAGATACCCTTCCACAGCTGAATGGATAAGGAAGATGTGGTCCATATAAATGATGGAGTGTTATGCCTCCATCAGAATGGATGAATACTCAACTTTTGTAGCAACATGGACGGGACTGGAAGAGATTATGCTGAGTGAAATAAGTCAAGCAGAGAGAGTCAAGTCTCATATGGTTTCCCTTATTTGTGGAACATGACAAATAACATGGAGGATATGGGGAGATGGATAGGAGAAGGGAGTTGAGGGAAATTGCAGGGGGAAATGAACCATGAGAAACTATGGACTCTGAAAAACAACCTGAGGGTTTTGAAGGGGCGGGGGGTGGGAGGTTGGGGGAAACTGGTGGTGGGTAATAGGGAGGGCACGTATTGCATGGAGCACTGGATGTGGTGCAAAAAAATGAATTCTGTTATGCTGAAAAGAAAAAAAATTAAAAATAAAAATAAATGAAAACATTAAATAAATAAATAACAAAATGTTAGGATGTGGAGTAATATATCATTCTTGGATTCTATATCCAGTGAAATTATATTTCAAAAGTGAAGCAGAAATAGAGATTTTTCCCATGAAATGATAACTGGGAAAAAAATCAGAGTAGACTTTGTCAATAAAAAGAAAAAAAATCTAAAATAAGGTTTTTAGGCAGAAGAAAAGTATATAGACCACATATTTGGAACTATGTAAAGCAAAACGTATTAGAGAAGGAATCAAGATAAAATAAAATATTTCATTTTTCTTAACCAATC
This sequence comes from Meles meles, assembly GCF_922984935.1. Classification (NCBI taxonomy): domain Eukaryota; kingdom Metazoa; phylum Chordata; class Mammalia; order Carnivora; family Mustelidae; genus Meles; species Meles meles. Next base: position 114,586,611 of record NC_060074.1, on the reverse strand, counting down.
TAAAAGATAACTGATTGCTTAATGTAACAATAATGATAATGTACTGATGATTATAGTCTATAAATAAGTGCAATAAATGACAGTAAGGTTACAAGAGTTGGGAGGGGAAATTTGTAAATGTAAGGTACCTATAGTAAATGTTTAGTAGTATACTATTATTTGAAGGTGGATTTTGATGAACCAAAAATGCATAAAGTAAACTCTAAAACAATCACTATTTTTGAAAAATTAATCTATAATGTATTATTTGCCCTGGGGGTACAGCTGGAATCACTAGGCTTACACATTTCACAGCACTCACCAGAGGATATACCCTCCCCAATGTCCACAAGCAGCCACCGTTCCTCTAGCCCCCCATCCCCCAGCAACCCTCAGTTGTTTCATGAGATTAAGAGGCTCTTATGGTTTGTCTTCCTCCTGATCCCATCTTGTTTCATTTCTTTCCTTTCTTACCCCCCACAACTCCCCACCCTGATTCTCAAACACCAATCAGATAGATCATACGATCATATGATAATTGTAGTTCTCTGATTGACTTATTTTGCTCATCATAATACCCTCTAATTCCATCCATGTCATTGCAAATGGCAATATTCCATTTCTTTTGATGGTTGCATAGCATTCCATTGTGTGTGTGTGTGTGTGTGTGTGTATATATATATATATATATATATATATACCACTCTTCTTTATCCACTTTATCCATTCATCAGTTGATGGACATCTAGGTTCTTTCCATAGTTTGGCTACTGTGGACATGGCTGCTATAAACACTCAGGTGCACATATCCCTTCAGATCACTACATTTGTATCTTTGGGGTAAATACCCAGTAGTGCAATTGCTGGGTTGTATACTAGCTCTATTTTCAACTTTTTGAGGAACCTTCATACTATTTCCCAGAGAGGTTGCGCTAGCTTGCATTCCCAGCAAAAGTGTAGGAGGGCTCCCCTTTCTCCACATCCTCTTCAATATCTGTCTTTTCCTGACTTGTTAATTTCAGCCATCTGTCTGGTATGAGGTGGTTATCTCATGGTTTTTGTTTGTATTTGCCTGATGCCAAGTGATGCTGTACACATTTTGATGTGTCTGTTGGCCATCTGGATGTCCTCTTTACAGAAATGTCTGTTCATGTCTTCTGCTCATTTCTTGATTGGATTCTTTGCTATTTGGGTGCTCAGTTTGAAAATTTCTTTATAGATTTTGGATACTAGTCCTTTATCTGATATGTCATTTGCAAATACCTTCTCCCATTCTGTCACTTGTCTTTTGGTTTAGTTGACTGTTTCCTTTGCTGTGCAAAAGCTGATCTTGATGAAGTCCCAATAGTTCATTTTTGCCCTTGATTCCCTTGCCTTTGATGATGTTTCTAGGAAGAAGTTGCTGTGGCTGAGGTCGAAGAGGTTGCTGCCTGTGTTCTCCTCAAGGACTTTGATGGATTCCTTTCTCACATTGAGGTCTTTCATCCACTTTGAGTCCATTTTTGTGTGTGGTGTAAGGAAATGGTCTAGCTTCATTCTTCTTCAAGTGGCTGTCCCATTTTCCCAACACCATTTGTTGAAGAGGCTGTCTTTTTCCATTGGACATCCTTTCCTGCTTTGTCAAAGATTAATTGGCCATAGAGTTGAGGGTCTATTTCTCGGCTCTCTATTCTGTTTCATTGATCTGTGTGTCTGTTTTTGTAATACCATACTGTCTTGATGATGACAGCTTTGTAATAGAGCTTGAAGTCTGGAATTGTGATGCCACCAACTTTCATTCTTTCTTTCAATACTCCTCTGGCTATTCGATCTTTTCCAGTTCCATATAAATTTTAGGATTATTTGTTATATTTCTTTGAAAAAAATCAATAGTATTTTGATAGGGATTGTGTTAAATGTATAGATTGCTTAAGGTATTTTAGCCATTTTCACAATATTTGTTCTTCCAATCCATGAGCATGGAATATTTTTCCATTTCTTTGTGTCTTCCTCAATTTCTTTCATGAGTATTTTATAGTTTTCTGAGTACAGATTCTTGCACTCTTCAGTTAGGTTTATTCCTGAGTATCTCATGGTTTTGGGTGCACTTGTAAATGGGATTGACTCCTTAATTTCTCTTTCTTCTGTCTTGCTGTCAGTGTATAGAAATAGAACTGATTTCTGTTCATTGATTTTATTACCTGACACTTTACTGAATTCCTGCATGAGTTCTAGCAGTTTGGGAGTGGGGTCTTTTGGGATTTCCACATAAAGTATCATGTCATCTTCAAAGAGTGAGAGTCTGACTTCTTTGCTGATTCAGATGCCTTGAATTTCTTTTTGTTGTCTAATTGCTGAGGCTAGGACTTCTAGTAATATGTTTAATAGTAGTGATGACATTGGACATCCCTGGTGTGTTCCTGACCTTAGGGTAAAACTCTCAGTTTTCCCCACTGAAAATGATATTTGCTGTGGGTTTTTCATAGATGGATTTGATGATACTGAGGTATGTACCCTCTATCCCTACATTTGAAGAGTTTTGATCAATAAAGGATGCTTTACTTTGTCAAGCACTTTTTATTTTTTTATTTATATTTTTTATTTAAATTCTTTTCAGTGTAACATAATTCATTCTTTATGCACCACACTCAGTGCTCTATGCAATACATGCCCTCCATAATATCCACCACCAGTTTCCACCAACCTCCCACCCCCCACCCTTCTTCAATTTCTTTCATGAGTCTTCTGTAGTTCCTTGAGTACAGATTCTTTACCTCTTTGGTTACGTTTGTTCCCAGGTATGTTATGGTTCATGGTGCTATAGTAAATGGAATCGATTCTCTAATTTCCCTTTCTGTATTTTCATTGTTAGTGTATAAGAAAGCCACTGATTTCTGTACATTGACTTTGTATCCTGCCACGTTACTGAATTGCTGTATGAGTTCTAGTAGTTTGGAGTGGAGTCTTTGGGGTTTTCCATATAAAGAATCATGTCATCTGCAAAGAGAGAGAGTTTGACTTCTTCATTGACAATTTGGATACATTTTATTTCTTTTTGTTTTCTGATTGATGTTCCTAGGACTTCTAATACTATGTTGAACAAGAGTGGCGAGAGTGGGCATGCTTGTGCTCCTGATCTAAGCGGGAAGGCTGTGAGCTTTTTCCCATTGAGGATGATATTTGCTGTGGGTCTTTCATAGGCAGATTTTATGAAGTTCAGGAATGTTCCCTCTCTCCTTATACTTTGAAGCGTTTTCATCAGGAACGGATGCTGGATTTTGTCAAATGCTTTTTCTGCATCAATTGAGAGGACCATGTGGTTCTTCTCTCTTCTCTTATTGATTTGTTCTATCACATTGATTGACTTGTGAATGTTGAACCATCCTTGTAACCCAGGGATGAATCCCACCTGGTCATGGTGGATAAACTTTTTAATGTCCTGCTGGATCCTGTTTGCTACGATCTTGTTGAGAATCTTAGCATCCATATTCATCAGGGATATTGGTCTAAAATTCCCTTTTTGATAGGGTCTTTACCTGGTTTGGGGATCACGGTGATACTGGCTTCATAAAAAGCATCTGGAAGTTGTCCTTCAGCTTCAATTTTTTGGAAACATCTTCAAGAGAATTGGTGTTATTTCTTCTTTGAACATTTGGTAGAATTCCCCAGGGAATCCGTCAGGTCCTGGGCTCTTGTTTGTTGGGAGGTTTTTGATCACTGCTTCAATCTCGTTACTAGATATTGGTATATTCAGGCAGCCAATTTTTCCTGGTTCAATTTTGGGAATTTATAGTCTTCCAGGAATGCGTCCATTTCGTCTAGGTTGCATAGCTTATAGGCATATAACTGTTGGTAATAATTTCTGATGATTGTTGCTATTTCCTTGGTGTTAGTTGTGATCTCTCCCTTTTCATTCATAATTTTATTAATTTGGGCTTTCTCTCTTTTCTTTTGGATTAGTGTGGCCAGTGGTTTATCGATCTTATTGATTCTTTCAAAAAAACCAGCTTCTAGTTTCATTGATACGTTCTACTGTATCTCTCGTTTCTACCTCATTGATCTCTGCTCTAATCTTGATTATTTCCCTTCTTGCATGTGGAGTTGGTTTGATTTGTTGTTGATTCTCCAGTTCTTTAAGGTGTAGAGACAGCTGGTGTATTCTGAATTTTTCAAATTTTTTGAGGGAAACTTGGATGGCTATGTATTTCCCCCTTAGAACTGCCTTTGCTCTATCCCATAGGTTTTGGACCGAAGTGTCTTCATTCTCATTGGTTTCCATGAATTGTTTAAGTTTTTCTTTGATCTCTTGGTTGATCCAAGCATTCTTAAGCAAGGTGGTCTTTTTCTTCCAGGTGTTTGAGTTCCTTCCGAACTTGTCCTTGTGACTGAGTTCCAGTTTCAAAGCATTGTGATCTGAGAATATGCAGGGAATAATCTCAGTCTTTTGTTATTGGCTGAGTCCTGCTTTGTGACTGAGAATGTGGTCTATTCTGGAGAAGGTTCCATGTGCACTTGAGAAGAATGAGTATTCTGTTATTTTAGGGTGGAATGTTCTGTATATGTCTATGAGGTCCATCTGGTCCAATGTTTCATTCAATGCTCATATTTCTTTAATGATTTTCTGCCTCAATGATCTGTCTATTACTGAGAGAGGCATATTAAGATCTCCTTTTATTAATGTATTCATATCAATATGACTCTTTATCTTGATTAATAGCTTTCTTTTGTAATTGGCTGCTCCCATATTGGGGGCAGAGATATTTACAATTGTTAGATCATCTTGTTGGATAGTCCCTTTAAGAATGATGTAGTGTCCTGTATCTCTGACTACAGTATTTAGTTAAAACTCTGAAAAACAACCTGAGGGTTTTGAAGGGTCAGGGGTGGGAGGTTGGGGCAACCTGAGGGTTTTGAAGGGTCAAGGGTGGGAGGTTGGGGAAACAGGTGGTGGGTAATGGGGAGGGCACGTTTTGCATGGAGCACTGGGTGTTGTGCAAAAAGAATGAATACTGTTACGCTGAAAAAAACAAATAAAATGGAAAAATATAATTTATCTGACATGTGAATCACTCTCCCGGCCTTCTTTTGAGGCCCATTGGCATGAAAGATGCTTTCCATCCCTTCACATTCAGTCTGCGTGTATCCTTAGTTTCAAAATGGGTCTCTTGTAGACAACATATAGATGGGTCCTGTAGTTTTATCCAATCTGCAACCCTGTGTCATTTTATGGGCCCATTCAGGTCATTCACATTGAGAGTGATTATTGATACATATGTTTTTATTGACATTGTGTTACCTTTGAAGTCTTTCTGTCTGTAGATTGTCTCTATATTTCTGTTCAATGATATTCTTTGGATTTTTTCTCTTTTATAGGACCCCCCTTAATATTTTCTGCAGTGTCAGCTTGGTGGTTGCATAGTCTTTTAAGCCTTGTTGGTCTTGGAAACTCTTTATCTCACCATTCATTTTGAATGTCAGTCTTGCTATATAAAGTATTCTTGGCTGCATGTTCTTCTCATTTAGTGCCCTAAATATATTTTGTCAGCCCTTCCTGGCTTTCCAGGTCTCTGTGGACAGGTCTGACATTATTTTAATGGGCTTTCCTTTGTATGTAAGGAGCTTCTATGTCCTAGCTGCTTTCAAGAGGATCTGCCTACAGTTATAATTCTTCATTCTTACTTTCAGGTGTCTCGAGGACTTTCAAGAATCTATTATCTTGATGGGAAACCTTTCTGCCTCTAGTACATGAACACTGGTTCCATTTGTGAGATTGGGAAAATTTTCATGGACAACTTGTTCCACTATATCTTCTAGATTTCTTTCTTTGTCCTCCCCTTCAGGGATTCAAATAATTCTGATGCTGGAATGTTTCATGGCATCATTTATTTCCCTGATTGTGTTTTCTTGGCTTCTGAGCTGTTTGTTCCAGGCTTCCTCCTGATCCTTTCTCTCAATCTGTTTGTCCTCCAGATCACTAATTCTATCTTCTGTCTCAGTTACCCTAGCTTTTAGAGAATTTAGATTGGATTGGAAGTCATTGAGATCACTTTGAGCATCATCCCTTGTGGCTTTCATTTCTGTCCTAACATTGTGAACATCATCCCTCATAGCTTTCAGTTCTGCCCTAATCAATTCAGTCTGGTCATCCATGGATTTCTGCAATCTAGCTATTGCCTGGACAATTGTTTGCTGGAATTCCCTTTCTGACATATTGTCTAAGTTGATAGCCATTAGCTCTGTTGTAGAAGGCTCGTCCTCTTTTTTCTTCTGTTGGGCATTTCCCCTCCTAGTTATTTTGGTGAGAGATGACTGATCGGATGTAGCTGGATGTATTAACCATGGTGCAGTCAAGGTGCACCCTGGAACGCTTCTGAGCCATCAGGATTCCCCACCCAGATGAGAGAAAATAGAAAAGAAAAGGAAAAGAGAGAGAGAGAGAGAGAGAGAGGAAAAAAGGAAGATAAAAGAGAAGACTCAGCCTAAATGGACCCCAAGGTAAGATTTATGACGTATACGAACAAAAACAGACCAAGAAAAAAAAAACTGATAAAAGTAAATGCCAAGAGGAAAAAGAAATATGTATATCTATAGCAGAAAAAAAAAAAAAAAGGAAGAACCTCATCAAAAAGAACCCCAACTATAAGCTTTATATACTATCAGGACAAACAGAAATACACAGAAACACTGGCAGAAGAAAAAAATGGGAAAGTGGTTATAAATTCTCGGTGTGGGCAAGGAAGGTTATTTTGATTCTTCCTGGATGTATCTTGATATCTTTGTTAAAGAACTCAACTTTCCTAAGATAAAGGGGGATTAAAAATTGGCTTACCTATATGGGTAGCATTGATTGGGAAAGGGGATTACCTTGAACTTTAACTCTATATGAATATTAGAAAATAAAAATAAAAAAAGAATAAACTAGGCTAAACTTAACTAAAATTTAAAAAAATAAAAAAATAGAAAAGCAAAGGTTATTATGGAATTTGATGTATTGGACATCTCACTGTGATGGTAAGTAGGTTAAAAAATTATCTATATAAAAAAATGGGGGCACCTGGGTGGCTCAGTGGGTTAAGCCTCTGCCTTCATCTCAGGTCATGATCTCAGGGTCCTGGGATCAAGTCCCATGTCAGGCTCTCTGCTCAGCGGGGAGCCTGCTTCCCCTCTCTGCCTGCCTCTCTGCCTACTTGTGATATCTATCTGCCAAATGGATAAATAAAATCTTAAAAAAAAATGAACCGGAATAGTGGGAATGATTTAAAAATAAATGTTGTCCATATACACGATGAAGTATTATGCCTCCACCAGAAAGGATGAATACCCAACTTTTGTAGCAACATGGATGGGACTGGAAGAGATTATGCTGAGTGAAATAAGTCTAGCAGAGAGAGTCAAGTATCATATGGTTTCACTTATTTGTGGAGCATAAGAAATAACATGGAGGACACGGGGAGATGGAGAGGAGAGGCTGTTGAGGGAAACTGGAAGGGGAGCTGAACCATGAGAGACTATGGACTCTGAAAATCAACCTGAGTGTTTTGAAGGGGCGGGGGTTGGGAGGTTGGGAACCTGGTGGTGGGTATTATGGAGGGCACGGACGTATTGCATGGAACACTGGGTGTGGTGCAAAAACAATGAATACTCAATGTTGTTTTAATTTGAATCTCCCTGATGGCTAGTGATGATGAACATTTTTTCATGTGTCTGATTGCCATTTGTATGTCTTCATTGGAGACAAGTGTCTGTTCATATATTCTGCCCATTTTTTGATATGATTATCTGTTTTGTGTGTGTTGAGTTTGAGAAGTTCTTTATAGATCCTGGATATCAACCTTTTGTCTGTACTGTCATTTGCAAATATCTTCTCCCATTCCGTGGGTTGCCTCTTTGTTTTGTTGACTGTTTCCTTTGCTTTGCAAAAGCTTTTGATCTTGATGAAGTCCCAAAAGTTCATTTTCGCTTTTGTTTCCTTGGTCTTTGGAGATCTATCTTGAAAGAAGTTGCTGTGGCTGATATCGAAGAGGTTACTGCCTATGTTCTCCTCTAGGATTCTGATAGATTCCTGTCTCACGTTGAGGTCTTTTATCCATTTTGAGTTTATCTTTGTGTACGGTGTAAGAGAATGGTCGAGTTTCATTCTTCTACATATCACTGTCCAGTTTTCCCAGCACCATTTATTGAAGGGACTGTCTTTTTTCCATTGAATATTTTTTCCTGTTTTGTCGAAGATTATTTCACCATAGAGTTGAGGGTCCATATCTGGGCTCTCCACTCTGTTCCACTGGTCTATGTGTCTGTTTTTATGCCAGTACCACGCTGTCTTGGTGATCACAGCTTTGTAGTAAAGCTTGAAATCAGGTAACGTGATGCTGCCAGTTTTGTTTTTGTTTTTCAACATTTCCTTAGCAATTCGGGGTCTCTTCTGATTCCATACAAATTTTAGGATTATTTGCTCCAGCTCTTTGAAAAATACTGGTGGAATTTTGATTGGAATGGCATTAAAAGTATAGATTGCTCTAGGCAGTATAGACATTTTAACAATGTTTATTCTTCCAATCCAAGAGCATGGAACAGTCTTCCATCTTTTTGTGTCTTCTTCAATTTCTTTCATGAGTGTTCTGTAGTTCCTCGAGTACAGGTCCTTTACCTCTTGGTTAGGTTTATTACCAGGTATCTTATGGATCTTGGTGCTATAGTAAATGAAATCGACATTGAGATACCACCTGACACCAGTTAGAATGGCCAAAATTAGCAAGACAGGAAACAACGTGTGTTGGAGAGGATGTGGAGAAAGGGGAACCCTCTTACACTGTTGGTGGGAATGCAAGTTAGTGCAGCCACTTTGGAGAACAGTGTGGAGATTCCTCAAGAAATTAAGAATAGAGCTTCCCTATGACCCTGCAATTGCACTACTGGGTATTTACCCCAAAGAGACAGATGTAGTGAAAAGAAGGGCCATCTGTACCCCAATGTTTATTGCAGCAATGGCTACGGTCGCCTAACTGTGGAAAGAACCAAGATGCCCTTCAACGGATGAATGGATAAGGACGATGTGGTCCATATACACAATGGAGTATTATGCCTCCATTAGAAAGGATGAATACCCAACTTTTGTAGCAACATGGATGGGACTGGAAGAGATTATGCTGAGCGAAATAAGTCAAGAAGAGAGAGTCAAGTATCATATGGTCTCACTTATTTGTGGAGCATAGCAAATAACATGGAGGACATGGGGGGATGGAGAGGAGAGGGAGTTGAGGGAAACTGGAAGGGGAGATGAACCATGAGAGACTATGGACTCTGAAAAACAACAAGAGGGTTTTGAAGGGCTGGGGGGGTGGGAGGTTGAGGAACCAGGTGGTGGGTAATAGGGAGGGCACGTACTGCATGGAGCACTGGTGTGATGCCAAAACAATGAACACTGTTATGCTGTAAATAAACAAATAAAAAAAATGAATACTGTTATGCTGAAAAGAAATTACAAAAAATGAAGATGTGGCAAAGTTACATCAAATGAAGATTTCAGATAAAAAATGTTGCTAGGGAGACAGATGAATGTTACATCCCAATAAAAGCGACCAATCCACTAGTAACATATAATAATACTAAATGCATATGGACCAATAACAGAGACCCAGAAGACATAGGGAAATCCACATTCATAGTTGGGTACCTCAGTATTCCACTGTCAGAAATTATAGAACTTCTAGGGACTCCTGGGCTCCTCAGTCAGTTAAGCATCTGCTTAACTCAGGTCAAACAGAAATTAATGCAATGGAAAACAACAGAAAAAAAAATCAATGAGACAAATTTTTTTCTAAAATTTAAAAATATATATTTACCAGGATAAAAATTGAGAAGACAAAAATTGCTACCACAAAATAAAACGGGATATATACCACAACAGGTTCTATAAACATTCAAAGTGTAATAAGAGACTGCTATGAGCAAATTTAAACTCGCAAGTTTGACAACTTAGGAGAAACAGACTAATTCACAGAAAAAAAAAATGCACCAATTACATAAACTCTGCCAAGACAAAAAGAATCTGACCAGCCCTATAACCATCAAATAAATTTAATTTGTAATTAAAATCCTTTTTCCATGTCTTCAAGTCCAGATGATTTCACTGCAGAATTTTACCAAATAATTGAGAAAGAATTAACATTTTACACAATCTATTCCAGAAAAGAAAAAAAGAAGGAAATCCTTTCCAACTCAATTTGTAAATCAAGGATTAGCCTGTTATCAAAACCTAAATAGCACACCCACATGCATGGACACACTCCTAATATCTCTCATAAACACAGACGCAAAAATCCTCAGTAAAATTTTTATGATCTAACAATGCTCATATAGTCCTCTCTCAATGGGATATAACCCATATATACAAGGCTGGTTTAATATTTTTAAAAATGAAATCAATATATCCCACCTCATTATAATCTTCAGGAAAAAAGTCATGATTTTATCAACTGACATGGAAAAATTATTTGACAAAATCCTAACTTCATCATTTATTTCTACTATAATGAGAAATAAGAAACTACTGTAATAAAAAATAAAACTACTATAATAAGAAACTACTGTCATAGTCAGAATAAAGGGGAACTTCCTCAAACTCAGAGCATTTATAGAAAATAAAAAGCTAAATCATAATGGTAAAAACTGAAATTTTTCCCTCTGGTATCAGGAAGAAAGCAAGGATATCCTGTCTCACCACACCAGTTAAATAATTTTCTGAAATTTTCTGTTACTGCTGTTAGGCCTGAGAAATAAACATCATGCAAAATGGAAAAGAAGAAATAAAATAGCCTCTATTTGCAGAACAGCATGGCTGTCTACCTAGAAGATACTAAGGCATTTACAAAACAACAACAAAAAACTCAGAACTAACAGAGTTAAGTTTGGTCATAAAATATAAGATAAATACACAAAATTAATTATATGTCTCTACACTAATGATGAACAAGTAGAAACCCATATAAACATGCAATATTGCTGAGAAAATGAAATGCTTAGGTATAAATATAATAAAACATGTGTGGAACATGTATGATGCAAATTATAAAGTGCTAATGGAAAAAAAAAAATCAGAGCATACCTAAGTGCTTCATGAAAGCTGGTATACCAGAATTGGAAGACTTAACAAAAAAGTCAATTCTCCCTAAATTGGTATGTAGGTTTAACAACATGCTTATCAAAATTTCAGCAAGATTTTGTAAATGTAGACAAATATGTTGTAAAATGTATAGGCAAGGCAACCACTCTAGAGTAGCCAGAACAAGGCTAAAAGTATTAAGTAGAAGAAATCACTCTTCAGCAACGTTAAACTTGCTCTCTAGCTACAGTAATCAAGATATTGTGGTATTGGCAGAGGGATAGAAATAGATCCATACAAATATGCTCCATTAATTCTCAACAAGGAGCAAAAGCAGCCCGATTGAAGAGGGATAGATTTTCAATAAATGATGCTGAAACAATCAGATATTCATAGGCAAAAACAAAACAAAACAAACAAACAAACAAAACCTGCTTCTTGACCCAAACCTCATGCCTCATATGAAAATTAACTCAAAATGGATCGCCATTCTTAAATATAAAATAAAAATGATAAAACTTTTAGACTAAAACATGGGAGAAAATATTAGACGTGAAACCAATAGTACTATACATAAAAGGAAAACCTCATAAATTGAAATTCATTAAAGTTAAAAACTTTTAATTTGTGAAAGACTATTAAAAGGATTGAAACAGGGGGAGTCAAGATGGCGGGGAGGTAGGAGGAGGCGCTGTTTCAACCTGTACCTTAAATTGAGCTGATTACCTACCAAAGAACTCCGATCACCCATGAAATCAGCCTGAGATCAATATTATACACGTCTGGATCTCGACAGGAGCAGAAGACACCAGTGGGCAGGTAAAGTGGAGTGGGAATGTCAGACTGATATCGGAAGATAAACAAAAGGGGGAGGGAGCCACCAGAGGCGACCGATTGGAAAGTAATACCCCAATACGAGAGTGCTCTGCATCTGGGGACCAGCATTAGCTTGGAATCTGGTTGAAAGCACTCAAAAAAAAAAAAAAAAAGCAAAGGATTGGGGGGGGGGGTAATTGTGGGAATCGGGGCAGTTAGGGACACGGGCTTAAGTCCCTGGACCCAGGACAGCCTGCCCTGGCGCTGAGCCAGAGAGAGTACTGCAAAGAGACCAGGTCTTGGTCCCTGAGCCGCCAGCACGCCTGAGCCGTGAACGTGCCCGAGAATGAGTGGGGTCCGGCTCCCATGAGGGACTGGGAGCCTGGCCAGATGGCAACCCAGAAATGCGCATGCCCCACACCCTCCTCTGGGAGAGGTGCTCACAGGCACTAGCCCAGAGCTCTGGCATCCAGAAAAACCAGGCATTCCCAGCCCCGGCCAGTGGGAAAATCTCAGTGTGTGATGGCTGCTTAGAACCTCTCTGGTGGTCTGGAGCTGCCCAGACAACCATTGCTGCCATGGTTTGGGGTACAAGGAGGAGATCCTGCATCCCCAGGGACTGTGACTCGGAACCTACTCTGCCAGCAGCTCTGCAGAGCATTGAGGCTTCTCTCTAAGAGGGAGGTCTGGGTGAAGTTTGCTCTCCTCTAAACCTCCCAAAACCATCAAAAGCTGTCAAGGCAAGAGAAAACAGATGAACAAACATAAAAACCTCCAGAGAACAAAATCCCGAACAAAATGGTTTCCTCAGAGCCCAACCCCCTGAGGGGGGCGGGAGGACCTAACTCAGGGAACATCATTGACTGAAAACCCACGTGGCAGGCCCCTCCCCCAGAAAACCAACCAGGAAGGAGAAAAAAAATAAAAAAAAAGAAGAACACAACAAGAGAACAACAACCACTACTTCATAAATACAACGTTTATTTTTAACTCTTTACCACTATTCTGGTTCATTTTTTTATACATATAGATAATTTTTTAACCTATTTACCATCACAGTGAGATATGTAGTACATCAAATTCCTTAATAACCTTCTAACCTGAACTTTTTGATACATACACCCGTGTTTTTCTTTTGCTTTTCTATTTTTTAAATTTTTTAAAAAAATTAAATTAGTTTAGTCTAGTTTATTCTTTTTTAATTTTTATTTTCTAATATTCATATAGAGTTAAACTTCAAGGTAATCCCCTTTCCCCAATCAATGCTACCCCTATAGGCAAACCAATTTTTAATACCCCTTTATCTTAGGAAAGTTGATGCCCTTAACAAAGACATCAAGATACATCCAGGAAGAATCAAAATAACCTTCCTCACTAACACTGAGAATTTATAACCAATCTCCATCTTTTCCTTCCGCCAGTGTTTCTGTGTATTTCTGTTTGTCCTGATAGTATATAAATCTTATACTTGGGGTTCTTTTTGACGAGGTTCTTCCTTTTTTGCTTTTACATATATATATATATATATATATATATATATTTCTCTTATATACTTTAATCAGTCATTTCATTTCTCTGTTTTTGTTTGTATACTTCATAAATCTTACCTTGTGGCCATTTGGGCTGAGCCTTCTCTTTTATCTTCCCTTTTTTTCCTGTCTCTCTCCCTCTCTCTTTTTTTCTCTATTTCTTTTTCTTTTCTTTTTTCTCTCATTGGGGTGGGGAATCCTGATTGCACAGAAGCGTTCCAGGGTGAACCTTGACTGCACCACCGTTGATAGATCCAGTTGCATCCATTCAGTCATCTCTTACCAAAATGACTAGGAGGAGGAATGCCCAGCAGAAGAAAAATACAGAGGATGGGCATTCTGCAACAGAGCTAATGGCTATCAACATAGACAATATGTCAGAAAGGGAATTCAGGCTAACAATTATCCAGGCAATAGCTAGATTGGAGAAAGCCATGGATGACCAAACGGAATTGATTAGGGCAGAACTGAAAGCCATCAGGGATGATGTTCACAATGTTAGTGCAGAACTGAAAGCCACAGGGATGATGTTCAAAATGCTCTCAATGAATTCCAATCTAATCTAAATTCTCTAAAAGCTAGGGTAACTGAGACAGAAGATAGAATTAGTGATCTGGAGGACAAAAAGATAGAGAGAAAGGATCAGGAGGAAGCCTGGAACAAACAGCTCAGAAGCCAAGAAAACACAATCAGGGAAATAAATGATGCCATGAAGCATTCCAGCATCAGAATTATTTGAATCCCTGAAGGGGAGGATAAAGAAAGAAGTCTAGTAGATATAGTAGAACAAGTTGTCTATGAAAATTTTCCCAATCTCACCAATGGAAACAAAGTTCATGTACTAGAGGCAGAGAGGTTTACTCCCAAGATTTTAGATCCTCGAAAGTCCTCATGAACCTGATAGTTAGAATGAAGAATTACAATTCTAGACAGACCCTCTTAAAAGGAGCTAGGACATAGAAGCTCCTTACATACAGAGGAAAGCCCATTAGAATAACATCAGACCTGTCCACAGGGACCTGGCAAGCCAGGAAGGGCTGGCAAAATATATTCAGAGTACTAAATGAGAAGAACATGCAGCCAATAATACTTTATCCAGCAATGCTGACATTCAAAATGTATGGAGAGATAAAGAGTATCCAAGACCGGCAAGGCTGAAAAGACTATGCAACCAACAAGCTGACACTGCAGGAAATATTAAGGGGGGGGGTCCTATAAAAGAGAAAAAAATCCAAAGAATATCATTGAACAGAAATATAGAGGCAATCTACAGACGGAAAGACTTCAAAGGTAACACAATGTCAATAAAAACATATGTATCAATAATCATTCTCAATGTGAATGGCCTAAATAGGCCCATAAAATGACACAGGGTTGCAGATTGGATAAAACGACAGGAGGCATCCATATGTTGTCTACAAGAGACCCATTTTGAACCTAAAGATACACCCAGGTTGAAAGTGAAGGGATGGAGAAGCATCTTTCATGCCAATGGGCCTCAAAAGAAGGCCGGGAGAGTGATCCACATGTCAGATAAATTAGATGTTAAACTAAAGACTGTAGTCAGAGGTACAGAAGGACACTACATTATTCTTAAAGGGACTATAAAACAAGATGATCTAACAATTGTAAATATCTACGCCCCCAATAATGGAGCAGCCAATTACATAAGAAAACTATTAATAAAGATAAAGAGTCATATTGATATGAATACATTAATAATAGGAGATCTTAATATGCCTCTCTCAGTAATAAACAGATCATTGAAGCAGAAAATCATTAAAGAAATATGAGCATTGAATGAAACATTGGACCAGATGGACCCCATAGACATATACAAAACATCCCACCCTAAAATAACAGAATACTCATTCTTCTCAAGTGCACATGGAACCTTCTCCAGAATAGACCACATTCTCAGTCACAAAGCAGGACTTTGAAACTGGAACTCAGTCACAAGGACAAGTTCAGAAGGAACTCAAACACCTGGAAGAAAAAGACCACCTTGCTTAAGAATGCTTGGATCAACCAAGAGATCGAAGAAGAACTTAAACAATTCATGGAAACCAATGAGAATGAAGACACTTCAGTCCAAGACCTATGGGATACAGCAAAGGCGGCTCTAAGGGGGAAATATAGCCATCCAAGCCTTCCTCAAAAAAGTTGAAAAATCCAGAATACACCAGCTGTCTCTACACCTTAAAGAACTGGAGAATCAACAACAAATCAAACCAACTCCACATGCAAGAAGGGAAATAATCAAGATTAGAGCAGAGATCAATGAGGTAGAAACCAGAAATACATTAAACGTATCAATGAAACTAGAAGCAGTTTTTTGGAAAGAATCAATAAGATTGATAAACCACTGGCCACACTAATCCAAAAGAAAAGAGAGAAAGCCCAAATTAATAAAATTATGAATGAAAAGGGAGAGATCACAACTAACACCAAGGAAATAGAAACAATCATCAGAAATTATTACCAACAGTTATATGCCAATAAGTTAAGCAACCTAGATGAAATGGATGCATTCCTGGAAGACTATAAATTCCCAAAATTGAACCAGGAAAAATTGACTGCCTGAATATACCGATATCTAGTAATGAGATTGAAGCAGTGATCAAAAACCTCCCAACAAACAAGAGCCCAGGACCTGACGGATTCCCTGGGGAATTCTACCAAATGTTCAAAGAAGAAATAACACCAATTCTTTGGAAGATGTTTCAAAAAAATTGAAGCTGAAGGAAAACTTCCAGATGCTTTTTATGAAGCCAGTATTACCCTGATCCCCAAACCAGGTAAAGACCCTATCAAAAAGGAGAATTTTAGACCAATATCCCTGATGAATATGGATGCTAAGATTCTCAACAAGATCGTAGCAAACAGGATCCAGCAGGACATTAAAAAGTTTATCCACCATGACCAGGTGGGATTCATCCCTGGGTTACAAGGATGGTTCAACATTCGCAAATCAATCAATGTGATAGAACAAATCAATAAGAGAAGAAAGAAGAACCACATGGTCCTCTCAATTGATGCAGAAAAAGCATTTGACAAAATCCAGCATCCGTTCCTGATTAAAATGCTTCAAAGTATAAGGAGAGAGGGAACATTCCTGAACTTCATAAAATCTACCTATGAAAGACCCACAGCAAATATCATCCTCAATGGGAAAAAGCTCACAGCCTTCCCGTGGAGATCAGGAAAATGACAATGACGCCCACTCTCACCACTCTTTTTCAACATAGTATTAGAAGTCCAAGCAATGACAATCAGACAACAAAGAGAAATAAAAGGTATCCAAATTGGCAAGGAAGAAGTCAAACTCTCTCTTCACAGTTGACATGATTCTTTATATGGAAAACCCCAAAGACTCCACCCTCAAACTACTAGAACTCATACAGCAATTCAGTAACGTGGCAGGATACAAAGTCAATGTACAGACATCAGTGGCTTTCTTATACACTAACAATGAAAATACAGAAAGGGAAATTAGAGAATCAATTCCATTTACTATGGCACCGAGAACCATCAGATACCTGGGGACAAACCTAACCAAAGAGGTAAAGGATCTGTACTTGAGGAAATACAGAATACTCGTGAAAGAAATTGAAGAAGACACATAAAGATGGAAGACCATTCCTTGTTCTTGGATCTGAAGAATAAACATTTTTAAAATGTCTATACTGCCTAGAGCAATCTATAATTTTAATGCCATTCTGATCAAAATTCCACTGGTATTTTTCAAAGAGCTGGAGCAAATAATCCTAAAATTTGTATGGAATCAGAAGAGACCCCAAATTGCTAAGGAAATGTTTAAAAACAAAAACAAAGCTGGCAGCATCACGTTACCTGATTTCAAGCTTTACTACAAAGCTGTTATCACCAAGACAGCATGGTACTGGCAAAAAACAGACACGTAGACCAGTGGAATACAGTAGAGAGCCCAGATATAGACCCTCAACTCTATGGTCAAATAATCTTCGACAAAACAGAAAAAAATATACAATGAAAAAAAGACCTTCTCTTCAATAAATGGTGCTGGGAAAACTGGACAGCCATATGTAGAAGAATGAATCTCGACCATTCTCTTACACCATACCCAAAGATAAACTCAAAATGGATAAAAGACCTCAACGTGAGACAGGAATCCATCAGAATCCTAGAGGAGAACATAGGCAGTAACCTCTTTGATATCAGCCACAGCAACTTCTTTCAAGATAGGTCTTCAAAGGCCAAGGAAACAAAAGTGAAAATGAACTTTTGGGACTTCATCAAGATCAAAAGCTTCTGCACAGCAAATGAAACAGTCAACAAAACAAAAAGGTTACCCATGGAATGGGAGAAGATATTTGCAAATGACAGTACATAGAAAAAGTTGATATCCAGAATCTATAAAGAACTCCTCAAGCTCAACACACACAAAACAGATAATCACGTCAAAAAATGGTCAGAAGACATGAACAGACACTTCTCCAATGAAGACATACAAATGGCTATCAGACACATGAAAAAATGTTCATCATCACTAGCCATTAGGGAGATTCAAATTAAAACCACATTGAGATTTCACCTTACACCAGTTAGAATGGCCAAAATTAGCAAGACAGGAAACAATGTGTGTTGGAAAGGTTCTGGAGAAACAGGAACCCTCTTACACTTTTGGTGGGAATGCAAGTTGGTGCAGCCACTTTGCAGAACAGTGTGGAGATTCCTCAAGAAATTAAAAATAGAGCTTCCCTATGATCCTGCAATTGCTCTGCTGGGTATTAACTCCAAAGATACCAATGTAGTGAAACGAAGAGCCATCTGTACCCCAACGTTTATAGCAGCAATGGCCATGGTCTCCAAACTGTGGATAGAACCAAGATGCCCTTCAATGGACGAATGGATAAGGAAGATGTGGTACATATACACGATGGAGTATTATGCCTCCTTCAGAAAGGTTGAATACCCAACTTTTTTAGCAATATGGACAGGACTGGAAGAGATAATGCTGAGTAAAATAAGTTAAGCACAGAGAGTCAAGTATCATATGGTTTCACTTATTTGTGGAGCATAACAAAGAACATGGAGGACATGGGGAAATGGAGAGGAGAAGGGATTTGAGGGAAATTGGAAGGAGAGATGAATCATGATAGACTATGGACTCTGAAAAACAACCGGAGGGCTTTGAAGGGGCGGGGTGTGGGAGATTGGGGAGCCAGATGGTGGGTAATAGGGAGGGCACGTATTGCATGAAGCACTGGGTGTGGTGCAAAAGCAATGAATACTGTTACGCTGATAAAAAAAAAAAAAGGATTGAAACATAAATTATGGGTTCAGAAAGTATTTGCCAGTTATGTATATAACAATGGAGTTATCTAAAATATGCAAAAAACTTCCCAGAAGTCATCAGTAAAATACAGTTTAAAAGAAAATAGACAAAGAAATGCACAGATAATTTATTGAATATTTTATGTCATATAAATACATAAAATAATGTTCAATATCATTAGTCAATAGATAAATGTAAATTAAAACTACATACCTAAATACTGGATCTCCTATACATTACTGGTGGGGATGTGAAATACTACAACCATTATGGAAAGTAGTTTGATACTTCCTTTTGAAAGTAAAAATAACTTTTCCTTCTTGGTCATATGTTATAAAGAAATTAAATTATTTCTTTTCACATCTGTTCACAGAAATTTGTGAAGAAATTTAAAGTAGCTTTCTTTATAAACAGTCCCAAACTGGAAACTTATCAGTATCTCTCAGTGGATGAATGATTAAATAAACTGGCTCATCTGTACCATGAAATACTACTCATCAATAAAAAGGGGCTATCAATACACAAAACTATGTGTATAAACTTCACAGAAGTTAAGTAATTAAGAAAACAGTTTCAAAATAAGACATATTGCAGGTTCACTTATATAGGATATTCATGGGATAATAGAGTTGTAGATATGAAAAACACAATAGTGGCTGTCAACAGTTAGGGATGGAGCAGGCAGGGATGTGGCTACAGAGGGTGAGTGAGGGAGTATTGTCATGATTTGGCAGTTCAGGATGTTGTTTGTGGTGGTGGTTACACAAGGCTATATGTGTGATAAAACTATTTCTCTCTCTCTCTCTCTCTCTCTCTCACACACACACACAAATACAGGAGTATTGTAAAATCTGAATAAGCTCTGCAGACTGTACCAGTATCAGTTTCCTGATTTGACATTTTACTACAGTTTTGTAAGATGTCATTTGGAGAGAACATTTGTGAAGGTGGCACAAAATCTCTCTTTACAATCTTGTGGCACTCTCCTGTAAAATTATACTTATTTCAAACCTGAAAATAAAGTACTTTAAAAATAGGGAAAAGATAATAGTTGTGAGTAGTTCCTTACTTTGGCTATTTTCATATCTACTCTAATTCAAATGGTTTCATATTAAAGAAACTTGTAGTTTTATTTATAAGAAAAATCTCTGTGGATTGTGTTCTTCATGACAATGGATAAGAATACGGGGGGGGGGGGCACCTGGGTGGCTCAGTGGGTTAAAGCCTCTGCCTTTGGCTCAGGTCATGATCCCAGGGTCTTGGGAGCCCCACATCGGGCTCTCTGCTCCGCAGGAAGCCTGCTTTCTTCTCTCTCTCTGCCTGCTTGTGATCTCTGTCTGTCAAATAAATAAATAAAATCTTAAAAAAAAAAAAAGAATACAAGGGAAAGAGCAAAGCTCCAACACTGATCTACTGTCACACTTTTTTATTGTGCTATGTTAATCACCATACAGTACATCATTAGTTTTTGATGTAGTGTTCCATGGTTCCTTGACCTGCCTACTAAAACTCTCCCTAATGGATCCCTATGAACCAAGTCAAGAACTTATCCATTTATTTCCCTTGTCTTCTCAATGAATGAAGTCCCACAGAATATAAAGTGATATTCAAGCACTTGCTTTAGTATCAATTTCATACACACCCCCATAGACCTCCTTGATATATTATCTCCAAGCAGTAAGTTCTGACATTTTGAAGATTATATACGTGGCTGCTTGCTACTTCTCTTTCACTGTCCACAGGCTCTTGACTGAAATTTCATCTACCATCTTCCTCAGTGTTTTAAACTGATCCAGTCCACCTAATCTTGAGGAGGTATTGGAAATATCAGGAAAACATTAGTTTTAATGTCAGACAATTATGAACTCAAACCCCAATTTAGACATGATTGTAAAATTTTGGTAGCGGATGAATGGATAAGGAAGATGTGGTCCATATATACGATGGAGTATTATGCCTCCATCAGAAAGGATGAATACCCAACTTTTGTATCAACATGGACGGGACTGGATGCTGAGTGAAATAAGTCAAGCAGAGAGAGTCAATTATCATATGGTTTCACTTATTTGTGGAGTATAACAAATGACATGGAGGATATGGAGAGATGGAGAGGAGAAGGAAGTTGAGGGAAATTGGAAGGGGAGGTGAACCATGAGAGACTATGGACTCTGAAAAAGAACCTGAGGGTTTTGAAGGGGCGGGGGGTGGGAGGTTGGGGGAACCAGGTGGTGGGCAATAGAGAGGGTATGTATTGCACGGAGCACTGGGTGTTGTGCAAAAACAATAAATACTGTTACACTGAAAAAAATAAATTAAAAAAAGATAATACAATGGTAAATAAAACAGACATAATCTAAAAAAAAAAATTTGGTAGCAGACTCCTTAATTTTTCTAAGCCTCAGTATGTTTACCTGCAAAGGGACATGATTATACCTATCCAGAAGAATGTGTTAAGTGACATCATGTATGAAAAGCATTCAGAACCATCTTGGAAAATAGTGCCATACATGCTCAAGTGAATATATAGTTAGTGTCGCCATCTTTCCTCCAGTGATCAATAATCTCTAAGTAAAATTCACAACTATAGAAATAGAGGAAATAAAATAGAGAAATAGATAGGGGGCAGAATCTTTTGAACACCTAAGTGCATTTGAACTTGATCAAATGGCAAATAGGTAATTATTTTACAAAGCCCAGTATGAGTATTCTGCAGGGTTCCAGGTGGAGGACTTCATTTGTTGAAGACCTACTCAATATCATGTATATTTTCTTAGCACTCATAGCAATGCAAGGAGATGGCTGTGTGTGTGTGTGTGTGTGTGTGTGTGTGTGTGTGTGTGTTTCTGTGTGTAGGAGCTCGGATATGTCGTATAATTTGCTCAAATTCTCAGAGCTACTTTATCATAGTCTACTAGTGCATAATAAACCACCTAAAAATTCATAGGCTTAAAATAATAAGCCCCTCACAAGTTTGCAAGTTGGCTGGGTGGTTTTTCTGGTCTCTTGTGTACACATTCAGTTGTAGGTTGGGTTTTCAGTTGCAGTTCTGCTACTCTTGTCTGGGGTCTCTCATGTATCTACAGGTCAGTTGACTGCAGGATGGTCTAGACTGCAAGATGGCCTCAACTGGTACAACGGGGTCTCCATAGGCCTCTCACATATACATATCTCTTATCTCCCTTCAGAAGACTAGCCTGGTTGGTGTTTTTTTTTTTTTTATTGCTTTTTGTTTATTTGTTTGTTTGCTTAAAAGCAATGATGAAGAAACAAGAAGGAAGTGAAATATATGTGTTCTGTTGAGATTTTTCTTGTGTCAGTCTTGTTATTGATCCTTTTGTTAAAGCAAGTCACATACTAATTCCATAATCAGAGTGTGAGGAGACTCTAAAGTTACATGACCAAGCATGTAGATACTAGGAGGTCATTTAATCAACCACAATTACTAAGAGGAGAAACTGAAACCTGTTGGACCGCCAAACATAAATTTGATAGACCACACTGCTTCTCCAGACATAATGCTCCAAATATACTCTGGAATGTACTTGAGAGCAAAAGTGATTGATGGCTTTTGAAATTCAACAAGAACCCAGGCTGCTTGGGACTGAACCCAAGCTTTGTTCATCATAGTGTGAAGGACTAGAAATGTGACTCATGGGCTGGAAAGCCAAGAACAGCCACTTGCCTCACCTTCCCCTTGAGTCCTATACTACAGTATGACTGTAGAACCTTAGTTATATTTAGTTTATTGTTTTACTTCCCTGAGACCCATTGTAATAGTCTGTCTAAAACAAATCCACATCTTAAAGACAATCTGAGCAATCTAAAACACAATGTAGAATGAAACCCCTCTTGGGATTCACAAGAAAGCAGCCAAGAAGCAAATGGTACAAACTGAATTCCTTTAGATATGTCAAAGGAAATCTTGTCTCTCATGCAGATAAAAACTGAGACATCTAAGATGATTTTTATCTAATTTAGTCTATGCAGAAATGGTGGGATCTTTCTGGGGACTGTAATATTTAAAGTTGCATTTCATTACTCAACCTTGTAGTGGGTCTGCAATTTATATTTGCTTAATTCCACAGCAATTAAATGTCAGCCACTTGGTAACTTTGAATAATATATTCAACTGACTGAAAACTTGGAAGATCTTCCTTAATTTTCTTCAGTGTTTAAATTTTCAGCAAGCAAGTGTTGATAGGACAAGAACTGCTGGTAATACCTGCAGTAAGAATTCTTTTCTGAATTCTTAACATCTAATTTCCAGGCAGCCTTTCCCCACACGTTTGATTTGCTTGGGGGACTTTTGCTCCAGGAATTTATTTTGTACCCTTAAAATGACTTAAAAGTTGTTAAAGGGTCTGTTCCTCAGTGAGAATGGCAAGTTTACCAGTTTTCAATTCACAACCAACAAACTTTGACAAAGCTGGGAATCTGAAGCAAACATTTTGAGAAAGCCAGGATCTGAACATGAATAGGACATGTCCCTACTGGGGCTCAATACCTAGTGCAGGTGCAGATATTCTTACCTGGTTAGGCCACAGAATAGGAAAGACACTGGAACAGGTAGTCTGAAGCCCTTCTTCCAGCTTTATCTTCCCTCCTGGTAGAGAAGGCTCTAACACCTGTCTTAGAAGAAATTATACTATCCTGAGGCCTCACCCGCAGAGATAGGTCAAGTGAGTCCATGAACCAAGGACAGTGGGACATGATAGGGTTAATCCACCTGGCTCTTCGCAGAAATACTGGGAAGCAGGCAAGTCTCCCAGCATGCTTTACTTGTGCCTTTACACCTTAGCATATCTGGTCTTTTTGTCAGAAATGGCCTTCCTTGGCATCTATCTGCTTTATAACTTTCTACTCCTTTTTTAAGAACTGGCAAAGATCTCAACTCTCTTGACAGGATGAGCCAATGGCCTGCTTCCCAGGGTTGACAGCTGCCTCCCCAAATTCTGAGAGCCTTCAGGGTGCACCTTCATTATAATCTTTTGGATGTGGCCAGGCTTTAAAGGGTGCCCTTCTCATGTTTGTAGCCAAAAGACTGGTTCAAAACTTTTCAGTGGTGGTGAAAAGTGCCTGTAAAATTAAATCATATCACAGTTCTTTATTTTTACTTTTATCTCCCTTTTTTGCTTTTATCTCTACATGGGGACCACATCTAACTTCTCACTTATCCTCATTTCTAATAGAGGACCTGACCCAGAACTGAGGCCGGATAAATGCAGTTAAATAAATTAATGCATGAATTAATAATGAAAATCTATTCCCCACAATAATATTCTTAAAATATTATTATGAAGAATATGTCAAAGATTCTTTCCCTCCAATGAAAGCTTCACAATTTACAAAATGCATTCAGATTCTTTGCCAGCAAGGATGAGGGGAATGTCTCCAGCTATAGACCTTTCTAAGCTCTCTCAGTGGGTCAGAGTTCTGGGTCCTATACCCCTTTCTCTCTGTCCCAAGTCAACACTCAGAGTCATCCATTTCTGTGTGTAGGCTGTTCCCTCTGCAGATATCCAGCTCTCTATGCCAGGCACTGCTCAGAACTTCTTGCCAAATGGCACCTTCTTGGCCTCTGTATAGCATACACTAAGGAACTCTGAGCCAGATAGGACAGGCTTGGACTTGTCTCCAGAAGGTTGGGGGTGCAAGCTGTAAGGCTCTGAGCATTAGTGGGGAACATTTATTCCCTTCTCTGCTCCTGTTGTAAATGGGAGGTTTAAAAAATTTCCATTACTTAAAAAGACTATGCCATTTGAGACAATGTGGATAGACCTAGAAAGTATTATGCTCAGTGAAGTAAGTCAGACTAAGAAAGTCAAATTCCATATGATTCCAGTCATAAGCAAATATAAAAAAAAAAGAAAAGAAAAAAGAAAAACAACAACAACAACAAAAAAAACCCACAAATGAATAAACAAATGAAAAGCAGAATCAGACCTATAAATAACAGTGAACAAATTGATGGTGGCTAGAGGAGAAGGGGTTGGGTAAAATGGGTGAAGGGGAGTGGGAGTTACAGGCTTTCAGTTATGGAATGAATAAGCCACAGGAATAAAAGAATATAGTCAGTGATATTATAATAGCAATGTAATGGACCAAGGAGTAGCTACACTTGGATGAACACAGCATGATGTATAAATTGTCAAATCACTAAGTTATACACCTGAAATTATATAATATCATGTGTCAACTATACACAAATTAAAAAAAATGTTTATTTCTCTGAGATATCGAATCTCCTTCTATACTTCTACCACTTACCACTTTTTTCTGAACTAAAAAATTAGAACACAGGCTAGAACCATAGTGTAACATTGCAGTCTTGACTGCCAGTTCTGCCTCTGGGGTCTGTGGACTAGCCCTAGTCATATAGGTGGTTAAAGTGCTTTGGGCCATGGTGTGAGCTGGTCCAGGTCTGTGTGCTCAGGATAGTGATAACCAATTGTGGCCTCAGTGAAATATTTTTTTTTAATCTGGATTTTCCCTGAACAGCCCAAAGAAGGCATTCCAGGACAGCAGTTGGTATGAATAGACCCATGGGCTGCCAGTCTTATGTCCTCACACATCCCACTCCACCCATCTCTTACTATGCCTCTAGGTGTCTGAGTCATTCAGCAATGGATGGGTAATAGAACACAGAGGGAAAAAAATCAAGAATTATTGTCTCAGGGGAAAGCATAACAGAGTTAACTTCAGAACTGATTGAGAAGAGACTCTGCTACTTGCGTGGTTGAATGAGAACATTTCCATCACTCAAAGCTATGGGACAGCCAGCACAGTGCCCCCTTCTGCACTCAAGTATAAACAAATGCCTATACCCACCTTGTAAACAAATACCTGAGTCTCCATGCATGTTGAAGAAGCAGTCCTGCCCTGATGGTGGCCCCCTCACAGTCTCAGGTGGTCATCTGAAAATGCACATACATCAACAGCCTGTCAGCACTCCACTCGTTCCACCTGCAGACACTGAGGAAACGTGCAAAGCTGATGACTAAACCAGGATATTTGTGGGGTATGAAGTTCACCACAGGGGGCTAAGCCTGTGACACATTTTCAATTATTTAATTATTGTAGCAACTGATAGGACAGGTGATTCTATCTCTATTTTAGAACTGAAAGACTGATATTTGGAAATGCTAAACCACTTGCCTAAAGTCTGAGAGCTAAGAAAGGTCACACAGAAAAGTTGGGTAGAGCTTGCTTACTCTGAAGTTCCATTCTTTCCCAAAACACTGCAGTGAGCCCATTATGGAACTCTTCCTGTGTTTTGTGAGACAAAGCTGGACCCATGGTCCAGGGTCCATGTGTTTGCATTATATGCAAATACTTTCTCTTAAGTGGAGGCGAAGAAGGATTTCTTTAGTCTATATAACAGGAGAATAAATTTTGCTCAACTTGTAGACAAAAGGTAAAAGATGGCACCAGCCTTCTTTTTTTTTAATTTATTTTTATTTATTTTTTTAATTAATTAATTTATTTTTTCAGCGTAACAGTATTCATTGTTTTTGCACAACACCCAGTGCTCCATGCAATACGTGCCCTCCCTATTACCCACCACCTGGTTCTCCCAAGCTCCCACACCCGCTCCTTCAAAACCCTCAGGTTGTTTTTCAGAGTCCATAGTCTCTTATGGTTTCCCTCCCCTTCCAATTTCCCTCAACTTCCTTCTCTTCTCCATCTCCCAATGTCTTCCATGTCATTTGTTAGGCTCCACAAATAAGTAAAACCATATGATACTTGACTCTCTCTGCTTCACTTATTTCACTCAGCATAATCACTTCCAGTCCCATACATGTTGCTACAAAAGTTGGGTATTCATCCTTTCTTTTATTTTTTTAATAAACATATAATATATTTTTATCCCCAGGGGTACAGGTCTGTGAATCGCCAGGTTTACACACTTCACAGCACTCACGATAGCACATACCCTCCCCAATGTCCAAAACGCCCTCCCCCTCTCCCAACCCCACCTCCCCCCAGCAACCCCCAGGTTGTTTTGTGAGATTAAGAGTCATTTATGGTTTGTCTCCCTCCCAATCCCATCTTGTTTCATTTATTCTTCTCCTATCCCCTAACCCCTCATGTTGAATCTCCACATCCTCACATCAGGGAGATTATATGAAAGTTGTCTTTCTCCGATTGACTTATTTCACTATGCATGATACCCTCTAGTTCCATCCACGTCATCACAAACGGCAAGATTTAATTTCTTTTGATGGCTGCATAGTATTCCATGGTGTATATATACCACTTCTTCTTTATCCATTCATCTGTTGATGGACATCTAGGTTCTTTCCATACTTTGGCTATTGTAGATATTGCTGCTATAAACATTCGGGTATACGTGCCCCTTCGGATCACTATGTTTGTATCTTTACAGTAAATACCCAGTAGTGCAATTGCTGGGTCATAGGGTAGTTCTATTTTCAACATTTTGAGGAACCTCCATGCTGTTTTCCAGAGTGGTTGCACCAGCTTGCATTCTCACCAACAGTGTAGGAGGGTTCCCCTTTCTCCGCATCCTCGCCAGCATCTGCCATTTCCTGACTTGCTAATTTTAGCCATTCTGACTGGTGTGAGGTGATATCTAATTGTGGAGTTGATTTGTACTTCCCTGATGCCGAGTGACGTGGAGCACCTTTTCATGGGTCTGTTGGCCATCTGGATGTCTTCTTTGCAGAAATGTCTGTTCATGTTCTCTGCCCATTTCTTGATTGGAATGTTTGTTCTTTGGGTGTTGAGTTTGCTAAGTTCCTTATAGATTTTGGATACTAGCCCTTTATCTGATATGTCGTTTGCAAATATCTTCTCCCATTCTGTCAGCTGTCTTTTGGTTTTGTTAACTGTTTCCTTTGCTGTGCAAAAGCTTTTGATCTTGATGAAATCCCAATAGTTCTTGTTTGCCCTTGCTTCCCTTGCTTTTGTCGTTGTTCCTAGGAAGATGTTGCTGCCTGCATTCTCGTCAAGGATTTTGATGGATTCCTTTCTCACATTGAGGTCCTTCATGCATTTTGAGTCTATTTTTGTGTGTGGTGTAAGGAAGTGGTCCAATTTCAGTTTTCTGCATGTGGCTGTCCAATTTTCCCAGCACCATTTATTGAAGAGGCTGTCGTTTTTCCATTGGACATTCTTTCATGCTTTGTCGAAGATTAGTTGACCATAGAGTTGACGGTCTATTTATGGGCTCTCTATTCTGTTCCATTGATCTATGTGTCTGTTTTTGTGCCAGTACCATGCTGTCTTGATGATGACAGCTTTGTAATAGAGCTTGAAGTCCGGAATTGTGATGCCACCAACTTTGGCTTTGTTCTTCAATATTCCTTTGGCTATTCGAGGTCTTTTCTGGTGCCATATAAATTTGAGGATTATTTGTTCCATTTCTTTGAAAAAAATGGATGGTATTTTGATAGGGATTGCATTAAATGTGTAGATTGCTTTAGGTAGCATAGACATTTTCACAATATTTATTCTTCCAATCCAGGAGCATGGAACATTTTTCTATTTCTTTGGGTCTTCCTCAATTTCTTTCATGAGTACTTTGTAGTTCTCTGCATATAGATTCTTAGCCTCTTTGGTTAGGTTTATTCCTAGGTATCTTATAGTTTTGGGTGCAATTGTAAATGGGATTGACTCCTTAATTTCTCTTTCTTCTCTCTTGTTGATGGTGTACAGAAATGCAACTGATTCTGTGCATTGATTTTATATCCTGACACTTGACTGAATTCCTGTACAAGTTCTAGCAGTTTTGGAGTGGAGTCTTTTGGGTTTTCCACATAGAGTATCATATCATCTGCGAAGAGTGATAGTTTGACTTCTTCTTTGCCGATTTGGATGCCTTTAATTTCTTTTTGTTGTCTGATTGCTGAGGCTAGGACTTCTAGTACTATGCTGAATAGCAGTGGTGATAATGGACATCCCAGCCATGCTCCTGAACTTAATGGAAAAGCTTTCAGTTTTTCTCCATTGAGAATGATATTTGCGGTGGGTTTTTCATAGATGACTTTCATAATATTGAGGTATGTGCCCTCTTTCCCTACATTTTGAAGAGTTTCGATCAGGAGGGATGCTGTACTTTGTCAAATGCTTTTTCAGCATCTATTGAGAGTATCATGTGGTTCTTGTTCTTTCTTTTATTAATGTATTGTATCACATTGATTGATTTGTGGATGTTGAACCAACCCTGCAGCCCTGGAATAAATCCTACTTGATCGTGGTGAATAATCCTTTTAATGTACTGTTGAATCCTATTGGCTAGTATTTTGGCGAGAATTTTTGCATCTGTGTTCATCAAGGATATTGGTCTGTAATTCTCTTTTTTGGTGGGATCCTTGTCTGGTTTTGGGATCAAGGTGATGCTGGCCTCATAAAATGAGTTTGGAAGTTTTCCTTCCATTTCTATTTTCTGGAATAGTTTCAGGAGAATAGGAATTAGTTCTTCTTTAAATGTGTGGTAGAATTCCCCTGGAAAGCCGTCTGGCCCTGGGCTTTTGTTTGTTTGGAGACTTTTGATGACTGTTTCAATCTCCTTACTGGTTATGGGCCTGTTCAGGTTTTCTATTTCTTCCTGGTTCAGTTGTGGTAGTTTATATGTCTCTAGGAATGCATCCATTTCTTCCAGGTTGTCCAATTTGCTGGCATAGAGTTGCTCATAGTATGTTCTTATAATTGTCTGTATTTCTTTGGTGTTAGTTGTGATCTCTCCTCTTTCATTCATGATTTTATTCATTTGGGTCCTTTCTCTTTTCTTTTTGATGAGTCTGGCCAGGGGTTTATCAATCTTATTGATTCTTTCAAAGAACCAACTCCTAGTTTCATTGATTTGTTCTATTGTTTTTTTGGTAACTATTTCATTGATTTCTGCTCTGATATTTCTGATTTCTCTTCTCCTGCTGGGTTTAGGGTTTCCTTCTTGTTCTTTCTCCAGCTCCTTTAGGTGTAGAGTTAGGTTGTGTATTGAGACCTTTCTTGTTTCTTGAGAAAGGCTTGTACCGCTATATATTTTCCTCTCAGGACTACCTTTGCTGTGTCCCACAGATTTTGAACTGTTGTGTTTTCATTATCATTTGTTTCCATGAATTTTTTCAGTTCTTCTTTAATTTCCTTTTTGACCCATTCATTCTTTAGAAGGATGCTGTTTAGTCTCCATGTATCTGAGTTCTTTCCAGGTTTCCTCTTGTGATTGAGTTCTAGCTTCAGAGCATTGTGGTCTGAAAATATGCAGGGAATGATCCCAATCTTTTGATACCGGTTGAGACCTGATTTGTGACCCAGGATGTGATCTATTCTGGATAGTGTTCCATGTGCACTAGAGAAGAATGTGTATTTTGTTGCTTTGGGATGAAATGTTCTGAATATATCTGTGATGTCCATCTGGTCCAGTGTGTCATTTAAGGCCTTTATTTCCTTGTTGATCTTTTGTTTGGAAGATCTGCCCATTTCAGTGAGGGGAGTGTTAAAGTCCCCTACTATTATTGTATTATTATTGATGTGTTTCTTTGATTTTGTTATTAATTGGTTGATATAGTTGGCTGCTCCCACGTTAGGGGCATAGATATTTAAAATTCTTAGATCTTCTTGTTGGACAGACCCTTTGAGTAGGATATAGTGTCCTTTCTCATCTCTTATTATAGTCTTTGGCTTAAAATCTAATTGATCTGATATAAGGATTGCCAACCCAGCTTTCTTCTGATGCCCATTAGCTTGGTAAACTGTTTTCCACCCTCTCACTTGAAATCTTGAGCTGTCTTGGCATCTAAAATGAGTTCCTTGTAGGCAACATACTGATGGGTTTTGTTTTTTTATCCATTCTGATACCCTGTGTCTTTTGATTGGTGCATTTCGCCCATAAACATTCAGGGTAACTATTGAGAGATATGAATTTAGTGCCATTATTAGCCTGTAAGGTGACTGTTACTGTATATTGTCTCTTTACCTTTCTGATCTACTACTTTTAGGCTCTCTCTTTGCTTAGAAGACCCCTTTCAATATTTCTTGTGGATCTGGTTTGGTGTTTTCAAATTCTTTCATCTTTTGATTGTCGTGGAAGCTTTATATCTTTCCTTCTATTTTCAATGATACCTAGCTGGATAGAGTATTGTTGTCTGCATGATTTTCTTGTTTAGTGTTCTGAATATATCCTGCCAGCTCTTTCTGGTCTGCCACGTTTCTGTGGATAAGTCTGCTGCCAATCTAATGGTTTTACCATTGTATGTTACAGACTTCTTTTCTCGGGCTGCTTTCAGGATTTTCTCTTTGTCACTAAGACTTGTAAATTTTACTATTAGGTGATGGAACTCAAGGCTTTCTCCCCATGATTCTTTAGTCTTGCGGCTACTTCAATTTTTTTTTTCTTTTTTCAATTTTTTTTTCTTTTTTCAATTTTTTTTCTTTTTTCTTTTTTCTTCTTCTCCTAAATTTTTTTTAAAACTTTTACCCTTTTCTTTTTTAACGTTTTTTGAGTAGTTCATCTAAATATATATATTTTTCTTTCTTTTTTATATTTTTTTATTTGTTTTAATTTTTAAATTTTTTTCTTTTTTTTCTTTTTTTTTCTTTTTTTTTCAGAAGCTGTTTTTATCCCCTTTCTCCCCCCCCACAATTTGGGGTCTCTTTTGATTTGGTTACAGCGCATTTTTCCGGGGTCTTTGCCACCCTTTTAGTAGTTTATTTGCTCCTTCATATCCTCTTATCTGGACAAAATGACAAGGAAGAAAAAATCACCACAAACAAAAGAACAAGAGACAGTTCCGAAGGCTAGGGACCTAATCAACACAGACATAGGTAATATGTCAGATCAAGAGTTCAGAATGATGATTCTGAACATTCTAGCCGGGCTCGAAAAAGGCATGGAAGATATTAGAGAAACCCTCTCTGGAGATATTAAAGCCCTTTCTGGAGAAATTAAAGAACTAAAATCTAACCAAGTTGAAATCAAAAAAGCGATTAATGAGGTGCAATCAAAAATGGAGGCTCTCACGGCTAGGATCAATGAGGCAGAAGAAAGAATTAGTGATATAGAAGACCAAATGACAGAGAATAAGGAAGCTGAGCAAAAGAGGGACAAACAGCTACTGGACCATGAGGGGAGAATTCGAGAGATAAGTGAGACCATAAGACGAAACAACATTAGAATAATTGGGATTCCAGAAGAAGAAGAAACAGAGAGGGGAGCAGAAGGTCTATTGGAGAGAATCATTGGAGAGAATTTGCCTAATATGGCAAAGGGAACAAGCATCAAAATCCAGGAGATGCAGAGAACCCCCCTCAAAGTCAACAAGAATAGGTCCACACCCCGTCACCTAATAGTAAAATTTACAAGTCTTAGTGACAAAGAGAAAATCCTGAAAGCAGCCCGAGAAAAGAAGTCTGTAACATACAATGGTAAAACTATTAGATTGGCGGCAGACTTATCCACAGAGACCTGGCAGGCCAGAAAGAGCTGGCATGATATATTCAGAGCACTCAACGAGAAAAACATGCAGCCAAGAATACTCTATCCAGCTAGGCTATCACTGAAAATAGAAGGAGAGATCAAAAGCTTCCAGGACAAACAAAAACTGAAAGTATTTGCAAACGCCAAACCAGCTCTACAGGAAATATTGAAAGGGGTGCTCTAAGCAAAGAGAGAGCCTAAAAGTAATAGATCAGAAAGGTACAGAGACAATATACAGTAACAGCCATCTTATAGGCTAATAATGGCACTAAATTCATATCTCTCAATAGTTACCCTGAATGTTAATGGGCTAAATGCCCCAATCAAAAGACACAGGGTATCAGAATGGATAAAAAAACAAAACCCATCAGTATGTTGCCTACAAGAAACTCATTTTAGACGCGAAGACACCTCCAGATTTAAAGTGAGGGGGTGGAAAACAATTTACCATGCTAATGGGCATCAGAAGAAAGCTGGGGTGGCAATCCTTATATCAGATCAATTAGATTTTAAGCCAAAGACTATAATAAGAGATGAGGAAGGACACTATATCCTACTCAAAGGGTCTGTCCAACAAGAAGATCTAACCATTTTAAATATCTATGCCCCTAACGTGGGAGCAGCCAACTATATCAACCAATTAATAACAAAATCAAAGAAACACATCAATAATAATACAATAATAGTAGGGGACTTTAACACTCCCCTCACTGAAATGGACAGATCATCCAAGCAAAAGATCAACAAGGAAATAAAGGCCTTAAATGACACACGACCAGATGGACATCACAGATATATTCAGAACATTTCATCCCAAAGCAACAGAATACACATTCTTCTCTAGTGCACATGGAACCTTCTCCAGAATAGATCACATCCTGGGTCACAAATCAGGTCTCAACCGGTATCAAAAGATTAGGATTATTCCCTACATATTTTCAGACCACAATGCTCTGAAGCTAGAACTCAATCACAAGAGGAAAGCTGGAAAGAACCCAAATACATGGAGACTAAACAGCATCCTTCTAAAGAATGAATGGGTTAACGAGGAAATTAAAGAAGAATTGAAAAAATTCATGGAAACAAATGATAATGAAAACACAACAGTTCAAAATCTGTGGGACACAGCAAAGGCAGTCCTGAGAGGAAAATATATAGCGGTACAAGCCTTTCTCAAGAAACAAGAAAGGTCTCAAGTACACAACCTAACCCTACACGTAAAGGAGCTGGAGAAAGAACAAGAAGGAAACCCTAAACCCAGCAGGAGAAGAGAAATCATAAAGATCAGAGCAGAAATCAATGAAATAGAAACCAAAAAAAAAAAAAAGCAATAGAAAAAAATCAATGAAACTAGGAGCTGGTTCTTTAAAAGAATCAATAAGATTGATAAACCCCTGACCAGACTCATCAAAAAGAAAAGAGAAAGGACCCAAATCAATAAAATCATGAATGAAAGAGGAGAGATCACAACTAACACCAAAGAAATACAGACAATTATAAGAACATACTATGAGCAACTCTACGCCAACAAATTGGACAATCTGGAAGAAATGGATGCATTCCTAGAGACATATAAACTACCACAACTGAACCAGGAAGAAATAGAAAACCTGAACAGGCCCATAACCAGTAAGGAGATTGAAACAGTCATCAAAAATCTCCAAACAAACAAAAGCTCAGGGCCAGACGGCTTCCCAGGGGAATTCTACCAAACATTTAAAGAAGAACTAATTCCTATTCTCCTGAAACTGTTCCAAAAAATAGAAATGGAAGGAAAACTTCCAAACTCATTTTATGAGGCCAGCATCACCTTGATCCCAAAAACCAGACAAGGATCCCACCAAAAAAGAGAACTACAGACCAATATCCTTGATGAACACAGACGCAAAAATTCTCGCCAAAATACTAGCCAATAGGATTCAACAGTACATTAAAAGGATTATTCACCACGATCAAGTGGGATTTATTTCAGGGCTGCAGGGTTGGTTCAACATCCGCAAATCAATCAATGTGATAGAACACATTAATTAAAGAAAGAACAAGAACCATATGATACTCTCAATAGATGCTAAAAAGTATTTGACAAAGTACAGCATCCCTTCCTGATCAAAACTCTTCAAAGTGTAGGGATAGAGGGCACACACCTCAATATTATCAAAGCCATCTATGAAAAACCCACCACAAATATCATTCTCAATGGAGAAAAACTGAAAGCTTTTCCGTTAAGGTCAGGAACATGGCAGGGATGTCCATTATCACCACTGCTATTCAACATAGTGCTAGAAGTCCTAGCCTCAGCAATCAGACAACAAAAAGAAATTAAAGGCATCCAAATTGGTAAAGAAGAAGTCAAACTATCACTCTTCGCAGATGATATGATACTCTATGTGGAAAACCCAAAAGACTCCACTCCAAAACTGCTAGAACTTGTACAGGAATTCAGTAAAGTGTCAGGATATAAAATCAATGCACAGAAATCAGTTGCATTTCTGTACACCAACAACAAGACTGAAGAAAGAGAAATTAAGGAGTCAACCCCATTTACAATTGTACCCAAAACTATAAGGTACCTAGGAATAAATCTAACCAAAGAGACTAAGAATCTATACACAGAAAATTATAAAGTACTCATGAAAGAAATTGAGGAAGACACAAAAAAATGGAAAAATGTTCCATGCTCCTGGATTGGAAGAATAAATATTGTGAAAATGTCTATGCTACCTAAAGCAATCTACACATTTAATGCAATCCCTATCAAAATACCATCCATTTTTTTCAAAGAAATGGAACAAATAATCCTAAAATTTATATGGAACCAGAAAAGACCTCGAATAGACAAAGGAATATTGAAGAACAAACCAAAGTTGGTGCCATCACAATTCCGGACTTCAAGCTCTATTACAAAGCTGTCATCATCAAGACAGCATGGTACTGGCACTGGCACAAAAACAGACACATAGATCAGTGGAACAGAATAGAGAGCCCAGAAATCGACCCTCAACTCTGTGGTCAACTAATCTTCGACAAAGCAGTAAAGAATGTCCAATGGAAAAAAGACAGCCTCTTCAATAAATGGTGCTGGGAAAATTGGACAGCCACATGCAGAAAAATGAAATTGGACCACTTCCTTCCACCACACGAAAATAGACTCCAAATGGATGAAGGACCTCAATGTGAGAAAGGAATCCATCAAAATCCTTGAGGAGAATGCAGGCAGCAACCTCTTCGACCTCAGCCGCAGCAACATCTTCCTAGGAACAACGGCAAAGGCAAGGGAAGCAAGGGCAAAAATGAACTATTGGGATTTCATCAAGATCAAAAGCTTTGCACAGCAAAGGAAACAGTTAACAAAACCAAAAGACAACTGACAGAATGGGAGAAGATATTTGCAAACGACATATCAGATAAAGGGCTAGTATCCAAAATCTATAAGGAACTTAGCAAACTCAACACCCAAAGAACAAACAATCCAATGAAGAAATGGGCAGAGGACATGAACAGACATTTCTGCCAAGAAGACATCCAGATGGCCAACAGACACATGAAAAAGTGCTCCACGTCACTCGGCATCAGGGAAATACAAATCAAAACCACAATGAGGTATCACCTCACACCAGTCAGAATGGCTAAAATTAACAAGTCAGGAAATGACAGATGCTGGCGAGGATGCGGAGAAAGGGGAACCCTCCTCCACTGTTGGTGGGAATGCAAGCTGGTGCAACCACTCTGGAAAACAGCATGGAGGTTCCTCAAAATGTTGAAAATAGAACTACCCTATGACCCAGCAATTGCACTACTGGGTATTTACCCTAAAGATACAAACATAGTGATCCGAAGGGGCACGTGTACCCGAATGTTTATAGCAGCAATGTCTACAATAGCCAGACTATGGAAAGAACCTAGATGTCCATCAACAGATGAATGGATAAAGAAGAAGTGGTATATATACACAATGGAATACTATGCAGCCATCAAAAGAAATGAAATCTTGCCATTTGTGACGACGTGGGTGGAACTAGAGGGTATCATGCTTAGTGAAATAAGTCAATCGGAGAAAGACAACTATCATATGGTCTCGCTGATATGAGGACATGGAGAAGCAACATGGGGGGTTAGGGGGATAGGAGAAGAATAAATGAAACAAGATGGGATTGGGAGGGAGACAAACCATAAATGACTCTTAATCTCACAAAACAAACTGGGGGTTGCTGGGGGGAGGTGGGATTGGGAGAGGGGGAGCGGGCTATGGACATTGGGGAGGCGAGGTGAACCATAAGAGACTATGGACTCTGAAAAACAACCTGAGGGTTTTGAAGGGTCAGGGGTGGGAGGTTGGGGCAACCTGAGGGTTTTGAAGGGTCAGGGGTGGGAGGTTGGGGGAACAGGTGGTGGGTAATGGGGAGGGCACGTTTTGTATGGAGCACTGGGTGTTGTGCAAAAAGAATGAATACTGTTACACTGAAAAAATAAATAAAATGGAAAAAAAATAAAACAAATAAAGAAAAAATATAAAAAAGAAAGAAAAAAAATATATTTTATATAAACTTGTCAAAAAAGAAAAGGGTAAAAGGTTTAAAAAATTTAGCAGAAGAAGAAAAAAGAAAGAAAGAAATTTGAAAAAAAAAAATTGAATTAACCGCAGGACTAAAGAATCATGGGGAGAAAGCCATGAATTCTGTGCTTTGCTTTCTCTTCCTCTGGAATTCCCCTGCTGTCTTAGGTATTGAACCTGCTTTCCCTGATAGATGAACATCATCCTGGCTGGATATTTTGTTGATCTTCTGGGGGAGAGGGCCTGTTGTAGTGACTCTCAAGTGTCTTTGCCCGAGGCGGATTGCACTACCCTTACCGGTGGCCATACTAAGTAATCTGCTCAGGTTGGCTTTTGGGAGCTTCTGTTCCCTGAACGCTTTCTATAGAGTTCCTGGAGGAAGGGAATGAAAATGGTGGCCTCCTAGTCTCTGGCCCAGAGGAGCCGAGAACTTGGGGCCCCACTCCTCAGTGCGCCCCCAGAGGACAGCACCCAATCACTCCCGTATCCCCAGCCTCCAGCCACGCTCTGAGCTCACCCAGCCCGCGACCAGTTCAAGGTAACCCCAAGCTGAGAGTTTGGTCCTCGGCTCTGTCTCTGTAGCTGGGTTCTCCGTTCTAACACCTGCGAGCTCTGCGACTCTCTGACACCCCCGAACCTTCTGTGACCCTTCGGGACCTGG
Source organism: Meles meles (assembly GCF_922984935.1). Classification (NCBI taxonomy): domain Eukaryota; kingdom Metazoa; phylum Chordata; class Mammalia; order Carnivora; family Mustelidae; genus Meles; species Meles meles. The sequence goes on along the minus strand of NC_060074.1, from coordinate 114,549,239 downwards.
GGCCACGCTGACCCCACGTGGGCTTCACCCCAGTTTAGCCTCTGGAGCAATGTCCCTCAGTAGAACAGACTTTTAAAAGTCCTGATTTTGTGCTCCATTGCTCCGCGGCTTGCCAGGAGTCTGCCCCTCCCCCCACGGTCTATCTTCCATCGTTTCAGATTCACTTCTCCGCCAGTCCTACCTTTCAGAAAGTGGTTGATTTTCTGTTTCTAGAATGCTGTTCTTCTTCTCTTTGATCTCCCGTTGGATTTGTAGGTGTTTGCAATGTTTAGATAAGCTATCGCGCTGATCTCCTGCTACCTGATGTAGTCTCAGCCTGCTACTTCTACGCCATCTTGACTCCTCCTCCTGCACCAGCCTTCTTAAAAGCAGGTATAGATGAGCTGAATAATATGGAGTATAAAGAGAAAATCCCTGCAAACATAATGATATCCAATGATTAGATGCACACAGATCCTTCCACGTTACATGAGAAGAGAGGAACACATAGAAGTCCAGTGTATTGTAACAAATTAGGATCCTCAAAGCCACCTAATGTCCATACTGTCAAGAAGCATAATGCTGCAGAACACATCTCTCCTTTCAGTTTCCTTCTAACTCTGTAATGGGAGTGTGTGCCTTCTGCTGCATGTCTGACCCTTTTCTCACCAGAGTGACAGGCACATGGGGGTGTAATGTTAGAATGAACTGGTGGTTAGTGTTCGCCTCTGCTCTGGCTCAAACCTCCTCCTAGCCACCTGACATCACTCTCTTTATGATACTTCTCTTCCCTCCCCTCTCCTCTCATGTCCTCTCCTGTCCTGTCCTCTCCTCACCTGTCCTTTCCTTTCCTCTCCTCTTCTCTTCTCTTTTATTCTTGCTTTGTCCAAACTTTTCCTTAGAATTATTTTTGGTGATATGAGTTGTTGCTAATTATCTATGATATAATTACTATTTTGGGTGCACCTGGGTAGCTCAGTTGATCAAGCATCTGCCTTTGGTTCAGGTCATGATTTCAGGGTCCTGGGATTGAGTCCTACATCAGGATCTCTGTTCAACAGGGATTCCGCTTCTTCCTCTGCCCCTCCCCTGCAATTTATATGCACACATGCCCTCTCTCTCTCTTGTAAAAATCAATAAATAAAATCTTTTTTAAAATTGATGTTTTTGTTTATGAGAGACCCCCCATGTTGCCTCTCAAATTCTTCATATCAGGGAGATTATATGAAAATTGTCTTTCTCTGATTGACATATTTTGCTCAGCATAATACCCTCTAGTTCCATCCGCGTCATTACAAAAGGCAAGATTTCATTAGTTTTGATGGCTGCATAGTATTCCATTGTGTGTGTGTGTGTGTGTGTGTGTGTGTGTGTGTGTATCACATTTATATATCACATATATATATCACATATCACATATATATCATATCATATCACATATCATATATAATATATATATATATTATATCACACGTTCTTTATCCATTCATCTGCCGGTGGACATCTATGTTCTTTCCATAGTTTGGCTATTGTGGGCATTGCTGCTATAAACATTCGGGTACATGTGCCCCTTTGGATCATTACATTTTTACCTTTAGGGTAAATACCCAGTAATGTGAATACTGAGTCATAGGGTAGCTCTATTTTCAACTTTTTGAGGAACCTCCATGCTGTTTTCCAGAGTGGTTGCACCAGCTTGCATTCCCACCAACAGTATAGGAAGGTTCCCCTTTCTCTACATTCTCACCAGCATCTGTCATTTTCTGACATGTTAATTTTAGCCATTCTGACCTGGTGTGAGGCGGTATCTCATTGTGGTTTTGATTTGTATTTCCCTGATGCCAAGTGATGTGGAGCACTTTTTCATGTGTCTGTTGGCCATCTGGATTATCTTCTTTGCAAAAATGTCTGTCATGTCCTCTGCCCATTTCTTGATTGAATTATTTGTTCTTTGAGTGTTGAGTTTGATAAGTTCTTTATAGATTTTGGATACTAGCCCTTTCTCTGAAATGTCATTTGAGAATATCTTCTCCCATTCTGTCAGTTGTCTTTTGGTTTTGTTAACTGTTTCCTTTGCTGTGCAAAAGCTTTTGATATTGATGAAATCCCAATAATTCATTTTTGCCTTTGCTTCCCTTGCCTTTGGCAATGTTTCTAGGAAGAAGTTGCTCTGGCTGAGGTCAAAGAGGTCTCTGCCTGTGTTCTCCTCAAGGATTTTGATGGATTCCTTTCTCACACTGAGGTCCTTCATTCATTTTGAGTCTATTTTTGTGTGTGGTGTAAGGAAATGGTACAGTTTCATTGTTCTGCATGTGGCTGTCCAATTTTCCCAGCACCATTTGTTGAAGAGGCTGCTCCCCCCACATTGGACAATCTTTCCTGCTTTGTCAAAGATTAGTTGACCATAGAGCTGAGAGTCTATTTCTGGGCTCTCTATTCTGTTCCATTGATCTATGTGTCCGTTTTTTTGTTTTTTTTTTTTTTTTTTTGTGCCAGTACCATACTATCTTGATGATGACAGCTTTGTAATAGAGCTTGAAGCCTGGAATTGTGATGCCACCAACTTTGGTTTTCTTGTTCAACATTCCTCTGGCTATTTGAGGTTGTTCTTGTCCCATATAAATTGTAGGATTATTTGTTCCATGTCTTTTGAAAAAAATTCATGGGATTTTGATAGGGATAACATTAAATGTGTAGATTGCTTAAGGTAGCATAGACATTTTCATAATATTTGTTCTTCCAATCCATGGGCATGGAACATTTTTCAATTTCTTTGGGTCCTCCTCAATTTCTTTCATGAGTACTTTATAGTTTTCTGAATGCATATTCTTTGCCTCTTTGGTTAGGTTTATTCTTAGGTATCTTATTATTATGGGTGAAATTGTAAATGGGTTTGACTCCTTAATTTCTCTTTCTTCTGTCTTGTTGTTGGTGTATAGGAATTCAACTATGATTTCTATGCATTGATTTCATATCATGACACTTTACTGAATTCCTGTACAAGTTCTAGCAGATTTGGAGTAGAGTCTTTTGAGTTTTCCACATAAAGTATCACATCATCTTCAAAGAGTGATAGTTCTTCTATTTTTTTATTTTTTTTCCTTTAAAAAAAAAGATTTTATTTATTTATTTGACAGACAGAGATCACAAGTAGACAGAGAGTTGGGCAGAGAGAGAGGAGGAAGCAGGTTCCCTGCTGATCAGAGAGCCCAATATGGGGTTCAATCCCAGGACCCTGGGATCAGGACCTGAGCCAAAGGCAGAGGCTTTAACCCACTGAGCCACCCAGGCACCCCAGTTAGACTTCTTCTTTGTTCATTTGGATGCCTTTAATTTGTTTTTGCTCTCTGATTGCTGAGGGTAGGACTTCTAGTACTATGTTGAATAGCAGTGGTGATACTGGACATTCCTGCCATGTTCCTGACCTTGGTGGAAAAGCTCTCAGTTTTTCTCCATTGAGAATGATATTCATTGTGGGTTTTTCATAAATGGCTTTGATGATATTGATATGTGTACCCTCTATCCCTACACTTTGAACAGTTTTGAACAATGAAGGTTGCTGTACTTTGTCAAATGCTTTTTCAGCACCTATTGAGAGTATTATATGCTTCTTGTTCTTTTATGAATGTATCGTATCGCATTGATTGATTTCGAGATGTTGAACCAAACTTGCAGCCCAGGAATAAATCCCACTTGGTCGTGGTGAATAATCCTTTTAATGTACTGTTGGATCCTATTGGCAAGTGTTTTGGTGAGAATTTTTGCATCTGTATTCATCAAGGATATTGGTCTGTAATTCTGTTATTTGGTGGGGTGTTTGTCTGGTTTTGGAATCAAGGTAATGCTGGCCTCATGAAATGAGTTTGGAAATTTTCCTTCATTTTCTAATTTTTGGAATAGTTTCAAAAGAATAGGAATTAATTCTACTTTAAATGCTTCTTAGAATTCCCCTGGCAAGCCATCTGGCACTGGGCTCTTGTTTGTTGGGAGTCTTTTGATGACTGGTTATGGGTCTGTTCAGGTTTTCTATTTCATCCTGGTTCAGTTGTGGTAGTGCATCTGTCTCTAGGAATGCATCCATTTCTTCCAGATTGTCAAATTTGTTGGCGTAGAGTTGCTCATAATATGTTCTTATAAATGTTTATATTTCTTTGGTGTTGGTTGTGATCTCTCCTCTTTCATTCATGATTCTATTTATTTGGGTCCTTTCTTTTTTCTTTTTTATAAGACTGGCTGGAGTTTATCAATCTTATTAGTTCTTTCGAAGAATCAGCTCCTCCTTTCATTGATCTGTTCCACTGTTTTTGTTTGTTTGTTTTGTTTTTGTTTTTTGTTTTGGTTTCTATTTCATTGATTTCTGCACTGATCATTATTATTTCTCTTCTGCTGGGTTTAGGCTTTCTTTGCTGTTCTTTCTTCAGCTCCTTTAGGTGTAGGGTTGAGTTGTGTATTTGAGACCATTCTTACTTCTTGAGAAAGGCTTGTATTGCTATACATTTTCTTGTCAGGACTGCCTTTGCTGTGCTCCACAGATTTTGAACCATTGTGTTTTCATTATCATTTGTTTACATGAATCTTTTCAATTCTTCTTTAATTTCCTGGTTGACCTATTCATTATTTTTTAGGATGCTCTTTAGACTCCGTGTATTTGGGTTCTTTCCAAATTTCTTGTGATTGAGTTCTAGCTTCAGAGCTTTGTGGTCTGAATATATGCAGGGAATGATCCCAATCTTTTCATACTGTTTGACACCTGATTTGTGACCCAGGATGTGATTTATTCTGGAGAATGTTCCATGGGCATGAGAGAAGAATGTGCATTCTGTTGCTTTGGAATGGAATGTTCTGAATATATCTGTGATGTCCATCTGGTCCAGTGTGTCATTTAAGGCCTTTATTTCCTTGTTGATCATTTACTTGGATGATCTGTCCTTTTTAGTAAGGGGAGTGTGAAAGTCCCCTACTATTATTGTATTATTGTTGATGTGTTTCTTTGATTTGATATTAATTGGTTCATATCGTTGGCTGCTCCCATGTTAGGGGCATAGATATTTAAAATTGTTAGATCTTCTTGTTGGAAAGACCCTTTGAGTAGGATATAGTGTCCTTCCTCATCTCTTATTATAGTCTTTGGCTTAAAATCTAATTGATCTGATATAAGGATTGCTACCTAGCTTTCCTTTGATGTCCATTAGCATGGTAAATTGTTTTCCACCTCCTCAGTTTAAATCTGGAGATGTCTTTGGGTCTAAAATGAGTTTCTTGTAGGCAGCATATTGATGGGATTTCTTCTTTCTTATTCATTCTGTTACCCTGTGTCTTTTGATTGGGCCATTTAGCCAATTTACATCCAGGGTAACTATTGGAAACTATGAATTTAGTGCCAGTGTATTGCCTTTAAGATGACTGTTAGTGTATATTTTTTCCGTTCTTTTCTGGTCTACTACTTTTAGGCTCTCTCTTTGCTTAGAGAACCCCTTTCAATGTTTCCTGTAAAGCTGGCTTGATGTTTACAAATTCTTTTAGTTTTTGTTTGTCCTGGAAGCTTTTTTAATCTCTCCTTCTATTTTCAATGATAGTCTAGCTGGATGTAGTACTCTTGGCTGAATGCTTTTCTCATTTAGTGCTCTGAATATATCATGCCAGTTCTTTCTGGGCTGCCAGGTCTGTGTGGATAAGTCTGTTGCCAATCTAATATTTTTACCATTGTATGTAAAAGACTTCTTGCCTCAGACTGCTTTCAGATTTTTCTCTGTGTCATTAAGACTTGCAAATTTTACTATCAGATGATGGGGTGTGGACTTATTCTTATTGATTTTGAGGGGGATTCTCTGCATCTCCTGGATGTTGATGTTTGTTCCCTTTGCCATGGTTAGGAAATTCTCTACAATAATTTGCTCCAATATACCTTCTGCCCCCCTCTCTCTTTCTTCTTCTTCTGGGATCCCAATTATTCTAATATTGTTTCATCTTAAAGTATCGGTTATTTCTCAAAGTCTTCCTTCATGGTCCAGTAGTTGTTTGCCTCTCTTTTGCTCAGCTTCTTTATTCTCCATCATTTGATCTTCTATATCACTAACTCTCTCTTCTGCCTCATTTATCCTAGCAGTAAGAGCCTCCATTTTTTATTGCACTTCATTAATAGCTTTTTTTTTTTAATTTCAGCTTGGTTAGATTTTAGTTCTTTTATTTCTCTAGAAAGGGCTTTTATTTCTGCAGACAGGGTTTCTCTAATATCTTCCATGCCTTTTTCAAGCCCAGCTAGCACCTTGAGTATCATCATTCTGAACTCTAGATCTGACATATTACCAATATCCATATTGATTAGGTCCCTAGCCTTTGGTACTGCCTCTTGTTCTTTTTTGTTTGTGGTGAGTTTTTCCACCTTGTCATTTTATCCAGATAAGAATATATGAAACAGAGAATAACATACTAAAAGGGTGGCAAACACCCCAGAAAAATGTGCATTAACCAAATCAGAAGAGGCCCCAAATCATGTGGTTGAAGGAAGGGGATAAAAAGAAGTTAAAAAAAATATATATATATATATAACAGAGCCACCCACTTATTTTGGGGTGTATTTTGGTCTCTTAGAAGAAATTATCTTTTTAAAGAAAGAAACACACACACACACACACACACGCACACATATGTGTATGTATAAAATAAAAGTAACACAATGAAGGTATAGAATATGACAGTAAAGATGAAAATTTAAAAAAAATTCTAAAAAATAGTTGATAAGTTGCTTGGGAAAAGAAAGAAAAACAAAGTGGAGAGAATTTGCTTGGGCTGGAAGACTAGAACAAAGCCCTGTGCTATATTTAGGATATATTTTGATCTATTAGAAGAAGTTGTATCCCAAAAATTTTTATAAGGAAAACCCTTATGTGTATACAAAATATAAAGTTAGATACATTGAAGAATAAAATATGACTATAATATTGAAGGATCTAAAAGATTTTTTAAAGAAAGGTATTGTTAAGACAAACTAGTTAAAAAACATTAAAAGAGGAAAGAGTAAAAGCTTAAAAATTAGAATAAGAAAAAAAGTTAAGAAAATTTAATTAATTTTGCACGACTAAAGAATCACGGGGAGAAAGCCCTGAATTCCAAGTTTTGCTTTCCCCTCTTCTGGAATTCCGCTGTTCTCCTTAATCAGTGAACTTGGTCTTGGATGGATTTTCTTGCTGATCTTCTGGGGGTGGGGAATGTTGCTGTGATTCTTTTTTTTTTTTAATATTTTAACACTTTTTAATCATATAAATTTTACTTAAAACATTGTGATAAAACAAGACACTGACTTATAGAACATTTATTATTTTCCCCTTTCATGCCATTCTTAAGTGTCTTTGCCTGAGGCAGAGTTGCACGGCCCTTGTCAGGAGTTGGGCTAAGTAAACTGCTAGGGTTCACTTGGCAGCTTTGTTCCCTGAATGCTTTCTGTAGAGCTCTGGAGGACGGGAGTGAGAATGGCGGCCTTCCAATCTCTGTCATGGAGGTGCCAAGAGCTTGGGGCCCCACTTCTCAGTGTGCCCTTGGAGAAAAGTGCTCAATCACTCCCATCTCCCTGGTCTCCAGCTGTGCTCATCTGATCTGTGATTGAGCATTTCTGTCTCTGGCACACAGCCCCATTTAGATTCTCCAAACCCAGCAGATTCTTGCTGCTCTGGTCTTCCAGAGGGGTCTCCCCATATCTACCACTTGTGGGGACCCTGCTTATAGAGCAGTGACCTAACTGTGCCCTGGATTGCAGTTTAAGGTAACCCCAAGCTGAGAGCTCACTCCTCAGCTCCATCTCTGTAGCTGGCTTCCCTGCTCTAATACCTGAAAACTCTGCTACACTCAGACACTCCCGATCCTTCTTTGACCCTGTGGGACCTGAGACCACACTGTCCCTGCAAGTACTCCACACCACTTAGCCTTGGGAGCAAGGTTCCTCAGTGAAGTAGACTTTTAGAAGTTCTGATTTTGTGCTCCATTGCTCCACCACTTGCCAGGAGCCAGTCCCTCCCCCCACGGTCTCTCTTCCCATCATTCGGATTCACTTCTCTGCACGTTCTACCTTTCAGAAAGTGGTCAATTTTCTTTTTGTAGAATAGCTGCTCTTCTTTTCTTTGATCTTCTGTTGGGCTTGTAGGTGTCCAGAATGGTTTGATAACTGAACTCCTAAGACGTGACATCATCTCATCCTGGTACTCCTCTGATATCTTGACTGAGTACCAGGTCCAGTTTTTAACTATGCCCAGTATTCATCTGTGCTGTGTGGGCTTGCTCAGGCCAGGTGAATTCCAGAGAGATAAGTAAAACCACAGAGTTGCAAAGTGCCTCAGGCTTCAGAGAGTGAGCTCTCTGAGGGTGGGGAGGCTATAGGATTCTGTGTGGGGAGGATCACTTTGACTGAGCCACAAAGAATCTTTTGACTGGGATTGCTGAAGAGAAGCATTTGGAGGAGGAAACAGAGCAGATCATTTAGATGCATTATATGTTCTTTCTCCAATACTAAATTCAGCTTAACAGATGTTTTTAGGGTATCAACCTAAAAACCAGGTATTGTGCTAGATGTTGATGGTAAAATACAGACATGAGAAGAGAGTCCACATAACTTTAGGGAGTCACAGTCCAGCAGGGGAAATAGACATATGGGTGTGATTAAAATATAAAGTGGGTGTAAATTGGGCCAGCTCCCAGGGCAACCTGGAGGTGCCTATGGGCTTCCTGGATACTTTTTGGTGAGCTGATTGTAGAGGAGGTAATGGGACAGAGATGACGAGTGTTGCAGGATGGACACCTTCTAGGAGGAGGATAGCTGAACTTAGGCCTGAGGTGGATCACTGCTAAGCATGTGGGGAAACCCCAGGGACTTTTGTATTTGCTGTCTAGACAGTAAGAAGACCATAACTGTGACAAGAGATGGAAGAGGTATACCTTCATTTATTTTTCAGTTTTGGTGACTGAGAAGTCTGTCCTCTCCCAAATGCAGGGACACCAGGAAGACCATCTGGTAGGAGCTATCAAATATTAACTTCAGAGAGATTGTAGTGAGGCTTGTCAGGAATTTTAAAAGTTGAGATTGTAAAAATTATTTCAGAACTGTTCAGCCTTGTGTCAATTTCCTCATGCTGCTAATAACACTGTGGGGTTGGTATTTCATGGTGGACACTGACAGCTTTACTTCTACCCTATGCTCTTGGCTTCCACAAAAGTTGACCTTTCATGACACAGCCTGTCCCATGATGCCCCACCCCCATCTGCCTCCACACCCTTCTTGCTGTAACCAATTGTTCCAAACACAAACGCTTGACCAGTCTTGGCAGTTTGGACTTAAGAACCCGGTCAATCCTCCTCCGAAGGGGAAGTTGTGAGTTTATAACCTAGGTATTGTTAGCAGCTATATTTTTATATTCTTTGGCCATGTAGAGAAAGATGATCTCAAGTGCATGAAAATTAGGATGACATCCAGAGACAGGAAAGAGGAGAGGCAGAAGTGGAATGTAGTGATATTGGTCCTATGCTGAGACCTTGGGATTGTCATGTCCCAGTGGAAAGTCCTCCCTGCTCTTTTCATAGCTTTGTTTTTGATGCTTCTTTGAATTTTATGAGCCACAGTCTCCTCTTTTTAGTTAATTTTAATTAATGTGTCTTCCTTGTCTATTTATATATTATATTCACAAATACATATCATAGTTCTGGTTGGATAGGTTCACAGGTGTTAAGTAGCTTGCTGAAGATCAAAGATAACATGGAAAAGACCAGATTCCAATTCAGATCAATCTGACCATGTATTCATCAGCTTTTATGTCACAGCTTTCATAAGTAGCAACCTACATATCTCTATGACTAATATCATAAAGTTTCTTTCTCACTCATGCTAAGTCCAATGTGGATGCCCCTAGACAGACAGTCCCTGCTCCAGGCAGCCTCTTCTGAAGACTTACCATTTTGTGATTTCAGTTCTCTTGGCACCATTCAGCTGCTGGAGGAGGAAAGCAGGCTGGGATGGAAAATCTTTCACTCAATACTGAACAACTGCAACAAGAGAATGACTGGCAAGATTTTCACTGGCATTGCATCAGTAAGAACCAGTGATATGATCATACCTCAATGCAGACTGCTGGGATGTCAGTGCTTGGCCAAGCAACCCTAGCTTTGCCATGGGTGGGGGTCAATGATCCTTGGGATCTTTTCTGACCTTATCACAGATTCCAAGGCCTAGATTCTGGCTTCACTAAGGCTCAAAGGAAAAACATAGGTGATGAGCTCTAGGAGACCCTAGATTGAGCTGTGGTGTAAGACTGGTGACAGCTGAACCTTATTACATCATAAACATCCAGCCAAAAACAAAGATGCTCTTTTCCAAACACATGATCTTGGTTTTCATGGGTTTAGTTGACAAGAATGTGGGGGTACTGTATGCCTGCAAGCATAGCCTAATGCCATGCATTTTCCCTATTGAAGTGAGTCAGGAAAGAAGCAAGAAGAAGCCAATACGAAAAGAAACCAGTTATAGAAAATCATAGAGTAGGAGGTCAGCAATGAAATATAAACCCTGTACCCAAACCTGAGAGTGAGAATAAGAGGTCAGGGGTTGTTCTTTATGTTTTGACTTGTTGGCCCCTATGATATCACCATAATAAAGCATGTCTTTTTTTTTCCAATTAGAAGCTTGCTTTTCCTCACTTATGGGACATTAGAAGTGCTGTGGGACTCCAAGGGAGTCCTTGCCTTTATGACAGCAGTGTGGGTTCTGCTCTAAGCCTTCCAAGGTGGGATTAAATGGACTCACATAACCTTGATACAAGTCTCCCAAGACCTGGAACTTGATCCCATCACAACTCACTCACACATATGAACACATTGCTGTCTGCTTTGGACCTCTACAGACGGAACACCCCTGGCTCCTAGTGTTGTAAGCATGCTCCATAATATATATGAAACTTAAATTAGTTTGCAAGGGCTTCCCTGAGAAGCTCACTTTGCTTTTTCCTGAACAGTAGAATGGAGTGATTCCTGCTCTGATGATCTCTGAACAGGTTCTACACAGGAATAACATTAAAGACACTACTTTCTGACAATCTTAGAGTATGTTTACAATATAATTAACAATAATCAGAGGCAGTTAATGAAACATAAAAAAAATTACCTGTGGCTTTAAACTGTTTGTCATTAAATAATAAAGCTATAGGAACAATGACAAATCCTGTTTTTCTAGTGAATTCTCAGGCACACTATTTCTGTGAGGCTTTGAAGTAAGAAAAAAATAATCAATTCATCTCTGTCTGAGACCTTAGCTTATAAGACATCTGCTGATGGTGTAAAAGCCAACACTGCTAATACAAGGTTTCTACTAAAGCAAAGGTATTTTTCATACTATGCCCAAGGAAAGAAGGTTGAGTTATTTATTTCCAGGGTAAAGATCTAATGTGTATATATATGAGTGTGTGTGTGTGTGTGTATTTTTCTTTTTCTGCTGGATTTTCGTTTCTGAAGTGTTCATAAAAATAACTGGCAGCATTCGGTTGAGAGCTGGTGAGGCTATCTCTAGAGTCTCCGTAGGTGCTAGCTCTAGAGTGTGGACCAGGAAGGGATGACAAGCATGGGTGAATAGCCAAAGGCTCTGCTGATCTAGAACTTCTGCCATGGTGGGGCTGACAGGGTGGGTGAGCACACCTAGGGCTACACAGGATCATGAAGGGGCATAAAGACTGATAAAGTGGGGTGAATCCACATAGCACTCACAGAGCTCTACAGAAAAGGTAATGGCACCCACACTTAAGCCTTGCTGTACACTTCTCTCCAAAGTAAAACTGCTTTAAATTTTCAGATGAGAACATACACTCAGAGTGGCAAAGTGGGTTGTTCATGTTAAGCAGTATATTGGCTGACTCCATATACCAGGCTCTTTCCACTGCATCAAGTGCCCTCTGGAATGTGATCTGAGAATGCTATTCTCCAAGATGATTACCTTCTGGAGAACAAAGTCTGTCAACAATTCATCTCCATCTCCATAGATAGCATTCATAGCAAGGAAAAATGTAATTCAAAAGTCTCTCACATGAAAGCCATCAAAAGATGGTATTTTCCATTTCTTAGTCTTAATTTTGATTTATATACATTATTGCTCCCTTGTTGCATTCACCCTTCTAGCATCCCCAAGGTCATCCCTTTTTAATACTATAGATGGAAACCTCACTTGTAGTCAAGTTGGTCATTCCACTGTCCATTTTCTGTTTATCCTGCTTCCCCACCTAGAATGAGACATCCATACTAGTCTAAGCAGATCATAATTAGATCAACAAATAACTTACTATTAAGTGATTATTACTAAGTGATTTGTATTACTTGTTTTCAAAATGGAAGTGCTGGAGATAGGTAATCCAGATTTCCTGCTGTTCCTTCCACCAAAAAGATTGACTACCTTACATCAACTTATCCAGGCTCATTGCATTAACATAATTCAGAGCTTGCATTTGCACTAATTTTAATTTATAAATTTAAACATGCTCTCCATATTCAACCATAGTAAAACACAGTTGGCTTTCCTTCCCTCACCCTGGAAAGTTAAAACAGAAATTTCAATATTAGAAACTACATTTTACCTGTGTTGACAAATGGTTTTATTTTAAAAATAATGGTTTTATTTTATATTATCCTCAAGAAACTGGACACATTGGAGAACTACATGCAAAAGAGTGAAATTGTACAACATTATTTTGCCATAAAAATAAACTCAATGTGGAGTAAAGACTTACATATAAAACTGGAATCTATAAAACTCCTGGAAGAAAACAGAAGCAATAGACTCTTGGACATTAGTCCTAGCAATATTATTATGGATCTGTTTTTTCAAGTGAGGGCAACAAAAGGGAACTAAAACAAAACAAATGGGACTATATCAAACTAAAACTCTTCTGCACAGAAAAAAAAAATTAATAAGATGAAAAGGAACCCTACTGAATGGGGGAGGAGATTCACAAAGGATATATCCAATAAGTGATTAATATTCAAAATATATAAAGAACTTACACAACTCAGTATTTAAAAAAATTCTAATTAAAAATGGACAGATGGCCTGAATAGATATTTCTTCAAAAAGGGCCAACAGACACATGAGTAGATGTGCAATGCCATTACTCATGAGTGGAGTTTTCTCAGAAAATTTAAAAATGGAACTATCATATGATCTAGCAATTCTGCCTTTGGATATTTATCCAAAAAAAAACCCAAAACAAAACCCAACACTAATTCAAAGTGATACTTACACACCTACATTCATTGCACCCGTATTTACAATAGTCTACATATGAAAGCAGCCTAAGTGTCCATTAATAGATAAATGGATAAAGAAGATGTATAGATACACTGAAATATTATCCAGCCATTTAAAAGGATAAAATATTTCCCTTTGTGATGAGATGGAAGGAGAGCATAGTATGCCAAATGAAATAAGTCAGAGAAAGACAAATGCCATTTGATTTCACTTAAATGTGTAATCTAAAATACAAAGCAAGCAAACAAAACAAAACAAAAACAGACTCATAGAAAATAAAGAATAATCTGGTGGGGAAGATGGTGGGGGTATTTGTTAAATAAGGAAATGTATTAAAAGGTACAAACCTTCAATATAAAATAAATAACATGAAATTCAGTTAGAACATAGGGGATATAATTAATAATATTACAATGACTCTGTATGGTGATGTGTGGTGGCTAGATTTATTTTGGTGATTGTTTTATAATGTACATTAATGTTGAATCACTCTGTTGTACATCTGAAACTAATATAATGTTGCATGTCAAATATACCTTAATTTAAAAAATCATAAATAAAATTTAATAAAAAGAAATTTGAAAAGACAAGAGACCACTTTTCTATCATAATAAAAATTTCTGCCTTAAAAACAAGAATCCTATAAACTGATCTCTTTCATAGAGTCAAAATTCCAAACAAAATTTCATCAAATGGGACCTAACAGTATACTAAAAGAATCCATACCTCACACTACATACAAAATTTAACTTAAAGTGCCTCATAGATCTAATGTAAGACCTACACCATGAAATTTGCAGAAGATAACAAAGGAAAAAAAATGTCGTGACCTTGGATTAAACAAAGCTGTTTTTTTTAGTAATGAGACCCAAAGCACAATATATCAGGGAAATTCCCATTAAATGCAAAATTAGATGTTACTACAGACCCACTAGTATATACAAATTAAAAAGTCTGCCTATATCGAGTGCTAGGGAGGATGTAGAGGAACTAGAGTTCAAATATGCTGCTGGTGGAGATGTAAGAAAAATAAATAAATAAAAAGAAAGAAAGAAGTACCACCACCACGGAAAACAGTTTAGCAGTTTCTTAAAATGTTAAATATGCATCTATCTACTATATGATCCAGTTTTCATTGCCAGATACCTAGTATCCTGAAGACTACTGTTTCATAGACTTTGTCTATTTTTAGTATATGTGCTGCCAAAGCAAGTACAACTTTGTGTATTTTTATTGTTGTTGTTAGCTTTCTTTAGGCAGGAGGGTAAATCAAGTCTCCCTTACTTCCTCTGGCTAGAAGCAGAAGTTTATGAGCAATTTAAGGCACACAGCATTAAGTGCAGAGCATATATACATCTGCTGATATAACTGTCACTAGTGGCTTTCCATTGATTACCAAAGCCATTATTGGGTTGCCTTTCCTACTAACTCTACTTTTCTGTTGCCATCAGTGCCTGAGGTCATCTCCAGTTGCCACGACTAGAAACCTAGTCATGGCTCTAGGATTTCATACTGGCTACTGCATTTCATTTTGATAGAAATATTTTAGCCTATGCTCTATACAACATCCTGGTGGTAGAGGAATTCATCACAGTCCTCAGCATGAAAAAGAAGTTATCCAGACATTCCAGGTTGGTATGGAGGACATAGCGATGAGGGCATAGTCATGCTGAGGAAAGGTAATCTCTGAACCCTGGGTATATTCCTCAGAATCTGTGCCTAGCCCTGTTTCAAGCAATGTCCATAGAAGACAACCCAGTCTGAACAATGCTTGTTGGGTTTGTAATTCTATAATATTGGGATCTGATCTGATAGCCATCTAATTTCTCTCTACAATACATAAGGATGTCTACAATACATAAGAAACTGATGTTTAGAAACTTTAAAGACCAGTTAAGTGTCATTCTTCTAACCACTGGTGAAAATTTAGGTGAAAAATGAGATATTTCCATTATCTACAAAATCTGTTTTTTCTGTTATATACTGAACATAAGGCATAAAGCACAGTTCTTAGAACACAACAGGTACTTGATCATTACAAGTTTTAGCACTACTATTATTGAATCTAGTTAGCTGGAAAAGAATATAATTATACCCATATATCTCACTCTCATGTTCTCCCTAACTTGGTCCTCCCAAATTCCTTTTACTCTCTTGGTATTAATCCTGAAATTCAGAATGTTTTGAAAGAGCTCACGTGTTTCTTCATTTTTACCTATATCAGGGTGACAAAATACTACTGTTCTCTACCTTTTGTTAGTATGTCACTTCCTTCCTTAATCTGTTCCCAATCACTTCTTGACAGTTCTATCCTGAACAAGGAGATATTCATCTTTTCTCTGATTTGGAAGCCCTGTGTATTTTTTTTATTATTATTGCTTCAGTGGTCCAAGATTCATTTTTTATTCACCACATGCAGTGCTCCATGTAATACATGCCCTCTTTAATACACATCACTGGGCCCTCCCAGTCCCCACCCCCTCCCCTTCAAAACCCTCAGTTTGTTTCTCAGAGTCCAGAGTCCCTCATGGTTCATCTCCACCTCCAATTTTCCCCCAACTCAGTTCTCCTCTCCTTCTTCCAGTGTCCTCCATGTTATTCCTTATTCTCCACAAGTAAGTGAAACCATATGGTGAATTGACTCTCTCTGTTTGGCTTCTTTTACTCAGCATAATCTCTTCCAGTCCTGTCCATGTTGATACAAATCTTGAGTACTCATCCTTTCTAATGGCTGAGTAATATTCCATTGTTTATATGGACCACATCTTCTTTATTCATTAGTCTGTTGAAGGGCATCTTGGCTCTTTCCACAGTGTGGCAGCTGTGGACATTGTTGCTATGAACACTGGGGTACAGATGGTCCTCCTTTTCATTACCTCTGTATCTTTGGGGTAAATACCCAGTAGTGCAATTGCAGGGTCATAGGAAAGCTCTATTTTTAATTTCTTAAGGAATCTCCACACTGTTCTCCAAAGTGGCTGCACCAACTTGCATTCCCACCAACAGTGTAAGAGGGTTCCCCTTTCTCCACATCCTCTCCAACACTTGTTTCCTATCTTGTTAATTTTGGCCATTCTAACTTGTGTAAGTTGGTATCTCAATGTGGTTTTGATATGAATTTTCCTGATGGCTAATGATGATGAACATTTTTCATGTGTCTGTTAGCCATTTGTATGTCTTCATTGGAAAAGTGTCTGTTCATGTTTTCTGCCCATTTTTTGATGTGATTATCTGGTTTTTGACTGTTGCATTTGAGGACTTCTTTAAATCTTGGATATCAGCCTTTTGACTGTAATACCATTTGCAAATATCTTCTCCCATTCCGTGGGTTGTCTCTTTGTTTTTTTGACTGTCTCCTTTGCCATACAGAAGATTTTGATCTTGATGAAGTCCCAAAAGTTCATTTTTGCTTTTGTTTCCCTTGCCTTTTGAGACATGTCATGAAAGAAGTTCCTATGGCCGATATCAAAGAGCTTGCTGCCTATGTTCTCCTCTAGGATTTTGATAGATTCCTGCCGCATATTGAGGTCTTTTATACATTTTGAGTTTATCTTTGTGTATGGTGCAAGAGAATGGTCAAGTTTCACTCTTCTATACATAGCTGTCCAACTTTCCCAGCACCATTTGTTGAAGAGACAGTCTTTTACCACTAGATATATTTTTCCTGCTTTGTTGAAGATTATTCACAAATCAATCAGCGTGACAGAACAAATCAATAAGAGAAGAGAGAAAAAAACACATGGTCCTCTCAATTGATGTCTAAAAAGCATTTGACAAGATACAGTATCCATTCCTGATTAAAATGCTTCAAAGCATTTTTTTTTAGTTCTTATTTTTTTCCCATTTTATTTATTATTTTCAGCATAACAGTATTCATTGTTTTTGCACAACACCCAGTGCTCCATGCAAAACTTGCCCTCCCTATTACCCACCACCTGTTCCCCAAACCTCCCACCCCTGACCCTTCAAAACCCTAAGGTTGTTTTTCAGAGTCCATAGTCTCTTATGGTTCGCCTCCCCTCCCCAATGTCCATACCCCCTCCCCCTCTCCCAATCCCACCTCCCCCCAGGAACCCCCAGTTTGTTTTGTGAGATTAAGAGTCATTTATGGTTTGTCTCCCTCCCAATCCCATCTTGTTTCATTTATTCTTCTCCTATCCCCCTAACCCCCCATGTTGCTTCTCCATTTCCTCATATCAGCGAGATCATATGATAGTTGTCTTTCTCCGATTGACTTATTTCACTAAGCATGATACGCTCTAGTTCCATCCACGTCGTCGCAAATGGCAAGAGTTCATTTCTTTTGATGGCTGCATAGTATTCCATTGTGTATATATACCACTTCTTCTTTATCCATTCATCTGTTGATGGACATCTAGGTTCTTTCCATAGTCTGGCTATTGTAGACATTGCTGCTATAAACATTCGGGTACACGTGCCCCTTCGGATCACTATGTTTGTATCTTTAGGGTAAATACCCAGTAGTGCAATTGCTGGGTCATAGGATAGTTCTATTTTCAACATTTTGAGGAACCTCCATGCTGTTTTCCAGAGTGGTTGCACCAGCTTGCATTCCCACCAACAGTGGAGGAGGGTTCCCCTTTCTCCACATCCTCGCCAGCATCTGTCATTTCCTGACTTGTTAATTTTAGCCATTCTGACTGGTGTGAGGTGATATCTCATTGTGGTTTTGATTTATATTTCCCTGATGCCGAGTGACGTGGAGCACTTTTTCATGTGTCTGTTGGCCATCTGGATGTCTTCTTGGCAGAAATGTCTGTTCATGTCCTCTGCCCATTTCTTGATTGGATTGTTTGTTCTTTGGGTGTTGAGTTTGCTAAGTTCCTTATAGATTTTGGATACTAGCCCTTTATCTGATATGTCGTTTGCAAATATCTTCTCCCATTCTGTCAGTTGTCTTTTGGTTTTGTTAACTGTTTCCTTTGCTGTGCAAAAGCTTTTGATCTTGATGAAATCCCAATAGTTCATTTTTGCCCTTGCTTCCCTTGCCTTTGCTGTTGTTCCTAGGAAGATGTTGCTACGGCTGAGGTCGAAGAGGTTGCTGCCTGCATTCTCCTCAAGGATTTTGATGGATTCCTTTCTCACATTGAGGTTCTTCATCCATTTGGAGTCTATTTTCGTGTGGTGGAAGGAAGTGGTCCAATTTCAGTTTTCTGCATGTGGCTGTCCAATTTTCCCAGCACCATTTATTGAAGAGGCTGTCTTTTTTCCATTGGACATTCTTTCCTGCTTTGTCGAAGATTAGTTGACCATAGAGTTGAGGGTATATTTCTGGGCTCTCTATTCTGTTCCACTGATCTATGTGTGTGTTTTTGTGCCAGTACCATGCTGTCTTGATGATGACAGCTTTGTAATAGAGCTTGAAGTCCGGAATTGTGATGCCATCAACTATGGCTTTCTTTTTCAATATTCCTTTGGCTACTCGAGGTCTTTTCTGGTTCCATATAAATTTGAAGATTATTTGTTCCATTTCTTTGAAAAAAATGGATGGGATTTTGATAGGGATTGCATTAAAAGTGTAGATTGCTTTAGGTAGCATGGACATTTTCACAATATTTATTCTTCCAATCCAGGAGCATGGAACATTTTTCCATTTCTTTGGGTCTTCCTCAATTTCTTTCATGAGTACTTTATAATTTTCTGTGTATAGATTCTTAGCCTCTTTGGTTAGGTTTATTCCTAGGTATCTTATAGTTTTGGGTGCAATTGTAAATGGGATTGACTCCTTAATTTCTCTTTTTTCTGTCTTGTTGTTGGTGTACAGAAATGCAACTGATTTCTGTGCATTGATTTTATATCCTGACGCTTGACTGAATTCTTGTACAAGTTCTAGCAGTTTTGGAGTGGAGTCTTTTGGGTTTTCCACATAGAGTATCATATCATCTGCGAAGAGTGATAGTTTGACTTCTTCTTTACCAATTTGGATGCCTTTAATTTCTTTTTGTTGTCTGATTGCTGAGGCTAGGACTTCTAGTACTATGTTGAATAGCAGTGGTGATAATGGACATCCCTGCCGTGTTCCTGACCTTAGCGGAAAAGCTTTCAGTTTTTCTCCATTGAGAATGGTATTTGCAGTGGGTTTTTCATAGATGGCTTTGATAATATTGAGGTGTTTGCCCTCTATCCCTACACTTTGAAGAGTTTTGATCAGGAAGGGATGCTGCACTTTGTCAAATGCTTTTTCAGCATCTATTGAGAGTATCATATGGTTCTTGTTCTTTCTTTTATTAATGTGTTGTATCACATTGATTGAATTGCGGATGTTGAACCAACCCTGCAGCCCTGGAATAAATCCAACTTGATCGTGGTGAATAATCCTTTTAATGTACTGTTGAATCCTATTGGCTAGTATTTTGGCGAGAATTTTTGCGTCTGTGTTCATCAAGGATATTGGTCTGTAGTTCTCTTTTTTGGTGGGATCCTTTTCTGGTTTTGGGATCAAGGTGATGCTGGCCTCATAGAATGAGTTTGGAAGTTTTCCTTCCATTTCTATTTTTTGGAACAGTTTCAGGAGAATAGGAATTAGTTCTTCTTTAACTGTTTGGTAGAATTCCCCTGGGAAGCCGTCTGGCCCTGGGCTCTTGTTTGTTTGGAGATTTTTGATGACTGTTTCAATCTCCTTACTGGTTATGGGCCTGTTCAGGTTTTCTATTTCTTCCTGGTTCAGTTGTGGTAGTTTATATGTCTCTAGGAATGCATCCATTTCTTCCAGATTGTCCAATTTGTTGGCGTAGAGTTGCTCATAGTATGGTCTTATAATTGTCTGTATTTCTTTGGTGTTAGTTGTGATCTCTCCTCTTTCATTCATGATTTTATTTATTTGGATCCTTTCTCTTTTCTTTTTGATGAGTCTGGCCAGAGGTTTATCAATCTTATTGATTCTTTCAAAGAACCAGCTCCTAGTATCATTGATTTTTTCTATTGTTTTTTTGGTTTCTATTTCATTGATTTCTGCTCTGATCTTTATGATTTCTCTTCTCCTGCTGGGTTTAGGGTTTCTTTGTTGTTCTTTCTCCAGCTCCTTTACGTGTATGGTTAGGGTTGTGTACTTGAGACCTTTCTTGTTTCTTGAGAAAGGCTTGTACCGCTATATATTTTCCTCTTAGGACTGCCTTTGCTGTGTCCCATAGATTTTGAACTGTTGTGTTTTCATTATCATTTGTTTCCATGAATTTTTTCAGTTCTTTAATTTCCTGGTTGACCCATTCATTCTTTAGAAGGATGCTGTTTAGTCTCCATGTATTTGGGTTCTTTCCAGCTTTCCTCCTGTGATTGAGTTCTAGCTTCAGAGCATTGTGGTCTGAAAATATGCAGGGAATGATCCCAATCTTTTGATACCGGTTGAGACATGATTTGTGACCCAGGATGTGATCTATTCTGGAGAAGGTTCCATGTGCACTAGAGAAGAATGTGTATTCTGTTGCTTTGGGATGAAATGTTCTGAATGTATCTGTGATGTCCATCTGGTCCAGTGTGTCATTTAAGGCCTTTATTTCCTTGTTGATCTTTTGTTTGGAAGATCTGCCCATTTCAGTGAGGGGAGTGTTAAAGTCCCCTACTGTTATTGTATTATTATTGATGTGTTTATTTGATTTTGTTATTAATTGGTTGATATAGTTGGCTGCTCCCACGTTAGGGGCATCGATATTTAAAATTGTTAGATCTTCTTGTTGGACAGCCCCTTTGAGTAGGATATAGTGTCCTTCCTCATCTCTTATTATAGTCTTTGGCTTAAAATCTAATTGATCTGATATAAGGATTGCCACCCCAGCTTTCTTCTGATGCCCATTAGCATGGTAAATTGTTTTCCACCCCCTCACTTTAAATCTGGAGGTGTCTTCGGGTCTAAAATGAGTTTCTTGTAGGCAACATACTGATGGGCTTTGTTTTTTTATCCATTCTGATACTCTGTGTCTTTTGATTGGGGCATTTAGCCCATTAACATTCAGGGTAACTATTGAGAGATATGAATTTAGTGCCATTATTAGCCTGTAAGGTGACTGTTACTGTATATTGTCTCTGTACCTTTCTGATCTACTACTTTTAGGCTCTCTCTTTGCTTAGAGCACCCCTTTCAATATTTCCTGTAGAGCTGGTTTGGTGTTTTCAAATCCTTTCAGTTTTTGTTTGTCCTGGAAGCTTTTTATCTCTCCTTCTATTTTCAGTGATAGCCTAGCTGGATAGAGTATTCTTGGCTGCATGTTTTTCTCGTTGAGTGCTCTGAATATATCATGCCAGCTCTTCCTGGCCTGCCAGGTCTCTGTGGATAAGTCTGCCGCCAATCTAATATTTTTACCATTGTATGTTACAGACTTCTTTTCTCGGGCTGCTTTCAGGATTTTCTCTTTGTCACTAAGACTTGTAAATTTTACTTTTAGGTGACGGGGTGTGGACCTATTCTTGTTGACTTTGAGGGGGGTTCTCTGCATCTCCTGGATTTTGATGCTTGTTCCCTTTGCCATATTAGGGAAATTCTCTACAATAATTCTCTCCAGTAGACCTTCTGCTCCCTTCTCTGTTTCTTCTTCTTCTGGAATCCCAATTATTCTAATGTTGTTTTGTCTTATGGTGTCACTTATCTCTCGAATTCTCCCCTCATGGTCCAGTAGCTGTTTGTCCCTCTTTTGTTCGGCTTTTTTATTCTCTATCATTTGGTCTTCTATATCACTAATTCTTTTCTGCCTCATTGATCCTAGCAGTGAGAGCCTCCATTTTTGATTGCACCTCATTAATAGCTTTTTTGATTTCAACTTGGTTAGATTTTAGTTCTTTAATTTCTCCAGAAAGGGCTTTAATATCTCCAGAGAGGGTTTCTCTAATATCTTCCATGCCTTTTTCAAGCCCGGCTAGAATGTTCAGAATTGTCATTCTGAACTCTTGATCTGACATATTACCAATGTCTGTGTTGATTAGGTCCCTAGCCTTCGGTACTGTCTCTTGTTTTTTTGTTTGTGGTGATTTTTTCCGCCTTGTCATTTTGTCCAGATAAGAGGATATGAAGGAGCAAATAAAATACTAAAAGGGTGGCAAAGACCCCAGAAAAATGCGCTGTAACCAAATGAGAAGAGACCCCAAATTGTGGGGGGGAGAAAGGGGATAAAAAGAGGTTCAGAGAAAAAAAAAAAAGAAAAAAATTAAAAAAATAAAACAAATTAAAAAAATATAAAAAAGAAAGAAAAAATATATATATTTAGATAAACCAGTCAAAAAACGTTAAAAAAGAAAAGGGTAAAAGTTTTAAAAAATTTAGCAGAAGAAGAAAAAAGAAAAAAAAATTGAAAAAAGAAAAAAAAATTGAAGTAGTCTCAAGACTAAAGAATCATGGGGAGAAAGCCATGAGTTCCGTGCTTTGCTTTCTCCTCCTCTGGAATTGCGCTTCTGTCTTAGGAATTGAACCTACTTTCCTTGATAGATGAACTTCGTCCTGGCTGGATATTTTGTTGATCTTCTGGGGGAGGGGCCTGTTGTAGTGACTCTCAAGTGTCTTTGCCCAAGGCGGGATTGCACCGCCCTTACCGGGGGCCGGACTAAGTAATCGGCTCGGGTTCGCTTTTGGGAGCTTCTGTTCCCTGAACGCTTTCCGTAGAGTTCCAGAGGACGGGAATGAAAATGGCGGCCTCCTAGTCTCCAGCCCGGAGGAGCCATGTGCCTGGGGCCCCACTCTTCAGTGCACCCCCAGAGGACAGCACCCAATCACTCCCGTATCCCCAGCCTCTAGCTGCGCTCCTAGCTCACCCAGCCCGGGACCAGTTCAAGGTAACCCCGAGCTGAGAGTTCAGTCCTCGGCTCTGTCTCTGCAGCTGGCTTCTCCATTCTAATACCTGCAAACTCTGTGACACTCTGACACCCCGATCCTTCTGTGACCTTGGGGGATCTGGGGCCACGCTGACCCGGCGTGGGCTTCACCCTGGTTTAGCCTCTGGAGCAACGTCCCTCTGTGGAACAGACTTTTAAAAGTCCTGATTTTGTCCTCCGTTCCTCCGCTGCTTGCTGGGAGCCGGCCCCTCCCCCCGCGGTCTATCTTCCCGTCGTTTTAGATTCACTTCTCCGCCAGTCCTACCTTTCAGAAAGTGGTTGATTTTCTGTTTCTAGAGTTGCTGTTCTTCTTCTCTTTGATCTCCCGTTGGATTTGTAGGTGTTTGCAATGTTTAGATAAGCTATCGAGCTGATCTCCTGCTACCTGATGTAGTCTCAGCCTGCTACTTCTCCGCCATCTTGACTCCTTGCTCCGCTTCAAAGCATTTTAAGGTATAGGGATAGAGGGGACATTCATCAACTTCATAAAATCTATCTATGAAAATCCCACAATGAATATCATTCTCTATGGGGAAAAGCTGACCACCTTCCCACTGAGATCAGGAAAATGATAAGGATGTCCACTCTCACCACCATTGTTCAACATAGTAGTAGAAGTACTAGCAACAGCAATCAGACAACAAAAAGAAATACAAGGTATTCAAATTGGCAAAGAAGTCAAACTCTCTCTTTTCACAGATGATATGATACTTTATATGGAAAACCCAAAAGTCTCCACCCCCAAACTACTAGAACTCATACAGCAATTTAGTAATATGGCAGGATACAAAATCAATGCACAGAAATCAGTCGCTTTCTTATGCATTAACAATGACAATATCAAATGGGAAATTAATTCCATTTACTATATTACTATATTACTATTACATTTACTATAGCACCAAGAACCATAAAACACCTGGGAATAAACTTAACCAAAGAGTTAAAATATCTGTACTCAAGGAACTACAGAACACTCATGAAAGAAATTGAAGAAGACACAAAAAGATGGAAAAGCATTCCATGCTCATGGATTGGAAGTATAAACATTGTTAAAATGCCCTTACTTCCAGAGCAATCTATACTTTCCATGCCATCCCAATCAAAATTCCACTGGCATTTGCAAAGTGCTTGAACAAAAAAATCCTAAAGTTTGTATGAAACCAGAAAAGACCCTGAATTGCTAAGGGAATCTTGATAAAGAAAAACAAAAGTGGGACATCATGTATCATGATTTCAAGCTTGCTACAAAGCTGTGATCACCAAGACAACATGGTACTGGTACAAAAACAGACACATAGGCCAGTGGAACAGAATAGAGGGCCCAGATATGGACCTGCAACTCAATGGTCAAATAATCTTTGACAAAGCCCTGTGTATTCTTAAATAACCTGATTTTATTTTCTTTATCCCAAGCCACTATGGTGAATGTATTCATTATGTGGCAGGATGGCCTAGAGGGAACTTTATTTTTCACCTAATGAGGATCAAGGTAGATGAGCATGCTTAGAAATTTATTCTCTAATTACTAATGTAAAAAGGGTGCTTCCTATCCCAAAATTAATTGTTGCTCCCCCAGTGGTTTGAAAGAATCATACATTAGTTTCCTAGAATCCAAAAGAGAGGAGAGTCCCTTGTGGGTATAACATTCAAAAGAGACATGGTCTCCTTGAGGACAATGTACAGACAATAGCTAATATCTATTGGACATTTACACGCTGAGATGATTGGATGCAATTTGATTTACATAATCATGACCCTATGAAGTAGGCAATACTATTGTTCCCCTATTCAAGTGAGGGGACTGAAGGTCGAGAGGTAACTCAGCTTGCTGAAAGTCTCACGGCTAACCAACAGCAGAGCTGGGGATGTCTGGCAACTTTCAGGGTCTCTGCTCTTTATCTGTATAGTATACTGACTACCCAGTGTGGACCTCACGCCTACCAGAAAATGAATCCAAAGATCTGGTAGATCTAAGTTCTCAGCTGCAGGATGGGAAGAAAGCACCTGGCTTTTGGGATGAATACTAAACTACTTGCCATAGATAATAGGGCCTTATGCATGGCCCTTGCAGGACTTTCCAGCTTCCTTTCATTGAAGCCATTCTTCCTCTCCTTTGCTATGCTCTAGCCTCCTGGACCTTCTCCTCACTCTAGTCCCTGAGCTGCAATATCCTGAGTTTTCTCCCTTCCAATTTCATGTGTACTGTTTCCACTGCCTGGAATGTTCTTCCTTCCCTTCCTTCTCCCACTCAGTTATCTTCTCATTCTCCCATCAGGATGTCTTCCTGATCCAAAGACAGACGTCTTTTTTACTGAGATCCCCCTTCATCTCGTTTAAAGCACTTATCTTATTTGGTCATCAGGCCCTTATTTTTCTTGACTATTTGTGAGTATTTTATTCATGTCTCATTTGGCCACTAATCTACAGGCTCTATAAGAAGATGGGTGACATGGGATTCTTCTTATCATGGTTTCCTTAGCACCTAAAATGGCAAATGGGAGATGTCCAATATTTACTTATTAAATAATTGACTACCCATGCACCATAAAAGAAAGATCACAAGCTTTGGAGCCAAACAGACCTGAATCTATCACTGTCACTTCTTAGACAAATTACATAACTTGGAGCTTGTAGACTTCTGTATGAATGGGGATGATAACACTGACAAGAGTTCCTAGGAGGACTGGCATGTCACACGTAAAGCTACCAAGATGGTAATTAACACATGGAAGTCCCTCAGTACATGGCAGAACATGCAGGGCTAAGCAAAACTTTTGAGTTGTAATCAGAATGTAATATGATTTTTGTCTCCTACTTCCCCTTTATATTTATGCAGTGGAGTTATTTCTTCCACTGCTATGGTGACAAAGATTTTCCTGTCACTCTCTGTTAGTGAGACTCCTTGTGGTCACTCTAAGTGAACCAAAACTATATATTTCAGTAATTAAAGTATTATTATCTCAGGCATTAATCAAAATTTCTGACCACATTTAAAAACAAGACCTTTCCTTAGGTCCCTGTGTCGGAGTCAGTTGTATGTGATCATCCTGCCTTCCTAAGGTGGGGTGTGGCCTGATCTATGTCTATCCCTCTCCCCTTCCACTTAGCTCTCTACCCACTATCTTGGTAAGAAAGAGGCACTGGGAGAAGGGGAGCTAAAGGAGGCACAAAACTTAAAATTATCATGGTGTAGATTGGCCTTATGCTCTGGGATCAGAAGATATTTAAACTAATTTCCACCCTTGAAACTTCATCCTGATTGTATTCTTATCCCCACTGCTAAGGGTCTCTCACCTGCGATATCTTTGACTCACATGACCCCATCCCCTGCATAACCCATGTTCAAGTGTTTTCATTTGTCTGTTTCTTCATCCTTGGCTACTGCTAATACAAAGGTGTATCTCAAGAGTTTGTGTTGAGACCTATTTGTCCCTGCTCTCAGGTGATTTTATTAGAGAAGGTCAAAGAAGAACTGATTCCCCCATTCTAGCTTCTTTACCTCTGTGGAGAATGAGAGTCACAGGCTCTAGGAGTTCTCTCCAAATACATCCCCTACTAAAGTACCTTCTAATCCCCATCCAGATAACTTTTTATATTCCAACTATGAGTGAGTAGATTCAAGAGTCATATAACTAGGTTTCTTTTCTCTCTCTTTCTCTCTTTTTTATGTTTCTTTAGTTTTTTTAAAAAATGTTAAAAACATATAATGTATTTTCAGCCCCAGGGGTACAGGTCTGTGAATCGCCAGGTTTACACACTTCACAGCACTCACCATAGAACATACCCTCCCCAATGTCCATAACCCCACCACTCTCACCCTACCCCCCCCACCGGCCCCCCTCAGTTTGTTTTGTGACATTAAGAGTCTCTTATGGTTTGTCTCCCTCCCGATCCCATCTTGTTTCATTTATTCTTTTCCTACCCCCCAAACCCCCTACATTGCATCTCCACCTCCTCATATCAGGGAGATCATATGATAGTTGTCTTTCTCCAATTGGCTATTTCGCTAAGCATAATACGCTCTAGTTCCATCCACGTCATTGTGAATGGCAAGATTTCATTTCTTTTGATGGCTGCATAGTATTCCATTATATATATATATATATAATATATATAATATATATAATTTTTATATATATATATATATATAAATACACACCACTCTTCTTTATCCATTCATCTGTTGATGGACATCTAGGTTCTTTCCATAGTTTGACTATTGTGGGCATTGCCGCTATAAACATTTTGGTGCATGTGCCCCATTGGATCACTATGTTTGTATCTTTAGGGTAAATACCCAGTAGTGCAATTGCTGGATCAGAGGGTAGCACTATTTTCAACATTTTTAGGACCTCCATGCTGTTTTCCAGAGTGGTTGCACCATCTTACATTACCACCAACAGTATAGGAGAATTCCCCTTTCTCTGCATCCTCGCCAGCATCTGTCATTTCCTGACTTGTTAATTTTAGCCATTCTGACTGGTGTGAGGTGTTATCTCATTGTGGTTCTGATTTGTATTTCCCTGATGCCGAGTGATGTGGAGCACTTTTTCATGTGTCTGTTTGCCATCTGGATGTCCTCTTTGCAGAAATGTCTGTTCATGTCCTCTGCCCATTTCTTGATTGGATTCTTTGTTATTTGGGTGTTGAGTTTGATGAGTTCTTTATAGATTTTGGATATTAGCCCTTTATCTGATATGTCATTTGCAAATATCTTCTCCTGTTCTGTCAGTTGTCTTTTGGTTTTGTTAACTGTTTCCTTTGCTGTGCAAAAGTTTTGGATCTTAATGAAATCCCAATAGTTCATTTTTGCCCTTGCATCCCTTGCCTTTGGTGATGTTTCTAGGAAGAAGTTGCTGTGGCTGAGGTCGAAGAGATTGCTGCCTGTGTTCTCTTCAAGGACGTTGATTGATTCCTTTCACACATTGAGGTCCTTTGTCCATTTTGAGCCTATTTTTGTGTGTGGTGTAAAGAAATGGTCCAGTCTCATTGTTCTGCATGTGTCTGTCCAATTTTCCCAACACCATTTGTTGAAGAGACTGTCTTTTTTTCCATTGGACATTCTTTCCTGTTTTGTCAAGGTTAGTTGACCATAGAGTTGAGGGTCTATTTCTGGGCTCTCTATTCTGTTCCATTGATCTATGTGTCTGTTTTTGTGCCAGTACCATGCTGTCTTGATGATGACAGCTTTGTAATAGAGCTTGAAGTCCGGAATTGTGATGCCACCAACTTTGGCTTTCTTTTTCAATATTCTTTTGGCTATTCGAGGTCTTTTCTGGTTCCATATAAGTTTTAGGATTAATTGTTCCATTTATTTGAAAAAAAATGGATGTTATTTTGATTGGGATTGCATTAAATGTGTAGATTGCTTTAGGTAGCATAGACATTCTCACTATATTTGTTCTTCCCATCCAGGAGCATGGAGCATTTTTCCATTTCTTTGTGTCTTCCTCAATTTCTTTCATGAGTACTTTATAGTTTTCTGCATATAGATTCTTTGAGTCTTTGGTTGGGTTTATTCCTAGGTATCTTATGGTTTTGGGTGCAATTGTAAATGGGATTGAATCCTTAATTTCTCTTTTTTTTCTGTCTTGTTGTTGGTGTAAAGAAATGCAAGTAATTTCTGTGCATTGATTTTATATCCTAACACTTTACTGAATTCCTGTATGGTTTCTAGCAGTTTTAGAGTGGAGTCTTTTGGGTTTTCCACCTAAAGTATCATATCATCTGCAAAGAGTGATAGATTGACTTCTTATTTGCCAATTTGGATGCTTTTAATTTCTTTTTGTTGTCTGATTGCTGAGGCTAGGACTTCTAGTACTTTGGTGAATAACAGTGGTGATAGTGGACATCCCTCCATGCTCCTGACCTTAGCAGAAAAGCTATTGTTTTTTCTCCTTTGAGAATGATATTTGCGGTGGGTTTTTCATAGATGGCTTTGATAATATTGAGGTATGTGCCCTCTATCCCTACACTTTGAAGAGTTTTGATCAGGAAGGGATGCTGTACTTTGTGAAATGCTTTTTCAGCCTCTATTGAGAATATCATATGGTTCTTGTTTTTTCTTTTATTAATGTATTGTATCACATGGATTGATTTGTGGATGTTGAACCAACCTTGCAGCCGTGCAATAAATCCCACTTGGTCGTGATGAGTAATCCTTTTAATGTACTGTTGGATCCTATTGGCAAGTATTTTGGTGAGAATTTTCACATCTGTGTTCATCAAGGATATTGATCTGTAATTCTCCTTTTTCATGGGACCCTTGTCTGGTTTTGGGATCAAGGTGATGCTGGCCTCATAAAATGAGTTTGGATGTTTTCCTTCCATTCCTATTTTTTGGAACAGTTCCAGGAGAATGGGAACTAATTCATCTTTAATGGTTTGGTAGAATTACCCCTGGGAAGCCATCTTGCCCTGGCTCTTGTTTGGAGATTTTTGATGAATCTGTCAATCTCCTTACTGGTTATTGGGTCTATTCAGGTTTTCTATTTCTTCCTGCTTCAGTTGTGGTAGTTTATATGTCTCTAGGAATGAATCCATTTCTTCCATATTGCCAAATTTGTTGGCACAGAGCTGCTTATAGTATGTTCTTATAATTGCTTGTTTTTCTTTGGTTTTGGTTGTGATCTCTCCTCTTTCATTCATGATTTTATTTATTTGGGTCCTTTCTCTTTTCTTTTTGATAAGTCTGGCCAGGGGTTTATAAGTCTTATTAATTCTTTCAAAGAACCATCTCCTAGTTTCGTTGATTTGTTCTAGTGTGTTTTGTTGTTGTTTTTGTTTTTGTTTTCATTTTTGTTTGTTTGTTTGTTTCTCTTTCATTGATTTCTGCTCTGATATTTATTATTTCTCTTCTCCTGCTGGGTTTAGGCTTTTTTTGTTATTCAATCTCCAGCTCCTTTAGGTGTAGGGTTAGGTTGTGTATTTGAGACCTTTCTTACTTCTTGAGAAATGCTTGTATCAATATATATTTTCCTCTCAGGACTGCCTTTGCTGTGTCTCACAGATTTTGAACCATTGTATTTTCATTATCATTTGTTTCCATGAATTTTTTTTTTGAGTCTTCTTTAATCTCCTGGTTGACCCATTCATTCTTTAGAAGGATTATCTTTAGTCTCCATGTATTTGGGTTCTTTCTAAATTTCCTCTTGGGATTGAGTTCTAGCTTCAGAGCATTGTGGTCTGAAAATATTCAGGGAATGATCCCAATCTTTTAATACCATTTGAGATCTGATTTATGACCCAAGATGTGATCTATTCTGGAAATGTTCCATGTGCACTAGAGAAGAAGGTGTATTCATTTGCTTTGGGATGAAATGTTCTGAATATATCTGTGATGTCCATCTGGTCCAGCGTGTCATTTAAGGCCTTCATTTCATTGTTGATCTTTTGCTTGGATGATCTGTCCATTTCAGTGAGGGGAGTGTGAAAGTCCCTACTATTATTGTATTATTGTCAATGTGTTTCTTTGATTTTGTTATTAATTGGTTTATGTAGTTGGTTGCTCCCATGTTAGGGACATAGATATTTAAAATTGTTAGATCTTCTTGTTGGACAGACCCTTTGAGTATGATATTGTGTCCTTCCTCATCTCTTATTATAGTCTTTGGCTTAAAATCTAATGGATCTGATATAAGGATTGCCACCTCAGCTTTCTTCTGATGTCCATTAGCATGGTAAATTGTTTTCCACCCTCTCACTTTAAATCTGGTGGTGTCTTTGGGTCCAAAATGAGTTTTTTGTAGGCAGCATATTGATGAGTTGTTTTTTTTTTATCCATTCTGATACCCTGTGTCTTTTGATTGGGGCATTTAGCCCATTTACATTCAGGGTAACTCTTGAGAGATATGAATTTAATGTCATTGTATTGCCTGTAAGGTAACTGTTACTGTATATTGTCTCTGTTCCTTTCTGATCTACTACTTTTAGGCTCTCTCTTTGCTTAGTGGGCCCCTTTCAATATTTCCTATAGAGCTGGTTTGGTGTTTGCAAATTATTTCATCTTGTGGTTGTCCTGGAAGCTTTTTATCTCTCCTTTTATTTTCAATGTTAGTCTAGCTGGATATAGTATTCTTGGATGCATGTTTTTTCCCATTTAGTGCTCTGAATATATCATGCCATTTCTTTCTGCCCTCCCAGGTCTTTGTGGATAAGACCGCTGGCAGTCTAATATTTTTACCATTGTATGTTACAGACTTCTTTTCCTGGGCTGCTTTCAGGATTTTCTCTTTGTCACTAAGACTTGTAAATTTTACTATTAGGTGATGGGGTGTGGACATATTCTTATTGATTTTATGGGGGATTCTCTGCACCTCCTGGATTTTGATGTTTGTTCCCTTTGCCACATTAGGCAAATTCTCTCCAATAATTCTCTCCAATATACCTTCTACTCCCCTCTCTCTTTCTTCTTCTTCTGGAATCCCAATTATTCCAATGTTGTTTTGTCTTATGGTGTCACTTATCTCTCGAATTCTCCTCTCATGATCCAGTATTTGTTTGTCTCTCTTTTTCTCAGCTTCTTTATTCTCTGTCATTTGGTCTTCCAGATCAGTAATTCTTTCTTCTGCCTCATTTATCCTAGCAGTAAGAGCCTCCATTATTTATTGCACCTCATTAGTAACTTTTTTTATTTCCACTTGGTTAGATTTTAGTTCTTTAATTTCTCCAGAAAGGGCTCTTATTTCTCCGGGCAATGTTTCTCTAATAACTTCCATATCTTTTTGAGCCCAGCTAGCACCTCAAGAATCATCATTCTCAACTCTAGATCTGACTTATTACCAATGTCCGTATTGATATTGATTTGGTCCCTAGCCTTAAGTACTGCCTCTTGTTCTTTTTTTTTTTTTTTTTTTTGGTGAGTTTTTCTGCCTTGTCATTTTGTCCAGATAAGAATATATGAAGGAGGGGCGCCTGGGTGGCTCAGTGGGTTGAGCCTCTGCCTTCAGCTCAGGTCATGATCTCAGGGTCTCTGGGATCGAGCCCCGTATCGGGCTCTCTGCTTGGCAGGGAGCCTGCTTCCTCCCCTCTCTGGCTGCTGCTCTGCCTGCTTGTAATCTCTCTCTCTCTCTCTCTCTATCTGTAAAAAAGAAAAAAAAAATTAAAAAAAAAAAAAGAATATATGAAGGAGCAAATAAAATGGTAAATTGTGGCAAAGACCCCAGGAAACTGTGCTTTAACCAAATCAGAAGAGACCCCAAATTGTGGGGGAGAGAAAGGGGGTAAAAATAAGTTCAGAAAAAAAAATTTAAAAAAAGGAAAACAAATAAAGAAAAAAGTATAAAAGAGAAAAAAACATACATATATATATATATATATATATTATACTGGTGACTAGAACAGGGTCACCCACTGAATTTTGTGAGTATTTTGGTCTCTTTGAAGAAACTACCTCCCAAAATTTTAAGAATGAAAAACATAAATAAGGGTAAACACAATGAAAGGATGGAATATGCCTATAAAGCTGAAAAAAAGTAATTTCTAAAAAAGGAGTTGATAAATTAAGTTGGTTGGGAGAATAAAGAAAAAGAAAGTGAAGGGAATTTGCTCAGGTTGGAGACTAGAACAAGCCCAGAGCTAGGTTGAGGGTATATTTTGATCTATTAGAAGTTGTACCCCAAATTTTTTAGAAGAAAAAACCCTACGTGTATGCAAAAAATAAAGCTAAATACTATGAAGGATAAAATATGACTATAATCATGAAGGTTTAAAAAAGATTATTATTATCTTTTTATGAAAGTTATTGTTGAGATAGGGTAGTTAAAAAACGTTTAAAAAGGAAAGGGTAAAAGCTTAAAAAATTAGCAGAAATAATATAAAATTAAAAAATTATATTAGGGGAGTCAAGATGGCGTGGAAGTAGGAGGAGGCACCATTTCAACCTGTACCCTAAAGTGAGCTGATTACCTACCAAAGAACTCCGACCACCCATGAAATCAGCCTGAGATCAGAATTATACACGTCTGGATCTCTACAGGAGCAGAAAACACCAGTGGCAGGTAAAGCAGACTGGGAACTTCCGAAGATAAACAAAAGGGGGAGGGAGCCACCAGAGGTGACCTATCCGAAAGTAACACCCCAACACGAGAGTGCTCTGCGTCTGGGGACCAGCATTAACTTGGAGTCTGGTTGAAAGCACTCAAAAAACAAAGAGCAAAGGATCGCGGGGGGGTAATAGTGGGAACCTGGGCGGTTAGGGTCAGGGACCTAAGTCCCCGGACCCAGGACAGCCTCCCCTGGCGCGGAGCCAGAGAGAGTGCGGCGGAGAAATCAGGTCTCCGTCCCTGAGCAGCCACTGCACCTGAACGCCAGCGTGCCCAAGAACGAGTGGGGTCTGGCTCCCATGAGGGGCTGGGAGCCTGGCCAGACGGCAATCCTGAAAGGCGCGCGTCCCACACCCTCCCTTGGGAAAGGTGCTCATAGGCGCTAGCCTGGAGCTCTGGCAGCCAGAAAAACCAGACATTCCCAGCCCGGGACAGCGGGAAAATCTCAGTGCGCGATCTCTGCTCGGAACCTCTCTGGCGGTCTGGAGCTGCCTAGACAGCCACCGCTGCCCTGGTTTTGGGTACAACGAGGAGCTCCTGCATCCCCAGGGACAGTGACTCAGAACCGACTCTGCCAGCAGCTTTTGCAAAACAGTCTGAGGCTTCTCTCTGAGAGGGAGGTTGGGGTGCTGTTTGCTCTCCTCTAAACCTCCAAAAACCATCAAAAGCTGTCAAGGCGAGAGAAAGCGGATGAAAGAACATAAAAACCCCCAGAGAACAAAAGGCTGAAAAAAACCAGTTTCCTGAAAAAAAAAAAGAGCTCACCCCCTTGAGGGGAGCGGGAGGACCTAACTCAGGGAACATCATTGTCTGAAAACCCACGTGGCAGGCCCCTCCCCCAGAAAACCAACCAGGAAGGAAGAAAAAAAAAAAAAAGACTACAAGAGAACAATCACCACTACTTCATAAATACAACTTTTATTTTTAACTCTTTACCAATATTCTGGTTCTTTTTAAATTTTTTAACCTATTTTTTATACTTTTTATAATTTTTTAACCTATTTACCATCACACTGAGATGTCCAGTACATCAAATTCTTTAATAACCTTCTAACCTGAACTTTTTGATACATATACCCGTGTTTTTCTTTTGTTTTTCTATTTTTTTAATTCTTTTTAATTTTAACTTAGTTTAGTCTAGTTTATTCTTTTTTAATTTTTATTTTCTACTATACATATAGAGTTAAACTTCAAGGTAATCCCCTTTCCCCAATCAATGCTACCCCTATAAGCGAACCAGTTTCTAATCCCCCTGTAACTTAGGAAAGTTGAGTCCCTTAACAAAAACATCAAGATACCTTCAGGAAGAATCAAAATAACCTTCCTCACCCACACTGAGAATCTATAACCATTCTCCCAATTTTTCCTTCTGTCAGTGTTTCTGTGAACTTGTGTTTGTCCTGATAATATATAAACCTTATACTTGGGGTTCTTTCTGATGAGGTTCTTCCCTTTTTTTTGCTTATATATACATATTTTTTTCTCTTTTCATACACTTTTATCATTCTTTTTGTCTGTCTGTTTTTGTTTGTATACTCCACAAATCTTACCTTGTGGCCCATTTGGGCTGAGCCTTCTCTTTTATCTTCCCTTTTTTTCCTATCTCTCTCTCTCTTTTTTTTTTTCCTTTTTTTCCTTTTTTTTTCCTTTTTTCCCCTCTTTTCTTTCCCCCTTTTTTTTTTCTTTCTTCTTCTCTATTTCTTTTTCTTTTCTTTTTTCTCTCATTTGGGTGGGGAATCCTGATTGCACAGAAGCGTTCCAGGGTGAACATTGACTGCACCACAATCGATAAGTCCAGCTGCATCTGTTTAGTCATCTCTTACCAAAATGACTAGGAGGAGGAATACCCAACAGAAGAAAAATACAGAGGATGGGCCTTCTGCAACAGAGCTAATGGCTATCGACACAGACAATATGTCAGAAAAGGAATTCAGACTAACAATTATCCAGGCAATAGCTAGGTTGGAGAAAGCCATGGATGACCAAACAGAATTGATTAGGGCAGAACTGAAAGCCACCAGGGATGATGTTCACAATGTTAGGGCAGAACTGAAAGCCACCAGGGATGATGTTCAAAATGCTCTCAATGAGTTCCAATCCAATCTAAATTCTCTAAAAGCTAGGGTAACTGAGACAGAAGATAGAATTAGTGATCTGGAGGACAAACAGATAGAGAGAAAGGATCAGGAGGAAGCCTGGAACAAACAGCTCAGAAGCCACGAAAACAGAATCAGGGAAGTAAACGATGCCATGAAACGTTCCAACGTCAGAATTATTGGAATCCCTGAAGGGGAAGAAAAAGAAAGAAGTCTAGAAGATATAGTGGAAGAAGTTGTCTATGAAAATTTTCCCAATCTCACGAATGGAAACAACGTTCATGTACTAGAGGCAGAAAGATTTCCTCCCAAGATTTTAGATTCTTGAAAGTCCTCACGGCACCTTATCGTTAAAATGGGGAATTATGTTTCAAGAGAGACCCTCTTAAAAGCAGCTAGGACAAAGAAGCTTCTTACATACAGAGGAAAGCCCATTAGAATAACGTCAGACCTTTCCACAGAGACCTGGAAAGCCAGGAAGGGCTGGCAAAATATATTCAGAGTACTAAATGAGAAGAACATGCAACCAAGAATACTCTATCCAGCAAGACTGACATTTAAAATGGAAGGAGAGATAAAGAGTTTCCAAGACCGGCAAGGCTTAAAAGACTATGCAACCACCAAACCGACACTGCAGGAAATATTAAGGGGGGTCCTATAAAAGAGAAAAAATCCTAAGAATATCATTGAACAGAAATATAGAAACAATCTATAGACAGAAAGACTTCAAAGGCAACACGATGTCAATAAAAACCTATCTCTCAATAATCACTCTCAATGTGAATGGCCTAAATGCGCCCATAAAACGACACAGGGTTGCAGATTGGATAAAACGACAGGACCCATCCATATGTTGTCTACAAGAGACCCATTTTGAACCTAAGGATACACCCAGACTGAAAGTGAAGGGATGGAGAAGCATCTTTCATGCCAATGGGCCTCAAAAGAAGGCCGGAGTAGTGATTCTCATATCAGATAAATTAGATTTTAAACTAAAGACTGTAGTCAGAGATACAGAAGGACACTACATAATTCTTAAAGGGACTATCTGACAAGACGATGTAACAATTGTGAATATCTATGCCCCAATATGGGAGCACCCAATTACATAAGAAAACTATTAATCAAGATAAAGAGTCATATTGATATGAATACAATAATAGTAGGAGATCTTAATACGCCTCTCTCAGAAATAGACAGATCATCGAAGCAGAAAATTAATAAAGAAATAAGAGCATTGAATGAAACATTGGACCAGATGGACCTCATCGACGTATATAGAACATTCCACCCTAAAACAACAGAATACTCATTCTTCTCAAGTGCACATGGAACCTTCTCCAGAATAGACCACATACTGGGTCACAAAGCAGGACTCAACTGATACCAAAAGACTGACATTATTCCCTGCATATTCTCTGATCACAATGCTTTGAAACTGGAGCTCAATCACAAGGAAAAGTTCAGAAGGAACTCAAACACCTGGAAGCTAAAGACCACCTTGCTTAAGAATGCTTGGATCAACCAGGAGATCAAAGACGAACTTAAACAATTCATGGAAACCAATGAGAATGAAGACACCTCGGTCCAAAACCTATGGGATACAGCAAAGGCGGTTCTAAGGGGGAAATACATAGCCATCCAAGCCTCCCTCAAAAACATTGAAAAATCCAGAATGCACCAGCTGTCTCTACACCGTAAAGAACTGGAGAATCAACAACAAATCAAACCAACTCCACGTGCAAGAAGGGAAATAATCAAGATTAGAGCAGAGATCAATGAGGTAGAAACGAGAGATACAGTAGAACGTATCAATGATACTAGAAGCTGGTTTTTTGAAAGAATCAATAAGATCGATAAACCATTGGCCACACTAATCCAAAAGAAAAGAGAGAAAGCCCAAATTAATAAAATTATGAATGAAAAGGGAGAGATCACAACTAACACCAAGGAAATAGAAACAATCATCAGAAATTATTACCAACAGTTATATGCCAATAAGCTAAGCAACCTAGATGAAATGGATGCATTCCTGGAAAGCTACAAACTCCCAAAATTGAACCAGGAAGAAATTGACAACCTGAATAGACCGATATCTAGCAATGAGATTGAAGCAGTGATCAAAAACCTCCCAAAAAACAAGAGCCCAGGACCTGACGGATTCCCTGGGGAATTCTACCAAACTTTCAAAGAAGAAATAACACCAATTCTCCTGAAGCTGTTCCAAAAAATTGAAGCAGAAGGAAAACTTCCAGACTCTTTTTATGAAGCCAGCATTACCCTGATCCCCAAACCAGGCAAAGACCCTACCAAAAAAGAGAATTTCAGACCAATATCACTGATGAATATGGATGCTAAGATTCTCAACAAGATCCTAGCAAACAGGATCCAGCAGCACATTAAAAAGATTATCCACCATGACCAGGTGGGATTCATCCCTGGGTTGCAAGGTTGGTTCAACATTCGCAAATCAATCAGTGTGATAGAACACATCAATAAGAGAAGAGAGAAGAACCACATGGTCCTCTCAATTGATGCAGAAAAAGCATTTGACAAAATCCAGCATCCGTTCCTGATGAAAACGCTTCAAAGTATAGGGATAGAGGGAACATTCCTGAACTTCATAAAATCTATCTATGAAAGACCCACAGCAAATATCATCCTCAATGGGAAAAAGCTTGCAGCCTTCCCGTTGAGATCAGGAACACGACAAGGATGCCCACTCTCACCACTCTTGTTCAACATAGTATTAGAAGTCCTAGCAATGGCAATCAGACAACAAAGAGAAATAAAAGGTATCCAAATTGGCAAGGAAGAAGTCAAACTCTCTCTCTTCGCAGATGACATGATTCTTTATATGGAAAACCCCAAAGACTCCACCCCCAAACTACTAGAACTCATACAGCAATTCAGTAATGTGGCAGGATACAAAGTCAATGTACAGAAATCAGTGGCTTTCTTATACACTAACAATGAAAATACAGAAAGGGAAATTAGAGAATCGATTCCATTTACTATAGCACCAAGAACCATAAGATACCTGGGCATAAACCTAACCAAAGAAGTAAAGGACCTATACTCGAGGAACTACAGAACACTCATGAAAGAAATTGAAGAAGACACAAAAAGAAGGAAGACTGTTCCATGCTCTTGGATTGGAAGAATAAACATTGTTAAAATGTCTATACTGCCTAGAGCAATCTATACTTTTAATGCCATTCCGATCAAAATTCCACCGATATTTTTCAAAGAGCTGGAGCAAATAATCCTAAAATTTGTATGGAGCCAGAAGAGACCCCGAATTGCTAAGGAAATGTTGAAAAACAAAAACAAAACTGGCGGCATCACGTTACCCGATTTCAAGCTTTACTACAAAGCTGTGATCACCAAAACAGCTGGTACTGGCATAAAAACAGACACATAGACCAGTGGAACAGAGTGGAGAGCCCAGATATGGACCCTCAACTCTATGGTCAAATAATCTTCGACAAAACAGGAAAACATATTCAATGGAAAAAAGACAGTCTCTTCAATAAATGGTGCTGGGAAAACTGGACAGCGATATGTAGAAGAATGAAACTCGACCATTCTCTTACACCGTACACAAAGATAAACTCGAAATGGATAAAAGACCTCAACGTGAGACAGGAATCTATCAGAATCCTAGAGGAGAACATAGGCACTAACCTCTTCGATATCAGCCACAGCAACTTTTTTCAAGATATGTCTCCAAAGGCCAAGGAAACAAAAGCAAAAATGAACTTTTGGGACTTCCTCAAGATCAAAAGCTTCTGCACAGCAAAGGAAACAGTCAACAAAACAAAGAGGCAACCCACGGAATGGGAGAAGATATTTGCAAATGACAGTACAGACAAAAGGTTGATATCCAGGATCTATAAAGAACTTCTCAAACTCAACACACACAAAACAGATAATCATATCAAAAAATGGGCAGAAGATATGAACAGACACTTCTCCAACGAAGACATACAAATGGCTATCAGACACATGAAAAAATGTTCATCATCACTAGCCATCAGGGAGATTCAAATTAAAACTACATTGAGATACCACCTGACACCAGTTAGAATGGCCAAAATTAGCAAGACAGGAAACAACGTGTGTTGGAGAGGATGTGGAGAAAGAGGAACCCTCTTACACTGTTGGTGGGAATGCAAGTTAGTGCAGCCACTTTGGAGAACAGTGTGGAGATTCCTGAAGAAATTATAAATAGAGCTTCCCTATGACCCTGCAATTGCACTGCTGGGTATTTACCCCAAAGATACAGATGTAGTGAAAAGAAGGGCCATTTGTACCCCAATGTTTATTGCAGCAATGGCTACGGTCGCCAAACTGTGGAAAGAACCAAGATGCCCTTCAACGGATGAATGGATAAGGAAGATGTGGTCCATATACACAATGGAGTATTATGCCTCCATCAGAAAGGACGAATACCCAACTTTTGTAGCAACATGGACGGGACTGGAAGAAATTATGCTGAGCGAAATAAGTCAAGCAGAGAGAGTCAAGTATCATATGGTCTCACTTATTTGTGGAGCATAACAAATAACATGGAGGACATGGGGAGATGGAGAGGAGAGGGAGTTGAGGGAAACTGGAAAGGGAGATGAACCATGAGAGACTATGGACTCTGAAAAACAACTAGAGGGTTATGAAGGGGCGGCGGGGGAGTGGGGGGGTTGGGAGGTTGAGGGACCAGGTGGTGGGTAATGAGGAGGGCACGTACTGCATGGAGCACTGGGTGTGATGCCAAAACAATGAACACTGTTATGCTGTAAATAAACAAATAAAAATAAAAAATAAAAAAGGAAAAAAAAATAGTTAAAAAATATAAAAAAATAATAAAAAAATAAATAAAAAATTAAAAAAAAATTATATTAACTTCAAGACTAAAGAATCATGGGGAGAAAGCCATGAATTCAATGCTTTTTTTTCTCCTCCTGTGGAATTCCGCTGTTCTCCTTGGTAAGTGAACCTGGTCTTGGCTGGATTTCTTATTGATCTTCTGGGGGAGGGACCTGTTGTAGTGATTCTCAAGTATCTTTGCCCGAGGCGGAATTGCACTGCCCTTACCAGGGGCCAGGCTAAGTCATCCCCTTGGGTTCGCTTTCAGGAGCTTTTGTTTCCTGAACGCTTTCCATAGAGTCCCAGAGGACAGGAATGAAAATGGTGGCCTCCCAATCTCTGACCCAGAGGAGCCGAGACCTCGGGACCCCACTCCTCAGTGTGCCCTCAGAGAAAAGTGCTCAATCACTCCTGTCTCCCTGGCCTTTGGCCATGCTACGAGTTCACCCAGCCTGTGACCATTTCAAGGTAACCCCAAGTTAAGAGCTCACTCCTCTGCTCTGTCTCTGTAGCCTGCTTCCCTGCTCTAATACCTGTGAGCTCTGTGACACTCAGACACCCGTGATCCTTCTGTGACCCCATGGGACCTGGGGCCACACTGACCCCGTGTGGGCTTCACCCCAGTTTGGCTGCTGGAGTGATGTCCCTCAGTGTAGCAGACTTAAAAGTCCTGATTTTGTGCTCTATTGTTCCGGCGCTTGCCTGGAGCCAGCCCCTCCCACTGCAGTCTATCTTCCCGTTGCTTTGGATTCACTTTTCTGCCAGTCCCACCTTTCAGAAAGTGGTCGAATTTCTGTTTCTAGAATTGTTGCTCTTCTTCTCTTTGATCTTCTGTTGTATTTGTAGGTGTTTGCAATGGTTTTGTAAGCTATCTAGCTGATCTCCTGCTACCTGATGTCATCTCAGCCTGCTACTTCTCCACCATCTTGACTCCTCCATCTGTTAACTATCTTTCTTTACAAATTCTTCACAAGTTCTGACAGCTTCTTTGGAATGTTTTCATCTGTTCTTTCACACTGTTTCAGTAGAAACTTTCAGTTCAGCAGGCGTATAGCAGACCCTCTGTGGTGCTGGGCATGGTGCTTTGGTCTAGAGACACATACATGCATAAAATTGACTCTGTTCACAAGGAATATGCAGTCTGAGGACACAGAAGAAATTCATAAGTCAGAATACGGGGGATGATAGTGTGCAGCAGCTTGAACTTCAAGGAATAATATTAACTGATAAAAGCTGATCTCAAAGGTTATGTGCTATATTATTGAGTTGATTCACTATTATTTATTATTATTATTATTATTTTAGGTAGGCTCCATGTACAGTATGGAGCCCAATGGAGGACTTGAACTTGTAACCCTGAGATCAAGATCTGAGCTGAGAACAAGAGTTAGATGCTTAACCAACTGAGGCACCTAGAGACTGTGATACACTATTTTATGAAATAACAAAATTATAAAGATGGAAAGTAAATTAGTAGTTGTAGTTTGTGCCAAAAGGTGGCAGTGGCCTCCTGTCTCATTTGTGTCTGTGTGCCCCTGACCTGGCCTAGTGGTGAGTGCCTAGGAGCCATTTAGCAATGCTTGTGCCACCATCTGTGCTTGCTCCTATGGAAGGAGACACACTGAGGAGGCAAGAAGAAGAGATGTATTTCCTTTAGAATGAGAAATCCATTTTATTGGAATAACTTGCAGCCTTCTGTTCCTCCTAAGGACTCTAACTTTGTATGGTTGACCTAAATTAATTTAATATTTCCTTTGGTTTCCATAGTGGTGTACTTCCTACCTCTCCTCATATTGCCAAAAGCAATTCTCTGAATGTTATATTTACCAAGTAATTTGCAAATATTTCCTGTCATTTTAATTTCTGGTCATATCAAAGATTACCAACACGTTGCAAAGAAGAAAGGTACATGAAACACATTCAGTGCTCAATGACTCCATGTTCACATGGCTAGTCAATGAATAAATATGCAAAATTCAAACTGTATCTTCCTTATTCTTCTAAACATCAGACCATTTCAGTTAAAAATCATATGACCATCTCTTATAAGAAGATCCTTTGTTGTAGGTATGGATTTACAGAAATGCACAAGGAAGAGTGTGCATTTTCTTACAATCTTGATTGCATACTTACAAGCTCTGCAGTAGAAGCACAGGGGTTAAGCACAGAGAAAGGGCATATTAGCCTGACCAGGGAATGCTGAGGGTGTGTGTGTGTGTGTGTGTGTGTGTGTGTGTGTGTGTGTGTATTTTGGGTTTTTGGAATTAATTCCAAAGTGTGTGTGTGGTGGGATTTCCCCACACAATCAAGAAATTCTTGGGACACCAGCTTTTTTTCCTAAAATTCAACTCAGTTTTGACATGATTGGCCCAGAGATAGCATCAGATTCCACAGTTTAAGGGCTCAGTCTCACAAGATTGCCCTCCTCCCAATTCAGATCATGGTCATAAACCCCAACTTTTACTTGTGTTTCTGACCTGCATGCTACAGATCAGAGGTTCCCATTACACACCTCCTTGGGTTTGATTGATTTTCTAGAAGGGCTCACAGAACTCAGAACATTTTACTTACTAGATCTCCACATAATCATGCAAGAATATAACTCAGGAAAAGCTGGATGGAAGATGAGTAGAGTGAGGTTTGTGAAAAGAGCATGGAAATTCCATGCCCCCTGGGTGCTATACCCTCTGAGCACACATGTTCACCAACACAGAAGCTCTCTTAACATAGTCCTTTGTGTTTTTATGGAGGCCTCATTGCGTAGATATGAATGATTAAATCACTGGTGATTGGTCTCTGAACTCAACCTCAGACCCTCTCCAGTCCCCTGAGGTCAGGGTTGGGACTGATGGTTTCAAATCTTTAATCACAGGGTTGGATTCCCTGGCAACCAAGCCCTCAATCAGTTCCAAAAGTCATTAATTAACATAAGAAAAGACACGTTAGTAGCTTTCAGCCCTTAGGAAATTCAAGGATTTTTCAGGGCTCTGTTCCAGAAAGAGGACGGAGACTGAATGTATATTTCTTATTACAATTCACAATGCGTGTGTATGCATAACATGTGTGTGTGTGTGTGCTATGTGTGTGGTATGTCTGTAGCATGTGTGTGGGGTTTATGGTATGTGTGTGTGTAACGTGTGGATTGTGTAGCATGTGTATGTGTGGTGTATGGTATGTGCATGTATATAACACATGGTTTGTGAGTGGTGTGTATAGCATGTGTGGGATTTGTGTATGTAGCATATTTGTGGGATATGTGTGTTTGTGTGTAAGAAACAGCACAAGTCAAAAGGCAGGAGCCTGGGGGTAGTTGTTTCTCCTGGCCAGGGCAGTTCACATTCCTCAGAGGAATGTGAGCTCATAGGCAGGTGAAAGTTCCTCTCCTGATCATAAGTCCAGGTCTTCCAGTGGCTGTAGAAATGATGAATGGGTTTGAGCTCTTCCTATGTGCCAGACATTCCTCCTAGCCTTGTATTTACATTCTCCCTTTTAACCTTCAGGGAAGCGCTTCACCTCTTTTCTGTTTCTTCATCTAAGATAACAACAGCTTCACCTCAAAGGCTCTGGTGGCGTGTGAGAGAGTACATCTACAAAGAGCCCCAAAAGTGTGTCCAGCCAGAGCAAACACACAGAAAATGTTAACAGCGATGGTGATAGGGGAGAGCGTGAGCATCCTTGGGAAACTGATACGGGAAATGTTTTTATAACTTACCTGAGAAACATAAATGATAGTACTGGGGAGGCAGAGTCCTGAATCTCCAAAGAGCCAAATGTATAGCTGTGTCTGTCTTAAATCCACCTACTTTCCTGAGAGCCAGGCTGTTGATAAGACAACTCTGACCTCTCCCAGGTTATTATCAGTAATAATAACTATTAACTGCTGTTCACATTTATTTAGTATTTACAGTTTACACAGCACTTCCATGTGCACTGTTGCCATGCTCATGCATCGGAAGTTGCTGGGGATTTCCGAATGGATACCAAGGGGGGATTCAATAAAATGTCCAAGGCTGCTGTCCTAAACTCCAAGATCCAGGCTATACATCTGTTCACATTCACTGGCATTCAAATCACCTGTAGCATCCAGAGAAATAAGAGGAGTGGAGGGGTGGCTTTCTTTGTACTACCTCCATGGCTGCAGGTTGCCGTGTCCA
The DNA here is from genome assembly GCF_922984935.1 of Meles meles. NCBI lineage: Eukaryota > Metazoa > Chordata > Mammalia > Carnivora > Mustelidae > Meles > Meles meles. The sequence continues at coordinate 114,505,015 of NC_060074.1, read as the reverse complement.
TTATGCTACCAAATGTGCAGTGAGATGCCCCAGTATGGGGTGGGGGTCAGACTGCTTCGTGTCTTCTCACAGTACCTCCCTAGGCTCTAAAGTTGGAAAAGATAACTAATTTTATTCCCATTACCTTTTTAAAGAACATGATAAAGATTCCTAAGGAAATTGGTAATCAAATATATTAATAAATTAAATAAACCATTCTAATTTTATAAAATAGTAGGAAAATCTGCTGAGTAAGAGCCTTAATCTTTTATTCTCTGTTAAGGAACAATTCCTATGCAAAGCTGGCAGCTTGCTTGGGAGGGTGGGAGAATGTTTACAGCCCAAGGGATTTAGGGGAGGGATAGCACCCTTTATGCCTTTGCTGAGATTCAAAACAACTGACATGTGTTGGGAAGAGCCTGATGGCCTGGGGTCACCCTGGGCAAATTCCCACGTGCATGGGAATGTTCATGGAGGTAAACAAGGTCCCTAAAATAAATTCCTTGAGTTTTGAAAGAGATAAGAAGTCAGGAAGACTGCAGAGCTGGCCCAGAATCAAGGAAAACAACAACAGCAACAACAATAACAACAACAACAAAAACAGTGAGTCTGGGTCTGGGTCTGGGGTCTAGGGACTCATCATCTGTTTCCAGGCAACAACCTGCTCCTTGAAGTAGTGCTTCTGAGTGATTTAAAGAGTGGTGACATTGTGAGCAATCTTACTTGAACGTCAAAACTAGGTATGGATGGATGTTTGTCCTTTCTGGGACTCTCTGGGCCTGAGAGGCCATGCTGTGGTATGGCCACAAGAAGCAGAGGTCAGGTCTGGCTGTGTTGAAGACCTCATCACACTGCCTGAACTGGAGTTCCCACCCCAGCTTGCACAGACTCTAGCATTGTGGCATCTGGGGTTCCTAGGGTAGAAAAATGGAGTGATTGGAGTGGACCCCACTGTCCCAGCAGCAGTGGTCTCCATTGACCAGCAGAGGTTTCCTGGCACTTCTATGCTTTGTAGTTGTTATGACCCCCCCAAAAATTGGTATCCCAATAATGGGTCCGTGATTAAAGGAGCGAGACTAATACAAAGTGAAGGTCAAGCAAAGCTTTATTTTGTGCCAAGTATCAAGAATCAGACTGACGGACAAACAGAACTGTTGGGGCTGCCCTTTACAGATGACGACCCTTCCCTGCTTTCCAGGCTAACTTTTAGAGAGCAAAGGCCATGTGGTTGGGCCTGGCCGCACACAGGTGGCTAATTGAATTACAATTCACCCCACAGTAGCCATGGAAACTAGCCCATCACCTTGGTAGCTAGGAGACAGTATGAGCCCCCACTGATCAGATGTCTCCACCTGGCCTGACCCATCCTTGTGTTTGAGCTTTGTTACCTGGGGCTGGTTTCTGGGACTTGTTTTTAAGTCCCCTGGGGGAAGAGGAACAGGGACAGTTTAAGGGTTAAACAACAAAGTTATTGTTTAACCTCAATGGAAGCCTCTGGCTAAAATAAAATTACAAAATAAGTCCTTACAGTAGTGTGGTAAGTGGTAAGGGATTCTTCCCTACATCTGCAGTGCCCTAGTTGCTGCTGTCAGTGAAGCTCCCTAACTGGAGTGATATAACTGAGAAGTGACCCTTGAAGTATTTGGGAGCATGAAGAGCCCAGGGACTTACTAGGTGAGATCAGTTGGGGGAAGGAGGGGTGTAACAGAAGGAAAGTTACTGAGGGTTCACATATTTTACTTTGAGGTGCTCTAGGGAGTGCATAAATTATATACAGAGCTGAAAGATGTACAGTCCTGTTATACATGAGTTATATTATTCATGCATTCATCATTTGTTACAAAATAACTATATAAAGGACCTTTGGCATCATGAATATTGTGGTTTTAAAGATCAATTAGAAGAGCACCTGGGTGGCTCAGTTAGTTAAGTGTCTGCCTTCGGCTCAAGTCATGATCCTGGGATCCTGGGATTGAACCCTGAATCTGGCTCCCTGTTCAGCCAGGAGCCTGCTTTTCCCTCTCCTGCTTCCCCTGCTTGTGCTCACCCTCACTCACTTTCTATGTCAAAAAATAAATTAAATTAAAAAAAAATAAAGATCAATTAGATATGGTGGATTCTAAAGGATCTTACCATATATCAGGATTAAAAGTACATATAAATAATTCTATTTACTTAATGTGTATATACACATTTTACTATAAAATTTACTGATTTGTTTGTTTACAGAACAGCTGTCCATGCCCTCCCAATATCACTAGGGTACACAGAGTAGGAAAAATCACCTTCCCTTCTTAATAATACTCAAAGGAGCCCTGATATGAATCCAGTCAAACTCAGCCCCACACCCTCTCTATTTTCTTAGTAGAATGTTAAATCAATTGCCTTCATTAGCAGCTGTTTAATCTTCAAGGCTGAAAAGTCTACTGTGATATCCAGAACCTTCACATAGGTTCATAAGTCATATGCTTGTCATATTGCTTCAGAGTAGTACTGACCTAACATTTCATGTTTGTATCCTCATTTCCTTGTCCCTTGTTAATGCGACTCATCCTAGTTTGGGGAGTCTATGAGGGTCAGCTCTGGATCTTACTTAGTCACTGCCATGTCCCCAGGTGTAGAGCATGCCTAGCATAGTGTAGGCAGGTGGCACTTTTGAGTGAAGACAGAGTAATGAACAGCAAGTATCCTATGAGAACATATAAGAAAAAAAAACAAAAAACAAAAACCCCTCCTGGATGCAGGAATCTCTATGCTGCAATCTGCTAAGGCCTGGATTTCCCCCCGCCCTAGCAGGTATTAAGATACTTATTTTTCCAAAAAGCCATCTGCTTCATTGCTGACACTGGGCTCTTAGCTCTTAGTCTGAAGTTCTCTGCTTCTCCTGTATGCCCACACTGGCCCTCCAACACTCAGAGCCCCCACTGGACTCACTTAGCTTCCAGCTTTGAGGCTTCTTCTGTCCCACAACATCACTGCCCTTCCTGACTTCTGTGTCAAGGCAGAGGGCATCACAACTGTTCTCTGCAAGCCCTGGGGACCACACTGCTGCTTCACTCCATCCATGTTCCTCAGGCACTTACTTGTGTATAATCTGTCACATAAAGACCAAAGTGAGTGTCACAAATACATGATAGCCATGCTCTGTCCTTCTACAAACCCTGGTGTTCTCAGAGTCTCTCTCAGTATAAACCATTTTACTTGCCAAGAACACTAAATATTAGTCATGACCTAGTAAAGGGAAATGGCTAGAATTCTCGATATTTGTGCAACATTTTCCCATGTCTGCCACTGTCCTGGCCAGATTCCTATTGTCTTTATTCCTGTGGATAAAGATCTACACATAACAGCCTAAAAACATAGATATATATGCAGATATGCCACCAAGCACACTTTAGAAAATGCATATTTGGCTCACATTTCAGACTTTTTCCCCCCAAAAAGCCAGCCTCATGAACCTATTTCCTGCCTTGTCCCTATACCTCCATCTTGGTATTGGCTCTATGGATTTTATCTTTTCTGTTGTAAAGAAACATAGAAAGAAAGGAACAGAGAAACCACAAGACTCTTCTTTCCCAACCCTCAACTCCCGATACCTTGTCTCATTTTTTTTTTCTTTACAGGACAGTCTGGCACCCTGCCACACCCTAGAAAGATCCCTTCACAAGAGGGGGCCTCTCTTGAAGGATCACACACTTCTGGGGCAAAGATGAAGGGTCAACCTATTCAGATACCCTGATGGCTAGGAAGAGTGTAAGGGTGTCTTAATAATCAATGGTGTTTCTACCAGTTTGAATTCTCAATCTATAATATTTAAATAATGTACACACCCTAGGACAGAATAAGACTTTATCTCTCTATAAAAATATTTTGTGTATACAAAGGTTACCAGGTATATTGTCCTCCAAATAAAACAGCAAGCCCTCTACCAGTCTAAGTAATGCATGATAAAAGAGTTCTCTAGCAGTGCCCATTAAATATTCAAACAAATACTATAAATGCTTCAGGGCCACTTGATGGCGTTTCTTGGATGGCAATTGTAAAATCATTAAAAATCTCCAACCTAAATCAAGCTGCAAAACTTAGATGATTTATTTAAGGGGTTCATCAATGCTGTGAAATAATGTAGTGTGTATATGTGTTTGTGTGTGTGTGTGTGTCCAAATTCCACAAGGCTCACACATATGTGTAGCTGGCTTTCCCCAGCAACAATCTCCATGAGAGCATCACCTAGCAAGCAAAGGATCCCAGAGTTTCAGGAGGAAACTTAACAGAGCAAATTGTCCCACATCAGTCTACATGCTGATATGGACAAAAACCGTATCAAGTTAGGACCAGACCAAGACACAGAAGCAGAAAAACCGCTGTGATGTCTACCCTCCTCCTGGCAGAGGTGCCTCCAGCCATGACATAACTGCCCCTGAAACTATGCCATGCTGTCCTTTCCTGGCACTTTTTCTTCAATCTTACAACTGGTATGTCTTTGCCCACAGACGTCTCTTCCCTTGGGTCTCAAGGTTACTCTCCTGCTGGTGGATCCTCTCTTCCTTCCTCCCTGGACATTTTCTCCCTTTTGCCCCACTGATTCCCAGAAGCAGTTCTCATGCACTCCTCCTCGAAGGCAGCTGGCACAATAGCTACTGTCCTTCAAGTGGGCTTCAGAAGAAGGACTCAGAGTTTCCTGCCTGCCTTCTCATAGAACAAGGAACATCACAACAATGTTCCAAGGTAAGTCCCCTGCACAGGGGACATATGAGATATTCATAAATCTTAGAAAGTCACTCTTATTGTCTGTGGGAGGTTGCCACCTCAAAAGTACTTCCTAGAATGGTGCTATGGCAGAGCACTCTGTAGACACAGAGGGAATCACACAGACATGCCCATGAGCTCCTGGATAAGAAGAAACAATGTCACCACCTCTGCACTGCCATAACAGGATACTGGAACTTGGGTTTTCCACAGTATAACCTCCCCTAAGGGAAGAGAATGAAAGGTACGGGAGCTGAATTAAAGCACACACAAAGCAGGCAGGAGTGCTTAATTATTGTTTTTTGTAGTATGTGGTTCAAACAGATGTTTCTGTTTCTGTGTGTTCTTGGGAGTATATACAGACTCTAGATGGGGTCCTCAACTGTGTTAAGAAGGTATTTATATAGCAGTATTCCAAACTAGATCCTAAAAGGATGACATGGATGAGCCAAGAGTAATCTATTTTCACAATAACTGAGGCTTCCCCCACAATAACTGGGGGCAGGAAGGAAGGGTCAAGGAACAGGGAGCCTGCTCTAGTGCCCCAGGAAGAGACAGATCATGGGACAGGAATGCAATAAGTTAGACATCACCTGCCCATGCTTCTTGTAACCCTGTATTTGGGTCTCATGCAGGGCAGGGCATCTGGACTAAAATTCATGACATCAGACCCTAAGCAGTGAGACTCAGACCCTCCTGACAAAGGGAAGAATTTTCACTTCAGTACATTGAGGGCAACTCTGAAGAGAAGTCTCTAGTGCTTTGGGGTGAATGACATACAAACACATGCGAGACTCCTCCTGGGGACTCCTAGGACTTTATGAAGAATGAGTGAAAGTAAAAGTGAAGAACAGTGAACCTGGCCAACACATGTGTGCAGTCTTCTTTGTGATCATAAGCAAATGGCTAGTCCTTGAGAGGATTTAGGTGAACAGAATACAGTTTGGATTATATAAACATGGTGCTTGGTACCCCCTTGCCATTTATTTAACTCTTCTCATTTTTAGTTTCTTCATCTTTGAAAACAGAGACAACAATATCTGCCTTTCAAGGCAATTATAAGGAATACGATGTTCAGGCACATGCAACATTTAACCCATCCCTTGGCACTCATCATGTATTTAGTGAATGATTATGGAAAATATATGAATGCATCATGGAGATGTACTGACAAAATCTGTATTCTATGAGGGACGTAATTTGCTTTATTAGGATTGATCTTGCTCATTCAGCACTGATGTTACTATAATAAGCCTCATGGGCCTGACTTGGTCTCTGGGTATCAGGAAGTAAAATATGGTCATTGTGAAGGGCCCCTCAATAATGCTTAGGTCAGAGTGGTAAGACTCTGGGCTTACTCTGAGAGTTTGTCTGAGTATTGAGGCAGACAGATATGGAGAGGTCTCAGAATGTAATGCAGTCTCTGTCTAGAAGGCCTTTCTAATGTGTCTCCATGCACAGGTGGGTGGCAGACATCTCTCAGATAGGTCATAAAACAGAGTTACATTTTACTAATCAAGATCATTTACATAAAGTTATCTCAACCATAATTTACCTGCCTGTCAGACTATGTCAAAATTCCATCTTAGGCAGTGAGTTATGCAGGATTTGTTCTCCCATCTGGTAGTTACTTGTTGGTACTAATTTTGTACTGGAGATTGTAATGTTAACTAGAGATAATGTGTTGAGTAAGCACCATTCTTGTCTTTCTTCAAATGGTGGGAACAGACAATTATAATAGAGTGATATCAATGTTCTGATGGAGGAAATCACTGTGTGCTGAATCTAAACTAGAAACACAGTAGACTTCAAGAAGGCAGATGACACTTGAGGTCAGAAAGACAAGTAGGAATTAGCCACATGGAAGTAAGGGACAGTGGAAGCTCTTCATCTGATAATTGTTAATTTTGTACCTTTGGTACCTCCTATGATCATGGAATGGTGAATCAAATAGAAGCTTTGTCCAAGGAGGCAATAAACATGGAGTAATAATTTCTTCCAGAGGGTGATGGAAGTTGCTAAGGGGCAACCTTAATCTCTTTAGCTTGGTGGACAGAGGCACAGTGGCTTGGATCAGGAAAGGCTGATGCTGAAACTTGAATGCCTGGCAAGAGTTAGGTGGTGTTGGATGGAAGAACATTTCATTTCAGACAGAAGGGAAAACACTTGTGAAGCATCAGGCTTTAGAAAAATTTTGGGACATCCAAGGAAGTGAAAGAATGCCAATCTGTATACAGTATGGGGAGTGGAGGGAGAGTTGAAAGTGCAGAGTTGAGAAGGGCCTCGTCATGCCAGCCATGGAACTCTGGTTACATTGTATAAGCACTTGGAAGCATTTTAAAGATGACCATGACATTTAGATCTTTGAGTTAGACAAATAATGTTTTTGGCTCCAGTATGGAAAATGAATTGAAGGTGAGGCTGGAATTAACTCTACTACCTAGAACAGGTTTGGTGGACCAGGGGAGCTGAGAATCCACTTAAGAGTCTACTTCAGTAATTCAGAGGATGATGTTCTGAACATCAGTGGAGGAAGAAGAAACTGAAATTATGGAGACAGTATGACAGTATGACAGATGGCAACTGAAAGCTGCATGTCAAAACTTCTTTCTGATGGAAAAGGATAACATTTCTTGGTTTAATGGATTGCTTAATCCCAGGATCTTTTAGAAAGAAGAGAGGCTGATTTATCAGTCTTCCAGGACAATAGGACAATAGCAGGTAATAGTGGCACCAAACTGCCCACTCACCACCTTTACTGTCAATTTTGTTTCCATTGTAAGACTTTTCTGAGGCCTTAGATTTGTCCTCCATCATGGTTGTAATCATCAGTGTATGGTCTTAGGCATGACTGTACTTGGCACCAGGTTTTAATGATGAGTTCCACAGAACTCATAAAAAGTTAATTATCCTCAAACACCATATGAGCTGTCAAAAGGTCCAACAGATCAGGTTTCTGTATGCTTCTCTTTTAAACTCCTGTTTCAGAAGAAGACCAGCACCCTCAGATATCATATTCCAGAAACTGCTGCAGCAAAAGCAAGGCTCTTTAGTGTCTGCCTCATTTATGTCTAAACCTTTGTCAAAGAAACAGAGGACCACAATTTTTATCTTATAAAGATGATCAAATTTAATTGATATTTAAAATAATTTTTGTTTAGGACTTGATTAACTTAGACTTCTTTCCAATTACGTATTCCTTACTGTGATGGAAACTGTTGGCACAACCAAATGTTCATCTCTCAGCCTCTGTGGTAATTATCTGGGGCCACATAACTGCATTGTGGGTAGTGGTATGTAGTTGCTTATGATGTAAACCACTTCCAGGTCTAGGCCTTAACCATACCCCATCTGAAACTCTAGGCCTCTCTTCCTCTTCTGTGATGATGTACTACCCTGGTACCCCTAATTCATATGGCAGAGCTACAAAATACAAGAGTACAACCCAATCCCCTTGGACTTTGAGTGAGTCACAAATCTTCCATTTGTTAAACCAGTGAAATTTTTGCATTTATTTATTAATGTAGCATAGAATAACATGTATAGACTAATGTACCTTGTAATTCTAAATAGTATGAATCCTATTGCTTTTCCAAGGCAAAATATTCATCAACATGTTTGGAGATGCCCATATTCGGGCTGCACCTATTCTCTATGCCTCATCTCAAAGGGCAAAGAGTGTGAAGAAATTGCTTAAACCTCTATAGAACATTAAGAAGTACAGTAATAGTGGTTGATTTTTTTTTAAAATATGTGGGAATAGAGAGGGGCAGAGACAGTGGGAAACTGCGAGATGGTAATGTCTTCCCTGGTAGAAAAAGAAATATGGAGGAAGAGTGTATTGTATTCTGATCTGTTTTATTTTGTGGGAAATGAGAAGAGATGATCAATGTTATGTTAGACCTGCTGATTATTATTTTTTAAATTTTTTTAATTTTGGATTTTTTTTTTTTTAATTTGTCAGAGAGAGAGAGCACACAAGCGAGCACAGGCAGACAGAGTGGCAGGCAGAGGCAGAGGGAGAAGCAGCCTCCCCGCCGAGCAAGGAGCCTGATGTAGGACTCAATCCCAGGATGCTGGGATCATGACCTGAGCCGAAGGCAGTCGTTTAACCAACTGAGCCACCCAGACATCCCTGATTATTATTATTTTTTAAATTAGATACAGGTACTTGACTTATAAATATTTAGATTAATAATATTTTGTTACATCAAGTGAAGACTACAGCAATCTGAATATATCCTGTCACAAAAACAGTAACACCCACTGTAACTAACTTTGGGAATCAATGTATTATGCCTAAACAAGCCACAGTGTTTAGTTTGTGATTTCTACCTTATATCCCAATGGGTAGTTTGTTTATTTGTTTTTGTAAATATATATACAAACCAGCAGGTTATGGTCCCTGAGTGAGTCTCTTGTGATTCAACGCTGTAAGGAAAATGATCATTGTAAGCCTTTTTTTTTTTCTTTTTTTTTTTTTTTTTTACAGTGTAAATTTATTTATTTTTTTTTTCAGCGTAACAGTATTCATTCTTTTTGCACAACACCCAGTGCTCCATGCAAAACGTGCCTTTAACAGAATATACCTATCTATTCCAGGAACCTTGTTTAAAAAAATTAAACAAGCAAACAAGCAAAAAAGAATAAACAAAGAGAAGTAAATATGAGTCTGCAAGTCAAAGAAATCCTGTTTTCTACACATTCCAGTTTTGCTTTTTATTTAACATTCACTACACAGTACTCCAGTACTACCTCATGTTTACAACCGATGTTTAAGTTTACCTGTAGACATCCAGGTTGAGAAAGTAGGGAACTATGGGATAAACATGACTGAACCATGTAAGAAAAATCTGTAATGGAATTGTAGATGTTTGAGTTATCATTATAAATTGAAGCTATCATTACTCTTTGAATGAACTCACCCAAAGACAAGGTAAGAAGAAAGACAAAACCCTAAGATCCCATAGGAATACTCACATTGAGCAACAAGGTTCTATACAGAGACTGTGAAGGAAGCAGAATGTGTGTATGGGGAAACAAACTGGAGTAGTATCAAGGGGGAGCATGGACAGTGGTATTGTCTGATGCTAAAACTTCCTAGCACAGAGCCCAGAGATGTCTGTCAAACCTGAAATGAAGAAGCCAGCACAACCCTAATGATAAGCTACTCAAGCATAGTGATAAGGTGGATGGCCTGTTTTGAGTGATTGGGAGGACATGAAGTGCACACAATGAGTGGGGAGAATCCCACAAGATTGGGAAAGGAACAAAAGGATCTATGACTGAGGTAGATTTTTCTTTTCTTTTTTCTTTCAGCTTAAGTTATTTAGGTTAACATGCTGCTGGGAAAAAGTCAGAAGGTGGGGAAAGGAAGGATAATAGAAGTCTGTCCCTGAAAATAGGCAAAAGGATGGGGTTCAGCAGATGTCTTTTATCCTAAGATAGGGCAGGTGCAGTTTCTCATCTAACAAATATCTTTGAGGGGCGCCTGGGTGGCTCAGTGGGTTAAAGCCTCTGCCTTTGGCTCAGGTCATGATCTCAGGGTCCTGGGATCAAGCCCGGCATCGGGCTCTCTGCTCCGCAGGGAATCTGCTTCCTCCTCTCTCTCTGCCTGCCTCTCTGCCTGCTTGTGATTTCTCTCTGTCAAATAAATAAAATATTTAAAAAAAACAAAATAAAGAGACAAAAAAAAAAAACAAACAAACATCTTTGAGGAGTGTAGGAAGTTTGGGAAACTCTCTGTGAGTGGAGTCTGACTCTATAGTGACTAAGGAAATCTGCCGGAAGAGGGAATAAGATGAATAGGAGGCTATAGGAACTTGATGAAGCCTCTGTGGGGAATTGGAAAAGAAGGCCTCTTTTAGGGAAATATACAAGGCCTCTTTTCAAGGTTTAGGTTGGGTAACATGAGTTTGTAGTGTCAGTGATCTGTAGTTTTCTGTTGTTGTTGTTTTCAAATGATGCTTAGTAACATATTTGTAAAAGTGAACAACAGGAGAAACTAAAGTGATCCAAGGTTGGAGTTTCATGGAGTGGTTGTGATTGATGCAGAGAAAGATAAAGGAGTGAAGTTTCAGTAAAAATGCTTGTGTATTTATTTTATTTATATATTGTTTATAGTGATGATCTCAGAGTCCAGGAAAGATAGAGAAAGGATTAAATATATGATTTTGCAAATAGGTAGAAAGGAGATAGAGTGAGTGGTCTTAGCCTGTCAGCAGAGATGAGGATCTCAGAAGGCAGTGCCTGACATTTTGAGTGCAGGTGGGCATGGCAGTCCAAGACAAACTGGGTTGGATCTTTCAGTTCTAAGTTGACACACTCTCTTTCTCCAAAGATCTCATGTTTGCACCAACATTGGGTTCTTTGTTTCCTTTCTGGTAAGAATTAAGCAGAACAATTTCTTTTTTACCCTTCTTTATGGTTTAAGAGAAAAAATTGATATAAATAAAAAATAAAATTCTTGAGAATCTCTGTTTTAATGGAAATTAGACCCTGACCCATCATATACCCAAGCATTCATGTATCCATTCTTAATCCACCCTTAACATGACAGACTACTCTCCCTCCTCTGAAATCCCTAAGAGACTAGACATAGAGATGATGGGCCATGTGTTCTGCTCCTGACGTTGTTCCTGACTGTGACATCTGGCCTCTGCTCTCAGGCCACACTAGTATAGCATCACACATGTCAAATGTCTGATCAGCCTCCAATACCCTCCCACAGTCACATGTCTTCATGTGACTTTCTCTCTACATGTGCATGTGTGTTTTTCACCACTTTATTACAAAGTTTGCCTTTATAATGCCAACTGGCTGCAAACAATCATTAGCAAATATTCTGTATCATATCATAGATAACATACTTTGTGATCGGTTGGTTTCTCCATAACAATAAGATCTCAGTAAAAACAATGGAGCCTAAAATTAACTTTATGTGAGAGTGCATGTCTATTTTGTTATATTCTGGCCACTGGACCTGCACATTGTTGATTACATGATAAGGAGTTACTTAATAAATATAGGATAAGTAGCTCATGGTTCACAACTATGGCTTATTCAAAGGACTTTTACAGTGTCCAGAATATTATGTATAGACACATAATATAGTAAGTTGCATTGTTTGTAGCAAGAAAGCATAATTAAATGAGTAAAATATTGGCTCAGAAAGATTTTTTTTTCCTTTCAGCATAACAGAATTCATTGTTTTTGCACCACACCCAGTGCTCCATGCAATACGTGCCCTCCTTAATACCCACCACCTGGTTCCCCCAACCTCCCACCCCCACACCTTCAAAAACCTCAGATTGTTTTTCAGAGTCCATAGTCTCTCATGGTTCACCTCCCCTTCCAATTTCTCTCAACTCCCATCTCCTTTCCATCTCCCTATGTCCTCCATGTTATATGTTATGCTCCACAAGTAAGTGAAACCATATGATACTTGACTCTCTCTGCTTGACTTATTTTGCTCAGCATAATCTCTTCCAGTCCTGTCCATGTTGACACAAAAGTTGGGTATTCCTTTCTGATGGAGGCATAATACTCCATAGGGTATATGGACCACAACTTCCTTATCCATTCATCCATAGGGCATCTTGGTTCTTTCCACAGTTTGGCTACCATGGCCATTGCTACTATAAACATTGGGGTACAGATGGCCCTTCTTTTCACTAAATCTATATCTTTGGGGTTAATACCTAGCAGTGCAATTGCAGGGTCATAGGGAAGTTCTATTTTTAATTTCTTGAGGAATCTCTACACTGTTCTCCAAAGTGGCTGCACCAACTTGCATTCCCACCAACAGTGTAAGAGGGTTCCCTTTTCTCCACATTCTCTCCAACACACGTTGTTTCCTGTCTTGCTAATTTTGGCCATTCTAACTGGTGTCAGGTGGTATCTAAATGTGGTTTTAATGTGAATCTCCCTGATGGCTGGTGATGATGAACATTTTTTCATGTGTCTGTTAGCCATTTGTATGTCTTCATTGGAGAAGTGTCTGTTCATATCTTCTGCCCATTTTTTTGATATGATTATCTGTTTTGTGTGTGTTGAGTTTGAGAAGTTCTTTACAGGTAAAGGATCTGTACTCGAGGAATTACAGAACACTCATGAAAGAAATTGAAAAAGACACAAAAAAATGCAAGACTGTTCCATGCTCTTGGATCGGAAGAATAAACATTGTTAAAATGTCTATACTGCCTAGAGCAATCTATACTTTTAATGACATTCCAATCAAAATTCCACCGGTATTTTTCAAAGAGCTAGAGCAAATAATCCTGAAATTTGTATGGAATCAGAAGAGACCCCGAATTGCTAAGGAAATGTTCAAAAGCAAAAATAAAACTGGCAGCATCACGTTACCTGATTTCAAGCATTACTACAAAGCTGTGATCACCAAGACAGCGTGGTACTAGCATAAAAACATACACATAGACCAGTGGAACAGAGTGGAGAGCCCATATATGGACCCTCAACTCTATGGTCAAATAATCTTTGACAAAACAGGAAAAAATATACAATGGAAAAAAGACAGTATCTTCAATAAATGGTGCTGGAAAAATTGGACAGCTATATGTAGAAGAATGAAACTCGACCATTCTCTTACACTGTGCACAAAGATAAATTCGAAATGGATGAAAGACCTCAACGTGAGACAGGAATCCATCAGAGTCCTAGAGGAGAAAATAGGCAGTAGCCTCTTCGATATCAGCCACAGCAACTTCTTTCAAGATAGGTCTCCAAAGGGGGCGCCTGGGTGGCTCAGTGGGTTAAAGCCTCTACCTTCAGCTCAGGTCATGATCCCAGGGCCCTGGGATCGAGCCCTGCATCGGGCTCTCTGCTTGGCAGGGAGCCTGCTTCCTCCTCTCTCTCTCTCTCTCTGCCTGCTGCTCTCCCTACTTGTGATCTCTGTCAAATAAATAAATAAAATCTTAAAAAAAAAAGATAGGTCTCCAAAGTTTCCAAAGTTTCCAAAAGTGAAAATGAACTTTTGGGACTTCATCAAGATCAAAAGCTTCTGCACAGCCAAGGGAACAGTCAACAAAACAAAGAGGCAACCCACGGAAAGGGAGAAGATATTTGCAAATGACAGTACAGACAAAAGGTTGATATCCTGGATCAGAAAGATTTTTTTTTAAATATTTTATCTATTTGATAGAGAGAAATCACAACTAGGCAGAGAGGCAGGCAGAGAGACAGAGAGGAGGAAAGCAGGCTCCCTGCAGAGCAGAGAGTCTGATGTGGGGCTTGATCCCAGGACACTGGGATCATGACCTGAGCCAAAGGCAGAGGCTTTAACCCACTGAGCCACCCAGGTGCCCCCTGGATCAGAAGGATTTTTAAGATGCCTTGCAATTCTGAAGTTTTAGGATTCTGGGAAATCAGATCCAGATAAAATGGGAATCTGGGCAGGGATATTTGGATTTTGCATAGATTAATTAGGAAGCTCAAATAGGTACACATAAGCAGCACTGATGAACCACCTTTATTAGGGGCTGTATGGGATATATTCCTCATTGCAGGCATAGAGGTCCATACTCACTATTGTTGTTAGAGAACCTGATGAGAAGCAAGGGTCCATCTGTGATCAGAGTCAAAACTCCTGACCTGGACATGTAGTCACAGACTTGGATGAGGCACTGTGGAAACATATATTCTAGAGTTGCTGAGTTAGCACCTTTGGAAATCTATACCTAAAACAAGCACACCAGATAACCCCTATACATGATAGGATTTTGACCACTTGGTAGGTGCAACACAACTGAAATCCTTCATTGAGATGATGAATACCTAAGATTTGGGGTCAGATTGGTCATAGCCAGGTGTGTGTGGTTTGGGATTTATCACCTAACTCTACTGAGACTTCTTTTCTCTTGAGAACAAAGAATATCACTCTAACTTCTTACCCCGGAATCTTTGGACTAATAAGGTAGAGCATATAAAGGAATGTTGCAAATTGGAGACTGTTGCTAATATAACAAGTCCCAGTTTAAGAGTCCCATATGCTTGAGGTAAGCAGGTGACTCTTTGTCCAGAATTTGAGATAAATCTTCAGTTGGTAATGGGATATCTAATGATCAACTAACTTTCATGGCAACAAGGCCACTGTTAAGAAACTTCAGGTGAGCTCCATCATTGCAGCTTAATGTTAGGGCTTTGGGGAAACTGCATTGCTGTGCCAAACAGTGAGTGGACTGCTCCAGAGTAGAACCAGGTTCTGGGATACTGAGTCTATGCCCTCCCTGTATTAATTAAGGCAGAGAGTAAACAATCTTCCTTAGGAAAGCATGAAATATTCCTGCTTTGCTTTGAAAGTCGGGCCAATGACCTCCAAGTTCCCCTCCAGTTTTATACTTTGCCATTTAATGATCCTATAACTAAGCTAACCAGCCACAGAATGAGGCTGTTACTTCATATTACAATTTTCCATAAATACTTAAATGAAAACCTCAGTGCCTCAAGGAACTCTTAAACAGTTATTTAATCTAAATACAAGTTCTACTGAGAATCACTAGGTTATAAGGGACATTGTGTTTTTATAGAGCCAAAAGGGCGGGGGAAGATATTACCCTGAAAAATGTGTAGCTTTCCTTTTAAGTCTTTTTGAAGAAGCTAATGTACCATTTCAAAACCTGAGCCTTTTGCTTCCCCATGACAATTCCTGCCACTGTACTCTGGATAATGGGAGGCCAGAAGTTCCAGCGGCAGAGCACACACCTACCAAAGAAAAGCAAAGTGGCGTCAGGACTGGTGTAACCAGTCTAAATGAAGGTGCAGACAGATTCATCAAGTTCTAGAGCCTGATGATGTTGGAAGTTGTCTTGTCCTGTTGCAGAAGCCACTGGAGCCCAGAGATGAAGAATGATAATGTTTCAGTGACACACCTGGTTGTTCAGTATCTCTGCATGGCTGCCTCTCATGAGAACCATAGAGGGACCCAGTGTGTTTCAAAGTTGACCATAAAGTGAATCTAACAAGTTCAATATTCACCGTTTAGATCACAGCTGAAATGATCTTCACTTTGTTTTGGAAATAAAGCCAATAGATTCAGGAAAAAAAATGTTGGCTGTGTAGGATGTATTAATCTTTCATATGCATCTGAAGCATCGTCTCTAGTAGAGAAATTAAAAAAAAATCTGTGGTTTATTTATTTCTTGATCTGAATATAACAACTAGTAGTGTTCCTGAAGGTGCATTTTATAGTTCACTGAATCTGTGGAATATCCTAAGTGAAAAGTGAAATTTTACAATCAAGTATATTTGGCAGAATTATTAGGGATGTTTTCTTGGAGAGTTTCTCAGAACCTTTAATATGATAATGTACAATAGGTTTTTCCAAGAAGAATAAGGATACTTATCCAGTGCTCTTTGGTTATACAACTTAGAAGATCAATGTTCTTTAGAATACACTTTCTAACTTAGAGAAAAATATCAAGAAAAAAGATCACTGTAATTCACGGGAGATGTGGCAGTGAGTAAACAGAAAGAACATATCTACCATATTTAATAAAACAACTATGTTCAATACTTTAATTCAGGATAATAAAAGAAAATGAAAACCAGAAAATAAACTGGGATTTAAATAATGTTCACTAGAATTTACTAAACCCCAAGTTTTGTGTAATAGTGGAATTTTGAAGGTATTTTGATATATACACAAAGAATAAAAAATAATGGCATTCTTAGAATAGCATTCTTGCTCACAAAGAAAACCAAATTAATTTACTGGAAAACTAGGAATAGAGGAAAACTTCCCTCACTTGATTTTATACACATATGTATAAGTATATATGTGTGTATATGGATATGTACATATCCATATATATAGCAATATATATTTATGGCTAACATCAAATATATTGATGAGAAACTTCACCTAAAATTAGGAACAAAGCAAGGATGTTCCTTCTCACCAATCCTATTAAGCATTGTACTGGAAGTCATAGGTAATACAATAACGAAAGGAAATAAAAGGCATCCAGATTGAGAAGAGATAAATAAAACTGTACTTGTTCCCAGATGACATTATTGTATATATAGGAAATAGAAGAAACAAAAACAAAACAAAATGTCCAAAATTAATAAGTGATTATACAGTTATAGGATACAAAGTTAATTTGCAAAAGTCAATTTTTCTTATGTACTAGAAATTAATAATTGGGCTTTGAAATTAAAAATACAAAAAAAAAATACTATTCCATTTATTAACACCAAAATGTGAAATACTTAGGTATTAGGTAACAACACATATAGAAGATCTGTATGAGGAAATCTACAAAACTCTGATAAAATAGGTAAAAAAAAAAACTTGAATAAATAAAGAGGCATTCTATGTTCATGGTTAGGATGATTCCATATTGTCAACACCTATGTTCTTCTCATCTTGATCTATAGATTCAGTAAGATCCTAACCAAAATCTCAGAAAGTCATTTTGTGCAGACTGACAAACTTATAGAGAAGCAAAATACCCAAAATGTCAACACAATACTGAAGGAGAATAGTTAGAGGACTGACACTACCTAACAACAATAAAGACAATGTGGTATTAGCAGAAGGATAGACAACAGATAAATAGAACATAATAAAAAGCCCAGGAGCAGACCCATACAAAAATAGTCAACTGATTTTGACAAAAGAATAAAGGTAATTAGGTGGAGGAAGAAGTGTTTTCAATGAAAGGTGCTACAACAACTAGACATCCCCACTGGAGGGGGGGGAAAGAAAAACAGACAAAAAAAAAAAAAAAGAGAGAAAGTAAGAAAGAAAGAAAGAGCTGAGATAGAGGGCTTTTAATTTTCCCCAAAATGAACTCAAAATGAATCATCAATAGACCTAAATGGAGAACACACAATTACAAAAGTCCTAACATAGGAGATAAAATCTAAGTGACCTTGGAGTTGGTGCTGACTTCTTAGATACCAAATCCATGAAAGAATAAAATTGATAATTTGGACTCAAAATTAAAAACTGTTGAAGAATATGTGTGGTGAGAGTGAACATCCTTGTCTTGTTCCTGATCTTAAGGGAAAATCTCTCAGCTTTTCCCTATTAAGAATGATATTCGCTGTGGGCTTTCCCTGGATGGTTTTTATGATACTGAGGAATGTTCCCTCAATGCCTACACCCTGAGAAGTTTTAATAAGAGCGGATACTGTACTTTATCAAACGCCTTTTCTCCATCAGTTGAGAGGACCATGTGTTTTTTGTCTCACATTACATGATTTGTGAATGTTGAACCACTCTGGCATCCCAGGGATAAATCCCACCTGGTCATTATTGATAATCCTTTTAAAGTACTGTTGGATCCTATTAGCTAGGATCTTGTTGAGAATTTTGGCATCCATATTAATTAGGGATATTGATCTGTAATTCTCCTTTTTGATGGGTGTTTGCCTTGTTTTGGGATCAGGGTAATGATGGCCTCATAGGAGGAGTTTGGAAGTTTTCCTTCTGTTTCTATTTTTTTGAAACAGCTTCAGAAGAATAGGTATTATTTCTTCTTTGAATGTTTGGTAGAATTCCCCAGGGAATCCATCAGGCTCTGAACTCTTGTTTTTTAGGAGGTTTTTGATCACTGCTTCACTCTTGTTACTGGTTATTAATCTATTTAGGTTATCAATGTCTTTCTGTTTCAGTCTTGGTAGTTTATAGGTGTCCAGAAAGTCATTCATTTCTTCCAGGTTTCTTAATTTATTGGTATACAGTTGATAATAATTTCTAATAATGTTTCTATTTCCTCTGCTTTAGTCATGATCTCTCCCCTTTCATTCATAATTCAAAAAAGGGCAGAAGACATGAAATAGACAATTTTCTAAAGGAGACATACAAATGGCTAACAGACACATGAAAAAATGTTCAACATCATTAACCATCAGCAAAATTCAAATCAAAGCCACATTGAGATAGCACCCTACATCAGTTAGAACAGCAAAAGTTTACAAGGCAAGAAACAACAAATGTTGGAAAGGTTGTGGAGAAAGGGGAACCATCTTACACTGCAGCTGGGAATACAAGTTGGTACATCCACTTTGGAAAACAGTGTAGAAGTTCCTCAAAAAATTAAAAATAGAGCTACCCTATGATCCAGCAATTGCAGTACTGGGTATTTACTCCAAATATTCAAATGTAGTGAAAAAAAATCATACACATCCCAATGTTCATAGCAGCAATGTCTACAATAGCCAAACTGTAGAAGTAACCAAGATGCCCTTCTGGAGATGAATGGATAAAGAAGATGTGGTCCATATATACAATGGAATATTATCAGAAAGTATGATAACAACATTTGCATCAACATGGAAGGAACTGGAGGAGATTAAGCTAAGTGAAATAAGTTAAACAGAGGAAGACAATTATATGGTTTCACTTATATGTGGAACATAAGGAATAGCATGGAGGAGATTAGGAGAAGGAAGTGAAAAATGAAGGGTTGGGGGGATTGTAGTGGGAGAAGGACCATGAGAGACTATGGACTCTAGGAAACAAACTGAGGGTTTTAGAGGAGAGGGAATTGGGGGGTTGGGTGAGTCCTGTGATAGGTATTAAGGGGGTCATTTGTGGAATGGAGTACTGGTTGTTATATACAAACAATGAATCATGAAATATTACCTCAAATGTCTAACATAACATAATAAAAATATTATAAAAATAAAGTGCAGGGGAACCTGGGTGGCTCAGTGGGTTATGCCACTGCCTCTGGCTCAGGTCATGATCTCAGGGTCCTGGGATCAAGCCCCGCATTGGGTTCTCCACTCAGCGGGGATCCTGCTTCCCCCCCTCTCTCTGCTTGTTTCTCTGTCTACTTGTGATCTCTCTCTCGGTGTCAAATAAATAAATAAAACCTTTAAAAAAATAAAGTGCAGAGAAAATTTGAGAAACAAAAACAAAAACAAAGACAACGATGCATTAAAACAGAGTTCAACTGTTCATTTTATCTTATTTTTTATGTTTTTATTAAAATTCCAGTTAGTTAGCATACAGTTTAATATTAGTTTCAGGTGTACAATATAGTGATTCAACACTTCCATACAACATCTATAGTTCATCATAACAAATGCCACTCTTCATCACCTATTTAACATATTCAACTGCTCATTTTAAATCAATGAATTTGACAGCTAGAAGGCCACTGCTGAAAAACCATAGAAGGATAAATCTTTAAAAATGGGTATGAATGCAGAGAATATTTACTTAGCTCAAGATGAAGTTAGTTGCCCAAGATTAGAAATTTGAAGTTTTATTTAAAATCTACATCTAACATACCACCCTCACTCCCATGCACTTGTCTTTTGGAACTTGCTCCTGAAATGTCTTACGTTAGCAAATGGGGTTTGAATCATAAGTTTGAGAAGAGGGATGTTCTGGTGGTGATGAAAGTTTGGAGAGAGATCAGAGATGGACATGGATGCAACAGTGTCACTATTGATCTATTGTTTTCAACTATTTATTTTTAATAAATACAATGTAGTGAATCCAAAAGAAAATTAAAAACTCCAATTTAGCTGTTTGACTTCTTTTTTTTTTTTTTTTTTCTGGGATATGAATGAATTTGTAAGAATTGATTCTGGCTTAGGTTTCAATTTGCTTAGGTAGACTACCAAGACATTAGAACTATTTTCCAAGTAAGAGAAACACTTAAGCTAGGGTGAACAGGTAATTTCCTAGCTTTGCTTCTGCTCTTTGAAAGCCTTTCCCTCACTCCTGTCAAAGATGCATTCTTTATCATTTTCAGTTTGGTGCTGCCATATTTGAATCAATATTGTCTCAAATAAACTCTTGAAAGTAATAAAAAATATTTTAAAACTCCTGCTCTGTGAAATAGATTGCTAAGATGATGAAAAGACAAACCACTACCTGGGAGGAAATATATACAAAAAAACATCTGATAAAGGACTGGTACTCAAACATACAAACAACTCTTAAAACTCAATAATAAAACAAACAACTCAGTTATGGAATGGGCAAGCGATCTGGACAGACACTTCACTGAAGAAGATAACCACACAGCAAATAAACACATGGAGAGATGCTCAACATCAGCTGTCATTAGAAAATTGCAAATTAAAATGATAATTCTATATTACTGCACACCTATCACATAGCTAAAATCCAAAATACTCCAACTCCAAATACTGACAAGAATGTGAAACAATAATAACTTTGATTCATTACTCATGGGAATGCAAAATGGTATAGACATTTTGGAAGATAGTTTGTCAGATTCCTAGAAAACTAAAGATACTCTTACCATATGATCCAGAAGTTGAACTTATTGGAAATTACCCAATTAAGATGAAAAGAAAAAGAAAAAAGAAAAGCAACAACAAAAACAACAGAGAAAAATATTCGGGTCTACAGAAAGCACAAATGTTTATAGGGGCTCTATTCATTGCCAAAAAATGGAATCAACCAAAATAACCTTCAATAGGTAAAGTGATAAACAAACTGTGGTATATCTCAGGAATGGGATATTACTCAATGATAAAAATAAATAAGCTAGCAAGCCAGGAAAATACATGGAGCAAACATAAATGGAAGGAGTGAGAGAAACTAATCTGAAAATGTAGCATACTGATTCATCATTCCAAATATATGACATTTTGAAAAAGGCAAAACCAGGCTTTGGGGGAGTGAGGAAGGGATGAATGGGTGGAGAATAGGTGACTTTTAGTGCAGTAAAACTATTCTATGCGATATTGTAACTGTGGATATGTAGCATCATTCATTCTTCAAATCCTATAGAACGTGCAAGATACAAGGTAGACTATGAAGTTTACTTAAAGATAATATATCAATAGTGGCTTGTTGACTGTACAAATGTACCACACTAGGGGCACCTGGGTGGCTCAGTGGGTTAAAGCCTCTGCCTTTGGCTCAGGTCATGATCTCAGGGCTTTGGGATGGAGTCCCGCATTGGGCTATCTGCTCTGCAGGGATCCTGCTTCCCCTCCCTCTCTGCCTGCCCCTCTGCCTGCTTTTGATCTCTCTCTGTCAAATAAATAAATAAAATCTTTTAAAAAAATGTACCACACTAATGCAAGATGTTGATAATGAAAATCATGTGTTGGAGGTGACAGGATGTATGGGATCTCTGTACTTTCTACTTATTTTTTGTCAACCTAAAACCACTCTGAAAAGGTCTATTAATTAAACACATACAAAGAAAAATTATTAAAAATCACTGAGATGCGGAAGTGAGTAAACAACACTTTTCATCATATGTAATAGGTTGTATTTAGTACTTCAATCAAAGGGGATAAAAACCAGAAAATAACTGGTAACTTAAATAAGTTGCTAGAGTTTATCAAGTCCTAAGTTTTGTGTAATGGATTTTGGGGGCATTTTCACACATACAGAATTATAGAAATAATGAAAATTCATAGAATGGTTTGCCTGCTTACAAAGAAAAAAAGATTAATTCAAATGGTTAAGTATTCTGACAAATATGTTCCCAGCATAGCGCTAACAAAGTGACAGGAAGTTTGTGGTCTGTGCTAAAAATGGAATACAAAATGGATATTATAAAAATACAGAGAACTGAGAATGCATTGCAGTCTGAAATATGCAGGATGGGACTGAAGTTTGAGCTAATACTAAAACAAACAAACAAAAAAGAAAATGTGATAGGAAAATAAAAGAATTATAGGCAAAAACAGGGAAGGGCCATACCAGAGAGGTAAGAAGAAATATGACATGTAAAGAAGTGTGGAAATACATACCTCTTGGTTCTATATCAGAAACATGGAGAGTTCTTGCCAAAAAAGGCAATACTTCCAAGGAGCTCTCAATGTTGTTTCATTGTAATGAGCCAAGGAAGACCACTAGATAGAGTAGAAGCAAGAGTGATCTAGAGAAAGCAGAAATGGGTGGTTTAACAGTTCTTTCCCAGCTGTCAAATGTGAGAGTGCATGTGGTCACAGGACAGCGAGTCAAAGGAAGTTGGGACTTCAAGGGAGACTTTAAACTTTTCAATGTAGCCATCCCCTGAAGTTTTAACCACAGAAATAATAGCCAAAGGGTGCTTCTTAGTAAATTTTATGATGTAGCTTGAAGGATATTTCCTAAGAACAAAATGAATATACATAAATGTTAGGATATTACAGCAAATTCTTTTATTTTTATTTGTTTATTTTCAGCTTAACAGTATTCATTGTTTCTGCACCACACCCAGTGCTCCATGCAATACATGCCCTTTCTATTACCCACCACCTGCTTTCCCAACCTCCCACCCCGCACCGCTTCAAAACCCTCAGGTTTGTTTTCAGAGTCCATAGTCTCTCATGGTTCATCTCCCCCTTCCAATTGCTCTCAACTCCCTTCTCCTCTCCACCTACCCATGTCCTCCATGCTTTTTGTTATGCTCCATAAATAAGTGAAACCATATGATACTTGACTCTCTCTGCTTGACTTATTTTGCTCAGCATAATCTCTTCCAGTCCCATCCATGTTGCTACAAAAGTTGGGTATTCATACTTTCTGATGGAGACATAATACTCCCTAGTATATATGGACCACATCTTCCTTAGCCATTCATCCATTGAAGAGCATCTTGGTTCTTTCCACAGTTTGGCGACCGTGGCCATTGCTGCTATAAACATTGGGGTACAGATGGCTCTTTTCACTACATTTGTATCTTTGGGGTAAACACCCAGCAGTGCAATTGCAGGGTCATAGGGAAGCTTTATTTTTAATTTCTTAAGGAATCTCCACACTGTTCTCCAAAGTGGCTGCACCAACTTGCATTCCCACCAACAGTGTAAGAGGGTTCCCATTTCTCCACAACCTCTCCAACACACGTTGTTTCCTGTCTTGCTAATTTTGGCCATTCTAACTGGTGTAAGGTGGTCTCTCAATGTGGTTTTAATTTGAATCTCCCTGATGGCTAGTGATGATGAGCATTTTTTCATCTGTCTGATAGCCATTTGTATGTCTTCATTGGAGAAGTGTCTGTTCATATCTTCTGCCCATTTTTTGATATGATTATCTGTTTTGTGTGTGTTGAGTTTGAGGAGTTCTTTTTAAATCCTGGATATCAACCTTTTGTCTGTACTGTCATTTGCAAATATCTTCTCCCATTCCGTGGGTTGCCTCTTTGTTTTGTTGACTGTTTCCTTTGCTGTGCAGAAGCTTTTGATCTTGATGAAGTCCCAAAAGTTCATTTTCGCTTTTGTTTCCTTGGCCTTTGGAGACATATCTTGAAAGAAGTTGCTGTGGCTGATATCGAAGAGGTTACTGCCTATGTTCTCCTCTAGGATTCTGATAGATTCCTGTCTCACGTTGAGGTCTTTTATCCATTTTGAGTTTATCTTTGTGTACGGTGTAAGAGAATGGTCGAGTTTCATTCTTCTACATATTGCTGTCCAGTTTTCCCAGCACCATTTATTGAAGAGACTGTCTTTTTTCCATTGAATATGTTTTTCTGTTTTGTTGAAGATTATTTCACAATAGAGTTGAGGGTCCATATCTGGGCTCTCCACTCGGTTCCACTGGTCTATGTGTCTGTTTTTATCTATGTGATCTTGGTGATCACAGCTTTGTAGTACAGCTTGAAATCAGGTAATGTGATACCACCAGTTTTGTTTTTGTTTTTCAACATTTCCTTAGCAATTCGGGGTCTCTTCTGATTCCATACAAATTTTAGGATTATTTGCTCCAGCTCTTTGAAAAATACCGGTGGAATTTTGATCAGAATGGCATTAAAAGTATAGATTGCTCTAGGCAGTCTAGACATTTTAACAATGTTTATTCTTCCAATCCAAGAACATTGAATGGTCTTCCATCTTTTTCTTTCATGAGTGATCTGTAGTTCCTCGAGTACAGATCCTTTACCTCTTTGGTTAGGTTTATTCCCAGGTATCTTATGGTTCTTGGTGAATGGGATCGATTCTCTAATTTCCCTTTCTGTATTTTCATTGTTAGTGTATAAAAAAGCCACTGATTTCTGTACATTGACTTTGTATCCTGCCATGTTACTGAATTGCTGTATGAGTTCTAGAAGTTTAGGGGTGGATTCTTTGGGGTTTTCCATATAAAGAATCATGTCATCTGCAAAGAGAAAGAGTTTGACTTCTTCTTTCCCAATTTGGATACCTTTTATTTCTCTTTGTTGTCTGATTGCTGTTGCTAGGACTTCTAATATTATGTTGAACAAGAGTGGTGAGAGTGGGCATCCTTGTCGTGTTCCTGATCTCAATGGGAAGGCTGAAAGCTTTTTCCCATTGAGGATGATAACAGCAAATTCTTTTATTTGGTAGTGTAAAAAGACTTGAATAGCACTGCTGTTTTCATGGAAACTAATGGTGGTGGCCATTTTTTAAGAGCTCTAATAAAATATAATCCACATACCATAAAATTTGTCCAATTAAAATACACAAGTCAGTGATTTTTTTTTTTACACTATATCCATAGAGTTGTGCAAATATCACAGAAATATAATTCGGGAACATTTTTATCACCTCCAAAAGAAATCATGTGCTATCAGTAGCCATTGTTCTTCACTCCAACCCCCAATCTAGGCAACTTCTAATCTACAGCATTTTATTCCGTTTAATTGCCAAATAATATCCACCTGTGAGGACATACCACATTTTTAACCACTTCTTAATTTGATGCACGTTTATTTCCAGTTTTATCTATTATAAATAGTGCTGTGATAAACATTCACTACAAGTTTTAGTGTGAATATATGTTTTCATTTCTTGGTATATACCAAGGAGAAAAATTTCTGGGTAATGTAGTTAATCTACATTTAACTTTTGGAAGTTAGACTGCTTTCTGAGAGGCTGCATTATAGGATCTTTTCCTGGAATGTATGAGTTCTGATTTATCTAAATCCTTGACAGCAATTGTTATTGATCTTCATTGGATTACTGTAGATTTTGTATCTACAATATCATATCATATGTAAGTAGAATATTTTTTACTTTCTCCTATCCAATTGGATTTTTTTTTTTTTCCTTCCTGGCTAAAGTACCCAGGACAAAGTTAAATAAGAGTCAAGAGCAAAATTCTTTATGTTTTCCTTGATCATAAATAGAAAGTATTCAGCATTTCACTATTAAATATGATGTTGGATGTGGGTTTTTATAGGTGCCCTTTATCAGTTTGAGGAAGTTTCCTTCTTTTCCTAGATTTTTGTCATGAAAAGATGTAGGATATTGTTATAATTGTTCTGCATCTACTGAGATGGTCATTTTTAAATTATTTTGTTTTATTTACATTGTGTATAATATTAATTGACTTTTGGATGACAAATCAGCCATGCATACCTGGGAAGAATTTCGCTTGGTCATGTCACCTAAACATGTTTGTATGTTGCTGGTTTGTTAAATTTTTTTAAACATTTTATTTGTTTATTTGACATACAGAGATCACAAGTAGGCAGAGAGGCAGGCAGCGAAAGAGGAAGAGAAGAAGGCTCCCTGCTGAGCAGAGAGCCCTATGAGAGGCTCATTCCCAGGACCCTGAGATCATGACCTGAGCTGAAGGCAGAGGCTTTAACCCACTGAGACCCAGGTGCCCCTGGTTTGTTAAATTTTTAAAAAGAATAGCCATAAGAAATATTTCTCTGTAGGAACGTTTTTGTTAAAATTTAGAAATTTGATTTTAATTTAATTGTCATATAAAAGAGGCAGTAGGAGACATGTTTCAAACACTATCATACCACTATAACAAAAACAAACAAACAAAAAACGAACTGATTAACAAGGAGGAAAACTATGACTATGCCTTTTTAAAATTAGTATAATTGTATATTCACATGCCATTTTTTTTTTTTTTACATTTTTGGTAACTTTTATTTAGATAAGATTTCAAACTTATGGAATAGTTACAGGAATAGTACAAGGAATTCCCATATAGCTTTTACTCAACGTTGTTTACATTGTATGTGCATATACAGAGAAAATTTTTTTTCGTATCACTTTTACTTTATTTTTTAAATTTCTTTTTTTAATTTATTTTTATTTATTTATTTTCAGCATAACAGTATTCATTCCTTTTGCACCACACCCAGTGCTCCATGCAATACGTGCCCTCCCTATTACCCACCACCTGGTTCCCCCAACTTCCCACCCCCAACCCCTTCAAAACCCTCAGGTTGTTTTTCAGAGTCCATAGTCTCTCATGGTTCATCTCCCCCTTCCAATTTCCCTCAACTCCCTTCTCCTCTCCATCTCCCCATGTCCTCCATGTTATTTGTTATGCTCCACAAATAAATGAAACCATATGATACTTGACTCTCTCTGCTTGACTTATTTCGCTCAGCATAATCTCTTCCAGTCCTGTACATGTTGCTACAAAAATTGGGTATTCATCCTTCCTGATGGAGGCATAATACTCCCTAGTGTATATGTACCACATCACATCTTCCTTATCCATTCATCCATTGAAGGGCATCTTCGTTCTTTCCACAGTTTGGTGACTGTGGCCTTTGCTGCTAAAAACATTGGGGTACAGATGGCCCTTCTTTTCACTACATCTGTATCTTTGGGTAAATACCCAGCAGTGCAATTGCAGGGTCATGGGGAAGCTCTATTTTTAATTTCTTAAGGAATCTCCACACTGTTCCCCAAAGCGGCTGCACCAACTTGCATTCCCACCAACAGTGTAAGAGGGTTCCCCTTTCTCCACAACCTCTCCAACACACGTTGTTTTCTGTCTTGCTAATTTTGGCCATTCTAACTGGTGTAAGGTGGTATGTCAATGTGGTTTTAATTTGAATCTCCCTGACGGCTAGTGATGATGAACATTTTTTCATGTGTCTGATAGCCATTTGTATATCTTCATTGGAGAAGTGTCTGTTCATGTCTTCTGCCTATTTTTTGACATGATTGTCTGTTTTGTGTGTGTTGAGTTTGAGAAGTTCTTTTTAGATCCTGGATATCAACCTTTTGTATGTACTGTACAATTATTTTAAGAAATAATTGCAGGGAGATTCCTTATAAACTGTGTCCAGATTGTCCTAAAAACAAAATTTTGCATAACACTAGTATAATAACACGACCAAGATATTTACATTGATATAATTCACTGATATTATTCAGATTTCCCAGTCTTACTGCACTTGTGTGTGTATGTATGTAAGTGTATGTGTATTTGTGTGTGTGTGTATTAAGTACTCTAGTTTTAAACCCTATATATGTTTGTATATCCATTAATATAGCCAAGATACTGAAGGGTTGCAATATACAATGGTCCCTCTTCTTGCAGTTTTATAAACACACCTACCTCTGTCCCCATCCCTAAGCTGTGACAATCAATAATTTATCTTCCCTTCTAAAGAGCTTGTCATTTCAAAAGTATATAAATTTTTATGATACCTCATCTGTCCTTTGGGAATTTTTTTTTAACTCAGCACATTCCATTGGATATTAGTTGATGTTATTCAATGTTATTTATAGTAACTTTTAACTGATGAGTAGTAATCCATATAATGTGTGTATTACAGTTTGTGTGAATATTTACATGTTTAAAGACATCTGAGCTACTTCTAGGTTTTGGCTATTAAAAATAAAGCTGCAATGAACATTTATGTGCAGCTTTTTTGTGGGAATATAAGATTTAATTTCTCTGGGACACATGCCCAGTAATATAATTGCTTGGTTATATGGTAATTTTGCAATCTTTTTAGAAAATTATCAAACTACATTATTCAGTTGTATGATTCTATCATCAATACATGAGTGATATACTTTTTCTGTTTTTTTTTCCAAAATTTGATGCTGTCATTGTTTTTTTAATTTCATTTTATTTTGTCATTTTATCATTTTGTTTTATTATTTTATTTTTTAGTTTCTACTTTAATTCCAGTTAATTACAATGTTATATTAGTTTCTGGTATACGATGTAGTGATTCAGCACTTCCATACATCACCCAGTGCTCAGTGCTCGCCATAACAATGCACTCCTTAATACCTATCATCTGTTTCACCCATCCCCACAACCACCTGCCCTCTGGTAACCATCAGTTTGTTCTGATAGATATAGAAACATGTCTTTACCCATTCATCTATGGGTGGACATTTGGGTTGCTTCCATAATTTGGTTAATATAAATGATGCTGCTATAAACAGAGGGGTGCATGTATATTTTGAATTAGTGTTTTTGTATTTTGGGGGTAAATATCTGGGAGTATGATAACTGGATTGTAGAGTAGTTCTATTTTTAACTTTTGGAAGAACCTCCGTACTGTTCTCCAGAGTGGCTGCATCAGTTTGCATTCCCAAAAATGTAAGAGGGTTCTGTTTCTCCACATCCTCACAAACACCTATTATTTCTTATGTTGTTGATTAGCCATTCTGAGAGGTTTAAGGTGATATCTCATTGTAGTTTTGATTTGCATTCCCTTGATGTTGAGTGATGTTGAGCATCTTTCCTTGTATCTATTGGCCATCTCTATATCTTCTTTGGAGAAGTGTGTATTCATGTCTTCTGCCCATTTGTAATCAGATTATTTGTGTTTTCGGTGCTGAGTTGGGAAGTTTTTGTTTTGTTTTTTTTTAATTTTTGGATATTAACCCTTTACTTAATTATGTCATTTTCAAATACCTTCTCTTATTCCATGAGTTGCCTTTTAGGTTTGTTGATTGTTTCCTTACTATGCAGAAGTTTTTTATTTCTGATGAAGGTCCCAATAGTTTATTTTTGCTTTTGTTTCCCTTGCCTCAGGAGACATATCTAGAAAAATGTTGTCACAGCTGATGTTATGTGTGTGCTCTCTTCTAGGATTTCCATAGTTTCAGGTCTCACATTTAGTTCCTTAATTCATTTTGAGTTTATTTTTGTGTATGGTGTAAGAAAGTAGTCCAGTTTCATTATTTTGCATGTTGCTGTCCAGTTTTTCCAACACCATTTATTGGAGAGACTACTTTTTTCTCATTGGGTATTCTTTCCTGCTTTGTCAAAGATTAATTGACCATATAGTTGGGGGTTTATTTCTTTTTTTTTTTTTAATGTTCCATTAATCTTTGTAGCTATTTTTTTTGCCAGTATTATATTGTTTTAATTGCCACAGTTTTTTAATATAACTTGAAGACTGGAATTATAAAACCTCCAGCTTTGATTTTCTTTTTCAAATTTGCTTTGACTATTTGGGGTCTCTTGTGGTTCCATATTAATTTTAAGATTGTTCTAGCTCTGTGAAAAATGCTATTGGATTTTGATAGGGATTGCATTGAATATGTAGATTACTTGGATAGTATACACATTTTAGCAATATTTATTATTCTAATCCTTGAGCATGGAATATCTTTCCATTTGTTTTGTGTCATCTTCAATTTCTGTGATCAGTATTTAATAGTTTTCAGAGTACAGGTCTTTGCACCTCTTTGGTTAGATTTAATCCTATATATCTTATTATTCTGACTGCAATTATAAATGGAATTGCTTTCTTAATTTCTCTTTTCTTCATTATTGGTGTATAGAAGTGCAACAGATTTCTGTACATTGATTTAGTATCCTGTGACTTTACTGAATTCACTTATCAGCTCTAGTAGTTTTTTGGTGAAGTCTTTTGGGTTTTCTATATACAGTATCTTGTCATCCACAAATAGTGAAAATTTTACATCTTCTTTACTGACTTGGAAGCATTTTATTTTTATTGTCTGATTGCTATGGCTAGGACTTCCAGCACATGTTGAATAAAAGTGGTGAAAGGGGACATCCTTATATTATTCCTGAACTTTACGGGGAAGCTCTCAGTTTTTCTCAGTGAGTATGATGTTGGCTGTGGGTTTTTCACATGTGGCCTTTCTTATGGTTGAGATATGTTCTCTCTAAAACTACTTTGTTGAGGGTTGTTATCATGAATGGATGTTGCATTTTGTCAAATGCTTTTTTTTTTTGCAACTATTGAAATAATCATATGATTTTTTATCCTTTCTCTTATTGATATATCACAATGATTTGTGAATATTACATCTCAGTGATAAATCCCACTTGATCTTAGTGAATAATGTCTTTTAATGTATTGTTAGATTCAGTTTGCTACTATTTTGTTGGAGATTTTTGCATCTATTTTCATTAGAGTGTTGTCTTTACCTGGTTTTTGTATCAGAGTGACACTGGCCCCATAGAATGAGTTTGGAAGTTTCTCTTCTTCTTCTTCTTCTTCTTCTTCTTCTTCTTCTTCTTCTTCTTCTTCTTCTTCTTCTTCTTCTTCTTCTTCTGTATTTTGACTAGACTAGAATAGGTATTAACTCTTCTTTAATGTTTCATAAAATTCATCTGTGAAGCCATTTGGTCCAGGACTTTTGTTCTTTGGGAGTTTTTGATTACCGATTCAATTTCCTTGATGATGTGAGGTGATACTGACTTGCAGGTTTGATTTCCATTTCCTTGATGATTAGTGATATTGAGCATCACTTCATGTACCCGTTGGGAATTTTTATTTCTTTTCTGGGGAAAAAAAAAGTCTATTTGGGTCCTCTGCTCCCTTTGAAATTTAAAATTAAAATTTAATATTACTGCTACCACTACTACTACTTTTTGCTATTGAATTGTATGAGTTTCTTATATTTTGTGGATATTAAGACCTTATCAGATAGGGTTTGCTCTCATTTCTTGCATTTCATGAGTTGCCTGTTTTGCTGATTATTTCTTTTGCTATTCAGTGGCTTTTAAGTGGTGTAGTCTATTCATTAATTTTTATTTTTGCTGTCATACGCCCCAAAAATTGTGTCTAAAATGAAAGTCAAGGAGATTTTTCTCTATCTTTTTTTTCCCCCAGAATTTCTACAGTTTCAGGTCTCACATTTAAGTTCTTGACCCAATTCTAGTTAACTTTTGTGAATGGTGTAAAGCGGGATTCAGTATCATTCTTTTGCTTATGAATATCTAATTTTCTCAATACTACTTTTTCTTAAAGATTTTATTTATTTATTTGACAGGCAGCGATCACAAGTAGGCAGAGAGAGAGGAGGAAGCAGGCTCCTTGCTGAGCAGAGAGCCCAATGCAGAGCTCAATCCCAGGACCCTTGATAGTTTTTATGATGAAAGGGGATGGATTTTATCAAGTGCTTCTTCTACATCTATTGAGAGAATCATGTACTTTATATCTTTCATTCTGTTAATGTTGTGTATCACATTTATTGTTTTGTTATTGAACCATTCTTGCATCCCAGGGATAAATCCCACTTGATCACAGTGTATGATCTTTTTAATGAGTTGCTGAGTTTGGTTTATAGCATTTTGTTGAGAATTCTGGCATCTGTGTTTTAGAGATATTGGCCTGTAGTACCCCACCTCCTTATACTATCCCTATCTGGTTTTGATATCAGGATGATGCTGTTCTCATAGTATTAGTTTAAGAGTTTTCCTCCCTCTCTAATTATTTGGAGATTGACATTAATTCTGTAGATGTTCAGAATTCACCAGTGAAACAGTCTGAGTCTGGACTTTTCTTTGTCCAAAATCTTTTTAATTATTAATTCAATTTCCTTAGTTGTTATTGGTCTGTTCAGATATGTTGTTTCTTCGTGATTTAGTCTTTGTGGGTTTTATTGTCTTGTTTTCAAAATGTGTCCAGTTCTTCTAGGTTTTCCAACTTATTGGTGTATAATTGTTCATAGACTTGTATGATAATTTGTTTTTTTTTTTGTAAATTACAGGTGCATTACAGTTAAAATGTATCATTTTCATTTATAATTTTATTTATTTGAATCTTTAATATTTTTTGGTGCATCTAGCTAAAAGTTTGTCTTTTTTATCTTTTCAAAAAAGCAACTCTTCAGTTTTTTTTTAATCTATTGTGTTTCTAGTCTTTATTTCATTTATTTCTACTCCAGTATTTAATATTTTCTCCTTCTGTTAACCTTGGACTTAACTTCATCTTCTTTTTCTAATCCCTTGAAGTGTAATGTTAGGTTGTTAATTGAGATTTTTTTTCAGAACTGCTTTTGCTGCATTCTGTAAGTTTTGTTTATGCTGTGTTTGCATTTTTGTTTGTCTCAAGAACTTTTTCCATTTCCTTTCTATTTCTTCTTTGACCCAGTGGTTGTTCAGAAATATGTTGTTTAATTTTCACATATTTCTGAATTTTAAAATTTTCTTCCTATTATGGATTTCTATTTTCATATTGTTGCAAGATACTATATGATTTCAATCTTGCTAAATATGGTAATGCTTGCTCTGTGGTCCAATACATGATCTATACTGGAGAATGTTCCCTGTACACCTGAAAAGAATGTGTATTCTGGTCCTTTTGCATGGTCTGTTCTGTGTATGTCTGTTAGGTTCATTTGGTGCATAACATTATTCAGACTTGCAGTTTTCTTTCTGAATGATGTATCTAACATTGAAAGTGGGATATTGAGATTCTCTACTATTATTGTATTGCTTTCTATTTCTTCCTTCAGTTCTATTAATATTTACTTTAAATATTTAAAGTAAATATTTGTTTTAAATATTACTCTATTCAGTGCATCTGTATTTATAATTTCTTCATTCTCTTGATGAATTGACCCCATCATAGTGACAGTCTGTGTCTCTTGTGATCAATTTTGATTGAAATTCAATTTTATCTGCTACAAATATAGAAATATAGCCACTGTTTCTGTCCTTTGATTAACATTTCATGGAATATATTTTTCAACATCTTCATTTCAACTTATATGTGTATTTTAAGTGAAAATAGATTTCTTATGGAGAGCATGTTGCTGGATCCTTTTTTTTTTAAAGATTTATTTATTTATTTATTTGACAGACAGAAATCACAGGTAGGCAGAAAGGCAGGCAGAGAGAGAAAGGGAAGCAGGCTCCCTGCTGATCTGAGAGTCCAATGCAGGGTTTTGTCCAAGGACCCTGGGATCACGACCTGAGCCAAAGGCAGAGGCTTTAACCCACTGGGCCACCCAGGTGCCCACTGGATCATTTGATAAAAGAAAAAAATCTATTTAGCCACTTTGTGTCTTTTAACTAGATAATACAGTTGATTTACATATAAAATTATATGTCGTTTAATATATAATAGTTATAGGTGGACAAGGACACACGATTATTTTGTTGTTTTCTGACTTTTTTTTTTTTTTAAGTTTCCTTCTTCTCTTTCTCTCTTCCTTTGTGGTTTTTTTTTTTTTTTTTTTGGTAGTGGTATATCTTAATTCCTTTCTCTTTAACTTTAAAATACCTGTAATAGGTATTTTTTTCCTTTGTGGTTGCCATGAGGCTAGCCTAAAACATCTCACAGATAAAACAGTTTATGCTAAGCTTATAACAATTTCCTTCTATTATATGTAAAAACTCAAGTTTTATTTATGCTCCTCTCTAAATTGTCTGCTATCAATATCATACTTTACATCTTTTTATATTCTCAACCATCAACAAAATATTGTAACTATAGTAGCTTTAACATGCAATTTTAACTTATACTAGAGATAAAATGATTGACCTGTCACTATTACAGTATTAGAGTACTGTGATTTTTATTTATATTTACCTTTATCAATGAGTTTTCTATTTTATTTCTTTTCATGTTATTACTGAGCATCCTTTCATTTCAACTTGAAGAATTCCTTAAGTATTTCTTGCAAGGCAGTTATATGGTTATAAAATACTTCAGCTCTTGCTTTGTCTGAGAATGTCTTTTTCTCTCCTTCAGTTTTGAAGGATAGTAAATTCTTGGTCTTAATAATTTGAGTCTTTTTTCTTCTTTATTGGTCAATCTAATTAAAGGTTTGTGAATGTTATAGCTCTTTATAGTTTATTAACTTTTTATTTCAAGTTAGAAAACACATTTTATATGATATCAATTTTTACATTTATCGATTCTTTTTTTGTGGTAAGTGATATGGGCTATCCTGGAAGATGCTCCATGTGTGCTTAGAAGGATATGCATTCCACTGCTATTGAATGGAGTGTTCCGTAGATGTGTAATAGGTCTATTTAGTTTATAATACTGTACAAATCTTTTGTACCCTTGCTGATCTTCTCCCTAATCATTGTTCTGCCATTATCTATTCTTTTTTTTAAATTTTTATTTGTTTATTTACAGCATAACAGTGTTCATTGTTTTGGCATCGCATCCAGTGCTCCATGCAGTATGTGCCCTCCCTATTACCCACCACCTGGTTCCTCAACCTCCCACCCCCCCCCCCACCCCCCTGCCGCCCCTTCATAACCCTCTGGTTGTTTTTCAGAGTCCATAGTCTCTCATGGTTCATCTCCCCTTCCAGTTTCCCTCAACTCCCTCTCCTCTCCATCACGCCATTATCTATTCTAATCATTAACAAGTCTCATGCTGAAGTCTCTGAGTATTACTGTTGAGTTATTTATCTCTGAGTATTACTGTTGTGTCTATTTTTCCCTTTGATTTCGTCAGTTTTGTGGACTCTGTTGTTGAATGCACATACATTTTTCCCAGTTTCATTGAGGAAAAATTGACATATGTCACTGTAAATTCATCTTACAATATCATGGTTTGTTTTATATATATTGTGAAATGATCATGCAATAACTTTAGCTATAGTCATCATTTCATATGGGTACAATAAAAAGAAAACAAGAAAGAAAAGAAAGAAAATTCTCCTTGTGATGTAACTCTTGGTGTTTACTCTCTTAATAAGTGTCCTATATATCATACAGTAGTGTTAACTATAGTCATAATGTTTTACATTATATCCCTAGTACTCATTTAACTTATAACTGGAAATTTGTAACTTTTGACTACTTTTCTCCAATTTCACTTCTCCCTACCCTCCACCTATCAAAAGCACATGTCCAATCTCTTTTTCTATGAGTTTTTGTTTGTTTGTTTGTTTGTTTGTTTGTTTTAATTCACATATATGTGAGATCATACAGCATTTGTATTTCTCATTTTGGTTATTTCAGTTCATATAATACTTCCAGTGTCCATCCATTTTATTGTAATTGATGGGTATATATATATATATGCTATAAATGTGGGGACACATATCTTTTACAGCTAGGGTTTTCATTACTTTTGATATATTACCAGAAGTGTTATTGCTAACTCATATGGTAGTGCTATTTTTAATTTTTTGAAGATCCTCTATATGGCTTTCCATAGAGTTTCACTTAGTTATAATCCCATCAAGAGTGTAAAAGTTTCCTCTTTCTCCACATTCATGCCAGCATTTGTTATTTCTTGTCTTTTTGGTATTAATGATTTTAGCAAGTCTGAAATGATATTTTATTGTGGTTTTACTTTGCATTTCCCTAATAGCTAGTGATATTGAGCATTTTTTATATACCTGTTGGCTTTTCATATATCTTCTTTGGAGAAATGTATATGCAGGTAATTTGCCCATTTTTAAAATAGGTTATATGGGTTTTTCTGTTTTTCTTTGTTTGTTTGTTTTTGTTTGTTATTGCTATTGAGTTATATGAGATCTTTATATAAGTTGTATATTAACCCCTTATCAGATACATGGTTTACAATTTTTTTTCCATTCTGCACGTTGTTTTCTCACCTTGTTGATGATTTATTTTGCTGTACAGAAACTTTATGACTTAATGTAGTCCCACTTGTTATTTTTTTTTAATTTTGTTGCTTATGTTTGAGATGACATATCAAAAAGTAATTACCAAGGTCCATGTCAAGGAAATTTGCTCCTCTGCTTTTATCTAAGAGTTTCATGGTTTCAGGTGTTACATTTAAGTCTTATACATTCCAAGTTAATTTTTGTGAGTAGTGTAAGATGGGGTTAAATTTCATTCTTTAAATGTGATAATTCAATTATCCTCACACCATTTACTGAAGAGACTATCTTTTCTCCATTGAATAGAAATGGCTTTCATGTCAAATATTAGAAGAAACTATATGTCACTGTTTATTTTTAGGATCTCAATTCTATTTCATTATTTGTCTGTTTTTATGGTATTACAACACTGTTTGTACTATAGCTTTATGGTATAGCTTGAAACCAAGAAATGTGATGCATACTTTTTTCCTTCTTTTTCCTTCCTCTTTTTCTCCTTTTTTTTCCAGGATTTCATTGGCTATTCCATTTTTTTGTGTGTTGTCTTATATAGATTTTAGAAGTATTTTTTGACGTCTGTAAAAAAGTGCCATTCAAATCTTGAAAGGGATTGTGTTGAATCTATAAATGGCTTTTGGAGTATTGATATTTTAATGATATTATCAAAGCATATGTCTTTATAATTTTTCTCTTCCTGATATAATTATTATCATGTATTGTCCTTCTTTACATGGAGTAATTTTTTTGTTGTTATATATATATATATATATATATATACATATATATATCTTTTTTTTATAGACATATAAGGCATTATTAGCTCCAAGGGTACATGTCTGTGAATCACCAGGTTTACACACTTCACAGCACTCACCATAGCACATACCCTCTCCAATGTCCATAACCCCAACACCCTCTCCCCACCCCCCCTCCCCCCAACAGCCCTAAGTTTATTTTGTGACATTAAGAGTCTCTTATGGTTTGTCTCCCTCCCGAACCCTTCTTGTTTCATTTGTTCTTTGCCTATCCCCCAAATCCCCCACATTCCATCTCCACTTCCTCATATCAGGGAGATCATATGATAGCTGTCTTTCTCCAATAGACTTATTTCGCTAAGCATCATACCCTCTAGAACCATCCACATCATCACAAATGGCAAGATTTCTTTTCTTTTGAGGGCTGCATAGTATTCCATTGTAGATATATACCACTCTTCTTTATCCATTCATCTGTTGGTGGACATCCAGGGTCGTTCCATAATTTGCCTATTGTGGATATTGCTGCTATAAAAATCCGGGTGCACGTGCCCCTTCGGATCACTATGTTTGTGTCTTTAGGGTAAATACCCAGTAGTGCATTTGTTGGGTCATAAGGTGGTTCTATTCTCAACTTTTTGAGGAACCTCCATGCTGTTTTCCCGAGTGGTTGCACCAGCTTGCATTCCCACCAACAGTGGAGGAGGGTTCCCCTTTCTCCGCATCCTAGCCAGCATCTGTCATTCCTGACTTGTTAATTTTAGCCATTCTGACTGGTGTGAGGTGGTATCTCATCATGGTTTTGATTTGTATTTCCCTGATGTCAAGTGACATGGAGCACTTTTTCATGTGTGTGTTGGCCATCTGGATGTCTTCTTTGCAGAAATGTCTGTTCATGTCCTCTGCCCATTTCTTGATTGCATTATTTGTTCTTTGGTTGTTGAGTTTGCTAAGTTCTTTATAGATTTTGGATATTAGGCCTTTATCTGATATGTCATTTGCAAATATCTTCTCCCATTCTATCACTTGTCTCTTGATTTTGTTGACTGTTATAGTTTTCTGAGTATAGATTCTTTGCCTCTTTAATTAGGTTTATTCCTAGGTATGTTATGGTTTTGGGTACAATTGTAAATGGGATTGATTCCTTAATTTCTCTTTCTTGTGTCTTGTTGGTGTAAATAAATGCAAGTGATTTCTGTGTATTAATTTTATTTCCTGACACTTTGCTGAATTCCTGTATGAAATCTAGCAGTTTTGGAGTGGAGTCTTTTGGGTTTTCCACATATAGTATCATATCATCTGCGAAGAGTGATAGTTTGACTTCTTCTTTGCCGATCTGGATGCTTTAATTTCTTTTTGTTGTCTGATTGCTGAGGCTAGGACTTCTAGTACTATGTTCAATAGCAGTGGTGATAATGGACATCCTTGTCGTGTTCCTGACCTTAGTAGAAAATATCTCAGTTTTTCCCCATTGAGAATGATATTTGCAGTGGGTTTTTCATAGATGGCTTTGATAATATTGAGGCATGTGCCCTCTATTCCTACACTTTGAAAAGTTTTGATCAGGAAGGGATGCTGTACTTTGTCAAATGCTTTTTCAGCATCTATTGAGAGTCTCATATGGTTCTTTTTCTTCCTTTTATTAATGTATTGTATCACAGTGATCGATTTGCAGATGTTGAACCAAACTTGCAGCCCTGGAATAAATCCCTGTTTGTTGTGGTGAATAATCCTTTTAATATACTGTTGGATCCTATTGGCTAGTATTTTGGTGAGAATTTTCACATCCATGTTCATCAAGGATATTGGTCTGTAGTTCTCTATTTTGGTGGGATCCTTGTCTGGTTTTGGGATCAAGGTGATGCTGGCTTCATAAAATGAGTGTGGAAGTTTTCCTTCCATTTCTATTTTTTGGAACAGTTCCAGGAGAATGGAATTAGTTCTTCTTTAAATGCTTGGTAGAATTCCCCTTGGAAGCCATCTTGCCCTGGGCTCTTGTTTGTTTGGAGATTTTTAATGATCGTTTCAACCTCCTTACTAGTTATGGGTCTATCCAGGCTTTCTATTTCTTCCTGATTCAGTTGTGATAGTTTATATGTCTCTGGGAATGCATCCATTTCTTCCAGATTGTCAAATTTGCTGGCTTATAGTTGCTTTTAATATGTTCTTATAATTGTTTGTGTTTCTTTGTTGTTGGTTGCTATTTCTCCTCTTTCATTCATGATTTTATTGATTTGGGTCCTTTCCCTTTTCTTTTTGATAAGTCTGGCCAGGGGTTTATCAATCTTATTAATTCTTTCAAAGAACCAGCTCCTAGTTTCATTGATTTGTTTTACTGGTTTTTTGGTTTCTATTTCATTGATTTCTTCTCTGATCTTCATTATTTCTCTTTTCCTGCTGTGTTTAGGCTTTTTTTGTTGTTCTTTCTCCAGCTCCTTTAGGTGTAGGTTTAGGTTATGTATTTGAGACCTTTCTTATTTCTTTTTTTTTTTTTTAAGATTTTATTTATTTATTTGACGGAGAGAGAGATCACAAGCAGGCAGAGAGGCAGGCAGAGAGAAAGGAGGAAGCAGGCTCCCTGTGGAGCAGAGAGCCTGATGCGGGGCTCGATCCCAGGACCCTGAGATCATGACCTGAGCCGAAGGCAACGGCTTAATCCACTGAGCCACCCAGGCGCCCTGAGACCTTTCTTATTTCTTGAGAAAGGCTTGTATCGATATATATTTTCCTCTCAGAACTCTCTTTGCTGTGTCTCACAGATTTTGAACCATTGTGTTTTCATTATCATTTGTTTCCATGAATTTTTTTCAATTCTTCTTTAATCTCCTGGTTGACCCATTCATTATTTAGAAGGATGCTGTTTAGTCTCCATGTATTTGGGTTCTTTCCAAATTTCCTCTTGGGATTGATTTCTAGGTTCAGAGCATTGTGATCTGAAAATATGCAGGTAATGATCCCAATCTTTTCGTACTGGTTGACACTTGGTTTATGACCCAGGATGTGATCTGTTCTGGAGAATGTTCCATGTGCACTAGAGAAGAATGTGTATTCTGTTGCTTTGGGATGGAATGTTCTGAATATATCTGTGATGTCCATCTTGTGCAGTGTGTCATTTAAGGCCTTTATTTCCTTGTTGATCTTTTACTTGGATGATCTGTCCATTTCAATGAGGAGAGTGTGAAAGTACCCTACTATTTTTGTGTTATTGCTGATGTGTTACTTTGATTTTGTTATTGATTTGTTTATGTAGTTGGCTGTTCCCATGTTAGGGGCATAGATATTTAAAATTATTAGATCTTCTTGTTGGACAGATCCTTTGAGTATGACATAGTTTCCTTCCTCATCTCTTATTATACTCTTTGGCTTAAAATCTAATGGATCTGATATAAGGATTGCCACCCCAGCTTTCTTCTGATGTCCATTAGCATGGTAAATTGTTTACACCTCCTCACTTTAAATCTGGAGGTGTCTTTGGGTCTATAATGAGTTTCTTGTACAGAGCATATTGAAGGGTTTTGTTTTCTTATCCATTCTGATACTCTGTGTCTTTTGATTGGGGCATTTAGCCCTTTTACATTCAGTGTAACTATTGAGAGATATGAATTTAGTGCCGTTGTATTTCCTGTAAGGTGACTATTACTGTATATTGTTTCTGTTCCTTTCTGATCTACTACTTTTAGGGTCTGTCTTTGCTTAGAAGACTGCTTTCAATATTTCCTGTAGAGCTGGTTTGGTGTTTACAAATTCTTTAGTTTTTCTTTGTCCAGGAAGCTTTTAATCTCTCCTGCTATTTTCAGTGATATCTTAGCAGATATAGTATTCTTGGCTGCATGTTTTTCTCATTTAGTGCTCTGAATATATCATGCCAGTTTTTCTGCCCTCCCAGATCTCTGTGGATAAGTCTGCTGGCAGTCTAATATTTTTACCATTGTATGTTACAGACTTCTTTTCCTGGGCTGCTTTCAGGATTTTCTCTTTGTCACTAAGGCTTGTAAATTTTACTATTAGATTACGGGGTGTGGGCCTATTCTTTTTTTTTTTTTTTTTTTTTTTTGAGGGGTTGTTCTCTGCACTGCCTGGATTTTGATGCTTTTTTTCCCTTTGCCATATTAGGGAAATTCTCTACAATAATTCTCTCCAATATACCTTCTGCTCCCCTCTCTCTTCTTCTTCTGGAATCGCAATTATTCTGATGTTGTTTCGCCTTATGGTATTACTTATCTCTCAAATTCTCCGCTCATGGTCTAGTATTTGCTTGTCTCTCTTTTGCTCAGTTTCTTTATTCTCTGTCATTTGGTCTTCTATATCACTAATTCTTTCTTCTGCCTCATTTATCCTAGCAGTAAGAGCCTCCATTTTTTATTGCACATCATTAATAACTGTTTTTTTTTATTTCAACATGATTAGATTTTAGTTCTTTTATTTCTCCAGAAAGGGCTTTTATTTCTCCAGACAGCATTTCTCTAATAACTTCCATATCTTTTTCAAGCCCAGCTAGCACCTTGAGAATAGCCATTCTCAACTCTAGATCTGACATATTACCAATGTCCATATTGATTAGGTCTCTAGCCTTTGACAATGTCTTTTGTTCTTTTTTTTTTTTTGTGGTGAGTTTTTCTGCCTAGTCATTTTATCCAGATAAGAATATGTGAAGGAGTGAATGAAATATTAAAAGGGTGTCAAAGACCCCAAGAAAATGTGCTTTAATCAAATTAGAAGAGACCCCAAATCATTGGGGGGAGAAAGGGGGTAAAAGAACTTCAGAAAAAATAAATTTAAAAAAGAGAACAAATAAAAAGAAAATACAAAAAAGAAAAAATATATATATACATATATGACTCATGGCTAGAACAGGGTCACCCAATTAATTTTGGTAGTATTTGGGTCTGTTAGAAGGAACTACATCCCAAAATTTTAAGGAATGAAAAACACATATAAGGGTAAACACAATGAAGGGATGGTTTATGAGTATAAAGATGAAAAAAATATTTTAATTTCTAAAAAAGGAGTTGATAAAATAACTTGGTTGGGAGAATAAAGAAAAAAAAAGTGCAGAGAATTTGTTCAGGCTGGAGACTAGAACACAGTCCTGTGCTAGATTTAGGGTGTATTTTGATCTATTAGAAGTTGTACCCCAAATATTTTTAGAAGAAAAAACCCTGTGTGTATATGAACAATAAAGTTAGATACAATGGCTATAATAATGAAGTTTCAAAAAAGATTTTTCTTTTAATGAAAGGTATTGTTAAGATAAACTAGCTAAAATATGTTAAAAAAGGAAAGGGTAAAAGTTAAAAAATTTTAGCAGAAGAAAAAACATTAAAAAATTAACTTTTCAAGACTAAAGAATCATGGGAGAATGCCATGAATTCCATGTTTTGCTTTCTCCTCCTCTGGAATTCTGCTGTTCTCTTTGGTAACTGAACTTGGTCTTGGCTGGATTTCTTGTAGATCTTTGGGGGAGGGACCTATTGTAGTGATTCTCAAGTGTGTTTGCCCGAGGCAGAATTGCACCACCCTTACAGGGGCCAGGCTAAGTAATCTGCTTGGGTTCGCTTTTGGGAGCTTTTGTTCCCTGGATGCTTTCCATAGAGTTCCAGAGGATGGAAATGAAAATGGCGGCCTCCCAATCTCTGGCCTGGAGGGACCCAAGAGCTCGGGGCCCTGCTTCTCAGTGGGCCTTTTCAGAAAGTGGCCAATTTTCTGTTTCTAGAATTGCTCCTCTTCTTCTCTTTGATCTCCGGTTGGATTTGTAGGTGTTCGGAATGGTCTGATAAGCTATCTAGCTGATCTCCTGCTACCTGATGTCATCTCAGACTGCTACTTCTCTGACATCTTGACTCCTCTCCCATTTAAACCTCAAATCACTCTCTTGAATCATCTGCTTTCAGCCTGAATAATTTCTTTATATTTCTTGTAAGGCATATATGTGAGCAACAAATTCTCTTGGTATTTGTTTACCTGGTGTACTTACTCATCACCTAGGTCTGCCATAACAAAATACCACAGACTAGATGGATAAAACAATAGCAATTTATTTTCTTACCTTTCTGGAGCCTAGAAGTCCCAGATCAAAATCCAGCAGTGTTGGTTTCTGGCAAGAACTTTCTAGCTTATAGATGGTAACATTCTTACTCTGTCCTCATGTGGCAAAGAGAAAGAGCTATCTGGTGTCTCTTCTTATAAATACACAAATCCTATAGAATCAGGACCCAACACTTATGACCTCATTTAACTTTAATTATCTCCATAAATGTTATTGCCATGTAGTCACATTGGAGTTTGAGGCTTCAGCATATGAATTTTGAAGGAATGCATTCAGTTTATAACATCAGGGAGTGTCTTTATTTTGACATCATTTTAAAATGTAGTTTTCATGGATATAAGAGATTTTGTTGAAAGTTTTCTGTGTTCTGTTTTGTTTTGCTTTTTGCACTTTGAATACATCATCATACCTATTTCTGACCTCCATTTTGTCTGATGGCAAGTTAGCTATTAATCTTATTGGGATTTTCTTGTTCATAATTAGTCATTTTCACTTGGTGCTTTCAAGATGTCTCTGACTATCGTATATCTTATGTAGATTTCTTTGTGTTGAGTTTTTGAATGCATTAGTTGAATTTGTCGTATTCTCAGCAATTATTTCTTTGAAAATTTTTAATTCTCCTTTCTTTTGTGTTCTGGTAATCTATTAGTTGTGTGTTGTTA
The DNA here is from genome assembly GCF_922984935.1 of Meles meles. Taxonomy (NCBI): domain Eukaryota; kingdom Metazoa; phylum Chordata; class Mammalia; order Carnivora; family Mustelidae; genus Meles; species Meles meles. Next base: position 114,461,387 of record NC_060074.1, on the reverse strand, counting down.
TGCTTAATAATGTCCAATATTTTGTTGAGTATCCATTCATTTTCCTTCATTCTTATTCATTTCTTGCATAAATTTTTTAGCTCAGTCTTCAAATATTTTAATTCTTCCTCTGCCATCCCAAATCTAAAGTTGAACCTCTCTAGTGAAATTCTTCTTTTTAATTTAATTTTATTTTTTCAGTGTTCCAAGATTCACTGTTTATTCACCACATCCTGTGCTCCATACAATCCAGTGAAATTCTTATGTGTTATTTTATTTTTCAATTGCAGAATTTATATTTTTCTTTTATAATTTATATCTTTTTATTAATGTCCTTTACTTGTAACACACTGTCATGATTTAATTCATTATACATCACTTTCTTTAATTCTCTCAATATTATTTTGAAAATTACTTCTAAATCCTCTAGCATTTTTTTTTTCCTTCCTGTTTAGGTGCCACATTTTATTCTTTTGTATGTCTTGTAAGTTTTGATGAAAACAAAACTTCAAGGGAATATAGTATAGCAAGTCTAGATACTGATCTCTTCTTCCTAGATTATAAGCATGTTGTGCATCCTTATATAATGATTTGGCTATAGTAGTTCTGTGAACTCTATTTTCTCTCAAGTGTTCTGACTCTCAAAGTTTTTCTTTTTTTTTTTTCTTTTTTTATCTTAAGCTTGGCATCCTAGGATCTGCCACGTGTTTAGCACTGTTTATTACCAGCCACTGATTTGTCAGAGTTGTGCTTAACACCTTTGATCTAGCAAGGTTTTTTTTGGTTTTTTTTGTTTTTCTTTTAACATTAGATCTGCAAGTGGCTTCAAGACTTATTTTATTATTGAGGGGGACTGAGTTTTCTGCACATTCTTCTAGATACTTTTTCCTCAAAAGTTCCCTATCAGTAACTCCTTAGATGAAAGATCCTTGAATATGCATAGCCTTCCCGACTGTCAGGAATGAGTAATTTGGGGGTTCTCTGACCCTCATTCCCTTATCTCCTGGGTAAGCTTCTATTGGTATTACCTGTAGTTGTTAAGCTCCACAAATTGCAAGCTGACTTTAGCAATATGCTGGGATATAGTATGCTCCATAGTTAGATCCAGTTAATTCAGGTATCCTCCGAATAGAGATGGGCTGTTGACAGCCTTTAGTATTGTTCTGACACCTATCTGGATGGAACCTCAGGTGCAACTTGCATAGGGTAGGTGCTGTGGAAGGGGGTGCTCTCTAATGACTGCCCCAGTAGTATTCTCCTTATAAATCATGAGTTATGGTATATGTGTGCCAGAGGGAGGTGGAAACATGTGTCAGCACTGAGCTCCACCCATTATGGATGTTCTGTAATTCAGAGCCAGGGAGGATAAGATTTGGTGGTTTTTCAGCTTTCCTATCTATCCAGAATAGTGTTTTCAGCTAGGAGGCTGGAGACAGATATTTGCCATTTTTCTGTCAACTCTGCTTGACAGAAGTTCCCCCATAATATAAAGCTATATGGAAAAGGGGACTGAACTCTTCACAGATTGTCCTGTCCAGAGCCCCCCTACTTATGGGTATTGGGTGGAGAAATGGTCATTACCACCTGACTGCTACCACCTGACTGCTATACTCAGTGTAGGATTTTTCCAGCATGGAGCTGCAGAAAATGTGACCTCTTGATACTCACTGGCTTCTAGAAAGCTGTGGGGCAGAAATAAACTATTACCTGGCTGCAACGCCTGCTGTCACAACTCATTGCCATGGAAGAGCTGGGGAAGGAGGTGAGGTAGTGTCTAGCCTGAATGCCATAGGAATCCACTGTTATGACAGAGTTTCCATAGACTTTGTTGAATAAATGTTTCTCAGTTTGCTGTACGCCCTTTGATCAATCTCCACAGCCTTCGAATGATTGTCTTTCTTAATTTTTAGGAGCTTAGTAGGTACCTCTCTGGGGAAGAGTTTTCCCTGAGTTCTTTGTCCCACCTTTTTGGATGCCTTCTTGCTATGAGACTTTGAGCACTCTTCCATCTCACAAGATCAGAGAAAACAATATTTTATCTCCATGTGTTATTTTGACTGTCACTTTAAATTATTTTTCATGATCAGAACTTTCATCTTTATTGAACTATTATGTCAATATATCACATTTTAGCACCAAATTTACTTTAGCAAAAATAATTGTGAATATGTAGAAACAGCAATTTCTAGTGACTTTGATCTTTGGCAATGCTTTAATTGGTCTACCTGATATGATCAATTCACTGGATCATTATTTTATATGACAAACTTTATTCATTTTTCCCTTTCTTCAATTTAACTATAATAAAACTTTTGATGGAAAGCATGTTAATATTCTGGAAATCTTAATACAAAAATGTCCTTGTTATTGGAGAAGCTGTTAAAAATGGAATGCAGAATGGAAGCATGGCAAACATTGTCAGGATGGCAGCTTCGTAGGATAACAAAGGTAATTTGAGAACCAGGAACTTGTCTTGTCTTCGTCCTTCTTCCTCTGAGATCTAGAAAGATTATTCAATCCCTATCCCTAAATGTACCATTAGGATATCCAATTAAAACCTTGTTTAATGATGATATTTAAGGATATCACCAAGTATCTGTTTAAATATATTCTTCTGGGTCATGAAAGCTGGAATAAAAAGGAAGGAGTCATAAGAATAACAGAAGATAGGTTATCAAAATAATGGGGTCTGAAATATAGAAGAAATAAGGACCATCTAACACATCAGATTTTTAAATTTTCAACAATAGTAATATTTTTTGAAAAGAAGGACTTGAGATTTACCTTCTATACAAACATCAGTTTTCTAGTGGAAGTGGGGTTGGAGCAAGTTCTGCTGCAGTAACTTGTTCATATTTCCACCAGTGGGCCTGCATCCAAAATTGCCAGTCTCTGTCTTCCTAGAATCCCATGTGTTACTTGATATGATACCATCTCTCCTCTGTGAGAATAAAATATCATATAGTGGGGAGCACTAAAACTCATGGAGTGGCCCTAGTGAAGAATATTGTTAAGGCTTTATTGATCCTTACTGACTAAGGATTCAGCTCCAGGACAAAACTCATTTTGTGATCTTTCAACCTCTACCAGAGGAATTCTGAAAGGCTTTACATAGTATACATTCTATACTAATATATGGGAATTGGAAACTGAGCCTTTTGTTAACATTTTCATAGATTATAGTCAGCTACATACCTCCTCTCTTGATACTTGAAAATTTAATTATTTCCTAGAGATGATGAGGTGTGTTAGAACATCAGAAGAGTCTCTTGGATACATCTTTAAGCTCTGAGAGCCTTTTAACCTTTAGCCTTTTACTCCCCTTTGCAAAGCTGGGGTGCAGCTTCAGAAAGAGTGTGCACCATGATCTTACTATATGTACTCTGAATTTGCTATAGCCCTCTCTTTGAAATACAACCATATCTTGCTGTGGGATCCACTGAAGCTGAGGATTTGACCCTGCAGTAGAAGTTTGAGAGTGGTTCACCAAGGCAGGTGAACTTCCAGCAGCAAGCTGGAAGGTGGGGCTGGTGAGAAGTTGAAGTCTATAGTTGATGAACTCTCAGATGGAGCCAAAACAGCTAGGGAGACCCTCTTGGAGCACCATCTTGGTGGATACATGGTCCACAAGTCCACCCAGCTATAGCTGGATCATCAGAATTTATCAGGTCATACCAGAAACAGGAGAAAAAAGCATATTACTGAGAGACCATTTATCCCCTCCCCTTCCTCATGTACCACCATGAAGATGCAGAAGTTCCCTGCCTCATAAACCTGGATACTTTTTTAGGGAAATATTCAAGAGGAGGGGAGAGGACTGGGAGACTGAATATTTGTATTAAGAAAAATTGGACAGTCAGAGGGATTGCATAAATCAGCATGTTGCATTGAACTTTAAATGGTAAGAAACTAGAAGTAACTGACATTTTATTAACTAGAAGAGGCTTGCACTTGGACAGTAGAGGAAATATCATGTTCAGAGCAGCCTGAAGCTCAGTGAGCACTGAGCAGGTATAGGCTAGGTAGAAAGAACATTTGCAAAGGATTACTGCTGCCATCTCCATAAGGAAGTCAACCCAGTGAAGGCCACAGTCTCTTCAAGTTCCTTGCTTGTTCTTCTCACCCAATCCCACATTAGTTCAGAACTTTTTCTTCATGGAAGGTCTGTGGAAAAATATGAAGGAGCTTAATAGCTGACATTTAAATAAGCAGTCAGTCAATATCACTGCCCTCTTCTGCCTTGTTCAGTGTTAGTCTCTACTCTATGGAATTATTCTCAGGAGTTGAAAATGGGGCCAAAACTTTTAAGTTTGATAAGGATCCATTGGGAAGACAGAGCTAAAGGGTCTAAAAAGACAAAGAGACCCCAAACTCTCTTTTTGATATATAAAGTCAAGTAATTGGATATAAGTGACATATTCAGTGGTAGATGGGTCAATAAATACTTAATAGATTATCTTTGCTAATTGTCTGGACTCTGAGACTGAGAATAATTATTGAATACCTAAAATATGTCATTACACTGTATCCATTTAAAAATACTTTATTTATTTGTTTGAGAGAGAGAGACAGAGACAGAGATAGCAAGAGAGAGAGAGAACACTAATGGGGGGAGAAGGAAAAACAGACTCTCCACTGAGCAAGGGGCCCAATGTAGGGCTAGATCCCATAACCCTGGTATAATGACCTGAACCAAAGGTAGGCACTTAACCGAGCCACCTGAGAGCCTCTGTATCCACTTTTATAGATAAGAAAACTGGGCTCAGTAGCCCAGGATGACAAAAAAGGAAGTAGTAGAGTTTAAATAATTGAGTTCTAGAAATTTAAACAACATGCCCTTTATATGATACAGTGTTAAACAACACAGATGTGATCTTGCCCTTCATAAAAATCAGTGAAAATTAATATCATATTCAACTCTATTATGTCAGTGAAGCTTGATCTCATGAATTATTTTAAGTGGATTAAGGAAGATGAATAAAGGCAAGAAATCATCCTTAGGGGGAAAAAAAAAGGACAAAGAGACCAGCATATATAAAGGACATAACACAGCTTCTAACACAGTAATCTGATAAGTAATGTTGTTCTTTCCTTTCTGTTCTAACATTCACACAGGTTCTTGTTCAATTATTTACAGTTTTGTAACATGTGCTTTAATCCCCATTAGTTGCGCTTCTCTATCTAGTCATTACCAACAGGCCAGATAGCATACTTTCTCATCCCTGTGGAATGTGGCACTAATTGTCCTTTTAACCGAAGTCATTTCGTTGTTGGTGGCTGAGGAGGACCTTTACTAGGCAGATTGGCTGGAATGAAGCTAATCTATTTTTTTCTGCTTTTTTTTTCCCTCAAAAATGGGGAAAATCCTACCAGGACCATCACAGATGACTTAAGAGTCACAATTAACGCAAAAAATGCTGCACCTCTCAATTAAGCCAACATTGATTAGGAAGGAAACAGAACAACAATAAGAACTTGCCTTCACTAACATTATTGTCTCAAAGTTTCCAAGGCTGTGATAGAAAGTGGGAAGCTTCATGTTTTGAAATCATACTTAATAGTAGCTCTTCCCTTTAGTCTCTTTGCTTCTTCCATAGTTATAATGTCCTCATATTAAAACAGAAGGTGACAATATGTACCTTATATGTTACTGCAGGAATTTATGCAATGCCCCCAGCTCAGGGTCTGCTTTCTGATCAGGGCCTGGTGATCTTGAATCATTAACACCTACCTGTGCCTTCCTTCTGCCCCTGCAGTCTCACCATCCCTGGCTTCTTACGTCCATGAGACAGGAACCCAGTACTTGACCCTTACTTGCCCAATGACTTCTGCTCCATGTGCCTGTGCCTTTTGAGTCTGTGCCAACAAACTGGCATGCTTCTGGGTAGTTCCAGGTTTGGGTAGATGTTTAACTTCTTAATTAGCAAAGGCAGAGCTCTTGCTAAATTACTGGCAGAATGTCTCATAACCTTTTTTTCATTACTGGCTTCTAATTATTCTAAATTGTTTCTTAATTATATTCTGTCCACTGGAAAATGGATGTGAAATGAGCACAGCACAGGATGGACCTGCAGGGTGAAGCAAACCATACATGGTTCTTCATATGGGCGTTGCCACCAGGAGAGGATACTTTACATTGAAACTCCATTTCCTTGACACACTCCCCAAGGCCCACTTTTCAATCCCTTCAGGAAAACACCTTCTCTTCAGGACTCTCAGTAAGGACAAGCAATAGTCTGTCAGAATAAATGTTTGCAGCCAGTTTCAAGTCTTGAGTAGGAGGCCTCCCTTAAGTAAAGGTGAATAAAGCCAGCCAGAATCTGCCCTGGTAGTTTTGTCTCCTTGGCTATTCTCTGTTCATATGGTCCCACCCCCTCTGCAATCCAGAGCCTTCATCTTTCCTCCTGTCCTACCAGGATATGACCTGAGACAAGGCATTGCTCTTGGTTTCTTATCCTTCCCTTTATGTTACTGATTCTATTCCTGCAAGGGAACTAAAGATGCTTCTTATAAAGTCTCATTTCCAACTCTAAGTTATTTATCTTACAGAAGGGCAAGCTATCACTTTGATTGTATGCAGCAAAGATCTCAAAGTTTATAGTCTCTACTCTCAAGAAATTAATCTAAGAAAATAATCACAAATGAAGACCAAGCTCAAGGATGGTGTTATACAATGAATTGTGTCCTTCCAAAGTTCATATACTGAGGTCCTAAACCCCAGTACCCAAGTATGTGACCTTAATTGTAGATAAGGTCTTTATAGATGTAATTATGTTAAAATGAGGTAATTAAAGTGGGCCCCAACCCAGAATGAGTGAAGTCATCATGGAAAGGAAAAATTTGGACAGAACTGTGTATAAAGAGAAGATAATGTGAAGACACCAGGAGACGATGGCTATCTACAAATCAGGGAGAGTGGCCTGGGACAGATTCTCCTTTATAGCCTCAGAAGGAAGCAATTCTGCTCAGGATCTCAGACTTCCAACCTCCAGGGTTGGAACCCCAAGGGTTGGAACAATGCATTTCTGTTAAGTTGCCCAGTTTGTGGCACTTTGTTACAGCGAGTACTATCAAACTAATGCAGATAGAGAAACAGATACTGATAACATGGAAAAAAAATAATCTAAGTCAGAAAATAGACTTAAAATTTATAGGCAGGATGGACATATATATATAGAAAATGTTCAATCATACTAATAACCAAAGAATGAAACTTAAATTAAGAAAGAAATACATCTTTTTTCCAACAAAATCAGATTTTTAAAATCAAACTATTTAATTCTGAGAAGGTCCAGGGAGATGAGTTTTTCTTACACACTGGTAAAATCAGTATGTATAGGTATAACTTTTCAGGAAAACAAGTTGCCTAAAAATGAGAGAATTTTAATATTGTTTGTGCTTTATAGGTTAATATTTCAATTTATAGGAATATATTCTTAGAAAATAATCATGGCTTTTAAAAAAGGGTGAGCTACAAAGACTTTTAGTACTGCTTGATTGATAATAGGAAAACAAACAGAAGGAACAAAAACGCCCACAGAAAGAACCAATATATAACTTCTGACATACTTGTGAAATTATATATTGTGAAACAAAAATATTTGTAAGAATGTGTTTGATACTGTGAGAATGTGTTACCTATTTTATAAAATTACAACTGCTAAAAGTATTTTTGAAGATGTGACTAAGATTTTATACAAATTACCTTTGGTTATAGGAGTGTGCATTATTTCCATATTATTATTTTATTATTCCATATATAATGTAAAATTAAATACATAATTATTTATATATTGTGAATAATTTAATACTCTTCTTGAAAAAGATTGAAAAGCATCATCAAGAAGATATAATACTGTATAAGGAATAGCTGTGGAATAGGCCAGTAGAACAGAGTAGAGAGCCCAGATATGGACCCAGATATGGTCAAATGAGCTTCCAAAAAGCAGGAAAAAAATATACAGTGGAAAAAAAAAACAATCTCTTCAATAAATGGTGCTGTGAAAATTGGATAGCTATGCATAGAAGAATGAAACTCGACCATTCTCATACACCATACAGAAAGATGAACTCAAAATAGATAAAAGACCTCAACATGAGGCAGGAATCCATCAGAATCCTAGAGGAGAACATAGGCAGTAATCACTTTGACACTGGCCACAGCAACTGCTTTCAAGATATGTCTCTAAAGGCAAAGGAAACAAAAGTGAAAATGAACTTTTGGGACTTCATCAAGATCAAAAGCTTCTGCACAGTAAGGGAAACAGTCAACAAAACTAAGAGGCAGTCTTCATCGCTAGCCATCAGGGAGATTCAAATTAAAACCACATTGAGATACCACCTTACAGCAGTTAGAATGGCCAAAATTAAAAAAAAAAAAAAAGAGGAAGTCCACAGAATGAGAGAAGATATTTGCAAATAGCATTACAGATAAATGGTTGGTATCTGAGATCTATAAAGAATGCCTCAAACTCAACACTGAAAAAACAGATAATCACATAAAAAATGGGCATGAGACATGAACAGACACTTCTCTAAAGAAGACATCCAGATGGCCAACAGACACATGAAAAAGTGCTCCAGTGTCTTTACCCGAGGCGGGATTGCACCGCCCTTACCGGCGGCCAGACTAAGTAATTGGCTCGGGTTCGCTTTTGGGAGCTTCTGTTCCCTGAATGCTTTCCGTAGAGTTCCAGAGGACGGGAATGAAAATGGCAGCCTCCCAGTCTCCGGCCCGGAGGAGCCGAGAGCCTGGGGCCCCACTCCTCAGTGCGCCCCCAGAGGACAGCACCCAATCACTCCCGTATCCCCAGCCTCTAGCCGCGCTCCGAGCTCACCCAGCCCGCGACCAGTTCAAGGTAACCCCGAGCTGAGAGTTCAGTCCTCGGCTCTGTCTCTGCAGCCGGTTTCTCCGTTCTAATACCTGCAAGCTCTCCGACACTCTGACACCCCTGATCCTTCTGTGACCTTGCGGGGCCTGGGGCCACGCTGGCCCCGCGTGGGCTTCACCCCGGTTTAGCCCCTGGAGCAATGTCCCTCAGTGGAACAGACTTTTAAAAGTCCTGATTTTGTGCTCCGTTCCTCCGCCGCTTGCCGGGAGCCGGCCCCTCCCCCCGCGGTCTATCTTCCCGTCGTTTTAGATTCACTTCTCCGCCAGTCCTACCTTTCAGAAAGTGGTTGATTTTCTGTTTCTAGAGTTGCTGTTCTTCTTCTCTTCGCTCTCCCGTTGGATTTGTAGGTGTTTGCAATGTTTAGATAAGCTATCGAGCTGATCTCCTGTTACCTGATGTAGTCTCAGGCTGCTACTTCTCCGCCATCTAAGTCATACATTAGAAATGGAAGGAAAACTTCCAAACTCATTCTATGAGGCCAGCATCACCTTGATCCCAAAACCAGACAAGGATCCCACCAAAAAAGAGAACTACAGACCAATATCCTTGATGAACACAGACGCAAAAATTCTCGCCAAAATACTAGCCAATAGGATTCAACAGTATATTAAAAGGATTATTCACCACGATCAAGTGGGATTTATTCCAGGGCTGCAGGGTTGGTTCAACACCGCAAATCAATCAATGTGATAGAACACATTAATAAAAGAAAGAACAAGAACCATATGATACTCTCCATAGATGCTGAAAAAGCATTTGACAAAGTACAGCATCCCTTCCTGATCAAAACTCTTCAAAGTGTAGGGATAGAGGGCACATACCTCAATATTATCAAAGCCATCTATGAAAAACCCACCGCAAATATCATTCTCAATGGAGAAAAACTGAAAGCTTTTCCATTAAGGTCAGGAACACGGCAGGGATGTCCATTATCACCACTGCTATTCAACATAGTATTAGAAGTCCTAGCCTCAGCAATCAGACAACAAAAAGAAATTAAAGGCATCCAAATTGGTAAAGAAGAAGTCAAACTATCACTCTTCGCAGATGATATGATACTATATGTGGAAAACCCAAAAGACTCCACTCCAAAACTGCTAGAACTTGTACAGGAATTCAGTAAAGTGTCAGGATATAAAATCAATGCACAGAAATTAGTTGCATTTCTGTACACCAACAACAAGACTGAAGAAAGAGAAATTAAGGAGTCAATCCCATTCACAATTGTACCCAAAACTATAAGATACCTAGGAATAAACCTAACCAAAGAGACTAAGAATCTATACACAGAAAATTATAAAGTACTCATGAAAGAAATTGAGGAAGACCCAAAGAAATGGAAAAATGTTCCATGCTCCTGGATTGGAAGAATAAATATTGTGAAAATGTCTATGCTACCTAAAGCAATCTACACATTTAATGCAATCCCTATCAAAATACCATCCATTTTTTTTAAAGAAATGGAACAAATAATCCTAAAATTTATATGGAACCAGAAAAGACCTCGAATAGCCAAAGGAATATTGAAGAACAAAGCCAAAGTTGGTGGCATCCCAATTCCGGACTTCAAGCTCTATTACAAAGCTGTCCTCATCAAGACAGCATGGTACTGGCACAAAAACAGACACATAGATCAGTGGAACAGAATAGAGAGCCCAGAAATCGACCCTCAACTCTATGGCCAACTCATCTTCGACAAAGCAGGAAAGAATGTCCAATGGAAAAAAGACAGCCTCTTCAATAAATGGTGCTGGGAAAATTGGACAGCCACATGCAGAAAACTGAAATTGGACCACTTCCTTACACCACACACGAAAATAGACTCCAAATGGATGAAGGACCTCAACGTGAGAAAGGAATCCATCAAAATCCTTGAGGAGAATGCAGGCAGCAACCTCTTCGACCTCAGCCGCAGCAACATCTTCCTAGGAACAACGGCAAAGGCAAGGGAAGCAAGGGCAAAAATGAACTATTGGGATTTCATCAAGATCAAAAGCTTTTGCACAGCAAAGGAAACAGTTAACAAAACCAAAAGACAGCTGACAGAATGGGAGAAGATATTTGCAAACGACATATCAGATAAAGGGCTAGTATCCAAAATCTATAAGGAACTTAGCAAACTCAACACCCAAAGAACAAACAATCCAATCAAGAAATGGGCAGAGGACATGAACAGACATTTCTGCAAAGAAGACATCCAGATGGCCAACAGACACATGAAAAAGTGCTCCACGTCACTTGGCATCAGGGAAATACAAATCAAAACCACAATGAGATATCACCTCACACCAGTCAGAATGGCTAAAATTAACAAGTCAGGAAATGACAGATGCTGGAGAGGATGTGGAGAAAGGGGAACCCTCCTCCACTGTTGGTGGGAATGCAAGCTGGTGCAACCACTCTGGAAAACAGCATGGAGGTTCCTCAAAATGTTGAAAATAGAACTACCCTATGACCCAGCAATTGCACTACTGGGTATTTACCCTAAAGATACAAACATAGTGATCCGAAGGGGCACGTGTACCCGAATGTTTATAGCAGCAATGTCTACAATAGCCAGACTATGGAAAGAACCTAGATGTCCATCAACAGATGAATGGATAAAGAAGAAGTGGTATATATACACAATGGAATACTATGCAGCCATCAAAAGAAATGAAATCTTGCCATTTGCGACGACGTGGATGGAACTAGAGCGTATCATGCTTAGTGAAATAAGTCAGTCAGAGAAAGACAACTATCATATGATCTCCCTGATATGAGGACATGGAGAAGCAACATGGGGGTTTAGGGGGATAGGAGAAGAATAAATGAAACAAGATGGGATTGGGAGGGAGACAAACCATAAATGACTCTTAATCTCACAAAACAAACTGGGGGTTGCTGGGGGGAGGTGGGATTGGGAGAGGGGGAGTGGGCTATGGACATTGGGGAGGGGAGGCGAACCATAAGAGACTATGGACTCTGAAAAACAACCTGAGGGTTTTGAAGGGTCAGGGGTGGGAGGTTGGGGCAACCTGAGGGTTTTGAAGGGTCAGGGGTGGGAGGTTGGGGGAACAGGTGGTGGGTAATGGGGAGGGCACGTTTTGCATGGAGCACTGGGTGTTGTGCAAAAAGAATGAATACTGTTACGCTGAAAAAATAAATTAAAAAAAAAAAAAAAAAAAAAGAAAAAGTGCTCCACGTCACTCGGCATCAGGGAAATACAAATCAAAACCACAATGAGATATCACCTCCGTGTTATTTCTTATGTTCCACAACTAAGTGAAACCATATGATAATTGACTCTCTCTGATTGACTTATTTCACTCAGCATAATCTCTTCTAGTCCCATCTATGGTGATACAGAAGTTGGGTATTCATCCTTTCTGATGGAGCCACAATACTCCATAGTGTATACGGACCACATCTTCCTGTTCCACTCATCCGTTGAAGGGCATCTTGGTTCTTTCCACAATTTGGCAACCGTGGCCATTGTTGCTATGAACATTGGGGTACAGATGGCCACTCTTTTCACAACATCTGTATCTTTGGGGTAAATACCCAGTAGTGCAATTGCAGGGTCATAGGGAAGCTCTATTTTTAATTTCTTTTTATTTTATTTTTTTGTTGTTGTTTATTTTCAGTGTAACAGTGTTCATTGTTTTTGCACCACACCCAGTGCTCCATGCAGTATGTGCCCTCCCTATTACCCATACCTGGTTCCTCAACCTCCCACCCCCTCCGCCCCTTCAAAACCCTCTGGTTGTTTTTCAGAGTCCATAGTCTCTCATGGTTCATCTCCCCTTCCAGTTTCCCTCAACTCCCTCTCCTCTCCATCTCCCCATGTCCTCCATGTTATTTGTTATGCTCCACAAATAAGTGAGACCATATGATATTTGACTCTCTCTGCTTGACTTATTTCGCTCAGCATAATCTCTTCCAGTCCTGTCCATGTTGCTACAAAAGTTGGGTATTCATCCTCTCTGATGGAGGCATAATACTCCATTGTGTATATGGACCACATCTTCCTTATCCATTCATCCGTTGAAGGGCATCTTGGTTCTTTCCACAGTTTGGCGACCGTGGCCATTGTTGCAATAAACAGTGGGGTACAGATGTCTCTTCTTTTCACTACATCTGTATCTTTGGGATAAATACCCAGCAGTGTAATTGCAGGGTCATAGGGAAGCTCTATTCTTAATTTCTTGAGGAATCTCCACACTGTTCTCCAAAGTGGCTGCACCAACTTTCATTCCCACCAACAGTGTAAGAGGATTCCCCTTTCTCCACATCCTCTCCAACACACGTTGTTTCCTGTCTTGCTCATTTTGGCCATTCTAACTGGTGTCAGGTGGTATCTCAATGTGGTTTTAATTTGAATCTCCCTGATGGCTAGTGATGATGAACATTTTTTCCTGTGTCTGATAGCCATTTGTATGTCTTCATTGGAGAAGTGTCTGTTCATATCTTCTGCCCATTTTTTTTATTTCTTTATTTTCAGTGTAACAGTGTTCATTGTTTTTGCACCACACCCAGTGCTCCACGCAGTACGTGCCCTCCCTATTACCCACCACCTGGTTCCTCAACCTCCCACCCCGCCCCCCACCCCTTCAAAACACTCTGGTTGTTTTTCAGAGTCCATAGTCTCTCATGGTTCATCTCCCCTTCCAGTTTCCCTCAACTCCCTCTCCTCTCCATCTCCCCATGTCCTCCATGTTATTTGTTATGCTCCACAAATAAGTGAGACCATATGATACTTGCCTCTCTCTGCTTGACTTATTTCGCTCAGCATAATCTCTTCCAGTCCTGTCCATGTTGCTACAAAAGTTGGGTATTCATCCTTCCTGATGGAGCCATAGTACTTCCTGATGGAGGCATAATACTCCATTGTGTATATGTACCACATCTTCCTTATCCATTCGTCCGTTGAAGGGCATCTTGGTTCTTTCCACAGTTTGGCGACCGTGGCCATTGCTGCAATAAACATTGGGGTACAGATGGCCCTTCTTTTCACTCCATCTGTATCTTTGGGGTAAATACCCAGCAGTGCAATTGCAGGGTCATAGGGAAGCTCTATTCTTAATTTCTTGAGGAATCTCCACACTGTTCTCCAAAGTGGCTGCACCAACTTGCATTCCCACCAACAGTGTAAGAGGGTTCCCCTTTCTCCACATCCTCTCCAACACACGTTGTTTCCTGTCTTGCTAATTTTGGCCATTCTAACTGGAGTCAGGTGGCATCTCAATGTGGTTTTAATTTGAATCTCCATGATGGCTAGTGATGATGAACATTTTTTCATGTGTCTGATAGCCATTTGTATGTCTTCTTTGGAAAACTTTCTGTTCATATCTTCTGCCCATTTTTTGATATGATTATCTGTTTTGTGTGTGTTGAGTTCGAGGAGTTCTTTATAGATCCTGGATATTAACCTTTTGTCTGTACTGTCATTTTCGAATATCTTCTCCCATTCCGTGTGTTGCCTCTTTGTTTTGTTGACTGTTTCCTTTGCTGTGCAGAAGCTTTTGATCTTGATGAAGTCCCAAAAGTTCATTTTCGCTATTGTTTCCTTGGCCTTTGGAGACATATCTTGAAAGAAGTTGCTGTGGCTGATATCGAAGAGGTTACTGCCTATGTTCTCCTCTAGATTTCTGATGGATTCCTGTCTCACATTGAGGTCTTTTATCCATTTCGAGTTTATCTTTGTGTACGGTGTAAGAGAATGGTCGAGTTTCATTCTTCTACATATCGCTGTCCAGTTTTCCCAGCACCATTTATTGAAGAGACTGTCTTTTTTCCATTGTATATTTTTTCCTGTGTTGTCAAAGATTATTTGACGATAGAGTTGATGATCCATATCTGGGCTCTCCAGTCTTTTCCACTGGTCAATGTGTCTGTTTTTAAGCCAGTACCACACTGTCTTGGTGATCACAGCTTTAATTTCTTAAGGAAACTCCACACTGTTCTCCAAAGTGGCTGCACCAACTTGCATTCCCACCAACAGTATAAGAGGGTTCCCCTTTCTCCAGATCTTCTCCAACACACGTTGTTTCCTGTCTTGCTAATTTTGGCCATTCTAACTGGTGTAGATTCTAAGGTATCTCAATGTGGTTTTGATTTGAATCTCCCTGATGGCTAGTGATGATGAACATTTTTCATGTGTCTGTTAGCCATTTGTATATCTTCATTGGAGAAGTGTCTGTTCATATCTTCTGCCCATTTTTTGATATGATTATCTGTTTTATGTGTGTTGAGTTTGAGAAGTTCTTTATAGATCCTGGATATCAACCTTTTGTCTGTACTGTCATTTTCGAATATCTTCTCCTATTTCATGGATTGCCTCTTTGTTTAGTTGACTGTTTTCCTTTGCTGTGCGGAAGCTTTTTATCTTGATGAAGTCCCCAAAATTCATTTTTTGCTTTAGTTTCCTTTGCCTTTGGAGACATATTTTGAAAAAAGTTGCTATGGCCGATGTCAAAGAGGCCTATGTTCTCCTCTAGGATTCTGATGGATTCCTGCTGCACATGAAGGTCTTTTACCCATTTCAAGTTTATCTTTGTGTATGGTCCCATGTTGTCACTTAAGGATTTATATGATGTTTTGAAATCACCCAAATTCTTAGTATTTATGAAACCAAATCTTGAGGACTTTTTCCTCAAAGGCTTCTGACTAGGGTCTATTTCATGCTCAGACTTTTGACATTGTAGTTAATTTTAATTTTATCTTTTCCTTTTCTAAAAAAGTCAGTATTATTTTATAGCTGGAAAAATCCATAATTAAACATCCACATGCCCATATTCAGTGGACCAAAATCATAGCTCTCTTACACCAATAAATCAGCCATCCATTGGACAAATAACTTCATGAGTTTTGACAACCCTTAAGAACACTTTTTGTTGGGGCACCTGGGTGGCTCAGTGGGTTAAGGCTTCTGCTTTTGGCTCAGGTCATGATCCCAAGGTCCTGGGATCAAGCCCCGCATTGGGATTTCTGTTCAGCAGGGAGCCTGCTTCCCCCCTCTCTCTCTCTGTCTGTCTCTCTGCCTGCTTGTGATCTCTGTCAAATAAATAAATAAAATCTTAAAAAAAAAAGAACACTTTTTGTTGAAGATTGCCATTCACAAAATGTTGGTTATATACCTATCCTTCCACCATGTGGCTGCTAGGAGAAATGACAGGGGTTCCCTAACCTCAGGTAAACACTCTTATCTCCAAAGAGACATAAAAAAGAATGGGGCAAAAATATCTATGCTCTTCTTCTCTTGCTTGTGGGGGACCGTGTGCTGGAGCAGAGGAGCACAAACAATTTGTGAACAAATTATTCAAGTCTTCCTCTAGCAGGGACTTGAGGAAAGATACTGAATTTAAGGTTCCACAGGCTCTAGGTATGATCCAGCTCAGAATTCTAGGGGAGATCAGTCAAGGTACTACTGTGGGCACAATTCTTGGTAAACCAACTAAAGGCTTTGGAATAATGGCTAGTATATTTTTTCTGTCAAAATGAATACAGGTGGTTTTTGTTGTTGTTGTTTTTGTTTTGTTGTTGTTGTTGTTGTTTGGGTTGTGTGTGTGTGTGTGTGTGTGTGTGTGTGTACTCATTGCATTTACTGAAGGTATAGTGCATTTCCCTACCTTCACCTGGAATTAATAAGACTTCCTGCTCTTTCCATTATGGGACAAATAGCTCTTCAGCTAGAGGAGCTTAGTGCCTCTCATAATTCAGGAAATCTCATTGTTCAGTCTGTCCATAAATGGTATCATTCAAGAGAAAATTCAAAGCAACATAAGCCTTTTCACCAAATGAGACTCCATTATCAGTGGGCCTGCAGCACCAACTAGGCATTTGAAAAGAGAGTGAAATTTGGGATAAATGGAAGCATTTGCTTCTAAGAGATTTCCATCAGTTGTACTTGAGTTAGAGGAAATTTTGCCCAAGCTATTTGTCTCCGCCTGAGGCCTGGAAATTTTATTATCTTGTTTACCTAGCAAGTGAAGCTGTTGTGGAACTGGAATAAAATATAGAACCCATAAGTCACTCAAAGTATAAGCTGAATTATGAATTTGGACTGGCAAAATGTACCAGAAATATAGGGCCAGGGAAAAGATGTTGAGGTAAGGAGCATCTTGAAAGAAGGATCAAATAGTGTTTTCTACCACTCATTTGCAATCATTCCTCACTACCTTATTTGTTTTTCCATTGTTTAACCTTATTTTATAATAATTTTAGATTTAACAAATAATTGTGAAGGCAATAAAGATAGTTCTTGTATGCCCTTCTCACCCTTACATTAGCATCTCACCTAACTGTGGTACGGTTATCAAAAATAATAAACATATCAGTATAACACTATAAACTTATTAAGAATTTAGCAGTTTTTTCCCCAAAGATTTTATATATTTGGCAGAGAGAGAAAGAGAGAAAGAGAAAGAGAGAGAAAGACACAGGCAGTGGGAGTGAGAGAGTGAGAAGCAGGCTTCCCACAGAACAGGAAGCCTGATGCAGAGCTCAATCCCTTGACCTTGGGATCATGACCTGAGCGTAAGGTAGATGTTTAATGACTGAGCCACCCAGGTGCCCCTGATTTTGCCAATTTTGCACTAATACATGTTTTATGTTACATAATCCAATCCAAGATACCATATTACATTTAATCATTATGTCTCCTACATTTTCTCCAAGTTGTAATTTTTATCCCTCCTTTTTCTTGTTTTTCACAACTTTGCCACTTTTGAAGAGTACTTGTCAGATATATTTGCAGAGGCTACCTCAATTTGGGTTTTCTGATACTTTCTAATATTAGACCGTCTGCCTTTCTTATCTCATTATATCAGGGAGAAGCTGATGTCAATACAATTTATCACTGGTGATATTAACGTTGATTACTGTGTTGTGGTGGTTTTTGCAAGGTATTCCCTTTTCCATACTCTGCCTTAATGGTTTGCAACTAGTCATGGCTTTGTGCCCTAAGAAATACTCACTAATGTCTGGAGACATATTTGGTTTTTACAGATGGGAGAGGACTGTACTACTGGCATTTAGTGGGTAGAAGTGAGAGATGCTTCTGAACATCTTATATTGCACAGAGTAACGCCTGCAACAAAGAGTGAGGGCTGAGAGAACTTGTTCTACCCATTAGCAGCACCAAATTGACTTCAACCCATACTCAACAAGAAGTGAAATGAGCTTTACTTTGTGGAAGGAGTAGTATCAAATAATTTATAAACATATATGAAAGCCAGCACAGTAATTAAATATTTTGCAGGAGATACTTTGAGGCTATGCAAACTCCTGTTTCCCCTTAAAGTACCACCACTAATTTTAGCATTCATCAATTGCCTGCAGCAATTATTATTGTGCTGTTCTAATGGTAATTTTCTGTTTCCTTCATGGCTTTTGCATTTATTATTTCTGCCTTGTTTTTTAAAACTAGCTTTTCATGTAGCTATAACTTGAGTATAAAAAATTAGATTTATTTCCTATGTCACTAGTAAAATTGGCCCCAAATATATTTTCTTGCCTTATTCACTTACAACCTCATTTATTTACCATTTCTTCTATTATTCAACAAATATTTACTGAGAATTTACTGCATCCTGTGCATAGCTGTTTTAAGCCTTGGACTTAGAGTAGAAAATGAATTCTTATCATGTAGAAACTACCCTCAAACGAGGGAAGACCCTGAACAAGTGCAGAAGTCAGGAAAATGCTTTTACAGAGGAAAATAATAATACAATCTCTGTGTATCAGCCTCCAGAGATGCAGATTAAGGAGTGGAGAATGGGAGAGAGAGAGAGAATGGCAGCAAGGAGTGGAGAATTGGTCTGGGGTGAGGAGAGGCAAATAGAAAAGCCAGAACAATCATGATGGGTAGGTTTTAGCTTTAAGAGATAGAGAATACTCTGACATCATAACTACCAAACCTCAGTCTGAGTGCTGAGGTGTATCCCAGCCTTCTCGATACCAGCCCTCAGGGCTGTGCACCATCCCTCAGGGCCAGTGCAGAAGGGGAGGCAAACCATAAAAGACTATGGACTCTGAAAAACAACCTGAGGGTTTTGAAGGGTCAGGGGTGGGAGGTTGGGGGAACAGGTGGTGGGTAATAGGGAGGGCACGTTTTGCATGGAGCACTGGGTGTTGTGCAAAAACAATGAATACTGTTATGCTGAAAAAATAAATAAAATGGAAAAAAATCAGACAAACCATAAGAGATTCTTAATCTCAGGAAACAGAGGGTTTCTGGAGGGTGGTGGGGGGATGGGTGACTGTGTGATGGACATTGGGGAGGGTATGTGCTATGTTGAGTGCTGTGAGTTGTGTAAAACTGATGAATCACAGACCTGTAGCCCTGAAACAAATAATACATTTTATGTTAATAAAAAAAGAAAGAAAAGGTAATTAAATATTTTTTAAAGCACACGCACACACAAAATCAGATGGTTTCTATACTCCTTTGTGTCTCAGGGGTCAGGGGCCTGAGGTTACATCTCCCACTGAGTAATGGATTGACCGGTTTGGCTAAGGGACCTCCATAATCCCACATTTCAGAGAACTGTTGTGCATCATTCATGTAGAGAGGCACACACACACACACACACACACACACACACACACACACATCTCAAGCAATGGGATTCACTGAGTATGTAATTATTTTTCCATTTAATTCGTTATGAAAAATGCCTCTATGTGTGGCATGAGTACTCTTTAATATATATATTAAATATCTATTTATAGATATTTATATTTATTTTATATCTATTTATATCTATATTTATATCTATTTATAGATATTTAATATATCTTCAAAATGGAATGTCATAATTTATTTAGTATATCATATATAACACATAGATATTTACATGTAATTATATAAATATGTAATTATTATATAATAAAATAATTTATATTAATATAAATATTACATATGTATGTGTATATGTGTGCGTGTGTGTGTGTGTATATATATATATATATATATATATATATAAAACCAGACCCTCATTTTCTCAAACAGAAACAGAAGACTGGGGATTCAAGCATCATCAATATTAATTTCACTTTATTTCACTCTTCTGTAAATACTGCAGGTGGTCTTGTTTAGAGCAAAAACAGTGAAATGTTGCTTTCTTAAGCAACCAATGGATGTGACCTGGTTCTCTGCTTACTTGTCTCACACTCCAGGCAATGGGTTATATCTTATGTTATCAATGTGTCTATTAGGGTATGCAGGAAAAATAATTATGTCTATATCTTTTATTTTTCTTAATATTTTTATATATTTATTTTTTTCAGTGTAACAGTATTCATTGTTTTTGCACAACACCCAGTGCTCCATGCAATATGTGCCCTCCCTATTACCCACCACCTGGTTCCCCCAACCTCCCAGCCCCGCCCCTTCAAAACCCTCAGATTGTTTTTCAGAGTCCATAGTCTCTTATGGTTCCCTTCCCCTTCCATTTCCCTCAACTTCTTTCTCCTCTCCATCTCCCAATGTCCTCCATGTCATTTGTTATGCTCCACAAATAAGTGAAACCATATGATACTTGACTCTCTCTGCTTGACTTATTTCACTCAGCATAATAACTACCAGTCCCATCCATGTTGCTACAAAAGTTGGGTATTCATCCTTTTATTTTTTTATAAACATATAAAGTATTTTTATCCCCAGGGGTACAGGTCTGTGAATAGCCAGGTTTACACACTTCACAGCATTCACCATAACACATACCCTCCTCAATGACCCTAACCCCCACCGCCTAGCCCAACCCCACCTCCCCCCAGCAACCCCCAGTTTGTTTTGTGAGATTAAGAGTCATTTGTGGTTTGTCTCCCTCCCAATACCATCTTGTTTCATTTATTCTTCTCCCATCCCCCTAAGCCCCCATGTTGCATCTCCACGTCCTCATATCAGGGAGATCATATGATAGTTGTCTTTCTCTGATTGACTTATTTCACTAAGCATGATACGCTCTAGTTCCATCCACGTCGTCGCAAATGGCAAGAGTTCATTTATTTTGATGGCTGCATAGTATTCCATTGTGTATATATACCACTTCTTCTTTATCCATTCATCTGTTGATGGACATCTATTCTTTCCATAGTTTGGCTATTGTAGACATTGCTGCTATAAACATTCGGGTACACGTGCCCCTTCGGATCACTATGTTTGTATCTTTAGGGTAAGTACTCAGTAGTGCAATTGCTGGCTCACAGGTTCATATTTTCAAAATTTTGAGGAACCTCCATGCTGTTTTCCAGAGTGGTTGCACTAGCTTGCATTCCCACCAACAGTGTAGGAGGGTTCCCCTTTCTCCGCATCCTCGCCAGCATCTGTCATTTCCTGACTTGTTAATTTTAGCCATTCTGACTGGTGTGAGGTGATATCTCATTGTGGTTTTGATTTGTATTTCCCTGATGCCAGGTGATGTGGAGCACTTTTTGATGTGTCTGTTGGCCATCTGGATGTCTTCTTTGCAGAAATGTCTGTACATGACCTCTGCCCATTTCTTGATTGGATTGTTTGTTCTTTGGGTGTTGAGTTTGCTAAGTTTTTATAGATTTTGGACACTAGCCCTTTATCTGATATGTCGTTTGCAAATATCTTCTCCCAATCTGTCAGTTGTCTTTTGGTTTTGTTAACTGTTTCCTTTGCTGTGCAAAAGCTTTTGATCAATGAAATCCCAATAGTTCATTTTTGCCCTTGCTTTCCTTGCCTTTGCCGTTGTTCCTACGAAGATGTTGCTATGGCTGAGGTCGAAGAGGTTGCTGCCTGCATTCTCCTCAATGATTTTGATGGATTCCTTTCTCACATTGAGGTCCTTCATCCATTTGGAGTCTATTTTCGTGTGTGGTGTAAGGAAGTGGTCCAATTTCAGTTTTCTGCATGTGGCTGTCCAATTTTCCCAGCACCATTTATTGAAGAGGCTGTCTTTTTTCCATTGGACATTCTTTCCTGTTTTGTCAAAGATTAGCTGACCATAGAGTTGAGGGTCAATTTCTGGGCTCTCTATTCTGTTCCACTGATCTATGTGTCTGTTTTTGTGCCAGTACCATGCTGTCTTGATGATGACAGCTTTGTAATAGAGCTTGAAGTCCGGAATTGTGATGCCACCAACTTTGGCTTTCTTTTTCAATATTCCTTTGGCAATTCGAGGTCTTTTCTGGTTCTATATAAATTTTAGGATTATTTGTTCCATTTCTTTGAAAAAAATGGATGGTATTTTGATAGGGATGGCATTAAATATGTAGATTGCTTTAGGTAGCATAGACATTTTCACAATATTTATTCTTCCAATCCAGGAGCATGGAACGTTTTTCCATTTCTTTGTGTCTTCCTCAATTTCTTTCATGAGTACTTTGTAGTTCTCTGCATATAGATTCTTAACTTTGTTGGTTAGGTTTATTCCTAGGTATCTTATAGTTTTGGGTTCAATTGTAAATGGGATTGACTCCTTAATTTCTCTTTCTTCTGTCTTGTTGTTGGTGTACAGAAATGCAACTGACTTCTGTGCATTGATTTTATATCCTGACACTTTACTGAAATCCTGTACAAGTTCTAGCAGTTTTGGAGTGGAGTCTTTTGGGTTTTCCACATATAGTATCGTATCATCTGCGAAGAGTGATAGTTTGACTTCTTCTTTGCCGATTTGGATGCCTTTAATTTCTTTTTGTTGTCTGATTGCTGAGGTTAGGATTTCTAGTACTATGTTGAAAAGCAGTGGTGATAATGGACATCCCTGCCGTGTTCCTGACCTTAACGGAAAAGCTTTCAGTTTTTGTCCATTGAGAATATGTGCGGTGGGTTTTTCATAGATAGCTTTGATAATATTGAAGTATGTGCCCTCCATGCCTACATTTTGAAGAGTTTTGATCAGGAAGGGATGCTGTACTTTGTCAAATGCTTTTTCAGCATCTATGAGAGTATCATATGGTTCTTGTTCTTTTATTAATGTGTTCTATCACATTGATTGATTTGTGGATGTTGAACCAACCCTGCAGCCCTGGAATAAATCCCACTTGATCGTGGTGAATAATCCTTTTAATGTACGGTTGAATCCTATTGGCTAGTATTTGGCGAGAATTTTTGCATCTGTGTTCATCAAGGATATTGGTCTGTAGTTCTCTTTTTTGGTGGGATCCTTGTCTAGTTTTGAGATCAAGGTGATGCTGGCCTCATAAAAAGAGTCTGCAAGTTTTCCTTCCATTTCTATTTTCTGGAACAGTTTCAGGAGAATAGGAATTAGTTCTTTAAATGCTTGTTAGAATTCCCCTGGGAAGCCGTCTGGCCCTGGGCTCTTGTTTGTTTGTAGATTTTTGATGACTGTTTCAATCTCCTTACTGGTTATGGGCCTGTTCAGGTTTTCTATTTCTTCCTGGTTCAGTTGTGGTAGTTTATATGTCTCTAGGAATGCATCCATTTCTTCCAGGTTGTCCAATTTGCTGGCATAGAGTTGCTCATAGTATGTTCTTATAATTGTCTGTATTTCTTTGGTGTTAGTTGTGATCTCTCCTCTTTCATTCATGATTTTATTGATTTGGGTCCTTTCTCTTTTCTTTTTGATAAGTCTGGCCAGGGGTTTATCAATCTTATTGATTCTTTCAAAGAACCAGCTCCTAGTTTCATTGATTTGTTCTATTGTTTTTTGGGTTTCTATATCATTGATTTCTGCTCTGATCTTTATGATTTCTCTTCTCCTGCTGGGTTTAGGGTTTCTTTCTTGTTCTTTCTCCAGCTCCTTTACGTGTAGGGTTAGGTTGTGTACTTGAGACCTTTCTTGTTTCTTGAGAAAGGCTTGTACCGCTATATATTTTCCTCTCAGGACTGCCTTTGCTGTGTCCCACAGATTTTGAACCATTGTGTTTTCATTATCATTTGTTTCCATGAATTTTTTCAACTCTTGTTTAATTACCTGGTTGACCCATTCATTCTTTAGAAGGATGCTGTTTAGTTTCCATGTATTTGGGTTCTTTCCAGCTTTCCTCTTGTGATTGAGTTCTAGCTTCAGAGCATTGTGGTCTGAAAATATGCAGGGAATGATCCTAATCTTTTGATACCGGTTGAGACCTGATTTGTGACCCAGGATGTGATCT
The DNA here is from genome assembly GCF_922984935.1 of Meles meles. Lineage (NCBI taxonomy): Eukaryota > Metazoa > Chordata > Mammalia > Carnivora > Mustelidae > Meles > Meles meles. Next base: position 114,437,448 of record NC_060074.1, on the reverse strand, counting down.
ATTCTGGAGAATGTTGCATGTGCACTAGAGAAGAAGGTGTATTCTGTTGCTTTGGGATGAAATGTTCTGAATATATCTGTGAGGTCCATCTGCTCCAGTGTGTCATTTAAGGCCTTTATTTCCTTGTTGATCTTTTGCTTGGATGATCTGTCCATTTCAGTGAGGGGAGTGTTAAAGTCCCCTACTATTATTGTATTATTATTGATGTGTTTCTTTGATTTTGTTATTAATTGGTTTATATAGTTGTCTGCTCCCACGTTAGGGGCATAGATATTTAAAATTGTTGGATCTTCTTGTTGGACAGAACTTTGAGTAGGATATAGTGTCCTTCCTCATCTCTTATTATAGTCTTTGGCTTAAAATCTAATTTATCTGATATAAGGATTGCCACCCCAGCTTTCTTCTGATGCCCATATGCATGGTAAATTGTTTTTCACCCCCTCCCTTTAAATCTGGAGGTGTCTTCACATCTATAATGAGTTTCTCGTATGTAACATATTGATGGGTTATGTTTTTTTTTTTTTATACATTCTGATACCCTGTGTCTTCTGATTGGGTCATTTATCCCAATAACATTCAGGGTAAGTATTGAGAGATATGAAATTAGTGACATTATTAGCCTGGAAGGAGACTGTTACTGTATATTGTCTCTGTACCTTTCTGATCTACTACTTTTAGGCTCTCTCTTTGCTTAGAGGACCCCTTTCAATATTTCCTGTAGAGCTGGTTTGGTGTTTTCAATTTCTTTCAGTTTTTGTTTGTCCTGGAAGCTTTTGATCTCTCCTTCTATTTTCAATAATAGCCTAGCTGGATAGAGTATTGTTGGCTGCATATTTTTCTATTTAGTGCTCTGAATATATCATGCCAGCTCTTTCTGGCCTGCCAGGTCTCTGTGGATAACTCTGTTGCCAAACTAATATTTTTTCCATTGTATGTTACAGACTTCTTTTCCCAGGCTGTTTTCAGGAGGTTCTCTTTGTCACTAAGACTTGTAAATTTTACTATTAGGTGAAGAGGTGTGGGCCTATTCTTGTTGACTTTGAGGGGGGTTCTCTGCACCTCCTGGATTTTGATGCTTGTTCCCTTTGCCATATTAGGGAAATCTCTCCAATAATTCTCTCCAATAGACCTTCTGCTCCTCTCTCTCTTTCTTCTTCTTCTGGAATCCCAATTATTCTAATGTTGTTTCATCTTATGATGTCACTTATCTCTTGAATTCTTCCCTCGTGGTTGAGTAGCTGTCTGTCCTTCTTTTGCTCAGCTTCTTTATTCTCTGTCATTTGGTCTTCTATATCACTAATTCTTTCTTCTGCCTCATTGATCCTAGCAGGGAGAGCCTCCATTTTGGATTGCACCTCATTAATAGCTTTTTGGATTTCAACTTGGTTAGATTTTAGTTCTTTAATTTCTCCATAAAGGGCTTTTATATCTCCAGAGAGGTTTTCTCTAATATCTTCCATGCCTTTTTTGAGCCCGGCTAGAACCTTCAGAATCGTCATTCTGAACTCTTGATCTGACATATTACCAATGTCTGTGTTGATTAGGTCCCTAACCTTTGGTACTATCGCTTGTACTTTTCTTTGTGGTGATTTTTTCTGCCTTGTCATTTTGTCCAGATAAGAGGATATGAAGGATCAAATAAAATACTAAAAGGATCGCACAGACCCCAGAAAAATGCACTGTAACCAAATCAGAGGAGACCCCAAATTGTGGGGGAAAGAAAGGGGATAAAAAGAGGTTCAGAAAAAAAAGAAAAAAATTTAAAAATAAAACACTAAAGAAAAATCTTAAAAAGAAAGAAAAAATATATATTTTACAAAACTAGTCAAAAAAAGTTAAAAAAGGAAATGGTAAACGTTTTAAGAAATTTAGCAGAAGAAGAAAAAAGAAAGAAAAAAATTTGAAGAAAAAATTGAATTAACCGCAAGACTAAAGAATCATGGGGAGAATGCCATGTGTTCTGTCCTTTGCTTTCTCTTCCTCTGGAATTCTGCTGCTGTCTTAGGAATTGAACCTGCTTTCCTTGAAGATGAATGTCATCCTGGCTGGATATTTTGTTGATCTTCTGGGGGAGGGGCCTGTTTTATTTACTCTCAAGTGTCTTTGCCAGAGTCGGAATTGCACCGCCCTTACTGGGGGCTGGACTAAGTAATCCGCTCAGGTTCGCTTTTGGGAGCTTCTGTTCCCTGAACACTTCCTGTAGAGTTTTGGAGGACGGGAATGAATATGGCGGCCTCCCAGTCTCCAGCCCAGAGGTGCCGAGAGCCCGGGGCCCCGCTCTCAGTGGACCCCCAGAGGACAGCACCCAATCACTCCCATATCCCCAACCTCCAGCCGTGTTCTGAGCTCACCCAGCCCACGACCAGTTCAAGGTAACCCTGAGCTGAGAGTTCAGTCCTTGGCTCTGTCTCTGTAGTCGGATTCTCCGTTCTAACACCTGTGAGCTCTGCAACACTCCAACACCCCCGATCCTTCTGTGACCCTGCGGGACCTCGGGCCACGCTGACTCCACGTGGGCTTCACCCCAGTTTAGCCTCTGGAGCAATGTCCCTCAGTGGAACAGACTTTTAAAAGTCCTGATTTTGTGCTCCGTTCCTCCGCCACTTGCCGGGATCCGGCCCCTCCCCTCGCGGTCTATCTTCCCGTTGTTTTAGATTCACTTCTCCGCCAGTCCTACCTTTCAGAAAGTGGTTGATTTTCTGTTTCTAGAGTTGCTGTTCTTCTTCTCTTCGATCTCCCGTTGGATTTGTAGGTGTTTGCAATGCTTAGATAAGTTATCGAGCTAGCTGATCTCCTGCTACCTGATGTAGTCTCAGCCTGCTACTTCTCCACCATCTTGACTCCTCCCCCTATATCTTTCTTTTTAATTCCCTCTTCATCCCGCTCCCTCTCCCTTACTTTCTCTTTCATCACCATCTCTCCTATCCTTGCTTATACTATCCAGAAGCCTGAAGTAAAAGTAGGCACTCATGGGATGATGCAGTTATCCAATCAGTAGATTCTGCTGGTTCAGAGCTTGCAACATTAGCATGTAAGCGAACGTGTTCCCAGGTTTATGCTGCCTAGACCTGGAGGCTATGGATTATCCAGCCCGTGCTAGATAGATTTTGGTAAGATTTCTCCAAATAAACTATTTTTTCAACATTTTAGAAAAATTGTATCAATATGGTAGACTCTGAATTAAAGCGTACTAGTCTCTCTGTATTTTTATTTATTTTTTCTTAAAGTCTTTTCTAGATATGATATATGGAATAAAATACATTTCAATCATATCTTGATTAATTTTGCACGTGCTCTGGAGGAGGTGACCGGTAATCCATTCCCAGATGAAGGCAGAATGTTTCTTCTCCTCAGAAATTTCCCTCATGCCTCCCCCCATCAATACTTACTGCCACCTTACCTCCATGATATGGGTTATTACTTCCTGGCTTCCACCATGCTATACTTGTTGATATAAAAGTTTATAGTTCATATATGTTTTACATAAAAGGAATCACTGCTTATGACCTCTTGGGTCTGGCTTATTTTGTCTATAAAATAGTCCTCCTCCCCCCCTTTTTTTAAAGATTATTTATTTAGTTATTTATTTATTTGAGAGAAAGAGAGAGAGAGGGAGAATGAACACAGGCAGGAGTAGTAGGAGAGGGAGAAGCAGGCTTCCTGCAGGGAACTTGATGCAGGGCTCAATCCCAGGACCCTGGGATCATGACCTGAGCCAAAGGCAGATGCCCAATGACTGAGCCACCCAGGCACTCCTCAATTGTCCCCTTTTATCCACTATTTTTGTTTCCATGGTTTCAGCTACATGAGGTCAACCACGGTCCAGAAGCAAGGATCCTCTCTGATGTGTTGTCAGGAGTTCAGTAGTGGCTTCACTGTATATTACAATGCCCATGTAATTCACCTCACTTCATTTCACCACACAGGCATTTTATTATCTTACATAATCACGGGGATAATTATGGCTACAAGACAATAAGATATTTGACAGAGAAAGAGAGAGAGAAAGAGAGATAGAGAGAGACCACATTCATGTAACTTTTATTGCAGTGCCTAATTTATAAATTAAACTTTATCATAGGCATGTATGTATAGGCAGAAATATATTATGTGCAATGTTTGGTACTATCTGCAGTTTCAGGTATCCATTGGAGGTCTTTGTCTTGGGAATAATCCCTCATGGACAAGGGTGGTTATGTATGTTTCTGAGAGTTAAACTTATTGTTAAGTGTAGTAATCATTTTGTTTTGTTTTGTTTTAATCATCATTTTATATCCCATTGTGTAAATGTATAACATTTTTTGGTCCATTCTTTGTTGGGCATTTTGCTTATTTTCAGTTTTTGACTATTACATATTAAACTGCTATGAACTGGCTTATATGTGACTTTTGGTGAACATATGCATTCACTTATTTTGGAATGGGCATGACTTGAATTATGTTATCCAAAATTCATATGTTGAAACCCTAACCCCCACTATTTCAGAATGTGTCCTAGGGTGGCTGCATTTATAATTTGTTTAGCTAAGGTCATAACTGGACCTTATAACTGTTGTCCTTATTAAAAAAGTGGGGGAGGGGTTGGACATAGGTACTGTTTACATCACCCAATTAATCATATTTTGTTATGCGAGTCCCAGAAAACTATTATAGGTATTCATCTAGAAGTGAAATGGTGGTAATAGGGTAAGAATTGGTTAAACTTTATTCGAAACTGTTATTTCCCCAATGTTATTACACATCTTACAATCTGAAATGAATCCTTTCTAATGGCAGAGTAATATTCCTTTGTATATATGGAACACATCTTCTTTATCCATTCCTCTATTGAAGGGCATCTTAGCTCTTTCCAGTTTGGCTATTGAACACTGGGGTCTATGTGGACCTTCTTTTCACTATATCTGTTATCTTTGGGGTAAACACTCAGTAGTGCAACTGCTGGATCTTAGGGTAGCTCTATTTTTATCTTTTTGAGGAACATCCACACTATTTTCCAAAGTGGCTGTACCAGCTTGCATTCCCACCAACAGTATAAGAGGGTTCTCCTTTCTCCACATCCTCACCAACATTCGTTGTTCCCTATTTTGTTAATTTTCACCATTCTAACTGATGTAAGGTGGTATCTCATTGTGGTTTTGATTTGTATTTCCTTGATGTCTAGTGATGATGAACATTTTTTTCACGTGTCTGTTAACCACTTGTTTGTCTTATTTAGAGAAGTGTCTGTTCATGTCTTCTGCCCATTTTTAAATATTTAATTTAACTTTATTTTTTTCAGTGTTCCAAAATTCATTGTTTGTGCACCACACTCAGTGCTCCATGCAATACGTGCCCTCCTTAGTATCCACCATGACGCTCACTGAACCCCCCCAACTCCCATCCCCTCCCAAAACATCAGTTTGTTTCTCAGAGTCCACAGTCTCTCATGGGTTGTCTCCCCTTCCGTTGTTTTTGATGGGGTTATTAGTTTTTTGAGTGTTGAATTTCAGAGGTTCTTTATAGATCCTGGATATCAGTCCTTTATCTGTAATGCCATTTCTAGATATCCTCTCCCATTCTGTGGGTTGCCTCTGTTTCCTTTGTTATGCAGAAGCTTTTTATCTTGAAGTCCCAAAAGTTCATTTTGCTTTTGTTTCTCTTGCCTTTGGAGACAAGTCTTGAAAGAAGTTGCTGTGGGTGATGTCGAAGAGATTACTGCCTGTGTTCTCCCCTAGGATTTTGATGGATTCCTGTCTCACATTGAGGTCTTTCATCCATTTTGAGTTCGCTTTTGTGTATGGTGTAAGGGAATAGTTGAGTTTTATTCTTCTGTATGTAGCTGTCCAATTTTCCCAGCACCATTTTATTAAAGAGACAGTCTTTTTTTCATTAGATTTTTTTTTCCTGCTTTGTTAAACATTAGTTGACCAAAGAGTTGTTGGTCCATATCTGGGCTCTCTACTCTGTTCCATTGGTCTATGTGTCCGTTTTTGTGCCTGTAGCATGCTGTCTTGGTTATCACAGCTTTGAATTTAGGCAACGTGATGCCCCCAGTTTTGTTCCTCTTTTTGAAAATTCCCATGATGATTTGGGATCTTTTTTCATTTCAACGTTTGCATCAACTAGGATGGAACTGAAGGAGATTATTCAAATAAGTAAAGCAGAGAAATTCAATTATCATATGGTTTCACTTATTTGTGGAACACAAGGAATACAATGGAGGACATTAGGAGAAGAAAGAGAAGAATGAAGGGAGGGGAATTAGAAGGGGAGACAAACCATAAGATACTATGGACTCCAGGAAACAAACTGAGGATTTCAAAGGGAAGGAGGGTGGGAAGATGTGTTAGCCCAATGACGGGTATTAAGGAGTGTATGTATTGCATAGAGCACTGGTTGTTATATGCAAACAATGAATCAAGGAGCATTACATCAAAAACTAATGATGTACTGTATGGTGACAAACATAGCATAATAATAAAAAAAAGAAATAAGGACTTCAACCCCATGAATGAATGAATGAACTAAAAAATAAATACATAAATAAATATTTTTGAAGGGGAGAACATTTAAAATGGAGCTATGTTGAAATTATATGTAAAAAACATCATAAATTATTTTTTGAGGTAAAAAAAAACAAGGTTAAGAAAGAATCTGAGAACATGGAATGGTCTTCCATCTTTTTGTGTCTTCTTCAGTTTCTTTCATGAGTGTTCTGTAGTTCCTCGAGTACAGATCCTTTACCACTTTGGTTAGGTTTATTCCCAGATATCTATGGTTCTTGGTGCTATAGTAAATGGAATTGATTCTCTAATTCCCCTTTCTGTATATTCATTGTTAGTGTAAAAGAAATCCACTGATGTCTGTACATTGACTTTGAATCCTGCCACGTTACTGAATTGCTGTATGAGTTCTAGTAGTTTGGGGGCAGAGTCTTTTGGGTTTTCCAAATAAAGAATCATGTCATCTGCGAAGAGAGAGAGTTTGACTTCTTCATTGCCAATTTGGATACCTTTTATTTCTCTTTGTTGTCTGATTGCCATTGCTAGGACTTCTAATACTATGTTGAACAAGAGTGGTGAGAGTGGTCATCCTTGTCGTGTTCCTGATCTCAACGGGAAGGCTGCAAGCTTTTTCCCATTGAGGATGATATTTGCTGTGAGTCTTTCATAGATAGATTTTATGAAGTTCAGAAATGTTCCCTCTATCCCTATACTTTGAAGCGTTTTACTCAGGAACGGATGCTGGATTTTGTCAAATGCTTTTTCTGCATCAATTGAGAGGACCATGTGGTTCTTCTCTCTTCTCTTATTGATTTGTTCTATCACATTGATTGATTTGTGAATGTTGAACCATCCTTGTAACTCAGGGATGAATCCCACCTGGTCATGGTGGATAATCTTTTGAATGTGCTGCTGGATCCTGTTTGCTAGAATCTTGTTGAGAATCTTTGCATCCATATTCATCAGTGATATTGGTCTGATATTTTCCTTTTTGGAAGGGTCTTTCCCTGGTTTGGGGATCAGGGTAATGCTGTCTTCATAAAAAGAGTCTGGAAGTTTTCCTTCTGTTTCAATTTTTTGGAACAGCTTCAGGAGATAGGTGTTATTTCTTCTTTGAAAGTTTGGTAGAATTCCCCAGGGAATCTGTCAGGTCCTGGGCTCTTGTTTTTTGGGAGGTTTTTGATCACTGCTTCAATCTTGTTACTAAATATTGGTCCATTCAGGTTGTCAATTTCTTCCTGGTCAATTTTGGGACTTTATAGTTTTCCAGGAATGCATCCATTTCATCTAGGTTGCTTAGCTTATTGGCATATAACTGTTGGTAATAATTTCTGATGATTGTTTCTACTTCCTTGGTGTTAGTTGAGATCTCTCCCTTTTCATTCATAATTTTATTAATTTGGGCTTTCTCTCTTTTCTTTTGTATTAGTGTGGCCAATGGTTTATTGATCTTACTGATTCTTTCAAAAAAACAGCTTCTACTTTCACTGATATGTTCTACTGTATCTCTGGTTTCTACCTCATTGATCTCTGCTCTCATCTTGATTATTTCCCTTCTTGTGTGTGGCGTTGGTTTGATTTGCTGTTGGTTCTCCAGTTCTATAAGGTGTAGAGATAGCTGGTGTATTCTGGATTTTTCAATTCTTTTGAGGGAGTCTTGGATGACTATGTATTTTCCCCTTTAGAACTGCCTTTGCTGTATCCCATAGGTTTTGGACCAAGTGTCTTCATTCTCATTGGCTTCCATGAATTGTTTAAGTTCATCTTTGATCTCCTGGTTGATCCAAGCATTCTTAAGCAAGGTGGTCTTTAGCTTCCAGGTGTTTGAGTTCCTTCTGAATTTTCCCTTGTGATTGAGTTCCAGTTTCAAAGCATTGTGATCTGAGAATATGCAGGGAATAATGTCAGTCTTTTGGTACCGGTTGAGTCCTGCTTTGTGACCCAGTATGTGGTCTATTCTGGAGAAGGTTCCATGTGCACTTGAGAAGAATGAGTATTCTGTTGTTTTAGGGTGGAATGTTCTGTATATGTCTATGAGGTCCATCTGGTTCAATGTTTCTTTCAATGCTCTTAATTCTTTATTGATTTCCTACTTTGACGATCTGTCTATTACTGAGAGAGGCGTATTAAGATCTCCTACTGTTATTGTATTCATATCAATATGACTCTTTATCTTAATAGTTTTCTTATGTAATTGGGTGCTCCCATATTGGGGGCATAGATATTTATATTTGTTATATCATCTTGGTGGACAGACCCTTTTAAGAATGATGTAGTGTCCTTCTGTATCTCTGACTACAGGCTTTAGTTTAAAATCTAATTTATCTGATATGAGAATCGCTATCCTGGCCTTCTTTTGAGGCCCATTGGCATGAAAGATGCTTCTCCATCCCTTCACTTTCGGTCTGGGTGTATCTTTTAGTTCAAAATGGGACTCCTGTAGACAACATATGGATGGGTCCTGTCATTTTATCCAATCTGCAACCCTGTGTCATTTTATGGGTGCATTTAGGCCATTCACATTGTGAGTGATTATTGATAGATACGTTTTTATTGACATCATGTTACCTTTGAAGTCTTTCTGTAGATTGTCTCTATATTTCTGTTCAATGATATTCTTAGGATTTTTTCTCTTTTATAGAACTCCCCTTAATATTTCCTGCATTGTCGGCTTCGTGGTTGCATAGTCTTTTAAGCCTTGCTGGTCTTGGAAACTCTTTATCTCTCCATCAATTTTGAATGTCAGTCTTGCTGGATAACGTATTCTTGGCTGCATGTTCTTCTCATTTAGTACTCTGAATATATTTTCCCAGCCCTTCCTGGCTTGCCAGGTCTCTGTGGACAGTTCTAACATTATTCTAATGGGCTTTTCTCTGTATGTAAGGAGCTTCTTTGTCCTAGCTGCTTTCAAGAGGGTCTGCCTACAGTTATAATTCTTCTTTCTTACTATCAGGTGTCTCAAGGATTTTCAAGAATTTATAATCTTGGGGGGAAATCACCTTACCTCTCTAGTACATGAACGCTGGTTCCATTCATGAGATTGGGAAAATTTTCATAGACAACATGTTCCACTATATGTTCTCGACTTCTTTCTTTCTTCTCCCCTTCAGGGATTCCAATAATTCTGACGTTAGAACATTTCATGGCATCATTTATTTCCCTGATTCTATTTTTGTGGCTTCTGAGCTATTTGTAACAGGCTTCCTCCTGATCCTTTCTCTCTATCTGTTTGTCCTCCAGGTCACTAATTCTATCTTCTGTCTCAGTTACCCTATCTTTTAGAGAATTTAGATTGGATTGGAATTCATTGAGAGCATTTTGAACATCATCCCTGGTGGCTTTCATTTCTGCCCTAACATTCTGAACATCATCCGTGGTGGCTTTCAGTTCTGCCCTAATCAATTCCATTTGGTCATCCATGGCTTTCTCCAACATAGCTATTACCTGGATTATCGTTAGCCAGAATTCCCTTTCTGAAATATTGTCTATGTCGATAGCCATTAACTCTGTATTTTTCTTCTGTTGGGCATTTCTCCTCCAGTCATTTTTGTGAGAGATGACTGATTGGATATAGCTGGATGGATCAACCGTGGTGCAGTCAAGGTGCACCCCGGAACCCTTCTGAGCAATCAGGATTCCACATGTAAATGAGAGAAAAAAGAAAAGGAAAAGAAAAAAAAAAAGAGAGAGAGAGAGAGAGAGAGAGACAGGAAAAAAAGGAAGATAAAAGAGAAAGCTCAGCCCAAATGGGCCCCAAGTTAAGATTTATGATGTATACACACAAAAACAGACAAATAAAAAGACTGATAAAAGTATATCACAAGAGGGAGGAGTCAAGATGGCGGAGAAGTAGCAGCCTGAGACTACATCAGGTAGCAGGAGATCAGCTCAATAGCTTATGTAAACATTGCAAACACCTACAAATCCAACGGGAGATCAAAGAGAAGAAGAACAGCAACTCTAGAAACAGAAAATCAACCACTTTCTGAAAGGTAGGACTGGCGGAGCGGAGAAGTGAATCTAAAACGACGGGAAGATAGACCGCGGGGGAAGGGGCCGGCTCCCGGCAAGTTGCGGAAGAACGGAGCACAAAATCAGGACTTTTACAAGTCTGTTCCACTGAGGGAAATTGCTCCAGAGGCTAAACTGGGGTGAAGCCCACGCGGAGACAGCGTGGCCCCAGGTCCCGCAGGGTCACAGAAGGATCGGGGGTGTCGGAGTGTCGCAGAGCTCGCAGGTATTAGAATGGAGAAGCCGGCTGCAGAGACAGAGCCAAGGACTGAACTCTCAGCTCGGGGTTACCTTGAACTGGTCGCGGGCTGGGTGAGCTCGGAGCACGGCTAGAGGCTGGGGATATGGGAGTGATTGGGTGCTGTCCTCTGGGGGCGCACTGAGGAGTGGGGCCCCAGGCTCTCGGCTCCTCCAGGCCGGAGACTAGGAGGCCGCCATTTTCATTCCCGTCCTCTGGAACTCTACGGAAAGCCTTCAGGGAACAGAAGCTCCCAAAAGCAAACCTGAGCCGATTACTTAGTCCGGCCACGGGTAAGGGTGGTGCAATCCCGCCTCGGGCAAAGACACTTGAGAATCACTACAACAGGCCCCTCCCCCAGAAGATCAACAAAATATCCAGCCAGGACGAAGTTCATCTATCAAGGAAAGTAGGTTCAATTCCTAAGACAGCAGTGCAATTCCAGAGGAGGAGAAACCAAAGCACGGAACTCATGGCTTTCTCCCCATGATTCTTTAGTCTTGCGGCTACTTCATTTTTTTTTTTTCAATTTTTTTTCTTTTTTCTTTTTTCTTCTTCTGCTAAATTTTTAAAAACTTTTACCCTTTTCTTTTTTAACGTTTTTTGACTAGCTTATCTAAATATATATATTTTTTCTTTCTTTTTTATATTTTTTCTTTATTGTTCTATTTTTTAAATTTTTTTTCTTTTTTTTTTCTGAACCTCTTTTATCCACTTTCTGCCCCCCACAATTTGGGGTCTCTACTCATTTGGTTACAGCGCATTTTTCTGGGGTCTTTGCCACCCTTTTAGTATTTTATTTGCTCCTTCATATCCTCTTATCTGGACAAAATGACAAGTTGGAAAAAATCACCACAAACAAAAGAACAAGAGACAGTACCGAAGGCTAGGGACCTAATCAACACAGACATTGGTAATATATCAGATCAAGAGTTCAGAATGACGATTCTGAACATTCTAGCCGGGCTCGAAAAAGGCATGGAAGATATTAGAGAAACCCTCTCTGGAGATATTAAAGCCCTTTCTGGAGAAATTAAAGAACTAAAATCTAACCAAGTTGAAATCCAAAAAGCTATTAATGAGGTGCAATCCAAAATGGAGACTCTCACTGCTAGGATCAATGAGGCAGAAGAAAGAATTAGTGATATAGAAGACCAAATGACAGAGAATAAAGAAGCCAAACAAAAGAGGGACAAACAGCTACTGGATCATGAGGGGAGAATTCGAGAGATAAGTGACACCAAGAGACGAAACAACATTAGAATAATTGGGATTCCAGAAGAAGAAGAAACAGAGAGGGGAGCAGAAGGTCTATTGGAGAGAATTACTGGAGAGAATTTCCCTAATATGGCAAAAGGAACAAGCATCAAAATCCAGGAGATGCAGAGAACCCCCCTCAAAGTCAACAAGAATAGGTCCACACCCCGTCACCTAATAGTAAAATTTACAAGTCTTAGTGACAAAGAGAAAATCCTGAAAGCAGCCCGAGAAAAGAAGTCTGTAACATACAATGGTAAAACTATTAGATTGGCGGCAGACTTATCCACAGAGACCTGGCAGGCCAGAAAGAGCTGGCATGATATATTCAGAGCACTCAACGAGAAAAACATGCAGCCAAGAATACTCTATCCAGCTAGGCTATCACTGAAAATAGAAGGAGAGATCAAAAGCTTCCAGGACAAACAAAAACTGAAAGTATTTGCAAACGCCAAACCAGCTCTACAGGAAATATTGAAAGGGGTGCTCTAAGCAAAGAGAGAGCCTAAAAGTAATAGATCAGAAAGGTACAGAGACAATATACAGTAACAGCCATCTTATAGGCTAATAATGGCACTAAATTCATATCTCTCAATAGTTACCCTGAATGTTAATGGGCTAAATGCCCCAATCAAAAGACACAGGGTATCAGAATGGATAAAAAAACAAAACCCATCAGTATGTTGCCTACAAGAAACTCATTTTAGACGCGAAGACACCTCCAGATTGAAAGTGAGGGGGTGGAAAACAATTTACCATGCTAATGGGCATCAGAAGAAAGCTGGGGTGGCAATCCTTATATCAGATCAATTAGATTTTAAGCCAAAGACTATAATAAGAGATGAGGAAGGACACTATATCCTACTCAAAGGGTCTGTCCAACAAGAAGATCTAACAATTTTAAATATCTATGACCCTAACGTGGGAGGAGACAACTATATCAACCAATTAATAACAAAATCAAAGAAACACATCAATAATAATACAATAACAGTAGGGGACTTTAACACTCCACTCACTGAAATGGACAGATCATCCAAGCAAAAGATCAACAAGGAAATAAAGGCCTTAAATGACACACTGGACCAGATGGACATCACAGATATATTCAGAACATTTCATCCCAAAGCAACAGAATACACATTCTTCTCTAGTGCACATGGAACCTTCTCTAGAATAGATCACATCCTGGGTCACAAATCAGGTCTCAACCGGTGTCAAAAGATTAGGATCTTTCCCCTGCATATTTTCAGACCACAATGCTCTGAAGCTAGAACTCAATCACAAGACAAAAGCTGGAAAGAACCCAAATACATGGAGACTAAACAGCATCCTTCTAAAGAATGAATGGGTTAACCAGGTAATTAAAGAAGAATTGAAAAAATTCATGGAAACAAATGATAATGAAAACACAACAGTTCAAAATCTGTGGGACACAGCAAAGGCAGTCCTGAGAGGAAAATATATAGCGGTACAAGCCTTTCTCAAGAAACAAGAAAGGTCTCAAGTACACAACCTAACCCTACACGTAAAGGAGCTGGAGAAAGAACAAGAAAGAAACCCTAAACCCAGCAGGAGAAGAGAAATCATAAAGATCAGAGCAGAAATCAATGAAATAGAAACCATAAAAACAATAGAAAAAATCAACAAAACGAGGAGCTGGTTCTTTGAAAGAATCAATAAGATTGATAAAGCCCTGGCCAGACTCATCAAAAAGAAAAGAGAAAGGACCCAAATCAATAAAATCATGAATGAAAGAGGAGAGATCACAACTAACACCAAAGAAATACAATTATAAGAACATAATATGAGCAACACTACGCCAACAAATTTGACAACCTGGAAGAAATGGATGCATTCCAGAGACATATAAACGACCACAACTGAACCAGGAAGAAATAGAAAACCTGAACAGGCCCATAACCAGTAAGGAGATTGAAACAGTCATCAAAAATCTCCAAACAAATAAAAGTCCAGGGCCAGACGGCTTCCCAGGGGAATTCTACCAAACATTTAAAGAAGAACTAATTCCTATTCTCCTGAAACTGTTCCAAAAAATAGAAATGGAAGGAAAACTCACAAACTCATTTTATGAGGCCAGCATCACCTTGATCCCAAAACCAGACAAGGATCCCACCAGAAAAGAGAACTACAGACCAATATCCTTGATGAACACAGATGCAAAAATTCTCGCCAAATACTAGCCAATAGGATTCAACAGTACATTAAAAGGATTATTCACCACGATCAAGTGGGATTTATTCCAGGGCTGCAGGGTTGGTTCAACACCGCAAATCAATCAATGTGATAGAACACATTAATAAAAGAAAGAACAAGAACCATATGATACTCTCAATAGATGCTGAAAAAGCATTTGACAAAGTACAGCATCCCTTCCTGATCAAAACTCTTCAAAGTGTAGGGATAGAGGGCACATACTTCAATATTATCAAAGCCATCTATGAAAAACCCACCGCAAATATCATTCTCAATGGAGAAAACTGAAAGCTTTTCTGTTAAGGTCAGGAAGACGGCAGGGATGTCCATTATCACCACTGCTATTCAACATAGTACTAGAAGTCCTAGCCTCAGCACTCAGACAACAAAAAGAAATTAAAGGCATCCAAATTGGTAAAGAAGAAGTCAAACTATCACTCTTCGCAGATGATATGATACTCTATGTGGAAAACCCAAAAGACTCCACTCCAAAACTGCTAGAACTTGTACAGGAATTCAGTCAAGTGTCAGGATATAAAATCAATGCACAGAAATCAGTTGCATTTCTGTACACCAACAACAAGACAGAAGAAAGAGAAATTAAGGACTCAATCCCATTTACAATTGCACCCAAAACTGTAAGATACCTAGGAATAAACCTAACCAAAGAGGCTAAGAATCTATACACAGAAAATTATAAAGTACTCATGAAAGAAATTGAGAAAGGCACAAAGAAATGGAAAAATGTTTCATTTTTCTGGATTGGAAGAAGAAATATTGTGAAAATGTCCATGGTACCTAAAGCAATCTACACATTTAATGCTATACCTATCAAAATACCATCCATTTTTTTCAAAGAAATGGATCAAATAATCCTAAAATTTATATGGAACCAGAAAAGACCTCTAATGGCCAAAGGAATATTGAAAAAGAAAGCCAAAGTTGGTGGCATCCCAATTCCGGACTTCAAGCTCTATTACAAAGCTGTCATCTTCAATACAGTATGGTACTGGCACAAAAACAGACACATAGATCAGTGGAACAGAATAGAGAGCCCAGAAATCGACCCTCAACTCTATGGTCAGCTAATCTTCGACAAAGCAGGAAAGAATGTCCAGTGGAAAAAAGACATCCTCTTCAATAAATGGTGCTGGGAAAATTGGACAGCCACATGCAGAAAAATGAAATTGGACCACTTCCTTACACCACACACGAAAATAGACTCCAAATGGATGAAGGACCTCAGTGTGAGAAAGGAATCCATCAAAATCCTTGAGGAGAGCACAGGCAGCGACCTCTTCGACCTCAGCCGCAGCAACATCTTCCTAGGAACAACGGCAAAGGCAAGGGAAGCAAGGGCAAAAATGAACTATTGGGATTTCATCAAGATCAAAAGCTTCTGCACAGCAAAGGAAACAGTTAACAAAACCAAAAGACAACTGACAGATTGGGAGAAGATATTTGCAAACGACATATCAGATAAAGGGCTAGTATCCAAAATTTATAAGGAACTTAGCAAACTCAACACCCAAAGAACAAACAATCCAATCAAGAAATGGGCAGAGGACATGAACAGACATTTCTGCCAAGAAGACATCCAGATGGCCAACAGACACATGAAAAAGTGCTCCACGTCACTCGGCATCAGGAAATACAAATCAAAACCACAATGAGATATCACCTCACACCAGTCAGAATGGCTAAAATTAACAAGTCAGGAAATGACAGATGCTGGCGAGGATGCGGAGAAAGGGGAACCCTCCTCCACTGTTGGTGGGAATGCAAGCTGGTGCAACCACTCTGGAAAACAGCATGGAGGTTCCTCAAAATGTTGAAAATAGAACTATCCTATGACCCAGCAATTGCACTACTGGGTATTTACCCTAAAGATACAAACATAGTGATCCGAAGGGGCACGTGTACCCGAATGTTTATAGCAGCAATGTCTACAATAGCCAAACTATGGAAAGAAGCTAGATGTCCATCAACAGATGAATGGATAAAGAAGAGGTGGTATATATATACAATGGAATACTATGCCGCCATCAAAAGAAATGAAATCTTGCCATTTGCGACGACGTGGATGGAACTAGAGCGTATCATGCTTAGTGAAATAAGTCAATCGGAGAAAGACAACTATCATATGATCTCTCTGATATGAGGACATGGAGAAGCAACATGGGGGTTTAGGGGGATAGGAGAAGAATAAATGAAACAAGATGGGATTGGGAGGGAGACAAACCATAAATGACTCTTAATCTCACAAAACAAACTGGGGGTTGCTGGGGGGAGGTGGGATTGGGAGAGGGGGAGAGGGCTATGGACATTGGGGAGGGTATGTGCTATCGTGAGTGCTGTGAAGTGTGTAAACCTGGCGATTCCCAGACCTGTACCCCTGGGGATAAAAATACATTATATGTTTATTAAAAAAAAAAATTTGGAAGGGGAGGCGAACCATAAGAGACTATGGACTCTGAAAAACAACCTGAGGGTTTTGAAGGGTCAGGGGTGGGAGGTTGGGGGAACAGGTGGTGGGTAATAGGGAGGGCACGTTTTGCATGGAGCACTGGGTGTTGTGCAAAAACAATGAATACTGTTACGCTGAAAAAATAAAATGGAAAAAAGTATATGACAAGAGGAAAAAAAAATATATATATATAAAAGCATAAAAAAGGAAGAACCCCAATTATAAGATTTATATACTATCAGGACAAATACAAATACACAGAAACACTGGTGGAAGAAAAAGTTGGGAGAGTGGTAATAAATTCTCAGCGTTGGCGAGGAAGGTTATTTTGATTCTTCCTTTATGTATCTTGATATATCCTGTTAAAGGACTCAACTTTCCTAAGATAAAGAGGGATTAAAAATTGGTTTACCTGTTGGGGTAAAATTGATTGGGAAAGGGGGATTACCTTGAAGTTCAACTCTATATGAATATTAGGAAATAAGATTAAAAAAAGAATAAACTAGACTAAACTAAACTAATATTTAAAAAAAAATAAAAAATAGAAAACCAAAAGAAAAACACGGGTGCATGTATCAAAAAGTTCAGGTTAGAAGGTTATTATTGAATTTGATGTACTGGACATCTCACTGTGATGGTAAATAGGTTAAAAAATTATCTATATAAAAAAAACGAACCAGAATAGTGGGAATGAGTTAAAAATAAATGTTGTATCCATGAAGTAGTGGTGGTTTTTCTCTTGTCGTCTTTTATTTATTTATTTTTATTTTTTCTTTCCAAATTGGTTTTCTGGGGGAGGGGCCTGCCACATGGGTTTTCAGTCAATGATGTTCCCTGAGTTAAGTCCTCCTGCCCCCCCTAAAGGGGGTGGGCTCTGAGGAAACCAGTTTTTTCAGGCTTTTGTTCACTGGAGGTTTTTATGTTTGTTCATTTGTTTTCTCCCACCTTGACAGCTTTTGATGCTTTTTGGAGGTTTAGGGGAAAGCAAATGGCACCCCGACCTCCCTCTCAGAAAGAAGCCTCAGCCTGCTCCCCAGTGGGTGTTGGAGAGTGCATAAATTCCTCCCTTGGCCGCTGGCAGAGCAGGTTCTGAGTCGTGGTCCCTGGGGACGCAGGATCTCCTGCTTGTATCCAAAACCACAGCAGTGGTGGCTGTCTGACCACCAGAGAGTTTCCTAGCAGTGATTGCACACTGTGATTTCCCCGCTGGCCTGGGCTGGGAGTTCCTGGTCTTCCCGGGTCCGAGAGCTCCTGCTGGTGTCTGTGTGCACTCTCCCAGGGGAGGGTGGGGGCACGCGCTTCTCAGGCTCTGATGGCAAGGTGCAGGTTTAAGAGCAAGCACTGGGCTGGTGCCTGCCTGCACCTCTCTCAAGGGAGCATGTGGGGTGTGCATGTCTCAGGCTCTGATGGCAGGGCCCGACGTTCTGCCATCTAGTGAGGCTCCCAGCCCCTCACAAGAGCTGGACCCCACGTGTTCTCAGGTGTGCTGGATGCTCAGGGACCAAGACCTGGTTTCTCCACCACACTCTCTCTGGCTCAGCACCAGGGGAGGCTGCCCTGGGTCCGTGGAATTAAGCCCCTGTCCCTAACCGCTCCTATTCCCACAATTTCCCCTGGCAATCCTTTGCTCTTTTTGAGTGCTTTTAACCAGACTCCAAGTTAATGCTGGTCCCCAGTTACAGGGCACTCTTGTATTGGGGTATTACTTTCCAATCTGTTGCCTCTCGTGGCTCCCTCCCCTTCTGTTTATCTTCTGATATCTGTCCAAGTTCCCACTCCTCTTTACCTGCCCACTGGCGTCTTCTGCCCCCGTAGAGATCCAGACGTGTGTAATTCTGCTCTCAGGCTGATTTCATGGGTGATCGGAGTTCTTTGGTAGGTAATCAGCTCACTTTAGGGTACAGGTTGAAATGTCGCCTCTTCCTACTTCCACACCATCTTGTCTCCCTGGTTTTTCTATATATACATATCTTGTCAGAGTCCACTGGTATTGATATTTACCAGCTCAAATGGATTAGAAGAAATTTATTTTCCTTTAAACCTTCCCCATTATGATATAATCATATCAAATATTCTCTGTACATCTATTGAGAACCCCACCAGACAGTGTTAAAAATTTTCTTCAAACATCTAACACAATTTATAAAACTCAAGAAGGAAATTCAAAAAGAAAAAAAAAAGTCTATTGTATTTTCCCTCTCTTTACACTCACTATCTTCCTCAAATTCCTGTTTTTTATCACTTCCTTTCTGTTTATAGATAATTCGTTAGTCATTCTTTTAGAGTAGGTCTTCTCAAGAAAAATTCTTGGTTTCCCTTCATCTCATGATGTCTTTATTTCCTTTTCATTCCTAAATCATATTTTTACTGAATATAGAAATCTGTATTGACTGTTTTCTTTCTTTTTTTTTTAAGGTATTTATTTATTTATTTATTTAAGAAAGAGAGAGTGAACGTGAGAAAGAGCACAAGCAGGGGGAGGAGAGGATGGAGAGGGATAAGCAGACTCTTCACTGAAAAGGGAGCCCAATGAAGGTCTCAATCCCAGAACTCCAGGATCATGACCTGAGTTAAGCATCTGCCTTCAACTCAGGTCATGATCCTGGAGTTCTGGGATCTGATGCTTAACTGACTGAGGCACCCAGGCACCTCACCAGTTTTCTTTCAGTACTTGCATAATGTGCCATTTCTGTGGTTTCCAAGCAGAAATATACTGTCCTTGTAATTGGTTTTCTTTTCCAGGTAATATTTGTTTTCTTTTGCTACTTTCAGGACTTTTTCTTGTCTTCAGTTTTCAGATGTTTTAATGCGTTGGGCCTTGGTGGAGATTTCTTTTGGTTTATACTGTTTGAAGTATGTTCATGTTCTTGAATCTGTACATTTATATTTTGGTCAAATTTAGGAGATCTTTAGCTATTATTTATTCAAATACATTTCAGCCCTAACTCTCTTCTTTCTTTCTGGGACACTAATGATAAAAATAAGATCTTTTGTTATAGTCTTACAGGCCCCTGTTCATTTTGCAAAGGCTATTTTTAAGTGGCTGTCTAGATTGGGTAATTTCTATTGTTTTGTCTCTTAGTTTCTCTCATAATTTCCTTTCTGCTGCTGTGCCCTCCTTTGAGGTTTTATTTCAGTTATAGCATATTTCAATTCCATAGATTGAATTTAATGCTCCTTCCTGCCTTCTATTTATTTGCCGAGATTTTCTATTTTATTTCTGATGATTTCTGCTTTTTATTTGTTCCAAGTATGTTCTTAGCTGCTAACAAGAATTTTTTTTTCATAATGGCTACTTAAATTTTTGTAAGATAATTCTAACAGCTATGCTCTCTTAATGTTGTCATCTGTTGGTTCAGTTTGAGATCTTGTTTCTTGGTATAATGAGTGATTTTCAACTATAATCTATGCATTTTGGTTGTTTAAGTCTATGGATATTAGTTAAATCTTATGTTTTATCAGGCCTCCTGTGTCATAGCTCCTTTAGATAAAAGGGTTGCTTTCTTGTTACAGCCACATAGGATAGAAGCTCCAGTTTTCTGCTTAATTTCCATTGGCACCCCCTGCTAATCTTTGGATCCTGATGTATCTAACAGTTGTCCTTCTATGCTTTTCAGAGTATTCTCATGTTTGTTTTATATAGACCTTATATAAAAATATACAGATAAGTATAATATACAAATATATACATAAATATAATATACATATATAATACAATATGCATGCATATATGTATATACATAGGCATATATAATACAACATACAATGTACAAAAATATAAAGATAAATACATATACTTTATTGCACCAATATTTATATCCAACAATTTTTTTGTAATTTAAGTGCTTTGAATTTCATTGGAAGGTAATAAGATCAGTGGCTCATATCTTCTTGGTGACACTTGGCCTTAAATACATTGTCTAATAGTAATATTAACAAATTCTGCTTTTTCATTTCAATTTGTCAGTAAATCTATATCTCTTTTGTATAAACTTTCTTGTATCCTTTTCCTTTTTTCTGCTCTTACTGTATTTTTTTTCAAACAAATACAAGTTTCTATGTCTTTATAAAGGCAGTTCAATTAGTCAGCTTTATTTTCATAATTTATATGAGTCAATGTATCCTCTCTACCTTATTTCACAGCTGCCATATGTAACCAGTTTCAGTTTGTTTTTCTTACTTTTTCCACTTCCTTTTGTTATATTGACCTCTCATTTTTTCCCCAAAGATTTTATTTATTTATTTGACAACGAGAGAGAGAGAGAGAGAGAGAAAGAGATAGCATAAGCAGGGGGAGTGGCAGGCAAGGGAGAAGGAGAAGCAGGTTCCCTGAAGAGCAGGGGAAGCTCAATGTGGGAATCCCTCCCAGGACCCCAAGATCGTGACCTGAGCCGAAGGCAGCGGCTTAACCCACTGAGCCACCCAGGCGCCCCAATGACTTTATCTTTTGGGTGAAAATTCCAGCAGCATGGAAAAGTGAAAAGACAAACAAAAACATAAACTCAGGTGTCACCAGTCAAATTAGTTATAGTTAGTGTTTATTTAAACATTATTCCAGATATTACCCACTTAGCTAAAATATACCTAATATTGTATATATACAAATACTAATAATATATATTAAATAATAGTGATGCATTTTGTATATATTACATATATGTATGGATAATATATATGTGAGATATATACACACACACACACACACACACACAGATACTGAAAATAGTGTTGAATCAAACATTAAGTGGGAGATATCATTGATGATATCCTTTACCATAGGAGATATGAGATTCTAAGACACTCTTCTTAAGTTAAAGAGAGGAAAATCTAATAGGGATTAAAAAAAATGTGGTTATTTATTGCCACTCTGTAATTTGAAAAGGATTTCATCTTTATAGCAGTCTGTGCTTGCTCTACAATTAGTGATGAAGGCAACAGTTTATACACACGTGTTCTTTTTCCCCTCAACAATTCTGGTATCTTTCATGAGGTTCCAGTCCCTCTTTTCCTTTCAAACACAACAGTGTCTTAGAAGAGGATGGGAGTGGGATCACTTCTGGCTCATCTTTATTACTTTCTCCAGTGTGGGAGGAAGATCAGTGTGGAGGACTCTGCCCTAGTAAAGAAAATCAGAAGTGTATCTTATGTGATCTTTCCAATAGGCCAATACCTTGGCTTAATGCCTGTTCCATCATCAATTGCACAAATTCTTTTGGGAATCTAAACTCTCTGGATATCCATCCCGCTACTAGGCATTTTCAGGTATAATGGTGCTAGCAAAAGGAATTTGAAAAGAGCAGAGTTTGATGCACATATTTAAGATGATCACTTTTTTCAATATTTCTCTAACCTTTTTTTTCTATTTTTAAATAATAGGCAACTCTTAAATAATAGGCAGCTTCAACTTTCTCTCTTTCCTAGGATCCTTATAATCACACCACTTTGATCTGTCTGCTCTCTTTCTCTCCCACTTTTAGTCATTAAATAATAAGGTACTGTCAAACTCTACTCCATTCTCCATTCTTTTCTTCCCTCAGCCTACAATCCCTCAGTACCTCCTTTCACTGCAGACTTGGGACCTTCAACACAAAGCTTCCATCACCCATAATTTTGTAAGAGAGAAGTTTTATTTATTTATTTATTTATTTATTTATTTATTTATTTATTTAAGAAGCCCTTTTGTATTTCATCCTGATAATGATAGCATGTGCCTTTTGGGCACCTCTGAGCACAAGAGTTCTTAAACTGTAGTCATTCTTTCTAGGAGAATCATTAGCGAGGCTGATGCTTCAATTTGATGAAGGAGAATGTGTAGGCGATAAGCTTAAATCAGTTGCTCAGGGACATATCCTGACTCAATGACAGAAATGGAGATAGATATAAGCAAGTTTTTAAAGTTTCTAAGTCTTCAGGAATACAACCACTCTGACTTAGAATATTGTTGAGAATGTTCTACATTGCTGATCTTTGCTATTTTCTCCCCTTTTCCAGCCATTTTAGGACACTTCCTAGGGATTTGCCCTCTAGCCTCCTGTTTAATTCATAGCCTCCATTCTGAAACCATATTCAAGAATATTAACCTGGTTTTAAGTTATTTTTCAGCTTTTTTTGTATCTTCACCTCTACCACAGATTGTTATATAAACACAAGTCTTTATTTTTTTCTGGGATAAGTGTCCAACAGTGAATTTGCTGGGTTCTATGATAGTTGCAACATTGAGTTGTTTATAGAAAATTCCCAAACATTTTTCAAGTGACTGCATCATTTCATATCCCTACAACACTATGTGAGTGATCCAGTTTCTCTTCATTTTGCCAATATTTGATGTTGTCCCTATATATTTTTAAACATTCTGATAGGTGTGTGATGATAATCCACTATGGTTGTAATTTTTATTTTTCTGATATCTAGTAATGGTGGTTATCTTCTTATTTGTTTATTTTCCATTTGTATATCGTCTCTGATAAAATATCTCTTCATGGTTTTTTTGCCCATCTTCAGAAAGATTATTGGATTAGATTGAATTATTTCTTTAAACTTCAGTTTGGTGGGGAGATATACTTAGATATAGAGATATAAACACAGATAGCTTTATCTCTATATAATATATTATATTTACATAATATATAAATACATTAAAATTTTATATTTAAGTATGTGATACATTTATATAACTTCATATAAGATTTGAATTTTAGGTTGAGGTTCATTTTTCTTTGCTTATAATGTCCTGTTGCTTTGACTACATTTGTTGAAAAAGCTATTATTTCCCTATTGAATTTCTTTTTCATCTATGTAAATCAAAGAAAGAAAAAAAACCTGAACAGGATGACTAATCAGCACTATATGTCAATTAAATGACATTTATCAAATATTCCATATGGTAACATACACAGTGTTCTAAAGTCAACATGAAACATCCACTAACATACACTCCCACTCAAACCATAACAAATTAAAAAAAAAAGTAGAAAGTCAAGTATGTGCTCAGATAACAATGGAATAAGTTAGAAATCAATAACTAAAAATTAAAAATGGTGCAAATAGTTGGTAACTAAGCAGTATGCTTCTAAATTACATGTGGCTCAAATAATAATCTGTGTCTATCTCCTTGTCAATATCACATAGCGTTGACACTCTTTCACACTATATAAGAAGGCTTGACATCAGGTAGATAGAATCTTTCCACTCTCCTTTTATTTTTCAAAATTCTTTTAGCTATTTTCATTCTTTTATCTTTCAATATAAATTCTAGAATAATCTTGTATGTGTCTACAAAAAAATCTTAGTTTTGATAAGAAATTGTCTTTAAGCTGTGTATCTATTTGGGGAGAACTGGCATCATTTACATCAAGTCTTCTAATTCATCATCATGGTATGGCTCTCCATTTATTTAGATTCCTGTTGGTTCATTTCATCAGAACTACATTTTGTAGTTTTCAGGATACAAGTCCTGTACAAGTTTTGTTAAATTTATACCTAAAGATTTCACAATTTTTTAAAGATTTTATTTATTTATTTGAAATAGAGAGAGAAAGCAAGAGAGAGAGAACAAGCTGGGGGCTGGGCTTGGGGAGAGGGAGTAGCAGACTCCACAGTGAGCAGAGAGCTCAATGCAGGGCTGGATTCTAGGACTCCAGGATCATCACCTGAGCCAAAGGCAGATGCTTAAATGACTAAGCCATCAAAGCATACCAAATTTCACTTTTTTATAAGTTGTATTTTATTTTTAATTTTAGCCTCTATCTTAGTCTTCATTGTTAATATGTATGTATAAATATGATTATTTTTTCTGTTATCTGGTAAACTACAACTTCACTGAAATTATTAATTCTATTTTTTCTGATTTCTCATGATTTTTTTTCCTTTTCTCTCCATTTTATTTATTTTTTCCGCGTAACAGTATTCATTGTTTTTGCACAACACCCAGTGCTCCATGCAAAACGTGCCCTCCCAATTACCCACCACCTGTTCCCCCAACCTCCCACCCCTGACCCTTCAAAACCCTCAGGTTGTTTTTCAGAGTCCATAGTCTCTTATGGTTCGCCTCCCCTTCCAAATTTTTTTTTTTAATAAACATATAATGTATTTTTATCCCCAGGGGTACAGGTCTGTGAATCGCCAGGTTTACACACTTCACAGCACTCACGATAGCACATACCTCCCCAATGTCCATAGCCCCCTCCCCCTCTCCCAATCCCACCTCCCCCCAGCAACCCCCAGTTTGTTTTGTGGGATTAAGAGTCATTTATGGTTTGTCTCCCTCCCAATCCCATCTTGTTTCATTTATTCTTCTCCTATCCCCCTAACCCCCCATGTTGCTTCTCCATGTCCTCATATCAGGGAGATCATATGATAGTTGTCTTTCTCCAATTGACTTATTTCACTAAGCATGATACGCTCTACTTCCATCCACGTCGTCGCAAATGGCAAGATTTCATTTCTTTTGATGGCTGCATAGTATTCCATTGTGTATATATACCACCTCTTCTTTATCCATTCATCTGTTGATGGACATCTAGGTTCTTTCCATAGTTTGGCTATTGTAGACATTGCTGCTATAAACATTCGGGTACACGTGCCCCTTCGGATCACTACGTCTGTATCTTTAGGGTAAATACCCAGTAGTGCAATTGCTGGGTCATAGGGTAGTTCTATTTTCAACATTTTGAGGAACCTCAATACTGTTTTCCAGAGTGGTTGCACCAGCTTGCATTCCACCAACAGTGGAGGAGGGTTCCCCTTTCTCCGCATCCTCGCCAGCATCTGTCATTTCCTGACTTGTTAATTTTAGCCATTCTGACTGGTGTGAGGTGATATCTCATTGTGGTTTTGATTTGTATTTCCCTGATGCCGAGTGACGTGGAGCACTCTTTCATGTGTCTGTTGGCCATCTGGATGTCTTTTTTGCAGAAATGTCTGTTCATGTCCTCTGCCCATTTCTTGATTGGATTGTTTGTTCTTTGGGTGTTGAGTTTGCTAAGTTCCTTATAGAATTTGGACCCTAGCCCTTTATCTGATATGTCGTTTGCAAATATCTTCTCCCATTCTGTCAGTTGTCTTTTGGTTTTGTTAACTGTTTCCTTTGCTGTGCAAAAGATTTTGATCTTGATGAAATCCCAATAGTTCATTTTTGCCCTTGCTTCCCTTGCCTTTGCCGTTGTTCCTAGGAAGATGTTGCTACGGCTGAGGTCGAAGAGGTTGCTGCCTGCATTCTCCTCAAGGATTTTGATGGATTCCTTTCTCACATTGAGGTCCTTCATCCATTTGGAGTCTATTTTCGTGTGTAGTGTAAGGAAGTGGTCCAATTTCAGTTTTCTGCATGTGGCTGTCCAATTTTCCCAGCACCATTTATTGAAGAGGCTGTCTTTTTTCCATTGGACATTCTTTCCTGCTTTGTCGAAGATTAGCTGACCATAGAGTTGAGGGTCGATTTCTGGGCTCTCTATTCTGTTCCACTGATCTATGTGTCTGTTTTTGTGCCAGTACCATGCTGTCTTGATGATGACAGCTTTGTAATAGAGCTTGAAGTCCGGAATTGTGATGCCATCAACTTTGGCTTTCTTTTTCAATATTCCTTTGGCTATTCGAGGTCTTTTCTGGTTCCATATAAATTTTAGGATTATTTGTTCCATTTCTTTGAAAAAAATGGATGGTATTTTGATAGGGATTGCATTAAATGTGTATATTGCTTTAGGTAGCATGATTCCTCATGATTTTTAAAATTATTTTTATTATATTATGCTATTCACCATACAGATTGTTATTAGTTTTTGAGGTAGTGTGTTTTTTTTTTTCCCTACCAGTTAAAAGATTTTCTTTTTTGCTTTTCATTGAAGTTTTACTACGATCTATCTTGGTGTAGTTTTCCTTAGTTTAATTCTCTTTGGAGTCAAACAGACTCATGAGTCTAAGTTTGTCTCTTTTTCCAAATTTGGGAGGTTTTCATCAATATTTAAAGTACATTTTCAACCTCACCCTCTTCCCCTTGCCTTCTGCAACTTCTATGAAATGATTAGATGCTTTGTTATACTCTTACGAGTTCCTTAAGATATTAAATTTTTCAGCCTGTTTTCTCTCCATTCCAACTGTATTGTTCTATTTTCTAACTGACTGACTCTTTTCTTTGTCCCTTCCATTCTGCTATTGATTTCACCCACTGAGTTTTTATTTGGGTTATCATGTTTTTCACTTTGCATTTTTCATTTGTTTTTTCTTTATATTTTTGGTATCTTTACTGAAAATCTTTATTTTTTTGCATCTTGTACTTTTTCATTCGTTTCCCAAATGTGGATTGTTGGCTTCTTCAGCTCCAACTTTGGGAAATATAATGCAAAAGGAAGCCAGGGAACTTACTAATGTGTTGTTCCTTGGGTCCTCAAAACTACCACTTAGTTTGCTTTATTCTCTTCACCTTTCAAAATTTTCTTATGCTTGTTTTCTATATAAAGTGTTCAGGATTTTTACTTGTACTTGGTGGGAGGAAGACTTGTGCATAGTATATATTCCCAGCAACTGATAACCTGTTGATATGGAAGAAGACAAATTTTAAAAAGACTGTCGGTTTTTTCAGATCTCCAGGTAATTGCAGAAATGAAACTGGAAAGATTTTTCCCCCTTTTCCTTGAAATCCTGTGTTCTTTCCAATACACTAAGCTAGTAGTGTGAATTTGAGCTTCGAGTAAACTGGCACATTATTGTGTAATCATTTCATATATTTAACTTTGCTACATTAAAAAATTAGTCAGGGAACCTGGGTGGATCAGTGGGTTGAGCCTCTGCCTTCAACTCAGGTCATGATCTCAGGGTTCTGGGATCAAGCCCCACATCAGGCTCTCTGCTCAGTGGGGAGACTGCTCCTCCCTCTCTCTCTCTGCCTGTGTCTCTGCTTACCTGTGATCTCTCTCTGTCAAATAAATAAATAAAATCTTAAAAAAAATAGTCAAAAATCCCATCATCAATTTGTTAATCAACGAGTGAATACATAACCAAATTCTGGTATACTCATACAATAAAACAGTATTCCACAATGAAAATCAATGAATTACTGAGACATGAAGCAATGTACATGAATCTCAAAAACATTACATTCAGTGAAAGAGTATATACTGTAAAACACAATTTATACAATGATCTAGAACTGGCAAAACTGAGATATGATTAAAGAAATCAGATTAGTGATTGACTAGTAGGGAAATTGCTTGTAAAAGAGCACCAAAGAATTTTCTGGTGTTATAAAAAAAATTATTATACCTTGATTAGGGTGTGGATTAGACAGAGTAGAGGTTTGTTAAATTTATTAAGTTATACATGTAAAACCTGCTGATTTTATTGTATGTAAATTTAACTTCAATAAAATTAACATTTGACAAAAAAAAAAAAATTTGGCTACACCACATATTTTGCTTCTTTAGTTTCCAAGGCATGGTAATGATACTTAAATGTAACATAATGAAGTGGAAGTAGATTTTTATCCTTGAAGTACAGTCTAAGAAGGAGAGCAGCCAGAGTGTTGGAGATCATGCAATCTATCTTACTGGTACACAGTGAATAAATGAGTAGTTGGAGGAGAATTATTTCAAGTGTTAGAAGACCCTACTCTCCCTATGAATGATTCAGGAGTGTTGGAGTAGACTGTGCCAAAAATAAAGGTGAGGATAAAGGTAAGGATACAAAATTTCCTTGCGGTCAAGCATCATGTATCTGTCTTCCCTAACAGTTTTATAGGACACAAATGATTAAGATGCGAGATAATCTAGTGTGAAAACAGCAATATCCAGTTTCTTCATAGAAGTGGAAGGTGAGCTGACATAATATCATGAATCAAGCTCTAAATAGGTAAGTGTCCTCATGTTGCACATTGTTTGGTAATAGAGACTCTTTGTTGAGATGTTTAATTCACAGCCCTGTACTCTTTGCTGAGGGAAATTTGGGAAGAAGGGTGCCAGGAATATGTACACTTACAGGACAGAAACTGAACTAGGGGTGGCCAAATTGGGAGTAGTAATGGCCTCATTATCATTGTTTGTATGTTTCCAAGTACATGCAGACTGAAAAATCATGCTCTGTGTCTAGATTAGATGGTCTACAAACCTCAAGTTAGGATTATAAGTGGGCATTAATTACTTTATTCATTAATGGATGTGAGATTCTCCACTAACTTGGGAGGGGAGTAGTAAGAATGGAAGAAAAATTAACACGTAAAAGTTGAGTCCAAAAGGTGGAGGTAAAAATGCAACGGTGAGAAGTCATCCATATTTAACATGGTCGAAGTTTGTAGAAGATAATTCTATTTCTGGAGCCATTGTTGATAGAGGTACTGCTGCATAATAATGCCATATGGCCATGCTCTAATTTCAAATCACACCCTGAGGTTAAGAAAAGTCCTGATTATTCATGAAGCAGTTTCATATCAGAAAACCTAATTTGCAATTTCTTGCTTGTCCAACAAGGTCATGCCTTTGCTTTCTGACTTTCCAGGTGCGTGAACACTCAGGAACATGAACACCCATTCACTCAGCTATAATGACCTCACTCCTGGTTATAGTCTCTGTCCAATAAATGTACAGAAGCCTGGTACCTTTGGTTCCAATTTGCCTCAATCACCTACCTCACCTTTCAGTGAGTTGATGTATGATGCTCACTGTGAGTTTCCTATCTTCTCTCTCACTCTCTGCCCCTCTGCTCTGATAGAATCCACTTCTCACTGTGTCTCTGAGGAAGACCAAGAAACTTGATTTTGCTTCTTACACTTATATATATTTCTCCTGAGGTCATGAGAAAACATTGAACTGGAGTGAGTTAGTCAGGAGAACCCACTAGATAAAAATAAATGAAATAGGTTAACTGCTTCCTAACCAGTTGGACTTATTTCTTAAACAAGATTACAGAGAGTCGGAAATAGGCTTGAGCACACCTTTAGGATAAACAGTCTTTAGATGTCTTTAGATGATTCAGATGTCTGGTCCATTTACTCACTTCTTTCGGCAGAAAGAAATGAGGTCCCATTGCACTATGGATGTTTTGTTTTGTTTTGCATTTCTTGGGGGAAGTTTGTGACAATTCCCATTTATCCCATAGAGTCTCTGGTAGGATGCCAGTTCATATCTCAGCTCTGAGATGACATTAGGTGTATAGTATCCTATAATTAATAAGAGCTCATCACGGATGAACAAAATTTAAAATACCACAAATTACGGAGGAGGAGTCAAGATGGCAGAGAAGTAGCAGGCTGAGACTACATCAGGTAGCAGGAGATCAGCTCGATAGCTTATCTAAACAATGCAAATACATACAAATCCAACAGGAGATTGAAGAGAAGAACAGCAATTCTAGAAACAGAAAATCAACCACTTTATAAAAAGTAGGACTGATGGAGAAGTGAATCCAAAACAATGGGAAGATAGACCGCGGGTGGAGGGGCCGGCTCCCGGCAAGTGGCAGAGCAAAGGAGCACAAAATCAGGACTTTTAAAAGTCTGTTCCACTGAGGAACAGGCTAAACCAGGGTGAAGCCCATGGAGAGTCAGAGTGGCCCCAGGTCCCTCAGGGTCACAGAAGGATCGGTGTTGGAGTCTCACAGAAGGGGGTGTTGGAGTGTTGCAGAGCTCGCAGGTATTAGAACTGAGAAGCCGGCTACAGAGACAGAGCCGAGGACTGAAATCTCAGCTCGGGGTTACCTTGAACCGGTCACAGGCTGGGTGAGCTCGGAGTGCGGCTAGAGGCTGGGGAAACAGGAGTGATTGGGTGCTGTTCTCTGGGGGCGCACAGAGGAGTGGGGCCCCGGGCTCTCGGCTCCTCTGGGCCAGACACTGGGAGGCCACCATTTTCATTCCTGTCCTCTGGAACTCAATGGAAAGCATTCATGGAACAAAAGCTCCCAAAAGCGAACTCAAGCAGATTCCTTAGTCCAGAACCCAGTAAGGGCGGTGCAATTCTGCCTCGGGCAAAGACATTTGAGAGTCACTACAACAGGCCCCTCCCCCAGGAGATCATAAAATATTCAGCCAGGATGAAGTTCATCTATCAAGGAAAGCAGTTTCAATACCTAGGACAGCAGCAGAATTCCAGAGGAGGAGAAAGCAAAGCACGGAACTCATGGCTTTCTCCCCATGATTCTTTAGTCTTGCGGTTAATTCAATTTTTTTCTTTCTTTTTTCTTCTTCTGCTAAATTTTTTAAAACGTTTACCCTTTTCGTTTTTAACGTTTTCTGACCAGTTTATCTAAAATATATATATTTTCTTTCTTTTTTTTACATTTTTTTCTTTATTTGTTTTATTTTTTAAAATTTTTCTTTTTTTTTTCCTGAACCTCTTTTTATCCCCTTTCTCTCCCCCACAATTTGGGGTCTCTTCTGATTTGGTTACAGTGCATTTTTCTGGGGTCTTTGCCACCCTTTTAGTATTTTATATGATCCTTCATATCCTCTTATTTGGACAAAATGACAAGGTGGAAAAAAAATTACCACAAAAAAAGAAACAAGAGGCAGTACCAAAGGCTAGGGACCTAATCAACACAGACATTGGTAATATGTCAGATCAAGAGTTCAGAATGATAATTCTGAAGGTTCTAGCCAGGATCGAAAAAGGCATGGAAGATATTAGAGAAACCCTCTCAGGAGATATAAAAGCCCTTCCTGGAGAAATTAAAGAACTAAAATCTAACCAAGTTGAAATCCAAAAAGCTATTAATGAGGGGCAATCAAAAATGGAGGCCCTCACAGCTAGGATAAATGAGGCAGAAGAAAGAATTAGTGATATAGAAGACCAAATGACAGAGAATAAGGAAGCCGAGCAAAAGAGTGACAAACAGCTACTGGACCATGAGGGGAGAATTCGAGAGATAAGTGACACTATAAGACAAAACAACATTAGAATAATTGGGATTCCAGAAGAAGAAGAAACAGAGAGGGGAGCAGAAGGTCCACTGGAGAGAATTACTGGAGAGAATTTCCCTAATATGGCAAAAGGAACAAGCATCAAAATCCAGGAGGTGCAGAGAACTTCCCTCAAAGTCAACAAGAATAGGTCCACACCCCGTCACCTAACAGTAAAATTTACAAGTCTTAGTGACAAAGAGAAAATCCTGAAAGCAGCCCGGGAAAAGAAGTCTATAGCATACAATGGTAAAAATATTAGATTGGCAGAAGACTTATCCACAGAGACCTGGCAGGCCAGGAAGAGCTGGCATGATATATTCAGAGCACTAAACAAGAAAAACATGCAGCCAAGAATACTCTATCCAGCTAGGCTATCATTGAAAATAGAAGGAGAGATCAAAAGCTTCCAGGACAAACAAAACCTGAAAGAATTTGCAAACACCAAACCAGGTCTCCAGGAAATATTGAAAGGGGTCCTCTAAGCAAAGAGAGAGCCTAAAAGTAGTAGATCAGAAAGGTACAGAGACAATATACAGTAACAGTCACCTTACAGGCTAATAATGGCACTAAATTCATATCTCTCAATAGTTACCCTGAATGTTAATGGGCTAAATGACCCAATCAAAAGACACAGGGTATCAGAATGGATAAAAAAACAAAACCCATCTATATGTTGCCTACAAGAAACACATTTTAGACACGAAGACACCTCCAGATTTCAAGTGAGGGGGTGGAAAACAATTTACCATGCTAATGGACATCAAAGGAAAGCTGGGGTGGCAATCGGTATATCAGATCAATTAGATATTAAGCCAAAGATTATAAGAGATGAAGAAGGACACTATATCATACTCAAAGGGTCTGTCCAACAAGAAGATCTAAAAATTTTAAATATCTATGCCCCTAACGTGGGAGCAGCCAACTGTATAAACCAATTAATAACAAAATCAAAGAAACACATCAATAATAATACAATAATAGTAGGGGACTTTAACACCCCCTCACTGAAATGGACAGATCATCCAAGTAAAAAATCAACAAGGAAATAAAGGCCTTAAATGACACACTGGATCAGATGGACATCACAGATATATTCAGAACCTTTCATCTCAAAGCAACAGAATACACCATCTTCTCTAGTGCACATGGAACCTTCTCCAGAATAGATCACATCCTGGGTCACAAATCAGGTCTCAACCAGTACCAAAAGATTAGGATTATTCCCTGCATATTTTCAGACCACAATGCTCTGAAGCTAGAACTCAAACACGAGAGGAAAGCTGGAAAAAACCCAAATACATAGAGACTAAACAGCATCCTTCTAAAGAATGAATGGGTCAACCAGGAAATTAAAGAAAAATTGAAAAAAATTCATAGAAACAAATGATAATGAAAACACAATGGTTCAAAATCTGTGGGACACGGCAAAGGCAGTCTTGAGAGGAAAATATATAGCGGTACAAGCCTTTCTCAAGAAACAAGAAAGGTCTCAAGTACACAACCTAACCCTACACGTAAAGGAACTGGAGAAAGAACAAGAAAGAAACTCTAAACCCAGCAGGAGAAGAGAAATCAGAAAGATCAGAGCAGAAATCAAGGAAATAGTAACCAAAAAAACAATAGAAAAAATCAATGAAACTAGGAGCTGGTTCTTTGAAAGAATCAATAAGATTGATAAACCCCTGGCCAGACTTATCAAAAAGAAAAGGGAAAGGACCCAAATCAATAAAATCATGAATGAAAGAGGAGAAATAGCAACCAACAACAAAGAAACACAAACAATTATAAGAACATATTAAAAGCAACTATAAGCCAGCAAATTTGACAATCTGGAAGAAATGGATGCATTCCCAGAGACATATAAACTATCACAACTGAATCAGGAAGAAATAGAAAGCCTGGATAGACCCATAACTAGTAAAGTGCTCCATGTCACTCGGCATCAGGGAAATACAAATCAAAACCACAATGAGATATCACCTCACACCAGTCAGAATGGCTAAAATTAGCAAGTCAGGAAATGACAGATGCTGGCGAGGATGCGGAGAAAGGGGAACGCTCCTACACTGTTGTTGGGAATGCAAGCTAGTGCAACCACTCTGGAAAACAGCATGGAGGTTCCTCAAAATGTTGAAAATAGGGGCGCCTGGTGGCTCAGTGGATTAAGGCACTGACTTTGGCTCAGGTCATGATCTCAGGATCCTGGGATCGAGCCCCACATCGGGCTCTCTGCTCCGTGGGGAGCCTGCTTCCTCCTCTCTCTCTGCCTGCCTCTCTGCCTACTTGTGATCTCTCTCTCTCTGTAAAATAAATAAATAAAATCTTTAAACAAAAAGTTTAAAAAAAATGTTGAAAATAGAACTACCCTATGACCCAGCAATTGCACTACTGGGCATTTACCCTAAGGATACAAATGTAGTGATCCGAAGGGGCACGTGCACCCAAATGTTTATAGCAGCAATGTCTATAATAGCCAAACTATGGAAAGAACCTAGATTTCCATCAAAAGATGAATGGATAAAGAAGACGTGGTATATACACAATGGAATACTATGCAGCCATCAAAAGAAATGAAATCTTGCCATTTCCAACAACGTGGATGGAAATTGAGGGTATCATGCTTAGTGAAATAAGTCAATCAGAGAATGACAACTATCATATGATCTTCCTGATATGAGGACGTGGAGATGGGGGGTTAGGGGGATAGGAGAAGAATAAATGAAACAAGATTGGATTGGGAGGGAAACAAACCATAAGTAACTCTTAATCTCAAAAAAGAAACTGGGGGTTGCTGGGGGGAGGTGGGATTGGGAGAGGGGGAGGGGGTTATGGACATTGGGGAGGGTATGTGCTATGGTGAGTGCTGTGAAGTGTGTAAACCTGGCGATTCACAGACCTGTACCCCTGGGGATAAAAATACATTATATGTTTATAAAAAAATGAGAAATAAATAAAAAATTTAAACCTTGCCACTTTTGGAAGCTCTTTATCTCTTCATCCAATTTGAATGTCAGTCTTGCTGAATAAAGTATTCTTGGCTGCTTGTTCTTCTCATTTAGTTCCCTGAATACATCTTGCCAGCTCTATCTGGCTTGCCAGCTTTCTGTGGGCAGGTCTGACACTATTCTGATGGGATTTCCTCTGTACATATGGGATTTCTTTCCCCTAGCTGCTTTCCATAGCTCCTGTCTACAATTATGATTCATCATTTTCACAATCAGGTGGCTCAAGATCTTTCTGGATTCTATGATCTTGGGGGAAGGCCTTTCTGCCTCTAGTACATGAATTCTGGTTTCTTTCACCAGATTGGGAAAATTTTCATGGAAAATTTGTTCAACTATATCCTCTAGTCTTCTTTCTTTTTCCTCCCCCTCAGGGAGTCCAATAATTCTGATGTTGGAACATTTCATGGCATCATTTATTTCTATAATTCTGTTTTCATGGCTTCTAAGCTGTTTGTTCCAGGCTTCCTCCTGATCCTTTTACTCTATTTGTTTGTCCTCCACATCACTAAATCTATCTTCTGCCTCAGTTACACTAGCTTTTAGGGAATTTAGATTAGACTGGAACTCATTGAGAAACTTGTGAACATCATCACTGGTGGCTTTCACTTCTGCCCTAATCAATTTCATTTTGTCATCAAAGGCTTTCTCCAACCTAGCTATTGACTGGATAAATGTTAGCCTGAATTCCCTTTTCAACATACTATCTATGTTCATATCTAAGAGCTCTGATGGAGGGTGCCCAGTCTCTGAATTTTTCTTCATTGCTTTCCTCCTCCTCGTCACTGTGGTGAGAGATGTCTGAATGGATGTGTAGCTCAATGCATCAACCATGGTGCAGGCAACGTGCACTCTGGAATGCTTCTGAGCAATTGAGAGTCCCCACCAGAAAGAAAGAAAAAAGAAAAAAAAGAGAGAGAGAGAGAGAGAGAGAGAGAGAGAGAGAGATACTGGGAAAAAAAAAAAAGATAAAAGAGAAGGACCAGCCCAAATGGGCCCCAAGGTAAGATTTATAAAGTATACAAACAAAAACAGACAAACAAAAAGACTGACAAAAGTAGATGATAAGAGAAAAATAAATAAAGAAAATATCCCACGCCAAAATGAACCCCAAGTATAAAATTTATATACTACCAGAACCAAAACAAATACACAGAAATACTGACAGAAGAAAATGATGGGAGGGTGGTTATAAATAATCAGTGTGGGCAAGGAAGGTTATTTTGATTCCTCCTGGATGTATCTTGATATCTTGTTAAAGGACTCAAGTTTCCTGAGATAAAAGGAGATTAAAACTGGTTTACATATACAGGTAGCATTGATTAGGGAAAGGGGGTTACCTTGAAGCTTATCTCTATATGAATATTTAAAAAATGATAATGATAAAATAAAATGATGATAAAATAAAATAATGATAAAATAAAATGAATAAAAAATAGAAAACAAAATGAGAAACACAGGTATATGTATCAGAAAAGTTCAGGTTTGGTGCGCCTGGGTGGTTCAGTGGGGTAAGCCTCTGCCTTCAGCTCTGGTCATGATTTCAAGATCCTGGGATCAAGCCCCACATCGGGCTCTCTGCTCTGCAGGGATCCTGCTTCTCTCTCTCTCTCTGCCTGCCTCTCTGCCTACTTGTGATTGCTCCCTTTTTGTCAATTAAATAAATAAAATCTTAAAAAAAAAGTTCAGGTTAAAAGGTTATTATGATATTTGATGTGCTGAACATCTCATTGTGATGGTAAACAGGCTAAAAATTTATATTAAAAAATGAAAAGAACCAGAATAGTGGGAATGAATTAAAAATAAAAGTTGTATCTATGAAATAGTGGTTGTCTTCTTCTGTATTTTTGTTTTTGTTTTTGTTTTCATTTGGGCGGCTTTCCGAGGGCGGGGCCTGCTGCATGGTTTTTCAGGGAGTCTTGCTAGAGTTG
Organism: Meles meles; assembly: GCF_922984935.1. Lineage (NCBI taxonomy): Eukaryota > Metazoa > Chordata > Mammalia > Carnivora > Mustelidae > Meles > Meles meles. Next base: position 114,400,965 of record NC_060074.1, on the reverse strand, counting down.
AGCCCTCCTACCCTATCAAGGGGCTGGGCTCTGAGGAAACTGTTCTTTTCAGGATTTTGTTCTCTGTTGGTCTTTTTGATGTTAGTTTGTTTTTTCTCCCCTTGGGGTCTTTTGGCAGTTGTTTGGAGGTTTAGAGGAAAGCAAACTTCACCCAGACCTCCATCTCAGAGAGAAGCCTCAGTCTGTTCCCTTCTGGGTGCTCCAGAGCACATAAATTCCCCCTATTTTGCTGGCAGAACACATCCTCAGTCATGGTCTCTGGGGTCACAGGAACTCTCGCTTGTACCCAAAACCATGAGAAATACTAGCCGCAGCTGTCTGGGCAGGTCTGGACTTGTGCAGGTCTGGACCACCAGAGAGGTCCCAAGCAGAGACAGCGCAATGAGATTTTCACACTGGCCTGGGCTGAGAGTGTGCAGACTCTCCAGGTCCTAGAGAACACCATCTGGGGACTGCATGGACCTCTCTCAGGGGAGAAGGTGGGGCGTGACTCAGATCCCAGTCATGCAGCACATGTGCAGAGTGCAAAAGGCTGTGGTTCTGCTGGCTGGTGTCCACAGTAGGCTCCCTCACCCTCACGGGCACTGCCACCCAGAGCATGCCAGAAGCTCAGGGACTGAGCCTATTCATTGATCTGGCCTCTTCATTGCTCTCTCTGGTTCCCTGCCAGCGGTGGCAATCCGGGGTCTATGGGCTTAAGTCCCTGTCCCTAACCGCCCAATTCCACCCATTTCTTCTTAAGATCTTTTGCTCTTTTTGAGTCCTTTCAACCAGACTCCAAGTTAATGCTGGTCCCCAATCACAGGACATGCTCGTATTGGGGTATTATTTTCCAATGTGTCACTTCTGTTGGCTCCCTCCCCCTTTTGTTTATCTTCCAATATCATTTCGATGTTCCCACTCCACTTTACCTGTCCGCTGGTGTCTTCTGCCCTCATGGAGATCCAGAGGTGTATAATTCTAATCTCAGGCTGATTTCATGGGTGATCTGAGTTCTTTGATAGGTAATCAGCTCACTTTAGGGGACTGGTTGAAACAGCGCCTCCTCCTACTTCTCTGCCATCTTGTCTCCCTCCTAATACCCCATGTTCTAATATGGAAGAATTAAATGATGTTTATTTATTTGTTTGATTATTTATTTTAATAAGTTAGTACAGTGTAATTTACTTCATTTTCTTAAAAATGCCGCTTGTAAAAAATAACTGGGTGTGGTGCATAAACAATTAAATTTTATATATATATATAATTTATTTAATTTACTGAGAGAGAGATAATGAGAGAAGGAACACAAACAGGGGCAGTGGTAGAGGGAGAATCAGGCTTTCCACTGAGTAGGGAGCCCGATGCAAGACTTGAACCCAGGATGCTGCGATCATAACCTGAGCCAAAGGCAGATGTTTAACAACTGAGCCACCCAGGCACCCCCAGTTAAATGATATTTATAGCAACTAACATAAAATTAAAAAGAGTACATTGTTCTTCTTTCTGCTTTGGGGTCTTACATTTCTTGTTTTAGATTGAACCATTCTTTTTTTTTTAATTATCTATTTATTTTTTCAGCGTAACAGTATTCATTGTTTTTGCACAAAACCCAGTGCTCCATGCAACACGTGCCCTCTCTATTACCCACCACCTGGTTCTCCCAACCTCCCACCCCCGCCCCTTCAAAACCCCCAGGTTGTTTCTCAGAGTCCATAGTCTCTCATGGTTAGATTGAACCATTCTTGATGAAACTTCTAAGTCAAAGAATTTACCCAGGGTGAGAGCCCCAGGAGGAAGTCCATCCAATACAATAAAACTGTCTGTATTTTTAATGTGGCTTTCCCCCTCCCAGGAAAGCTCAGCACTGTTGGCAGGGTAATATGACTGACACATGAAAGCCTTTACCACTGAAAAGGTTGATGATGCAATAGTAGAATCGTAGACACTTGTGGAGAACTTCTGGAGTCCAAACTATTCATATCAGATGAGCCTTAGTCTGCAGATCATTATTCTGTTACAAAACTTTTAGTCAGTAGCGAAATTTAAAAATACAAAGGAAAAACAACTCCTTAATCTTGTAGCCTCCCTCTTGGACAATTGTTATGGCTTCCAATGTGTGGTCCTGCCTTGAGACTTGCCCTCCATCTTGCCCTCCACCCTGTCCTCACACTTCTACCAGATTAATCTCTTTAAATTTTACTGTCATAGTTCTACTTCTTGCTTTCAATCTTTCAATAGCTCACTGTGCCTAAGGTTCAACATTCTAATCCTTTCACTTGCCTCGTGATCTTTTTTTTTTTTTTAATTTGGCCAACTCAACTTTCCAACTTGACACACCAACATCTGTTTTGTTCAGATATTTTGTTATTTCAGGAATTCAAACTCTGATCTGTGACCAAACATGCAATGTTCCTGTCTCATTGTCTTTGTTAATGTCTTATGTACCAGATCCTGAAATTTCAACACTCCATAGACAGTCTTCATCTGATTTTGATCCTGCTAGTTGTCAGAGATATATAAGTGCTTATTTATAACAGTAGCTGATAAATGGGCTCTTGGATTAAGAATATTTGTTGATAATGACTTAACCTTTAAAAAAAGGTAACAAAAAGGTAACAATTGTACAGTTAATTAAAATAGTGATATGCAGCAAACTAAGTATGATCTATTTAGGTAATTAATAGAAACTTAGAGTTCCTGCCACTTGGCATTTAGTGCTAATCACTGATCACCTTATCACTATGACAATTACCTCTTTACTCCTATCTGGACTTTTTCTCTGTGTATATATCCCAATCTGTTGAAACTCTTCTAGGAGTCCTTGGTGACTGAAAACTTCACTGCCATTTTCTTGGAATTTTGTCTGGTTATAATTTATATTTTAACAGATTTAACAGATTTTATATTTCAACAGCCCTTATTATTAATGGTTGCATTAAAATAACTGAGGTTGGGTTCCGTAAACCTGAACGTTATAATTACTATCTCTGCCATGATTTCAGTGTATGAACAAAATACATTTATGAAATGTTTGTATGCAAAGTATATCTAGTAAAAGAGTTTTCCAATTGAATATGAGTATTAAGGAGGGCACATATTGTATGGAGCACTGGGTGTTATATGTAAACAATGAATCTTGCAACACTACGTCAAAAAACTAATGATGTACTATATGGTGACTAACATAACATAATAAAAATAAAATATTTGATGCATAAACAATGAATCTTGGAACCCTGAAAAAATAAAGTTTAAAAAAAGGGAAAAAATATGTGATTAAAACTACAACCACTGGCAACAATCTGTGCCTCTTTTTATTCATCATTTCCAGGCCATAACCAACATCTCCTTTTTTGAGGGCAGTATGCAGAAAGCTTTCTGACATAATGAGTTGAGTTGGAAAGTGACTGTTACTTTTCTGAGTCTCTGTGGTGGTAGGAGAGGTATTTAAAGTTGCTGCTCCAGCCAGTCTCTTATATGTGTCACAATATTCAGCAGCCTTGGAGGTATACAAATGTTCAGGTTTGCATCAGTAGGATCTGTGGAAACAGACATAACAATATGTTGACTGCATCTCTAATATGATAAAAATTAAGAGGCACAGATGAGACAGGCCATTGAGGATGTAGACAGTTGTCTGAAGGCTCTTATGTCTTCTAAATCTACTTTGTAATTATATTGCTTGGCAATATTTTCAGAAAAAGACTGGGGGGCAAAAACCATCAAAACATCAAAATAAACATTTAATGACAAAAGAAGTACTAAAGTTAATTTATCAAGAATGTAATAAACATACACAAAATGCTGACATAACAATAATTAAGGCCATAGTATTATTAATGGCCACATAAAAACCATAAGACAAAAGTTGGCAGAAGATGCATCAATACCTATTTCAAAGTTAGTGATTATCTTAAGACTGCACTCAAAGATGATGTATTAACTAGTGTATCTGAAGAAGGGACATTTACATGCTATTCAGGAAAGCATGACTTTTCATTTAGGTCAATTGATGCATTTTCTAAAATAATATAATTTTTAATTCCAATATTTCTTACATACATGCTGAAAGTAAAGTGATAGCTAAAAATGAATTGGCTCCATTATGAGAAAAACTATTCTATCAGTTAAATTATGTTAAACACTGAGAGAATTTCTTGCTAACAGACCTGTTTCAAAAAAAAAGAAACAAATTCAAATAAAGATTTTTTTTAAGCACAAGGATAATGACCTCATAGGAATTCTAGGGGGAAAATATATAAAAATATATAAAGAGAAATAGAAGAAGAATATATCATCTATATCTATCTATAGATAGATATATCTATCTATATCTATAGATATCTATATATCGATATATATATATCTATATATAGATATATATCTATATCTATATATATATATTGATATATATATCGATATATAGATATCTATAGATATAGATAGATAGATATATCTAACTGTATATTATATAGAGAGATATATCTATCTACCTGCATATATATAAAAATATTGATTTATATTGATATTTATTGTATATTTGCAGTACAAACAACCAAGGTGATGTAGCATGAGCTTATAACACATGAGAATTAAAATTCTTGAGAGCAACAGCAGAAAAATAGGGTTGGTAAACATAAGTAAAGTGTTCTGAGGTTTCAGAATTATTGGAGAAAAAATAAAATAACTAATTTTAGTTATCAATAAGTCAAGAATTCATTTAAATATAGAGGATAAATTCTTTTTTTTTTAATTCAATTAGCCAACATAATACATCGTTTTTGATGTAGTGTTCAATGATTCATTAGTTGAGTATAACACCCAGGGCTCAGCAGATCATGTGTCCTCCTTAATGCCCATAACACAGTTACCCCATTCCCCCACCCTCCTTTAGCAACCCTCAGTTTGTTTCCAAGACTTAAGAGTCTCTCATGGGGCACCTGGGTGACTCAGCTGGTTAAACATCTGCTTTTGGCTCAGGTCATGATCCCAGGGTCCTGGGATAGAGGCATGTTTTGGGGTCCCTGCTCAACAGAGTCTGTTTCTCCCTATGCTCTTCCCCTCTCCTCATGCTCTCTCTCTCTCTCTCTTTCAAATAAATAAATAGAGGATAAAATCTGAAAGAAAAATGAAAGAATGCTTGAGTAGTAATTTCCTAAAAAGGAAAGAATAATGAAAAAAGCCTAGTTAATCTAAGAAAAGGTAAACAAAATGTGACATAAAAAACTGAATAATACAGAAAATGAATAGTAAGATAACAGAAGATCAAACGTATCCATATTTGTGTTAAATATAAATTAATTAAATATTACATATAAAATAGCACAATTTCTAGAAATGATTAAAGAAGAAATATTTGGTAAATTGGACATTGTCAATATAAAAATCTCAAAAACTTGTGCTCTACAAAATTCTGTGCAAAAAGGATGAAAATGTAACTACAGACTGGATGAAACTATTTGCAAAGTAGATATCCAAGAAGACTAATATCTAGATTATATAATGAACTCTTAAATCTTACGAGATTTAAAAAATTAGAAAATGGGCAAGACATGCACAGAAATTTCACCAGAGAGAATATACAGATTGCAAATAACCTCATGAAATTATGTTCAGTATAATTAGCCACCAAGGAAATACAAATTAAAACCACAATGAAATAACAGTACAAGCATATCAGAGAGGCTAAAAGTTAAAAAATAAATGTGGCAATTAGGGTGTCTGGGTGGCTCAGTGGGTTAAGCCTCTGCCTTTGTCTCAAGTCATGATCTCAGGGTCCTGGGATTGAACCTTACATTGGGCTCTCTGCTCAACAGCGAGCTTGCTTCCCCAACTCTCTCTGCCTACTTGTGATCTCTCTCTGTGTCAAATAAATAAATAAAACCTCATAAAAATGGTGAGAATGGGAAGCACCTAGATTCCTCCCACATTGCTCTTGGGATATAACATGATCCAGTCACTCTAGAAAATTGTTGCTCAGTTTCTTATAAAATTAAACATATAATTATCATGTAACTCCATAGTTGCACCCTTAGAAATGAAATGAAAACTTAAGTTTAAACAAAAATAATGTACAAAAATGTTCATAGGAGTTTTAGCCATAATAACCAGAAATTGCAAACAGTCAAGATTATTTTTAAACAGGTGAATAAACAAAGTGTTTTACATGCATATCATTAAATACTACCCAGAAATAAAAAAAAAAAAAAATGGACTATTGACAGATGCAACAGTGGATGATTTTCCATGGAATTTTTCTGGGTGAAAAAAAAAAAGGCTAATTTGGAAATTTTATATACTGTGTGATTCCATTTATAAAACTTTTGGAGGGGCGCCTGGGTGGCTCAGAGGGTTAAAGCCTCTGCCTTCAGCTCGGGTCATGATCCCAGAGTCCTGGGATCAAGCCCCACATCGGCTCTCTCCTTGGCAGGGACCCTGCTTCCTCCTCTCTCTCTCTCTGCCTGCCTCTCTGCCTACTTGTGATCTCTCTCTGTCGAATAAAAAAAAAAAAAAAAAAAACTTTTGGAAATAGCATCATTTTTTAAGTTTTTATTTACATACCAGTTAGTTAACATACAGTGTAGTATTCATTTCTGGTGTGGAATATAGCAATTCAACACTTCCATAAAACACCTGGTGGTCATCACAACTGATCTCTTTAATTTCCATACTTATTTAAACCCACCTCCCACCCACATCCCCTTTGGTAATTACCAGAGTGTTCTCTATAATTAAAAGTCTGTTTATTGGTTTGCCACTCTCTCTTTCTTCTCCCTTATTGCTGTTTGTTTTATTTCTTAAATTCTACGTGAGTGAAATCACGTGGTATTTGTTTTTCTGACTTGTTTTGCTTAGCATAATACTCTCCAGCTCCATCCATCTGATCACAAATGGTGAGATTTTAAAATGATATTATTTTATAAATGAAAAGCAAATTTGTTAATACCATATATTAGGGACAGGGAGGTGAGTGGTCATGAAGAAAACTGGATATGGTTATAAGTAGGAAACACAAAGGATGATTGTGGTGATGGAACTGATATATCTAGACAAACCTATAGTTATGATAAAATTGGGTAGAACTCAATACACACAGCCACACAAAAGAGTACAAGTAAAACTGGGGAAATACTTGCATTCCCACCAACAGTGTAAGAGGGTTCCCCTTTCTCCACATCCTCTCCAGCACACGTTGTTTCCTGTCTTATTAATTTTGGCCATTCTAACTGGTGTTAGGTGGTATCTCAGGGTGGTTTTGATTTAAATCTCCATGATGGCTAGTGATAATGAACATTTTTTTTCATGTGTCTGATAGTCATTTGTGTATGTTTTCATTGGAGAAGTGTCTGTTCATGTCTTCTGCCCATTTTTTGACATGATTAACTGTTTTGTGTGTGTTGAGTTTGAGAAGTTTTTTATAGATCCTGGATATCAGCCTTTTGTCTGTACTGTCATTGGCAAATATCTTCTCCCATTCTGTGGGTTGCTTCTTTGTTTTGTTGACTGTTTCCTTTGCTGTGCAGAAGCTTTTGATCTTAACGAAGTCCCAAAAATCCATTTCACTTTTGTTTCCTTTGCCTTTGGAGACATATTCTGAAAGAAGTTGCTGTGGCTGATATTTATGCTGTTGGTGGGAATGCAAGTTGGTGCGGCCACTTTGGAAAACAGTGTGGAGATTTCTTAATAAATTAAAAATAGAGCTTCCCTATGATCCTGCAATTTCACTACTGGGTATTTACCCCGAAGATACAGATGTAGTGAAAAGAAGGGCCTTCTGTACCCCAATGTTCATAGCAACAATGGCCACGGCCACCAAACTGTGGAAAGAACCAAGATGTTCTTCAACAGACGAATGGATAAGGAAGAAGTGGTCCATATACCCTATGGAGTATTATGCCTCCATCAAAAATGATGAATACCCAACTTTTCAATCAACATGGATAGGACTGGAAGAGATTATGCTGAGTGAAATAAGTCAAGCAGAGAGAGTCAGTTATCATATGGTTTCACTTATTTGTGGAGCATAAGAAATAACATAGAGGACATGGAGAGATGGAGAGGAGAAGGGAGTTGAGGGAAATTGGAGGGGAAGATGAACTATGAGAGACTATGGACTCTGAAAAACAATCTGAGCGTTTTGAAGGAGCAGGGGTTGGGAACGTGGGTGAGCCTGGTGTTGGGTATTATGGAGGGCACGTATTGCATGGAGCACTGGGTGTGGTGCATAAACAATGAATTCTAGTACACTGAAAAAAAATTTTAAAAATTAAAAATTAAAAAAAAACTGTGGAAATACTAATAAGATCAGTAGACTGTATCTTGGTTCTGATATTACACTATAATTTTGTAAAGTGTTACCTTTGAGGGGAACTTTGTTAATTACAGACAGTATCACTCCATTACCATTTCTTGCAATGGCATGTAATTCTACAATAACCGAAGAAAATTTCAATTAAAAATGAAATAATTAGGAATAAGTACCATGAAAGATGTTCAACACCTCTACACTAAAGACTATAGAATATTATTAACTATAAATTAAAGATGAGCACTATACATGAATGGAAAGATGAATGATATACATCAAGGGATGTATCATGTTTATGGGCTGGAGGACTTGATATTGCAAAGATGCCATTTTTTTTTTCCCAAAATGTTCCATGCGATTCAACCTCAGTCAAAATCCCAGCTGCTGGGAGGGACGAGTCAAGATGGCGGAGAAGTACCAGGCTGAGACTACATCAGGTAGCAGGAGATCAGGTCAATAGCTTATCTAAACATTGCAAACACCTACAAATCCAACAGGAGATCAAAGAGAAGAAGAACAGCAATTCTAGAAACAGAAAATCAACCATTTTCTGATAGGTAGGACTGGCGGAGAAATGAATCTAAAACGACGGGAAGATAGACCGTGGGAGGAGGGGCTTGCTCCCGGCAAGCGGCGGAGCAACGGAGCACAAAATCAGGACTTTTATATGTCTGTTCCACTGAGGGACATTAGTCCAGAGGCTAAACCGGGGCGAAGCCCACGCGGGGTCAGCGTGGCCCCAGGTCGCACAGGGTCACAGAAGGATCCGGGGTGTCGGAGTTTCACAGAGCTTGCAGGTATTAGAAAAGAGAAGCTGGCTACAGAGACAGAGCAGAGGACTGAACTCTCAGCTCGGGGTTACCTTGAACTGGTCGCGGGCTGGGTGAGCTCGGAGCGCGGCTAGAGGCTGGGGATACGGGAGTGATTGGGTGCTGTCCTCTGGGGGCGCACTGAGGAGTGGGGCCCCAGGCTCTCGGCACCTCCAGGCCGGAGACTAGGAGGCCGCAATTTTCATTCCCGTCCTCCAGAACTCTACGGAAAGTGTTCAGGAAACAGAAGCTCCCAAAAGCGAACCCGAGCCGATTACTTATCCGGCCCCGGTAAGGGCGGTGCAATCCCGCCTTGGGCAAAGACACTTGAAAGTCACTACAACAGGCCCCTCCCCCAGAAGATCAACAAAATATCCAGCCAGGACGAAGTTCATCTATCAAGGAAAGCAGGTTCAATTCCTAAGACAGCAGCGGAATTCCAGATGAGGAGAAAGCAAAGCACGGAACTCATGGCTTTCTCCCCATGATTCTTTAGTCTTGCGGCCACTTCAATTTTTTTTTCTTTTTTCATTTTTTTTCTTTTTTCTTTTTTCTTCTTCTGCTAAATTTCTTAAAACTTTGACCCTTTTCTTTTTTCACGTTTTTGACTAGTTTATCTAAATATATATATTTTTTCTTTCTTTTTTTAATTTTTTCTTTATTTGTTTTATTTTTTAAATTTTTTTCATTTTTTTTCTGAACCTCTTTTTATCCCCTTTCTTCCCCCCACAATTTGGGGTCTCTTCTGATTTGGTTACAATGCATTTTTCTGGGGTCTTTGCCACCCTTTTAGTATTTTTTTAAAGATTTTATTAATTTATTTGAAAGACAGAAATTACAAGTAGGCAGAGAGAGAGAGGAGGAAGCAGGCTCCTTGCTGAGCAGAGAGTCCGATGCGGGGCTCCATCCCAGGACTCTGGGATCATGACCTGAGCCGAAGGCAGAGGCTTTAACCCACTGAGCCACCCAGGCGCCCCCACCCTTTTAGAATTTTATTTGTTCCTTCATATCCTCTTATCTGGATAAAATGACAAGGTGGAAAAAATCACCACAAACAAAAGAACAAGAGGCAGGACCGAAGGCTAGGGACCTAATCAACACAGACATTGGTAATATGTCAGATCAAGAGTTCAGAATGACGATTCTGAACGTTCTAGCTGGGCTCGAAAAAGGCATGGAAGGTATTAGAGAAAACCTTTCTGGAGATATTAAAGCCCTTTCTGCAGAAATAAAAGAACTAAAATCTAACCAAGTTGAAATCACAAAAGCTATTAATGAGGGGCAATAAAAAATGGAAGCTCTCACTGCTAGGATCAATGAGGCAGAAGAAAGAATTAGTGATATAGAAGACCAAACGACAGAGAATAAAGAAGCCGACCAAAAGAGGGACAAACAGCTATTGGACCACGAGGGGAGAATTCGAGAGATAAGTGGCACCATAAGACGAAACAACATTAGAATAACTGAGATTCCAGAAAAAGAAGAAAGAGAGAGGGGAGCAGAAGGTCTATTGGAGAGAATTTCCCTAATATGGCAAAGGGAACAAGCATCAAAATCCTGGAGATGCCGAGAAGCCCCCTCAAAGTCAACAAGAATAGGTCCACACCCCGTCACCTAATAGTAAAATTTACAAGTCTTAGTGACAAAGAGAAAATGCTGAAAGCAGCCCGAGAAAAGAAGTCTATAGCATACAATGGTAAAAATATTAGTTTGGCAACAGACTTATCCACAGAGACCTGGCAGGCCAGAAAGAGCTGGCATGATATATTCAGAGCACTCAACGAGAAAAACATGCAGCCAAGAATACTCTATCCAGCTAGGCTATCATTGAAAATAGAAGGAGAGATCAAAAGCTTCCAGGACAAACAAAAACTGAAAGAATTTGCAAACACCAAACCAGCTCTACAGGAAATATTGAAAGGGGTCCTCTAAGCAAAGAGAGAGCCTAAAAGTAGTAGATCAGAAAGGTACAGAGACAATATACAGTAACAGTCACCTTACAGGCTAAATGGCACTAAATTCATATCTCTCAATAGTTACCCTGAATGTTAATGGGCTAAATGACCCAATCAAAAGACACAGGGTATCAGAATGGATAAAAAACAAAACCCATCAGTATGTTGCCTACAAGAAACTCATTTTAGACACGAAGACACCTCCAGATTTAAAGTGAGGGGGTGGAAAACAATTTACCATGCTAATGAGCATCAGAAGAAAGCTGGGGTGGCAATCCTTATATCAGATAAATTAGATTTTAAGCCAAAGACTATAATAAGAGATGAGGAAGGACACTATATCCTACTCAAAGGTTTGTCCAACAAGAAGATCTAACAATTTTAAATATCTATGACCCTAACATGGGAGCAGCCAACTATACAAACCAATTAATAACAAAATCAAAGAAACACATCAATAATAATACAATAATAGTAGGGGACTTTAACACTCCCCTCACTGAAATGGACAGATCATCCAAGCCAAAGATCAACAAGGAAATAAAGGCCTTAAATGACACACTGGACCACAAGGACATCACAGATATATTCAGAACATTTCATCCCAAAGCAACAGAATACACATTCTTCTCTAGTGCACATGGAACCTTCTCCAGAATAGATCACAATCTGGGTCACAAATCAGTTCTCAGCTGGTTACAAAAGATTAGGATCATTCCCTTCAAATTTTCAGACCACAATGCTCTGAAGCTAGAACTCAATCACAAGAGGAAAGCTTGAAAGAACCCAAATACATGGAGACTAAACAGCATCCTTCTATAGAATGAATGGGTCAACCAGGTAATTAAAGAATTGATAAAATTCATGGAAACAAATGACAATGAAAACACAATGGTTCAAAATCTGTGGGACACAGCAAAGGCAGTCCTGAGAGGAAAATATATAGAGGTACAAGCCTTTCTCAAGAAACAAGAAAGGTCTCAAGTACACAACCTAACCCTACACCTAAAGGAGCTGGAGAAAGAACAAGAAAGAAACCCTAAACCCAGCAGGAGAAGAGAAATCAGAAAGATCAGAGCAGAAATCAATGAAATAGAAACCAAAAAAAGCAAAAGAAAAAAATCAATGAAACTAGGAGCTGGTTCTTTCAAAGAATCCATAAGATTGATAAACCCCTGGCCAGACTCATCAAAAAGAAAAGAGAAAGGACCCAAATCAATAAAATCATGAATGAAAGAGGAGAGATCACAACTAACACCAAAGACATACAGACAATTATAAGAACATACTATGAGCAACTCTACGCCAACAAATTGGACAACCTGGAAGAAATGGATGCATTCCTAGAGACATATAAACGACCACAACTGAACCAGGAAGAAATAGAAAACCTGAACAGTCCCATAACCAGTAAGGAGATTGTAACAGTCATCAAAAATCTCCAAACAAACAAGAGCCCAGGGCCAGACGGCTTCCCAGGGGAATTCTACCAAACATTTAAAGAAGAACTAATTCCTATTCTCCTGAAACTGTTCCAAAAAATAGAAATGGAAGGAAAACTTCCAAACTCATTTTATGAGGCCAGCATCACCTTGATCCCAAAACCAGACAAGGATCCCACCAAAAAAGAGAACTACAGACCAATATCCTTGATGAACACAGACGCAAAAATTCTCGCCAAAATACTAGTCAGTAGGATTCAACAGTACATTAAAAGGATTATTCACCACGATCAAGTGGGATTTATTCCAGGGCTGCAGGGTTGGTTCAACATCTGCAAATCAATCAATGTGATAGAACACATTAATAAAAGAAAGAACAAGAACCATATGATACTCTCAATAGATGCTGAAAAAGCATTTGACAAAGTACAGCATCCCTTCCTGATCAAAACTCTTCAAAGTGTAGGCATAGGGGCACATACCTCAATATTATCAAAGCCATCTATGAAAAACCCACCGCAAATATCATTCTCAATGGAGAAAAACTGAAAGCTTTTCCGCTATGGTCAGGAACACGGCAGGGATGTCCATTATCACCACTGCTATTCAACATAGTACTAGAAGTCCTAGCCTCAGCAATGAGACAACAAAAAGAAATTAAAGGCATCCAGATCAGCAAAGAAGAAGTCAAACTATCACTCTTCGCAGATGATATGATACTATATGTGGAAAACCCAAAAGACTCCACTCCAAAACTTCTAGAACTTGTACAGGAATTCAGTAAAGTGTCAGGATATAAAATCAATGCACAGAAATCAGTTGCATTTTTCTACACCAACAACAAGACAGAAGAAAGAGAAATTAAGGAGTCAATCCCATTTACAATTGCACCCAAAACTATAAGATACCTAGGAATAAACCTAACCAAGGAGGCAAAGAATCTATACGCAGAAAACTATAAAGTACTCATGAAAGAAATTGAGGAAGACACAAAGAAATGGAAAAATGTTCCATGCTCCTGGATTGGAAGAATAAATATTGTGAAAATGTCTATGCTACCTAAAACAATCTACACATTTAATACAATCCCTATCAAAATACCATCCATTTTTTTCAAAGAAAAGGAACAAATAATCCTAAAATTTATATGGAACCAGAAAAGTCCTCGAATAGCCAAAGGAATATTGAAAAAGCAATCCAAAGTTGGTGGCATCACAATTCCGGACTTCAAGCTCTATTACAAAGCTGTCATCATCAAGACAGCATGGTACTGGCACAAAAACAGACATATAGATCAGTGGAACAGAATAGAGAGCCCAGAAATCGACCCTCAACTCTATGGTCAGCTAATCTTCGACAAAGCAGGAAAGAATGTCCAGTGGAAAAAAGACAGCCTCTTCAGTAAATGGTGCTGGGAAAATTGGACAGCCACATGCAGAAAAATGAAATTGGACCACTTCCTTACACCACACACGAAAATAGTTTCAAAATGGATGAAGGACCTCAATGTGGGAAAGGAATCCAACAAAATCCTTGAGGAGAATGCAGGCAGCAACCTCTTCGACCTCAGCCACAGCAACATCTTCCTAGGGACAATGGCAAAGGCAAGGGAAGCAAGGGCAAAAATGAACTATTGGGATTTCATCAAGATCAAAAGCTTTGCACAGCAAAGGAAACAGTTAACAAAACCAAAAGACAACTGACAGATTGGGAGAAGATATTTGCAAACGACATATCAGATAAAGGGCTAGTATCCAAAATCTATAAGGAACTTAGCAAACTCAACACCCAAAGAACAAACAATCCAATCAAGAAATGGGCAGAGGACATGAACAGACATTTCTGCAAAGAAGACATCCAGATGGCCAACAGACACATGAAAAAGTGCTCCACGTCACTCGGCATCAGGAAATACAAATCAAAACCACAATGAGATATCACCTCACACCAGTCAGAATGGCTAAAATTAACAAGTCAGGAAATGACAGATGCTGGCGAGGATGCGGAGAAAGGGGAACCCTCCTCCACTGTTGGTGGGAATGCAAGCTGGTGCAACCACTCTGGAAAACAGCATGGAGGTTCCTCAAAATGTTGAAAATAGAACTACCCTATGACCCAGCAATTGCACTACTGGGTATTTACCATAAAGATACAGACGTAGTGATCCGAAGGAGCACATGTACCCAATGTACATTGTACAATGTACAATGTACAGCAATGTCTACAATAGCCAAACTATGGAAAGAGCCTAGATGTCCATCAACAGATGAATGGATAAAGAAGATGTGGTATTTATACACAATGGAATACTATGCAGCCATCAAAAGAAATGAAATCCTGCCATTTGTGACGACGTGGATGGAACTAGAGGGTATCAGGCTTAGTGAAATAAGTCAATCGGAGAAAGACAACTATCATATGATCTCCCTGATATGAGGACATGGAGAAGCAACATGGGGCGTTAGGGGGATAGGAGAAGAATAAATGAAACAAGAAGGGATTGGGAGGGTGACAAACCATAAATGACTCTTAATCTCACAAAACAAACTGGGGGTTGCTGGGGGGAGGTGGGGTTGGGAGAGGGGGAGGGGGTTATGGACATTGGGGAGGGTATGTGCTATCGTGAGTGCTGTGAAGTGTGTAAACCTGGCGATTCCCAGACCTGTACCCCTGGGGATAAAAATACATTATATGTTTATTAAAAAAAATAAAAAATTGGAAGGGGAGGCGAACCATGAGAGACTATGGACTCTGAAAAACAACCTGAGGGTTTTGAAGGGTCAGGGGTGGGAGGTTGGGGGAACAGGTGGTGGGTAATAGGGAGGGCACGTTTTGCATGGAGCACTGGGTGTTGTGCAAAAACAATGAATACTGTTACACTGAAGAAATAAATAAATTTCAAATGCCCTTAAAAGGAAAAAAAAAGTCCCAGCTGGTATTTTTCAGGAAATAGACATGCTAATTCTAAAATGTTTAGGGACCACGAATAATTGGAACAATCTTCAAGAGCAGAGGACTATTCTGGAGGACTTGCAATATAAGATACTGAGACCTATAAAAATGCAATAAGTAAGATTTTGTCAGAATGGTGTAACAGACAAGTAAATTGGGAAAATGGATGGTCCACAAACAGATAGAGACACACAGTCATCTACTGTATCGCAGAGGTGACACTCTGATGCAGTATATAAATACATTTCATTGGATTAATAGCATTGTTTATCATATGGAAAATATAATGAATTTTTACTCTCTACTTCCCAGTTTACATAAAAATCAATTTTGTGAATGATTTATATAAATATAAATCTTTAAGAATAAAATATAAAACATGTCTGTACATTTTTGTAGGCAAACATTTCTCAAATAAGAAAGAAAAATGTTATTTTTAAAGGAAAAGTTGATAACTGAGTCCATTAAAATTAATAATTTACATTTACTAGAGGAAATTGTTAAAAGTTAAAAGGCCAGTGCATAGAACATAGATTATATACAACAGGTATCTCTAACAAAAGGCATTTGTTTAAAATATATATTACACAGCATTGATGGGCAGAAGACTTAAACAGGCACTTAACAAAAGAGAGTAAGGGCCATAAATTTGTGAGAAAGTCCTAATTTCCATTAATCATTTGGGGAATGTAAATTTAAAAACAGTAATTTTTGCTAGATTGTTTGCAAACATGACCTCATTAGCTTCCTATATTTCTGGAGTCATGGTTCTCTGAAATGGGAATTTTTCTTCTCTTCCATAAAAAGGATAATGTATTTCCACAAGTACAATATGTTTATATACAAGATCTCAGTGGACCTTGAATCTGGAATGGCCTTGTAACTTGCTTGGGCAAGAGAAAGTGGAAGAAGTGATGTCGTGTGCCTCCTAAGCATGCTGTCACTCTGAGAAGCAATGCAGACTCACCTCCTTGAGGATGAGAAAACATAAGGAGAGCTTGGCTGTCCAACTTCAGACATGTGAGTGGCTACTCTCGACTCTCCAGTTTGCTTCCTGAGAACTACAGCAGCATGAGTGTCTATCAAAAGCACATTGGGCTGACCCTGGGCTAAACTACTGACCCATGTAATTGTCCCATGTAATAAAATAGTGATGATTTTAAGCCTTTAAGATTTGGTGTCTTTTGTTACACAATAATACCTACCTGAAACAATGATATAGCAGTCTATAACCACAATAATAGTTAAAATGAAAAGTAGAGAAATTACCAAATGTTAACCCAAAAGCAGAGCATCTATAACCCTTATGCCCAGGTGGTGGAGATGTAATAGATACACTCTGGGACACCATTTGGCAATATCTAGCAAAGCTGAATGTTCACATACTCTAACACCTAACAACTGTACTCCTTAGGTATGTACCCGAGATAAATGCACCTAAAACACATGTAAGACTGTTAATTGTAGAATTATTCATGAGAGATAAAAACTAGAAACAACCCAAATATCCATCTAATGTAGAATGGACAGAAATGTAAATCATGACCTATCTTTGCATTATATATTCATGAAAACAAACAACTCCACACAACCACATGGACCCGTATCACAAACACAATGTCACAAAAAAGATGCATGATTGTATTTTATGGGATGTTCAAAACTGAGCAAAAATAGCCTAGGAGTTTGCAGCAAGGACAGTCATTGCATGGAATACTGAAAAGAAGACAATGCATAGAAGGGCATGCTTTGGGATGTTGATAATATTTTTTCTTGATGTGAATGCTGGTTATATGGATGTATTTATTTTGTGAGAATTCACCAAACTATATACTTGTAATCTGTGCAATCTTTTTTGCCTTTTTAATAGGATTATTAAAATAATCCTATTTTATTAAAATATTTTATTAAAATGTCCTATATAAAATATAAAAGTTAATTGTTAGGAATAAATTTATTTTACAAAAACCACCCATTATCTTTACTCTTAATATTTTAAAATCTTAAATTTGATGTATTTCATCTCTAATGGTTTTAAGTAGCATTTAAAATCATCATTTTTTAAGCTTCTTGAACTGATTAGTGGTGTCTTATTAAATTCTTATAAAAATTGGGTAGTGGCCTGATATTATTATTATTATCATCAGTATTAAGTTTTTATTTAAATTCCAGTTAGTTAACATACAGTGTAATATTAGTTTCTGGAGCTCAATTTCTGTGTCTATACACTATAATTCAATAAAACTTATAAAACAACATAAAACCCATAATGAAAGAAAATGTGTTCTTCACAAAAATGCTAGAGACTTGGTATTAGAGATATGACTAAAACATTAGTTAAGCTACACAAATACAAACCATGAATAAATATTTAACATACACTATTTTGTAAAAGATTCTATTTTTATTTATTTATTTGAGAGATAGCAACACAGATAGTGAGAGAGAGGACAGGAAGGGAGGAGAGGGAGAAGCAGGCTCCCTGCCAAGCAGGAAGCTGGAGTTGGGCTGGATTCCAGGATCCTGGTATCCTGACCTGAGTCAAAGGACCTTAACTGACTGAGCCACGCAGGTGCCCCTAAGATACTGTATTTTTAAGCATTCAGATAATCAATGTAGAAATGTTTTCAAATTTTGCTTTAGTGTTAATTTATATTGATTATATTTTTTGGAATTTTTAAAAAATTTTGTTTAAAAATATTTATTTTTAAAAGATTTTATGTATTTAGAGAGTAAGAGAGAGCATGAGCAAAAAGAGAAGAGGGAGAGGGAGAGAGAATCTCAAGCAGACTCAGTGCTGAGCACTGAACCAGATGTGAGGCTCAATCTCATGACCCCTGAGATCATGAGCTGAGTCAAAACAAAGAGCTGGTCACTCAACTGACAGAGCCATCCAAGACCCCTGGAATAAGGTTTATATTTAAAGTAGGTTTTACATAGGCCAGTTTTGTGGCTCCAACCATATAACACAACTAATTTTTTTTTCTGTGTTCTGTTAGTCACCATACAGCAGGTAACAATCAGTGCTCCATGTAATATGTGCCCTCCTTAATACCCATTACTGGGCTAACCCATCTAATTTGTAACCAATAAAAAACTGATTTAAAAAACAATTAAAAACGCTATCAGGTTTTACTTCTTCTTTAATGCTTCCTCTCTTTCTCAGAAGATTCCTAGTCTGGATCAAACATTACATGCTCACCCACCTATCATCTTCTACCTGTTTTATCATATACTAATGTGAAGTTTTATTTCAACTTATAATTGTTGCTCAAGGTTTACTCTATGTTCAGTCTGCGATAATTTTTATGACTACTTATTCAGCCTTTATGAATCTTCTCTGGCTACTCGCTCCACTTGCTAAACCCAGATGATGTTGGGGTGCCTGGTCTTAGGGATCTTCCTCAACTTGCTGGTTATTAACATCTCAGAATCTCAGCCTCTCTTGGAAATCTCCTGAAGACTTTTTTCCTCCCACCAGAGAGAGACAGGTCCTCCCCTCTGTCACACATATATGCAACCTTCTCCTGCAGTGTTTGGGACCATTAGGAACCCCTGGTCTGAAGGAAGCCTCAGGTGAGTCTCAAGTACTCTCAGTGTAACACATTCCCTTGGCTAGTAAGACCTGCATCCTGAGCAGAGAAGGGGAAAATAGGAGGGCGTGCTGCTTTTTGTGTGGCCCAATGACCTTCCAGTATGCCTCTCCAACCACACCCAGTGGCATCATCATCACTTCTACCCACACAGCTTGCTCTGACCTCATCACTTTTATCTATCTGGCTCCCACTCTCATTGGAGGGTCTGCAGAAACCTCACCAGAACCTTGAACTCTTCCTTGGACAATACAGAATGCTCTTTCCTTCCTCAGAAGGTCTGCGTGGCTTATTTGCTGCTTTGATTTTCATTTATGTTTATCTGCACGTTTCCTATCTTA
The DNA here is from genome assembly GCF_922984935.1 of Meles meles. Taxonomy (NCBI): domain Eukaryota; kingdom Metazoa; phylum Chordata; class Mammalia; order Carnivora; family Mustelidae; genus Meles; species Meles meles. The sequence continues at coordinate 114,381,583 of NC_060074.1, read as the reverse complement.
CCAAGTAAATTGTATATTTTCCAGGTTAGTGATGCCCTTTAAGATAAACAAAATTCAAGAGGACAATCACAGTATAAAAAAAAAAACCCTGCTAATATCTAATGCTTAATGGATACCAGAGAGTATATTCTATTTTAAAAATTAATCCTTATACTAAATCCTACTACGTTGATACTGTGCTATTGGTTACAGATAAGGAACATTATGAATACAGAAGTTCCGCTGCTTGCCTCTGATCTCTTGGCAGCCTGTGGCAGAGCTAAAATATGTGCTCTGGTTAGACTCCAGCACACCCCCTTTTATCCCGCCCTGCCTTTTCTTGGGCCATGGCTGTGCCTAGAACTGACTGCATTGAATGTACTTTCTTTCCCCTTGTTCCTTGCCTTGCTCAATCCACCACTGTGAAGTACTCAAAACTTTTTAATTCCTACATTTACTTGATACATTTTTTAAACCCAGATGAAACACAACGAACCAATTATCTCTTATAAAATTAACAAAAATACATTTAAAAGTCAAAAGGCAAACGTGTAGGTAGTGCTGCACATGGGAGGGTAGCCTTTAAAAACCCCTGCGTGGACCCTGCCACACCGGTCTGAAGCACACTCTCCGGATACAGGCTCAAAGTGCGCACTGTGCAATGAGTCGTGGGAAACACAGAAAAGGGGAGGGTCTCATGGTAAACAGAAACTTCAACACCTCTGGCATCATTTTTTGGGATGAAATATTACAAACAGAAGAAGAAATTAATCCTAGCATAGAGGAGTTAAAGGACTCTATTCTTTTTAGTTATTTTTAATGTTTGTTTTCCTTGTGCTTTTTTCCCTCATATTGGGACTCTGCAAAGAAAAAGCTGTTGCTATGCAGAGATTTAGAAAAAGTTGTGCCTCAGACATGTATTATGGTTCAATGTTCCAAACTCAGGGAGAGAATGTGCAACGATATTGAAACTAATTTCCTTTCTTTGTCAATGAACACTGAAGAAAATTCTGTGGGATAGTTAGACAAGCAAAAGAATATAGGAACCAGGTTTACATGTTCAACATAGAACACAGAGGTGAGTTATAGAGGTCCTAAAATGGTGTCTATACATCAGATATGGAGAATCCAGGAATGTTCTGGGCTTATTTTTGAAGGGAAATACCAGGTGCAGGGGAGGGCAAATGTGAGGCAGCTGAGGAAGAGTGTCAGCAGACACTGGCATCTATGAGAGCACCTGCTGCAAGTCCCATGAATAAGAAATGGGGAGACTCACAGAGATTCAGTGGCCCAGGTGAGCAGGTGCTAGCCACCTGTGGCTCAGAGGCAAGGACACAATGAGGGACGCCTGGGTGGCTCAGTGGATTAAAGCCTCTGCCTTCGGCTTAGGTCATGATCCCAGGGTCCTGGGATTAAACCCCGCTTCGGGCTCTCTGCTCAGCGGGGAGCCTGCTTCTTCCTCTCTCTGCCTGCTTCTCTGCCTACTTGTGATCTCTGTCAAATTAAAAAAAAATTTAAAAAAAAAAGGACACAATGAATTCTGCTGTCTTGGTCTGTTTTCCTGATGAAGTTATGCAGAACTTTTTTTCCAAGGGGCAGATGAAGCAGCCGGTGAATGTACATTCTGGCAATGGAATGAGTTCCTGTCTGTGTGAACACAGTTAGTCATGTTACCTCTCTGTTCCTTTCTCTGTAACATCTGGATGTTAATGGCATCTATTTTGTGGGGTTATGGAAGAATTTACAAGAAAAATGTAGACAATAATAGCAGAGAACCTGGTGCACAGTTAGTGCCCAGTAAACAGTAACTATCAGAGTGTCACTATACGCTGGCATCTCTGAACGTAGCTCTCCACAGTAGATCAAAAGTGCTCTACCATTCCAGAAGTTTCTACGGTTCCTCCAGAAGAACTTCTAAGCCCAAGTCCCAGAGGTTAGCATAGGGCACATAAATTGACCCCCCCTCCCCAATTGAAAGCTCCTCTCTGCCCTGGGCACATTTGAATTAAAATTCTTAAATTGCACACCATTTTCTGATGATCATCATAATTTAACTTTTAATAATATTGTTGAAAAACAAAACAAGATTTTTTTTTAAAGAAATGAGCTGAAAATATTGCATTTTCCTGGAAGGTATCCCCTAATTAAGATGTTGAAAGCAATTTTAACACCACTTCTCACTACTGTGACAAATCTGACAGGTTTACAAATTAACATTCTGGGATTCTCGCACTGGATGTCCATGTTTTGTCAGATTCTGTGACAGATCACAAGCGTGCATGAAAATTGCTACAAGTGATATAATACCCTACAAAAAAATAAAGCACACTCTCAGGTGAATCCAGAAAACTGGCCTTTTCATTTGCATTAAAAACAATTGCTTTTGGCAGTTATGAGAAAAAAAAAAACTAATAGCATTTGTAAGGCTAAGTTACAATTTTCCCATAAGATAAATTTCAGGTTCCAGAATGATGAGATCACCAATCTCTTGCCAGATATCCAAGACATGCGGTCTGCTTGTTAGGTTCTTTCTAGGATATTTGGAATCCAAGTTGTAGATGAAAAATATCTCACATAACACAGGGTGGCTCCAAACCAGTACTTTTCCAGCAAATAAGCTAGTTAGGATAATTTCTCATTTTATTACGTACTGCAGCTGCTACTGGACTCACTGAATCGCCATTTCCCACAGGAGAGGAATAATTCCAGAGGCTGTTCTGAAAGGTCATTCTTGCCAGCAAATTTTGATAAATCAGCAGACACAGACTCAGATAACAATATTTTTCTTTCTTCTCTTTCATTTTCTTCTCTCCCACACCCCTTCTCATCCCCATTTTTTTCTTTTTTCTTCCTATAAAGTTATCTGCATTGGTAGATATAGCATGTAGGTAAAAACTGAATAGGGAGAGAAAGATTCAGGTTGAATTTCCATAATGTCCATTGCTGGAGATGTAAGCTTCAAAACATTTTAGAAAGAGAAAACAGAAATAGAAACACAATTTTCTAGCTATTGTCCCTTTCCCATGAGTACAACATTCTTCCTCTTGTGCCCTAAGGTAAAGAGCCAAACTTTTATCAATCATTTATCTGTGAGCTACCCACAGGGGCAGGGCCTTAACCTCTCAAGCACACAGCTTCTATCAGCCACAGGGAATGGTTTGAGAAAGGATAGCAGTGAACCATTAGCAGCCAATGTTCAGTGGAGCTAGGGGTATTTCTACTAGTGGGGTAAAGGGAATCAGCAGGAACCAACACATCTCCTAAAGCATACACCATTATAGATCTATAGACATGTTTCCAATTAGTGCACATGTTCAATGCCTACAGCCCTTCATTGTCCTTCAGAACCCAACCACCTTAAGACTAACCTCCCTCATGGACTTTTTTTTTTTTTTAGATTTTATTTATTTATTTATTTGACAGAGAGAAATCACAAGCAGTCAGAGAGGCAAGCAGAGAGAGAGGAAGGGAAGCAGGCTCCCCGCTGAGCAGAGAACCCGATGTGGGGCTCGATCCCAGGACCCTGAGATCATGACCTGAGCCGAAGGCAGAGGCTTAACCCACTGAGCCACCCAGGCGCCCCCCTCATGGACTTTTTCTAGACTACTCCAATTCACATGTACTTCTCTTTTTCAGAAATCCTAGTACTTATCTGAACCAAATATGTATGTAATGATTTCTTGTACATGTCTTCAGATTATTATACATACATGTAACTGTATCATTATTAAGCCTAAAAGCTCCTTTAAGCCATGGATTATAGCATCAAATAGTGGTTTTTAGTAACCTTGATGCACTTGGCCAGTGCTGGGTGGTGTCAGGGATGTAGCAGAAGACGTTAATCCTGCATGGTAATAATAATAATAATGCACATTTTGAAGTCTTTCTTATTGGTCAGGCACTGTACCAGCACACCACTCAACAAATATTATTTCAATATAATCTCCAAACCACTCCTGTTATATAGTCTGTCATTGAAAATTCTGTCAGCATCAGGGAAGAGAAGACCTTGATACAGAATGACCTAACAAATTAGAGATACTTTCATCCTATACCCAGGAAACCTGAAGTTAGAGTATTGTTGGCCTTGGTTTCATGGGTATGTGTGTTTCTTTTTGTTTTGTTACCCCATGGTCACACGATGGATGGTGTTGTTTCCTCAGGTATCACATTTGAATCAAGACAGGAAGAAATAACTGTTATCAGCTACATCTGTCAAAGTAAAACCTTTTTGATAAGACATCAAGAAACTCCCACTTCCACATTTGGCCAGGTTATAGCCAAAACTGTGCTATAGGGTTATCCCTTTCAGCAAGAAGGGTTGACAAAAATTGCATTTTTTTCACAGCTGCTAGAGTACAATGGGGTGGTTTGCAATAAGAACAGGAATTAGGAATGTCAGGATAGCTCACAGACAGTATCTCCTACATGCAAATACTAAATTCATTTTTAAATTTTATATAATTTTATTTTTTTCAATGTGCCAAAATTAATTGTTTATGCACCACACCCAGTACTCCATGCAATATGTGCCCTCCTTAATATCCACCACCAGGCTCACTCCACCCCCCACACCTTCCAAAAGCCTCAGATTGTCTCTCAGAGCCCACAGTCTCTCATGGTTCATCTTCCCCTCCGATTTCCCCCAACTCATTTCTCCTCTCCATCTCCCAATATCCTTTGTGTTATTCCTTATGCTACACAAGTAAGTAAAACCAGTGAATATATATGATAATTGACTCTCTCTGTTTGACTTATTTCACTCAGCATAATCTCTTCCAGTCCTGTCCATGCTGATATAAAAGTTGGGTATTCATCCTTTCTGATGGATACATAATACTCCATTATATATATGGACCATATCTTCTTTATCCATTCATCTGTTGAAGGACATCTTGGTTCTCTCCACAGTTTGGTGACTGTGGCCATTGCTGCTATGAACATTGGGGTACAGGTGGCCCTTCTTTTCACTACATCTGTATCTTTGGGGGAAATACCCAGTAGTGCAATTGCAGGGTCATAGGGTAGCTCTATTTTTAATTTCTTAAGAAATCTCCACACTGTTTTCCGAAGTTGCTGCACCAACGTGCATACCCACCAACAGTATAAGAGGGTTCCCCTTTCTCCACATCTTCTCCAACATTTGTTGTTTACCGTCTTGTTAATTTTGGCCATTCTAAGTGGTGCATGGTGATATCTCCATGTCGTTTTGATTTGAATCTCCCTGATGGCTAGTGATGATGAACATTTTTTCATGTGTCTGATAGCCATTTGTATGTCTTCATTGGAGAAGTGTCTGTTCATATTTTCTGCCCATTTTTTTGACATGATTATCTGTTTTGTGTGTGTTGAGTTTGAGGAGTTTTTTATGGAGTAAATACTAAATTTATCTCCATTTCATAGATGAGAAAACTGAGGTAATTAACTAATTGTCCCAAAACTTATAAGCAATGAGTCAATATTCAGACTCAATTCTGACTGTAGAGTCTGAATTTATGATTACTTTGCTTTATTACCTCCATAGTTACTGTATGTTAGTACTCATTTCTATCTCAAAAATAATAAGGATAAGTTAGAGCACTACATTACAGCATTCACCATCAACAATGGGGAAAAAATCTAAATCCTGGGTTGCTATCTATTTCCAGAGAACAAAGATGTGAATAATCTGGGTTTAGCTTAATAAAGGAGAAGTCATTATAATGTGAGTACAAAAGGGATGACTGACCAAACAAATACACCTCCTTTGACTATCATTGATATCAGAACACCTGTCTAAGTTTTGTACTTTGCCATTTTCACAGTTCAATCCTTCCAGGCTTAGGCAATTCATTTAATTTTGATGTTGCTTTCAAAATCTCTGTCACAAATAAGAAATATAATTAAAACTCTTAGTGGAAAGTGTGGTATAAAGGTGATGTTCATGAAATGTGGGAATCCACTTTTAATATGGAGATAAGAGCAACCCCCAGGACACAAGTAGAGACAATATAGACATGATGGTATCCTGTTGGATTCTAGTTGGTACACTGTGGTGTGCTGGAATTGGCTAATGCTGACTCACCAGAGCAGTTTGCTAGCATTTCTTCCCAATTCTGTATCCAGTGGTGTCACACTGACAGCCTGAAGTCATCTGAAGCGAAAGTACTGATGCCATGGACGTTGAAAAACACTATAAACAAGAGTGCTTCTTCTTCTGAAGCCCTGCTGTTAAGCACTTAACAGCACACCACTACTTGGGCAGCCCATCTGAGTAAAATCACATTTTCAAACACTAAAAGAAGGGGAGAATTTGAGTAAACAGGTTAGTATAGGATTTGAGGAACACCTCAGATGTAAACTCTTAACTGCTGAGCTCACCTCCTTATTATTAACATGCAAAACAGTATCTTGTTTCATCTATGTCCTAGAACTCTGGGGAATACTTTGTCAGCAACTGGCCTTGGTTCCTTTAATCAATATTTGTCTGTTTCTTGCTATGTACACCAGTTATTGGTCATCAGATATTCAATGGAAAATATATATGCTTATATATATTTATTATATATTATTTACTTATATTTATTATAGGTAATTTATACACACACACACACGCATGCACATAAATAAATTCTTTAGTACTTTAATTCTTGGGGGCAATTTTATATAATCAAGTTCTCGGAGGCAAGCTTATGAACCCATATCACCTTGTGTCTTGGGACTCGGTTCTTCCATTTATTATCCCTTTGATGCAGTGTCTTTTCACAGCTAATCAATAGCTAAACTGATAAATGGGAAGCCTCCTTAAAAATCCATTTCTCAATTGCTGAGACTGAATGTTTTATTCATTGACAGGTGTGATTTATCATTCCATGGGAAGGAGGGGAACATTTGCTCCAACTGTTCTCACCAACATTGCCCAGCAGTGGGGGTTTCAATCTGTTTTCAAGGAGCAGACCAAGCTTTCATTTAGGGAGCTGCAGCTATATTTAGCATGTTAGGTCATTAGCTATCTGTAAACAATCCAGATGCATTATCCTTCCCATTGTTCATAATTAAACTCTTCATCATGAGAATTGTGCAGGGAGTCTTTGATCTTGCTTTCAGATTCCAAAAACTGTGAAGTATTTCTGCCTATGTGGAAACCCCTAGATTCCTAATGACAGAGCTGTAGCAGGATTCAACCCAGCTTCCTAATGACAGAGCTATAGCTGCAGTTATCTAGAACTTACTATATGCTAGGCATCAGGTTAGATCTTCACATGCATTACATATTTTTAATTTTTGCAGTAACTATGAACAATTTTTTTGTATTGATAATGCCGCTTGGATTCTTTGTAGAGGTATATGATGACAAACAACACCAGTCAGAGCTCAACCTGAGAAGGAGAACCACTAGAAGTGATGAGAAATAAGGAATTTGTTACAGATGAGACCTTGGTCTTATGCCATTGTGGAAGCTAGTTGACAGTTTATGTATGGCTATTTATCTCACATCTGATGTTGCACCTGCCATCATCAGAGCTACAACCAGCAGTAGGGAAGGAAATATAGACATAAGTTTGGAAAGTAAGGACAGACAAAACTAGTAAAGACCAGCTGGAACCCATGAAGATGAACTGGAAGCCATCACCAAGCCTCCAACTTCAGTGATGGGGAACAAAGAGCTAGGGCCCTTATTTATGGAGCTAGGCATGAATCTGTCCCAGGAGTCCAAGAAGTTTAATAGAGACAGTTAGTAAGAGCTGGCAAAGCTTCAAGCCCCGCTGTAGCCCCAGGAGTAGAGCAGCTTAGGTGTTGATAGGGACCAGTGATTTGACTGCTGCTCGTGGGCCAGCAGACCAGCAATAGCATATGTGAGATGCAGCACAGACTGTGCTTTGGAAGTTTGCTTCTGGACTGGCTTCTACTGACTTCTAGTTGTTTGTATATTGATATTCTCACTCTCATGGTGACAGATAATGAGCCTCCCTAGTTACTCCTGCTCCTTACCCCTTCCTGAGAGGCTCTTCCTTCATTGGACCACAGAAGCCATCTGGCCTGCAGGTACAAGGGACTTCAAAAGTGCTGATTCAAGGGCACAGACTTGAGAGCACAAACAGGTTTGAATCTCACTTAAAGTCCTTGTAATGATCTCAGATGCTTGTCAAGTTCTCTGAGCCAGTTACTTCAAATCATATATATATATGATATGTATATATATATGTATATAGGTAGATATCTATCATCTATCTATATACATATATGTATATATATATATAGTACAACATTACACTCTGGTTTGTGTGAGGATCTGGTGAGAAAAGATTTGCAAGGCAGCCTGTGTGTTATTTGTAGCACAATCTATAATACCTATTAATGATGCTGGTTCCTTTCTCTTTCCTCTGTATCCAGCACTAATCTTCTGTTCCTGTCCTGCCACTCTTAACTTTGTCTCACTGCTCACATGTAAGGGCCTTCCCCTCTTACTAGTGTCTGCTTGATTTGGAGCACAGACCTACCTATTAACCGGTTGAAGCTGTGTGACCTTGGGTTAGCTGTTTAAGATGAGTGAGTCAAATATCCACCTCCAACAGAGGACCTCCTTTCTTATTCCCCTGATTATGGGTCTCTTCTGATTTGGTTAGCATATATTTTTCTGGGGTCTTTGCCACTCTTTTAGTATTTTATTCTCTCATTCATATATTCTTATTTGGATAAAATGATAAGGCAGAAGAACTCACCACCACCACCACCACCACCACCACCACAACAACAACAACAACAACACAACAACCTAATCAATATTGACCTTGGTAATATGTCAGATCTAGAGTTCAGAATGACTATTCTCAAGGTGCTAGCTGGGATTGAAACAGTCATGGAAGATATTAGAGAAATGCTATCTGAAGAAATAAAAGCCCTTTCTGGAGAAATAAAAGAACTGAAATTTCAGCCACCTGAGTGTCTCTTAGGCTTAACCCTTAACCTGAGGGTTAAGCCTCTGCCTTCGACTCAGGTCATGATCTCAGGGCCCTGGGATTGAGCCTCACATGGAGTTCTCTGCTCAGCAGGGAGCCTGCTTCCCTCTCTCTCTCTGCCTGCCTCTCTGCCTACTTGTGATTTCTCTCTGTAAAATAAATAAATAAACTCTTAAAAAAAAAAGAACTGAAATCTGAACAAGCTGATTTTTTTTATGCTATTAATGAGGTACAATAAAAAATGGTGGATCTTACTGCTAAGATAAATGAGGCAGAAGAGAGAATTAGTGATACAGAAGACCAAAAGATGGAGAATAAAGAAACTGAGCAAAAGAGAGACAAACAATTACTGGAACACAAGGGGGAGAATTTGAGAAATAAGTGACACCCAGCTGGTAATGGCAGAGCCAAAACTGACCCCGAGGTTTGAATGACCCAGAGTGCATGCTCGGAAGTGGAGAGAGACCTCTGGAGCAGGGGGCACTGGGGACCTAGGTCCCCCAACCCAGGACAGCCTCCGCTGGCACTGAGCCAGAGCGAGTGCGGTGGAGAAATCAGGTCTCCGTCCCTGAGCCGCCAGTGCACCTGAACGCCAGCGCGCCCGAGAATGAGTGGGGTCTGGCTCCCGTGAGGAGCTGGGAGCCTGGCCAGACGGCTAGCCTGGAACCTCTCTGGCAGTCTGGAGCTGCCTAGACAGGCACCGCTGCCCTGGTTTTGGGTACAACGAGGAGCTCCTGCATCCCCAGGGACAGTGACTCAGAACTGACTCAGCCAGCAGCTTTTCCAAAGCATTCTGGGGCTTCTCTCTGAGAGGGAGGTCGGGGTGCAGTTTGCTCTCCTCTAAACCTCCAAAAACCATCAAAAGCTGTTAAGGCGAGAGAAAGCAGACGAAAGAACATAAAAACCCCCAGAGAACAAAAGGCTGAAAAAAACAGTTTCCTCAGAGCCACCCCCTTGAGGGGAGCAGGAGGACCTAAATCAGGGAACATCATTGTCTGAAAACCCACGTGGCAGGCCCCTCCCCCAGAAAACCAACCAGGAAGGAAGAAAAAAAAAAGAAAGACTACAAGAGAACAACCACCACTACTTCATAAATACAACTTTTATTTTTAACTCTTTAACAATATTCTGGTTCTTTTTTTTATACATACAGATAATTTTTTAACCTATTTACCACCACACTGAGATGTCCAGTTCATCAAATTCTTTAATAACCTTCTAACCTGAACTTTTTGATACATACACCTGTGTTTTTCTTTTGCTTTTCTATTTTTTTTTCCATTTTATTTATTTTTTCAGCGTAACAGTATTCATTCTTTTTGCACAACACCCAGTGCTCCATGCAAAACGTGCCCTCCCCATTACCCACCACCTGTTCCCCCAACCTCCCACCCCTGACCCTTCAAAACCCTCAGGTTGTTTTTCAGAGTCCATAGTCTCTTATGGTTCCCCTCCCCTAATTTTAACTTAGTTTAGTCTAGTTTATTATTTTTTTAATTTTTATGTTCTACTATACATATAGAGTTAAACTTCAAGGTAATTCCCTTTCCCCAATCAATGCTACCCCTATAGGCAAACCAGTTTCTAATCCCCCTGTAACTTAGGAAAGTTGAGTCCCTTAACAAAAACATCAAGATACCTTCAGGAAGAATCAAAATAACCTTCTTCACCCACACTGAGAATTTATAACCACTCTCCCAATTTTTCCTTCTGTCAGTGTTTCTGTGAATTTGTGTTTGTCCTGATAATATATAAATCTTATACTTGGGGTTCTTTCTGATGAGGTTCTTCCCTTTTTTTGCTTATATAAATATATTTTTTTCTCTTGTCATATACTTTTATCAGTCTTTTTGTTTGTCTGGTTTATTTGTATACTTCATAAATCTTACCTTGTGGCCCAATGGGCTGAGCCATCTCTTTTATCTTCCCTTTTTTTCCCTATCTCTCTCTCTCTCTCTCTTTTTTTTTCTTTTTTCTTTCCCCTTTTTTTTCTTTCTTCTTCTCTATTTCTTTTTCTTTTCTTTTTTCTCTCATTTGGGTGGGGAATCCTGATTGCGCAGAAGCGTTCCAGGGTGCACATTGACTGCACCACAATCGATAAGTCCAGCTGCATCTGTTCAGTCAAGTCTTTGCAAAATGACTAGGAGGAGGAATACCCAACAGAAGAAAAATACAGAGGATGGGCCTTCTGCAACAGAGCTAATGGCTATCGACATAGACAATATGTCAGAAAAGGAATTCAGACTAACAATTATCCAGGCAATAGCTAGGTTGGAGAAAGCCATGGATGACCAAACAGAATTGATTAGGGCAGAACTGAAAGCCACCAGGGATGATGTTCAAAATGCTCTCAAAGAGTTCCAATCCAATCTAAATTCTCTAAAAGCTAGGGTAAATGAGAAAGAAGATAGAATTAGTGATCTGGAGGACAAACAGATAGAGAGAAAGGATCAGGAGGAAGCCTGGAACAAACAGCTCAGAAGCCACGAAAACAGAATCAGGGAAATAAACGATGCCATGAAACGTTCCAACGTCAGAATTCTTGGAATCCCTGAAGGGGAGGAAAAAGAAAGAAGTCTAGAAGATATAGTGGAAGAAGTTGTCTATGAAAATTTTCCCAATCACACGAATGGAAACAACGTTCATGTACTAGAGGCAGAGAGATTTCCTCCCAAGATTTTAGATTCTTGAGAGTCCTCACGACACCTTATAGTTAGAATGAGGAATTATGTTTCAAGAGAGACCCTCTTAAAAGCAGCTAGGACACAAAGGCTCCTTACGTACAGAGGAAAGCCCATTAGAATAACGTCAGACCTGTCCACAGAGACCTGACAAGCCAGGAAGGCCTGGCAAAATATATTCAGAGTACTAAATGAGAAGAACATGAAATCAAGAATACTCTATCCAGCAAGACTGACATTTAAAATGGATGGAGAGATAAAGAGTTTCCAAGACCGGCAAGGCTTAAAAGACTATGCAACCACCAAGCCGACACTGCAGGAAATATTAAGGGGGGGTCCTATAAAAGAGAAAAAATCCTAAGAATATCATTGAACAGAAATATAGAAACAATCTACAGACAGAAAGACTTCAAAGGCAACACGATGTCAATAAAAACCTATCTCTCAATAATCACTCTCAATGTGAATGGCCTAAATGCGCCCATAAAAACGACACAGGGTTGCAGATTGGATAAAACGACAGGACCCATCCATATGTTGTCTACAAGAGACCCATTTTGAACCTAAGGATACACCCAGACTGAAAGTGAAGGGATGGAGAAGCATCTTTCATTCCAATGGGCCTCAAAAGAAGGCCGGAGTAGCGATTCTCATATCAGATAAATTAGATTTTAAACTAAAGACTGTAGTCAGAGATACAGAAGGACACTACATAATTCTTAAAGGGACTATCTGCCAAGATGATCTAACAATTGTGAATATCTGTGCCCCCAATATGGGAGCACCCAATTACATAAGAAAACTATTAATCAAGATAAAGAGTCATATTGATATGAATACAATAACAGTAGGAGATCTTAATACGCCTCTCTCAGAAATAGACAGATCATCAAAGCAGAAAATTAATAAAGAAATAAGAGCATTGAATGAAACATTGGACCAGATGGACCTCATCGACATATACAGAACATTCAACCCTAAAACAACAGAATACTCATTCTTCTCAAGTGCACATGGAACCTTCTCCAGAATAGATCACATACTGGGTCACAAAGCAGGACTCAACCGATACCAAAAGACTGACATTATCCCTGCATATTCTCAGATCACAATGCTTTGAAACTGGAACTCAATCACAAGGAAAAGTTCAGAAGGAACTCAAACACCTGGAAGCTAAAGACCACCTTGCTTAAGAATGCTTAGATCAACCAGGAGATCAAAGGTGAACTTAAACATTTCATGGAAACCAATGAGAATGAAGACACTTTGGTCCAAAACCTATGGGATACAGCAAAGGCGGTTCTAAGGGGGAAATACATAGCCATCCAAGCCTCCCTCAAAAACATTGAAAAATCCAGAATACACCAGCTGTCTCTACACCTTAAAGAACTGGAGAAGCAACAACAAATCAAACCAACTCCACATGCAAGAAGGGAAATAATCAAGATGAGAGCAGAGATCAATGAGGTAGAAACAAGAGATTCAGTAGAACGTATGAATGAAACTAGAAGCTGGTTTTTTGAAAGAATCAATAAGATTGATAAACCATTGGCCACACTAATCCAAAAGAAAAGAGAGAAAGCCCAAATTAATAAAATTATGAATGAAAAGGGAGGGATCACACCTAACACCAAGGAAATAGAAACAATCATCAGAAATTATTACCAACAGTTATATGCCAATAAGCTAAGCAACCTAGATGAAATGGATGCATTCCTGGAAAACTACAAACTCCCAAAATTGAACCAGGAAGAAATTGACAACCTGAATAGACCGATATCTAGTAACGAGATTGAAGCAGTGATCAAAAACCTCCCAAAAAACAAGAGCCCAGGATTCCCTGGGGAATTCTACCAAACTTTCAAAGAGGAAATAACACCCATTCTCCTGAAGCTGTTCGAAAAAATTGAAGCAGAAGGAAAACTTCCAGACTCTTTCTATGAAGCCAGCATTACCCTGATCCCCAAACCAGGCAAAGACCCTACCAAAAAGGAGAATTTCAGACCAATATCCCTGATGAATATGGATGCTAAGATTCTCAAGAAGATCCTAGCAAACAGGATCCAGGAGCACATTAAAAAGATTATCCACCATGACCAGGTGGGATTCATCCCTGGGTTGCAAGGTTGGTTCAACATTCGCAAATCAATCAATGTGATAGAACAAATCAATAAGAGAAGAGAGAAGAACCACATGGTCCTCTCAATTGATGCAGAAAAAGCATTTGACAAAATCCAGCATCCATTCCTGATGAAAACGCTTCAAAGTATAGGGATAGAGGGAACATTCCTGAACTTCATAAAATCTATCTATGAAAGACCCACAGCAAATATCATCCTCAATGGGAAAAAGCTTGCAACCTTCCCGTTGAGATCAGGAACATGACAAGGATGCCGACTCTCACCAATCTTGTTCAACATAGTATTAGAAGTTCTAGCAACAGCAATCAGACAACAAAGAGAAATAAAAAGTATCCAAATTGGCAAGGAAGAAGTCAAACTCTCTCTCTTCGCAGATGACATGATTCTTTATATGGCAAACCCCAAAGACTCCACCCCCAAACTACTAGAACTCATACAGCAATTCAGTAATAACGTGGCAGGATACAAAGTCAATGTACAGAAATCAGTGGCTTTCTTATACACTAACAATGAAAATACAGAAAGGGAAATTAGAGAATCGATTCCATTTACTATAGCACCAAGAACCATAAGATACTTGGGAATAAACCTAACCAAAGAGGTAAAGGACCTGTACTCAAGGAACTACAGAACACTCATGGAAGAAATTGAAGAAGACACAAAAAGATGGAAGACCATTCCATGCTCTTGGATTGGAAGAATAAACATTGTTAAAATATTTATCCTGCCAAGCGCAATCTATACTTTTAACGCCATTCCAATCAAAATTCCACCGGTATTTTTCAAAGAGCTGAAGCAAATAATCCTAAAATTTGTATGGAATCAGAAGAGACCCCGAATTGCTAAGGAAATGTTGAAAAACAAAAACAAAACTGGCGGCATCACGTTACCCAATTTCAAGCTTTACTACAAAGCTGTGATCACCAAGACAGCGTGGTACTGGCATAAAAACAGACACATAGACCAGTGGAATAGAGTGGAGAGCCCAGATATGGACCCTCAACTCTATGGTGAAATAATCTTCGACAAAACAGGAAAAAATATTCAATGGAAAAAATACAGTCTGTTCAATAAATGGTGCTGGGAAAACTGGACAGCAATATGTAGAAGAATGAAACTTGACCATTCTCTTACACCATACACAAAGATAAACTCGAAATGGATAAAAGACCTCAACGTGAGACAGGAATCTATCAGAATCCTAGAGGAGAACATAGGGAGTAACCTCTTCGATATCAGCCACAGCAACTTCTTTCAAGATAGGTCTCCAAAGGCCAAGGAAACAAAAGCAAAAATGAACTTTTGGGACTTCATCAAGATCAAAAGTTTCTGCACAGCAAAGGAAACAGTCAACAGAACAAAAAGGCAACCCACGGAATGGGAGAAGATATTTGCAAATGTCAATACAGACAAAAGGTTGATATCCAGGATCTATAAAGAACTTCTCAAACTCAACACGCACAAAACAGATAATCATATCGAAAAATGTGCAGAAGATATGAACAGACACTTCTCCAACAAAGACATACGAATGGCTATCAGACACATGAAAAAATGTTCATCATCACTAGCCATCAGGGAGATTCAAATTAAAACCACATTGAGATGCCACCTGACACCAGTTAGAATGGCCAAAATTAGCACGACAGGAAACAACGTGTGTTGGAGAGGATGTGGAGAAAGGGGAACCCTCTTACACTGTTGGTGGGAATGCAAGTTGGTGCAGCCACTTTGGAGAACAGTGTGGAGATTCCTGAAGAAATTAAAAATAGAGCTTCCCTATGACCCTGCAATTGCACTGCTGGGTATTTACCCCAAAGATACAGATGTAGTGAAAAGAAGGGCCATTTGTACCCCAATGTTTATTGCAGCAATGGCTACGGTCGCCAAACTGTGGAAAGAACCAAGATGTCCTTCAACGGATGAATGGATAAGGACGATGTGTTACATATACACGATGGAGTATTATGCCTCCATCAGAAAGGATGAATACCCAACTTTTGTAGCAACATGGACAGGACTGGATGAAATTATGTTGAGCGAAATAAGTCAAGCAGAGAGAGTCAAGTATCATATGGTCTCACTTATTTGTGGAGCATAACAAATAACATGGAGGACATGGGGAGATGGAGAGGATAGGGAGTTGAGGGAAACTGGAAAGGGAGATGAACCATGAGAGACTATGGACTCTGAAAAACAACCAGAGGGCTTTGAAGGGGCGGGGGGTGGGGGGTGGGAGCTTGAGGAAGAAGGTGGTGGGTAATAGGGAGGGCACATACTGCATGGAGCACTGGGTGTGATGCCAAAACAATGAACACTGTTATGCTGTAAATAAACAAATAAACGAATAAAAAAAAAGAATATTGAAGAAGAGATAAAAAGCTTCCAAGACTAAAAAAAAAAAAAAGAAGGTGCAAACACCAAACCAGTCCTACAGGAAATATTGAAAGTGGTCTTCTAAACAAAGAGAGAGCCTAAATGTAATTGACCAGAAAGGAACAGAGACAATATACAGTAATAGTCACCTTACAGGCAATACAATGGCATTAAATTCATATCTCTCAATAGTTACCTTGAATGTAAATAGGCTAAATGCACCAATCAAAAGACACAGGGTATCAGAGGGATAAAAAAACAAAACCCATCAATATGCTGTCTACAATAACTCATTTTAGACCTGAAGACACCACCAGATTTAAAGTGAGGGGGTGGAAAACAATTTACCATCTAATGGACATCAAAGGAAAGCTGGGGTGGTAATCCTTATATCAGATAAATTAAATTTTAAGCCAAAGACTATAATAAGAGATGAAGAAGGACACTATATCATACTCAAAGGGTCTGTCCAACAAGAAGATCTAACAATTTTAAATATCTATGCCCTTAACATGGGAGCAAACAATTAAATAAACCAATTAATAACAAAATTAAAGAAACACATCAACAATAATACAATGATAGTAGGGGACTTTAACACCACCCTCACTAAATGGACAGATCATCCAAGCAAAAGATCAACAATGAAATAAAGGCCTTAAATGACACACTGGACCAGATGGACATCACAGATATATCCAGAACATTTCATCCCAAAGCAACAAAATACACATTCTTCTCTAGTGCACATAGAACATTCTCCAGAATAGATCACGTCCTGGGTCACAAACCGGTGTCAACCAGTACCAAAAGATTGGGATCATTCCCTGCATATTTTCAGACCACAATGCTCTGAAACTAGAATTCAATCACAAAAGGAAATTTGGAAAAAACCCAAATACATGGGGGCTAAAGAGCATCCTACTAAATAATGAATGGGTCAATCAGGAAATTAAAAAATAATTGAAACGATTCATGGAAATAAATGATAATGAAAACACAACGGTTCAAAATCTGTGGGTTACAGCAAAGGCAGTCCTGAGAGCAAATTACATAGCGATATAAGCCTTTCTCAAGAAGTAAGAAAGGTCTCAAAGACACACGCTAACCCTACAGCTAAAGGAACTGGAGAAAGAACAGCAAAGAAAGCCTAAACCCAGCAGGAGAAGAGAAATAATAAAGAACAGAGCAGAAATCAATGAAATAGAAACAAACAAAGCAAAACAAACAAACAAAAAAACAGTAGAACAAATCAATGAAACTAGGAGCTAGCTCTTTGAAAGAATTAATATGATTGATAAACCCCTGGCAGGACTTATCAAAAAGAAAAGAGAAGGTACCCAAATAAGTAAAACCATGACTGAAAGAGGAGATATCACAAACAACACCAAAGAAATAGAAACAATTGTAAGAACATATTTTGAGCAACTATATGCCAGCAAATGTGACAATCTGGAAGAAATGGATGCAATCCTAGAGACATATAAACTGCCAAAACTGAACCAGGAAGAAATAGAAAACCTGAACAGACCCATAACGAGTAAGAAGATTGAAACCATCATCAAAAATCTCCAAATAAACAAAAGCCCAGAGTCAGATGGCTTCCCAGGGGAATCCTACCAAACATTAAAGAGGAATTAATACCTATTCTGAAACTGTTCCAAAAAATAGAAATGGAAGGAAAACTTCCAAACTCATTTTATGAGGCCAGCATTACCTTGACCCCAAAACCAAAGACCCCATCAAAATGGGGAATTAGAGACTAATATCCCCAATGAACACGGATGCAAAAATTCTCACCAAAATACTAGCCAATAAGATCCAAAAATACATTAAAAGTATTATTCACCACGACCAAGTGGGATTTATTCCTGGGCTGCAAGGTTGGTTCAACATCTGCAAATCAATCAATGGGATACAATACATTAATAAAAGACAGAATAAGAACCATATGATACTCTCAATAGATGCTGAAAAGCATTTGACAAAGTACAACACCCATTGTTGATGAAAACTCTTCAAAGTGTAGGGATAGAGTGTACATACCTCAATATCATCAAAGCCAGCTATGAGAAACACACAGCGAATATCATTCTCAATGGAGGAAAACTGAGAGCTTTTCTGCTAAGGTCAGGAACATGGCAGGCATGTCCATTATCACCACTGCTATTCAACATAGTACTAGAAGTCCTAGCCTCAATCAAACAGCAAAAACAAATTAAAGGCATCCAAATCGACAAAGAAGAAGTCTAACTATCACTCTTTGCAGATTATATGATACTTTATGTGGAAAACCCAAAGACTGTAATCTACCTCTGCTAGAACTTGTTCAGGAATTCAGCAAAGTGTCAGGTAATAAAATCAATGCACAGAAATCACTTGCATTTCTTTATGTCAACAAGACAGAAGAAAGAGAAATTAAGGAGTCAATCTCATTTACAATACCTAGGAAGAGACCTAACCAAAGAGGGAAAGAATCTGTACTCAGAAACTATAAAGTACTCATGAAAGAAATTGTGGAGGACATAAAGAAATGGAAAAATGTTCCATGCTCCTGGATTGGAAGAACAAATATTGTGAAAATGTTTATGCTACCTAAAGCAATCTACATGTTTAATGCTATCCCTATGAAAATACCATCATTTTTTTCAAAGAAATGGAACAAATAATCCTACAATTTATATGGAACAAGAGAAGACCTTGAATAGCCAGAAGAATGTTGATAAAGAAAGCCAGAGTTGGTGACATCACGATTCCAGACTTCAAGCTTTATTACACAGCTGTCATCATCAACACAGTACAGTACTGGCACAAAAATGGACACATAGAACAATGCAACAGAATAAAGAGCCCAGAAATAGACCCTCAACTCTATGGTCAACTAATCTTTGACAAAGCAGGAAAGAATGTCCAATGGAAAAAAGACAGCCTCTTCAATAAATGGTGCTGGGAAAATTGGACAGGCACATGAAGAAAAATGAAACTGGACCATTTCCTTACACCACATACAAAAATAGACTCAAAATGGATGAAGGACCTCAGTGTGAGAAAGGAATCCATCAAAATCCTTGAGGAGAACACAGGCAGCAACCTCTTTGACCTCAGTCACAGCAACTTCTTTCTTGAAACATTGCCAAGGCAAGGGAAGCAAGGGCAAATATGAACTATTGGGACTTTATCAAGATCAAAAGCTTTTGCACAACAAAGGAAACAATCAACAAAACCAAAAGACAACTGACAGAATGGAAGAAAATATTTGCAAATGACATATCAGATAAAGGCTAGTATCCAAAATCTATGAAGAACTTATCAAACTGAATACCCAAAGAACAAATAATCTAATCAAGAAATGGGCAGAAGACTTGAACAGACATTTGTACAAAGAAGACAGCCAAATGGCCCACAGACACATGAAAAAGTGTTCAATATCAATCAGCATCAGAGAAATACAAATCAAAACCACAGTGACATACCTCCTCACACCAGTCAGAATTGTTAAAATTAACAAGTCAGGAAAGGACAGGTGTGGCAAGGATGCGGAGGAAGGGGAACCCTCCTACACTGTTGATGGGAATGCAAGCTGGTGCAACCACTCTGGAAAACAGCATAGAGATTCCTCAGAAAGTTGAAAATAGACCATGACCCCATGACCCAGCAATCGCACTACTGGGTATTTACCCTAAAGGTACAAATGTAGTGATCTGAAGGTGCACATGCACCCAAATGTTTATACCAGCAATGTCCACAATATCCAAACTATGGAAAGAACCTAGATGTCCACCAACAGATGAATGGATAAAGAACATGTGGTGTGTGTGTGTGCATATATATATACACACACACACACATATTTATACAATGGAATACTATGCAGCCATCAAAAGAAATGAAATCTTGTCTTTTGCAATGATGTGGATGGAACTAGAGGGTATTATGCTGAGCAAAATAAGTCAATCAGAGAAAGACAATTATCTTATGATCTCCCTGATATGAAGAATTTGAGAGGCAACATGGGGGGTTGAGGGGTAGGGAAGGAAAAAAATGAAACAAGATGTGGTTGGAAGGGAGACAAACCACAAGAGATTCTTAATCTCACAAAAGAATCTGACAGTTGCTGGGGGAGGGGGGTAGGGAGAGAGTGGTTAGGTTATGGACATTGGGGAGGGTATGTGCTATGGTGAGTACTGTGAAATGTGTAAGCCTGACAATTCACAGACCTATATCCCTGGGACTAATAATACATTATATGTTAATAGAAAATAAAAAAAGAAACCCCTCAATGTGTCCTTTTGGGGAATTCCAAGGAAATTCTAGATCTCATTCCTCAGTTTCAAATCCTAAGAAATGTCTGTTAGGATTGCCCTTTGTTACCCTATCAATTCTTTTTGTAACTATTCCCCTTCTACAAAACTGCATCCAGAATTAAAGAAAATTGGAGTGAGCACTCACATTGAATGAGAAGGATGCTCAGAGCTTCAGTTTAAAGATAAAAAGCAGGGTGCATAGATTCTGTAACATTCTCTTTGGCCTGCAGTGGTTACACACAGAATAAATAATCAGTGGAATGAAACACGTCCAGTGAATGTGGGTCATGTGGGGAAAGAAGTGTGTTATTGATGCAGCAGCTATAAAATCTCTAAACTACAGTGGTTTCCTCTCTTAGTTTCTCATTAATTGAGTAGTTCTAGTTTAATTAGTTCCCATTTTATGCCCTTTCTGTGCACAAGATAAATTACTGCAGGCTTGAAAAGTAGAGAACTTAAGAATATATTGAGTGGAAAGAGAGAGCTGACAAAATGCCATCAGAGTGGGCCTGGCACACTGTGGCCAACAACAAGCAGCTTCTTTCCTTGAGTTGGCACGTGCATTACCTTCCAGGTTGCTGTTCAGGCTGTGCTGTACAGTCCATGCACAATTAAATTAAATAAATAAATAGCTCTGAAGCTAAGTCCCTAAGTGGGAGTTTGCTTTTAGACTTTAGTGGGTACATGCTGGCTATGAGTTAAACTGTCACTACAGAGAAACCCAATCCAAAATACTTAAGAATTTGTAGGCTAGAAGGGATTTGCAGTAAGCACACTGAAACTGAAACAAGAAAAATAAGGTTTGTCCAAATTCCCAAGGTGATTATTAGTTTCTTGATCAACTTCTCTTTTTCCTTCATGACGTGATTCCAACACCATGTAAGATGACCTTGATGGCTTCAGTTTATAATGTCTGATGTGTGCAGAGAGGTCTGATCTGATTCTGGGGAAGTAATAGCCCAGGGGCTACTTAGTGACTCCTAGGAATTAGTGCCTAAGATGAGGCAAGCTTTCCTCAGGGGACTTTGGTGGGCTTAAATCTCCCCACCCCAGCCCCATTCCACAAGCATGACTACCTGAAATAGACCCAACAGATTTTCTAGATAAAATTAGGTCCCCTCCCCACTAATTTCCAACTATTGTTAATCATTGATAACATAGTTTTGGTATCAAAATATGTTAGAATTGCTTTAAAGCACTTTAAATTCATGCCATGAAAGGAATCTGGATCAGGTTCCAGACTCTTGGGAAAGGTGACTGCTGAAATCCCATTTGGAGACATTCTATTACCTTTGTTCCCTCTTGGGAGTATAATTCTAGCTGGCTATTTATAATTTCTCAGGTATAGGCCACCTGTTCACTTACAATTCTCCTGCCTGTTTTATCCTTATTTCAAAGCAAAGAGAAGAGCAGGAAACATAAAGAGAGAACTTTTGAGCATAAATCTGGGAAAGCCTAGATGATGCTGTGGTAAGCAACAACCACCAGATCCACGTCATACTTGCACAACAAAATTTATGTCTTACGCATGCAAAGTCCATTCTAGAATGGAGGCAGCTCCCCGGGGTTGCTTTTGTTGCTTCTGCCCAGAAGTGACACCTGCGACTAATGTACACATGCCATTAGCCAGAACTTGTCCCTGGCTCCCCCATAATGCAAGATGCTATGAATGTCGCTCACCCCCGTGTGCCTGGTGAAGGCAAAAGGACTGGATACTGAGAGCACAGAAGTGCAGGTTTGCCCTTGCACTTAACTTCCAAGTTATTCAAATTCCCAATTCCCAGAAAAGTTGTTAGTGGTAACAGAAGCAATTTTAGCAAAGACAGCAACTGGAATATATGCATTTCCTTATCCGCATATTTTAGCTCTTAGCCTCACCAAACAGGGAATCTCTGCATTATCACTAGAAACCAGAGAAGTATCTGGTGACATTCTTAGATCTCCAAAGAGTATCTTCATGATATGGGGCTGGATTTGGGGAAATGTTGATTAGTTAACAAAGTGCCACATGAAAGAATAAATCAATATGAATCTAAATGGGAGGGGGAAATCCCTTACAATTCCAATAATGTCCACTGATGCCTAGAAGAACAGGCCTGGAGGCAAGACTAGTCCATTGGTGAGACACTGGCCCTTACCACTTGCACTGCAGAAACCTTATACACCAAAAGTCACAGCCACGGGAGATCCAAGAATAACAATGCTCCCCACCAGATTATGCCTCCCCTGAGGGCCCTTCAGACAAAGGAAAGGAATGTCTAGTAGAGGGCTCCCAATGGCTATTTCTCAAGACTCAAAAGTTCTCAACTGTAACATTTTTTTTTCTTTTAAATTAAGATATAATTAACACATAACACCATATTAGTTTCAGTTGTACAAGATCATACTAGTTTGATATTTGTATATATTTCATGATTACCACAGTCATTCATCACCCCACAAAGTTATTTTTTTATATTAAAAGAATTTATAACATCTTTCTAATGCACATGGGATACTGAACCTTTTATCTGAGGAAGTAATATTAGAATAACTTGACACTCTTCCCTAGGAAATTCAAATAGGGACCAATGCAATCCCTGAGAGAACCTTATACTTAATGGAAAAAGAAAATAGTAAACATATATGTGAGAGTGTGTGGGTGTGCATAGCACACTAATGTGGGAAAATATTCAACAGACATAAAGACAGATTATTGTCCTTATTATATTGAGTTATTGCAAATCACAAAGAAAAATATAAACATCTCAAGAACAAAACAGGAAAAAGATATGCATAGATAGGTTGTAAATGACTAACACATAAAAAAACACAAAGTAGGATCATCTGAATCACTTGAGAAATAAGACAATAAAATCAGCAGGTTTATGGGATATGTAGGGTGAAGGACACAGCCAGATTAAGAGCTAGAGAGGACTTGTTGTCTCCCACTGCTGAGTCTAAAACAAGGAAAGGTTCATCTGAGGTCAAGTCTAGAGATCATCACATTGATCCAGGTCACTGCCTCTCACTGGCCCAAGTGGAGAAGGTAAAATAGAAAATGGTCAAGTCTTTGCTCCACTGACTTTACCTTACCGAAATCTGAGCACGAAGATGTCACCTATCAGACAACTAACTCGTTGCACTTCCAGGAGAGTAGTAAATGGTAGATAAGAACAGTGTACTTAGAGAAAAGTCTTCTTTAGTAGAGATCAGAAAGGGTGGATAATGGAGTGGCCTTCAAAATGTATTCAACTTCACTGAAATAAAAATATAAAAATACAACTGCACAATTCCCTCTTTTCCATATTAATATCCTAAGGTTATGGTGATGATACTGAGGATGGCAATGATGATAACAATAAATCGATGGCAACAGTATTTACAAAAATAGGGAATCTCATATACTATTGAGGAGAATATACACTAATGAGATCTTTCTGGAAGAAAATTTAGCAGTACACATCAAAAATACCAATAATATGTTATGTATAGTATTGGGCAAAGATTTTTACCTCTAGAAACTTACCACAGAGGAATATTAAAAAGTTTCTTTTCAAGAAAGGTAAAATCATGATTCTCTTATGAATATAAAATGAATTTATAACAAGATTTTATTCATTCCATTGTTAATGAGGAAATAAATAAGATGATGCAACTGGTTAAAAAGAATGCAGAAAACACATATGCAGGGCATCTAAAAAGCTGAAATTAATTTACAAACAAATGCAAAACTGGTCAGTTTCCACAGAACAATACTCAATCATACTCCACACATTTATTTTCATTTATATGAAAAAAATATTTTCATTATTAACCCTTTTGTACAACTTACACAGTTATAAAACAGCTCAGAGATAACATAGGGCAGAGATGACTTTGAACAGTGTTCTAGACAGGATGCCCAGCAATCTTTATTGCCTATTCCTGACGTTCAGGAATAAGCAGGACAAAGATGTATCACGAAAGATTCTCATCAAATACTGAGAGTATCAGGAGAAAAAAAGGAAAGCAATTTTATATACAATAATGTATCATCGCTAAATTTAACTTTGGTATACTTATACAATGGAATGGTGTACAATCATTAAAAATAGCATAATTAGGAATATGCAATTCAATTGGCAAAAGGGCACAAAGAAAATACTTCTGTGTTAACACTGTTGTCAAGATATTAAGAAAAGCCTCAAACCACCAAGTTTTTGCTGCATTTAACTCATTTGTTTATATGTGCACATATGTGCACCTCGTTGTTCAGCATTATGTTCAGACCTGACCCTTCTTTGGAGTTGAAGGCAAAGGAATACATGTCTCTTCATAATAAAGAACGTAATCTTCTTGTTGTTTCTTTCAGGCAATAGGAAAGAAAGAGAGATCTTTCTAGACAGAGATAATCCAAATTGGTAGCAGTGAGCCAGGCTTGAGGGCAGGCTGAGAGGACAAACCAGGAGCCAATAACAAATTCCTGGATGCTGACCAAATATGCTCACAATGATGCTCGCATGCTGCTGCCCATGCTGGCTGGTTAAAGGATACTTCCTCATGTCTCCAGAAAATTTGTCACATATGGCAGTCTTGGGACATTTATGTTGTGGATAACCAAGGAAGAGGATAAGGCCCATGGTAGGGCAAACATGGAATGGACAGAAACTGCAGGGAGAGAAGAGAATGGGATCAACAGTATGACAGAAGCAGGGGAGTTGGGTGAATGGTAAAAGTCACCCAAAAATGCTTTTATCTATTTATTTAATGGAATGCTCTTTTCCCCATAACATGTAATCAGAGTGATCAAACCATCTTTGTTGAGGGTGAGAGGATTGTGGAGACCTAAGGACATTTGAAGACAGACTCCTGGTATATATATATGCATAGAGAAAACTTTGAAAGCAAGGGTTGTGATGGACAGCTGTGTGTCTCCCAGAACCAGGCATAAGGCTTGCCACATGCTGGGAACTCAGCAAATGGCTGTGGAGTGAAAGACTCTAGTACACCTTCCATGAAAGAGAATGAGACTTTTGAGCACTAATTGCCTTCATCATGTTTGTGTACATGTGTGTAAATTATTTATGTATAAGTATGTATGTATAATTAATATTCTTCTAAACTTTTGTTTTATTTGTTTAAACTCTCTAAATTATTAGGGGATGTCTGTTAAGAAAGCTTCTCCAATATGGTGATTCTGGAATAAGGAAAGAGAATGGCTATCAAACCTTGTGCTTGGCCAGGAAGAGAGTAGAGAAATACCCTCCCAGAGTCTGCTGGCCCACTGCTGTTCCTGAGCAGTTGAAACTTGTTGGGGCTATTCATGAAAAACTTTTACCAACTTGGGAACTATTCCATTCCATGCCTGGATTTTAGGTCTGTGTTCAGAACTAGGAAAGTTCCTGCAGTGAAGGAGTTGGAAAACTTGAACTAGTCAGAGATTTCCTGTGATTTGCCCTGGACTGAGGTATGGCAAGGACAAATGACAGGAGAGGAGTGAGAATATGAATGAACTGGCATCCTCTCCTTCCAGAAGCCTGCTTTGTGGAGGAATTGGCTTGTTAAGCTGAAGCAGCCAAAGCTCTGGTCATTGTGTCTGTGTATCAAGATTTCTGGCATTGCTTCATTGGGTAATAGTACCAGTGAAGATTGCTATGCAGCCATCTGACTGGCTGCATCATAGTGGTTGTCCCAAACCAAGGCAGAACTCACACCTGCACAGAGCACAGAAGACACTTGCTCACACTGTCTTGGAGCAGGATGCTGAGTGCCTTTCTTCTGGTGTGTGAGATCTCAGAGAGCCATCTGACTTCCAAAACACTAGAGTGGTCCTCTGCAAAATAACCCTTTTCTGCCCCATTCTCCCACCAAACTTGTAGAGTTCTTTTTTTATGATTTTTTATTTATTTGACAGATAGAGAGCACAAGTAGGCAGAGAGGCAGGCAGAGAGAGAGGGGGAAGCAGGCTCCCTGCCAAGCAGAGAGCCAGATGTGGGGCTCGATCCCAGGACCCTGAGATCATGACCTGAGCCAAAGGCAGAGACTTAACCCACTGAGCCACCCAGGTGCCCCCAAACTTGTAGAGTTCTAAAGTTGATCCATTGGAAGTGTCTGAGAGACTGCATTCCAGACCTTTAATTTTGTAGATAATGAAATGGAGGCCCTGATGAGAGTCATCAACTCTGTGATGTGTCATTCCTACCTAGAAGGAATTGGTCACCTGCTGCTGTCTACAGGTGGTGAGAGGTCCTAGCTCTTTCTCCTACTTCCTTCCCATCTTCTGAGGCCAGGAGAACCTGATCTAGCCAGTCTCTCCAGACATATTTCACCTCCTATCCCTCTGTCATTCTTTTTATTGTATTGTATTGTATTGTATTGTATTATTTTTGAATTCAATTAGTCAACATGTAGCACATCATTAGTTTCGATGTAGAGTTCAGTATATGCCACTCCTTTTAAATATGGTATGTTTCTATGAAAGGGGCACTCCCTTTGCCTCTAGCTATAGTCTCAGGCCTTTCTTAACCTTGTTTTCCTTCACTCCTCACTGGGCACGGAGCTCTCACTTCATGCTCCCCTCATGACTCCCCTCTGCTCTTTCCCTGCCCCTGCTCATGATACGCTGCTGCCTTGTCTTATCTTTTACCTGCAGGAAGCCCCTCTCCATAGGGCTGACTCATCTCTACCTCCCACAGTCCTGTCAACATCCTGTCCTGAGAGGGCCAAGGGTGATGATCAGCCCAGTAGTGAGAGAGCTGGGGAAACCCCATGTGGGTGGTTGGGGTCATAGGGGAGGACAACCGCCAGAGCTAATGTGTGTGGGTGGGTCAGGGAGGTGGTGGGTGGTACAAGTGTATGCTGTGTGAGTGTCTGAGTGTATGAGAGCAGGTGGTGAGTAAGCAAGAGTGGATGGTAAATGTGTGAGCAAGAGGATGGAGGCATGGAGTGCTGGGGAGTGGCTGAGTGAGTGGGTGGGTGGACAGTGGGCTGTGAGTGGGTAAGGAGACAGTGAAATGGAGAAGTGAGCAATGTCACGGCTCTAGGCTGGAACCTGAGCCCTCTACTCCCTGCAGGTGGTCTTCCCAGTACCCCATACTGTTCTAGCCCTCTTACTGAACACTGGTTTGTGTTACTCTGCACCTCATTGCCCCTCAGTTTACTCCAAAATGTGCCACAGGCTCATGTGGAAGCAGGAGGTACCAATATGCAAACCTAATGGTGCTCTTATGACCCTCTGCAAATCCAAGGTTGGTGGGAGGAGGCAGCTCCTACTGGTTCCCAGTGCTCAGCTGGGGTGAGGAAGAGGAGCTGGGAGTAAGGGCATGCATCCTGTGTCTGGCAGATGCCCTTCACACTCAGTTGTGGCACCAAAGAAAAACTATGAATAGCTGGGATACACACATACCCAGGTTCATGGACAACAGTGGACATGAATATTCTGAGATCGGAGGTGGCATATAAGCCACCAGTGAGTCTATGAACCCGGCTTGGAGCTGGCAGAGGGGGTAATGGAGACTGTAAAATGCAGGTTGAAGGAAGCAGCCTGCCAAAGTCTGAAAATCCACTGGAGAAAGTAACCACCTCTCCTGATGTAATGCTCTCACCTACATGCTGAAAACCCTGCAGGGACCTAGCACCGTAATTGCTTTCAGTTTTGGAAAATAAATTGTTATGGAAAAACTGAAGGTATTAAAAAGTTATAACAAGCTGGATGGTGTTTGGAGTCTCAGTTCATAATAAGACTGAATTCACAAGCAGCATCAGTGGGCGAGAATGGCTATTTCCCCAAAGGTGGAGCTTAAGAAAAACACATTTTGAAAGTTAATGAGTAGGAGAAGAGGCAAAAAGAAACACGATTTGTTTAAAACAAAACAAAACAAAACAAAACAAAACAAAAAAACATATGGTGGAAAGAATTCTCAACAGCTTCCCATGCCTCATTAGTAATGCTGATTGTCTGACACTTGGGTGACAAGGACAGACCACCGACTGCTTAGGCTTGTCTTAATTTATGAAATCACATTTATGGGTAGTTACAAATTTCATTGCTTTTATTAACTGCTTGAAATGTTATTTACTTGATTGAATTACAGTTCTGGGCATTAACACTTTGGAATAACAGCCCAGTTAATTAACATGGAACTAGAGTGACAATGCCATGCCGGTCCTTACGAGGGCCATGTCAGCATGGATGAGCTCATGGTGATGGATATGCTCATGATAAATGAGATAAGCAGTACTGGAGCATCATTTAAATGGTTTACACACCTTAGCTTGTGGGCTTCTCACTAATCCATCTTCTGTGTAAGGGAAGATACAACGTCCTTCAGGGCTGCCCAGTACCTCTTCAGTGAACTCCAGGTCTAAAGGAGGAAGGACTCACTGTTGGACATCTGAGAGCAACAGGTGACTTAAGTAAGATATCCCATTTAATCCAGTTACAGGAGGATGAATTTTTCTAGTCCATATGTACCACTGAGAAAACAGGAGAATGACTGGGACTTGCTCACATCTTGCAGCCTGTAAATGGCAGAGTGCCGTCGAACTCACATCACTCTGGCCAATCAGCCACCAGGCCTGTCATCAGCTGCCCTTTCCAGGGCTTTCTGAAACATTAAAATAGGAAGCTAAGGAATCTGAGATAGGGTGGTGTGTGTTTTTCATTTCCACAGTGTGGCAGTGTCTCCCTCCAACCCTGTGGCCTCTGCCCCCAGCCAAGTGGCCATGGGGATCTGTGGGCATGTTTTGGACCACATTTCAAACTATCAAACTCCTCACAAGGAAACTGCCCTCTGGTGTAGAGCCAAGCCTGGGTTGCCTTCATGAGCTCTGCCTCTCTCCTGATGAGCAGCTTCGGCTACAGTCACCTCCAGATTTTTTTTTTTTTCCTTTTACAAGAAACACACAGTGTAATAACCATCTGGCCCTTTTATTTCTCAGTGGAACTGTGTGTGTTCAGCACTGACCTCACTGGCCTTGCTTTTGGCTAGAAGCAATCCTCTTACTAAATCAGAAACCAAAGCAGGCCCCTTCCCCTTCCCCTGACCCCAAGACAAGCCTGAGGGTGACCTCATCCTGACATCACCAGGCTGTCTGGCATTTAAATGCCAACATCTCTCCACAGAGCTGTGATGAAGGCAGTAGGCTGTGCACAAATTTTTATACTTCGTTTCCCATTTACAGAAAGAAAAGAAATGGGAAAATGCCAGAGAACATGCAGTTCTGACACACAGGGCAGATTTCTGGTTGAGTAGAGAGGGCAACTGTCAATGGGATGGGACTTCAGAAATCTCTGGAGAGGTTTCAGTGCCTCCCAAGTCACCTCCATGTCCTCAGAATGCTGCCTGAAGTCTCAGCCATCAGAGTAGCTGGTCTCTGGCGCACAGAAGATACCAAGGACTGTGCTTGACCTTTTGCATGCCCTGTCTCAGTTTCTCAACTCTCACACCTATAGATCTGAGAACCAGGTGGTGAAGCAAACTAAGAAAGACAGGCTTGGCAAAGTGGAGAGAAGGCCTGCTGCCCACCAGACATGTGGCCTTGGCTTGGTGAATTCCCCACTGTCTAGAACCTGGTGATCAGCCTGAAAATTCAGAACTTGAGTCCAATGAGTAGAATGTTCACTCATTCAACAAATTTTTGTTGAGTACCCCTATGGCAAGTTACTCTCTAAGTTCTGGGGAGTCACTGGTAAATAATGGTGTATTGCCTTCACGGTGGAGTTTAAGCAGTGAGTACGAAAATAAATTTAAAAGGGCATTTCAGACAACACTTGCCATGAAGACAATAGCAAGGTGAGAGAGAGAGAGAGTTGGTGGGTGGGATGAGGAGGGTAGGCCTCATTAGTCAGCTAGTGAAAGGACATCCAGAATATCAGTGATAAATCCACCATGAGAACCATGAGCAAATGGGCCTAGACCTTGCACTGTTGCTAGTGTTTTTTCTGTCTTAGACCACGGAATACAAAACAGGGATGAGAATGTCTTGGCCAGCTGGAGTTTATACAGTTAAGTTCAGGACAGGAATAGTATACCCACAGTACCTGAGCTGAGTGTATTACCACATTGAAATATTTGCATTTCCCCAGGACCACACTGGCATGTGGACTCCCTGCATTGGTCTCCACTACTCTGGTTCTGTGATTCCTTGATATTCATGCCCCCTACTGACTAACCCAGCCTTTCTGTAAGTATAGTTGACCCTTTAGCAACATGGGTTTGAACTCCATGAGTCTTTTTCCATGTGGATTTTTTCAATAATTTGAGTATAGTATTATAAATGTATTTTCCTTATCATTTTCTTAATAACATCTTTCTTTCTAGCTTACTTTATTATAAGTAATACACAGTGTGTATTAAACATTATGTGTATAAAACATAAAATATGTGTTAATTATCTGTGTTATCAGTAAGGCTTCTCTGATCAACCATAGACTATTAGTAATTAAGTTTCTGGGGAGTCAAAAGTTACAGGTGGATTTTCCATTGATCAGCACTCTTGACCCTCACTTTGTTCAAGGGTCAGCTGCACTTTGCCTCCTGTTTTCCTAGCTTGGTTTCTCAGGACAACAGGAGCTATAAATGCAGTCTTGCATGCAGGCAGGTTATTTAGGACATGATCCTAGAGGTCAGAAGTGGGAAAAAAGGAGGTAGAGGAGTGTCTCAAAGAAGAAAGGCAAGACAAAGATGCATATGGGATTGATGATCACTAGTACAGGATCCCAAGGAAATATTTCTTTTTCAGCTCTTGACCCCTCTTGAGGAAGGGTGTGGCCCAATGTGGCATCTCTGGTTTAAGCAAGCACCGAGAATGAGATGTACATATGCCCCTCAGCTGGGAAGCTGTGACACCAGAAACTCCCAAGATAGTAAGGGAGAGGTCCAAAACAGAGATTGTGGGTAAGGTGTTTTCAAGTAGCATCTGTGTGAAGCTGCCCTAAGCTGCACGCCCCTAGTCATTGTTGGAGTGGCTGGGGTACAATAGGGCTAAGATGACTTGAATGGTGCACAAGGGGTCCTACACATGCTATTAAACCCTTCATTTTTAAGTCAAGGTGGTAAATTGAGATTTGACCCATACACTACATTAAGCAGTTACTCTTTAATTGAGTTTTATTTGCCTGGTGGCTCTTCTGTTTCTTATGGCTGATTTGTCCTATCTCTGTTCTTATGCATACAGACCTAGCAGTTTATTCCTGTTAGGAATAATAATAATAATAATAATAATAATAATAATAATAATAATAAGCCAGTCTCCAATGTAGATATGCCCCATTGTAACAGATAAATACAATGGATCTCAGAAGCATTAAGGAGTTGGCCTCAACTCACTGAACCCATAGATGCTGAGTTTAAACCCAGAATTTATTATTCTTTCTGTTATGTCACTCTGCCTCTTGGCCTGTTAAACTCAGAAATTTTACATATTCTTCATTTGGATTGTCCCAAAAAGCTTTTTCTTTTCTTTTTTCTTGATCTGTTCAAAATTGCCTTCTTATTAGACTTGGCAAGTTTTCTGGTGCCCCCTCATTGCCTGCAGAAGAGGCTATAAATACCTTACCAGAGCTTTCCCAGTTCTCTGCTATGTTTTTGCCCAATCACCTGCTTCCTGGTGGACACTCCAGCGAATGGAATGAGACAGTTGACTATCCTTGGAAACCTTTAAGACCTTTGTAGTTTCCTGCCTTTGCTATTTCTGGTACTTGACACTCCCTCAACTTCTATATCTTTCAAAATGGTGAAAGTGGTTTTAGAAACAGGCAGTGGGTGGAGGCTGGATGAATTTTGAGAAACATGATAGAAAAATCCTAGATTATTTTGTATAGTGTTATATATGGACACTTCTGAAGTAAATGAGGAGAATTTTTTAAAAAGTCCTGCCTCCAAAAACAATGAATACTGTTATGCTGAAAAAAAAAAATTAAATTAAAAAAAAAAAAAAAAGTCCTGCCTCGTATCAGAAAAAGCTTGAATGGCAGTGAACAGACTATAAATAGAGATCTGTACTTGGAGGATACTACAGGTGAGGGCCCAGAAGGCAAGAGACATGTTACTAGAAACTGGAATAAGGGAAATCCTTGTTATGCAGTGGCAGAAATTTAGCAACATTGTATCTTACACAATCTCATACTTAAGGAGTGAGGGGGACCTGCTGAGCTGGGGCTTGTTTGAAGAGTAGGGAACAATAGGATGGGGAATTCATTTGTTGTGGTTTGTTTTCTTTTTTTGTCATTGTTTAAATTAACATATAATGTATTATTTGCTTCAGGGGTACAGGTCTATAAAATTCATTTGATTTTAAAGAGTTATAAGAGAATCCCAGCTGATAGCCATGGGAACTGGAGACCTCAGCTCTACAGCCACAAAGGAGTGAGTTTTACAGATAACTTAATGAACTTAGATACAAGCTCAGGCTGGTCAACACCTGGATTTCGGCCTTGTGAGACTAAGCAGAGGAACCAGGTGAACCCACCTAGACTTCCAGCCTGCAGAATTATGAGATGATAAATGTGAGTTGTTTTAAGCCATTGGTTTTATGATAATTTGTTATAGCATCAATAGTAAAATATTACAATGACATTCATAACCCTTCTTAAATCTGTTGTATTTTCTTTTTTTTTCTTTAAAGATTTTATTTATTTATTTGAGAGAGAGAGAGGGAGAGCATGAAAGGAGAGGTCAGAGGGAGAAGCAGACTCCCCATGGAGCTGGGAGCCTGATGTGGGACTCAGTCCCAGGACTCCAGGGTCATGACCTGAGCCAAAGGCAGTCGCCCAACCAACTGAGCTACCCAAGCACCCAAAATCTGTCATATTTTTCATCTGTTTTGGAAAATTCTCATCCATTCCCTCAGCTTTGGTTAACCTACTGAGTTTTTAATTTCATTTTTTATCCATCAATTTTAGAAATTCCATTTTTATTTGTTTTGATATATTTCAGTCCTCTAGTTAATTCCCCATTTAATCTATTTTCTTGGGTATATTATTTGGTTAGGGCTAAGGTTATACTGTATTTTTTGGTGTATGGTCCATTGTTATATCCCCAATGTTGGTTTTTACTTGGTCTGTTTTTGTTTTTTTTTCTGTTTGATTGATTTTTAGTCTCATAGTGTTAAAGTGGAAGTCAGCCCCTATGTACCAGAAATTATTATATATTAAAAGACTATAGATGATGTCATCTTTCCGGAGGTATAGTTCAGTCTATCCTCTGACAGGTGGTTAGAGTAGAAGCAGATTGTTTCAATCCAGTAGACACCTGAGCATTCATGAGCCTGGCTTTCAGTCTATGCAAGGCCTGGTTTTCCAGTGTACCCTCACTGCTAGGATAAATTCCACCAAGAGTTCCAGATAAGATTCTTCAGTTTTTTTTTTTTTTTTTTTTTTTTTGGCTCTTCTTCTTTTTCGCTATTTTCTGCTAACCTTTTTATCTTCTTATACTACAGCTTAAGAATCAGTAAATTCCTTAAGTGTAGGCTCTGTACTTCAATGCTTTTTAGGGTCTTGGTTTGTTTGGCAAATCTTGGCTCTATTTTTTTTTCTCCATTCTCAGAAGTCTCCAAAAGATCTTTGGAGTGACTGATTTTTTCTTTATTTTCTGCTGGACTACTCCTCCATTCATCCAGTGCCACATAAAGAATACAGTCTCCAGGCTGTCAGACTTCCCTTAAAGAGCTTGCCTTCCCTTCAGGATGTTGGACCCTGAAGTCCAACTTCCCCTCACTCTGTTGCTGCATCAGTTCTGCATACTTAGGAATCTTATATTCTACTGTGTAAATAAGGAAACACTGGGCACATAGGGAAATTCTCATATAAGAATTTAACAGGCCAAACCTAGAGGTACCCCATATCACTTTTTTTTCATAACCCGTTGGCTAAACATTAGTCACATGATTCCCTCAACCACAAGAAAGGTGTACAATGTCATGGTCTAGATTTAATAAGCATTGGTGATTTTAATAACAATGGAGATGTGGAAGATGAAGTAAATGGCCTCTGAAGGTACCTTCAGGTCTAGTGATCTCTGTCCTGTTCCTGAATGTGGTTTATTTAAGAATCCCCTATAGTGGGCACCTGGGTGGCTCAATGGATTAAAGCCTCTGCCGTCGGCTCAGGTTATGATCCCAGAGTCCTGGGATCAAGCCCCACATCAGGCTCTCTGCTAGGCAGGAAACCTGCTTCCCTTCCTCTCTCTGCCTCTCTCTGCCTACTTGTGATCTCTCTCTCTCTGTCAAATAAATAAATAAAATCTGTAACAACAACAACAAAAAGAATCCCCTATAGTATGCTGATACACAGGAAACATAAGAAGACAAAGGCATTCTGCTTATCCTTTAAGGAATTAAATGCTGCATTCACAATATCATTCAGTTTTCTTGTCTGAAGTGCCAAGATAATCCTTATGACTTAGAATTTACAATGGACTCTCTTAAAAATATCATTCCAACACAAATTAATTCAGCGAGTCCTCTGGATATTCAACTTCAATGAGCTGGAATAAATGTTCACTGGATATTGGATAACTCAAAAGTTTCATCCACTGTAAGGTTAAAATGCCTTTGTATCCAAGAGAATATGAGCTTATTTCAAATTTTCATTATTGTTAAATTATGGCTTAGGTCTTAACTCAATGCAGTCAGCTCCTCAGGACTTTGAATAGGTATTGGGGAGGTGCAAGAAAAGCAAAATCAACATATCTTTCCTCAAATGTATCTTCTTACAGTTAATGAAACTTGAACAAAGAAAATAATGATAGAATAATACAGTGGGAATACATCAGCATTTCTATCTGAATGCAAGAATTATGAGGACTATCAGTTATTTTTTAAAAAGTAATAGACTTAACTTTTTTAAGAACAATTTGAGGTTTACAGCAAAAATGATCAAGTTTTTTGTTTGCTTATTTGTTTGTTTACTGAGCTCCTGTATATCCTTTCTCCTTCAGTTTCCACCATTATTAGTATCTTGCATTAGTAGAGTACATTTCTTACAATTGATAAACAGAATAGTGATATATTATTATAACCTTAAGTCTATAGTTTACATTAAGTTTCACTCTTTGTGTTTTAATTTTGACTCTTTATTTGAATTCCACTTAGTTAACATACAGTGTTATATTAGTTTCAGGTACACCATATAGTGATTCAATACTTCTATACAATACCTGGTGCCCATTGCAAGTACACTTCTTTTTTTAAAAATTTTTTATTTATTTCTTATTTTTTTATAAACATATAATGTATTTTTATCCCCAGGGGTACAGGTCTGTGAATTGCCAGGTTTACACACTTCACAGCACTCACCATAGCACATACCCTCCCCAATGTCCATAACCCCACCCCCCTCTCCCAAGCCCCTCCCCCCAGCAACCCTCAGTTTCTTTTGTAAGATTAAGAGTCACTTACAGTTTGTCTCCCTCCCAATCCCATCTTGTTTCATTTATTCTTCTCCTACTCCCTTAACCCCCCCCCCCATGTTGCATCTCCACGTCCTCATATCAGGGAGATCATAGGATAGTTGTCTTTCTCCGATTGACTTATTTCACTAAGCATGATACCCTCTAGTTTCAACCACGTCATCGCAAATTGCACTATTTTATTTCTTTTGATGGCTGCATAGTATTACATTGTGTATATATACCAAATCTTCTTTATCCATTCATCTGTTGATGGACATCTAGGTTCTTTCCATGGTTTGGCTATTGTAGACATTGCTGCTATAAACATTCGGGTACACGTGCCCCTTCAGATCACTACATTAGTATATTTAGGGTAAATATCCAGTAGCAATTGCTGGGTCATAGGGTAGTTCTATTTTCAACATTTTGAGGAACCTCCATGCTGTTTGTTGCACCAGCTTGCATTCCCACCAACAATGGAGGAGGGTTCCCCTTTCTCCACATCCTCGCCAGCATCTGTCATTTCCTGACTTGTTAATTTTAGCCATTCTGACTGGTGTGAGGAGATATCTCATTGTGGTTTTGATTTGTATTTCCCTGATGCCGAGTGACGTGGAGCACTTTTTCATGTGTCTGTTGGCCACCTGGATGTCTTCTTTGCAGAAACGTCTGTTCATGTCCTCTGCCCATTTCATGTTTGGATTGTTTGTACTTTGGGTGTGGAGTTTGCTAAGTTCCTTATAGATTTTGGATATTAGCCCATTATCTGATATGTCGTTTGCAAATATCTTCTCCCATTCTGTCAATTGTCTTTTGGTTTTGTTAACTGTTTCCTTTGCTGTGCAAAAGATTTTGATCTTGATGAAATCACAATAGGTCATTTTTGCCCTTGCTTCCCTTGCCTTTGCCAATGTTCCTAGGAAGATGTTGCTGCGGCTGAGGTCGAAGAGGTTGCTGCCTGCATTCTCCTCAAGGATTTTGATGGATTCCTTGAGGTCCTTCATCCATTTTGAGTCTATTTTCGTGTGTGGTGTAAGGAATTTCATTTTTCTGTGTGTGGCTGTCCAATTTTCCCAGCACCATTTATTGAAGAGGCTGTCTTTTTACAATTGGCCATTCTTTCCTGCTTTGTCGAAGATTAGTTGACCATAGAGTTGAGGGTCTATTTCTGTGCTCTCTATTCTGTTTCATTGATCCATGTGTCTGTTTTTGTACCAGTACCATGCTGTCTTGATGATGACAGCTTTGTAATAGAGCTTGAAGTCCGGAATTGAGATGCCACCAACTTTGGCTTTCTTTTTCAATATTCCTTTGGCTATTCGAGGTCTTTTCTGGTTCCATATAAATTTTAGGATTATTTGTTCCATTTCCTTGAAAAAAATGGATGGTATTTTGATAGGGATTGCATTAAATGTGTAGATTGCTTTAGGTAGCATAGAGATTTTCACAATATTTATTCTTCCAATCCAAGAGCATGGAATATTTTTCCATTTCTTTGTGTCTTCCTCAATTTCTTTCATGAGTTATTTGTAGTTTTCTGCATATAGATTTTTAGCCTCTTTGGTTACGTTTATTCATAAATATCTTATAGCTTTGGGTGCAACTGTAAATGGGATTGACTCTTTAATTTCTCTTTCTTCTGTCTTGTTGTTGGTGTGCAGAAATGAAACTGATTTCTGTGCATTGATTTTATATCCTGACACTTTACTGAATTCCTGTAAAAGTTCTAGAAGTTTTGGAGTGGAGTCTTTTGGGTTTTCTACATATAGTATCATATCATCTGTGAAGAGTGATACTTGACTTCTTCTTTGCCAATTTGGATGCCTTTAATTTCTTTTTGTTGTCTGATTGTTGAGGCTAGGACTTCTAGTACCATGTTGAATATCAGTGGTGATAATGGACATCCCTGCCATGTTCCTGACCTTAATGGAAAAGCTTTCAGTTTTTCTCCATTGAGAATGATATTTGCAGTGGGATTTTCATAGATGGCTTTGATGATATTGAGGTATGTGCCCTCTATCCCTACACTTTGAAGAGTTTTGATCAGGAAGGGATGCTGTACTTTGTCAAATGCTTTTTCAGCATCTATTGAGAGTATCATATGGTTTTTGTTCTTTCTTTTATTACTGTGTTCTATCACATTGATTGATTTGCGGATGTTGAACCAACCCTGCAGCCCTGGAATAAATCTCACTTGATCGTGGTGAATAATCCTTTTAATGTACTGTTGAATCATATTGGCTAGTATTTTGGTGAGAATTTTTGCATCTGTGTTCATCAAGGATATTGGTCAGTAGTTGTCATTTTTGGTGGGATCCTTGTCTAGTTTTGGGATCAAGGTGATGCTGGCCTCATAAAATGAGTTTGCAAGTTTTCCAGTTTTCCTTCCATTTTTATTTTTTTGGAACAGTTTCAGGAGAATAGGAATTAGTTCTTCTTTAAATGTTTGGTAGAATTCCCCTGGGAAGCTGTCTGGCCCTGGGCTTTTGTTTGTTTGGAGATTTTTGATGACTGTTTCAATCTCCTTACTGGTTATGGGCCTGTTCAGGTTTTCTATGTCTTCCTGGTTCAGTTGTGGTAGTTTATATGTCTCTAAGAATGCATCCATTTCTTCCAGATTGTCCAATTTGTTGGCGTAGAGTTGCTCATAGTATGTTCTTATAATTGTCTGTATTTCTTTGGTGTTAGTTGTGATCTCTCCTCTTTCATTCATGATTTTATTGATTTGGGTCCTTTCTCTTTTCTTTTTGATGAGTCTGGCCAAGGGTTCATCAATCTTATTGATTCTTTCAAAGAACCAGCTCCTAGTATCATTGATTTTTTCTATTGTTTTTTTGGTTACTATTTCATTGATTTCTGCTCTGATCTTCATGATTTCTCTTCTCCTGCTGGGTTTAGGGTTTCTTTCTTGTTCTTTCTCAAGCTCCTTTACATGTAGGGTTAGGTTGTGTACTTGATACCTTTCTTGTTTCTTGAGAAAGGCTTGTACCGCTATATATTTTCCTCTCAGGACTGCCTTTGCTGTGTCCTACAGATTTTGAACCATAGTGTTTTCATTGCCATTTCTTTCCATGAACTTTTCCAATTCTTCTTTAATTTCCAGGTTAACCCATTCATTCTATGGAAGGATTCTCTTAGTCTCCATGTATTTGGGTTCTTTCCAGCTTTCCTCTTGTGATTGAGTTCTAGCTTCAGAGCATTGTGGTCTGAAAATATGCAGGGAATGATCCTAATCTTTTGGTACTGGTTGAGACCTGATTTGTGACCTAGGATGTGATCTATTCCGGAGAATGTTCCATGTGCACTAGAGAAGAAGGTGTATTTATTTGCTTTGGGATGAAATGTTCTGAATATATCTGTGATGTCCATCTGGTCCAGTGTGTCATTAAAGGCCTTTATTTCCTTGTTGATCTTTTGCTTCAATGATCTGTCCATTTCAGTGAGCGGAGTGTGAAAGTCCCCTACTATTATTGTATTATTGTTGATGTGTTTCTTTGATTTTGTTATTAATTGGTTGATATAGTTGTTTGTTCCCACGTTAGGGTCATAGATATTTAAAATTGTTAGATCTTCTTGTTGGACAGACCCTTTGAGTAGGATATAGTGTCCTTCCTCATCTCTTATTATAGTCTTTGGCTTAAAATCTAATTGATATGATATAAGGATTGTCACCCCAGCATTCTTCTGATGCCCATTAGCATGGTAAATTGTTTTCCACCCCCCCACTTTAAATCTGGAGGTGTCTTCACGTCTAAAATGAGTTTCTTATATGCAACATATAGATGGGTTTTGTTTCTTTATCCATTCTGATACCCTGTGTCTTTTGATTGGGGCATTTAGCCCATTAACATTCAGGGTAACTCTTTAGAGATATGAATTTAGTGCCATTATATTGCCTTTACAGTGACTATTACTGTAGAGTGTCTCTGTACCTTTCTGATCTACTACTTTTAGGCTCTCTCTTTGCTTAGAGGACCACTTTCAATATTTCTGGTAGAGATGGTTTGGTGTTTGCAAATTCTTTCAGTTTTTGTTTGTCCTAGAAGCTTTTTATCTCTCCTTCTATTTTCAATGATAGCCTAGCTGGATAGAGTATCCTTGGCAGCATGTTTTTCTCGTTTAGTGCTCTGAATATATCATGCCAACTCTTTCTGGCCTGCCAGGTCTCTGTGGATAAGTCTGCTGCCAATCTAATATTTTTACCATTGTATGTTACAAACTTCTTTTCCCAGGCTGCTTTCAGGACTTTCTCTTTGTCACTAAGACTTGTAAATTTTACTATTAGGTGAAGGGGTGTGGGCCTATTCTTGTTGATTTTGAGGGGGGTTCTCTGCACCTCCTAGATTTTGATGCTTGTTCCCTTTGCCATATTAGGGAAATTCTCTCCAATAATTCTCTCCAATAGACCTTCTGCTCCCCTCTCTCTTTCTTCTTCTTCTGGAATCCCAATTATTCTAATGTTGTTTCATCTTATGGTGTCATTTATCTCTCGAATTCTCCCCTTGTGGTCCAGTAGCTGTTTGTCCCTCTTTTGCTCTGCTTCTTTATTCCCTGTCATTTGGTCTTCTATATCACTAATTCTTTCTTCTGCCTTATTTATCCTAGCAGTGAGAGCCTCCATTTTTGACTGCACCTCATTAATAGCTTTTT
The DNA here is from genome assembly GCF_922984935.1 of Meles meles. Taxonomy (NCBI): domain Eukaryota; kingdom Metazoa; phylum Chordata; class Mammalia; order Carnivora; family Mustelidae; genus Meles; species Meles meles. Next base: position 114,341,160 of record NC_060074.1, on the reverse strand, counting down.
TTATTTCAACTTTGTTAGATTTTAGTTCTTTAATTTCTCCAGAAAGGGCTTTTATATTTCCAGAGAGGTTTTCTCTAATATCTTCCATGCTTTTTTTGATCCTGGCTAGACCTTCAGAATCATCATTCTGAACTCTAGATCTAACATATTACCAATGTCTGTGTTGATTAGGTCCCTAACCTTTGGTACTGCCTCTTGTTCTTTTGTTTGTGGTGATTTTTTCCGCTTGTCATTTTGTCTAGATAAGAGGATATGAAGGATCAAATAAAATACTGAAAGTGTGGCAAAGACCCCAGAAAAATGTGCTGTCACCAAATTAGAAGAGACCCGAAATTTTGGGGTGACAAAGGGAATAAAAAGAGGTTCAGAAAAAAAAGAAAAGAAAAAATTAAAAAGATAAAACAAATAAAGAAAAAATATAAAAAAGAACGAAAATATATATATATTAGATAAACTAGTCAAAAAACGTTAAAAAAGGAAAGGGTAAAAGTTTTAAAAAATTTAGCAGAAGAAGAAAAAAGAAAGAAAAAAAAATAGAAAAAAAATGGAATTAACTTCAAGACTAAAGAATCATGGGGAGAGCCATGAGATCCGTGCTTTGCTTTCTCCTCCTCTGGAATTCTGCTGCTGTCTTAGGAATTGAACCTGCTTTCCTTGAAGATGCACTTCGTCCTGGCTGGATATTTTGTTGATCTTCTGGGGGAGGGGCCTGTTGTAGTGACTCTCAAGTGTCTTTGCCCGAGGCGGAATTGCACCGCCCTTACCGGCGGCCGGATTTAGTAACCTGCTCGGGTTCGGTTTTGGGAGCTTTTGTTCCCTGAACGCTTTCCATCGAGTTCTGGAGTACGGGAATGAAAATGGCGGCCTCCTAGTCTCTGGCCCAGAGGAGCCGAGAGCCCGGGGCGCCACTCCTCAGTGCGCCCCCAGAGGACAGCACCCAATCACTCCCGTATCCCTAGCCTCTAGCCGAACTCCGAGCTCACCCAGCCCGCGACCAGTTCAAGGTAACCCCGAGCTGAGAGTTCAGTCCTCAGCTGTCTCTGTAGCCAGCTTCACTCTTCTAATACCTGCAAGCTCTGTGACACTCCGACACCCCCGATCCTTCTGTGACCCTGCAGGACCTGGGACCACGCTGACCCTGCATGGGCTTCACCCCGGTTTAGCCTCTGGAGCAATGTCCCTCAGTGGAACAGACTTTGAAAAGTCCTGATTTTGTGCTCTGTTGCTCTGCCGCTTGCCGGGAGCCAGCCCCTCCCCCCGCAGTCTATCTTCCCGTCGTTTTGGATTCACTTTTCTGCCCAGTCCTACCTTTCAGAAAGTGGTTGATTTTCTGTTTCTAGAATTGCTGTTCTTCTTCTCTTTGATCTCCTGTTGCATTTGTAGGTGTTTGCAATGTTTAGATAAGCTATTGAGCTGATCTCCTGCTACCTGATGTAGTCTCAGCCTGCTACTTCTCCACCATCTTGACTCCTCTCCCTGCAAGTATACTTCTTAATCCCCATCATCTACTTGTGTTTTAAAGTTATATAGTTATAGATTTTGACCAATATATAATTTCATGTACCCACCATTTACAATATTAAAAACCCTAAAAACCCTAATCCTTAACCTGTACAATGTTCATAATGTCCAGGACCTGGGTTAGTTAGGCATCTGCCTTCTGCTCAGGTCATGATCCCTGGGTTCTGGGATTGACTCCCCCGTGGGGCTCCCTGCTTAGTGGGGAGCCTGCTTCTTCCTTTGCCTGCTGCTCCCCCTGTTTGTGCTCTGTACCACTCTCTCTCTCCCTGACAAATAAATAAAGTCTTTTTAAAAATATTCTAAAAATCCTCTGTGCTCTACCTATTTATCTTTCCCTCCTTCCTTCTGAAACCCTAATAAACACTACATTTTTTTCAATTTTTGCACTTTTGCATTTTTGTAGTGTCATATATTTGGAATTATACACTGTTTAGGTTTTTCAGACTGGCTTTTTCACTTGCCAATATATATTAAAGATTCCTTCTTGTCTTTTCATGGTGTGATATTTCATTTATTTTTATTGTTGAAAAATCTGTTGTATGGATGTACCTCAATTTGTTTATCCATCTGTATATTGAAGGACATTTTGGCTGCTACTAAGTTTTGGCAATTATGAATAAAGCTGACATAAAAATTTATTTGCAGGTTTTTGTGTGAATATGTTTTCAGCTCTTTTGAGTAAATACCAAGGAGTGCAGTTACTGAAGGATATGTTAAGACTATGTTCAGCTTTACAACGAAATTTCTAGTGTCATCCAAAGTAACTGTACATCCTTTTGCATCCCAACCAACACTGAATAAGAATTCTTGTTCCACATTTCACCAGTATTTGGTGTTGTCAATGTTTTAGATTTGGCCACTCTAATAGGTGAATAGCAGTGGTGCATTGTTTCTATTTGCATTTCACTAATACTTTTGAATGCTATTTCACATCTGTTTAGCTTCTTTGGTGAGGCATCTGTTAAGGTCTTTAGCCCACATTTTTATTGTGCTGTTTTCTTATTTTTGAGTTTTAAGAGTTCTTTGTATGTTTTGAATAGGAGTCCTTTAACAGATATGTGTTTTGCAAGACATTTCTCCCAGCAACTGTTTATCTTTGCATTCCCTTAACCATATCTTTTATAGATACAATTTTTTTTATTTTTATTGAAGTCCAGATTAGAACTTTTTTTTTTTTCTTTTAGGGGTTGTTCTTTTGATGTTGTACCTAAAAAATCAACACCATTGGGGTGCCTGGGTGGCTCAGGGGTTAAGCCTCTGCCTTCAGCTCAAGTCATGATCTTAGAGTCCTGGGATCCAGACCCTGCATTTGGCTCTTGGCTCAGCAGGGAGCCTGCTTCCTCCTCTCTCTCTGCCTGCCTCTCTGCCTACTTGTGATCTCTGTCTGTCAAATAAATAAATAAATAAAATCTTAAAAATAAAGTCATCACCAAACCTAAGGTCACCTAGGTTTTCTCCTATGTTATAGTCTATGAGTTTTATAGTTATACAACTTATATTTAGGCCTATGGTCCATGTGTAGTTAATTTTGTGAAAAATGAAAAGACTTTGTCTAGTTTTATTTATTTTTAAGATTTTATTTATTTTTTTTGACAGACAGAGATCACAAGCAAGCAGAGAGGCAGGCAGAGAGAGAGAAAGGGAAGCAGGCTTCTTGCTGAGCAGAGAGCCCTATGTGGGGCTTGATCCCAAGGCCCTGGGATCATGACCTGAGCCAAAGGCAGAGGCTTTAACCCACTGAGCCACCCAGGTGCCCCTTATTTTTGTTTTTGCTTGTGGATATCCAGTTTTTCTAGCACCTTCTGTTGAAAAGACTACCATTTTTCCATTGAATTGCTTTTGTTCCTTTGTCAAAGATCAGTTGATTGTATTCATGTGGGTCTATTTCTGGGCCCTCTCTTGTGTTCCATTGCCCTATCCATCTATTCTTTCACTAAGTAATGAAATGAGCCACACTGTCATGATTAATGTATCTTTATAGTACATCTTAAAATTAGGTAGTGTCAACAGCCCTCTAGTTTTTGTTCTGTGATTGGTGATTTTCTTTTCTTTCTTTTGCCTTTCCTTCCTTCTTTTTTTTTTTTTTTTTTTTTTTTTTTTTTTTCCATTTGGATGGCTTGGTGATTAGAGGTTAATTTTGACTTTAATTTTCAGAGCACAAGTAAAGTTTTTTAGCAATATTCCATGTCTATAGGATGTATCCAGATGCTTAACTGGGCATTCAAAGACATCTATAGTCTAGCTTCAGCTTATTGTTCTTTTAAAGTATGATCACTCCTGCCATATCTTCCCACTCCCTGTTCTTCAAAGTCTCATGCCTCTCTTCCTTATACACACCATCTTATCTGATAGGAATGTCCTTCTGTTTGTGTCCACCTGGGTAAATTGTCTGGTCCTGTTGAGCTTGTCAGGGTTATCTCCTGTGAAATGTCTTTGGACTCTTCCCCATCTGGCTTGGCACTTCCCTTTCTTTATTTTTCTATTCACAGAAACTGTTCTAGACCTTGAATTAGGCCTTGGGATACAGTGACCTAGTCCTCTTGGACTATATATCTTGATGAAAGACCAACTAAGGAATATGAAATACACAAACACAGATTATGATAAACATTATAGAGATACTTGTAAATGGCTGAGATTTTAAAAAAAAGATAAATAGAATCCTATTTTAGAGAAGGAGATCAGGAAAACTTCTCTGAGAAGGTGGCACTTGTACTGATATTTGAGCAGTGAAAAACCAACCATGTTAGAAAAGATCCCACCAAAAGGCCTGTCCCAAGGGCCACAAGGGAAAGAACAGTTCAGTGAGTTTAGAATCTGAAGACAAGGGTGACTGGTAGCAATGAGCAATGGAAAGAAGGCATGAGATGAGACTGGATATGTAGTTAGAACTCAAATCAAGAGGTGCTTTAGACTCTCTTGGATAGAGGACCAATTTTATTGTAGGCACTATAGACTCCCTGAAGGATTTAATGTAAGATAGTGTAATGATCTGGTTTACACTAAGGAAGCTTTCATTGTCTGCTGTCTATAGAAGGATTATAGGGAAACAGTGATTAGGGTGACCATATAAGTTACCATCCACTAGGGCACTTTTCAGTATGAAAGGGGCATTATTAATAATTATTCTGTGCCATTAGGCACACATCAGGACATAGGGTGATCCAAGCAGTAGTAAACATAAGACAAAGACAGTAGTAGATGTCTCTGAAATATTTGATGGAGAGACAGGTATGCGGTAATATTTTAATATGTTCACTCAGGAGCTTAGAGGTGAAGACTGGGTGATAAATATAAGTCTGGGCATTATTGGCAAGAAATTGGATTTGAAGTTGCATTAGCAAAAGTGATCACATGGACTGTGAAGAAAAAGAATATGGAAGAGCATGAGATTAGGCCCAGAGAACATGATGTATAAGGGATAGATAGAAAAGTTGTGAGTGAGGTTGAGAAGGACAAGACTTTGTAATAGACTGTGGAAACATGGTGTCCAAGAGAAAAGAATGTTTCCTGAAGGACTCAACTGCTATATGCTGCTCAGTAAAGTGTGGGACTATGCAGTCAGGGAGGTCCCTGCTGTTTCCATCTTACAAGTCATCCATAGCCTTGAGAACAGCAGAATTTTTTAGGTGGAGGCAGAAGAAACCTGGTTGAAAAAGAATAAAGAATGGATTGAAGACTTAGAGGTAAAGACAGTTTGCTTAAATATATATAAATAAGAAATGTGCCATAAAGAGCAAGCAAGAAACAGTAGCTAGATGAGGATGAGAGCTTTAGAAGATATTTGTCTTTTAAGATGGAAGTTGAAAGGAATTTTGTTTTGTGAAGTCATCCACAGAACTATAAAACTTTCTTTTTCTCCTTATATATAGGTCCACAGCTCAATTGCATTGTTATGTTATAAATTTGCTACTCAAGTCTTCTAAATATAGTTTATTTCGAAATATGTATTAACCATGAATTTGAACATGTTTTTGTTTTATTTTATTATGTTCAATTAGCCCACATATTGTGTCATTAGTTTTTGATGTACTGTTCAATTATTCATCAATTGCATACAACACTCAGTGCTCATCACCACACATGCACTCTCTAATAGCCATTACCTGGTTACCGCCACCCTCCACCGCCCCTTCTGTAACCTCTGTTTTTTTCCCAGAGTCCAGAGTCTCTCATGGTTTGTCTCCCTCTCAGATTTCTTCCCACTCAGTTTTCCTTCTCTTCCCCTGTGGTGCTCCGAGCTATTTATAGTTCTATGTATAACTTCACAAAGAGTATTTAAATAATTAATGTGCTACTGCACAACATATATCACTGACGTACATTTCTGTATACTAAATTTGGGAGAAAGAAATAAACTATGGGAGTGTATTCATGTCATTTGTGAACAATGAAATTATATTTTAAAAAATACATTACAATTTTCTGTCTTAAAAAAAAAGAATTTTTGCTTTCTGATGGGTACCTTCCTTTCAAGCACCCACATCAACCTATACATTTGGCTGTTTTCCCCAGTTTCAGTTAAAGGTGATTTATCACAAAATTTCAAATGTCTGCTAGAGCGTCTAACAACAAAACACTCTGTGAATGCCATTGGATAAGGACTGACTTATTTCACTTAGCTTAATATCTTCTAGTTCCAACCATACAATCACAAATGGCAAGATTTCACTTTTTTGATGGCTGAGTACTATTCCATTGTGTGTGTTTGTGTGTGTGTGTGTGTGTGTATCTTTTTTATCCATTCATCTGTCAGTGGACATCTGGGGTTCTTTCACAGTTTGGCTATTGTGGACATTGCTGCTATAAACATTGGGGTACCTCTTCAAGTCACTATTTTTGTGTCCTTTGGATAAATACCTAGTAGAGCAATTGCTGGGCTATAGGGTAGTTCTATTTTTAACTTTTTGAGGAACCTCCACACTGTTTTCAAGAGTGGTTAAAAAAGAAAGAGTGGTTGAAGCAGTTGACTGCAATATTAAGGTAAAAGAGATTTATGAAGTAGAACAGCAATGACTACAACAGTGAGTTCACGGTGTGAACTCATGGTGTAATGCAGAGGCCAGGACTTGGTTTTCAAGTGTAGTGGTCTTTCCCCCAGCAGCTCACTCCCAGACTTTTCCTCTGAATATGTGGGAATTACATTGAGCCCCAAGCAGGATGTCTGAGAATAAACTAAGGCTAAGACACTGTAATGAAGTCACAACACACAATTAAAAAAACAAAAAAAAACAAAAAGCTGTCTCTATAACAAAATGACTGCTTGACTTACAGACTTACTTCTATAATATCAGAAACCAGAAGGTAGTATCCACACAGTGATTATGAGTAGTTGAAAATGAAAGACTTTTCTTAAAAACAACAAAAAAAGTTAACCATCAACAGACTGAAAGAACTAATAAAATATATGAAAAAAATAAATCTTGAAATAAAAAGTAGATAAATAAGGAAATAGAGAAAAAAGAAAGTGATCCAAATAAGAAATATCTAATAAAATATAACCATTAAAACAAGGGTAGAATGGGAAAATATTAAGTAAGAAGAACATGAGAAGTGGAAGAGATGAATAACCAGCTTCAAGATAGGTTTTAAAGTTCTTCCATTTTTCTAATTGAAAGTAGAAATTACAGATCAACTTTAGACATCTTGAAATGTATATTGAAATGTATAATTGAAATGAAATATATATCTTCAAAGTTTCAGTGTGACCACCAAAAAAAACCCCAAAAATAACATTTATAAATACTATAGTAATTATAAAATAACATAAAAACTTCATTAATTTAGTAGGTAAAAAAGAGGGACAGAGAAAGAATCACAGAAATTCCAGGGAAAATAGCTCAAAGTAAGAATAAATATAATATCATAAGAACAGTTACAAAATAAATTGAATAGGACTTCTAGTTAAAAACAATGTCTAAACTTTATATTAAAACAAAATCTAACTATGTGGTAGTTATAAGAGACAAACCTAAAACGTAAAAACAAAGAAATGTTTAAAAGTAAAAACATGGACAAATATATTCAAGTAAAATACCAACAAAAAATTGCATAGTGATATCAATATCAGCAAAATACATATTAAGGGAAAAACACAAAGATAGAGAAGTTTGCTAGATGGCAAAGGAAAATAAATACTCAGAAAAATATAACAATTCTGAACTTGTGTCCACTAATTTATATTACAAATCCAAAATCATAGTGAGAAATTCTAACTTAAATCTCTCAGTAATTGAATTACTTCATGGATGAAAAGTTGCAAAATTATAGAATTGTCTTAAAACACAATTCAGATACAAATTTCAGTATTCATCCTTTCTGATGGAGGCATAATACTCCATTGTATACATGGACTATATCTTCTTTATCCATTCATCTGTTGAAGGACATCTTGGCTCTTTTCACAACTTCTTGACTGTGGCCATTGCTTCTATGAACATTGGGGTACATACAGGTGGCCCTTCTTTTCACTACCTCTGTATCTTTGAGGTAAATACCCAATAGTGTAATTGCAGGGTCATAGGGTAGCTATATTTTTATTTCTTTTTTTTTCAAATATTTTATTTATTTATTTGACAGACAGAGATCACAAGTAGGCAGAGAGGCAGGCAGAGAGAGACGGGGGAAGCAGGCTCCCTGCTGAGCAGAGAGCCCGATGTGGGGCTCGATCCCAGGACCCTGAGATCATGACCTGAGCCAAAGGCAGAGACTTTAACCCACTGAGCCACCCAGGTGCCCCTCTATTTTTATTTCTTAAGGAATCTCCACACTGTTTTCCAAAGTGGCTGCACCAAAACAGTCCTACCAACAGTGTAAAAGGGTTCCCCTTTCTCCACATCCTCTCCAACACTTTTTGTTTATTGTCATGTTAATTTTGGTGTAAGGTGGTATCTCAAAGTGGTTTTTATTTGAATTTCCCTGATGGCTAATGATGATGAACATTTTTTCATGTGTCTGTTAGCCATCTGTATGTTTTCTTTGGAGAAGTGTCTGTTCATGTCTTCTGCCCATTTTTTTGACATGATTATCTGTTTTTTGAGTGTTGAATTTGAGGAGTTCTTTATAGATCTTGGATATTTGTCTGTAGTGTCATTTGCAAATATCTTCTCCCATTCCGTGGGTTGCCTTTTTGTGTTGTTGACTGTTTCCTTTGCTGTGCAGAAGCTTTTGATCTTGATGACATCCCAAAAGTTCATTTCTGCTTTTGTTTCCTTTGCCTTTGGAGACATGTCTTGAAAGAAGTTGCTGTGACTGACGTCAAAAGGTTACTGCCTATGCTCTCCTGTAGAATTTTGATTGATTCCTACCTCATCATGAGTCTTTTATCCATTTTGAGATTATCTTTGTGTATGGTGTAAGAGAATGGCCGAGTTTTATTCTTCTATACATAGCTGTCCAATTTTCCCAGCACCATTTATTGAAGAGACTGTCTTTTTTCCACTCGATATTTTTTCCTGCTTTGGTGAAGATTATTTGACCATAGGGTTGCGGGTCCATATCTGGGCTCTCTACTCTGTTCCACTGGTCTATGTGTCTGTTTTTGTGCCAGTACCATGTTTTCTTGGTGATCACAGCTTGCTTACTGAAATAAGTCAAGCAGAGAAAGTCAGTTATCATTTGGTTTCACTTACTTGTGGAGCATAAGGAATAACAGGATATTGGGAGAAGGAAAGGAGAAGTGAGTTGGGGGAAATGGGTGGGGGATAGGAGAGGAGGACAAACCATGAGAGACTTTGGATTCTGAGAAACAAAATGAGGGTTTTGGAGGGGTGGTGGTGGGGGGTTGGGTGAGCCTGGTGTTGAGCCAAAGGAGGGCACATATTGCCTGGAGCACTGGATGTGGTGAATAAACAATGCATTTTAGAACACTGAAAAAATAAAATCTAAAAAAAATTAAAAAAATATTTTGAACTATTCCACCTCAACAATGTGAGAATGCAGCTTCTTTTTTTTTTAGCAAACTCTGACTGCATTAAACCATATTCTCATTGCAAAGTCCCCCAAAATATTAAATAATTGTTTTTAAGGTATCTTATAGACCATTTCCTTTGATCAATATAATTTTTTTAATTTTTAAATTTAAAATCAATTTAATTAACATACAATGTGTTATTAGTTTCAGAGGAAGAATTTAGAGACTCATCAGTTGCATATAACAACCAGTGCTCATCACATCAAGTGCCCTCCTTAATTCCCATCACCCAATTACCCCATTCCACCACCTTCTCATCTTCAACAGCCATCAGTTTGTTTCCTATTGTTAAGGGCCTCTTATGATTTATCTCCTTCTCTGTTTATGTCATATTTTATTTTTCCTGACATAAAATTATGTAGTAAGCTGATTTAAAAAACTTTAAAAGAGCCATGTGTTCAGATAAAAAAAAGAAAAACACAACATAACTTCTTAATAAATCATGGATCAAAGAAGAGATGGTAGAAATGAGACAATATTAGAGCAGAATTCTTGCAAAACGACCTCCACACAGTTAAACCCAGTGGTCAATTCCCAATTCTCCTTTACTTGCTGTTGGCAGCATCTGATGCACCACTCATCTCACTGAAAAACTTTCTCTGCTTGTCTTTTAAACATTTTGTTCGCTCTCACCAGACTCTTCAAGCTCCTCAGCTCCTTCCTTCTCTTCTCTCTAAACTCTTCCTATGTGGCATTCAAAAGGTGTCCATTGAACTGCTTCTCTTCCCTATCTCCAACTGGTCATCTCATGCTTTGCATGTCTTTAATTACTACCTTCAACCTGATAACTGCCACATTTTATCTCCAGTTAGACAGTTCTCAGGTCACAGACTCTTATCTGTTCCATGTGGATGTCTAAGAAACATCTCAAGCCTAACCTGCCACCAACTAAGCTGCTGATCATCCTTCCACCCCCGTCTACCTTTAGATTTCCAATCTCAGTTCATGATAACCCTCCCCTTCTAGAGTCTCAGACCCTAAACCTGGAATCTTTATGAATTATTATTTCTTACATATTCCATATCCAATCTTCAGAAAGCCTGTTGGCTACTCTATCAAAATAAATTAGAATTTTATCATCGTGTTGACTACTACAATCCTAGTCTAAGCCACCAGCCACTCTTTCTTGACTGACTACCAGTTTCTGGCTTTGCTACTTTTAATTTTCTACCCTTTATAGTCAATTTTCTTTGAAAATTAAATCTCATTACTCCTTTGCTCAAAATTTCCAATGGTTCTTTATTTTGCTTGGAGTAAAAACTGAAAGCCTTAAAGAAAGCCACAAGACTCTAAAGAATCTCCCCTTCCCCATTCTTTCTTTTGTTTCCTGGCTGGTATTCAAATGTGGCCATCTTTTCAGGCCTTAGCACCTATTGTTTCCTCTGGTTGGAATGCTCTTTGTCTATATTTGGCTCACCTTCATACTTCTTTCAAATCTGTGCCTTAATGTCACAACTTCATACTCTGATCTCCTGAACCCAGAGCTCCCATTACCCTTGTTTTGCTACGTTGTTTCCCCATGATATTTATACCTAACAGGAGACACGGAGGTCCTTGGGTCAGTAGAACACAGGCTCTAGATGGCAGGAGTTTGTCTTTCCCTTCCAAATCCATATCAGCACCCAGAGCAAGACACCCATCTCATAATAGGCACTTAATTAACATTTATTAAATGAGTAAAATATCAAATAATCATAAAATAGTTTAAATGATGCTATGTAAAGATGTGTGGGATACCACTTAATAGTATCTAGAAATAGTCTTAAATGCTATATTAGCCATGAAGCATATAAATAAACTAAAGATCAAAACTCAAGAAGAAAAAAAAAAAGATTAAACTAAGAGGAAAAAGTGAAAGGAATGAATTAAAAGTTAAAAGACAAGCGATGGATAGAATGAGGATATCAAGAAAAACAAAAGTTAATTCTTTGAAAAGCACTGTCTAGTAGTACCTTCTGCGATGTGAAAATGTTCTGTGCTATCCCTTATGATAGCCACTAGCGACATGGTGCTATTGAGCACTTTACATGTGGCTGTTAGTTTGACCAAGGATCTGGATTATTTGTTTTATTTGATTTTAATTAATTAAACTAGCCATATGAATCTTCTGATGTTGCATTGGATAGCACAGTTCTGGAATAATCTTGTATAATGTCTCCCAGTTTACATATATAAAAACTGTTATTAAAGCAGAATGGGAGATAATTAGATATACCCTAAATGCATCAGCATTAAGATGTATAAATGGTATACCAATATTTATATAAGTATAGTACAATATAAAGTTATTTAGAATTAATTAACTAGAGCTATTTGACCTATAGGTAAATGTCAATATTCTGTTTTAAGCCAATAAAAATGGGGATTTAAAAAATTTCAACCTGGGGGGAGGTGGGATTGGGAGAGGGGGAGGGGACTATGGACATTGGGGAGGGTATGTGCTATCGTGAGTGCTGTGAAGTGTGTAAACCTGGCGATTCACAGACCTGTACCCCTGGGGATAAAAATACATTATATGTTTATTAAAAAAAAAAATTTTGGAAGGGGAGGCGAACCATAAGAGACTATGAACTCTGGAAAACAACCTGAGGGTTTTGAAGGGTCAGGGGTGGGAGGTTGGGGGAACAGGTGGTGGGTAATGGGGAGGGCACGTTTTGCATGGAGCACTGGGTGTTGTGCAAAAACAATGAATACTGTTACGCTGAAAAAATAAATAAAATGGGGAAAAAAAAATTTCAACCTAATATATTTATGAACATATTTAAAATTATCATGTATCCAAAAATATCCAAGTAAATATAAAAAGTAAATGTAAATAATAGAGTATCACACTATTTATTTAACATTAATTATTTAATATTAATATTTAATTTTATTACTTTATTGAAAACTAATTCTTTATTTTTCCAGGATAGTAATACATGCAGAAAAGTTGTTTTTTGCTATTTGACACAAACACCACATTCACAGAGGTTACTATACCTCAGGCAGGGATATGCATGGCCCAAGATCATTTCTTAAAAATCCGAAGATAATAGGCACCATAATGAAACTAACCAAAGCTGGTGGTGAATAAATGATATTCATTATACCATTCTTTACAGTTTCTTGTATGATCGTTCTATTTTATAATAAAAAGATAAAACAATGATGAGAAGGAATATGAATATAAACACTAAAGTCTCTAATACTCTGTTTTCAAAACTTCTAAAGTAGAACCTTCTGGAACACCTGACTCCAGGGTTGAAACTCATGGTGAGCATGTCAGTAATGACCATGCCTTGTAGAAGCATTAGACACAGCAGGCTGGAGAGCACATCTTAGTCCTTTATTGAGTGGAATCCTTTGGAGGGTCTGGAGGAACAAGAGGAAGCAGGATGAGTATGGACCAGCTGGACACCCCCTGGATGTCTGCCCTTGGTGTTTGCTGGATTTCACCTCATTGGGCTGAATTTCATGGTAATGAACAACCTGGCCAACATGGAGAAAATTACCTCCATCGTAACTGGCTTGGAATCATCAACTTATGTAATATACTCACCATTCAGCAAAGCTCAACCCAAGTCCTGTTTGTTTTATGATTTTTTTTTTTTTTTTGCTTGCCTGCAAGCCTTTCCTTTCTCCAAAGTCTCCAAAGTCTCTGCTCCATCCCCACTTGTCAAAGTCACCTAGTTCTCCACCCACTGGCTGTAGGGACTATGGCAAAGCCAGTTCAGTGCCACATATTATCTATGACAGGGCCCACAACATCATTCTGCTTGGCCTTTTGCTATGGAGTTCCTCAGTCTTTTTTTCTCTGGAAAGGGGGATGACTCATAATTAGAGGGAAACCTTGCACAACGGTAGAGCTGCCAGTGAGAACCATCCTCCCACAGCACCCCAACTGGACCGACCCACTCAGCCACAGACAAGGAAGACATCCTTCCTGCCATAGAAACTGTGTCTGGGAGCCCATAACATGAAGGGACAGAGCCAAATGAGGGCGCTCGTGGGTGGGCAGATCCCAGGAGATAAGAAGGAGACAGTGACTGAGGCACATGTGCCCATTTCTTGCTCCCAAATCTAATTCACTTCTCCTTTCCTTGCAGAAAGGGAGTGTGGGGGTAGAGAGGAGCTAACATGTAACTCAATGCATGGAACCTGCAGCAAGTGAACGGGGAGTAGCAAAATGTAAGGATTCAAATGTGATAGTTGATTTTATTGTTGCCGTTATCTGATGGGGCCAGAAAATGTGCTGGGAAACTTGCATGCACTCCTCCTTTTACATTCTCTTCAGTGGCATGAGATAGGGTTTCCTTCCCCCAATAGAGACAACAGCAACAGTTTGCTGCAGAACTGTGACTGGAATCCAAGTCCAACTCAGAGCCAGCCCCGCTGCCAGGGAGCCGGCTTCCCCCTGGGACTGCAGGTGTGCAGTGCAAGTGATTGGAGTGGTCCAACTCCAGCATAGGTGATGTAGCTGCGAGTAGGCCTGCATTGAGAAGCTTGAACTCAAAGGCGAGGGGGGATGGAAAAGAGAGGCAGACTGGCCCGCAGAGCCCAATGTGGGATCCTTGCCCCACTTCAGCCTCTCTGGAGACAGGTCAACACTGGGAGGGATTCAGGATTGATCTAATGTGTTCTTGTTTCCACAGTCAATTACACCAAGGGTCGGTTGTTCTGGCAAAGTGACTGTGTGCCCAGAGCCTAAGATAAATTATCACACAACAAGTCTGTTTAATGAGCACAGACATTTGATTTAGAGCATAATGAAAATAAATGTCTGCAAAGCATTTTCAGCTGATTTCCCTATTTAGGTTCTGTCATATTAACATGGCTTACTGGTTTACAAAATAAGCCTACACGAAGGCACAATTAGAACCTCCTGAAAAATCTTTTTTTCTTCCCTTTTGGATTTCAAAATATGACTTTTCCTTATTCTTCATCAGCACACTGGCATAGAACGCACATATGTTCTATGGATCATATCTTTTACCCAGCTCATTAAGATTGTTTAGAAATGAGAGCCTAGGCTCTGCCAGGTCCTGAGCAGGGTACAGGACATGGTATTGGCATGATCCCAAGTATGCAGCCACTGGCTTCAAATATCTGTGTGTGGATAAAGATGCCACTTGTCTGATTATGAAGCTAGATACCCCAAAAGAAAACATTTTTAAAAAGAAACATGTTGAGATTATGCTTTCCATCCCAATTTCCAATATTTTATTACAAAAATTTTAATATGGAAAACTTGAAAGAACCTTACAGTGAATACCTATGTGCCCATCACTTAAATTCCACAATTGACATTTTGTTTTATTGATTTTAATCAATTTCTTTCCAACTATCCATCCATCAAGCCATTTTATTTTTTGATTCTTTTCAAAGTAAGTTCAGATATCCTGATAGGTCACCCCAAATGCTTCACTATGTTTATCATTAACAAGGGCTCTATATTTGTTTATGGCTCTTTTTTCATAGTTAAAATTTACATAGAGTGGAATGCATGGACTTTTAGGGTGCTGTTCCAAAAGTGTTTGCAAATGCACACAGTCCTGTAATGCAAGTCCTCATCAGGATAGAGACCATCACCCGATCCTCCTCCCCTTCAAGTCTCTCTCCACCCTGTCCACACAGAGGCAATCACTGTTCTGATTTTTTTCAGAACAAAGAATATTTTTTCCAGTTCTAGAATTTCTATAAAAGGATTACACTGTATGTAGATTTCTATATAAGGCATCTTTTATTTGGTACCCTGTTTCTGAGAATAATTCATATTGTTGCATTATCAATAACTTGTTCCTTTTTATTTCTAAGTAGTATTTCACTGTTTTAATATACCAGTTGGTTTATCCACATTTGTGTTCATAGATATCATTGTTATTTTTATTTTTGTACTATTTTGAATAAAGTTAACATGAAAATTTTTGTATGAGGTCTTTAGTGTGTATATGTGGGCATGTTTTTATTTTCCTTGGATAAAATTAGAGTTTCCCAACATAGCATATAAAAATACAAAACTGTTATATATAGATATAGATAGATAGATAGATAGAAGATAAACAATAACACTTCTTAGTATAAGCATGCCCCCCATGCAACATTTTACTGGGACATACTTATTCGGCAACCTGTGGGGTGTAGTGGTGGTATGTCATCATATCCTCAGTGTGTCTCCCATTTTACTGAAGGGAACAATGCATATAAGAGAGTTCTGAGGCATTCTGGAAGTTAGGAATAAAACCGAAAGATCTGTAGCCATTATTCTATCAGAGGTATAAATGGAAAATAAGACACTGCAAAGTTATAACGGTAAAGGGGAGCTGAAGATGTTGCTCACTCCAGGCAAGAAATGAGTGAAGACAAAATAAAATGAAATCAGTTATAGTCTTCCATGAGGCAGCAGAGGAAGAACGTAGCAGAGAGCCTGGGGAAAGGCAGAAGAATCTTCCTCTCTCAAGCACAACACTGGGGTAGGAGGTTTAGGGTTGATATATGGTAGGGATGACAGAGAGTGAAGATGCTTTAAACAAGTGGTTCTGAGTGTGGTTCCCAAATCATCATCATCAGCAGCAGCACTTTGGAATGTGTTAGAAATGCATATGCCCAGACCCTTCCCCAGACCCAGTGGGATTGTTAGATGAGAAGCCAGTGGCTGTGTTTTCATAAGTCCTCCAGGTGATTCAGATATAAGCTGAAGGTTGCGAACTCCAGCTTCAAGCCTCAACCCTCCCCACTTTAGGTAATTTAATCTTTTATTAGAATTTTAGATTTTATTTATTTATTTATTTTTAGATTAGATTTTATGCCATCAAATCTAAGATGTTGTTAATTATGAAATTATTTTGTGTATCACTCTGAAAGAAAGGGTGATTAAAGAAGCTGTTAATTACAAAGTACCTCTCCATTTCACAGCTGTTAAATGTGGGGAAAATGTGCATATTAGTATCAATGAAATACAGCTTTTCTGATATGCGAGGACAGAGGTGTCAGGATCAAAGGGAGAAGAGGAAAGGCATGGGTGAATCTCAAAGAAGACCCTTGTTCCCATGACAATTTCACATCCTATAGTACGGATTTCAACTGAGGCCATGAGTTATCAGTGTCACTAGGAAGTATGAGGTGGGGGTGGCAGAGTCCATCTCGTCTGGAACACTGAAGCATAAAAGTCCAGCCTGACGGCAGAGGCCAGGGTCAGGTAGTAGACCATTTCAGTTTACAGACCACCTACTGACAGCCCTTCTAGTTTTATACCTGTGTCCTGTGGAGAGAAGACTAGCAACAAAGCTCATTCTCAGACTGGCATCTCCAAAAGGCACAGAGTGCACAAAATAACATGGTTTTGTGGCCTCTATGAAGACCTCAGAATTGAGTGAACTGTGACACTATTTTCTGATCTGGGGGCCATGGGGTTGTGGATAACAAGAATCACTTCCACTCAAATCCATGAAGACCAGATACCTCATTCTGGCAGTCTGGGCAGTGGGACGGGCATCCACCAGATATGTGGGGGTGAGAAGATAATGAAGAGAAACATGACAGACACCAACACAAGGTAATCAAATGGGATCCCTCCTCTGACACTCAGACCTTGCTGGAAAGAGTGAGAAGCAGCTAAAGTCAGAGCCCGGAGCTTTCAGACTGAGGGAACTCTTGATGTTCCCTGCAGTCTGAGCCAACAAGCTCACCGGTGATGTGGCATTCTGGATACACAACCAGGCTCAGGCAGTGGGCCTCACCCACAACAATTCATGTGACCTGAAAGATTTCTTACCCAAAGAAAATAATGCCACTGTAAGTCAGTACAGAAGGAAAAGTGTTAGGTCCTAGGCCAGGTTTCTGATCCATTCTCCCTCAGTTGACCACGTTGGTTCAAACAA
Organism: Meles meles; assembly: GCF_922984935.1. Taxonomy (NCBI): domain Eukaryota; kingdom Metazoa; phylum Chordata; class Mammalia; order Carnivora; family Mustelidae; genus Meles; species Meles meles. Next base: position 114,323,808 of record NC_060074.1, on the reverse strand, counting down.
TTCTAACCAACTGCATTCAACCACAGCTAAATCATTTCATTTATTGAAGGAACACTCTGTAGCACAAGTAGAGCACATATCTGTGCATGCACTTCCAGCCACCTGAGCCCCAAACACTCCTTCTTTGCGGGGGAACTGGCTAGGCACAGTGGGTCATTCTCAGGGTTTGTTAAGTCAGGTGATTTCTGGACTGGAGTTATCTTAAAGGCTTCCTCACTCACTCACATGTCTGGAGAGTATTCTATGATTCAGAGGGATGCTGTTGCCTAGAAACCTTCACATGACCTCTCTGTGTGGCAAGGGCTTCATCAGAGCATGACAGCTGGATTTCATGAGCAAGTATAGAAAAAGAAAGAGCCAAGTGGATGTTACACCTTCTCTTGTGACCCAGCATCAGATGTCATCCAGCATCATCAAATTCTGTTCAGTTGAAGTGAAGCACATGAGGACAGCCCACATTCAATGTGGATGGGGAGGGGATTTAAGCTCCACCTCATGTAGGAAGATGTTAAATGATTCTAAGACACGGTTTAAAGTTACAACAGGTATTCATTCATTCATTCATTTATAAGAAAACTGTACCTCCATAGGGATAACAAAATGGGGTCAGGGATTAGGGCTGTGTTGCTGCCAGAATGCACATATTCAGAGAGTCTCATTTGCAGATATCACCAAATCCATGTTTTCTATAAGATTCTACAGAATGGAAAGGATGCCATTAAACATGATCATTGTCCCTCAGTCTGGTCTGTTTGGGCACATGGTGTGGTCACTTTAATGTAGTCATTAAAGCAAAAGAAATGTGTGTCATCCACTATTTGCCATATGTTGCACAGTAAGAGAAAGTGGACAAAGTGTTTGTGTCCTTGGAAAGATCAATGGTAGGGCTGAGATGTGCTAATTGGCTAAATGGGCTTTGGGAGATGAGATTCTGTGTAACCCTTACAGAACCAAAGGTCATAGCTCCAGACATCTATGTGCAGGACAGGTATCACATCTAAGACATACCCTTACCCATTGCCACTTTTGACATCCCCTAACTTTCTGACTCTAAATCTGATTCATGAGACAGGGGTTTCCCTGGTAAAAAGAGACACTTTCTGGGACAGTGACAGCAAATATCTGTGTCCTGTGTTGTCACCACACCCCCCCCACACACACACCTTCTAAATCCTTGGCAAACAGTACTGAGCAGGTTTTTTTTTTTTCTTTCTGTGCCCTAATGTGTGTGTGTGTGTGTGTGTGTGTGTGTGTGTGTGTGTGTAAGACAGACAGAGACAGAGAGAGAAAAATATCAGAGAGGATAGGGGAGGGTTAGAGAAAGGGAAGAAGGAGGGGAAAGGGGATGGATTGAGGGAGAGGAAAGGGAATGGAGCAACCATGGATAGAAAATTCAGGGGGAAAAAAGAAAACATATTTTGAGTAGGTAACTTAACTTTATGGAATCCCAGTCTACTCACCTGTAGGGAGAAAAAAAACCAAACCACAACAAAGCAACAACAACAACAACAACAACAACAAAATACCTGTATACCTACATACCTGTGTACTTACTGTGTGAATTAAATGAGTGGCTGGGGATTTGGTTTGGAAGTAGGAGCTCCTGAAGTTATTTGCTACCAGCATTGCCCCTGAAAAGGGGACAATGGAAGCCCTGTGACACACAGGCTTTCCATAAAGGAAGCTGCTGGCTAAGGAATCCCAGTGTAGAAACAGCTGGCACTTTTCATCCTCTTGGGAGAATCAGATGCAGTGAAAATATCCAACGCTGAGCTGTCAGCCCTTCTGTCCATCTCTCAAATGAATAAATGCCTTTCTTTCCTTAATTACCTCCCTGGGGGAATAGCATGCCAGTTCTCAAGCTAAAAGCTAGAGAACTGAAAAATGGGAATTTTAATGAAAAAGCAATCCAGTCTTTGAGTGATTTTTTTTTCATGATACTTAGGACTTTATGCATGCCCTTAACCTGTTTATATTTCTTGTCCTTGCACTACTCACCTCACAGTATCTTTTTAGGGGTTTTGTTGAAAAACATTTTCTACAGAAGCAGAGCTGAGACAGCAACAAGGAATTAATGAAGCCATTGTTTTGTTGTTTGGTTATTTTGTTTTCCTAGTTTATAGTGGTTGCAGGAAGAGGATAGAGATAGGCAGAAGCAAGTCTGTCAAGCTCCAGGCTTTTAACTAACATGGCTGAGAAAATGTCAGCCCCAGCTTGGTAGCCAGAGGAGGCAGGACCAGGCAGGATTCTTACTTCCAGGGAGACACCCAGCTATGACCCCCTTACTCTCAAAACCTGCCTGGTCTGGACCCCAGTGAAGAACGATGAAGAGTTTCTCCTTGACCAAACTCTGCTAAGGTCCCCCAGAAATTTTCAATGAGACCTTGACTTTTGGACTTCCATGTTCATCTCTACATTCTCAAATTGTTTTTAGCTAGGCTTCTCCATCCCACCCACCCCCCAATCTGACTACCTTTGATATCTAATCAGGTTTAACATCCTCCACCATCTCTTAGGTGAGGTCCAATCACAGTGACCAGTCTTCAGCAAGAGTCCTGTTAGGTCGGTTTAGCTAGACCCCCCCTCCCCCACCCATAATATTTTCTTATAGAAATTTTCCATCTATTGACCCCCACCCTAATCCTAGGTTATAGACCCCCACTTGCCCAGGTTGTTTTCAGGGTTGAACCCAGTGTCACTCCCCCACAATAAGATCCCATTACAATGGTCTCCACACCTACCCTTGAATAAAGTCTATCTTGAATAAGTGTCAAGAATAATTTCTTTCTTTAACAGTTGGAATATTATTTTTTTTCTTTAATGGAAGTTAAAGGATTCTTAGAAATTCTCTACTCATCAAATTCAATGGCCTTTGTTAACAATCACAGAACCCAGGGTTTAGAGTAAGGAAAGTTGAACCCAAGATTTATTGGCTGCTTAGATGAGGCTCTTGGTTTGGAAACCTTAGAATAAGGAGATACAATTCTAGCCTCATACAAAGCTGGAATATCCATGCCTAGAATTTTTTGCCCAAGTACCAAGGCACAAATGGAATCCCCAATCACTTATCACATGCCAGATGTTTTATAAGCCTTATGTCATTAGGTAATGACAACTCTTCTGGCAAGAATTACTAGTCTGATTTTATAGGTGGTAACACTGAGGTTTGGACAGTCCCTTTATATTCTCCCAATGAAAAAGGCAGTTAGTAGACACTACCTTCCCATATTTCTCTAGAGTTGGTAGGAGGAGATTTGGGTACCTGAGCAATAAATTCAGATTCTTCAGTCCATGAAGATGTAGGAGAAAGAGGTTTATAGAATTGTTCAAAACAAAGAAAGACATGAACTTGTTCCAAATATTAGTGCTCCTATTGATAATTATGAACCTGCCAAAATTACTATATCCAAGAAATAGCAATTGCCTGAAACCACTAAGAGATTTAAATTGATAACTGAATTATCCATAAGTATTAAGGGAGGTATTTGTGTTTGAGCTAGACTCCTAAACAGTTGCATGAGTCATGAGCATCCAAATGAAGCCTTATGAAAACCATTGCTCTGCCCTACCCACAAATGGGATTTTTATCTGACAGGACCAGTTAATTGCAGAGTTGGGTAGTCCAAACTCAATATAATTATATACAGCTTAAATGTTCTGGTCTTTATATTAAAGGTCCACAGGAAATTAAGTATGAGAGAATATTTAGTACTTTTCATATCTGATGTTAACTTTCCAGTAAACTTTTTACTTTCTCATCCATGTTTTGGGGTGTGTGGCTAGTATATTCCATTTTATCATCCCCAAGATATCCATTCATGGGGTTTGATTCTGAGGTGATTTGAAGTGGGAAAAGATACACACATATGCTGGAAGGGGTCTCAAGGTCTCAAGGGTAAGAATAGGACTGTGAATCTGACAGGTGTGAAGCCTTGGAGAGGATATGGACCCAAACTGGTCAGATTAGGTGGTGCTAGGTAGACGCAGCTCAGATGGCTACTGCAAGTGCATGGGTGAGGTTCTAAAGTCATGCACATCCAACTTCATAACCTGCATCTCCCTCATACTTGCTGAGTGACTATAGTTACATTGCCTAAGCAATAGTATTTCATTCATTTGGACACATTCTACCCCCCTCTTTAACATTTCTAAGTTTTGGATGTATTTCACTACTGTAATAACCAGAATTTCTGTTTCTTATTCATTTAAAAAAAGCCTTAAAATTGTTGGTCTCAATTTCAATGAATAGGCCATCTTAACCCCAGTTTCTTTATATATAAAATGGGAGAGATGATACTTAGCTCACAGAATCCATAAGAAGAAAAAAAAAGATAACATATGAGATGACATATATGCCAAAGCCAAAAAGACATGGATATTATCATTAAGTATTCAATGTATGTAATCATTGAAGTGGATGTGATTGACATGGCAGAGTCGCTTAAAGGCCCTGATGTTGAGAGGAAGAGTTTTAACAATTTTACTGTTAACCTATTTTTTTTCTTTATCACACCTGAACATAGTTAATTATCTATCAGATTTCAGATGCAGTCTGCATCCATCAATCTATCCATCTATCTATTCTTCCAGTCACTGTATTAATATTTATTGGGTTCTCCTTTTCACTTTCTTTTAATATTTAATCTCGAAACAACCCTCTTCACCCAAAGCCAGCCCTCACAAGTCTATTTCAATTTCCTAATAAGAATAAGCAGCCCCTTCCATTTCTAACCTCTCTTAGCCCTTATAATCAGTTATTTTATCACACTTCTTTTGTCACCTTCCAGATTGAATGAGGCCCTTTCGGTCACCTTCTCAGAGAAATCTTCTCTCACAGCCTATTTCTCAATTTAAGAAATAAGCCCTTGGAGTAAAGGTGAGGACAAGTAATATCAGTGGCAGTTCTTTGGTGGAGAGAAGCACTGTTTTCCCGGCACCTGGTCCATCCAGAGTTCCTTCCCTGAGATGAAAGAAGCCTACTCAGCAGGAGTGTTCATAGGTTAATAGCTTGACAGAGGAGGAAGCTGAGTAATTCATTCAGGAGTGTTATTACCTGAGAAAATGAAAAAAAAAAGAAGAAAGAAAGAAAGAAAGAAAGAAAGAAAGAAAGAAAGAAAGAAAGAACCCTCTTTCACCTGACTCCTAGATTTTGAAACTGCCCAAGATAGAGAGCCTCCATGGTGGGAAAATACCTATATGATGCATTTGGCATTTGTAAGGGAGGACTTTCCTCCCCTCTCAAAAAATCACCGATTATGCATTGCATCCAGGCAATGGATCTTCTTGGATCTTAACTTTGAAAGTATTAACTATGCTCTGTTCCTTACTGGTAAGGATATTACCAGAGGTAAAAGAGAATGGAGAGAAGCTCTTACATTAGCTACTTCCTCTCTTACTGTAGCCCCAGCAGCCTGTTTGCAGCCACTTTGGATATAGAGTTTTGCTCAAGTTAGGCAGCCAATAGGAAAGCCTAATCCTGAGGTTTTCTAGCTTGTGGCTCCTTGTCCCACAGCTCTGTGGAACGATTGTACACTCATACTCAAGTAAGTGAAGAGATATTGAGATGAATACAATTCCACAGGCATTTTTTTGCATAAATTTCCAGAGAGTTTAACATGCCCTTGTGCATTATTTATTTTTTAATTTAATTTTTTTTAAGTGTTACAAGATTCGTGGTATATGCACCACATCCAGTGCTCCGTGCAATAGGTGCTCTCCTTAATACCCACCACCAGGCTCATCTAACATCCCACCCTCCTCCCCTCAAAAACCCTTGGTTTGTTTCTCAGAGTCCACAGTCTTTCATGGATCGTCTCCCCCTCTGATTCCCCCCAACTCACTTCTCCTTTCCTTCTCCTAATGTCCTCCATGTTATTCCTTATGCTCCACAAGGAAGTGAAACCATATAATTGATTCACTCTGCTTGACTTATTTCACTCAACATAATCTCCTCCAGTCCTGTCCATGTTGATACAAAAGTTGGGTATTCATCCTTTGTGATGGAGGCATAATATTCCACTGTATATATGGACCATATCTTCTTTATCCATTCGTCTGTTGAGGGGCATCTTGGCTCTTGTCACAGTTTGGTAATTGTGGCCATTGCTCATATGAACAGTGGGGTACATATGGCACTTCTTTTCACTGCATCTGTATCTTTGGGGTAAATAGCCAGTAGTGCAATTGCAGGGTCATAAGGTAGCTCTATTTTTAATTTCTTAAGGAATCTCCACACTGTTTTCCAAAATGGCTGCACCAACTTGCATTCCCACCAACTGTGTAAAAGGATTCCCCTTTCTCCACATACTCTCCAACACTAGTTGTTTATTGTCTTGTTAATTTCGGCCATTATAACTGGTGTAAGGTGGTATCTCAATGTGGTTTTGATTTGAATCTCACTGATGGCAAATGATGACGAACATTTTTTCGTGTGTCTGCTAGCCATTTGTATGTCTTCTTGGAGAAGTGTCTCTTCATGTCTTCTGCCCATTTTTTGATGTGATTATTGGTTTTTGAGTGTTCAGTTTAAGGAGTTCTTTATAGATCTTGGATATCAACCCTTTGTCATTTGTGAATATCTTTTTCCATTCTGTGGGCTATGTCTTTGTTTTGTTGACTGTTTCCTTTGCTGTGCAGAAGATTTTGATCTTGATGAATCCCCAAAAGTTCATTTCTGCTTTTATTTCCTTTGTCTTTGGAGACATGTCTTGAAAGAAGTTGCTGTGACCCATATCAAAGAAGTTATGTTCTCCTCTAGGATTTTCATATATCCCTGTCTCACGTTGAGGCCGTTTATCCATTTCGAGTTTATCTTTGTGTATGGTGTAGGAGAGTAGTTGAGTTTATTCTTCTATATGTAGATGTCCAATTTTCCCAGCATCATTTATTGAAGAGACTGTCTTTTTCCCACTGTATATTTTTCCTGCTTTGTTGAAGACTATTTGACCATAGAGTTTATAAGTCCATATCTGGGCTTTCTACTCTGTTCCACTGGTGTATGTGTCTGATTTTGTGCCAGTTCCATGCTATCTTGGTGATCATAGCTTTGTAGTAAAACTTGAAATCAGGCAATGTGATGCCTCCAGTTTTGTTTTTCCTTTTCAACATTTCCTTAGCAATTCAGGATCTCTTCTTGTTTGTTTCACACTTTGACAAATGCTGGTGGAATTTTGATTGGGATGGCATTGAAAGTATAGATTTCTCTGGGCAGCATAGACATTTTAACAATGTTTATTTTTCAATCCATGAGCATGGAATACTTTTCCATCTTTTTGTGTCTTCTTCCATTTCCTTCATGAGTGTTCAATAGTTCCTCAAGGAAAGGTCCTTTACTTCTTTGGTTAGGTGTAATCCCAGGTATCCTATGGCTCTTGGTGATGTAGTTAATGGAATTGATTCTCTTTCTATAATTTCCCTTCCCTTTCTACAATTTCATTGTTAGTATATAAGAAAGCAACTGATTTCTGTGCATTGGTTTTGTATCCTGCCATATTACTGAATTGCTGTATGAGCTCTAGAAGTTTGGGGGTGGAGTCTTTTGGGTTTTTCATATAAAGTATCATGTAATCTGTGAAGAGAAAGAGTTTGACTTGTTCTTTGCCAATTTGAATACCTTTTATTCCTTTTTGATTTCTGGTTGCTGTTGCTAGGACTTCTAGTACTATGTTGAGCAATAGTAGTGAGAGTGGGCAACCTTTTCATGTTCCTGATCTTGGTGGGAAGGCTGTCACCTTTTCCTCATTGAGAATGATATTCACTGTGGATTTGTCATAGATAGATTTTATGAAGTTGAGGAATGTTCCCTCTATCCCTATGCTTCGAAGAGTTTTAATCAGGAACAGATGCTGTTTGTTGTCAAATGCATTTTCTGCATCAATTGAGAAGACTGTATGGTTTTTCTCTCTTCTCTTACTGATTTGTTCTAACACATTGACTGATTTATGAATGTTGAACCACTCTTGCATCCCAGGGATGAATCACCCTTGGTCTTGGTGGATAACCTTTTTAATGCACTGCTGTATTTTATTAGCTAGGATTTTGTTAAGAATTTTGGCATCCTTAGCAATTCGGGGTCTCTTCTGATTCCATACAAATTTTAGGATTATTTTCTCCAGCTCTTTGAAAAATACTGGTGGAATTTTGATCAGGATGGCATTAAAAGTATAGATTCCCCTAGGCAGTATAGACATTTTAACAACGTTTATGCTTCTGATCCAAGACCATGGAATGGTCTTCCATCTTTTTGTGTCTTCTTCAATTTCTTTCATGAGTGTTTTGTAGTTTGTCGAGTACAAATCCTTTACCTCTTTGGTTAGGTTTGTTCCCAGGTATCATATGGTTCTTGGTGTTATAATAAATGGAATTGATTCTCTAATTTCCCTTTCTGTATTTTCATTCTTAGTGTATAAGAAAGCCACTGATTTCTGTACATTGACTTTGTATCCTGCCATGTTACTGAATTGCTGTATGAGTTCTAGTAGTTTGGGGGTGGGTCTTTTTTGTTTTCCATATGAAGAATCATGTCATCTGCGAAGAGAGAGAGTTTAACTTCCTCATTGCCAATTTGGATACATTTTATTTCTCTTTGTTGTCTGATTGCTGTTGCTAGGACTTCTAGTACTATTTGGAGCAAGAGTGGTGGGAATGGGCATTCTTGTCATGTTCCTGATCTCAACGGGAAGGGTGCAAGCTTTTTCCCATTGAAGATGATATTTGCTGTGGGTCTTTCATAGATAGATTTTATGAAGTTCAGGAATGTTACCTCTATCCCTATACTTTGAAGCGTTTTCATCAGGAACGGATGCTGGATTTTGTCAAATGCTTTTTCTGCATCAACTGAGAGGACCATGTGGTTCTTCTCTCTTCTCTTATTGATTTGTTCTATCACATTGATTGATTTGCGAATGTTGAACCATCCTTGTAAGCCAGGGAAGAATCCCACCTGGTCATGGTGGATAACCTTTTTAATGTGTTGCTGGATCCTGTTTGCTACGATCTTGTTGAGATTTAGCATCCATATTCATCAGTGATATTGTTCTGAAATTCTCCTTTTTGGTAGGGTCTTTGCCTGGTTTGGGGATCAGGTTAATGCTGGCTTCATATAAAGAGTCTGGAAATTTTCCTTCTGCTTCAATTTTTTGAAACAGCTTCAGGAGAATTGGTGTTATTTCTTCTTTGAAAGTTTGATAGAATTCCTCAGGGAATCTGTCAGGTCCTGGGCTCTTGTTTTTTAGGAGGTTTTTGATCACTGCTTCAAACTCATTACTAGATATTGTTCTATTCAGGTTGTCAATTTCTTCCTGGTTCAATTTTGGGAGTTTATAATTTCCAGGAATGCATCCATTTCATCTAGGTTGCTTAGCTTATTGGCATAAAACTGTTGATAATAATTTCTGATGATTGTTTCTATTTCCTTAGTGTTAGTTGTGATCTCTCCCTTTTCATTCATAATTTTATTAATTTGGGCTTTCTTTCTTTTCTTTTGGATTAGACAAAAACAAAACTGGTGGCATCATGTTACCTGATTTCAAGCTTTACTAAAAAGCTGTAATCACCAAGCCAGCATGGTACTGGCATAAAAACAGACAAATAGACCAGTGGAACAGAGTAGAGAGCCCAGATATGGACCCTCAACTCTATCGTCAAATAATCTTTGACAGAACAGGAAAAAATATACAGTGGAAAAAAGACAGTCTCTTCAATAAATGGTGCTGGGAAAACTGGACAGCTATATGTAGAAGAATGAAACTCGACCATTCTCTTACACCGTTCACAAAGATAAACTCAAAATGGATAAAAGACCTCAACGTGAGACAGGAATCTATCAGAATCCTAGAGGAGAACATAGGCAGTAACCTCTTCGATATCAGCCACAGCAACTTCTTTCAAGATAAGTCTCCAAAGGCCAAGGAAACAAAAGCAAAAATGAACTTTTGGGACTTCATCAAGATCAAAAGCTTCTGCACAGCAAAGGAAACAGTCAACAAAACAAAGAGGCAACCCACGGAATGGGAGAAGATATTTGTAAATGACAGTACAGACAAAAGGTTGATATCCAGGATCTACAAAGAACTTCTCAAACTCAACACACACAAAACAGATAATCATATCAAAAAATGGGCAGACGATATGAACAGACACTTCTCCAATGAAGACATACAAATGGCTATCAGACACATGAAAAAATGTTCATCATCACTAGCCATCAGGGAGATTCAAATTAAAACAACATTGAGATACCACCTAACACCAGTTAGAATGGCCAAAATTAGCAAGACAGGAAACAACGTGTGCTGGAGAGGATGTGGAGAAAGGGGAACTGTTGGTTTCCCACACTGTTGGTGGGAATGCAAGTTAGTGCAGCCACTTTGGAGAACAGTGTGGAGATTCCTGAAGAAATTAAAAATAGAGCTTCCCTATGACCCTGCAATTGCACTGCTGGGTATTTACCCCAAAGATACAGATGTAGTGAAAAGAAGCGCCATTTGTACCCCAATGTTTATTGTAGCAATGGCTACGGTCGCCAAACTGTGGAAAGAACCAAGATGCCCTTCAGAGGATGAATGGATAAGGAAGATGTGGTCCATATACACAATGGAGTATTATGCCTCCATCAGAAAGGACGAATACCCAACTTTTGTAGCAACATGGACAGGACTGGAAGAAATTATGCTGAGTGAAATAAGTCAAGCAGAGAGAGTCAAGTATCATATGGTCTCACTTATTTGTGGAGCATAACAAATAACATGGAGGACATGGGGAGATGGAGAGGAGAGGGAGTTGAGGGAAACTGGAAGGGGAGATGAACCATGAGAGACTATGGACTCTGAAAAACAACCAGAGGGTTATGAAGGGGCGGCGGGAGGGGGTGGGGTGGGGTGGGAGGTTGAGGAACCAGGTGGTGGGTAATAGGGAGGGCACATACTGCATGGAGCACTGGGTGTGATGCCAAAACAATGAACACTGTTATGCTGTAAATAAGCAAATAAAAATAAATAAATTAATTTAAAAAATATTTACAATTTTTAGATTTGCTTGGTGGATAACCCCTTTAAGAATTATGTAGAGTCCTTCTGTATCTCTGACTGCAGTCCTTAATTTAAAATTTAATTTATCTGATATGAGAATCACTACCCCAACTTTCTTTTTTGCCCATTGGCATGAAAGATTCTCCTCTATCACTTCACTTTCGGTGTGGATGTATCTTTAGGTTCCAAATGTATCTGTTGTAGACAACATATGGACAGGACCTGTCTTTTTATCCAATCTGCAACCCTGTGCCATTTTATGGGAGCATTTAGGCCTTTGACGTTTAGAGTGATTATTGAAAGATAACTTTTTATTGATATCCTGTTGCCTGTGAGGTCCTGGTTACTATATATTGTCTCTGTAAATTTCTGGTCTATGTCACTCTTGGGTTCTTACTTCTTTTATAGAACCCCCTTAGTATTTCTTGTAGTGCCAGCTTGGTGGTCACCTACTCTTTTAAACCTTGCCAGTCTTGGAAACTCTTTATCTCTCCATCCATTTTGAATGTCAGCCTTGCTGGATAAAGTATTTGTGGCTGCATTTTCTTCTCATTTATTGCCCTGAATATGACTGGCCAGCCCTTTCTGGCTTGCCAGGTTTCTTTGGACAAGTATGACATTATTCTGATGGACCTTCCTTTGTATGTAACAAATCTCTTCCTCCTAGCTGCCCATAGGAACTCTTGTCTAAAATTATGATTCATGAATTTCAGAGTCAAGTGTCTGAAGGTCTTTTGAGGTTTGTTGATCTTTCGGGGGTATCCTTTCTGCCTCTGGGACATGAGCACTTGTTCCATTCCCAGATTGGAGAAATTTTCATCCAGAATTTGTTCAACTGTATCTTCTAGTCTTCTGTCTTTCTCTACCCCCTCAGGGATCCCAAAAATTCTGGCATTGGAACATTTCATGGTGTCATTTATTTCCCTAATTCTGTTTTCATGGCTTCTAAGCTGTTTGTTCCAGACCTCTTCCTGATCATTTTTCTCTATCAGTTTGTCCTCTAGATCACTAATTCTATCTTCTGCCTCAGTTACCCTCGTTGTTAGAGTATTGAGATTAGAGTGTATCTCATTGACAGAATTTTTAACTTCTGCCAGATTGGCTCTCACTTCTGCCTTTAGAGATTCTATGTTGTCACTAATGGTCTTCTCCAACCTAGCCATTGTCTGTATAATTGTTACCCTGAATTACCTTTCTGACATACTGTTTATGTCATATCCAATAGTTCTGTGGGAGAGGGCACGTCTCTGAATTTTCCCTCTGTTGGGTGTACCTCCTCCTGTCATTTTGGTGAGAGGTGGTTGAGGGGATATATAGGTGACTATGTCAACCACGATCCTGGCAAGGTGCACCTGGGAGCTTAATATTTTGTTTTTCCCTTATGTTGGGGTTTTACAGTTTTATGGGGACCCTGTGGTCATTGTTCTCTCGCTTTTTTGGCTTGTGTTCTGTTGGAGGGACCTGCTGCACTGCTCTCTCATCAGTTACCCTGCAGGTTATCAAGGGGTTGGGTTCTGTAGAAACCAGTTTTCCAGGCTTTTGATCTCTGGAGGTTTTTGTTCTTTCATGGTTTTTTGCAGATTTTCAAAGGGTCAGAGCAAAGAAGGAATCCGTCTGCACCAAGACTTCTGCCTCAGAAAGAAGCCTCAGACTGTTCCCCTCTGGGTAGTCCAGAACACACAGATTCCCCTTCTGCAAACTCTCCTGAACAGCACAACCTCCTACCGGTGGAGCGCACCCCCAGCCACCATTCCAGTGGTCACCCAAGGCCTCCGCCTGTCTCTGCACCACCATGCCACTAAAACCACAAGTGATATTGGTTTAGGGAGCCCACTTTCAGTGGCTGCCTTTGTCAGGACTGCTGTCTGGGGTCCATGCCCATGCTGGGTGCACTCAGACCCAGTGGTCATACAGGTCACAGATGGCTGCCACCAAGGGATCCTGACCAGAGATTGTGCCAGGTTATCTCAGGTGTGGGCTGGGAGCACTCAGACCATGTGGCCATTCGCAGAAGGCTGCAGTCCTAGAAACCACTGGCTGGCGCCCACATTAGGCTCTCTCAGGCATGGGTGGGAATGCACCCAGACAAGTGGTGGTGCAAGCAACATAAAGCCATAGGCTCAGGGACCATGGACTGGAGGCCCTGCTAGACTCTCTCTGGCATGGTAGTCCATGGCAGTGACCATCCTGGGAACATGGGTTTAGGCCCCTGCCCATGACCACCCAATTCCACCAGTTGCCTCTTAAGATATTTTGCTCTTTCTGAGTGCTTTTAACCAGACTTCAAGTTAATGCTGATACCCAATAACAGGGCACTTTTGTATTGGGGTATTACTTTCCAGTGGGTCACTTCTGCTGGCTCCCTCCCCCTCCTATTTATCCTCCAATATCAGGCCAAGTGTTCCCACTCCACTTTCCCTCCCCACTGATGTCTTCTTCCCCCAGAGATATCCAGAAGTGTATAATCTTACATCTCAGGCTGATTTCATGGGTGTTCAGCGTGTTCTGGTAGATATTTAACTCACTTTAGGGGTCTGGTTGAAAAAGGGTCTCCTACTTCTCTGCCATCTTTCCCTGCTATTATGCATTTTAAATCTTTAGGAAGAAAATAAAAAACAGTCATTTTGTAAAGTTATTTGAACATTAGCCACTTCTGGAAACCTCATTAGCACCCTCTAATAGAAAGATGAAAAATGCTATATAAACCAACCATTCACTGTTATAGATGAAGAAACTGAGGCTTGACTTTTTTTTTCTGACTTTTGAGAAAGTACATTATCTCACTAAGGTTGCACAGGTAGCACCATAATGAAAATTCAACCCTACCATACTCATTGAGTAATCTGCTTTTTGTCCAACATATTATTAATATACCTTATTTTTAAGACACAAAAAATTGAGAAGAATAGGAATAACTCTCTAGAACTGTAGTCCAGAAAATAAAGATATGAGGAAAATGAAGGAACAATGTCCTGAGTCTCTCTATGCTGAAAAATGTGAAGTCTTCTTTCTGTTCTTTGTCTTTTCTGCTGTCCCAAATCAAAGTACAGATCTCTTCCAGTGGAATTTAAAAATAATGTCTTAATTGGTTTCTCTGCTTTTTCCCCTTTCTAGTTCTTCCTGCACACAGTAACAATAATAAGTAATATTTATTGAGCATTTACTATTTATAGAACTGTTCCAAGAACTTTACATCCATGATCTCAATTAGGCTTCACAACAGCCCTTTGAAGCAGGTGTTTTTATTAGTTTCATTATCAATGTAGAGAAGTACACAGAGTTTAAGTAATTTGCCCAAGTTCACAAGAATAGTAAGAGGTAGAGTAGGGATCAAATATACATAGTCTAGTGCTTTTGATCATAAAGTATCTAATATTGATCTTCTAGCTTGGTTTCCTAAAGCCTCTACTCTGCTGAAGAATTTTCCATGGTTCCTTACCACTAAAAGGATCCTCACTGTAGTCCTCAAGGTTCTCCACAACCTGAGCCAACCACTGTTTCCCCACTTGGCTCCATTTATGAGTCTAAAGCCTTACCATCACTAGGCTCCTATTCTATTGTGGTGCTGCATGGCCACATTCCCCACCATATACCATCACTGTTCCTGGCTTTCTCAGAACCTAGTTTGCTTCCTCCCTGCCTTACCAGGCAGTTTGTATTCAACCTCCTCTTTGAAGTTGTCTCTGATAGCCTCAGGCTACGTCAACATCATCTTTCTTTGAAATCCCTGTGCCTGAAAAATAATGATACTTCCTCCCAATTTACCCTCATGATATAATATTCACTTAGCCCAGTAATCTGGGCACTTATTTTTTCATATCCATCTTGTCCAAACTGGACTTTACCCATCATGTATCTGGTAAGGAATAGGCAGTCGAAAGTATTTCCTAAACAAATCAATAAACTACTATGGGAAGTGTCATCTGACATCATACTGTACCATCTAAATGAATTGACACGAGGACAGTACTACCAGACAGTAGTGATGATGACAATAATAAGCAGCAGGATATATCTTCTGAGTGTCTCCATGTGCCATATCTAAGATACATATACAAATAATATCGGTATTACAGATAATGATACTGAACCTGTAAGATTGTCTTGACTTATGTCAATTAACAGAGCCAAAGCTGAAATACCAAGTCTTCTAAATTTCAGTCTGCTTCTTATTTATCTGTGTTCCCCCACTTCTCCTGTGTAAAACATTGTTCAGCAATATCCTGTCACATTTGGGGAGGGAGGAAGGAGTGAAATGCATAGAAAAAATATTACCGTTCTAAAAAAAATGATTACCATTCTAAAAACATCTTTCTAACTGTAACAAAATATACATAAGATGACATTTTCCATTTTAACCATTTTAAGTGTAAAATTTTGTGGTGTTAGATACATTCACATTGGGGCACCTGGGTGACTCAATCAGTTAAGCATCTGGGATTGAGTCACACAGTGGGCTCCCTGTTAAGCAGGAGTCTGTTTCTACTTCTCTCTCTGTCCCCTCACGTGTTTGTTCTCTCTCTTTTGCACTCCCTTTCTCAAATAAATAAACAAAATCTTAAAATAAATAAATAACTATATAACCCATGATATAGAAGTAATTATGAGTATATTATTTATTTGATAAAGTTTGAGTGTAAGAATATTTAAGATCTCTTACAATGCAACCATAAACACACAAAAATTAAAATAATTTCCACTAATATTTCTGTATTTAATTTTTATACAGTAACAATAAAATAACAGAAAGAAAAATTAAGAAAACTCCATTGCAATTGCACCAAAAATACTAAAATACCTAGGAATAAACTTAACCAAGAAAGTAAAAGACCTATACTCCCAAAACATCACTCCCCATCCCCTGGATAAACACTGATCTGGTTTCTTTCTTTTGAATTTGATTATTCTTGGCATTCAAAAAATGGAATCATGCAATATGTGTGGCTTTTGTTTCTGGTTTCTTTTATTTAACATAATATTTTTTAAATTAATCCATGTCATAGCATATATCAGTACTTGTGATGGTTAATTTTATGTGTCAACTTGAAAATGTCATAGTACCCACATATTTGTTGCTGAGAAGATATTGTTTAAATGAGATAAACATTTAAATCAGTAACCTTTGCCTAAGCAGATTTCTCTCCATAACATGGGTGGGCCTTATCCAACCAGTCAAAGATCTTAAGGAAATACCTGACCTACCCTGAGGAAGAGGAGATTCAAGCTGGCAGACTGCCTTCAGACTCAAGTAGCAAAATTAACTATGTATTATTAAGTACATTAACATTGTTATGCAATCATCACCTTTTCCAGAGCTGTTTTTCATTAACCCTGGGTCTCCAAGTTTGCTAATCTACCTTGCAGAGTTTGTACTTTCCAGCTTCTATAACTGTGTGAGCCAATTCTTAAAAAAAAAAAAAACTATCTATTTAATCATCTATCATCTATATATCATCTATATATCTATTATCTGTCTATCCCTCTGGAGAACTCTGGCTATTGCATACTACATTCCTTTTTAAGGATAAATAATCCTTTACTGTATGGTTATATTTCATTTTGTTAATAGTTTCATCACTTGATAAACATTTTGTTTATTTCCAACTTTGACTACTGTAAATAGTGCTGCTATAGATATCTAGCGTATAAGTTTTACTTTGACATTTGTTTTTAATTCTTCATAATTTATATCTAGGAGTTATTATGTTGTAATTCTATACATCTAATTTATTGCATACATCTATTCTATACATCTAATTGTTAACATTTTTCCTATAGAGGCTGCACAATTTCAGATTCCTAATAGGAATATGTGGCAATTCCAATTTATTCACCAATAAGTCAAAAAAATAAATCACTAAACTTTACCCATAAATTAAAAATACATTATATGTTAACTAACTTGAATTTAGATTTAAAAAAATAAAAATAAATAAACTAGGAGTTTAAAGTAAAAAAAAAAAAAAAGAAAGAAAGAAAAGAAAGAAAGAAAGAAAGAAATCCAAAGGGAAATTATGGAATAATTAGAAATGAACAAAAATGAACACACATTATACCAAAACTTATGAAATGTAGTGAAAGCTGTGCTAGAGGAAAATTTACAGCATCAAATGTCTATTAAACAAATTAAATATCAAATCAACAACCTACACTTATACTTTAAAAAACTCGAAAAAGAAGAGAAAAGTAAACACAAAACTAGAAAAAAGAAGGAAGTTGTAAATGTTAGAATGGAAATAAATGAAAGAGAATAGAAAATTAATAATAGAATCAAGAAAACCAAAATCTGGTTTCTTGAAAAGATCAACAAACATCACAAATCTTTAGTCTGATTGACAAAGAAAAAAAAAAAGGAGAGAGAGAGAAGGAACAAATGTACATATATAAAATCAGAAATGAAAGTAAGGAAATTACTATGAATATTACAGATATATATTATCTATGTATATATTTATATATTATGCATTAATATATAACTATATAATATGTATTATATTATATATTTATATATTATATTATATATATGTAATACTACAGGTTAAGGGAAAAAAGATGGTGGAGGAGTAGGGGACATTTTCCAACTGGTCCCAACTTGAGCTGGTGTCTACCAGACAATTCTGAACACTCACGAAATCAGTGCTCGCTTCGGCAGCACATATACTGAACACTCACGAAATCAGCCTGAGATGTAAGAAGATATATCTGGATCTCTGCAAACAGAATATCTCTAGTGGTTGGTTTCAAGTTATGAAGCAGGGAGACATGATTCTGTTGACAGATATTGAAAGATAAATAGAAGGGGGAGGAAGACTCCATGAACTTGCACTGGGAAGGCAAAAGCCTCCCACGCTAGGGACTGAGCACAGACTGAGAGACTGGTAGCAGCAGGGAAAGGACTGTAGGGCAGAACCCCCTGGAGCTGTGTGTGTGTGTGTGTGTGTGTGTGTGTGTGTGTACCACAGGTAGTTTGTGGTTTTAGAAACACAAAGAGCAAATACATACCTGGCCCTGGGGGCAATCCTGGGAATGTTGCTGTGGGGCACACAATCCAGGAGACTGCATTTTTTGATAGCACAGACAGAAACAGAGACAGTGTGGCCTGGGAGTTCAGTGAAGAGCAGACTGTGATCCTTCTGTTCCAAGACAGAGGTTGGGATATGTTCACTTCTACTGACTCTCAGAAGAGACGCAGAAAGTCACCAGGGAAAGCTACCAGAGAACAAAAGCCCCCCAAACTGGTTTTGACTGAGCCCATTCCTCCTACCCCCAACAAGGGGCAGGACAACTCTGCCCAAACAGGGTTGCCTGAGTAACAGTGCAGCAGCTTCTGCCCCCAGAAGACACGCTGTAAGAACAAGAGGCTGACAACCCTGTAGTCCTTATAAAACAGGTGCCTCTTGTTGGGTTGAAGTTAATACTATAGTCTCTACATTCCCTCAACCACCCACCAACAGAATGACTAAGAGGAAGAACCCCCAACAAATAAAAGAATCAGAGATTGTAGCTTCTGCCACAGAACTTATGGATATGGATATAACCAAGATGTCTGGAATAGACTTCAGAGTAACAATTATGAAGTCGTTATCTAGGTTTGAGAAAAATATTAAAATGATATAGAATCTCTAAGTTCAGAAATGAGATCTAATCAGGTGGAAGTTAAAAATGCTATGAATGAAATGCAGTCTAAACTGAACTCTGACTGCCAAGGTAGACAAGGCAGAAAAACAAATTAGTAAGTTAAGGGATAAGATGATAGAAAAGAAGGAAGCTGAGGTGGCAATGGAAAAACTGATTAAAGCCCAAGGGATCAAACTGAGATATATTAATGACTCAGTGAAATGTTTCAATATCAGAACAATTTGGATCCCTGAGGAGGCGGAGAAAAACAGAGATATAGAATATACATTTGAGCAAATTGTAGCTGAGAACTTCCTTAAACTGAGGAAGGAAACAAGCATTTATGTCCAAAAAGCAGAGAGGACCCCTCCCAAGATCAATGAGAACAAACCAACACCACAACATACACTAGTACAAATCAAAATTCTTAGGGGACAATCTTAAAAGTGGCAGGAGGAAAGAGATTTCTTATATACAGAGGGAGGAAAATCAGAATAATGTTATACCTGTCTGTTGAGACCTGGAAAGCCAAAAAGGCCTGGCAAGACATATTCAGAGTACTAAACGAGAAGAACATGCAGCCAAGGATACTTTATCCAGCAAGGCTGTCATGCAGAATGGATGGAGAGAAAAGGAGCTTCCAAGTCTGGCAGAAGCTGAAAGACTATGTGACCACCAAGTGGGCCCTGCAAGAAATATTAAGGGGGCGGGGGTCCTATAGAACCGGAATTTACAGAGACAATCTATAGAAACAAGGACCTTGCAGGCAACATGATGACAATAAATTCATATCTTCCAATCATCATTCTCAGTGTGAATGGCCTAAATGCTCCCAGAAAAGAGCACAGGGTTGCAGATTGGATAAAAAGAAAGGACCCATCCATATGCTGTTTATAAGAGGCTAATTCTGCACCTAAAAATACATCCTGACTGAAAATGAGGGGATGGATAACAATTTTTCATGCCAAAGGACCTCAAACGAAACCTGGGGTAGCAATTCTTATATCAGACAAATTAGACTTTAAGCTAAAGGTTGTAGTAAGAGATACAGAAGGACACTGTATCATTCTGTTTTTGTTTTGTTTTGGGTTTTTTTATATTTTTTTTATTTATTTATTTATTTATTTATTTATTCTCACAGAGAGAAATCACAACTAGGCAGAGAGGCAGGCAGAGAGAAAGGAGAAAGCAGGCTCCCCACGGAGCAGAGAGCTTGATGCGGGGCTCAATCCCAGGACCCTGAGATCATGACATGAGCTGAAGGCAGAGGCTTTAAACCACTGAGCCACCCAGGCGCCCCTGTTTTGTTTTTTTTTTTTTAATTGTGTTACGTTAGTAACCATATAATACATCATTAGTTTTTTTTTGTTTTTTTTTTTTTTTATATATTTTTTTTTTTCTCATTTTATTTTTTTCAGCGTAACAGTATTCATTCTTTTTGCACAACACCCAGTGCTCCATGCAAAACGTGCCCTCTCCATTACCCACCACCTGTTCCCCCAACCTCCCACCCCTGACCCTTCAAAACCCTCAGGTTGCCCCAACCTCCCACCCCTGACCCTTCAAAACCCTCAGGTTGTTTTTCAGAGTCCATAGTCTCTTATGGTTCGCTTCCCCTCCCCAATGTCCATAGCCCGCTCCCCCTCCCCCAATCCCACCTCCCCGCAGCAACCCCCAGTTTGTTTTGTGAGATTAAGAGTCATTTATGGTTTGTCTCCCTCCCAATCCCATCTTGTTTCATTTATTCTTCTCCTATCTCCTACCCCCCCATGTTGCTTCTCCATGTCCTCATATCAGGGAGATCATATGATAGTTGTCTTTCTCCGATTGACTTATTTCACTAAGCATGATACGCTCTAGTTCCATCCACGTCGTCGCAAATGGCAAGATTTCATTTCTTTTGATGGCTGCATAGTATTCCATTGTGTATATATACCACATCTTCTTGATCCATTCATCTGTTGATGGACATCTGAAATTGGACCACTTCCTTACACCACACACGAAAATAGACTCCAAATGGATGAAGGACCTCAATGTGAGAAAGGAATCCATCAAAATCCTTGAGGAGAATGCAGGCAGCAACCTCTTCGACCTCAGCCGCAGCAACATCTTCCTAGGAACAACGGCAAAGGCAAGGGAAGCAAGGGCAAAAATGAACTGTTGGGATTTCATCAAGATCAAAAGCTTTTGCACAGCAAAGGAAACAGTTAACAAAACCAAAAGACAACTGACAGAATGGGAGAAGATATTTGCAAACGACATATCAGATAAAGGGCTAGTATCCAAAATCTATAAGGAACTTAGCAAACTCAACACCCAAAGAACAAACAATCCAATCAAGAAATGGGCAGAGGACATGAACAGACATTTCTGCAAAGAAGACATCCAGATGGCCAACAGACACATGAAAAAGTGCTCCACGTCACTCGCCATCAGGGAAATACACATCATTAGTTTTTGATGTAGTATTCCAAGATTCATTGTGTACATATAACACCCAGTGTCATTCTTAAAAGGTCTATCCAAAAAGAGGATCTAATAATTGGAAATATTTATGTCCTCATCATGGGAGAAGCCAACTACATAAGGCAACTGTTTACCAAAATAAAGAGACATATTGATAAGAATACGTTAATAGTAGGAGACCTCAACATTTGGCTCTCAACAATAGACAGATCATGTAAGCAGAAAATCTATAAAGAAACAAGGGCTTTGGAGCTCCTGGGTGCCTCAGTGGGTTAAAGCCTCTGCCATCAGCTCGGGTCAAGATCTCAGGGTCCTGGGATTGAGCACTGCATTGGGCTCTCTGCTCAGCAGGGACACTGCTTCCTCCTCTCTCTCTCCCTGTTTGTCTGCCTACTTTTGATCTCCATCTGTCAAATAAATAAAATCTTAAAAAAAAAAGAAAGAAGAACTTTGAATGACGCATTGGGCAGAAAGACCTCATAGATATATACAGAACATTCCACCCTAAAACAACAGAATACTCATTCTTCTAAAGTACACATGGAATTTCCCCCAGAATAGACCACATACTGGGTCACAAATCAGCGATCAACTGATACCAAAAGATTGAGATTATTTCCTGCATATTCTCAGACCACAATGCTTTGAAACTGGAACTCAATCACAAGAAAATTTTGGAAGAAACTCAAACACTTGGAAGCTAAATGTCATCCTGCTTAAGAGTATTTGGGTCAACCAGGAAATAAAAGAACTTAAATAATTCATGGAAACCAGTGAGAATGAAGACACATTTGTCCGAAACCTATGGAATACTGCAAAAGCAATCCTAAGGGGGCCATATGTAGCCGTTCAAACCTTACTCAAAAAAATTGAAAAATCCTAAATACACAAACTAACTTTATACCTTAAAGAACTGAAGAAAGAACATCAGATAGAGCCCAAGCCACACATGAGAAGACAAATAATTAAGATTAGAACAGAGATCAATGAATTAGAAACCAGAAATACAATAAAGCAAATCTATGAAACTATCAGCTGGTTCCTTGAAAGAAATGATAAGATCAATAAGCCACTGGCTGGACTTATCCAAAAGAAAAGAGAAAGGACCCAAATTAATAAAATTATGAGTGTAATGGGAGAGATCACAACTAACACTAAGGAAACAGAAACAATTATTAGAAATTATTATCAGGGACACCTGGGTGGCTCAGTGGTTTAAGCCTCTACCTTCAGTTCAGATCGTGGTCTCAGGGTCCTGGGATCAATTCCCCTCTCCCCTGCCCCTCTGCCTACCTGTGATCCCTGTCTCTGAAAAATCTTAAAAATCTTCATCTTAATATTAATTAAAAATCTTTTTAGGGGCGCCTGGGTGGCTCAGTGGTTTAAGCCACTGCCTTTGGCTCAGGTCATGATCTCAGGGTCCTGGGATCCAGTCCCGCATTGGGCTCTCTGCTAGTCAGGGAGCCTGCTTCCCTCTCACTCTCTCTGCTTGCCTCTCTGCCTACTTGTGACCTCTCTCTCTGTCAAATAAATAAATAAAATCTTTAAAAAAAATCTTTTTAAAAATTATTATCAGCCATTATATGACAATAAATTAAGCAATCTGGAAAAAAAGGATAACTTCCTGAACACCTATAAACTACCAAGATTGAAAGGAAGAAACTGACAACATGAATAAACCATTAATCAGTAACAATATTGAAGCAGTGACCAAAAACCTTCCAAAAAATAGGAGTCCAGGGCCTGAGAAATCAGGGAATTGATTCCATTTACAATAGCATCAAAACCCATAAGATATCTTGGAATAATCCTAAGCAAAGAGGTTAAAGATTTATACTCTAGAAACTGGAGAACACTTATGAAAGAAATTGAAGAAGACACAAAAAGATGGAAAAACATTCTATGCTCATGGATTGGAAGAATAAATATTATTAAAATGTCTATGCTGCCCAGAGAAATTCATACTTTCAATGCCCTCCTGAAAAAAAATTCCACTGGCATTTTTCAAAGTGCTGGAACAAACAATTCTAAAATTTGTATGGAACCAGAAAAGATTCTGAATTATCAAGGAAATGTTGAAAAAGAAGAAAACAAAAATGGGACATCACTTTGCCTCATTTCAAGCTATATTACAAAGTTGTGATCACCAAGACAGCACGGTACTTGTAAAAAACAAACAAACAAACAAACAAAACCAGAAACCAGACACATAGATCAATGGAACAGAATAGAGAGCCCTGATATGGACCCACAACTCCATGATCAACTAACTTTTAACAAAGCAGGAAAAAATATCCAATGGAAAAAAAGGCAGTCTCTTCAATAAATGAAGCTGGTAAAATTGGACAGCTATATAAAAAAGGATGAAATTTGACCATTCTCTTACACCATGCACAATGATAAACTATATGGATGAAAAATCTCAATGTGAGATAGGCATCCATCAAAATCCTAGAGGAGAACATTCACTGTAACCTCTTTGACAATGGCCACAGCAACTTCTTTCAAGATACATCTCTAAATGTAAGGGAAACAAAAGCAAAAATGAACTTTTGGTTCTTAATCAAAATAAAAACCTTCTGCACAGCAAAGGTAATATTCAGCAAAACAAAGAGGCAACACACAAAATGGGAGAAGATATCTGCAAATGGCACTATAGATAAAGGGCTGGTATCCAAGATCTATAAAGAAATTCCCAAATTCAACACCCAAAAAATAATCAAGTCAAAAAATGGGCAAAAGACATGAACAGACACTTCTCCAAAGAAGATATACAAATGAAAAACAGACACATGAAAAAATGTTCAACATCATTAGCCATTAGGGAAATTCCAATAAAAACTACATTGAGGGTTCTGGAGAGGAAGGGGGTGGGAGTTTGGGTTGGCCTGGTGGTGGGTATTATGGAGGGCACATATTGCATGGAGCACTGGGTTTGGTGCATAAAAAATGAATTCTGGAACACTGAAAATAATTTTTTTTTAAATCACCACCAGTTTTCATATAAAAAATCATTGAGACACCATCTTACACTAGTTAAAATGACAAACATAGACAAGCAAGAAACAACAAGTGTTGGATCTGGAGAAAGGGGAACACTTTTACACTGTTGGTGGGAATCCAAGTTGGTACAACCTCTTTGGAAAACAGTGTGGAAGTTCCTCAAGAAGTTAAAAATAGAGCTACCCTGTGACCCAGCAACTGCAGGTAAACACTGGGTATTTACTTCATAGACACAGATGTAGCAAAAAGAAGGGGCACATGGAACCCAATGTTCTTAGAAGCAATGTACACACTAGCCAAATTGTGGAAAGAGCTGAGATGCCCTTGAACAGATGAATGGATAAAGATGTGGAATTCAATACAATAGAATGGAGTGGAATACAATGGAATATTACTCAGCCATCAGAAAAGATGAATACCCACCATTTGCATTGACATGGGTGGAATTGGAGGGGAATGTGCTAGGTGAAATAAGTCAAACAGAAAAGACAATTATCATATTGTTTCACTTATATGTGGAACATAAGGAATAGCATGGAGGGATTTAGGAGAAGGAAGGGAAAAATGAAGGGTGAGTGGGAATCAGAAGGGGAGATGAACCATGAGAGACTATGGACTCTGGGAAACAAAGTAAGGGTTTCAGAGGGGAGGGGGTTTGGAGAATGGGTTAGCCTGTTGATGGGTATTTAGGAGGTCATGTATTGCATGGAGCCCTGGGTGTTATACACAAAAAATGAATCTTGGAACCCTACATCAAAAATTAATGATGTACTGGGTGGTGACTAATGTAAATAAATAAATAAATTACTATAAGCAATTGGACAGCAACAAATCGGGTGAGCTAGTGGAAACTGGAAAATTCAATGGTATGGTAATCTAAATACCATAACTGACTCAGGAATAAATATAAAATTTGAACACATCTATAACAAGTTTGTCATTTGAAATAAAAAAATCCCAACAACAAAAATCCTAGACTAGATGTCTGTATGGGTCAAGTCTACCAAACACTCAAAGGAAAATTATAACCAATCCTTCACAAACATTTTCAAAAATCAAAAGAAGTAAAAACACTTCTTGATTATTCTTTAGTTCAGCATTAACCTGATAACAAAAGCAAACTGTCACTGTATGAAACAAAGAAAAACAAAAACAAAACAACAAAGACTACAGGTTAATAGCCTAAATATATAGAGATGCAAAAAAAAAATCCTTATCAAAATATTAGTAAATTGAATCTAACAGTATATTAAAATAATTTTGTACCATGAATAAGTGGGATTTACTCCAGGAATACAAGGATCATTTATCCTAAGAAAATCAACCAGTGTAATTCATTATAATTCAATGTAATCATTTTACTAGAGTAAAGGAAAAGATGGTCATCTCAACTGACACACAGAGAAAGCATTTGACAAATGCTTTGACAACAAACTTTAAAGATAAAAACATTCAGAAAACAAGGAATAGAAAAGACCTGCCTCAACACCACTAAAGGTACTTATTATGAGACCATAGTTAATATTTTATTTAGTGGTAAGGACTTAAGACTTCTCTCCTAAAATCAGAAACAAGATACAGATATCTACTTCCACCACAGATATCCAACATTATTCTAGGACTTTTACACAGAATAAATAGAAAAGAAAAATTAAATAAAATACATTCAAATTGGAAAGGAACAAGTACAATTTTATCTTTTCAGAGATAACATGATCTTACCTGTATATAAAATAATTCACAAAATGTTAGAACTAATAATCAATTCAGTAAAGTTGCAAAGTACAAGATGAAACTTCTCAAAATAATTGTGTGTCTACACAACAGCAAAGAACAATCTGAAAATGAGGCGAGGCGAACCATAAGAGACTATGGACTCTGAAAAACAACCTGAGGGTTTTGAAGGGTCAGGGGTGGGAGGTTGGGGCAACCTGAGGGTTTTGAAGGGTCGGGGTGGGAGGTTGGGGGAACAGGTGGTGGGTAATGGGGAGGGCACGTTTTGCATGGAGCACTGGGTGTTGTGAAAAAAGAATGAATACTGTTATGCTGAAAAAATAAATAAAATGGAAAAAAAATGAAAATGAGATAAAGGCAATAATTGCATTTGAAGTGTCATTCAAACAAATGAAATCTAGGAATAAATTTAACCAAGGAGACTTGTACACTAAAACATACAAAGCCATGCTCAAAGAAATTAAAGAAGACAAATTAACAAAGAGCTTGATCATTGGTGGAAAAACAGTCTTGTTAAATGACAATCATGTCCAAAGAATCTATAGATTCTATTATAATCCTATTGGAATCCCAAAAACCTTTTTTAAAAAATGGAAAATCTGACCTTCAAATTCATATGAAATTGCAAGGAAACCTAAATCGTGGTAAATTGTTTTTCACCCCCTCACTTTAAATCTGGAGGTGTCTTCGGGTCTAAAATGAGTTTCTTGTAGGCAACATATAGATGGGTTTTGTTCTTTTATCCATTCTGATACCGTGTATCTTTTTTTTTTTTTAAGATATTTATTTATTTGACAGACAAATCACAAGTAGGCAGAGAGGCAGGTACAGAGACAGGGGTAGGCAGGCTCCCTGCCGAGCAGGGAGCCCGATGTGGGGCTCGATCCCAGGATCTTGGGATCATGACCTGAGCCGAAGACGGAGGCTTTAACCCACTGAGCCACCCAGGCGCCCCCCCTGTATCTTTTGATTGGGGCATTTAGCTCATTAACATTCAGGGTAACTCTTTAGAGATATGAATTTAGTGCCATTGTATTGCCTGTAAGGTGACTGTTACTGTATATTGTCTCTGTACCTTTCTGCTCTACTATTTTTAGGCTCTCTCTCTGCTTAGAGTACCCCTTTCAATATTTTCTGTAGAGCTGGTTTGGTGTTTGCAAATTCTTTCAGTTTTTGTTTGTCCTGGAAGCTTTTTATCTCTCCTTCTATTTTCAATGACAGCCTAGCTGGATGGAGTATTCTTGGCTGCATGATTTTCTTGTTTAGTACTCTGAATATATCGTGCCAACTCTTTCTGGCCTGCCAGGTATCTGTGGATAAGTCTGCTGCCAATCTAATATTTTTACCATTGTATGTTACAGATTCCTTTTCCCTGGCTGCTTTCAGGATTTTCTCTTTGTCACTAAGACTTGTAAATTTTACTATTAGGTGATAGGGTGTGGACCTATTCTTGTTGACTTTGAGGGGGGTTCTCTGCATCTCCTGGATTTTGATGCTTGTTCCCTTTGCCATATTAGGGAAATTCTCTCCAATAACTCTCTCCAATAGACCTTCTGCTCCCCTCTCTCTTTCTTCTTCTTCTGGAATCCCAATTATTCTAATATTGTTTCATCTTATGATGTCATTTATCTCTCGAATTCTCCCCTCATGGTCTAGTAGCTGTTTGGCCCACTTTTGCTCAGCTTCTTTATTCTCTGTCATTTGGTCTTCTATGTCACTAATTCTTTCTTTGGCCTCATTTATCCTAGCAGTGAGAGTCTCCATTTTTGATTGCACCTCATTAATAGCTTTTTTGATCTCAACTTGGTTAGATTTTAGTTCTTTCATTTCTCCAGAAAGGGCTTTTATATCTCCAGAGAGGGTTTCTCTAATATCTTCCATGCCTTTTTCGAGCCCAGCTAGAACCTTGAGAATCATCATTCTGAACTCTAGATCTGCCATATTACCAATGTCTGTATTGATTAGGTCCCTAGCCTTCAGTACTGCCTCTTGTTCTTTTGTTTGTTGTGAATTTTTCCACCTTGTCATTTTGTCCTTGTAAGAGTACATGAGGGATGGAGCGCCTGGGTGGCTCAGTGGGTTAAGCTCTGCTTTCAGCTCAGGTCATGATCTCAGGGTCCTGGAATCCAGCCCCACATTGGGCTCCCTGCTCAGCATGAAGGCTGCTTCCTCCTCTCCTCTGCCAGACTCTCTGACTACTTGTGATCTCTCTCTCTCTGTCAAATAAATAAATAATTTTTTTTCTATGCATCTTTTTTCCTTTTATTTTTTTATTTTTTTTTCATTTTATTTATTTTTTCAGCGTAACAGTATTCATTGTTTTTGCACAACACCCAGTGCTCCATGCAAAACGTGCCCTCCCCATTACCCACCACCTGTTCCCCCAACCTCCCACCCCTGACCCTTCAAAACCCTCAGGTTGTTTTTCAGAGTCCATAGTCTCTTATGGTTCGCCTCCCCTTCCAAATTTTTTTTTAATAAAATATTTAAGAAAAAAAAGAGTATATGAGGGAGCAAGTAAAATACTAAAAGGGTGGCAAAGACCCCAGGAAAATGCACTTTAACCAAATCAGAAGAGACCCCAAATCGTGGAGGAGGGGGAGAAGGGGGATAAAAAGAGTTTCAGAAAAAAAAAGTAAGAATTAAAAAAAGAAAAGAAATTATATATATATATATATATATATGATAAACTAGTTAAAAATGCTAAAAAAGAAAAAGATAAAAGTTAAAAAAAAATTAACATAAGAAGAAAAAAATTTGAAAAAAAATTTAAATTAACTGCAAGACTAAGGAATCATGGGGAGAAAGCCATGAGTTCTGTGCTTTGCTTTCTCTTCCTCTGGAATTCCGCTGCTGTCCTTGGTATTGAACCTGCTCTCCTTGGTAGGTGAACTTAGTCCTGGCTGGATTTCTCATTGATATTCTGGGGGAGGGGCCTGGTGTAGTAATTCTCAAGTGTCTTTGTCTGAGGCAGAATTGCACCACCCTTACCAGGGGACGGGCTAAGTAATCCGCTCAGATTCACTTTCGGGAGCTTT
Source organism: Meles meles (assembly GCF_922984935.1). Classification (NCBI taxonomy): domain Eukaryota; kingdom Metazoa; phylum Chordata; class Mammalia; order Carnivora; family Mustelidae; genus Meles; species Meles meles. The sequence goes on along the minus strand of NC_060074.1, from coordinate 114,294,920 downwards.
TGTTTCCTGAAAGTTTTCCATAGAGTTCCGGAGGATGGGAATGAAAATGGCGGCCTCCCAGTCTCTGGCCTAGAGGAGCCAAGAGCCCGGGGCCCCACTACTCAGTGCGCCCCCAGAGAACAGCCCCCAACCACTCCCGTATCCCTGGCCTCCGGCCGCTCTCCAAGCTCACCCAGCCTGCGACCAGTTCAAGGTAACCCGGAGCTGAGAGCTCAGTCATCAGCTCTGTCTCTGTAGCCAGCTTCCCCGTTCTAATATCTGTGAGCTCTGTGACACTCTGACCCCCAGTCCTTCTGTGACCCTGCAGAACCGGGGCCATGCTGACCCCGCGTGGGCTTAACCCCGGTTTAGCCTCTGGAGCAATGTCCCTCAGTGGAACAGACTTTTAAAAGTCCTGATTTTTGCTCCATTGCTCCGCTGCTTGCCAGGAGCCAGCCCTTCCCCCCGCGGTCTATCTTCCCGTCGCTTTGGATTCATTTCTCCGCCAGTCCTACCTTTCAGAAAGTGGTTGATTTTCTGTTTCTAGAATTGCTGTTCTTCTTCTCTTCAATCTCCCATTGGATTTGTAGGTGCTTGCAATGTTTAGATAAGCTATCTAGCTGATCTCCTGTTACCTGATTTAGTCTCAGCCTGCTACTTCTCTGCCATCTTGACTCCTCCAAAAGTCTTTTTTTTATTTAATTATTTTTAATGTTCCAAGATTAATTCTTTATGCACCACACCCAGTGCTCTATGCAATATGTGGCTTCTTTAATAATCACTACCAGGCCCATCCATCCCCCCAACTCCCTCCCTTCCAAAACCCTCAGTTTGTTTCTCAGACTCCACAGTCTGTCATGATTCATCTTCCCCTCTGATTTTCCCAGTTCACTTTTCCTTTCCTTCTTCTAATGTCCTCTATGTTATTCCTTACATTCCACAAGTAAGTGAAACCATATGATAATTGACTCCCTCTGCTTGACTTATTTCACTCACTATAATCTCCTCCAGTCCTGTCTATGTTGATACAAAGGTTGGGTATTCTGATGGAGGCATAATATTCCACTGTATATATGAACCATATCTTCTTTATCCATTCTTCTGTTTAAAGGCATCTGGCTTATTCCACAGTTTGGGAATTGTGGCCATTGCTGCTATGAACATTGGGGTACATATGGCCCTTCTTTTCACTGCATCTGTATCTTTGGGGTAAATATCTAGTAGTGCAATTGCTGGGTCATAGTGTAGCTCTATTTTTAATATATTAAGGAATTTCTACGCTGTTTTTTTATGTGATTATCTGTTTCTTTGGGTGTTGAGTTTGAGGAGTTCTTTATAGATCTCGGATATAAGCCCTTTGTTTGTAGTGTCATTTGTGATTATCTTCTCCCATTCTGTGGGTTGTCTCTTTGTTTTGTTGACTGTTTCCTTTGCTGTGCAGAAGCTTTTCATCTTGATGAAGTCCCATAAGTTCATTTTCACATTTATTTCCTTTGCCTTGGAGACCTGTCTTAAAATAAGTTGCTGTGGCTGAAGTTGAAGAGGTTACTGCTTATATTCTCCTCTAGGATTTTGGCAGATTCCTGCCTCTACCAAACATTTAAAGAAGAAATAATACTTATTCTCCTGAAGCTGTTTCAAAAAATAGAAACAGAAGGAAAACCTCCAGAGTGTTTCTATGAAGCCAGAATTACCCAGATCCCTAAACCGGGCAATGACCCCATCAAAAAAGAGAATTTCAGACCAATGTCCCTGATGAATATGGATGCCAAGATTCTCAACAAGACCCTCGCTAATAGGATCCAACTGCACATTAAAAAGATTATCCAACAGGACCAGGTGAGATTTAGATCTCTCAGATGCAAGAGTGGTTCAACATTCTCAAATCAATCAATGTGATAGAACAAATCAATAAGAGACGAGAGAAGAACCACATGGTCCTCTCAATTGATGCAGAAAACGTATTTGACAAAGTGCAGCATCTGTTCCTGATTAAAACTCTTCAAAATTTAGGGATAGAGGGAACATTGCTTATCTTCATAAAACCTATCTATGAAAAAACCACAATGAATATTGTTCTCCATGAAGAAAAGCTGACAATGTTCCCATTGGAATCAGGAACACGACAAGGATGCCCACTCTCACTACTATTGGTCAATATAGTACTAGAAGTCATAGCAAGAGCAATCAGAAAACAAAAAGAAATAAAAGGTATTCAAATTGGCAAAGAACAAGTAAAGCTCTCTCTTTTAACAGATGACATGATACTTTATATGGAAAACCCAAAAGACTCCACCCCCAAACTATTAGATCTCATACAACAATTCAGTAATGTAGCAGGATAAAAAAATCAATGCATAAAAATCAGTTGCTTTCTTATACACTAACAATGAAAATATAGAAAAGGAAATAGAGAATCAATTCCATTTACTGTAGTACCAAGAAACATGAGGTACCTTGGAATAAACCTAACCAAAGAGGTAAAGGATCTGTACTCGAGGAACTACAGAACACTCATGAAAGAAATTGAAGAAGACACAAAAAGATGGAAAAGCATTCCAGAAGCACAGTTTTGCTCGACCCTGTCCTTTCCTTCCTCTGTTCTGTACTCTCCTGTGGCTGGAATATCTGAGCCACCACATGCTTTGTGAATGAATATAAAACCCAGGGAATGTCAGAGATCCACGTGGAAAGAGCTTGGTATTCAGCCCTACTGATCCATCACACTTGCCTCAGACCATATCTGCTGCTACTTCAGAGAAAAATAAACTTCTGCCTTGTATAAGCAGCTCGATTTTGAAGTTAATATTTACAAATTAACATATGCTTCCTGCTTTTGGTTTGGTAATAAATACAATAGTTAAATTTGAGAACACATAAAATTGCAGCCACTAAATGTATGTTTTTATTCAGCATCCTCTTCTAAGAAATGTGCAATGAGTATAAACTTCTGCTCTTCCACATGAAAGTATTCTGGTTGTCTGGCAGAAAGTTGTTTATATGACTTTTTAGAATGAAGATGGAGATAAAAAGATACCACTTTCTAATATTGAAAATGTCAGCAAAAGCCACTAATATGATTTCAAGAAGCTTGTTCAAGTGCTATATCACATCAATAAATTTAGTAGCTCAAAAAGCCTCAAACTAACATTTTTAGAGCTGAGGAAATTTTTAAAGCTCAAGATAATCAGTTTTTGAAAAAAGACTAAAGTGTGGTCTAAGCTGCTCAATCATTGAATTTGATTGATTGTCACCACTTAATGTTTCCTTTGTTTTACTCTTCTGATAAAGAAATTAAGGATGTCTTATAGGAAATATTTAAAAACCACATCCAATTCCTGTAGCAAGTCATAGGAAATGAAATATATAGCTTAATGTAATCAGATAGGGGGAATAGAGTTAGTTTGCTACTACATTTCAAACTCATTGTCTTCTGTTTAGTGTCTGAGGAAGCTCTTAAAGTAATTTTTAAAAAGAATTTTTACTTAATGTTGAGCTTATAGAAATTGTGTGTTGTGAGTGTGTGTGTAGGAAGTCACTAACTTATGTAACCTAATTACAGGAGGAATATCGTATTACCCACCCCCTTTAAAGTAAGCCCTGTCCCAAATTGTACACTTAAGTTTTCCTTATTGGGGCACCTGGATGGCTCCATTGGTTAAGTATCCAAGTCTTGATTTCAGCTCAGGTTATGATCTTAAGGTCATGAGATTGACCCTACATCAGGCTCTGTTTTCTGTGTGGAGTCTTCTTGAGATTCTCTCTCTCCCTTTATCTGACCCTTCCTCTACTCTCTCAAATAAACAAAATATTTTAAAATGTTTTCATTATTTTTTCATAATTTTCTTTAAAAATGCTGATGCCCTACATGATACATTGCATTGCTTCACAGTCCTTTTATATAAATCACAGCATACTGCACAGAACAATAACTACTCTGACTCACTTTTAGATAGATAGATAGATATAGATATAGATATAGATATAGATATAGATATAGATATAGATATAGTCCTGGCATATTTATATGTTATTATATGTCCCTGGATCCATTTCTTTTCACTGCTGAATATTATTCCATGTATGAGTGTATCACTATTTAATTATGACATGTTGACTAATATTTGGTTTATTTCCACTTGTTTATCATTTCAAACGGTGAACTTGTACAGTGCTTAATACATCCTGGTACATATATTTAAGGGTTTCTCCAGAAAGTAAAATTGATGGCTCATAGAGAGTGCACAATGTTAACACTAACAGATTATAACAGGTTGTAGGCTGAGCAATTTATACATCCATCAGCAATATATGAGAGTTCCACATATATTTGGCAAAATTTGATACTGTCAGACTTTTCAACTTTGTTTCTAAGCTGGTAGATATTAAAAGGCATCCTATTGTGGTTTAATTTACTTTTTTTTTTTTTATTTTTTTATTTATTTATTTATTTTTTTTCAGCGTAACAGTATTCATTCTTTTTGCACAACACCCAGTGCTCCATGCAAAACGTGCCCTCCCCATCACCCACCACCTGTTCCCCCAACCTCCCACCCCTGACCCTTCAAAACCCTCAGGTTGTTTTTCAGAGTCCATAGTCTCTTATGGTTCGCCTCCCCTCCCCAATGTCCATAGCCCCCTCCCCCTCTCCCAATCCCACCTCCCCCCAGCAACCCCCAGTTTGTTTTGTGAGATTAAGAGTCATTTATGGTTTGTCTCCCTCCCAATCCCATCTTGTTTCATGTATTCTTCTCCTATCCCCCTACCCCCCCATGTTGCTTCTCCATGTCCTCATATCAGGGAGATCCTATGATAGTTGTCTTTCTCCGATTGACTTATTTCACTAAGCATGATACGCTCTAGTTCCATCCACGTCGTCGCAAATGGCAAGATTTCATTTCTTTTGATGGCTGCATAGTATTCCATTGTGTATATATACCACATCTTCTTGATCCATTCATCTGTTGATGGACATCTAGGTTCTTTCCATAGTCTGGCTATTGTAGACATTGCTGCTATAAACATTCGGGTACACGTGCCCCTTCGGATCACTATGTTTGTATCTTTAGGGTAAATACCCAGTAGTGCAATTGCTGGGTCATAGGGTAGTTCTATTTTCAACATTTTGAGGAACCTCCATGCTGTTTTCCAGAGTGGTTGCACCAGCTTGCATTCCCACCAACAGTGGAGGAGGGTTCCCCTTTCTCCACATCCTCGCCAGCATCTGTCATTTCCTGACTTGTTAATTTTAGCCATTCTGACTGGTGTGAGGTGATATCTCATTGTGGTTTTGATTTGTATTTCCCTGATGCCGAGTGACGTGGAGCACTTTTTCATGTGTCTGTTGGCCATCTGGATGTCTTCTTTGCAGAAATGTCTGTTCATGTCCTCTGCCCATTTCTTGATTGGATTGTTTGTTCTTTGGGTGTTGAGTTTGCTAAGTTCCTTATAGATTTTGGATACTAGCCCTTTATCTGATATGTCGTTTGCAAATATCTTCTCCCATTCTGTCAGCTGTCTTTTGGTTTTGTTAACTGTTTCCTTTGCTGTGCAAAAGCTTTTGATCTTGATGAAATCCCAATAGTTCATTTTCGCCCTTGCTTCCCTTGCCTTTGCCGTTGTTCCTAGGAAGATGTTGCTGCGGCTGAGGTCGAAGAGGTTGCTGCCTGCATTCTCCTCAAGGATTTTGATGGATTCCTTTCTCACATTGAGGTCCTTCATCCATTTGGAGTCTATTTTCGTGTGGTGGAAGGAAGTGGTCCAATATTCATTTTTCTGCATGTGGCTGTCCAATTTTCCCAGCACCATTTATTGAAGAGGCTGTCTTTTTTCCATTGGACATTCTTTACTGCTTTGTCGAAGATTAGTTGACCACAGAGTTGAGGGTCGATTTCTGGGCTCTCTATTCTGTTCCACTGGTCTATGTGTCTGTTTTTGTGCCAGTACCATGCTGTCTTGATGATGACAGCTTTGTAATAGAGCTTGAAGTCCGGAATTGTGATGCTAATTTACTTTTACTGATGAGGGTTCTGATTATTGGGAAATTGCTTTCTACCTCGAAGTCCTTCCATTTGTTTTGTTTGTTCTTGTCATTTTTTATTGGTGTTTTTTTAAAAATTAATTTATAGATGTCTATATGGTCATCTGTCAATCCATTGCTCACCATCTCACTCACTTTCTTATTTATGTGATAGAATGTATAAATCTTTATGTTTTATGCTACTTTAGTTCTTATTTAAGAAATTCCCTTGCTTCTACTCCAAGATGAAAGTTATCTTTCTCTATACAATCTTTGAAATGTTTTTGTATTGCCTTCCATATGTAAGTCTTTTATCCATCTAGCATTGTGCAAACAGTGTGGCATGGAGTGAGGGTGTGTCATGTGACATGGGATCTAATTAATTTTTTATCTGGATAACCAAATGGATCAGCACCTTTTAGTAAGAACTCCATCTTGGGGTGCCTGGGTGGCTTAGTTGGTTAACTGTTCAAGTCTCAATTTTGGCTCAGGCCCTGATCTCAGGGTAATGGGATTGAGCACCATGGGGTGCTCAGTGGGGAGTCTACTTGAGATTCTCTCTCTCCCTCTCCATCTACCCTTTCTTTCTCAAATAAATAAATAAATCTTTAAAAAAAAAAACCTCTATCTTTTCTCCACAATTCTCTCATAAACAGGTTTTGCTCTGTGGTAGGGTTTGCTCAGTTGGTTCAGTTGTCTATCCTGTGCTAATATCATTCTGTTTAAATTACTCTATTGTTTGAGTAAGTCTTGATATCTTATAAGACAAGTTACCAAATATGTTACTCCTCTGGAAATCCTAGACTGTTAGAATTCTGTGTTTTCATATAAATTTTTGAACTAGTTTTCATGGGGTGCCTGGATGGCTCAGTCTTTAAATGTCTGCCTCTGGCTCAGGTCATGATCCCAGGGTCCTCGGATCAAGCCCAAGATTGGGCTCCCTGCTCAGAAGGAAGCCTGATTCTTCCTCTCCCACTCCCCTTGCTTGCATTCCTTCTCTCCCTGTGAATCTTTCTGTAAATAAATACATAAATAAATTTAGAATAATTTTTAAAGGAATGTGTGTATGCACACACACACACATACATACACCCTAACTTCAGCATGTTGGTTAGAGTCAATTTGAATTTGTTTGTTAATTTTAGTATGATTAGCTTTATTTGAAGCCGAGCTTTCTTTCTTTGAACACAATATAAATTTTCAGTTATTCAGAATAAAATTTTAATATCTTTTAGTAAAAGTATATTGTTTTCTTCATAACATCTTATACTTCTTTTGTTAGATTTTTTTACCTGGTAATTTTTTTCCAATGATTTTATTTAATTATTTGACAGAGCAAGAAAGCACAAGCAGGGGGAGCAATAAAGGGAGAGGAAGAAGCAGGCTCCCCTCCAAGCAGAGAACCTGATGTGGGGCTGGATCCTAGGACCCTGGGATTATGACTCAAACTGAAGGCACATGCTTAACCATCTGAGCCACCAGACACCCCTTTACTTTAAATCATCATTAGGAACACTTTTCATCCTTAAAATCTATGAAGTTTTATGTAGCTAGAGCTGAAACAACTTTTTTTTGTGCCTATATGTTTTGAATGCTACTGTAATCAGATATTAATATATATATATTATATATATAATATATATATTTCTATCTGTTTTTTCTTGGGTAAAGATGCAACTAACTTTGTATATTGATTTTGCATCTAGCAACATAGCTAAAATAACTATTCTAATATTTTATTTTAGAATAATCAAGGGTTTTCTATATGGACAATCATAAGATAGGTACATAATGAGAATTATGTTATTTTCATAATCTTCAAATATTTTTCATCTATTTTTACTTAATGGCTAGGAAATTTAGGAAGGAACTTAATAAACTTTTAAAAATTAAAACAGTTATAATGAAAACATCCTTTCTGATCATACAGAACATTCACACTTTTCCTGAAAGATGTTTATTATCCACATTCCATATGAACTTTTTTAAACTTTATTTTATTTTTCTAGTGTTCCAAGATTCATTGTTTATGCATCACACCCAGTGCACCATTCAATATGTGCCTTCCTTAATACCCACCACCAGACTAACCCAATCCCCCACCCCTTCCCCTCCAAAACCCTCAGTTTTTCCAGCAGACTCCGTAGTCTCTTATGGTTTGTCTTCCCCTCTGATTTCTCCCAGCTCCTTTCAATTGTTCTTCTCCCAATGTCTTCTGTGTTATTCTTAAATGAATTTTTGATTTAAAGTAGTTTTATGTTTACAGAAAAAATTTGTGAAGATAGCACAATCTATCTATCTATCTATCTATATATCTATATATATCTATATATATCTATATTTCTATCATATATCCCATACCATTTTTCTCCCATTGTTAACCTCTTATATTAGTTTCATCTGTGTAAGTTCTTCAGACTTTGTTTTTTATTACATGGGCATTTTTGAGGAGGATTGGTCAGATATTTTTAGAATTTTCTTCCATTGAGATTTACATGATGATTTTCTCGCAATTAGACTAGGAGTAGGGGTTTTTGGAAAGAAAACCACAGAGGCAAAGTGCTACTCTCATAACATCATGTAAAGAGTACTATAAATATAATTGATCACAGAACTTATAACTCTTGATGCTAACTTTGATAACCTGGCTAAAGTAGAGTTTGGCCAGCTTCTCCACTGTAAAGTTCCTCTTTTCCAACACCTTTCCAAACTGTACTCCTTGCAGAAGAGTTTCTATGCACAGTCTGTACATAGGAACTGGGGAGACAGGCTCCACCTCCTTGAGATAAGAATATTTACATAATTTATTTGGATGGGATTTTTCTGCAAAGTTATTTTTCTGTTATCCCTTATGTATTTATTCTATGATTTATTTATGACAATGTGGACTCATGGATATTTTATAGTCTGCCTTACACACCACAATTATTTTATTTTTTAATTTTGTTAAGGAGTCTTTGTTCCTTTTATTGGATAATTGCATTAGGAACCAAAACTTGGGCCCTGGATAAGCACATTGTTATTGTGGAGTTTTGTCATTTTTTCTAGCCCTCAGATCACAGAGCACGTCATGGGTATTAACTAATCCATATCCATACATACATGAAAATATACTTACATTTATAAAGAAGATGACATATATCCATTGGTATCTATGGGTATATGTCAATTCATACTGATTTATTCAACTTTTTCATTACCATATGAATTCTTTTATTGTGATTATTCCACTCTTCTCTTGGTTATTTGTAACTTCTCAACCAAGCAATAAGAAACTTGGCTCCCACCACCTGCCACCCATTTTCTGAAATGTTCAGTCATATAGAGTGGTTTCATAATTGTTAATCAATGCCTACACAGGAATCAGTTTTATCAAGTTGTACAGTTTCTTTTGTCTTTCTTTGGTCTTAGAGACTGCACTCGATTCTAAAGTTAATTCAGTATCTTTACCTGTCACTGTCTTCAGTGAGGTTGTTTCATCCATTTTTAATACAGTTATTTGTAATACAGTTGCATTGTCTTATTGCATTCTGCATTCTATCCTGAATTCTCCAATCTTATATATCAATTTTTTTTAATTTTTATACATTCATTTATTGTGCTATAAAATTCTATGGGTTTTGACAAATGTAGTGTTATATGCCACATTATAACGGCATACAAAATAATTGCACCTTTCAAAACATCTTTTTTTGATATATTCAATCCCACTTCCCCACTCCAAAACAAAACAAAGTGAAACCTGGAAACCACTCTTGTTTACCATCTTATAGTTTGTTTTCTCCTGAATATAGTGTAAGTGGAATCATGCAATCTATAGCCTTTTAACTTGACACTACACATTTAAAATTAAACTCCATTGAATATTTAACTCCTTGAGTAGTGTATTCCTTCTAAAAAAAATTGAGAAGTAGTTCACTGTATGACTACACCACACATTGATTTTTCATTTTCTTATTGAATGAACCGTTGGGCCAGATGGACCTCATAGACATATACAGAACATTCCATTCTAAAACAACAGAACACTCATTCTTCTCAAGGGCACATGGAACCTTCTCCAGAATAGACCACATACTGGGTCACAAAGCAGGACTCAACCAACACCAAAAAACTGACATTATTCCCTGCATATTCTCAGATCACAATGCTTTGAAACTGGAGTTCAATCACAAGGAAAAGTTCGGAAGGAACTCAAACACCAGGAAGCTAAAGACCACCTTGCTGAAGAATGCTTAGATCAACCAGGAGATCAAAGACGAACTTAAACAATTCATGGAAACCAATGAGAATGAAGACACCTCGGTCCAAAACCTATGGGATACAGCAAAGGCGGTTCTAAGGGGGAAATACATAGCCATCCAAGCCTCCCTCAAAAACATTGAAAAATCCAGAATACACCAGCTGTCTCTACACCTTAAAGAACTGGAGAAGCAACAACAAATCAAACCAACTCCACACGCAAGAAGGGAAATAATCAAGATTAGAGCAGAGATCAATGAGGTAGAAACCAGAGATACAGTAGAACATATCAATGAAACTAGAAGCTGGTTTTTGGAAAGAATCAATAAGATTGATAAACCATTGGCCACACTAATCCAAAAGAAAAGAGAGAAAGCCCAAATTAATAAAATTATGAATGAAAAGGGAGAGATCACAACTAACACCAAGGAAGTAGAAACAATCATCAGAAATTATTACCAACAGTTATATGCCAATAAGCTAAGCAACCTAGATGAAATGGATGCATTCCTGGAAAACTACAAACTCCTAAAATTGAACCAGGAAGAAATTGACAACCTGAATAGACCAATATCTAGTAACGAGATTGAAGCAGTGATCAAAAACCTCCCAAAAAACAAGAGCCCAGGACCTGATGGATTCCCTGGGGGAATTCAACCAAACTTTCAAAGAAAAAAATAACACCAATTCTTCTGAAGCTGTTTCAAAAAATTGAAGCAGAAGGAAAACTTCCAGACTCTTTCTATGAAGCCAGCATTACCCTGATCCCCAAACCAGGCAAAGACCCTACCAAAAAGGAGAATTTCAAACCAATATCACTGATGAATATGGATGCTAAGATTCTCAACAAGATCCTAGCAAACAGGATCTAGCAGCACGTTAAAAAGATTATCCACCATGACCAGGTGGGATTCATCCCTGTGTTACAAGGATGGTTCAACATTCACAGATCAATCAATGTGATAGAACAAATCAGTAAGAGAAGAGAGAAGAACCACATGGTCCTCTCAATTAATGCAGAAAAAGCATTTGACAAAATCCAGCATCCGTTCCTGATGAAAACGATTCAAAATATAGGGATAGAGGGAACATTCCTGAACTTCATAAAATCTATCTATGAAAGACCCACAGCAAATATCATCCTCAATGGGAAAAAGCTTGCAGCCTTCCCATTGAGATCAGGAACACGACAAGGATGCCCACTCTCACCACTCTTGTTCAACATAGTATTAGAAGTCCTAGCAATGGCAATCAGACAACAAAGAGAAATAAAATGTATCCAAATTTGCAATGAGGAAGTCAAACTCTCTCTCTTCACAGATGACATGATTCTTCATATGGCAAACCCCAAAGACTCCACCCCCAAACTACTAGAACTCATACAGCAATTCAGTAATAACGTGGCAGGATACAAAGTCAATGTACAGAAATCAGTGGCTTTCTTATACACTAACAATGAAAATAGAGAAAGGGAAATTAGAGAATCAATTCCATTTACTATAGCACCAAGAACCATAAGATACCTGGGAATAAACCTAACCAAAGAGGTAAAGGACCTGTACTCGAGGAACTACAGAACACTCATGAAAGAAATTGAAGAAGACAAAAAAAGATGGAAGACCGTTCCATGCTCTTGGATTGGAAGAATAAACATTGTTAAAATGTCTATACTGCCTAGAGCAATCTATACTTTTAATGCCATTCCAATTAAAATTTCACTGGTATTTTTCAAAGAGTTGGTGCAAATAATCTTATTGAAAGGTCTCACTTATTTGTGGAGCATAACAAAGAACATGGAGGACATGGGGATATGGAGAGGAGAGGGAGTTGAGGGAAACTGGAAGGGGAGATGAACCATGAGAGACTATGGACTCTGAAAAACAACCAGAGGGTTTTGAAGGGGCGGGGTGGGGTGGGAGGTTGAGGAACCGGTTGGTGGGTAATAGGGAGGGCACGTACTGCATGGAGCACTGGGTGTGGTGCAAAAACAATGAACACTGTTATGCTGAAAATAAACAAATAAGAAAATATATATATAATAAAAAAAGAAAGATACCTTAGTTCTCTCCAGATTTGTGTGGTTATGAATAAGATTACTATAAACCTTGTCTGCCAGCTTTGTGTGAATTTATGTTTTGACTACATTGGATAATGGATAAAATACAATTGCTGGGGATGCCTGGGTAGCTCAGTTGTTTAAGTGTCTGCCTTTGTCTCAGGTCATGATCCCAGGGTCTTGGGATAGAGTCCTCAATCAGAATCCTTGCTCAGCAGAGAGCCACTTCCCCCACTTGTACATGTTGTATCTCTCTCTCTCTCTCTGACAAATAAATAAATAAAATGTTTAAAAAATGCAGTTGTTGAATTCTATAGTAAATGTATGTTTAGCTTTTTAAGAAACTACCAAATTATCATCCTAAGTGTCTGCATAATTTTATATTTGCACTAGCAATGAATGAGAGCCCCTGTTACTGTACATTCTTGTCAACATTTAGTAGTCAATTTGCTTTTTGTATTTTAACCATGCTAATAGATGAGTAATCGTATCTGATTGTTGTTTAAACATTCGATTCCTTAATTATAAATGATACTGAATAGTTTTTCATGTGCATAATTATCATTTTAAAACTTTGGTAATACATCTATTGTGATCTTTTGCCCATTTTTCAATTAGATTGTATTGTAGAATCTTATTCTATTTTTAGTATATTTAATATATTCCCTTTAGTTAGATGAAGGGATTTTCCCTTGTTTGGCTAGGAATTTTTATAATAAATAGATTTTAAGTTTTATCAAAAGTTTTCATTGTTTTGTAACTAGAGTTGATTATATAATGAATTTTCCTTCAATCAGATAATGTAATAGATTATATTAATTGATTTGTTAGTGAAAAATAAAATTACATTTCTTGAATAATTGTAGTTTGATAGATTACCTTTTTTAAAACATTTCTGAATTTGGTTCAGTTATGATTATTTAGATGTTTTAAATATATTTTCATTGGAAAATTGGTGTATCTACTATAGATTATAGATATTTTTATATTTTTCTTTTGGATCCTGTGTCAATTTTGGTAACATACTTCTGGAACTTTGCCAGTTTCATCTAAGTTAAACATTAAATATAATGATATGAAATTGTTTAAAATACAATTTTCTTATCTTTTTTGAATATTTACTGTTTTTGTTTATTTCCTCTTTTTTACTGCTAATATCATTTATGTGTTCTGTTTTCTTTTTCCTTGATCAGATTGTTAAACCACAATTTTAATAATTTTTCTGATTTTTTTCAAAGAACACACTTTTGACTCTTGATTCTATTGTATATTTTCTTTTTATATTATGAATATATGATCTATTATTTATATTTGCTTCCCTTTATTTTGTAACATTTTGGTTATTTTTCTAAGCTTTAAACTAGACATTTATTTTATTGTTACCTTTTCTCCTTTTAATAAACATTTAAGTTTAAAATAACTTCTTTAACTATCATCCACAAGATTTAACACATAATATTTTGTAAAATTTATGTTTAATATTCATAATTCCTATTATCATTTTCCTTTGACTTATAAGTTCTTTAAAAGTATGTTTCTTAATTTCCAAATGTATGGGATTTTAAAGCTACCTTATTTTTTTTAATTTAATTTTATTTTTTCAGTGTTCCAAGATTAATTTTTTATGCACCACACCCAGTTCTCCATGCAATATATGCCCTCCTTAATACCCAACACGAGGCCTCCCAACCTCCCACCTCCATCCCCTCCAAAACCCTACTTCTTTTTTTTTTTTTTTTAAAGCACCCCTCTAGCTTCTGTTCCTTTGCATGAGCTAACTTCTCTTTCTCCTACATTAAACTGCTGGGGTTCTATTTACCTATAAAGCCAAGATCAAGTATCATTTCCCAGAAATGCCTGCTGATTGCTGATCTCCTCTTCCTTGTGCCTAAATTCATCTTCCTATTCTGCCACTACAATAACTTGCTGGCCTCTCCTTCAGCCTGAGAACATTTTAGGAGCTTTCCCTATGTTTGGATCACTTGCTTCTCTAGCATCTAGACTAGTTTTGGCCTGAAGCAGGTATTTTAATAAATGCATAAAAGAATAACTAGATTCTGAACTTACTAAAAATGAGATATCTGTTCCATAATGTAAATTTAATTCCATTGTTAACTCTTGTTCCACATAAATTCTTATGTTAGGCTGATCTTGTTGACTTGGTAAAATATGGGTATAGTCACTGGTGCCTCCATTCTCTTGTAATTAATGTATCTTTCACCTGTCATAATAATGTCTTTCTATTTCTTTCCTCAAATTCTACTTAACATTATAGACTTGGTTCAAATTTTTATTTTTTCCTAAGATTTTTGTCTCTCCCATCATGTAAGATATGAGGTGACAGAACGTTTATATCCTATGCTCTTAATGTCTTTTTTCTATAATATCTCGTGCAATGTTTAACACCTGACATGTAATTGGATGATCATTCTTTTCTCTCTTTCCTCTTGGGGAATTTTGTCTTTTGTCTTTCTTTCTGTCACTGACTTCTTGAAATATATATTTTCTTGAGTCTTAATGTGTTCCTGGCTCTGAAAATTATTGTAGTGATGGTGTTAAGGAGGCCATCATTAGGTTTGAGTGTACTATCTTCAATACTATTATTTGGGGTACTATGTGCAAAGCCCTACTTCTGCTAGGAACAACGGCAAAGGCAAGGGAAGCAAGGGCGAAAATGAACTATTGGGATTTCATCAAGATCAAAAGCTTTTGCACAGCAAAGGAAACAGTTAACAAAACCAAAAGACAGCTGACAGAATGGGAGAAGATATTTGCAAATGACATATCAGATAAAGGGCTAGTATCCAAAATCTATAAGGAACTTAGCAAACTCAACACCCAAAGAACAAACAATCCAATCAAGAAATGGGCAGAGGACATGAACAGACATTTCTGCAAAGAAGACATCCAGATGGCCAACAGACCCATGAAAAAGTGCTCCACGTCACTCGGCATCAGGGAAATACAAATCAAAACCACAATGAGATATCACCTCACACCAGTCAGAATGGCTAAAATTAACAAGTCAGGAAATGACAGATGCTGGAGAGGATGCGGAGAAAGGGGAACCCTCCTCCACTGTTGGTGGGAATGCAAGCTGGTGCAACCACTCTGGAAAACAGCCTGGAGGTTCCTCAAAATGTTGAAAATAGAACTACCCTATGACCCAGCAATTGCACTACTGGGTATTTACCCTAAAGATACAAACATAGTGATCCGAAGGGGCACGTGTACCCGAATGTTTATAGCAGCAATGTCTACAATAGCCAGACTATGGAAAGGACCTAGATGTCCATCAACAGATGAATGGATAAAGAAGAAGTGGTATATATACACAATGGAATACTATGCAGCCATCAAAAGAAATGAAATCTTGCCATTTGCGACAACGTGGATGGAACTAGAGCGTATCATGCTTAGTGAAATAAGTCAATCGGAGAAAGACAACTATCATATGATCTCCCTGATATGAGGACATGGAGAAGCAACATGGGGGGGTAGGGGGATAGGAGAAGAATAAATGAAACAAGATGGGATTGGGAGGGAGACAAACCAAAAATGACTCTTAATCTCACAAAACAAACTGGGGGTTTCTGGGGGGAGGTGGGATTGGGAGAGGGGGAGCGGGCTATGGACATTGGGGAGGGGAGGCAAACCATAAGAGACTATGGACTCTGAAAAACAACCTGAGGGTTTTGAAGGGTCAGGGGTGGGAGGTTGGGGCAACCTGAGGGTTTTGAAGGGTCAAGGGTGGGAGGTTGGGGGAACAGGTGGTGGGTAATGGGGAGGGCACGTTTTGCATGGAGCACTGGGTGTTGTGCAAAAAGAATGAATACTGTTACGCTGAAAAAAATAAATAAAATGGAAAAAAAAAGCGCCCTACTTCTGCATATTCATTTTGGTCTTAGGGCATGTTTACTATGCATAGAAGTTATCTATGACAAAATAACACTGTATGATAAATCCCTACAAAACTAAGTAGCTTAAAACAAAAAATAAAAATAAAACCTAAGTGACTTATAATAATAAGTTTTTATTTAGCTCATGTGTCTTGACTGGCTTTCTCACATTTCTGGAGGGTAGCTTGTTAACATTTTATTTTGAATGCCCTTCATTTGGATGAGTAGCCTGACTCAACTCTAGCCCACTCATGTTTCTTCTTCTGGCAAGTTCTTATGATGATGGAAATGGGCAAGAGAGAAAATGGAAACATACCAAAGTAAGACACAGTATCAGTCTGGATTAAAATATGACTGAACTGGAGTTTACCTCTTTACTGAGAGGAATAGCAAATGATAGAGGAAGAGCTAAAGTACTGGACTATAAGTGCAATCAATCTACTCAGCAAGTTGCTGGTGTTATAAATATTTTTGAAGCTTGCTTATAAGTGAGTAAATTATCAATTTCTACAAATGACCTGCAAATTTTAAAAGACTAAATAGTCTTTATCTGAAAGATATACAAAATTAAGAAATAGCTTTCTTATCAAACTTTTAAAATTTTGAGAAGCATTTAGATATAGGTTTACTTACTTTTACTTTGTTACTTAATTTATATTCCAGTTTGCTTGAGATATGATTGACAACACTATACATTTTAGATGTACAAAATAATTTATATATGTATGTGTTGTAAAGTTATTAGTACATTAAATTTACCTAATATGCATCACCTCATGCAGCTACAATTTTTTAAAATTTATTTTCAGCATAACAGAATTCATTGTTTTTGCACCACACCCAGTGCTCCATGCAATACGTGCCCTCCTTAATGCCCACCACCAGGCTCACCTAACTCCCCACTCCCCTCCCATTCAAAACCCTCAGTTTGTTTCTCAGAGTCTATAGTCTCTCATGGTTCACTTCCCCCTCCTATTTCCCCCAACTCACTTCTCCTTTCCTTCTCCTAATGTCCTCCATGCTACTCCAATGCTCCACAAGGAAGTGAAACTATATGATAATTGACTTTCTCTGTTTGACTTATTTAACTCAGCATAATCTCCTCCAGTCCCATCCATGTTGACACAAAAGTTGGGTATTCATCCTTTCTGATGGCCAAGTAATATCCCGTTGTATATATGGACCACATCTTCTTTGTCCATTCATCTGTTGAAGAGCATCTTATCTATTTCCACAGTTTGGCTATTGTAACCCTTGATGCTGTGAACATCGGGTACATACAGTCCTTTTTTTAAATACTCCTGTATCTTTGGGGTAAATACCCAATAGTACAATTGCTGGGTAATAAGGTAGGTCTTTTTTTTTTTTTAATTTTTTGAGGACTCTTTATGCTGTTTTCCAAAGTGGCTGCACCAACTTGCATTCCCACCAACTGTGAACGAGGGCTCCCCTTTCTGCACATCCTCTCCAACATTTATTGTTTCTTGCTTTGTTAATTTCTGTTTCTCACTGTATTTCAGTGTGGTTTTGACTTGGATTTCTCTGATGGCTAATGACGATGAATATTTTTTAATGTATCTGTTAGCCATTTGTATGTTTTCTTTGGAGAAGTATCTCTTCATGTCCACTGTCTGTTTTTTTACTGTTTACCTATTTTTGGGGTGTTGAGTTTGAGAAGTTCTTTATAGATCTTGGATATAAGCCCTTTTTCTGTAGTGTTATTTGCGAATATCTTCTCCCATTTCATGGGTTACTTCTTTGTTTTGTTGATTATTTCCTTTGCGGTACAGAAGCTTTTGATCTTGATGAAGTCTCATAAGTTCATTTTTGGTTTTGTTTCCCTTGCCTTTGGAGACGTGTTTTGCAAGAAGTTGTTGTGAACAGTGTCGAAGAGTTTACTGCCTATGTTCCACTCTTGAATTTCGGTGGATTCCTGTCTCACATTGAAGTCTTTCATCCATTTTGATTTTATCTTTGTGTATGGTGTAAAAGAATATTCAAGTTTCATTCTTCTATACATATGTCCAGTTTTCCCATTACCATTTATTGAAGAGACTATCTTTTTTCCCACTGGATATTTTTTCCTGCTTTGTTGAAGATTAGTTGACCATAGAGTTGTGGGTCCATATATGTGCTTTCTATTCTGTTCCATTGGTCTATATGTCTGTTTTTGTGCCAGAACCATGCTGTCTTGGTGATCATAGTTTTGTAATAAAGCTTGAAATCACGCAATGTGATGCCCCCAGCTTTGTTTTTCTTTTTCAACATTTCCTTGGAAATTCAGGGTATTTTCTAGTTCCATACAAATTTTATGATCATTTGTTCCAGCACTTTGAAAAATGCCAATGGTATTTTGATTGGGGTGGTGTTGAAAGTATATATTGCTCTGGGCAACATAGACATTTAACAATGTTTATTCTTACAATCCATGAGCATGGAAAGTTTTTCCATATTTTTGTGTCTTTTTTTGATTTCTTCCACAAGTGTTCTGGAGTTTGTTTTATTTATTTGTTTGTTTGTTTGTTTGTTTATTTTTAGTTTTCTTTTAAATTCCAATTTGTTAACATGCAGTGTGATACTAGTTTGAGGTGCATAACATAGTGATTCTACACTTCCATACATCACCTGGTGCTCATCACAAGTGCACTCCTTAATTTTCATCCCCTAATTCACCCATATCCCACCCACTTCCTTTTTGATAACTCTCTTTTTGTTCACTAGAGTTAAGAGTATGTTTCTTGGTTTGCCTCTCTGCCTCTTTTTTCCTTTCCTCGTTTGTTTTGTTTCTTAAATTTCACATATGAATGCTATCATATTGTAGTTATCTTTCTCTGGCTGATTTATTTCACTTTGCATAATACTCTCTAGCTCTCTCCCAAAGCAATCTGCATATTCAATGCAACCCCTGTCAAAATACTAACATCATTTTTCCAGAGTGGTTCTGAGCAACCAATCCTAAAATTCATATGTAACCTCAAAAGACCCCAAATAGCTAAAGCTACCTTGAAAAAGAAAAGCAAAGCTGGCAGCTTTCCAACTTCAGATTTAAAGTTATATGAAAAGCTGTAGTAATCAAGACAGAATGGCACAGGCACAGAAATAGACACATAGATCAATAAAACAGAATAGAAAATCTAAAAATGATCCTACAACTATATGGTCAATTAATCTTAAACAAAGCACTAGGAATATCCACTGGGTAAAGGTCAGTCTCTTCAACAAATAGTGTGGGGAAAGCTACAGCAACATGCAGAAGTATGAAACTGGATTATTTTCTTGCATAATACACAAAAACAAATTCAAAATGGCTTTACAACACAAATGTGAATCAGGAAATCATAAAAATCCTAGAAGATAATACAGGCAGTAACCTCCTTGATGTGGGTTATAATAACTTATTCCTGGCCAGGAAAACAAAAACAAAAATAAACCATTGGGACTACATCAAAATAAAACTCTTATGCACAGTGAAGAAAAGAATTGACAAAACTAAAAGGCAACTAATGGAATGAGAGAAAATATTTGCAAATGACATAACTGATAAAAGGTTAGTATCCAAAATATATAAGCAGCTCGTAAAATTCAACACCCCTCAAAATGAATAACGCAATTAAAAAAAATGGGCAGAGCACATGAATAGACATTTTCCAAAGAAGACATACAAATGATGAGCAGACACATGAAAAGATGCTCAACATCACTTACTATCAGGGAAATGCAAATCAAAACTAAAATGAGATATTGCCTCACACCTGTCAGAATGGGTAAATTCAACAACAGAAGACGAAACAGGTGTTGGTGAGGATGTGGAGAAAGGGGAATCTTCTTGCACTATTGGTGGAATGCAAACTGGTGCAACCACTCTGGAAAACAGTATGGAGATTTTTCAAAAAGTTAAAAATAGAACTACCTAAGATCCAGCAATTACACTACTAGGTATTTGTTCTAAGATAAAAATAAATACTAATTCAAAGGGATACATGCACTCTGATGTTTATATCAACATTATCTCCAATAGTCAAATTATGGAAACAGCCCAAGTATCCACCAATTGATGAATGGATAAAATGTTTCTTTAAATTTTTTAACTAGAATTGTATGTAAATTTTGCACCACCACTTCAATATGACTCTAAATATTTACCATAACCTTTGAGTTTTACACATACATTATATGTCTGTATGATATTAATTAGTATCCTCTCATTATTGTATGCAAAATGCCCTTAGCATTTTTTCTTTTGTAAGGCAGATCTAGTTGTGATAAACTCAGAAAACTTTTTTTTTTTTTTATATAGGAAAATCTTTATCTCACCTTCATTTGAAGAGCAGTTTTCCAGTATGTTATTCTTGACCATAGTGCTATTCTTTTAAAATTTTGAACATATTATCTCATTTCTTCTGGCCTGCAAAATTCCTTTTGAGTTATATACCTATAGTCTTAGGGGTGGTGGGGGAATGAGTTTTCTTACTGTGATAGTTTCTTTTCTCCTCCTGTTTTCAGATTGTTCTTTGTATTCGACTTTTGGAAATTTTAATATAATGTGCTTATTGCAGCCTATATATATATATAGATAGATATAGATATAGATATAGATATATATCTAATGGGAATTCTAGAAAGAAAGAAGAATGATGGTGAAAATATTTAAATAGACAAACTAAAATATGTTCTTTATCTTATTCGAGAGTATTAATAAATATGCAGCAGAATACAAAATAATCCCCTGATACATTATGCTAAATCTGTAGCAAAGAAAACCAAAAAAAATTTCAAAGGAGGCAGAGAAAAAAGCAGATAACCTGAAATTGGTAGCAATTAGACACTCAGCAGCAGTAAAGGAAGTCAGAAGATGGTGGAGTCATACATTCAGTATAATTAGAATTATATTTTGTTGGATATTTTTCTCTGCCATTATTTTTCTTTCTTTCTAGAATTTCTGCTAGACATATATTAGATTTTGACCATTTCTCTGAAATTCTAGTTAATTTTTATATTTCTTGGTCTCTCTGTGCATATTCTGAATAATTTCTTCACAGTCAACTTCCAGTTTACTAAATTACTCTTTATTTCTGTTTAATGTTGTTGAACATTTCCATTGTTTTTTTTAATTTTCTCATTCCTTATTTCCTCGATTTCTATTCAGTTTTTCTTTCATTTACACTAGTTTCTTTTTCTATTTTCTTATTTTTACCAATACTTTTAATCTTTCACTACACTTATTTTAAAAATCTTATTAAATTTACTTTTAATTATTACATTTCTGTTCATTGAAATGTCTGTATTCTCTCATTTCTGATTCCTGTGCCCATTGTTTTTGCTTGTTTGCCATGTGCTTTTTCCCATAAATGTTTTATCAGTTTTATTGAAATTTTATATTGTATAATATTTTGTATATTTATTTTTTATTTTTAAAAAATTTAAATTGTGGATTTTTTTTCTGATTTTTTTTATTTGTTTATTTACAGCATAACAGTGTTCATTGTTTTGGCATCACACCCAGTGCTCCATGCAGTACGTGCCCTCCCTATTACCCACCACCTGGTTCCTCAACCTCCCACCCCTCCGCCCCTTCAAAACCCTCTGGTTGTTTTTCAGAGTCCATAGTCTCTCATGGTTCATCTCCCCTTCCAGTTTCCCTCAACTCCCTCTCCTCTCCATCTCCCCATGTCCTCCATGTTATTTGTTATGCTCCACAAATAAGTGAGGCCATATGATACTTGACTCTCTCTGCTTGACTTATTTCACTCAGCATAATTTCTTCCAGTCCCATCCATGTTGTTACAAAAGTTGGGTATTCATCCTTTCTGACGGAGGCATAATACTCCATTGTGTACATGTACCACATCTTCCTTATCCATTTGTCTGCTGAAGGGCATCTTGGTTTTTTCCACAGTTTGGCGACCATGGCCATTGCTGCAATAAACATTGGGGTACAGATGGCCCTTCTTTTCACTACATCTGTATCTTTGGGGTCAATACCCAGCAGTGCAATTGCAGGGTCATAGGGAAGCTCTATTCTTAATTTCTTGAGGAATCTCCACACTGTTCTCCAAAGCGGCTGCACCAACTTGCATTCCCACCAACACTGTAAGAGGGTTCCCCTTTCTCCACATCCTCTCCAACACACGTTGTTTCCTGTCTTGCTAATTTTGGCCATTCTAACTGGTGTCAGGTGGTATCTCAATGTGATTTTAATTTGAATCTTCCTGATGGTTAGTGATGATGAACATTTTTTCATGTGTCTGATAGCCATTTGTATGTCTTCGTTGGAGAAGTGTCTGTTCATATCGTCTGCCCATTTTTTGATATGATTATCTGTTTTGTGTGTGTTGAGTTTGAGAAGTTCTTTATAGATCCTGGATATCAACCTTTTGTCTGTACTGTCATTTGCAAATATCTTCTCCCATTCTGTGGGTTGCCTTTTTGTTTTGTTGACTGTTTCCTTTGCTGTGCAGAAGCTTTTGATCTTGATGAAGTCCCAAAAGTTCATTTTTGCTTTTGTTTCCTTGGCCTTTGGAGACATATCTTGAAAGAAGTTGCTGTGGCTGATATCAAAGAAGTTACTGCCTATGTTCTCCTCTAGGATTCTGATAGATTCCTGTCTCACGTTGAGGTCTTTTATCCATTTCGAGTTTATCTTTGTGTACAGTGTAAGAGAATGGTCAAGTTTCATTCTTCTACATATAGCTACCCAGTTTTCCCAGCACCATTTATTGAAGAGACTGTCATTTTTCCATTGAATATTTTTTCCTGTTTTGTCGAAGATTATTTGACCATAGAGTTGAGGGTCCATATCTGGGCTCTCCACTCTGTTCCACTGGTCTATGTGTCTGTTTTTATGCCAGTACCACGCTGTCTTGGTGATCACAGCTTTGTAGTAAAGCTTGAAATCGGGTAACGTGATGCTGCCAGTTTTGTTTTTGTTTTTCAACATTTCCTTAGCAATTCGGGGTCTCTTCTGATTCCATACAAATTTTAGGATTATTTGTTCCAACTCTTTGAAAAATGTTGGTGGAATTTTGATCAGAATGGCATTAAAAGTATAGATTGTTCTAGGCAGTATAGACATTTTAACAATGTTTATTCTTCCAATCCAAGAGAATGGAACGGTCTTCCATCTTTTTGTGTCTTCTTCAATTTCTTTCATGAGTGTTCTGTAGTTCCTCGAGTTAGGGTTAGGTTTATTCCCAGGTATCTTTTTTTTGTTTTGTTTTGTTTATTTACACCATAACAGTGTTCATTTTTTTGTCATCACACCCAGTGCTCCATGCAGTACGTGCCCTCCCTATTACCCACCACCTGGTTCCTCAACCTCCCACCCCACCCCCGCTCCCGCCGCCCTTTCATAACCCTCTGGTTGTTTTTCATAGTCCATATGACCCTGCAATTGCACTGCTGGGTATTGACCCCAAAGATACAGATGTAGTGAAAAGAAGGGCCATTTGTACCCCAATGTTTATTGCAGCAATGGCCATGGTCGCCAAACTGTGGAAAAAACCAAGATGCCCTTCAACAGACAAATGGATAAGGAAGATGTGGTACATGTACACAATGGAGTATTATGCCTCCATCAGAAAGGATGAATACCCAACTTTTGTAACAACATGGATGGGACTGGAAGAAATTATGCTGAGTGAAATAAGTCAAGCAGAGAGAGTCAAGTATCATATGGCCTCACTTATTTGTGGAGCATAACAAATAACATGGAGGACATGGGGAGATGGAGAGGAGAGGGAGTTGAGGGAAACTGGAATGGGAGATGAACCATGAGAGACTATGGACTCTGAAAATTGTGGATTTTTTAAAAATTTATTTATTTATTTGACAGAGAGAGATATCACAAGTAGGAAAAGAAGCAGGCAGAGAGAGAGGAAGGGAAGCAGACTCCCTGATGAACTGAGAGCCTGATGTGGGGCTCGATCCCAGGACCCTGAGATCATGACCTGAGCCAAAGGCAGAGACTTTAACCCATTGAGACACCCAGGTGCCCCTAAATTGTGGATATTTTTAAAGACTCATTTTTTTTACAGCATGCATTCTTCTAAAGATGATTTGCATCATTAGCTCCTGCCAGGCACATCAGCACTACCAACTTTAGATCACTTTAAAGCAAAGAAATAAAGAAAGGAAGAAAGGAAGAAGAAAGCCCATTAGAGTAAGGAAAGAAACCACCAGCACTTCAGCTGGGGTCTTAAACCCCAAGGCTTGGCCTGGAAGATGTGTGACATCATTATCTTTTGGGTTAAAGCTTGAGCAGCAGAGCAAGCACATGATAAATAGCATCCATGTGGAAGCATAAAATTAGAAGAGGAAATAATGCCCACACTTTTCAGTTTGAGATCACAAAGGATACAAAAATACAGGTTAAGTGTGAATGAAGAGGCAGATAGTGGGAAAGGTTTGCAGCCAGCTGTTTGGCACCTAGTCAGAAGAATTTCCTGAGCCAATGAGTAAGGACAGAGTTAGTAAGGGATAGAGGCCTCCTAATGTCAGCACCACTGCTTCTAAACAGACAAAGCCTCACATTATGGAGAATGGTAGAAAATTGCAAATTTTCCATACCATACTATATGATTTCTTAAAAAACCCTGCGTTCTGCAAATCACCCATGTAAAGGGCAAAAGGTATTTGGCCAAATCACTGGAAACCTATGTCATTTTTATCCAGACCCACAAAAATAACAGTCTGAATTAAAATGTTAACCTCCTATCAAAGACATATTAACTCTCCAATGAAAAGAAGAACTACGATCAATAGAAACTTACCTGGAAAGAGCACATGAAGGTAGTTTGGTGGAAGCAAGTGTAAGGAACAGCCAAGGCTGCGTAGAGCAATGGAGATAAAGGCAAAGAGATAGCCCCATTATCAGGAGATTCAGGTGGCAAAGCAGCTGCTGGCTTTGCACACCATGCAGGCATCCAGCGGTGGGTGGCTCTAGTTCATTGATTTGTGATGGATTCTTAGAGCACTATAAGCACAGCTAAGAAAAACCACATGGCTGAATTCAGCTAGAAGGGGGATTTCAGGAAACAGCTACTCCACAAGGTATGTATTCCCACCACAGATTGCTACATCCATGTTTCTGAGTGTCCTTAATGCTTAACTGCTATTAGTTGATGGTATAAAACAATAGTGTTCAGGAAAATCGATGTGATAGTATTGCAGGGTATGCTGGTGTCTCCCTACAAAGTGTAATTCTATAGGTGTCCATATTTGCAGAATGCCTTCTATGCGACATGTGGTAATGGAAACCTCACTATCTATAATTCCCACCACAATGTTCAAGTTATAGTAGAGGAAATTGAGGCTTAAAAAGGAACAAAGTTGTTTGTCCTGTGTCCCATAGTGGCTGTGAACCCCTCTGATGTCTGATTGGCCTCACAGGCTTCATTCCTCACCTGGAGTCATTCTTAAGATACCTTGGTTTCTTTGCCAGTGATCAAAGAGTCATTTAATAGGCTGCCACAAAAATCTTTTAAAGAGAGAGAAAAGACCATATCGTGAAAATGAAACAAATTACAAAGAAAAGAATTTGACTTCCATATTTTTTTCTAAACATATTCTTCTCAGACTTATTTAGGAGATGACCAAAAGGAAACCATGAAAGGAAGCAATAATATCCCTTTCGGAGCAGAGGTTTGAACAAATTTACGTACATGCGTATGTATTTATTTGTATATGTATGATTTATATGCATATTATTTGAGTGTGAATACATGTATGTAAACAATTATGCAGTATTGCACATTGATTATATTTGTAAGTGCATATGTATATTTATATAATATATATGTAAATTTTCAATCCTTTAAGGGGGATATTGTCATTTCTTTTCCATGGGTTCCCTTTGCTCATTCCCATAAATTATTTCTTAAGCCAAAATATACACCCCAAACCTTCCTATTTCTGAGAAGATGATCTTGAGCTCTACTACAATGTCTCCCTGGAAACATCCACTGTGCCACCACTTCCATGAGCATACCAGTGCTGCATTGCTATATCCTGGCACATGTCTGGTTCCCATGTTTACTCTAGAAAACATAATCAATATCTTTGACAACAATTACACGAGGTAGCATACAGATGGAAGAAAACTGGGTCAATGGGAATTCATCTGCTACCTTTCCACAGTTTCCCAGTTGGATGAATCACAGTAATAACTCAAGATTTTTTTGCTTTGTGTGTTTGTTTGTTTTTCAGTTAAGAATCTTAAATAGTAGATTCAGTAGTCATGATGTGTTTGTTCAAAGCAATGTTCAAAAATGATATCGTGACCTGGGCATAAACCTAACCAAAGAAGTAAAGGACCTGTACTCGAGGAACTACAGAACACTCATGAAAGAAATTGAAGAAGACACAAAAAGATGGAAGACTGTTCCATGCTCTTGGATTGGAAGAATAAACATTGTTAAAATGTCTATACTGCCTAGAGCAATCTATACTTTTAATGCCATTCCGATCAAAATTCCAACAGTATTTTTCAAAGAGCGGGAGCAAATAATCCTAAAATTTGTATGGAGCCAGAGGAGACCCCGAATTGCTAAGGAAATGTTGAAAAACAAAAACAAAACTGGCGGCATCACGTTACCCGATTTCAAGCTTTACTACAAAGCTGTGATCACCAAGACAGCGTGGTACTGGCATAAAAACAGACACAGAGACCAGTGGAACAGAGTGGAGAGCCCAGATATGGACCCTCAACTCTATGGTCAAATAATCTTCGACAAAACAGGAAAAAATATTCAATGGAAAAAAGACAGTCTCTTCAATAAATGGTGCTGGGAAAACTGGACAGCGATATGTAGAAGAATGAAACTCGACCATTCTCTTACACCGTACACAAAGATAAACTCGAAATGGATAAAAGACTTCAACGTGAGACAGGAATCTATCAGAATCCTAGAGGAGAACATAGGCAGTAACCTCTTCGATATCAGCCACAGCAACTTCTTTCAAGATATGTCTCCAAAGGCCAAGGAAACAAAAGCAAAAATGAACTTTTGGGACTTCATCAAGATCAAAAGCTTCTGCACAGCAAAGGAAACAGTCAACAAAACAAAGAGGCAACCCACGGAATGGGAGAAGATATTTGCAGATGACAGTACAGACAAAAGGTTAATATCCAGGATCTATAAAGAACTTCTCAAACTCAACACACACAAAACAGATAATCATATGAATAAATGGGCAGAAGATATGAACAGACACTTCTCCAATGAAGACATACAAATGGCTATCAGACACATGAAAAAATGTTCATCATCACTAGCCATCAGGGAGATTCAAATTAAAACAACATTGAGATACCACCTGACACCAGTTAGAATGGCCAAAATTAGCAAGACAGGAAACAACGTGTGTTGGAGAGGATGTGGAGAAAGGGGAACCCTCTTACACTGTTGGTGGGAATGCAAGTTAGTGCAGCCACTTTGGAGAACAGTGTGGAGATTCCTGAAGAAATTAAGAATAGAGCTTCCCTATGACCCTGCAATTGCACTGCTGGGTATTGACCCCAAAGATACAGATGTAGTGAAAAGAAGGGCCATTTGTACCTCAATGTTTATTGCAGCAATGGCTACGGTCGCCAAACTGTGGAAAGAACCATGATGCTCTTCAACGGATGAATGGATAAGGAAGATGTGGTCCATATACACAATGGAGTATTATGCCTCCATCAGAAAGGACGAATACCCAACTTTTGTAGCAACATGGACGGGACTGGAAGAAATTATGCTGAGTGAAATAAGTCAAGCAGAGAGAGTCAAGTATCATATGGTCTCACTTATTTGTGGAGCATAACAAATAACATGGAGGACATGGGGAGATGGAGAGGAGAGGGAGTTGAGGGAAACTGGAAGGGGAGATGAACCATGAGAGACTGTGGACTCTGAAAAACAACCAGAGGGTTATGAAGGGGCGGCAGAGGGGTGGGGGGGGTGGGAGGTTGAGGAACCAGGTGGTGGGTAACAGGGAGGGCACGTACTGCATGGAGCACTGGGTGTGATGCCAAAACAATGAACACTGTTATGATGTAAATAAACAAATAAAAATAAATATTAAAAAAAATGATATCGTGATAGAATTAACAAATCATAAACTCTAACTGAAGTTTAAATTGACAATATGTGAAGAGAAATGAAAAGTGAGAGATGGGTTCATGAACAGTGTTGCAGATTTCCTTTATTGAAACAGTTTGGCATTGTTCAGTTGGAAAAAGGGAAGCTCTTTCACCTGTTATTAACATTTCTCACCTGAACTGATGATATTGAATTATGCTCAGTGACATTTTGCAGGGTTTTGGTTCCAGCCTGGAAACACTACAGTGCTATCTACTGGAAAGGCAATCAGTAATGTTTTTAGTGGAATTTGGTTTCAATAAGGCAACAACATTGTAAAAAGGTATCTAAGTCATAGTATTTTCTTAGAATTGTGCTGACTTCTCAAGCCCTTCCTCACTGGTGACATTATCCACTGGCGTGGGGGTAAAATGTGAAGCAAAGATAACCAGTGACACCAACTATGTCAGATTTATTCCTTTTTTTGAAGTCCAGTGGGGAACTAGCCATGAAGGTGTGTCCCATCTAGACTACTTACATGGGATTGTACACACAGATCAGCTACTGCCCACATAAGGTTCCAATCTTCTCAGCCTTGTTTCACACTTATTTGTTTTACAACTTAGGATATAATTCTCCCCCTTTTCTTTCAGTTCATCTAGTGACCCACCCTCTCTCTCACCTTCATGCCTTTAACACACACTCTTTCTTGTGCCTGGAATTCTCTCTGTGTACACTTTCCCTTGCAACCTCTCCAGCACTAAGATTCCCTTTTGGAAGTTTTCACTCCCTCTGGAGTTTATTTCTGGCCTCCTGATTTGGATCTTCAGCATTTCTCTCATGGTGTCCTACTGCCCTGTCCTACTCTTAACTCTATGCTATCTGTATTCATCCTCAAGGACTCCTGTAACAAAATACTACAAACTTGGTGACTTGGAACAACAGAAATTTATTCTCACATTCTGGAAGTTTGAAGTCCAAAATCAGGTATTGATTGGAATGTTCCCTTTTTGAAGGCTCTAGGGAGGAGAGGATTCTTTCTTGTCTAAGTTCTGGTGGATGATGGCATTCCTTGACCTATAGACACGTCACTCCAATCTCTGCTTCCATCATCTCATGGAGTTCACTATGTCTTCATTGTTTTCCCTCTGTCTGCATCTCTGCATCCAAACTTCCTTTCTCTTATAAGGACACCAATCATTGGATTAGGGTCCACACCAATCCAGTAAGACTACATCTCAATTTGATTACATCTGCAAAGACTCTATTACCAAATAAGATCACATTCTTAGGTTCTGAGTAGACATGAATATTGGGGTGACAGTATTCAATCCAATACACTTGCACTTATATTCTTATTCTCATGTGTTGCTCCACCAGACTATACGCTCTGCTAGGGTGAAATTGGGGTTTATTACATTTTACTGTTTTAACCAGTGTGCTTACAGTTCTTGGTAAATCCTATGTGT
Source organism: Meles meles (assembly GCF_922984935.1). Classification (NCBI taxonomy): domain Eukaryota; kingdom Metazoa; phylum Chordata; class Mammalia; order Carnivora; family Mustelidae; genus Meles; species Meles meles. Next base: position 114,265,197 of record NC_060074.1, on the reverse strand, counting down.
CCAGCTGGTAGTGACTGAATGAATAAATAAATGAATTTCAATCCAAGGCCATGTCCCTAAAGAGAATGTTTTCACACACTGGATCTTGAAACTTGTAATTCAGTGATTGTGGTGAGATGACCTAAATGCAAATCCCAAGTCCATCAGGGGTGGGCCAGAATTGGGAAATACAGCAATGATTAGAGCTCAGGTGAGAACTGGATCAAAATAGGAATTCCTGAGTATGCATCGATGACTTAGCTCAACATGCATGGTTGTTTAAACCCTGCATATCCCAAAGAAATATTCAGGATTGTCCTTTGATTACCTTGCCAGTCCTGGGAGATAACTTCTGAGCCCTTGGAATATGCTGTCTGATAAGAGTGTCTTATATGTATAAATCCCTGGGCCATTGTTGTACATTTACTTCTGCTAGTGCTGAAGACTGCTAAGGTCACTAAGGTTAACCTTGTGAGCAATGCATGTCCATATGAACAAAGAGCTTCAACACCAATGCTGGAGTTTCCCTGGGGGAACTCACCAATATATTATTGCTGGGATAACTAAGTATGTCTGTGTGTGACTCCATTAAGTCAGAAAGTCTAGAACCTTGTGTTTGGTTTCTCCTGGATTTTGTCCATGTACATTTGTGGATTTTAACCTCTTCCCTTTCACTGTAAAAAATAAACATAAAAAAATAATAAAATTAATCATGAATATATGGCTTTCTTAGTCTTATAAATTTAGGCAAATTATGGGGCCTAAGGATGGTCTTGGGGACTTCCAACGCAGTAATAACAAAATATGTCTAGAATAGATGACTGTAAGGAACATGATGCTTGGCACATAGTAACTGCTCAATAAAGTATTAGTTGAATAAGTGAATATCTGTGGTGCATTCATAGATCAGCTTCCCTGATATTGGGGGATGGCTCAAAGTTTTCTCAAGTTGATACCAATGTCTGGGCTCGCCTTCCCTGCCTTCTTCCAGGCTGAGACAGGCACCTCCCTATGTTTCCTTTCTTGTGCCTCCTATCTTCAAAAACTATTCCTTACATCTTTAAGCTTCTTGAGAGCAGGAGCCATGATACCTTCTGCTGGATCCAGTTAATGCTGCATTTAGCACAGAGTGGAATGCTACTGGAAGCCAGGCATTATCTGCCTGCCCTCAAATTTGTTGTTGTTGTTGTTGTTTTAAATTTTTCTCCTAATTCATTTCTATTAGAGTGGGTGCCTCTGGTGAACAGACAGCCAGGGAAAGGAAGACAAGAGGGTGTGTTTTCTGTCTACTTTTTATGAGCAGTGTTCTTGGCAGAAGTTGCTTCAGGTCTTGAGGTGACCCTGACCACTGGACACCAACAACATACCTCCTTCTTTGTTCCTTCAGGCTAACAGTGGAGGCAGTTTGCTGCTTTGATAATCTCTGGTTTGCCTTGCTTATGGTTGCAAGAGTTTCAGGGCTCAGAGTGATTCTATTTTACTGTCATGGTCCTGGACTGACACACATATATCTCTAGGCCTTGAGCACCTCTGAATTTCCTCATAGGTGAATTATAGATGGCAGGGAAATAGCAGGATCAGTGATCGTGTGTACATTACTTAGGAAAGAGGGTGTGTAATCAGTCAGAGGTAGATATCAAACCAGACAATATAGAGATGATCAAGGACAACTTTTAATAAATTCCTATTACTTTAGTGACTATTGGTGAGCCTTCCAGCCATAAACAAAGACATGGAAGTGAAAGGGCATGAGGACAATCTGAAAACCTGGGTCATGTGTGATGGCTGTGATCTGTCTCAACTTTATTAAGCTGGGAGTAACACCCAAGATTCTATTTCCAGGATGATTCCCAATTAGTATTGGCCTCAAGGAGCACTTTGCAGACATATTTTTATGCTCTATAGATAGGACCTGGGTGTGTAACTCATGCATGCTGTCACTGATCTGCTGACCTGGTTGACATCGGGTAGCACTGAGACCCACATGATATATCTCATTCCTAGAGGGTCTCTTTCTTCACCTTCTCCAAGGCCTCCTCCAGGTTCATAGGCAACTCTTTGGTAAAGGGAGCTAGGTTATCCTCAGATCACCTATGGCATTAAGATTGGAGGTGGTATAGGCAGACGTGTCCCAACACTCTTCCTGATTTAGTTATCCTTAACCCTTGACTTTGGCTATACCCAGTCTCTTGTTTTTCTATCACTGCCTTGCCTGTCTGAGCCATAGGTGAATAGCCTCAGGCTCGATACCTGATGCAGAGGCATTAGCCTGTTCAGACTATCCCACCAGCTCTAATCCATATAAAAAATTCCAAATTCTATATCACATGTGATTTTTTTGCTTCTCTGGTGGAAGCCACATTGATACAGGAGAGATAATTGTTTAACTAGGCAAGAGTGGAGGATGTGTACATAGAAAAAGAGAAAATAATCAGATCTAGACCCAGGATAGTCATGTCTACATATTCCCCCAACTGACCAAGGATCTTCATAGTGAGGACTGTAATAACATTGACTCTTACATTTCACTTCATGCTCTGATCCAGAAAACAAGTCCACTTCTCCAGAGAGCTCCCTGGGAGTGTCTACTTCCAGGGCTGCAGCAGCATTGGGAGGGGTTGTTATTCACAAGTGACCTACACTTAGGGCTCAGAAGATGGAATCACAATCAAAGAAGGGCTATCACAGAGTCAGAGCCTTCAACCCATAAGTTCTACTTAAGCTCAGAAATAACTTCGAGCCCAATAGGGACCTATAATTGATGAGTTCTGTCAACCAGCATATTTTCCCACTGAAAATGGGCTCCACTTGGAAAGGTTGATTTATTTGTGTTTTATGGCTTATTCTGTGGTAAAGAAAAATCAATAAAGGCATTCATTTTTACATTTTAAATCTGCCAGGCAAAATCAGAGCATTTTCAAGTGTATGCTTTATGTTCTTCATTTCCAAAGGTGAATGGATGTAAATGAATTAAGCTTTGATTTGTAAATTACCCAAGGCTTTTTCCTTCTCAAGTTCTGCTCCTTTAAGAGAAACAGCCTAGAGAGACCCTGTAAATGCACTCCCTAGAGTACTGTCTGTCCACTTCAATCATTGGAACTATGTGTTCTACAGCCTTTGGCACTCTGCCCACATTTTGCCACTGTTGGCCATATTCAGAAAACAGGACAGAGAGCTTATTACAGGACTCTACCCAAGTAGTAAGCTGGAACCTTAACATGAAGACCACATGGCTAACAGCACATTTAAGCCTGGGCAGGAGATGGTATTATGCTCATAGGCAGAACCTATTATGTCAGTGCCAGGGGAACTCTTATATAACTTTTACCTTAGCATACCTAAGAGATGAGGAGGTCCAACTAGGGCAGTTGAAATGGAAAGTAGAAAAGAGAAGATGAGAATTCAGAGGTCTTTAAAATTCCATATACTCAGGACATGCATTTGAAAGTGAGAAGGACAGATACATCTGAGAAATCTCATTGACTTCCTGGTGAAATTAGTGAAACTAGGTGGGTGGTATAAAAAATTAACTGTATGCTTAATTAGAGTTACAAAGGAATTTCTCATGTAATATTTAATGTAATTATCAAAATGTCTTTATGACTTAGGTATTAGAGGAAAATTAAACTATAGGAAATAAATAATTTATGGGACATGTGGGTGCCCATGAGATGTCCAGGTGGACAAGATACCCAAAAGAAACAGGACATTGAGGTTTACCCATTAGAAGTGCAGGTAGTCCATCAAAAATCTGATGTCAGTATTTGGATATTTGGGCCAGAGGTTTGAGCTAGAGATTATGTTTGGGGTTGTAAGTTTCTAAGTGATGTAGAAGTCATTTGGATATACCTGACTTCACCCATAGAAAGGTTGCCAACAGACAAGAAATTAGTAAAACAAGAACCTTAGATTCAATGTCCCTTTGACCAAAATAAAAAAGAGAAGAAATCTAAGGAAGAATTAGTACAGAGGGACTGTGAGAAGAAAAATTTCAGAAGGCAACATTCTGAGCACATCAACTGTATCTGCCTGAGTCAGAAGGCAAACCAAGTTACTGAGAGCTTCCTGACATTTTTCTGCTTTGTCTGGAGAGAGATGTGTTCCAGGTTTTGCCAAAGTAGAAAGTCAACCCCACAAGAGTGTAGGGCATGAACAATATCACATGTTGGATATTAGTGTTATATTCATATGTTGGAGAAACACAGGGATCCAACAAACAACACCTCACAATACTGAGAACTAAGCATTGCCTAACCTCTGAGTGATCCCACCTATGACTAATGATGCTGAGCCAAGTGTCCTCACTGGGAAACACATGGCTCACCATCTGCAGCAAAATAAATGCCACTCTTGACACTTGGCTAAGATTTGTAGGATTTGTGCATATGGCAAAACTAAGTAGGTGTCTCTGCTGAGCAGGTGTTGCATTTTACATCACACAAATGATGACTCCAATTCTCATCAAGCCTTCATCCACCACCCCCACCCACACCACTCCATTGCTACTTATACCTTTTCATTACTTACTCTGAGGTGTCCAACTCATTCACCAAAAAGAAAGAATAGGGAATGAGCAGTCATGATACATTGTTTTCTGGGAAAAGAATATCAAATAAAATATTTAGCCTGAGAAAAGGAGGTTCTGATGTGTCTGTGTGCTAGGCATGCAGCTTTTCATATATTCTGTTGGTTCAGAAAACAAGACTATGAGGCCAGTTTAAGATTCTCTCTCAATTACATAGACATTTTCCATGACATCTTGGGATGGAGCCAAGAGCAGTGCATACCAACTTTTCCCTTGACTCTAGTAACAGGAAGAGATTTTGAGAGCATTGAGATAAACAAGTGAAGGAATGGGGCATACCACACAAGTTGGCTGTTAATTTGGCTAGATCATGCCAAATTTGAGAACTGATAAGTTACTCAAGCAGTATAGCTCTTAAAATGACAAACAAGAAATATGGGAAATGTATAAACTTGTACATTTTTAGGAACATGCTCAGCTCTTTCGTAGGGTGAAAGAAGAAAGATCCTTTGGCTCTGAAAAAAAGTCTTAAAAGAGAATATGTTGACCTTTTTAAAACAGGATAAGATAAAAAGGAAGATAGGTAGAGTCCTTGGGATTGCAAAGTAATGAGCATGCGTTATCAAAGAATCTATGTTTAAAGGGGCATAAAGTAAGCTTAGCACTGGGAAAAAGTGTTGTGGAACACAAACCTGAGTAGCTCTTTCATAAGGAGGGTTAGGGGACAAATACATAGAAATGATTAGGAAGAACATGAGTGCCAAGTAGGTCAGAGAACAGAGATCTGACCTAGCAATCAGAACATGTCCCAGGAATGATCAAGATAACCAAACCAGCATCAGCTTTCCAAACTGACAAAAGCCGGGATATGAAAATTGAAAAGACCATTTTAATTTTAGGCCCTGAACACATCTGACAACACCTTTGTAGTAAAGATGTTTAGAAAAAAAAAAAAAGGAACAATATTTTCACCACTTAGGCAGAAAGAGGGAAACAGACAATCTGCAAGACTGTAAAGCTGGCTACAACCCTTCTTGCACAAGAAGGCTGTAGGGAAGGCAGCAACAGCCAATGGGTCTTGTGCTGATTCCAGGAGACAAAGCTATAGCTAGTTTGGCTAGCTTTAATTTGAAAGGCACTCTCAGACATACAGGAAGTCAAAATTATACTTACCCAGGTCTCTTTTTTTTAAAGTTATCAGAAGACAAACCCCAGATAAATAAGAGATAAGTAAATAAAGAAAGGTAATTCTGAATCATCAGGATGAATATTGTTGCTATGTAATCAAATGGCAAAATATTATTCTTGGATTTAATACAATATTTAATATAAGAGTTGGGTTATGGACATTGAGGAGGGTATGTGCTATGGCGAGTGCTGTGAAGTGTGAAAACCTGGGGATTCACAGACCTGTTTCCCCGGGGCTAATAATATGATATATGTTAATAAAAAATAAAAATTACAAATAAAAATAATATTTAATATTAAATATAAGAAAATATTATTTAATATAAGAAGAGTTAGTAACAGCATTTTGAGGCCAACCTCCTACACTATATCAATAAAGACCACAAACCAGAAAGAAATTTGGATGAGTACAATTCTGCTAAATATCATGTCTTACACTGAATGACAAAAAAGTATTTGATTTTTGTACTTGAAAAATATAGAATTATAATCAAAAGTATTTTTGAAAATTTGATAATAATCTTAATATATATATTATGTAAATATATATAGACATATATATTCCAAATCTCAGAAGGAAATAATGACAAAAATGCCAATATTCATTTATCAAAAATACAAAACAACAGATAGAAGATCAAGCATTTTAGTTTCTACAATAAACATAAATGAAGTTAATTCTTTGAGTTAAAAACATATTCTCAGGGGAGTCAAGATGGCAGGGAAGTAGTAGGAGGCACCCTTTCAACCTGTACCCTAAAGTGAGCTGATTACCTACCAAAGAACACTGATCAACCATGAAATCAGCCTGAGATCAGAATTATACACGTCTGGATCTCTACAGGAGCAGAAGATGCCAGTGGGCAGGTAAAGCATTGTGGGAATGTCAAATTGATATCAGAAGATAAACAAAAGGGGGAGGGAGCCACTAAAGGCGACCGATTGGAAAGTAATAACCCAATACGAGAGTGCCGTGCATCTGGGGACCAGCATTAGCTTGGAGTCTGGTTGAAAGCACTCAAAAAAAAAAAAAAAAGAGCAAAGGGTGGCTGGGGGAAATTGTGGGAATTGGGGTGGTTAGAGACAGGGGCTTAAGTCCTCTGACCCAGGACAGCCTCCCCTGGTGCTGAGCCAGAGAGAGTGCAGCGGAGAAACCAGGTCTTGGTCCCTGAGCTGCCAGCGTGCCTGAGCCACCGCTGCGCCCAAGAACGAGTGGGGTCAAGCTCCCGTAAGGGTCTGGGAGCCTCTCCAGATGGCATTCCTGAAACACCTTCCCCTGGGAGAGGTGCTCACAGGAGCGAGCCGGGAGCTCTGGCACCCAGAAAAAACAGGCATTCCCAGCCCGGGCCAGTGGGAAAATCTCAGTGTGCCATCACTGCTTGGAACCTCTCTGGCAGTCTGGAGCTGCCCAGACAGCCGCTGCTGCCATGGTTTTGGGTACAAGAAGGAGATCCTGCACCCCCAGAGACCGTGACTCAGAACCTACTCTTCCAGCAGCTCTGCAGAGCATTCTGAGGCTTCTCTCTGAAAGGGAGGTCGGGGTGCACATTGCTCTCCTCTAAACCTCCAAAAACCGTCAAAAGCTGTCAAGGCAATAGAAAACAGATGAACAAACATAAAAACCTCCAGAGAACAAAAGCCTGAAAAAAAACGGTTTCTTCAGAGCCCACCCCCTTGAGGGGGGCGGGAGGACCTAACTCAGGGAACATCATTGTCTGAAAACCCACGTGGCAGGCCCCTCCCCCAGAAAACCAACCAGGAAGGAAGAAAAAAAAAAAAAGAAAGAAAAAGAAGACAAAGGACAACCACCACTACTTCATAAATACAACTTCTATTTTTAACTCTTTACCACTATTCTAGTTCATTTTTAATACATATAGATAATATTTAAACTATTTACCATTACAGTGAGATGACCAGTACATCAAATTCCTCAATAACCTTCTAACCTGAACTTTTTGATACATACACCCGTGTTTTTCTTTTGCTTTGCTTTTCTTAAATTTTTTTAAAAATTCTTAATTTAGGGGCACCTGGGTGGCTCAGTGGATTAAGCCGCTGCCTTCGGCTCAGGTCATGATCTCAGGGTCCTGGGATCAAGCCCCGCATCCGGCTCTCTGCTCCGCAGGGAGCCTGCTTCCTCCTCTCTCTCTGCCTGCCTCTCTGCCTACTTGTGATCTCTCTCTGTCAAATAAATAAATAAAATCTTTAAAAAAATCTTAATTTAGTTTAGTCTAGTTTAGTCTTTTTTAATTTTCATTTTCTAATATACATATAGAGTTAAATTTCAAGATAATCCCCTTTCCCCAATCAATGCTATCCCTATAGGCAAACCAATTTTTAATCCTCCTTTATCTTAGGAAAGTTGAGTCCCTTAACAAAGACATCAAGATACATCCAGGAAGAATCAAAATAACTTTCCTCGCCCACAATGAGAATTTATAACAACTCTCCCATCTTTGCCTTCCACCAGTGTTTCTGTGTATTTATGTTTGTCCTGATAGTATATAAACCTTATACTTGGGGTTCTTTTTGACGAGGTTCTTCCTTTTTTTTTTCTTTTTTTTTTTTGCTTTAATTTATATATATATATTTTTTTTCTCTTGTCATATACATTTATCAGTCTTTTTATTTGTCTGTTTGTGTTCGTATACTTCATAAATCTTACCTTGGGGCCCATTTGGGCTGAGCCTTCTCTTTTGTCTTCCCTTTTCTCTCTCTCTCTCTCTCTCTCTCTCTCTTTTTTTCTCTATTCTTTTTCTTTTTTTTTTTTTTCTGTCATTTGGGTGAGGAATCCTGATTGCACAGAAGCATTCCAGGGTGCACCTTGACTGCACCACAGTCGATACATCCAGCTGCATATGTTCAGTCATCTCTTACCAAAATGACTAGGAGGAGGAATGCCCAACAGAAGAAAAATACAGAGGATGGACCTTCTGCAACAGAGCTAATGGCTATTGACATAGACAATATGTCAGAAAAGGAATTGAGGCTAACAATTATCCAGGCAATAGCTAGGTTGAAGAAAGCCATGGATGACCAATCGAATTGAATAGGGGAGAACTGAAAACCACCAGGTATAATGTTCACAATGCTCTCAATGAGTTCCAATCTAATCTCAACTCTCTAAAAGCTAGGATAACTGAGACAGATGATAGAATCAGTGATCTGGAGGACAAACAGATAGAGAGAAAGGATGAGGAGGAAGCCTGGAACAAACAGCTCAGAAGCCACAAAAACAGAATCAGGGAAATAAATGATGCCATGAAACGTTCCAATGTCAGAATTATTGGAATCCCTGAAGGGGAGGAAAAAGAAAGGAGTCTAGAAGATATAGTGGAACAAGTTGTCTATGAAAATTTTCCCAATCTCACGAACAGAAAGAACGTTCATGTACTAGAGACAGAGCAGTTTCCCCTCAGACTTTAGATTCTTGAAAGTCCTCATGACACCTGATAGTTAAAATGAAGAATTACAATACTAGACAGACCCTCTTAAAAGCAGGAAAAAGAGGCTCCTTTCACACAAAGGAAAGCCCATTAGAATAACGTCAGACCTGCCCACAGAGCCCTGGCAAGCCAGGAAGGGCTGGCAAAATATATGCAGAGTACTAAATGAGAAGAACATTCTTTCAGCCAAGAATACTTTATCCAGCAAGACTGACATTCAAAATGGATGGAGAGATAAAGAGTTTCCAAGACCGGCAATGCTTAAAAGACTATGCAACCACCAAGCCGACACTGTAGGAAATATTAAGGGGGTTCCCTAAAAGAAAAAATCCTTGCTGATCTTTTGCTTGGATGATCTGTCCATTTCAGTGAGGGGAGTGTTCAAGTCCCCTACTATTATTGTATTATTATTGATGTGTTTCTTTGATTTTGTTATTAATTGGTTTATATAGTTGGCTGCTCCCACGTTAGGGGCATAGATATTTAAAATTGTAAGATCTTCTTGTTGGACAGACGCTTTGAGTAAGATATAGTGTCCTTCCTCATCTCTTATTATAGTGTTTGGCTTAAAATCTAATTGATCTGATATAAGGATTGTCACCCCAGCTTTCTTCTGATGCCCATTAGCATGGTAAATTGTTTTCCACCCTCTCACTTGAAATCTGGAGGAAAGGATATAAAAACCCCCAGAGAATAAAAGCCTGAAAAAAACTGTTTCCTCAGAGCCCAACCCCTTGAGGGGAGCGGGAGGACCTAACTCAGGGAACATCATTGTCTGAAAACTCACGTGGCAGGCCCCTCCCCCAGAAGACCAACCAGGAAGGAAGAAAAAAAAAAAAAAGACTACAAGAGAACAACCACCACTACTTCATAAATACAACTTTTATATTTAACTCTTTACCAATATTCGGGTACTTTTTTTAAAAATACATACAGATAATTTTTTAACCTATTTACCATCACACTGAGATGTCCAGTACATCAAATTCCTTAATAACCTTTTAACCTGAACTTTTTGGTACATACACCCGTGTTTCTTTTTTGCTTTTCTAATTTTTTTTAAATTATTTTTCAATTTTAACTTAGTTTAGTTTATTCTTTTTTAATTTTTATTTTCTACTATACATATAGAGTTAAACTTCAAGGTAATCCCCTTTCCCCAATCAATGCTACCCCTATAGGCAAACCAGTTTCTAATTCCCCTGTAAATTAGGAAAGTTGAGTCCCTTAACAAAAACAACAAGATACATCCAGGAAGAATCAAAATAACCTTCCTCACTCACACTGAGAATTTATAACCACTTTCCCAATTTTTCCTTCTGCCAGTGTTTCTGAGAATTTGTGTTTGTCCTGATAATATATAAATCTTATACTTGGGGTTCCTTCTGATGAGGTTCTTCCCTTCTTTTTGCATATATATATATATATATATATATATATATATACTTTTTTTTTCTCTTGTCATATACTTTTTTTTTTATTTGACAGAGAGAGAGAGAGAGAGATCACAAGTAGAGAGGCAGGCAGAGAGAGAGGGGGATGCAGGCTCCCTGGGGGGTAGAGAACCTAATGTGGGGCTCCATCCCAGGACCCTGAGATCATGACCTGAGCCGAAGGCAGAGGCTTAACCCACTGAGCCACCCAGGTGCCCCTCTTGTCATATACTTTTATCAGTCTTTTTGTTTGTCTGTTTTTGTTTGTATACTTCATAAATCTTGGGGCCCATTTGGGCTGAGCCTTCTCTTTTATCTTCCCTTTTTTTTCCTGTCTCTATCACTCTCTCTATTTGTTTTTCCTTTTTTTGTCTCCTTTTTTTTCCCTTTCTTCTTCCCTATTTCTTTTTCTTTTCTTTTTTCTCTCATTCGGGTGGGAACACTGATTGCACAGAAGCGTTCCAGGGTGCACCTTGACTGCACCACTATCGATAAATCCAGCTGCATCTGTTCAGTCATCTCTTACCAAAATGACTAGGAGGAGGAATACCCAACAGAAGAAAAATACAGAGGATGGACCTTCTGCAACACAGCTAATGGCTATCGACATAGACAATATGTCGGAAAAAGAATTCAGACTAACACTTATCCAGGCAATAGCTAGGTTGGAGAAAGCCTTGGATGACCAAGCAGAATTGATTAGGACAGAACTGAAAGCCACCAGGGATGATGTTCGCAATGTTAGGGCAGAACTGAAAGCCACCAGGATGATGTTCAAAATGTTCTCAATGAGTTCCAATCTAATCTAAATTCTCTAAAAGCTAGGGTAACTGAGACAGAAGACAGAATTAGTGATCTGGAGGACAAACAGATAGAGAGAAAGGATCAAGAGGAAGCCTGGAACAAACAGTTCAGAAGCCACGAAAACAGAATCAGGGAAATAAATGATGCCATGAAACGTTCCAACGTCAGAATTATTGGAATCCCTGAAGGGGAGGAAAAAGAAAGAAGTCTAGAAGATATAGTGGAAGAAGTTGTCTATGAAAATTTTCCCAATCTCACGAATGGAAACAACGTTCATGTACTAGAGGCAGAGAGATTTCCTCCCAAGATTTTAAATTCTCGAAAGTCCTCATGACACATTATAGTTAAAATGAGGAATTATGTTTCAAGACAGACCCTCTTAAAAGCAGCTAGGCCAAAGAAACTCCTTACATACAGAGGAAAGCCCATTAGAATAACGTCAGACCTGTCCACAGAGACCTGGCAAGCCAGGAAGGGCTGGCAAAATATATTCAGAGTACTAAATGAGAAGATCATGCAGCCAAGAATACTCTATCCAGCAAGACTGACTTTTAAAATGGATGGAAAAATAAAGAGTTTCCAAGACCAGCAAGGCTTGAAAGACTATGCGACCACCAAGCCAACCCTGCAGGAAATATTAAGGGGGGTCCTATAAAAGGGAAAAAATCCTAAGAATATCATTGAACAGAAATATAGAAACAATCTACAGACAGAAAGACTTCAAAGGTAACACGATGTCAATAAAAACCTATCTCTCAATAATGACTCCCAATGTGGATGGCCTGAATGCACCCATAAAATGAAAGAGGGTCCATATGTTGTCTACAAGAGACCAATTCTGAACCTAAGTATACACCCAGACTGAAAGTGAAGGGATGGAGAAGCATCTTTCATGCCAATGGGCCTCAGAAGAAGGCCAGGGTAGTGATTCTCATATCAGATAAATTAGATTTTAAACTAAAGACTGTAGTCAGAGATACAGAAGGACACTACATAATTCTTAAAGGGACTATCCACCAAGATGATCTAACAATTATAAATATCTATGCCCCCAATATGGGAGCACCCAATTACATAAGAAAACTATTAATCAAGATAAAGAGTCATATTGATGTGAATACATTGATAGAAGGAGATCTTAATACACCTCTCTCAGAAATAGAAAGATCATCGGAGCAGAAAATTAAGAAAGAAATAAGAGCATTGAATGAAACATTGGACCAGATGGACCTCATAGACATATACAAAACATTCCACCCTAAAACAACAGAATACTCATTCTTCTCAAGTGCACATGGTACCTTCTCCAGAATAGACCACATACTGGGTCACAAAGAAGGACTCGACCGGTACCAAAAGACTGACATTAATCCCTGCATATTCTCAGATCACAATGCTTTGAAACTGGAGCTCAATCACAAGAAAAAGTTCAGAAGGAACTGAAACACCTGGAAGCTAAAGACCACCTTGCTTAAGAATGCTTGGATCAACCAGGAGATCAAAGGTGAACTTAAAAAATTCATGGAAACCAATGAGAATGAAGACACTTTGGTCCAAAACCTATGGGATACAGCAAAGGCAGTTCTAGGGGGAAATACATAGCAATCCAAGACTCCCTCAAAAAAATTGAAAAATCCAGAATACACCAGCTGTCTCTACACCTTAAAGAACTGGAGAATCAACAACAAATCAGACCAACTCCACACGCAGGAAGGGAAATGATCAGGATTAGAGCAGAGATCAATGAGGTAGAAACGAGAGATACAGTAGAACGTATCAATGAAACTAGAAGCTGGTTTTTGGAAAGAATCACTAAGATCGATACAACATTGGCCACACTAATCCAAAAGAAAAAAGAGAAAGCCCAAATTAATAAAATGAATGAAAAGGGAGTGATCACAAGTAACAGCAAGGAAATAGAAACAATCATCAGAAATTATTACCAACAGTTATATGCCAATATGCTAAGCAACCTAGATGAAATGGATGCATTATTGGAAAACTATAAACTCTCAAAATTGAACCAGGAAGAAATTGACAACCTGAATCGACTGATATCAAGTAATGAGATTGAAGCAGTGATCAAAAACCTCCCAAAAAACAAGAGCCCAGGACCTGACAGATTCCCTGGGGAATTCTACCAAACTTTCAAAGAAGAAATAACACCTGCAATTCTCCTGAAGCTGTTTCAAAAAATTGAAGCAGAAGGAAAACTTCCAGACTCTTTTTATGAAGCCAGCATTACCCGGATCCCCAAACCAAGGCAACGACCCTACCAAAAAGGAGTATTTCTGAGCAATATCACTGATGAATATGGATGCAAAGATTCTCAACAAGATCTTAGCAAACAGGATCCAGCAGCACATTAAAAAGATTATACACTATGACCAGGTGGGATTCATCCCTTGGTTATAAGAATGGTTCAACATTCTGAAATCAATCAATGTGATAGAACAAATCAATAAGAGAAGAGAAGAACCACATGGTCCTCTCAATTGATGCAGAAAAAGCATTTGACAAAATCCAGCATCCGTTCCTGATGAAAACGCTTCAAAGTATAGGGATAGAGGGAACATTCCTGAACTTCATAAAATCTATCTATGAAAGACCCACAGCAAATATCATCCTCAATGGGAAAAAGCTTGTAGCCTTCCTGTTGAGATCAGGAACATGACAAGGATGCCCACTCTCACCACTCTTGTTCAACATAGTATTAGAAGTATTAGCAACGTCAATCAGACAACAAAGAGATATAAAAGGTATCCAAATTGGCAAGGAAGAAGTCAAACTCTCTCTCTTTGCAGATGACATGATTCTTTATATGGAAAACCCCAAAGACTCCACCCCCAAACTACTAGAACTCATACAGCAATTCAGTAATAACGTGGCAGGATACAAAGTCAATGTACAGAAATCAGTGGCTTTCTTATACACCAACAATGAAAATACAGAAAGGGAAATTAGAGAATCGATTCCATTTACTATAGCACCAAGAACCATAAGATACCTGGGAATAAACCTAACCAAAGAGGTAAAGGACCTGTACTCAAGGAACTACAGAACACTCATGGAAGAAATTGAAGAAGACACAAAAAGATGGAAGACCATTCCATGCTCTTGGATTGGAAGAATAAACATTGTTAAAATATTTATCCTGCCAAGCGCAATCTATACTTTTAACGCCATTCCAATCAAAATTCCACCGGTATTTTTCAAAGAGCTGAAGCAAATAATCCTAAAATTTGTATGGAATCAGAAGAGACCCCGAATTGCTAAGGAAATGTTGAAAAACAAAATCAAAACTGGCAGCATCACGTTACCCGATTTCAAGCTTTACTACGAAGCTGTGATCACCAAGACAGCGTGGTACTGGCATAAAAACAGACACATTGACCAGTGGAACAGAGTGGAGAGGCCAGATATGGACCCTCAACTGTATGGTCAAATAATCTTTGATGAAACAGGAAAAAATATACAATGGAAAAAGGACTGTCTCTTCAATAAATGGTGCTGGGAAAACTGGACAGCTATATGTAGAAGAATGAAACTCAACCATTCTCTTACACAGTGTACACCGATAAACTCAAAATGGATAAAAGACCTCAACGTGAGACAGGAATCTATCAGAATCATAGTGGAAAACATAGGCAGTAACCTCTTCGATATCAGTCACAGCAACGTCTTTCACAATGTGTCTCCAAAGGAAAAGGATACAAAAGCAAAAATGAACTGTTGGGACTTCTTCATGATGAAAAGCTTCTGCACAGCAAAGGAAACAGTCAACAAAACAAAAGGGCAACCCACGGAATAGGAGAAGATATTTGCAAATGACAGTACAGACAAAAGGTTGATATCCAGAATCTATAAAGAACTCCTCAAACTCAACACACACAAAACAGAGAATCATATCAAAAAATGGGCAGAAGATATGAACAGACACTTCTCCAATGAAGAAATAGAAATGGCTATTAGACACATGAAAAATTGTTCATCATCACTAGCCATCAGGGAGATTCAAGTTAAAACTACATTGAGATACCACCTGACACCAGTTGGATTGGCCAAAATTAGCAAGACAGGAAACAACGTGTGTTGGAGAGGATGTGGAGAAAGGGGAACCCTCTTACAGTGTTGGTGGGAATGCAAGTTGGTGCAGCCACTTTGGGGAACAGTGATTCCTCAATAAATTAAGAATAGAGCTTCCCCATGACCCTGCAATTGCACTGCTGGATATTTACCCCAAAGATACAGATGTCGTGAAAAGAAGGGCCATCTGTACCCCAATGTTTATTGCAGTAATGGCCACAGTGGCCAAACTGTGGAAAGAACCAAGATGCCCTTCAACAGACAAATGGATAAGGAAGATGTGGTACATATTCACAATGGATTATTATGCCTCCATCAGAAAGGATGAATACCCAACTTTTGTACAACATGGACGGGACTGGAAGAGATTATGCTGAGTGAATTAAGTCAAGCAGAGAGAGTCAAGTATCATTGGTTTCACTTATTTGTGGAGCATAACAAATAACATGGAGGACATGGGGAGATGGAGAGGAGAGGCTGTTGAGGGAAACTGGAAGGGGAGATGAACCATGAGAGACTATGGACTCTGAAAAACAACCAGAGGGTTTTGAAGGGGCGGGGGGGCGGAGTGGGAGGTTGAGGAACCAGGTGGTGGGTAATAGGGAGGGCACGTACAGCGTGGAGCACTGGGTGTGGTGCAAAAACAATAAACACTGTTACGCTGAAAATAAAGAAATAAAAAAATAGCAATTGAAGTGTAAACTTTACAGAATGAAAAATCAAAGATTCTCTCTATATTCCATAGAAATTGGCACAGGACTTGGTAAATTGCAGACAATAAATATTTTAAACTAAACCAAATGTACTGTTCAAAAATAGTCATTTTCTATTGATAGTCAATATTAATCACAGGTGAAAATTTACCTATTTGTTCTTTTAGAGTTTTCCATTTTAGTAGTGTTAGTTCAACACAGAGGGAGATATTTTACTTGATTTTAATGTGTTAATTGGCTTGCTGTTACTCTGTTCAACAATCAAATGATCTGGGTTGTGTCTGGTTGGCATAGTGGGTTAAGCCTTTGCCTTAAGCTCAGGTCATGATCTCAGGGTCCTGGGATCAAAGCCCGCATCAGGCTCTCTGCTCAGCAGGGAGCCTGCTTCCTCCTCTCTCTCTGCCTGCTTCTCTACCTACTTGTGATTTTTCTCTCTGTCAAATAAATAAATGTAAAAACAAAGCTCTTAAAAAAAAAAAAAAGAATGCTTGGATCAACCAGGAGATCAAAGAAGAATTTAAACAACTCATGGAAACCAATGAGAATGAAGATACTTTGGTCCAAAACCTATGGGATACAGCAAAGACAGTTCTAGGGGGAAATACATAGACATCCAAGTCTCCCTCAAAAAAAATTGAAAAATCCAGAATACACCAGCTCTCTCTACACCTTAAGGAACTGGAGAATGAAAAACAAATTAAGCCAACTCCACACACAAGAAGGGAAATAATCAAGATTAGAGCAGAGATCAAAGAGATAGAAAATAGAGATACAGTAGAACACATCAATGAAACTAGAAGCTGGTTTTTTGAAAGAATCACTAAGATCGATAAACCGTTGGCCAAATTAATCCAAAAGAAAAGAGAGAAGGCCCACATTAATAGAATTATGAATGAAAAGGGAGAGATCACAACTAACACCACGGAAATAGAAACAATCATCAGAAATTATTATCAACAGTTACACGCCAATAAGTTAAGCAACCTAGATGAAATGGATGCACTCCTGGAAAACTATAAACTCTCAAAATTGAACCAGGAAGAAATTGACAACCTGAATAGACTGATACCTAGTAACGAGATTGAAGCAGTGATCATAAACCTCCCAAAAAACAAGAGCCCAGGACCTGACGGATTCCCTGGGGAATTTTACCAAACTTTCAAAGAAGATAATGCCAATTCTTCTGAGGCCATTTCAAAAAATTGAAGCAGAAGGAAAACTTCCAGACTCTTTTTATGAAGCCAGCATTATCCTGATCCCCAAACCAAGCAAAGACCCTACCAAAAAGGAGAATTTCAGACCAATATCAGTGATGAATATGGATGCAAAGATTCTCAACAAGATCCTAGCAAACAGGTTCCAGAAGGACATTAAAAAGATTACCCACCATGACCAGGTGGGGTTCATCCCTGGGTTACAATGATGGTTCAACATTCGCAAATCAATCAATGTGATAGAACAAATCAATAAGAGAAGAGAGAAGAACCTCAACTGATGCAGAAAAAGCATTTGACAAAATCCAGCATCCATTCCTGATTAAAACTCTTCAAAGTATAGTGATAGAGGAAACACTTCTGAATTTCATAAAATCCATCTATGAAAGACCCACAGCAAATATCATCCTCAATGGGAAAAAGCTTGCTGCCTTCCCGCTGAGATCAGGAACAGGACAAGGATGCCCTCTCTCACCACTCTTGTTCAACATAGTATTAGAAGTCCTACCAACATCAATCAGACAACAAAGAGATATAAGAAGCATCCAAATTGGCAAGGAAGAAGTGAAACTCTCTCTCTTCCCAGATGATATGATTCTTTATATGGAAAACCCCAAAGACTCCACCCCCAAGCTACTAGAACTCATACAGCATTTCAGTAACGTGGCCGGATACAAAATCAATGTACAGACATCAGTGGCTTTCTTATACAATAACAATGAAAATACAGAAAGGGAAATTAGAGAATTGATTCCATTTACTATAGCACCAAGAACCATAAGATACCTGGGAATAAACCTAACAA
Source organism: Meles meles (assembly GCF_922984935.1). Taxonomy (NCBI): domain Eukaryota; kingdom Metazoa; phylum Chordata; class Mammalia; order Carnivora; family Mustelidae; genus Meles; species Meles meles. Next base: position 114,247,001 of record NC_060074.1, on the reverse strand, counting down.
AAGAGGTAAAGGATCTATACTTGAGGAACTACAGAACACTCATGGAAGAAATTGAAGAAGACACAAAAAGATGGAAGACCATTCCATGCTCTTGGATTGGAAGAATAAACATTGTTATAATGTCTATACTGCCTAGAGGAATCTATAATTTTAATGCCATTTGGATCAAAATTCCATGGGTATTTTTCAAAGAGCTGAAGCAAATAATCCTAAAATTTGTATGGAATCAGAAGAGACCCCGAATTGCTAAAGAAATGTTGAAAAACAAAAACAAAACTGGCGGCATCATGTTACCTGATTTCAAGCTTTACTACAAAGTTGTGATCACCAAGACAGCATGGTACTGGCATAAAAACACACATATAGACCAGTGGAACAGAGTGGAGAGCCCAGATATGGACCCTCAACTCTATATTCAAATAATCTTTGACAAAATATGAAAAAAAATACAATGGGAAAAATACAGTCTCTTCAATAAATGGTGCTGGGAAAACTGGACAGCTATATGTAGAAGAATGAAACGCGACCATTCTTTTACACAGTACAAAAAGATAAACTCGAAATGGATAAAAGACCTCAACGTGAGACAGGAATCCATCAGAATCCTAGAGGAGAACATAGGCAGTAACCTCTTCGATATCAGCCACAGCAACTTCTTTCAAGATATGTCTCCAAAGGCCAAGGAAACAAAAGCGAAAATGAACTTTTGGGACTTCTTCAAGATCAAAAGCTTCTGCACAGCAAAGGAAACAGTCAACAAAAAAAAGAGGCAACCCACGGAATGAGAGAAGATAAGCACAAATGACAGTACAGAAAAAAGTTTGATAACCAGGATCTATAAACAACTCCTCAAACTCAACACACACAAAACAGATAATCATATCATAAAATGGGCAGAAGATATGAACAGACACTTCTCCAATGAAGACATACAAATGGCTATCAGACACATGAAAAAATGTTCATCATCACTAGCCATCAGGGAGATTCAAATTAAAACCACATTGAGAGACCGCCTCACACCAGTTAGAATGGCCAAATTTAGCAAGACAGGAAACAACGTGTGTTGGAGAGGATGTGGAGAAAGGGGAACCCTCTTACACTGTTGGTGGGAATGCAAGTTAGTGCAGCCACTTTGGAGAACAGTGTGGAGATTCCTCAAGAAATTAAGAATAGAGATTCTCTATGACCCTGCAATTGCACTGCTGGGTATTTACCCCAAAGATACAGATGTAGTGAAAAGAAGGGCCATCTGTACCCCAAAGTTTATAGCAACAATTCCACGGTCGCCAAACTGTCAAAAGAACCATGATGCCCTTCAAGAAACGAATGGATAGACAAGATGTGGTCCATATACACGATGGAGTATTATGCATCCATCAGAATGGATGAATACCCAACTTTTGTAGCAACATGGACGGGACTGGAAGAGATTATGCTGAGCAAAATAAGTCAAGCAGAGAGAGTCAAGTATCATATGGTTTCACTTATTTGTGGAGCATAACAAAGAGCTTGGAGGACATGTGGAGATGGAGAGGAGAAGAGAGTTGAGGGAAATTGTAAGGGGAGTTGAACCATGAGAGACTATGGACTCTGAAAAACAACCTGAGTGTTTTGAATGGGCCGGCGGGTGGGAGGTTGGGGAACCAGGTGGTAGGTAATAGGGCACGTATTGCATGAACCACTGGGTGTGGTGCAAAAACAATGAATACTGTTACACTGAAAATAAATAAATAAATAAATAAATTAATTAAAAAAATAAATGTCTTCTAAGCTGTAAAAAAAATCTAATTTATATCAGAGAAAAATCTAATTTCTCTGATAAATGAATTGCCACCCCAGAATTCTTTTGATATCTAAAACAATTTACATTTTGAATTGTTTCCACCCCCTCACTTGAAATCTAGAGATGTCTTTGGGTCTAAAATGAGTCTCTTCCAGAAAGCATATTGATGGGTCTTATTATTTTTTTTAATCTATTCTGATACCCTGTGTCTCTTGATTTACATTCAGCATAACTACTGAGGGATATGAATTGAGTGCCACTGTGTTGCCTGTAAGGTGACTGTTCCCATACATTACCTCTGTTCCTTTCTGGTCTATGTTACTTTTAGGCTGTCTCTTTGTTTAAAGGATGCCTTTCAATATTTCCTGTAGGGCTGTTATGGTGTTTGCAAATCCTTTTAGTTTTTGTTTGCCCTGGAAGCTTTTTATTTCTCCTTCTATTTTCAATGACAATCTGGGTGGATATAGTATTCTTGGCTGTGTATTTTTCTTTTTTTTTGTGCTCTCCATATATCATGTCAGTCCTTTCTGGTCTACCAGGTCTCTGTGGATAGGTCTGCTTTCAATCTAATATTTGTACCATTGTATTTTCCAGACCTCTTGACCTGAGCTGCTTTTAGGATTTTCTCTTTGTCTCTATGACTTATAAATTTTCCTATTAGGTAATGGGGTGGTGACCTATTTTTACTGATTTTGAGGGGGTTTCTCTGTGCCTTCTGGATTTTGATGGTTGTTTTCTTGCCCCAATTAGAGAAATTTTCTGCTATAATTTGCTCCAGTATACTGTTTTCCCCCTTCTTCTTCTTCTTCTTCTTCTTCTTCTTCTTCTTCTTCTTCTTCTTCTTCTTCTTCTTCTTCTTCTTCTTCTTCTTCTTCTTCTAGGATCCCAATTATTCTAATATTTTTTGTCTTATGATATCACATATCTTTTGAATTCTCTCCTTGGGATCCAGTAATTATTAATCTTTTTCTCAGCTTCTTTATTACCCATCATTTGGTCTTCTATATCACTAATTCTCTCTTCTGTGTCATTTATCCTAGCAGTTAAAGCCTCCATTTTTTTTTAATTGCAGCTCATTAATAAATTTTTAATTTCAGGTTTGTTAGATTTTATTTTCTTTTATTTCTCCAGAAATGGATTCTCTAGTATCTTCTATGCTTTTTTCAATCCCAGCTAGTATCTTTGTAATCATCATTCTGAACTCTAGTTCCAGCATCTTATTAATGTCTATATTGACCTGTGACCAAGTGTTTCCATCTCTGGCACATGGTCCATTTGGAGTCTCCAAACCCAGCAGTTTCCTGCAACATAACAGGTAGAGAAGGGGGAGTATTCCCCAAATCTGCCACTTGTGAGGTCTTTGCTGGAAGAGTAGTGGCCCAACTGTGCTGGGGATCATGGTTTATGGCAACCTAGAGCTGAAAGCCCCCTCCTTGGCTGTCTTTGCATCCAGCTTCCCTGCTCTGATACTGGGAGCTCTACCACACTCAGGCACCCTTGGTATTTCTGTGAGTCCAAGGATCCTGAGACCACACTGTCCCATTGAGGGCTCCACAACCCCCTGCTTAGCCACTGGAGCAACATCCTTCAGTGGAGCAGACTTTTAAAAGCTCTGATTTCATGCTCTACAGCTCTGTCACTTGCTGGGAGCCAGCTAATGGGGGCTCCCTCCCTCCCACATTCTAGCTTCCCATATATTGCATCAGATCCACTTCCCTGCATGTCCTACCTTCCAGAATGTGGTCACTTTTCTATTCACAGAATTACTGCTACTCTTTTCCTCAGTCTCCTGTTGAGTTTGTAGATGTTCAGAATGGTTTGATAACTATCTAGCTGAATTCCTGGGACCAGAAGAAATTAGGTCTCCTACTCCTCCATCATCTTGCTCCTCCTCCCTGGGTACTTCTATTTTTAAATTTTTGAGCAATCTCCATACTGTTTTCCAGAGTGACTGCACCAGTTTGCCATCCCAACAGCAGTGCGAGAGGTTTCCCCTTTCTCTGAATCTTCACCAACAGTTGTTGTTACCATGTTGTTAATTTTAGCCATTCTGACTGGTAAGAGGTGACATCACACTATAGTTTTCATTTGTATTTCTCATGTTTCCATATGAGTGATATTGAACATCTTTTCATGTAGCTTCATCTGTGTTTCATGTGTTTTTTGAGTGTTAAGTTGTATGAGTTCTTTATATTTTGGATACTAATTATTTATCAGATATGTCATCTGCAAATATGATCTCCTATTCTATGGTTGCTTTTTAGTTTTGTCAATTGTTTCTTTTGCTGTGCAGAAGCTTTTTACCTTGATAAAGTGTCAATAGTTCATTTTTGTCTTTGTTTCCCTTGGCTTTGGAGATCTGTCTAGCAAAATGTTGCTGCAGCTGGGTCAAAGAGGTTACTACCTGTGTTCTCCATTAGGATTTTGGTGATTTCCTGTCTCACATTTAGGTCTTTCATCCATTTTCAATTTATTTTTTGTGTATGGTCTAAGAAGTACTCCAGGTTCATTCTTTTGCATGTTGCTGTCTGGTTTTTCCAACAGTGTTGAAGAGACTGTCTTTTTTCTATTGGATAATCTCCCTGCTTTGTTGAAGACTAACTGAGCATATAGTTGTGTGTTTCTTTCTGGGTTTTCTATTCTGTTCCATTGATCTATGTGTGTCTATTTTTTAAAGGTTTTATTTATTTGAGAGAGAGAGAGCACAAGCAGGGGGAGGAGCTGGAAGAAGAAGTAGGCACTCTGCTCAACTCTGATGTGGCGCTCCATCCCAGGAACTTGAGATCATGACCTGAGCCAAAGTCAGAAACTTAACCAACTGAGTGACCGAGGTGCCCCTATGTGTCTGTTTTTGTGGCAGTACCCTACTGGCTTGGATTACTACACCTCTGTAACATAACTTGAAGTCCAGAATTGTGATGCCTCCAGCTTTGCCTTTCTTTTACAAGATTGTTTTGGCTGTTCATAAACTTTCTGTGGTTCCATACCAATTTTAGGATTATTTATTCTCACTCTCTGAGAAATGCTGGTGGTAATTTGATAGAATTATATTAAATGTGTACCTTGTTTTTAATACAACAGACATTTTAACAATCTTTATTCTTCCAATCCAACAGCATGGAATGTTTTTCCATTTTTTGCATCATCTTCAATTTTGTTCATAACTATTCTATAGGATCCAGAGTAGAGGTCTTTTACCTCTTTGTTTAGGTTTATTCCTAGGTATTTATGGGTTGTGCTGCAATTGTAAATGATGTTGATTCCTTGATTTCTCTTTGTGCTGCATCATTATTGGTGTATAGAAAAGTAGCAATATCTGTATACTGATTTTATGTCCTGCAATTTAGTGAATTTTTGTATCAGTTCTAGCAATTTTAAGGTGGAGTCTATTGGGTTTTCTTTATAGAGTAACAGGTCATCTTCCAATAGTGAAAGTTTGACTTATTCTTGGCTAACTTGAATGTCTTTTCTTTCTTTTTGTTGTATGACCGCTGAGGCCAGAACTTCCAGTACTACATTAAATAACAATGAGAATTGATATCCTTGTCTTCTTCTTGATAATGGAAGAGCTCTCAGTTTTTTTCCCATATCGGTTGTGGGTTTTTCATACATGGCCTTTATTATATTGGGGCATGTTCCCTCTAAACTTAACTTTATTGATGGTTATCATGAATAAACATTGTATTTTTTCAAGTGCTTTTTCTGCATCTATTGAGAGGATCAAGTGGTTCTTATCCTTTCTTTTATTAATATGGCATATCATGTTGATTGCTTTGTGATTGCAACCCAGGAATAAATCCCACTTGATCATGGTGAATGATTCTTTTAATGTACTGTTGGACCTGATTTGCTATAATTTTGATGAGCATTTTTGCATCTATGTTCATTAGGGGAATTGAGTTCTTCTTTTCAATGGTCTTTGTCTGTTTTTGGAATCAACTCTTTAAACGTTTGGTAGAATTCCCTGTGAAACCATCTGGCTCTAGACTTTTGTTTTTTTTAGGAGATTTTTGATTACTGACTCAATTTTTTTTGCTGATTATCAGGAAATGTTAAAGTTTTCTATTTATTTCTGTTCTAGTTTTGATAGATATGTTTCTAGGAATTTATGCATGTCTTCCAGATTATTCAATTTGTTGACATATATTCTCTTAAAATTATTTGTATTTCTGTGGTGTAGGTTATAATCTTTCCTCTTTCATTCATGATTTTATTCATTTGGGTCCATTTTCTTTTCTTTTTGAGAAGTCTGGCTTAATTTTTTTAAGTCCTTATGAATTTTTTTTCAAAGAAAAACTCCTGGTTTCATTGATTTGGTCTACTGTTGTTTTTTTTTTTTTTTGTTTCTATACCATTTATTTCTGCTTTAATCTCTATTATTTCCCCTTTTCTGCTGATTTTAGGGTTTGTTGTTTTGTTTTTCTGTTTGTTTGTGGGTTTTTTTTTTTTGTCTTGTTTTGTTTTATCCTAGCTCCTTTAGGTATACCATTAAGTTGCTTGAGATTTTTCTTGCTTCTTGAGTTAGGTCTGTATTCTTATATATTTCCATCTTATGACCACTTTTAGTCCATCTCAAAGGTTTTGAACTGTCATGTTACCATGTATTTTTTGTTTTACATTTCTTCTTTTATTTCCTGGTTAACCCATTCATTCTTCTGTCACATGTTGTCTAACTTCCATGTATTTGTGATTTGTCCAAGGCAGTGTGTGTGTGTGTGGGGGGGGTTGATTTCAAGTTTCATTGTGCTGTGGTCAGAAAATTTGCATGGTATGATTTCAATAATTTTGTACTTGTTGAAGGCTAATGTATGAGCTCATATGTGATTATTCCAGAGAATGTCATGTGCACTTGAAAGGAATGTGTATTCTGCTGATTTAAAAAGAAATATTCTGTTTATATCTGTTAAGTCCATCCACCCTGGTATATCATTCAACGTCATTGTTTCCTTGACTTTCTGCTTAATCTATCCATTGATGTAAGTGGGGTGTTAACATCTCCTACCATTATTGTATTATTATCAATGTATTCACTTACATATGTTATTAGTTATTTTGTATATTTGGGTGCTGCCTTGTTGTTAGATTTTCTTGTTGAATTGTCCATTTATTATTATATATTGCCCTTCTTCATCCTTTGTTGCTGTCTTTGGTTTAAAGCCTAGATTGTCTTATATAAATATTGCTAATCCAGCTTTCTTTTTAAAAAATGTATTTATTACTCTATGAATTGAGACATTTGTATCTTGGAAATTACATGAAGAAAAGGTGGAAGAAACATGAATTATACAGGTTCGGTTTTTTAGGTATTATTTTGTAAACATTTTATGCTATAGCTGTTTAAGAAAAAAAATCCTTGTTTTGTTAATGATATTGTCCTAGAATATGCTTGATTTGTTTCTTTTTTTAATTTTTAATTTTCCATTTTTTATTTAAATGTAATTAGCCAACATATAGTACATCATTGGTTTTTGATGTAGTTTTCAATTATTCACTAGTTGTGTAACACCAGTGCTTATCAGATCATGTGCCCCTCCTTAATGCCAATCATGCAGTTACCATATCCCCCAAACCCCCTCCCTTCTGCAAAGTCAATCATCTCATGATTTGTCTCCCTCTGATTTCTTCCTATTTAATTTCCCCTCCCATTTCCTATGGTCTTCTGCACTATCCCTTATATTCCACATATAAGTGAAAACATATGATAATTATCTTTCTCTGCTCGACTTATTTCACTTAGCATAATACCTTCCAATTCCATCCATGTCAAGGCAAATGGTGGGTATTCATACTTTCTGATGGCTGAGTAACATTCCATTATATATATGAACCATATCTTCTTTATCCATTCATCTGTTGAAGGAAATCTCAGCTCCTTCCACATTGTGGACATTGTTGCTATGAACATTGATTGTAGGTGTCTTTTCACCACATCTGTATCTTTGGGGTAAATACCCAGGAGTGCAATTGCTGGGTTTCACAGTAGCTCTATTTTTAACATCTTGAGTAAAGTCCATACTGTTTTCCAGAGTGGCTGTAGCAGCTTGCATTTCCACCAACAATGTAAGAGTGTTTCCCTTTCTCCACATCCTCATCAAGATTTGTTGTTCTCTATCTTGTCAACTATTGCCATTTTTAAGTGGTGTAAGGTGTTATCTCATTGTGACTTAGTTTGTATTTCCCTGATGGCAAGTGATGTGGAGTAATTTTTTATGTGTTTGACAGTCATTTGTATGTCTTCTTTGTCTAGCCATTTGTATGTTTCTATTTATATGTCTGCTCATGTCTTCTGCCCGTATATTGACTGAATTATTTGCTTTTCTGGGTATTGAGTTTAAAAAGTTCCTTCTAGATCTTAGATACCAGCCCTTTATCTGTAATGTCATTTGCAAATATCTTCTCCTATTCCATGGGTTGTCTTTTAGTTTTGTTGACTGTTTCCTTTTTGTCACAGAAGCCTCTTATTGAGTAAATCTCAAAAGTTCATCCTTGCTTTTGTTTCCCTTGCTTTTAAAGTTCTGTCTTGTAGAAAGTTGCTGTGGCTAATGTCAAAGAGATTCTTGCTATATTCTCTTCTAGAATTCTGATGGATTCCTGTCTTACATTGAGGTCTTTCATCCATGTTGAGTTTATCTTTGTGTACTGTGTAAGAGAATGGTCCAGTTTCATTCTTCTGCATGTGGCTGTCCAATTTTCTCAACACCATTTATTGAAGAGACTTTTTTTCCATTGCATAGTCTTTCCTGTTTTGTTGAAGATTAGTGGACCATAGAGTTGAGGGTAAATTCTGTGCTCTCTATTCTGTTTCTTTGATCAATGGTATCTATGTGTCTGTTTCTGTGCAATGCCATGCTCTCTTGATGATCACAGATTTGCAATATAGCTTGAAGTCCATAACTGTGGTGCTCCCAGCTTTGTTTTTCTTTTTCAACATTTCCTTGGCAATTTGGGGTCTTTTCTAGTTCCATACAAATTTTAGGATTGTTTGTCCTGGTTCTCTGAAAAATGTCAATGGTATTCTGATTGGGATCATATTTAAAGCATAGATTGCTCTGGGAAGCATAGACATTTTGACAATGTTGATTCTTCCAATCCATGAACATGGAATGTTTTTTCATCCCTTTGTGTCTCCCTCAGTTTCTTTTATAAGTGTTCTATAGTTTCTAGAGTAGATATCCTTCCCTCTTTGTTTAGGTTTATTCCTAAGTATCTTATGGTTTTTGGTGCAAATGTAAATGGGATCAATTCCTTAATTTCTCTTTCTTCAGTCACATTTATAGTGTATAGAAATACAACTGATTTCTGTGCATTGATTTTATCTTGCCACACTGATGAATTGCTGTATAAGTTCTAATAATTTGGGGATGGAGTCTTTTGGGGTTTCCGCATAGAGTATCATGTCATCTGCAAAGAGAACATTTGACTTCTTTGCAAATTTGAATACATTTTATTTCTTTTTGTTGTCTGATTGTTGAGGCTAGGACTTCTAGTACTATGTTGAACAATTGAGTTTAGAGTGGACATTCCTGTCGTGTTCCCAACATTAAGAGAAAAGTTCTGTCTTTCTGCATTGAGAATGATATTTGCTATGGACTTTTCATAGAAAGATTTTATGATCCTGAGATATTTTCCCTCTATCCCTACACTTTGAAAAGTTTTAATCAGGAATGGATGCTGTATTTTGTCAAATGCTCTTTCTGCATCCATAGATAGGATCATATGGTTCTTGCCTTTTCTTTTATTAATCTATCATGTTGGTTGGCTTGCAAATGTTAAACCACCCTTGCATCCCAGGAATAAGTCCCACTTGGTTGTAGTGAATAACCCTTTAAATGTACTGCTGGATCCAATAGGCTAGTATCTTAGTGGATATTTTGGAACCCATATTCATCAAGGATATGACCAAATCTGTCTGTAATTCTCCTTTTTGATGGGGCCCTTGTCTGGTTTAGGGATCAGGGTTATGTTTGTCTCATAGAATGATTTTCAAAGTTTTCCTTCCATTTCCATTTTTTGAAACAGCTTCAGTAGAATAAGTATTAGCCCTTCCTTACATGTTTGGTAGAATTTCCCTGGGAAACCATCTGTCCTTGGATTTCTGTTTTTTGAGAGATTTTTTGATTTCTGCTTCAATTTCCTTGCTGGTTACTGGTCTATTCAGATTTTCTACCTCTTCTTGTTTTAGTCTTGGTGGTTTATAAATTTTCAGGAATGCATCCATTTCTTCCAGATTGCTTAATTTTTGGCATATAGTTGCTTATAATATATTCTTAAAATTGCCTGTTTTTCCTTGCTGTTGATCATAATCTCTCCCATTTCATTCATGTATTTATTAATTTGATTCCTTACTCTTTCCTTTAGGATAAATTTGAGCAGCAGTTTATTGATCTTATTAATTCTTGCAAAGAACAAGTGTCTAGCTTTGTTGATCTATTCTACTGTTTTTATGGTTTCTATTTCATTGATTTCTGCTCCAATCTTTATTATTTCTCCTCTCCCACTTGGTTTAGGCTTTATTTGCTGTTCTTTCTCTAGGTCCTTCAGTGCATTGGGGATTTTTTCCAATTTTTTGAGAGGGGCTTGTATTAGTATGTACATCCCTCTCAGGACCAGCTTTGCTGTTTCTCATATGTTTTGAACCAATGTGTTTTCATTTTTGTTAGTTTCCAGGAAATTCTTGAGTTCTTCTTTAATATTCTGGTTGACCCACTCATTCTTTAGCAGGTTGCTTTTTCACCTCCAAGTGTTTGAATTACTTCCAAATATTTTTGTGTGATTGTGTTTCAGTTTCAAAGCATTGTGGTCTGAAAGCATACAGGGGATAATCTTATTCTTCTGGTACTGGTTGAGAACTGATCTATGATCCAGTATGTGATCTATGGACAAAGTTCAGTGTGCATTCAAGAAGAATGAGTTTCCTTTTGTTTTAGGGTGGAATGTTTTGTATGTATCTGTGAAGTCCATCTGGTCCAGTGTGTTTCTTGTTTCTTGTTTCTTGGTTGTCTTCTGCTTAGATGATCTGTCCATTGCTGTAAGCAGGATGTTGAGGTCTCCTACTATTAATGTATTATTATCAATATGTTTCTTTATTTTGGTTATAGATTGGTTTATATAATTGGCTGTTCCCATGTTTGGAGCAGAGGTATTTACAATTGTTATACCTTCTTGTTTTATAGACTCTTTAAGTATGGTATAGTGTGCCTCTACATCCCTCACTATAGTCTTTAATTTAAAATACAATTTGTCTTATATGAAAACAGCTACCCCAACTTTCTTTTGAGGTCCATTATTGTGGTAAATTTTTCTAAAGCCCCTCACTTCTAGTGTGGATGTGTTCTTGGGTCTAAAATGAGTCTCTCACAGAAAGTATATTGATGAATCTTGGTTTTCTCATTCAATCCAATAACCTGTATCTATTGATTGGAGCATTTAACCCATTTACATATAGAGTAACTATTGAAAGATATGCATTTCGTGCCATTGTATTGTCTGAAAAGTCCCTTTTTTCTCTAGATTGTCTCTGTTACTTTCTGATTTATGTTATTCTTGGGTTTTTCTTCATTTACAGTATCCTCCTTAATATTCTTGCAGGGCTGGCTTGGTGGTCCCATATTATTTAAGTTTTTGTCTGTCCTGAAAACTCATCTCTCCTTCCCTTCTGAATGACAGCTCTGCTGGGTAAAGTATTCTTGGCTGCATGTTCTTCTTATTTAGTACCCTGAATATATATGCCAGTCCTTCCGGTCTGCCAGGTTTCCATGGAAAGATATCATGTGGCTCTGATGTTCCTTCCTCCATAAGTAAGGAACTCCTCTCACCAGGTATTATCAGGATAGCTTTTCTTTTCTTTTCTTTTTCTTCTCTCTTCTCTCTCTCTCTCTCTCTCTCTCTTTTTATTATGTTCAGTTAGCCACCATATAGTACACCATTAGTTTTTGATGTAGTGTTCAATGATTCAATAGCTGCATATAACATGCAGCACTCTTCACATGTGCCCTCCTTAATACCCATCACCTGGATACCCCATCCTCCCACCCCATCCCCCACTCTGAAATCCTCAGTTTGTTTCCCAGAGTCCATAGTCTCTCATGGTTTTCTCCCTCTCTGATGTAAAGGATACCATATGATAATTGTCTTTCTTTGCTTGATATATTTCACTTAGCATAATTCCCTCCAGTTCCATCCATGTCAATGCCATTGGCTTGTTTTTCCCTAAGATTTGCAAGCTTCACTATTATATGTCAGGGTGTTGATGATCCATTTTTATTGATTTTGAGAGGGGTTCCCTTTCCCTTTTGGACATGAATTCTTGTTTCCTTTCCCAAATTGGGAAAGTTCTCAGCTATGATTTGCAAAATTCTATATTCTATATTCTAGCCCTCTCTCTCTCCTCCTCTGGGACTCCAATAATTCTGAAAGTGTTCCATTTCAAGGCATCATTACATTCTTGAAGCCATTGTTCATGAGCTATTCATTGTCATTCTCTCTTTTCCTCAACTTTCTTCCTTTCCATCAGCTTTGTCCTCTAGATTACTTATTCCCTCTTCTGCCTCATTGGCCCCAGCTGTTAGATCATCCAATTTAGACTGCATCTCATTCATAGTATTTTTAAGTTTGCCTTGATTAGATCTCATTTCTGTCTTTAGCGACTTTGCATTGTCACTTATGCTTTTTCAAGCCTAGCTATTAACTTTATAATTACTATCCTGAATTCCATTTCTGACATCTTACACTTATCCATATTGATTAGCTCTGTGGCAGAGAATGTTGCTTCTGGTTCTTTCTTTTGTTGTGATTCCTCCTTCTAGTCATTATGCCCAGAGAAGGATGGGTGAGTGAGTGAGCACTCAAAATACCAAGCAAAATATACCCTAGACAAATCTGAAGGATTTGTCTAGGGAATATATAATCAGAAGCCACAACAGAAAAAGCAAACACAACCAAAATAAAATAAAACAAGAAAAAGGAAGTGTATAATCTCAAAGTGTGGACAAATCAGGGTGATTCACTTGTTGCTGGTTGAATTTTGATCTTTATGTTAGAAGGCACTACATCGCAAAATTGCAAAGAAATCCATATGTATATGAAACTTAGATGTAAAAAAAAGTTAAAAAGCAACTTAAAAACATAAGTTGGTAAATAAGAATCTAGTTAAAATGAGAAAAGTAAAAAAAAAAAAAGAATGAAAGAAATGGACAATTTTAGACTAAAAGATAAATGAGCCATGAGGAAATACCTGGAGCTCAATATGCTTTTTCTCCTGGAGCTGGAGTTTTACAGTCTTGTGGGATCCATACAGTTGTAATCCATCTATTCTTCCAGTCTGTATTCTGGGGGAAGGGCCTGCTGTGCTGCTTCTCAGGTGTCTTTGCCTGGGCTGAGTTACCCCTCCCCTTGTCATAGGGATGGGCTCAATGTAAGCTGGTCATCAGTGTGGTTTTTGTTCCCTGGAGTGTTTCTGTGCCTCCTCAAAGGGTCAGAGAAGAAAGGGCTTTGCCATGATCTCCAGTCCAGAGTCACAAGCTCACGGTCCCCCTCTTTTAAATAAACCCTCTGAGTCAAGCAGTCTTCACTTCAGTATGCACCAAACTCCACAAACACCCACTGTTCATGAGTCAAGCAGTCTTCACTTCAGTGTGCACCAAACTCCACAAACACCCACTGTTCATGCCCACTGAAATCCTCCCTGGGGGAGTCCAAGGGCCCTGCCAGAACCACTGTCCTTTGTGCATTTGGAACTGTGAGGAGTCATTGGTTTGTGCATGCACCCTGCTCCACTGTTTCCAAGTCATGGCTGGATGTCACCTTACTGTCCTTTCCAGGACCACCACCTCCCTGAGAGCTCTTGCTTGGTTGTGGGTACAGCCATTTCCTTTCTTCCAAGGGATGGTAAATAGCTTGCACATTCCAGTCCTTTCCAGTGTGCTCAGGCAAAGAGCAGTCTCTTGGCTGGTGGGCTTATGATTTATGGAAACTGGAGCTGAGAGTCCCTCCTGAACTCACTGACAATAACCAGTTTCCCTGCCCTACTGCTTGGGAACTCTAGCAGTTCAGGGACCCCATTCATTATGTGTCTCCTAGGATCCTAAGACCACAATGACCCACCTATAATTCTGCCCTTTTCATCCCCTGAGCCCCTTTCAGAAAAGGATGTCTTCATTGGAGCAGATTTTTAAGGGTTCTGATTTTGTGCTCCAGTGTTACATCACTTTTTAATTGCCAGCTTATTGAGGATCCCTCTCCCCTCCATTTACCTTCTGATATTTTCCTGCGGATTCACAACTCTGCACTTCCTACATTGCAAAAAGCAGTCACTTTTCTCTTTGTATACTTTCTTACATCTCAAGCTGATTTTGTGGAATGTTCATGATGGTTTGATAGATATCCAGCTAAATTTGAGGGAGCAGATGAAAAGAGGTCCCATATTCTTCTACCATCTTGCCTCCCCTCCAACTTTCTTTTGACATCCATTAGCATGATAAATGTTCTCCATCCTCTCACTTTCAATCTGCAGGTGTCGTTAATTCTGAAAAGAGTCTCTTGTAGGTAGCATATAGATGCATCTTTTTAAATCCATTCTGACACCCTAAGTCTTTTGATTGGAATGTTTAGTCCATTTACATTCAGATTAGTTATTGATAGATATATATTTGGTGGTATATAATTACTTGTCTTGTCATTTCTCGAGATTGTCTCTGTTCTTTTCTAGTATTTGTCCCTTTTAGTCTTTCCTTTCTACTCAGAGTCCCCTGTAATATTAATTGAAGATCTGATTAAGTGGTCATGAACTCCTTTAGTTTTTTATTTGTCTGGGAAGTGCTTTATCTCCAGGAAGTGCTTTATCTCCTTCTATTCTGAATGATAACCTTGCTGGATAGAGTATTCTTGGCTACAGATATTTTCCACTCAGCAGATTGAATATATTTTGCCACTTTCTTCTGGTATGCCAAGTTTCTGTTGAGAGAACTGCAGCTAGACTTACAGGTCTTCCTTTGCATATTAGGGACTTCTTCTGTCTTGCTGCTTTTAGAATTTTTTCTTTATTTCTATATTTTGCAAACTTAACTACAATATGTCTTGGTGTTGGCCTGCTTTTATTGATTCTGTATTGATTTTGCTGAGAGTTCTTTGTGCTTCCTGGATTTGGATGTTCATTTCCTTCCTGAGATGAAAGAAATTTCCAGCTATCATTTCTTCAAATAAATTTTCTGTCTCCTGGGACTCTGAAACAAATGTTATTACATCAATAAAAACTTTGGCCCATAAAAGATCTAGTAAAGAGAATAAAAGAGAAGCTACACACTGAGGGAAAATATTTGAAAACCACATATTTGTCAAAGGATTAGTATCTAAACAATATAAAGAACCTTCAAAAGCCAACAGTGAAATAACAGACAATCCAGTTTGAAAATGGACAAAAAGCATGTCTAGGCACTTCATCAAATAGGATATAGATGGTAAATGCACATATAAAAGATGCTCAGTATCATCAGCTGACTTGTGAAATAAAAATAAAATCATATTGAGATAAACACTTACCAGAATAATTAACATAAAAATAGTGTCAATACAGAATCCTAAAAAGTATTTTTTCACTTATGCATTGCTGTTTGAAATATAACATGTGCTCCACTCTGGAAAACAGCTTGGCAGTTTCTTGAACAACTAATGCATAACTATTAACAATAATTGTCCTCCAGCGATATGTAGAAGAATGAAACTCGACCATTCTCTTACACCATACACAAAGATAAACTCAAAATGGATAAAAGACCTCAACATGAGACAGGAATCTATCAGAATCCTAGAGGAGAACATAGGCAGTAACCTCTTCGATATCAGCCACAGCAACTTCTTTCAAGATATGTCTCCAAAGGCCAAGGAAACAAAAGCAAAAATGAACTTTTGGGACTTCATCAAGATCAAAAGCTTCTGCACAGCAAAAGAAACAGTCAACAAAACAAAAAGGCAACCCACGGAATGGGAGAAGATATTTGCAGATGACAGTACAGACAAAAGGTTGATATTCAGAATCTATAAAGAACTCCTCAAACTCAACACACACAAAACAGATAATCCTATCAAAAAATGGGCAGAAGATATGAACAGACACTTCTCCAATGAAGACATACAAATGGCTGTCAGACACATGAAAAAATGTTCATCATCACTGGCCATCAGGTAGATTCATATTAAAACCACGTTGACATACCACCTTACACCAGTTAGAATGGGCAAAATTAGTGAGACAGGAAACAACGTGTGTTGGAGAGGATGTGGAGAAAGGGGAACCCTCTTACACTCTTGGTGGGAATGCAAGTTGGTGCAGCCACTTTGGAGAACAGTGTGGAGATTCCTCAAGAAATTAAGAATAGAGCTTCCCTATGACCCTGCAATTGCACTGCTGGATATTTACCCCAAAGATACAGATGTAGTGAAAAGAAGAGCCATCTGTACCCCAATGTTTATTGCAGCAATGGCCACGGTCGCCAAACTGTGGAAAGACCAAGATGCCCTTTAACAGATGAATGGATAAGGAAGATGTGGTCCATATACATGATGGAGTATTATGCCTCCATCAGAAAGGATGAATACCCAACTTTTGTAGCAACATGGATGGGACTGGAAGAGATTATGCTGAGCGAAATAAGTCAAGCAGAGAGAGTCAAGTATCATATGGCTTTACTTATTTGTGGAGCATAACAAAGAACACGGTGGACATGGGGAGATGGAGAGGAGAGGGAATTGAGGGAAACTGGAAGGGGAGATGAACCATGAGAGACTATGGACTCTGAAAAACAACCAGAGGGTTATGAAGGGGCGGGGGTGTGAGAGGTTGAGGAACCAGGTGGTGGGTAATAGGGAGGGCATGTACTGCATGCAACACTGGGTGTGGTGCAAAAACAATGAACACTGTTATGCTGAAAATAAACAAATAAAAAAATGCTAAAAAAAACCCCAATAATTGTCCTCTTGAATATTTATCCCATGGAAATTAAAACACCTTCACACAAAAGCTGTACATATACATGAATATTTTCATCAGCTTTATTATTAATAACCCCAAACTAGAATGAACTTAGATGCTCTTTGAAGGATAAATAAATAATCTGTACTGCATACATATAATGGAATACTCAGAAGTAAAAAGGACAAAATATTGATACATGAAATAATGAACTTCCAGAGAATTAGTCTAGAGGAAAAAAGCCAGTATCAACATGTTTCATATTACATGATTCCACTTACACAAATTCTTGAATAATAAATTACACAAACAGAGAATACATTAGTGATTCCCAGTGTTACCAATTAAAAGGTAGCAGGAGAGAAGTGGGATTGGTTATGAAAAGGACAAAGTGAGTGATGTTTGTGGTAGTAGAGAAGTTCCATATCTTGAAAGTTCTTATGTCAATATCATGATTCTAATTTTAAGTGGTAGTTTTGCAAGATGTTACCATTGAGGGAAAGCAGGTAACATATACACAGGAATCACACATCTCACAAGTGCACATGAATCTACAATTATTTCAAAATTTAAAACAAAGTTCATTTAAAAAATCTGAATGTTAGGAAAAATATAAAATTGTGGGCCAGGGTGAAATTTTCTGTGCACAAATTGGGAAGAAAACATATTAACCAAGATGTTAGGAAATTCCCAAATGGAATGCAGACTATGATGGATTAATCTAACTGTATTAGAAATGTAATATAATCTCACTCAAGGAGTTGGGAGTTAAGACCCAACCTAAGTAACTTTGGAAAATTATGTTTGACTAGTTACTCTAAGTTTAGAAACAAAAAAATAACTAATGTAGGCAGTGCTCTCTAGTTGGTAAATATGTTTCTCATACCAGTATAGGTTAGCAACTCTGAAAATATGTTATGTGTATACTAGAGTTAAAAAAAAAAGTCAATCAATTGTATATAGTGGAAGTCAAATATCTGTGTGTTAGGAAAAAGAAGTTATAAGTATGGAAAAAGAAGTTATATGTAAATAAGGGCTGGAAAGGCTAGAATGTATCTTATGGGCTTGATTATAGTCATGGATATTAGTATAACTCATAGTAATACTAGATGTAAGTAAGTATGCATATATGTATGTATGTATGTATACTTATAGCATATATATATGGTGTACATATATTCTTACTAGCTGTGTCCACTGAGACAAGCTCAAAGCAATGACACCTCAGTAACAATGGAGAATTCTCAGAACGCAGATCTTGATTTCTAAGTACCCTGTTCCAATAAAAGTAAGGAAGTCTTCCTGGAGAAATGTAGTATTCTGTATTTGAGACATAAGAAATTCAAGTGAATTGGGGGAAATCAGAGGGGGAGATGAACCATAAGAGACTGTGGACTCTGAGAAACAAACTGAGGATTTTGGAGGGGAGAAGGGTGGGAAGATGGGTGAGCCTGGTAGTGGGTATTAAGGAGGGCATGTATTGCATGGAGCACTGGGTGTGGTGCATAAACAATGAATATTGGAACACTGAAAAAATAAAATTAAATTAATAAAACACAAAATGAGCATGACCTCTAATGCCACAAATTAATGATGTGCTTAGAGGAATAGGTACTAACCTGAAAGAGTTCAAAGACCAAATATGAAACAATATAAGCAACAAAAATAAATACAAAGACAGCCTCTTCAATAAATGGTGCTGGGAAAATTGGACAGCCACATGCAGAAATTAAATTGGACCACTTCCTTACACCACACATGAAAATAGACTCCAAATGGATGAAGGACCTCAATGTGAGAAAGGAATCCATCCAAATCCTTGAGGAGAATGCAGGCAGCAACCTCTTCGACCTCAGCCGTAGCAACATCTTCCTAGGAACAACGGCAAAGGCAAGGGAAGCAAGGGCAAAAATGAACTATTGGGATTTCATCAAGATCAAAAGCTTTTGCACAGCAAAGGAAACAGTTAACAAAACCAAAAGACAACTGACAGAATGGGAGAAGATATTTGCAAACGACATATCAGATAAAGGGCTAGTATCCAAAATCTATAAGGAACTTAGCAAACTCAACACCCAAAGAACAAACAATCCAATCAAGAAATGGGCAGAGGACATGAACAGACATTTCTGCAAAGAAGACATCCAGATGGCCAACAGACACATGAAAAAGTGCTCCACGTCACTCAGCATCAGGGAGATACAAATCAAAACCACAAGGAGATATCACCTCCCACCAGTCTGAATGGCTAAAATTAACAAGTCAGGAAATGACAGATGCTGGCGAGGATGCGGAGAAAGGGGAACCCTCCTCCACTGTTGGTGGGAATGCAAGCTGGTGCAACCACTCTGGAAAACAGCCTGGAGGTTCCTCAAAATGTTGAAAATAGAACTACCCTATGACCCAGCAATTGCACTACTGGGTATTTACCCTAAAGATACAAACATAGTGATCCGAAGGGGCACGTGTACCCGAATGTTTATAGCAGCAATGTCTACAATAGCCAGACTATGGAAAGAACCTAGATGTCCATCAACAGATGAATGGATAAAGAAGAAGTGGTATATATACACAATGGAATACTATGCAGCCATCAAAAGAAATGAAATCTTGCCATTTGCGACGACGTGGATGGAACTAGAGAGTATCATGCTTAGTGAAATAAGTCAATCGGAGAAAGACAACTATCATATGATCTCCCTGATATGAGGACATGGAGAAGCAACATGGGGGGGTAGGGGGATAGGAGAAGAATAAATGAAACAAGATGGGATTGGGAGGGAGACAAACCATAAATGACTCTTAATCTCACAAAACAGACTGGGGGTTGCTGGGGGGAGGTGGGATTGGGAGAGGGGGAGCGGGCTATGGACATTGGGGAGGGGAGGCGAACCATAAGAGACTATGGACTCTGAAAAACAACCTGAGGGTTTTGAAGGGTCAGGGGTGGGAGGTTGGGGCAACCTGAGGGTTTTGAAGGGTCAGGGGTGGGAGGTTGGGGAACAGGTGGTGGGTAATGGGGAGGGCACGTTTTGCATGGAGCACTGGGTGTTGTGCAAAAAGAATGAATACTGTTACGCTGAAAAAATAAATAAAATGGAAAAAAAAATAAATAAATACTATAGTACTGCATTATAATTCAAGAAGAAAATAAATATATGTGAGTCCATGCTAATTTAAGTTCATGATTGGATATATAAACTGGGAGAAGTTTATATATTCTTCCTTACAGAAAGATTCCAAGTAATACATGTATAGGGAACCAGGAAAGTAGAAAATCACCATTAGAATAGTAGTAACTGCTGCAAGCAACATTCACTAATGAATTCGGAAATTAGAAAGTTTAACATTAAGGGGAAATAACATATTTGCATCACTTCAAGGTATTGAAAATATATTTATTAATTACTCCAATGGTGTTATCATATATATGTAAATTACTAGATATGCTTCCTTCTAAGAGGTGAAGCTCTTCTTGAGTGTGAACTGCTCTTAATTACTTATTTAAAATGAAACATGGAAAGGAGAAAAGTAGTAACTTTGCAGTAGGAAAACTGACAGACAGATAACACCTTAGTCAAGTGACCAAGATTAGTATCACCAGTAATGTCATGTTGGTATCATATATCTCTTGATGTGATAAGATGTGTAGGACACTTCACCTCTGTGCTATTCTTTCCTAAATCTATGACCTTGGGGTACATAAGAGAAAATATCAGATATACACAAATTGAAACACAAACTATAAAATACCTGACATTTCAAACATGCCAAGTTCACTAAAACACAAAGGGAGACTGAGAAACACCCAAAGAGAGAAGACTAAGGGTATATTATCACCAAAT
This sequence comes from Meles meles, assembly GCF_922984935.1. Classification (NCBI taxonomy): domain Eukaryota; kingdom Metazoa; phylum Chordata; class Mammalia; order Carnivora; family Mustelidae; genus Meles; species Meles meles. Next base: position 114,226,405 of record NC_060074.1, on the reverse strand, counting down.
GGAATGCCTTATCCTGAATTAGATCCTGAAACAAGTAGTATTTATATATGTATATATAAATATATATGGAATATATATACAGTTACAAAATATAAAGAGTTTATACTTTTGTTGGTAGTTTTGAACTGATTTTTTGTTTGTTTTATTTTGTTTTGTTTCTATTTTTGTTTTGTTTTGTTTTATAAATTGAACTTCACCAAATGAAAAGTTCTGATCTGGAAAGATAAGTTGGAAAAGAAAAACCATAGAGTGGGGGAAAATATGATTCTCAATACATACATTTTAAAAGAACTTAATACCTAAAATATGTTAAGAACTCTTGAGCTCAATGATAAGAGGACAAAAAATAAATTCTTCTAATTTATTAAAAAAAGTGTTCCATGTTTTCTTTGGAAAGACATTTTTTTCTGGATAAGCATTTTTTGGCTGGAAAGGGTGTTTTATTTGTGTGTGTGTGTGTGTGTCTTGTTTTTATTTGCTTGCTTTTTCTGTCAAAAAACAGTTGCAACAAAGTTGTTGCTTCTTGATTTTCTAGATTACAATATTTCCAGTGAGAAATCTGCTCTCATCATTCATTGTACACACAAGGTGTGTGTGTTGTTTATCTCTGGTTGCTTTAATACTTTTTTTCTTTATCATTTGTTTAAAGTTATTTGATTATGATGTGTTTGGGTGCCCTTTTTTCATGCTTTATTTTTTTTATTTCTTTTCAGCATAACAGTATTAATTGTTTTTGCACCACACCCAGTGTTCCATGCAATACGTGCCCTCCCTATTACCCATCACCTTGTTCCCCAACCTCCCACCCCCCGCCCCTTCAAAACCCTCAGGTTCTTTTTCAGAGTCCATAGTCTCTCATGGTTCATCTCCCCTTCCAGTTTCCCTCAACTCCCTTCTCCTCTCCACATCCCCATGTCCTCCATGTTCTTTGTTATGCTCCACAAATAAGTGAAACCATATGATACTTGACTCTCTCTGCTTGACTTATTTCGCTCAGCATAATCTCTTCCAGTCCCATCCATGTTGCTACAAAAGTTGGGTATTCATCCTTTCTGATGGAGGCATAATACTCCATCATGTATATGGACCACATCTTCCCTATCCATTGTCCGTTGAAGGGCATCTTGGTCTTTCCACAGTTTGGTGACCGTGGCCATTGCTGCTACAAACATTGGGGTACAGATGGCCCTTCTTTTCACTACATCTGTATCTTTGGGGTAAATACCCAGCAGTGCAATTGCAGGGTCATAGGGAAGCTCTATTCTTAATTTCTTGAGGAATCTCCACACTGTTCTCCAAAGTGGCTGCACCAACTTGCATTCTCACCAACAGTGTAAGAGGGTTCCCCTTTCTCCACAACCTCTCCAACACACGTTGCTTCCTGTCTTGCTAATTTTGGCCATTCTAACTGGTGTAAGGTGATATCTCAATGTGGTTTTAATATGAATCTCCCTGATGGCTAGTGATGATGAGCATTTTTTCATGTGTCTGATAGCCATTTGTATGTCTTCATTGGAGAAGTGTCTGGTCATATATTCTGCCCATTTTTTGAAAAAAAAAATGAAAAATCCAGAATACATCAGCTCTCTCTACACCTTAAAGAACAGGAGAAGCAACAACAAATCAAACCAACTCCACACACAAAAAGGGAAATAATCAAGATTAGAGCAGAGATCAATGAGGTAGAAACCAGAGATACAGTAGAACATATCAATGAAACTAGTAGCTGGTTTTTGGAAAGAATCAATAAGATCGATAAATCATTGGCCACACTAATCCAAAAGAAAAGAGAGAAAGCCCAAATTAATAAAATTCTGAATGAAAAGGGAGAGATCGCAACTAACACCAAGGAAGTAGAAACAATCATCAGAAATTATTACCAACAGTTATATGCCAATAAGCTAAGCAACCTAGATGAAATGGATGCATTTCTGGAAAACTATAAACTCCCAAAATTGAACCAGGAAGAAATTGACAACCTGAATAGACTGATATCTAGTAATGAGATTGAAGCAGTGATCAAAAACCTCCCAAACAATGAGAGGCCAGGACCTGATGGATTCCCTGGGGAATTCTACCAAACTTTTTTCATGCTTCTTATGCTTATGTCACTAAGATTGTGAATGCATGAACTTGTAGTTTGCATTAATTTATAAATTTTAGTCATCATTTCGTCACATATTTTTCTGTCCCTGCTGATCCCTTGGTAATGCCAGCTGTATGTTTTTGGCCTCTTGGCATATCCCTAAAATTCAATCTGCCCTCTCTGCTCATTTTTCTTTTTCTCTATATTTCATTTTATATACTTTTGATTGTTAGACTTCATGTTTATTAATAATTTCCTATGAAATATCTAATCTGCTATTAAGCAGTGTCTGTTTCACTTCACATATCATTTTTAATCACTCGTCTGATTTTGGGATTTTTTTAATATATTCCATGTCTCTAACATCCAAATTTATCTATAGTTTATATTCAAAAAACTAGAATTTTTTTTCTAATAATTTTGCATATTATAGTTATAACGATTGATTTAATTTCATTTTTAATGAAATCTGTTATTACTATTCCTAAGTCATTCTTTTTTCCTCTGCTATTTTGAGAATCATGTTAGATTTGCAGAAAGTGACATATACAGGAGAGAGGTCCTGTAACTCTTTACCCAGTTTTCCCCAATGTTATGTAATTCCTATATCATGCATAAATTAAATTTATAATACATATTTTACATAACTATAATATAATATCAAGACCAAAAACTTGGCATTGATTGAATGCTATTTTGTCTTATATAGAGATTCTTATGAGCACAATAATAGTAAAGGTATAGAAGAGATGAGTTCCCTGTGTTGTCCTTATATAATCATACCTCCCCTATATCTCCACCACTCTTACCCCTTAGAAACCACTAATTAGTTTTTCATCTCTATAACATTATAATTTTGAGAAGGGAATACTACAGTATGTTACCATTTGAGATTGACTTTTGACTCAAAACAAAAATTCTCTTGAAAGTCACTCAAGTCATTGTATAAATCAATACTGTGTTCATTCTTATTGCTGGGCAGTATTCCCTGGAATAGACTCATCAATTTTTAAAAATCATTTACCCATTGAGAGACATTTTGGTTGTTTCTAGATTGGAATTTTAAAAATAACGGTTCAGGGCCACCTGGGTGGCTCAGTGGGTTAAAGCCTCTGCCTTCGGCTCAGGTCATGGTCTCAGGGTCCTGGGATCGAGCCCCACATCGGGCTCTTCACTCAGCAGGGAGCCTGCTTCCCCCCTCTCTCTCTGCCTACTTGTGATCTCTAGCAAATAAATAAAATATAAAAAAAAAGGTTCAGTGACCATTTGTGTATAGGTTGTTGTGTTAGTATTTTTTTGTCTGTCTGGGATAAATGCTCAGAGTATAACCACAAGGTTTAATGATAGTTTCATGTTTGGTTGTTTAAGAAATTACCAAAATGCTTTTCAGAATGGCAGTGACATTTTGTATTTCTATAAGAAGTGTATGAGTGATCTAGTCTGTTTGAATCCTCTCCAGTGTTTGGTGTTGTCAGTATTTTTTAAGTCAGCCATTCTGACAGGTATATAGAGATATCTAATTGTGATTTTAATTTGTATTTCCTCAATCATCTAACCATGTTGGACATCTTTTCATGTGTTTACTTACATATGTATATCCTCTTTGATGAAATGTCTCTTTATGTCTTTTTTCCCACTTTGTAATTGGATTTTTTTATTGTTTAGTTTTGAGAGCTCTTTATATATTCTACTTCTTTGTCAAATATATGGCTTTCAAATACTTTCTACCAGAATGTAGTTTGTCTTTTTCATCCCCTTACCACTCTTTCACAGAGCAAAAGTTTTCAACCTTAAGTCCATTTTTTTTTCTCTTATGAATCATGCATTTGGCAACATTTTTAAGAATGTTAACCAAGTCCTAGATTTCGGATTGTTTTCCCTCCATTTTCTTCTAAAAGTTTCATATTTTCACATTTTATACTTGAAAGTGTTCTCTGTTTTCAGTAAATTTTTATATTGTTTAAGATCCCTTTTGTCTTTTGCCTGTGGACTTCCAACCTTTCTCTCTGCAGTTGATTTTTTTATGTTTTTTATTGATACAATCTTTATCCAGCACCATTTGTTGAAAAAACTATTCTTCTTCCACTGAATTCCTTTCACACCTATACCAAAAATCAGTTACCCATAGTTCTGTATCTATTTCTGGGTTCTGTCTTCTGTTACACTGATGTCTATAATGATTTCCCCACAAATACCATGCATTCTTGACTACTATATCTTTATAATAAATCTTGAAATCAAATATGCTGATTTCTCCTATTTTATTCTTCTTTTTCAAAATTGTTTTATTTAGTTTAGCTCCTTAGCCCTTTTCAATTTTGAGAATATTGACTTGCAAATGCATTTTCATATAATCTTGCCTGTATCTTACAAAAAGGAAATAAACAAACAAACAAAAAACAAACAGGGCACCTGGGTGGCTCAGTTAAGTGTCTGCTTTCAGCTCACGTCCTAATGCTGGAGTCTTGGATCCATCCCCATGTCAGGCTCCTGCTTAGCAGGGAACCTGCTTCTTCCTCAGCTCCTCTCCCTCTTTTCCTCCCCCTACTCATGCTTGTGAACTCTCTCTGTCTCTCTCTTAAATAAATAAATAAAATATTTAAAGAAAAAAGAAAATATTACAAGGATTTTGATAGAATTTTCATTAAACCTGCATATCAATTTTGAGAATAATGACTCAATTTCTGTTGAATCCTCCACCCCATGAAAATAATGTATCTCTCCACTTACATAGCTCCTCTTAGATTATATATACTTTTCAATACATAAATCCTATAAATATTTGTTAGTTTTATATCTATTTCACTTTATTAGTGATTTTAAATATTCCTGTATTTTAAGTTTTTTTTTTAAAGATTTTATTTATTTATTTGACAGAGAGAGATCACAAGTAGACAGAGAGGCAGGCAGAGAGAGAGAGAGAGGGAAGCAGGCTCCCTGCTGAGCAGAGAGCCCGATGCGGGACTCGATCCCAGGACCCCGAGATCATGACCTGAGCCGAAGGCAGCGGCTTAACCCACTGAGCCACCCAGGCGCCCCTGTATTTTAAGTTTTAATTTTCCATACAGTCATTGCTAGTGAACTCAGTGAATTCAGGTTTTGTTTATTTGTTTGTTTGTTTGTTTTTTAATCAATTGCATATCCTGTGACTTTCTTCTTGAATTCACCTATCAGGTTTTTTACTTTCTTTCTTTCTTTTTTTTTTTTTTAAGATTCTTTAAGATATCGTACATATACTACTGTGCCATCTACAAAGGACAGTTTTATATCTTCCATTCTTATCTCTGCATGTTTTATCCCCTGTCTTGTTTTATTTTGCTGTCTGGGACTTCTAATACTTGGATGAATGGGAGTTATGAATGCAGAGATCTTTACCTTCTTCCTAGTCTTATAGAAAGGCATTCAGTCTTTTGCCCTTGAGAATGATGTTAGCTGAAGGTTTTTGTAGTTGTACTCTATCAACTTGAGAATGTTTCCCTCAATTCCTGTTTTTTTTTTTTTTTTGTTTTTTGTTTTTGTTTTTTGTTTTTTATCAGAATAGATGTCAAAGATGTTCTGGTAGTTTGGGGAGATGGCAGAGTAGGAAGAACCTGATCTCACCTCACCCCGCATTTACAACATGATACCATTCATATATAACTCAATAAACTGGAAAGTGATCCAAAGACTGGCAGAACTAAATCCACAACTAAATATAGAGAAGACATTGCATCTGATAGCTTAAAAAGTCAGAAAAGTGGAGGGAGGCTGTTTATAGGAGGGAAGGAGCTCTGTATGTGAATAGGTCAGAGAAGTCAGCCTTCACATCAGGAAGCTCACACAGGGAAGACTAATGCCCATAACATTTGACTTTCAAAACCAGAGGGGCTGAATGAGTTCCTAAAACAGTGGGATTTGGAAGCTGGAGATTTAAGAACCAGCTGACTCAGCACTGGGCAATCCAGGAGGGGGCAAGGCCTGTGGAAATGCAACATAAAAGAAACATAAGATAAATTTGCATATTTTGCATATATGATTGGCACAAAAATGAAAAGTACAGAATAGAAAACCCACAATGAACCCAGAACTATATGGTCAGTTAACCTTCAACAAAGCAGGAAAGAATATCCATTGGGAAAAGAAGAGTGCCTTCAACAAATCATGAGGAAAACTGGACAGTTACTTGCAAAAGAATGAAACTGGATGACCTTCTTATACCTTACACAAAAACAGAATATAATGGAAAGTTACTCAGTCATTAAAAAAAAAGAATGAAATCTTGCCATTTGTAAAAACATGGGTGGAACTAGTGGTTGTTACACTAGGTGAAATAAGTCAGTCAGAGAAAGACAAATACTATATGATTTCACTCATGTGGAATTTAAGAAATAAAATAAAGAAAAGAGAGAGAGAGGCAATCCACAAGACTCTTTAGAAAACAAACTGGTGGTAACCAGAGGGGAGGTGGGGGGATGGGTAAATATGTGATGGGGATTACGGAGTGCTCTTGTGATGAGCATGAGGTGATGTATGGAATTGTTGACTCACTTTATTGTACACCTAAGTCTAATACCACGTTGTATGTTAAGTAACAAGAATGTAAATGAAAACTAAAACAAAACAAAACAAAACACAAACCAAAAAACAATTTATATTAAAGTGAAATAAATAAATTATAAATTCAACTTTTAAAAAAAGATTTTATTTATTTATTTGACAGAGAGAGACACAACAAGAGAGGGAACATAAGCAACGGGAGTGGGAGAGAGAGAAGCAGGCTTCCGCCAGGCAGGAATCCAAATGTGGGACTCAATCCCAGGACCCTAGCATCATGACCTGAGCCGAAGGCAGACTGAGCCACCTAAATTCAACTTTCTTTAAGTTATAGGACTATTCACATTATCTATTGTCTCTTTCATACTGTGTATGTCCTAGTAATTTGTGCTTTTTGAGAAACTGACTTATTTTTTCTACGTTTTATGTTTCAATGTGAACAACTTTTATAGTATTTTCTCATTATCCTTTTAATGGCTGAAGTGTTTGTTATGATACACCTGTGCCATTCCTGATATTGGTAATTTGGTAATATGTGTATTCTCTCTTCCTCTTCTTTCTCCCTCTCTGCCCATCATCTCTTTTACAACACACACATGCATGCACACACACACACACACACACACACACACACACACACACACTTTCTTGTTAGAGATTTTTCAATTTTATTAATTCTCCAAATCAACTTTTTATATAATTGATTAACTTTATGTTTTTTTGTTTTCAAAATTCCTGATTTTCTCTTTAATTTTGAAGGGGATTTCAGAAATTAAAAATAATTCTGGATTGACTGTTTTTTCCTTTAGGACTTGAAAAAAATATGAGCCACCTCCCTCTGACCTCCATGGTTTTCCAACGAGAAACCTAGCACTATTCAGTTTTTTAATCTCTTGCTGCTTAAATGCTTTGTGTGTGTGTGTGTGTGTGTGTGTGTGTGTGAATGTCGTTAGTTTTCAGACATTTGATTAGATGTTTCCTCACATGAATTTTTTTGGTTTTACATTATTTTGGTTTTACTTATCTTTTTGAGTAAATAGGTTAACATTTTTGACAAATTTGGAAATTTTGTTACCACTATTTCTTTGCATTTTTTTTTTAAGCTCCACACTCTTTCCCCTCTCCTTCTTCTTTCTGTGGAACTAATGATATAAACTTAGATCTTTTGTTATAATCTCACAAGGTATTTGAGTTTCTGTTATTTATTTGGATTATTTTCTTTTATTCTTTTATTCAGGTTTTTCTTCAGGTTGTAATTGCTATTTTTGTGTCTCCAAATTCCCTGATTCTTTTTGTGTCATCTTCATTCTCCTGTTGAACTCACTTAGTACATCAGTAGTCATGACTATTTTTTTTAAATTCTCCAATTTCCATTTTTTTCTCCTTTATTTATTCTTTCCTTTTTCTGAGACTTCTATTTCATTTGTTTCCAGCACATTTATAATTGTTTGCATAAAGCATTTTTATACCTTCTTTAAAATTTTTGTGAGACAATTTAAACATCTGTGTTATCTTAGTGTTTGCATTATTGATTTTTTTTTATCCTTCAGTTCACCCTGTGAATTTAAGTTGGGATTTTCCTGGTTCTTGAGGTTATAAGTGATTTCAGTGGTATCCTAAAGATTTTGGATATAATATGAAACTCTAGAGCTTATTCAAATCCATTTAGCCTTTCTTTTTTTTTTTCTTTCTATTTTTTTTAAATTTCTTTTCAGCGTAACAGTATTCATTGTTTTTGCACCACACCCAGTGCTCCATGCAATACATGCCCTCCCTAATACCCATCACCTGGTTCCCCAACATCCCACCCCCTGCCCCTTCAAAACCCTCAGGTTCTTTTTCAGAGTCCATAGTCTCTCATGGTTCATCTCCCCTTCCAATTTCCCTCAACTCCCTTCTCTCCAGCTCCCCATGTCCTCCATGTTCTTTGTTATGCTCCATAAATAAGTGAAACCATATGATACTTGACTCTCTCTGCTTGATTTATTTCACTCAGCATAATCTCTTCCAGTCCAATCCATGTTGATACAAAAGTTGGGTATTCATCCTTTCTGATGGAGGCATAATACTCTATCATGTATATGGACCACATCTTCCTTATCCATTCATCCGTTGAAGGGCATCTTGGTTCTTTCCACAGTTTGGCGACCGTGGCCATTGCTGCTACAAACATTGGGGTACAGATGGCCCTTATTTTCACTACATCTGTATCTTTGTGGTAAATACCTAGTAGTACCATTGCAGGGTCAAAGGGAAGCTCTATTTGTAAATTCTTGAGGAATCTCCACACTGTTCTCCAAAGTGGCTGCACCAACTTGCATTCCCACCAAGAGTGTAAGAGGGTTCCCCTTTCTCCACATCCTCTCCAACACTTGCTAATTTTGGCCATTCTAACTGGTGTCAGGTGGTATCTCAATGTGGTTCTAATTTGAATCTCCCTGATGGCTAGTGATGATGAACATTTTTTCATGTGTCTGATAGCCATTTGTATGTCTTCATTGGAGAAGTGCCTGTTCATATTCTGCCCATTTTTCGATATAACTATCTGATTTGTGTGTGTTGAATTTGAGGAGCTCATTATAAATCCTGGATATCAACCTTTTGTCTGTACTGTCATTTGCAAATATCTTCTCCCATTCCGTGGGTTGCCTTTTTGTTTTGTTGACTGTTTCCTTTGCTGTGCAGAAGCTTTTGATCTTGATGAAGTCCCAAAAGTTCATTTTTGCTTTTGTTTCCTTGGCCTTTGGAGACATATCTTGAAAGAAGTTGCTGTGGCTGATATCGAAGAGGTTACTGCCTATATTCTCCTCTAGGATTCTGATGGATTCCTGTCTCACATTGAGGTCTTTTATCCATTTTGAGTTTATCTTTGTGTATGGTGTAAGAGAATGGTCAAATTTCATTCTTCTACATATAGCTGTCCACTTTTCCCAGCACCATTTATTGAAGAGACTGTCTTTTTTCCACTGTATATTTTTTCCTGTTTTGTCGAAGATTATTTGGCCATAGAGTTGAGGGTCCATATCTGGTTTCTCTACTCTGTTCCACTGGTCTATGTGTCTGTTTTTATGCCAGTACCATGCTGTCTTGGTGATCACAGCTTTGTAGTAAAGTTTGAAATCAGGTAACGTGATGCCACCAGTTTTGTTTTTCTTTTTAAACATTTCCTTAGCAATTCGGGGTCTCTTCTGATTCCATACAAATTTTAGGATTATTTGCTCCAGCTCTTTGAAAAATACTGGTGGAATTTTTATTGTAATGTCATTAAAATTATAGATTGCTCTAGGCAGTATAGACATTTTAACAACGCTTATTCTTTCAATCCAAGAGCATGGAATGGTCTTCCATCTTTTTGTGTCTTCTTCAATTTCTTCCATGAGTGTTCTGTAGTTCCTCGAGTACAGATCCTTTACCTCTTTGGTTAGGTTTATTCCCAGGTATCTTATGGTTCTTGGTGCTATAGTAAATGGGATCGATTCTCTAATTTCCCTTTCTGTATTTTCATTGTTGGTGTATAAGAAAGCCACTGATTTCTGGACTTAAACAATTCATGGAAACCAGTGAGTATGAAGACACTTTGGTCCAAAACCTATGGGTACAGCAAAGGCATTCCGAAGGGGGAAATACATAGCCATCCAAGCCTCCCTCAAAAACATTGAAAAATCCAGAATACACCAGCTGTCTCTACACCTTAAAGAACTGGAGAAGCAACAACAAATCAAACCAACTCCACACAAGAGAGAAATAATCAAGATTAGAGCAGAGATAAATGAGGTAGAAACCAGGGATATAGTAGAAATATCAATGAAACTAGAAGCTGGCTTTTTGAAAGAATCAATAAGATCGATAAACCATTGGCCACACTAATCCCAAAGAAAAGAGAGAAAGCCCAAATTAATAAAATTCTGAATTGAAAAGGAGAGATCACATCTAACACCAAGGAAGTAGAAACAATCATCAGAAATTATTACCAACAGTTATATGCCAATAAGCTAAGAAACCTAGATGAAATGGATGCATTCCTGGAAAACTATAAACTCCCAAAATTGAACCAGGAAGAAATTGACAACCTGAATAGACCAATATCTAGTAACGAGATTGAAGCAGTGATCAAAAACCTCCCAAAAAACAAAAGCCCAGGACCTGACGGATTCCCTGGGGAATTCTACCAAACTTTCAAAGAAGAAATAACACCTGAAATTCTCCTGAACCTGTTTCAAAAAATTGAAGCAGAAGGAAAACTTCCAGACTCTTTTTATGAAGCCAGCATTACCCTCATCCCCAAACCAGTCAAAGACCCTACCAAAAAGGAGAATTTCTGACCAATATCACTGATGAATATGGATGCTAATATTCTCTACAAGATCCTAGCAAACAGGATCCAGCAGCACATTAAAAAGATTATCCACCATGACCAGGTGGGATTCATCCCTGGGTTACAAGGATGGTTCAACATTCACAAATCAATCAATGTGATACAACAAATCAATAAGAGAGGAGAGAAGAATCACATGGTCCTCTCAACTGATGCAGAAAAAGCATTTGACAGAATCTAGCATCCATTCCTGATTAAAATGCTTCAAAGTATAGGGATAGAGGGAACATTCCTGAATTTCATAAAATCTATCTATGAAAGACCCACAGCAAATACTATCCTCAATGGGAAAAAGCTTGCAGCCTTTCTGTTGAGATCAGGAACACAACAAGGATGCCCACTCTCACCACTCTTTTTTCAACATAGTATTAGAAGTCCTAGCAACAGCAATCAGAGAACAAAGAGAACTAAAAGGTATCCAAATTGTCAATGAAGAAGTCAAACTCTCTCTCTTCACAGATGACATGATTCTTTATACAGAAAACCAAAATACTCCACCCCCAAACTACTAGAACTCATACAACAATTCTTTTTTTTTAATTTTAGTTTATTTTTTCAGTGTTCCAAGATTCATTGTTTATGTACCACACTCAGTGCTCCATGCAATACGTGCCCTCCTTAATATCTACCAACAGTCTCACCCATCCCCCATCCCCTTTTCCAAAGTCCTCAGTTTGTTTCTTATAGTCCACTGTCACTCATGTTCATATCTGCCTCCAATTTCCCCAAATTCACTTTTCCTTTCCTTCTCCTAATATCCTCCATGTTACTCCTTATGCTCCACAAGTAAGTGAAACCATATAGATAATTGACTTTCTCTGCTTGACTTATTTCACTCAGCACAATCTCCTCCAGTCCCATCTATGTTGATACAAAAGTTGAGTCTTCATCCTTTCTGATGGAGGGGTAGTATTCCATTTAGCCATTTTCTGATGCCACACCAATGAGGAAAGAAGGTACTACCTGGGTAGTAGCTGCTTAGGTGGGGGTGAAATTCCAGGTTTTCTGCTCTGCTTACTCTAAACCTTGGTTGAGAGAATGCACCTCATTACTGCTGGACATGCATAGATATTCTTATTTCCTACTAGGTCTCTGCTGGTATCATACTTGTTGGGCAAAAGTGTCTTGCTATTGCTTTCTATTTGGCATACATTGACATCATGGTGGGGTGATGACGTGCAATAAACGTCATCAGGTAGGGATGGAAGTCCCAGCTATCTACATTGTCTTTTTAGACACCACCTCCAATGGGTGGGCCATTTTTGTTTGTGTCCATTGACATTTTCCAGATGCCAGCTTCCTTAGCACACTGTCTATAATACATTGAGCAAAAAGAATAACCAAGCAACTCACCACTTAGCCAATCTGTCCCCTGCTGGCCACTTTTGAGTCTTTTTATATTTGTCATATCTATAATGCCCAGTGTTTTCAGTTTTTCTTGAGGGAGTAAGAAGAAATGTGTCTAAGCCATCTTGTCCTGAAACCAGAAATCCTAAGTCAATTTTTTTTTGTCTCCTTTATGGTGTATGATTTCCTCATTCTTTGCATGCCTATAATCTTTGATTGGATGCCAAACATTGAAAATTTGACATTTTGGGTACCGGATACTTTTACATTCCTATAAATATTCTTGAATTTTCTAACCACTCCTCCCACCACCCCAGGACTCAGTTAAGTTGGTTGGAAATAGTTTGATTATTTTATGGCTTGTTTTTAGCTCCCACAGCGTGTTGTCTACATGAAATTTTTTTTAAAGATTTTATTTATTTATTTGACAGAGAGAGATCACAAGTAGGCAGAGAGGCAGGCAGAGAGAGAGGAGGAAGCAGGCTCCCTGTGGAGCAGAGAGCCCGATGCGGGTTCGATCCCAGGACCCTGAGATCATGACCTGAGCCGAAGGCAGAGGCTTAATCCACTGAGCCACCCAGGCGCCCCTCTACATGAAATTTTTATCACTATTAAGGCAAGAATCTTCTTAGTACTCTCACTCACATCCCATTACTCACAAGATTATTCTACCCTGGTTCTTGGGATCAAACACTGTATTAGACATTGTTTAAGTTTCAGGTGTTCTTCCCCCTGATCTTTTCAATAGTTCTTCCCCAGGTCTTAGTTAGTTTCCTCAAGTGCATACATTCACTGATCTTTATTCAACTGAATACTGGAAGGTAGCCTTGGGAAAATCTCTATACTTCGATTTACGTGTTTCTTCTTTGGTACACTGCCTTGTGAACTCAAGCTGCCATACCTACTCTTGACTCTTAGTTATGTTTAATCAATCAGGGAGGCCACCAGATTGTTCTTGGTTCCCCCTCCTGCACTGTGGCCTAAACCTTTTCTCCAGGCAATAATCTGGGACTACCTTAGGAGTTGTACTGTTGTTATTGTATTCCCCCCATCCTATTTCTCAGGAACTACTGTCCTTCAATGCATTATTGCCTATTATCTTGAAAGTAATTGTTCCATTTATTTTCCCTGTATTTTTAAAAGATGTTTAAGGAAGGACAATAAATCCAATCTGTTATTCTATCTTGGCAGAAGCAAGGATGAAAGGAGGATTTTTTTAACCCTACATACAATAACCTCAGTTAAATATTAATATAGCAACAGGTGGGGGCGCCCAGGCAGTTCAGTGGATTGGGCCTCTACCTTCAGCTCAGGTTGTGATCTCAGGGTCCTGGGATCAAGCCCCACATCTGGCTTTCTGCTCAGTGGGGAGCCTGCTTCCCCCTCCCCCTCTGCCTGCCTCTCTGCCTGCTTGTGATCTCTCTTTTTGTCTGTCAAATAAATAAATAAATAAAATCTTTTAAAAAATATATAGCAACAGGTGTCAAAAATGGAGTAGTAGGTACTCATAGGAAATTCACAAATCTAGTGTGTTCCCATAGCTCTTTACACATCTGCATCCTCATTGAAATGCATATCAACACTCAATCTGGTATATGGTAGTTCCAAAATTCTTGAAATTACAATGTTAACTTTCTGACTATGTAAAGATAGGAAGAAGAAGAAGAAAAAAAATCCTTAATGTATGTGTTTCAAGTTGAGAGACTTTTTCCCAAAGAATTATATATCATGGGCATTCAAACACAACTTGAAAATTGGGGACAGTTGCAACAGGTTTTAAAGGGATCAATTTACAAGGAGGTCTTTCTAAAGATGTTTCAAGACAGATACCAACACTCAAACCCACATTTCTGACTTTTCTCCAAAGACAAATAGGAAAGATAAAAAGAAAAGTAATTAGGGAAGACAGGACATGACATATAAAAATAAAAATAGATTCATTCATTCACTCATTTATCATCCATGCACTTACAAACTTACTGATGATTCATCTGTTATATTCATCTATTATGGGACAAAATTTATACTACATGTTTGGTTGAGAAAGGGAAACTTCTGCTATCACTCCAACTTTTCCCATTCTGTGGTCACCAGATGTAAACATTTACCCCCACCATGTGTATACAACACTCCCTGGTGGTCTCTGTATTACTACCACACTGCCACCTTTCCTAAGGGTCTGGCCCACTAGAGAGGATCTAGGCCTCCTAAAATTCTAACAGCCACCTCTTATGCCTAGGACTGTGTAGTGATTTTATGACTGCTAAACAACAAGAGGGTGAAAGAGCTTTCCTATAAATGGGAAGTGTGAGGAATCAAGTGGGGAAGAGAGGATAAAAAGGAATCACAAAGACCAAATAATTGTTCTGCCTCCAGAAAGCATTCTTTTCTCCACAAAACTTGAAAGCTACCTTTGCATAAAACCTTTCCTCCCAAAGAAATATGACTTGACTTGATTTTTCCAGATTTCTGTCTGTTCAGATTCTTATTTGAATGGGGGAGAAGGAAGCACTTTGATTTGAGTATTATGCCTCCATCAGAAAGTATGAATACCCAGCTTTTGTATCAACATGGATGGGACTGGAGGAGATTATGCTAAGTGAAATAAGTCAAGCAGAGAGAGTCAAGTATCATATGGTTTCACTTACTTGTGGAGCATAAGGAATAACACAGAGGACATCGGGAGATGGTGAGGAGAAGTGATTTGGGGGAAATTGGAGGGGGATAGAAACCATGAGAGACTGTGGACTCTGAGAAACAAACTGGGGGCTTTGGAGTGTGAGGGATAGTTGGGTGAGCCTAGTGGTGGGTATTATGGAGGGCATGTATTGCATGGAGAACTGGGTGTGGTGCATAAATAATGAACGTTAAAACACTGAAAAGAAATAAAATTAAATGATTTGAATAATAAATCCTAAACACAGGATTATTGTGAAAAGTCAGCAAGCTAATGTATCTAAAAATCTTGGAACAAAATGGAAACCCACTATTTGCCCAGTTGGATTCTAGACAAAATACATTCTACATTTTTTCTTAAGGTGAAAATTTTCCAAACTTATGAGGCTTCTCTAACAACGGAAAATAGTAATGAACCCACATGATGTACTTCCCATTTCTTTTGTTTCTGGAGAATTGGTAGATACCATAATACACTGTCTATAGAATGCAGTCAACCAAGACACCTCTAACTTTCCAGCGAACCCCAAATCTTGGATTAAAAGGAAGAAAAATTAAAGTTGCCATCCAGCCCAGACTAGCTGTGCCTCCTCACCGCCAGATTATTCACAAGGAAAGTGAAAAATATTGCCAGGCTCCTGGGTGCTCCATCTGCCACCAGCCCAGCGCATGCCTGTGTGGAAGCTCCTGGCAGAGTTCATGATTTTCTATACCTTTCTGCTGAGATGACTCTCATTTTCACTAACACCACAGCTCTAGTCCTGCGAATCTATGTGCTAAACCTTCATGTACATCTTAGCCAATGCTTTAATAATAGCAGCTTAGAAAATCCAGAAAGTTCAAAAACTAAGCCATATATTATTTGTACAAGAATGTGATTTGCATATGTTGCTATTTGATGTTTCTAGTTATTTCTACCCATACATAAACTTCACTTTAGTTGAACTCCTTTTCTGGCCCAAAGATAATTATGATCCACTCATTTCCATACTCCAGTGTGAGGACAGGGGCTTCTGCCCCCACACCTGAGGCATCAAGGAAGAAGGCTCCTCAGATCCACTAATCATCTTCCCACCTCTGCTCTCATTACAAACATAGCAGTTAAGGTTCTTTCACCCACATGCTGTCTTGGCATGGCAGCCTTCGGTCACATTTATCTAGTTCTGCCTTGCCAGCTTTGGACATATAATGGGGTATAGCTTGGCCCAATAAAGGAAACCCACACTCTTTTTCTAGACACACCTGGGTTCAAACCCAATTTCAACCTAAATAAATAATCTTGTCTAAATAAAATAATCTCAAATATTACTTTTTTGAAGATTGTATTTATTTATTTGACAGACAGAGATCACAAGTAGGCAGAGAGGCTGGCAGAGAGAGGGGAGGAAGCAGGCTCCCCATGAAACAAAAAGCCTGATATGGGGTTTGATCCCAGGACCCTGGGATCATGACCTGAGCCAAAGGCAGAGGCTTTAACCCACTGAGCCACCCAGGCACCCCTCAAATATTACATTATTTACCAGTTAGAGGTAATAAGATGAATTATTAAAGATTATTTTGAAGATTAAGTAAATATGTGCCTAATGTGTACAATGTCCAATAATGTTCATTTCCCCTTCTTCTCTCCTCTGAACTAAGTATGGGAGTCACTTCCACTTTGTCTCACAACTCCAGATATTGCTCCCCAACAGCTTGACTTTGAAGGATCATCAGGCTGCATTTGGATCCTCCAAGGAAAAATTGCACGTTTGCATGGTCAAGGGGAGATGCAGGATGGCGTGCCTGACATTTACTCAACATTCCTACATAAAACCATTCACTGAAGGCAGAGACCAGGGTTTATTTAACTGTGCACCTTACTACTGAGCAAATTGTAGTGACTTGTGTTGGTTGAATCCTTGAATATATGAATAATGTTTCAATGGATAGGTAGATGGACAGATGAGCAAATTATGTCTCAAAGAATTAATTATAATGCATGCTGTTGTTTCTTCTTGCCTGCCTCTGACACTTGGACATTTTTGGGTTTTTTTGCAATGTTGGATTCTTGTCTCATAATATCATTTCATGTCATGACCCAGATTCTCCTGAGGAAACTCTTCATGGGCACCCTGGGTTGTGTCTGTCCAGGCAATGTCAGCTCAGGGCCTTATTTCTAGGACCTAATGACACTTACCAAAATGGTATTCAACAACAATCTTGATATGTTGATGACTAGTGGGACTGTTTCTTCTTCAACTCTACCACATTTCTGTTCCATG
This sequence comes from Meles meles, assembly GCF_922984935.1. Classification (NCBI taxonomy): domain Eukaryota; kingdom Metazoa; phylum Chordata; class Mammalia; order Carnivora; family Mustelidae; genus Meles; species Meles meles. The sequence goes on along the minus strand of NC_060074.1, from coordinate 114,209,127 downwards.
TAGACTTTTTACTTCAATGATCTGCATATAAGAGGAAAATGATCAAACATTTCATTACTAAACTAAAGATATCTCCAGGCCTCAGCTGGACCAGCAGGAGAAAGTGAGTTTGGCTTAAATAACTTTGGCCCAGGGGTTCCCAACTCTAATCTCAACCAAGTTGGTGATTATCAGACCTACACATGGGGCTTATGAAAAGGAAGTCTTCCTTAGCCACATCTATGAAGATTCTCATTCTCAGGATCTGTATGTTCAATAAGCTCCCAAGTGACTTTGATGCATTACCAGCAGCATACATGTTCTATTCATATCCTCTGGCACCAAAACTCTAATTCTAGAATGGGGAAAATTTCCTCCATTTACATGGAAGTCCACAAGCAAAACCCTTGGGATAACATGAAGTCTCAAGGCAATTCCTGGACTTGGCCATTCTTGGTCAGCATCTGCCTCCAGCTGGTAATTTCTGCACACTCTTATCCACCAAGTAGTTTTGAGCCTGACTACCTTACCGTGCCTTAATCTGGTCCTTACCTGTAGCCTTTAGCCTGTGCTACTTAGGGGGATAAATTGCTCATACATGAGACTCTGTATTTATATGCTAATTTTCTCTACACAAGGGAGCCAGTTTCCTGCATTTTCCTTCAATATGGATATTTCATTTTTGATTAATTCTTTCCCTGGAGACTTACTATCTTTTCTACCTGCACACATCTCAGACACCCACAGTGGTAGAAACACACCCACAGAGAGAATATTTTTACAAACCCTGGGGCAGTAGCCATAATAAATTACCTCCCCTTCTATCATAGTTCAATATGAGAACTATTCTCAGGACTATAATTTTTATATTCCTTTGTTAGGCTAGATAGCAATAGGGCTCCACTGGATATGTGCCTGGGGTGAAGCACATTTGGTACTCAAAGGAGACAGCAATGTGTCCAGGCAAAGATCAGCAAGTCCCAGTGCTCAGAGATGTGCACACATTAAGTCCTAGAAGTAGCATGGGTCAAAGTCAGATGAGAGAATGGAGATAGTACATGGAAACTTGCATATTTGTAGGACCTAGGAAAAACATAGCTACAGAGCTATTGGCTGCATGATTGCTGAGAGTGGGCTTCATATGATGAATGTAAATGAAGCCCTGGCATGGAGATCCACTGTGAATTGGTGATGGTGGCAAGATAAAAGTGGGGACTTGGAGCTCCCAGCATGAGACAAACATTAAGGTGAGTTCTCTCAGCTATAAGGTGGAGTCTTTTAAATCGTGGACCTACTGAAATCATGGTAGGGGAAACTACAGCAAAGCTTCAGAAAGGGCAGGTCTAAGTGTAGGCAGGCAGGGCAAGGGGAGTAAGGGATGAGTCTCAGTCTTGGGGATGAATTTCTTGGACAAGTGTCTTAGTCCAGGAGGGACTTGAAGCCTGAAACTGGACCCGAAGTGCTGGGCAGTGTTCCACCATAGAAGTATGGAGAAGAATCTGAATACAAAACCAAGAGTGAGCTATTCCTGATTTCACCCCTTTGGTATCAGCACATTATATCTTTGCCCATATATTTTCCTTTAACTTATTTCTGTCAGCACATAGTTGGGTTTTGATTTTTGAATTCCAAACTGTTCATCTCTGCCTTTTAATTTGGGTACGTGGACATTTCCATTTAATGCAATTGTTGCTATGCTTAAGTTTAAATCTAGCATGCCCCATTTTTAAAAATTTTTGTTTTGTCTATTTTTATTTCTTATTGTTTTTTGATTCACTTTTTTTGATTTACTTTTTCTTATTGTTTTTTTGATTCACTATTTTTCTGCCTCCTTTTGGATTTAGTATTTTTATGATTTCATGTTATTTTGTTTGTTGGATCATCAGCTGTAATGCCTTATTTTGTTACTTTGACAGTTGCTTTAGAGATTATAGTATAAACCTTCACTGCATCACAGTCTACCATTAAATGATATTGTAACACTTCATGTGTGGTAATCACATGCAAAGGAATAAAACTGGACCACTTTTTTTTTTTTTTACACCATACACAAAAATAAATTGAAAGTGGATGAAAGACCTAAATGTGAGATAGGAAACCATCAAAATCCTAGAGAAGAACACAGGCAATAACCTCCTCAATGTCAGCCATAGCAACTTCTTACTAGATATGTCTCCTGAGGCAAGGGAAACAAAAGTAAAAATGAACTATTGGGACTACATCAAGATAAAAAATCTTTTGCATAGGGAAGGAAATAATCAATAAATCTAAAAGGCAACCTATTGAATGGGAGAATATATTTGCAAATGACATACCTGATAAAGGGTTTGTATCCAAAATCTATAAAGAACTTACCAAACTCAACACCCAAAAAACAAATAACCCAGTTAGAAAATGGGCAGAAGACATGAATAGATATTTTCTGGAAAGAAGACATCCAGATGGCTAACAGGCACATGAAAAGATGCTCAACATCACTGATCATAAGGGGAATAAAACCAAAACTGCAATGATATATTATACCAGTCAGAATGGCTAAAAATAACAACACAGGAAACAAAAGGTATTGGTGAGGATGCAGATAAAAGAGAACCCTCTTACACTGTTGGTGGAAATGCAAACTGGTGCAGCCATGCTGGAAAACAACATCAAGGTTCCTTAAAAAGTTAAAAATAGAACTACTTATGACCCAGAAGTTGCAAACTAAGTATTTTACCAAAGAATACAGAAACACTGATTTGAAGGGATACATGAACTACAATATTCATAGCAACATTATCTACGATAGTCAAATTATGGAAAGAGCCCAAATGCCCATCAACTGATAAATGGATAAAGAAGATGCAATATATACATACAATGAAATATTGCTCAACCATAAAATATAATGACATCTTGCCACTTACAATGACAGAGACAGAGCTAGAGAATATTATGCTAAGTAAAGTAAGTCAGTCACAAAAAGATAAGTACCATATGATTTGACTCATATGTGGAATTTAAGAAATAAAGCAGATCAGTGTAGGGGGATAAAAAAGAAAGGCAAACCAGAAAATAGACTAATGACCATAGAGAACAAACTGAGGGTTGCTGGAGGAAAGATAAGGGGAGGGTGGGTTAAATTGCATGAAGGGGATTAAGGAGGGCACTTGTGATGAGTACTGGGTATTGTATGTAAGTTATGAATCACTATATTGTACACCTAAAACTAATATTACATTGTATGTTAACTAACTGGAATTTAAATAAAAACTTGAGAAAGAAAAAACATTAAAGATATATGTTCTTGATTGCATTACTCTGAATGAGAAATCTGCTGCTAACTCTAGTATTTCTTCTCTGAACATAATGTGGCCCCTGCCCAGTTGCTTTTAAGGTTTCTTACTGTTGTTGTTTTCATTGTTAGTTATGAGAAATCAAATTATGATGTGCCTTCATGCACTTTAGTTTTCATGTTCTTGTGGCTTATTGATCTTGGATATGTGGGTTGAAAGATTTTTATCAAATTTGGAAAAATTTCAGCTCTTCTCCCTTCGAATATTTCTATCCCTCCTTCTTTCCCATCACACATCATGTACCTTCTCTCTTTGAGTGACTCCAATTCCATGTATATTAGGGTGCTTGAAGTTGTCCCTCAGTTCACTTACACCTTTTATGATCTTAAATTTTGTTTGCGTAAATGTGCAGTTTCTAATACTATTCCTTCATGTTCGGCAATCTATTTTTTCTTCCATATTTAATGCTATTAATTTCATCCAGTCTATTTTTCACTTTAATCATTATAGTTTTAAATTCTAGAAATTTAATTTAGGTATTTGTAATATTCATGTATCTATTTAATCTCTTTACCATATGAAATATAATTATGGTAACTGCTTGGGAAACTTGTGAATTCTAATACCCATATTGCTTCTAGGTCAGTTTTGCTTTGTTGGGTTTTTGGTCATTATTATAGGCTTGTATTTACTTGATTGTTTATATCCTGGATAATTTTTGATTGGATACCAGATAGTACAGATTTTAAATTTGGGTGTACTGACTATTTTTCTTGTTTGTTTGTTTGTTTGTTTTTTAACTTTTACTTTTTCAGTGTTCCAGGATTCATTGTTTATGTATCACACCCAGTGCTCCATGCAATACATGCCCTCCTTAATACCCACCACTAGGGTCACCCAATCCCCCCCAAAAAATCCCTGTTTATCTTATTTGTATAAGTATTTCTGACATTGTTATTGTTGTTATTGGTGGTGGTGGTGGTGATGGTGGTGGTGGTGTGTGTGTTTAAGTTAAGTAACTTACAAACTGGAAACAGTTTGGTTCTTCTGCTCTGTTTTTAAGAGTTGTTAGAAAGAAGTGCTCTGTCTAAGGCTAAGATGTCACCTTTCTGAGTATTCTACTCATTGACCTATGAATTATGACTTTTCTAATTTGGCCAGTGGGAACAGACATTATTCTCTAGGTGATTGCTGGCCCTGTGTCCTCTAATTCTTGTGGGCGGTTCTCTCACTGTTCTTGATTGGTTTCCTCACATTAAAATGTAGATTAGCATCCTACTAAATAATCAAGCTGAACACCCCCACAAGTATCTATGGTTCTTTTCCTGTACAGCTTTCTCCTCTGTGGCACACTGCCCCATGAACTCCAGCTGCCTTTATCCCCCTGGACTTGCAGAACTATCTTTTCATCTCAGGGAGAGCTCCCCCACTCCACTCTACTCCTCATTTCTCCCCAACACCTGGAAACTCTCTCAAGGCAGTAAATTAGAGCAATTAAAGGGCTCATCCAATTTTTTTTGTTTGCCATGGAACCCTATCCTCTTTTGCTTATGTCTTGTGACTTGAACATGTTTATCATATATTTGGTCCATTTGTTGCTGTTGCTTTTATGTAAGATAAAACTGACTCCCGTTACTCTTCTTGGCTGGAAGCAGAAGTCCCAAATCATCACTTCTATGTTGTAATTCACATATGTTTATGTGCCAATAGAACACTTCAGCTAAATTCTCATTGAAGTTTATGTCTATATCCAAGTAACAGCAGGACCTGTCATTCACTTAGAATTTACTGTGTGATAGGCACTGGTGTATCATTTTTAATTCTTATGGATGATTCTGTGATGTAAATGTTGTTATCCTCATTTTACTGATGAGAAAACAGGTCTTAACAATGTTAACAACGTGTCTTTAGGAGGAGTTAAGAGGTGGTTTACTTAAGTCATTGTAAGTTTGAAACCAGGTCTCTTCTCCTACTCTAGGTTGCCTAAGTTGTGAGAAAAGAGTTTTCTGGCTACTCTGGGTCCTGTGACATAGTGCATCAACTTTAAATCAAATTGCCATATTCTCCAAGTGGATGTCAAGGCAGAGTCCAGGGTCATCAAGGAAGACAGGCCTAGACATACCCTTGATACGGTGCAGACTGGAGCAATCCTATCCCCATAGGCCTGAGACAGCAGGAGCCAGACACTTACACAGGCACTTCTCTATGGGGCACAGGAATGCTCAGTAAGGTCTTTGATGAAGATAGTAGCCTGAATCACCCCCTGATGGGCCTGACTCTGTCAGACAAAAGTCAGCTGCCTTCAATGACCAGTGTATGCTGACCTGGCAAGGACCAATTTGTTTCTGCCACAGAATGGAACATGTGAACCTAACAGGGCTCAGGGATGACTACATTCAGGGAAAGTCCTTTCCCCTTATCTTGCTATTTCTGTGAGTTTATTATCTCCAAGGACACTGACAGATTCTCCAGACAATTTCTGATGACAGCAGATGGTACCACCTCAATAGAAAAGCCAAGAGCCTGGGTAGAGAGGGCTCACCTTCTGGGTCAGAATTTCCTGTTTGACTGTAATGGGATAAGAGTGCCTGTCTTGCTTACTTTGTTCAATGGTCATGAAATTGCATTGGGTGTTTACCTAGTTTTTCATTTATCCTATAAATATTTACTGAGTTCTGTGTCTTTTTTAATTCCTGTGAACACAGAGGAAAGAACAAAGCTGTGTCTCTGATCTGTGGAAGCTCACAAGTGAGTGAGGCAGGGGATTAAGAAATCTATTATATTGCTCAGTGTGGTCTGCCCTACATTGTGTGTGTTTGATGGGTTGTTAGCATATAACAAACAAAGGGAGACCCAGGAAGACCATGGTCATCCAAGGATAACTGTGGGAGGGTGTCTGCCACCAGGAAGTGACACTTGAGGTGAGTATGAAAGGAATTGGAATTAGCAAGATGAGAAAACTGACGCAGAAGTATTAGGGCATGCAAAGCCCAGAGGTCCCTGAAAGATGTGGCATGTGCATGTATAGGAGCCCCGTTTCCTTCCCTTCCTTCCTTCCATCTTCATCATCATCTTAGCAGCAGTAGCATCTTCAACTTCCTCTCTTGATATAGGACAAGCTGTAGAGTCCTCAATTGAGAACGATATAGTTAAATCAAAAATGGAACCCACAATCTGTCATGACTATTGTATCACCAGAGCTTGCTTACTAGCTGTTCCTGTGGCATTCCAGCCACTGTTGATTTTGTTATTTGACTTTCATTTTAGGATTTTGTTCTTTTGGCTCACAGAATATGGATATTTATAGGCAGAAGGGCTTGATAAATCTTCTCTTCCCCTTCTTCTTTGCAGGAAGTTATCCTATAACATCCTTGCCAGACTCACACTGTCTCAGCTTGAGTCCTTCCCCAGCAAAGATGGGACTCACTATTTCATTGAACCACCTCCTGGTGAGAAAATTCGCCTCATGGAACTACAATTCATTTGTCCTAGTTCTGTTTTTTGGGATCACAGGTTTTTTTTTTTTCTATATGACAATCTGGGAGACATCAACAGGATTTTGTTCAACAGCAACTTAACAAATGTGAATGACTCATCAGGTGGTCTGCTGGGTGTGACATGTATCCCCATAGGAGGCAGTGGGTGGTGAGTGAAAGGCTGATCTTCATTATTTAGGGATTGCTAACTTTTCTGTTGAACCACTAGTTAGACACCCTGGTGTTCCTGTCACACTCCTCAGAGCCTCACTAACTTCAGACATAGTTGCAGTAGATGGTTCCCTGGGAGCTCAAACTCACCCCCAGAATTATACCTCCTTTACTTTTGTATCCAGGGTCTTCTTAAGATTTAGGGGCTCTCTGGGTTGGTGAGAAGTCATTCCAGAGGACTGAGCTACTATCACTGAGGTTTACATTCACTATGTGAGAGACAGACCAGTGATTAGTGCTTTTTGTCCTGGCTTCTAAGGGGGTAAATTCCAGGAAGCATTTCTGTGTGCATCTCAAGGCTTCCAGTAAAATCATTCCTGCACTCCTTAGCAGCCACCTCACTAACACCCTCATATCTCCTCTTTCTTCCTGGATCTCACTCTCCCTTCCTGAGGTCACATCCCAAATAAACCGGGTCTAACCAAGTCTTTGTCTCAGGTTCTGCTTCCAGGTAACCTACGGAAGGAAGGGAGGCAAGGACTATATAAACACAACATTTCCATGCTCTACCCTACCAAGCCCCCATCTCCATATGCACCTGCCTTCAGGCCAGCCCAGGTCAGCCCTCATCATGAGTATCTTCTGAACTCCAGAGTACACAATGTTCTCTCTTCCTCCCAGAATCCAGAAGCACTTATTGTCAACAACCTTACTGAAGGTATCTCATGCAGGGTCTTATCACCAGTACAGTTGTCACATCTTTCAGCCTTATACTTGTGTTAGTCATGATTTTTATATATCTACATTTTGTATGCTGCCATAAAAAATAACTTATTATCAATGCTACCATAAGGGACTGTGTGCTTCAGTGCCTTCATCTGGAAAAGAAGGTGATAAAAATTACCTGACAGGATTGTTATATGAACCACTCACATCTATAGCTGTTTAATGTGCCCAGCTCAGTGTCTGGCAATCCTTAGCACTCCTTTCTAACCTAACCCCGTCTTCTTTTCATATTTGAGCCCTCAAATGATGTCTGTCAGCATACTGCCAAGGGTAACCCTCAGCAAAGCATGTAATTATAGCAAATTCCTCATCATTTTCAGAAGCTAAAGAAGATCTATGGAAAACAAGGAAGCAATCATATAAAAGTGTTTGCAGTTAGAAGCTTCCTATCAAAGGTCCTCCTCTGAAGTTCTCAAATCCTTGACAGGTATTTTCAAATTAAAATTAGAATATTATTGCCTTCATCTCTTAAGTAGTAATAAAAATAAATATTAAAAATAGCACAATGCCCATGAAGATGACTGTTTCTATACTTATAAATGAGGAAGTGAGGTTCAGAAAAGTTAATCACTTGCTCAAACAAAGACAGCCTCTTGACCCACCTGCATTTAAAGCCTATCTTTTCTTCATGTTGAGTGTCTCTTGGAAAATCACTAAAGCATAGAACTGGCCTTTTCACCTTCTGTATTTATTGCAGACCATGGAATCATGGAATTGACACTGAACAGAGAGCTTCTTGTACTCCTTTTTCCATGTTGAATGTAGTGGCATTTAGTTTGGCCAATTTGGGAAACTGGTCATCTATGTTTCAGCTTTATGATCTCCATCACTAATGGGTGCCTGTGAGCTGGGTTCTCAGCTCAGGTTTATGGGCTCTACTCCACAAAAGGAGTCCCTGGCAGATCTGTGCTGTCATTTGAGATGTGGGATAAAGTATGCTGGAAGTGACTGCAGAGGGCTGGATTTTGATGCAGAAGTGCTGCCTAGCAGGTTATTTATAGAGCAGAAGGAGCGGAGACATGACAAGTGTAAACCTAAAATAAATTTTTTTCAGATTCACATAAGTGAAGTAGTTAATCAAAGCCGGGAGTGACAACATCTCCGGAAATTTCCTTTATACCACATGGTGTACATATATGAGTGTGGTTTGGGGTGGGTGTTTCACTTTGCTGGTGAAACAGGAGAAGATCTGATAGCACTACAGACTACACATCCATTGTGAAATGCAGCTGTGTGATTTGACTTCTTTGTGTTCTTGGAAGAGCTGGAACCAACAAGCAGAGACTGTGCCTCTCACTCTGGCATGGAGACATTTCCTCACTCCTTCTTAGTTCTCCTCACTGGCGACTTCAATCCAATTCAATCCACCAAAACAAACAAACAAAAAACCATTTGAGCAATTATGTGTGAAGGCTAACCTGACAAATAAGAAAATGTTTCCCTCCTCATGGAGATTAAAGGAACAAGGTGTGGGGTCAGGGTGGGGGAGGGCAGCAAAAGGACCACTTGAGCACAGCACATGAGAACTTTCAGTGGAGACCTGTAGTTCACCTGGGCATGTCAGTTTCCACAGGGTACATGGCATGAAGAGTATGCTCAGAAAGATGGGTGTGACTTCAAGTCAAAAAGACAGGGAAAGTAGAAGTAGACATTTCATTCTGTGTTCTGGATGAAGGCAACAAAGCAAATATTTAGAGATATAAATGTTCAAGGGATATTTTAGCAACAAGGATGGTTTTGGTATGACTACAAGCTAGGTCCAGATTCGCCAACTTCAGTAAGGATCCTCTGAGATTCTGTTTTCATTGAAGGGCGCAGGCTCCCTTGCCAGACATTCTGATCCAGACCAGGAATCAGTCATGAATCTGTATTTCTTTTTTTTTTTTTTAAGTGTTTATTTATTTGACAGAGAGATAGAAAGAGAGCACAAATAAGCAGAGAGGCAGACAGAGGGAGAGAGAGATCAGATTTTCTGCTGAGCAGGGAGCCTGGTGCAGAGCTTGATCCCAGGACCCTGGAGTCGTGACCTGAGCTGAAGGCAGTTGCTTAACCAACTGAGCCACCCAGGCATCCCATAAATCAGGATTTTTAATAAAATCCCCAGTGGACACTGCACAATGTAAGGAACTGTACTTCAGAAAGGGTGAGTTTGAGTGTTTCTGAAAAGTGAAGTAAGATGAAGGGGAGTGGAGAGTGGGGCCAGGACTGTGAACCTTAAGTTATATTGTGTGTTGTTTTAACTCTATTTATCTGTGTAATTGGAAAAATCATTGATGTTTTTAGAACTAGATAGAAGTCTATTGCATTAGCTGAGATAGAGAGTAAGCACCCTAAACTGAGTAGGAAAAATGAAGGAAAAAATACTAAGAAGAGAACCAAAATTGAAATAAAAATATTTTAGTTCTGGACGCCCAAGGTCTCAGATCAAGTCTTCCAGTAATCATGTAGCTTTGAGATGGAATGTAGCTTCTGATTTACAGGAACCTCAGCAGGTAAGTGAGGACTATATAGATAGATATGTGCCTTTTCCTATAATCACCTCTATAATGTAGAGACTTTCAGATCTGTGGCTCTTGGCTGAAGGCAGAGTCAGATATTTCTTCAGCCTGTACCCTAGAAACTGAGTGTGGGCATGTGACCCAACTTGGCCCTGCTAGTGCTCCACCTCGGTTTGCAGGAATGATGCAAATTTGAAGAAATTTGAAGGAATGATGCAAGTCTAGAAGATCTGAGACATTCCTCCTGGCAACAGTGATGTGGAGAATCCATCAAAGACTACAAACTGGAGGTTTACAAAGTTCACTAGCATTGACACCAAATGTCTGGGGGAAATCTATTATGAATGGTGACCTAATTTGGTTTACTGCTTTCCAGCCCACCTAATTTTCCACTTCTCTTGCAAGCCTGGTTCTCCATCTTTCCCAGTGATTTTGTGAGGGGCTATCCAACAGCCTTTCTTTTCTTCATAATTCTGTACAGACATTTATTGTTCCTTGATGCAACTAAGAATTCCAACTAATACAGAATATGATTCATATGATTCATAATTCTGTACAGACATTTATTGTTCCTTGATGTAACTAAGAATTCCAACTAATACAGAATATGAATGAAATTTTCATATGAATGAAATAGCATGAAGCTATTTTATAAACTCTGGGCTATTTTCCATGGGCTAAAGAGATATTAAGCTTCTGAATATGGACATTGAGAATAACAGTGATTTATTTAATTTAAAAAAGGAATTTTGGAAGAATTTCTGGAGAGTTGGACAAAATTGGTTTCAGATGTGTTGGGAGTTTGAAGCACCAATGGGACAACTGCTCAGGTAGATGAAAAAATTGGTGTATTAATCAGGATTGATTAAATTTGTTGTAATAACAAGTAAAATTCAATGTCATGGTGCAACAAAATTTTATTTCTGGTACATGGCAACAGGAGAAAATAAAACTTTGAAAGGTACACTGGGCTGTGTACTCTCAAGGAGGTGAAAAATAACTCTACACTTTTTTATGTAGGCTGCACATACTGACCTCCTCCCAAAGGGTACAGAATGGAAATGAAGAGAAAGAGAATCTTTACAGTGAAAACCTGACAGACACCACCTCAATCAAGCGACCAAGGCCAACATCATCAGTGATGAACCATGCTGATAACAGGTACTCTTGATATGGAGTGATGAGAGTATCAATCTACCCACCTCTCCAGAAAAATTATTCTAGTCCAATCATGAGAAAATCATCAGACAAATCCTAATTGAGGGACTTTCTACAAAACATGAGACTGGTATTTCTCAAGATCTCAAGGTTATTGAAAAATAAAGGAAAGTCTGAAAAACTATGAGAGCCAAAAGGATCCTGAGGAAACATATGACTAAGTCTAATGTTTTATCCTGGATGAATTGCTGAAGCAGAAAAAAGACATCAGGTCAAAAACTAAGAAAATCTGAATAAACTATAGACTTTAGTTAATAATAATGTGTCAATATTTATTTATGAACTCTGACAAAGGTATCTTATTAATGAAAGATGTTAATAATAGGGGAAACTATGTATGAAATATGAAGTATATGGGAACTCTTGTACTAGCTTCAGAACTTTTTATAAATCTAAAACTATTTAATTACTAAAGTTTACTTTTTAAGACATGGATTTTAAATATTTTGGCCCAAAAGTGAAGGGTGTCACGTTGGCTCACATTCTCTTGGCCAGAACTAGTCACATGTTCCCATAACCACTATGGTGCTGGAAGGGTCTCTGGGTGGAGGGAGAGGAGACGGGGGGGAGTGAGTACTATAGATGAGTGAAGAAGAGTTCAAAGTAGAAGAGCTACCTACAGAAAGGCAATGGTATGCGGGTGTTCTTTCCAAGGTACAAGTATAGAGGTAGAGAAATGAAGACTGGGGAGTGATTCTTGGGGAATGATTGCTGAAGTTCAGCCAGTGGAGGAATATGCTGAGTGGTGAATCAAGAAGGTAAAGAGGAAATAAGGAGCCTCCTCCATGGAATGAAAGTAAGCAGGTTAAGGACAAAGTGGAGGACATACACATATTAACAAACAAAGCCACAGTCCTCTTTAGAAAGCCTATTTCAGTGGGTTGGAGAATATGTGAGAGGAAAGGTAGGAGAGTGTGTAAGTACAGATTAATATTTGAACAAATATTAATAAGGGGAAAGAAAGTAGTCAAAGGTGAAAAGACATAAAAATAACAATATCTTTGCCTGAAATTTTTTAAAAAAAGAAATCTTGGTGAAGAAGAAAACTAAAGCAAAAACCAACACTCAAAACCTTGACTTTTTCTCTTTAGAATGACATAGCCAAGAGACCCTTCAACAGATGAAAGGATAAAGAAGATGTGGTCCACATACACAATCAAATGTTACTTAGCCATCAGAAAGGATGAATACCCAAGTTTTGCATCAACATGGATGGGATTGGAGGAGATTATGCTAAGTGAAATAAGTCAAGCAGAGAGAGTCAATTATCATATGGTTTCACTTACTTGTGGAATATAAGGAATAGCATGGGGGGGGAGGAGTTAAGATGGCGGAGAAGTAGCAGCCTGAGACTACATCAGGTAACAGGAGATCAGCTCGATAGCTTATCTAAACATTGCAAACACCTACAAATCCAACGGGAGAGTGAAGAGAAGAAGAACAGCAACTCTAGAAACAGAAAATCAACCACTTTCTGAAAGGTGGGACTGGCGGAGAAGTGAATCTAAAACGACAGGAAGATAGACCGCGGGGGGAGGGGCCGGCTCCCGGCAAGCGGCGGAGGAATGGAGCACAAAATCAGGACTTTTAAAAGTCTGTTCCACTGAGGGACATTGCTCCAGAGGCTAAACCAGGGTGAAGCCCACGTGGGGCCAGCGTGGCCCCAGGCCCCACAGGGTCACAGAAGGATCGGGGGTGTCAGAGTGTCGGAGAGCTCGCAGGTATTAGAACGGAGAAGCTGGCTGCAGAGACAGAGCCGAGGACTGAACTCTCAGCTCAGGGTTACCTTGAACTGGTCGTGGGCTGGGTGAGCTCGGAGCACAGCTAGAGGCTGGGGATACGGGAGTGATTGGGTGCTGTCCTCTGGGGGCGCACTGAGGAGTGGGGCCCCACGCTCTCGGCTCCTCCGGGCTGGAGACTGGGAGGCCGCCATTTTCATTCCCGTCCTCCGGAACTCTACGGAAAGCGTTCAGGGAACAGAAGCTCCCAAAAGCGAACCCGAGCCGATTACTTAGTCCCGCCGCCAGTAAGGGCGGTGCAATCCCGCCTCGGGCAAAGACACTTGAGAGTCACTACAACAGGCCCCTCCCCCAGAAGATCAACAAAATATCCAGCCAGGACGAAGTTCATCTATCAAGGAGAAAGCAGGTTCAATTCCTAAGAAAGCAGAGCAATTCCAGAGGAGGAGAAAGCAAAGCACGGAACTCATGGCTTTCTCCCCATGATTCTTTAGTCTTGCGGCTACTTCAATTTTTTTTTCTTTTTTCAATTTTTTTTTCTTTTTTTCAATTTTTTTTTCTTTTTTCTTCTTCTGCTAAATTTTTTAAAACTTTTACCCTTTTCTTTTTTAACGTTTTTTGACTAGTTCATCTAAATATATATATTTTTCTTTCTTTTTTATATTTTTTTATTTGTTTTATTTTTTAATTTTTTTTTTCAGAACCTGTTTTTATCCCCCTTCTCCCGCCCACAATTTGGGGTCTCTTCTGATTTGGTTACAGCGCATTTTTCCGGGGTCTTTGCCACCCTTTTAGTAGTTTATTTGCTCCTTCATACCCTCTTATCTGGACAAAATGACAAGGCGGAAAAAATCACCACAAACAAAAGAACAAGAGACAGTACCGAAGGCTAGGGACCTAATCAACACAGACATTGGTAATATGTCAGATCAAGAGTTCAGAATGACGATTCTGAACATTCTAGCCGGGATCGAAAAAGGCATGGAAGATATTAGAGAAACCCTCTCTGGAGATATTAAAGCCCTTTCTGGAGAAATTAAAGAACTAAAATCTAACCAAGTTGAAATCAAAAAAGCTATTAATGAGGTGCAATCAAAAATGGAGGCTCTCACTGCTAGGATAAATGAGGCAGAAGAAAGAATTAGTGATACAGAAGACCAAATGACAGAGAATAAAGAAGCCGAGCAAAAGAGGGACAAACAGCTACTGGACCATGAGGGGAGAATTCGAGAGATAAGTGACACCATAAGATGAAACAAAATTAGAATAATTGGGATTCCAGAAGAAGAAGAAACAGAGAGGGGAGCAGAAGTTCTATTGGAGAGAATCATTGGAGAGAATTTCCCTAATATGGCAAAGGGAACAAGCATCAAAATCCAGGAGATGCAGAGAACCCCCCTCAAAGTCAACAAGAATAGGTCCACACCCCGTCACCTAATAGTAAAATTTACAAGTCTTAGTGACAAAGAGAAAATCCTGAAAGCAGCCCGAGAAAAGAAGTCTGTAACATACAATGGTAAAAATATTAGATTGGCGGCAGACTTATCCACAGAGACCTGGCAGGCCAGAAAGAGCTGGCATGATATATTCAGAGCACTCAACGAGAAAAACATGCAGCCAAGAATACTCTATCCAGCTAGGCTATCATTGAAAATAGAAGGAGAGATCAAAAGCTTCCAGGACAAACAAAAACTGAAAGAATTTGCAAACACCAAACCAGCTCTACAGGAAATATTGAAAGGGGTCCTCTAAGCAAAGAGAGAGCCTAAAAGTAGTAGATAAGAAAGGTACAGAGACAATATACAGTAACAGTCACCTTACAGGCTAATAATGGCACTAAATTCATATCTCTCAATAGTTACCCTGAATGTTAATGGGCTAAATGCCCCAATCAAAAGACACAGGGTATCAGAATGGATAAAAAAACAAAACCCATCAGTATGTTGCCTACAAGAAACTCATTTTAGACGCGAAGACACCTCCAGATTTAAAGTGAGGGGGTGGAAAACAATGTACCATGCTAATGGGCATCAGAAGAAAGCTGGGGTGGCAATCCTTATATCAGATCAATTAGATTTTAAGCCAAAGACTATCATAAGAGATGAGGAAGGACACTATATCTTACTCAAAGGGTCTGTCCAACAAGAAGATCTAACAATTTTAAATATCTATGCCCCTAACGTGGGAGCAGCCAACTATATCAACCAATTAATAACAAAATCAAAGAAACACATCAATAATAATACAATAATAGTAGGGGACTATAACACTCCCCTCACTGAAATGGACAGATCATCCAAGCAAAAGATCAACAAGGAAATAAAGGCCTTAAATGACACACTGGACCAGATGGACATCACAGATATATTCAGAACATTTCATCCCAAAGCAACAGAATACACATTCTTCTCTAGTGCACATGGAACCTTCTCCAGAATAGATCACATTCTGGGTCACAAATCAGGTCTCAACCGGTATCAAAAGATTAGGATTATGCCCTGCATATTTTCAGACCACAATGCTCTGAAGCTAGAACTCAATCACAAGAGGAAAGCTGGAAAGAACCCAAATACATGGAGACTAAACAGCATCCTTCTAAAGAATGAATGGTTAACCAGGAAATCAAAGAAGAATTGAAAAAATTCATGGAAACAAATGATAATGAAAACACAACAGTTCAAAATCTGTGGGACACAGCAAAGGCAGTCCTGAGAGGAAAATATATAGCGGTACAAGCCTTTCTCAAGAAACAAGAAAGGTCCCAAGTACACAACCTAACCCTACGCGTAAAGGAACTGGAGAAAGAACAAGAAAGAAACCCTAAACCCAGCAGGAGAAGAGAAATCATAAAGATCAGAGCAGAAATCAATGAAATAGAAACCAAAAAAACAATAGAAAAAATCAATGAAACTAGGAGCTGGTTCTTTGAAAGAATCAATAAGATTGATAAACCCCTGGCCAGACTCATCAAAAAGAAAAGAGAAAGGACCCAAATCAATAAAATCATGAATGAAAGAGGAGAGATCACAACTAACACCAAAGAAATACAGACAATTATAAGAACATACTATGAGCAATTCTACGCCAACAAATTGGACAATCTGGAAGAAATGGATGCATTCCTAGAGACATATAAACTACCACAACTGAACCAGGAAGAAATAGAAAACCTGAACAGGCCCATAACCAGTAAGGAGATTGAAACAGTCATCAAAAATCTCCAAACAAACAAAAGCCCAGGGCCAGACGGCTTCCCAGGGGAATTCTACCAAACATTTAAAGAAGAACTCATTCCTTTTCTCCTGAAACTGTTCCAAAAAATAGAAATGGAAGGACAACTTGCAAACTCATTTTATGAGGCCAGCCTCACCTTGATCCCAAAACCAGACAAGGATCCCACCAAAAAAGAGAACTACAGACCAATATCCTTGATGAACACAGACGCAAAAATTCTCGCCAAAATACTAGCCAATAGGATTCAACAGTACATTAAAAGGATTATTCACCACGATCAAGTGAGATTTATTCCAGGGATGCAGGGTTGGTTCAACATCCGCAAATCAATCAATGTGATAGAACACATTAATAAAAGAAAGAACAAGAACCATATGATACTCTCAATAGATGCTGAAAAAGCATTTGACAAAGTACAGCATCCCTTCCTGATCAAAACTCTTCAAAGTGTAGGGATAGAGGGCACATACCTCAATATTATCAAAGCCATCTATGAAAAACCCACCGCAAATATCATTCTCAATGGAGAAAAACTGAAAGCTTTTCCGTTAAGGTCGGGAACACGGCAGCGATGTCCATTATCATCACTGCTATTCAACATAGTATTAGAAGTCCTAGCCTCAGCAATCAGACAACAAAAAGAAATTAAAGGCATCCAAATTGGTAAAGAAGAAGTCAAACTATCACTCTTCACAGATGATATGATACTATATGTGGAAAACCCAAAAGACTCCACTCCAAAATTGCTAGAACTTGTACAGGAATTCAGTAAAGTGTCAGGATATAAAATCAATGCACAGAAATCAGTTGCATTTCTCTACACCAACAACAAGACTGAAGAAAGAGAAATTAAGGAGTCAATCCCATTTACAATTGTACCCAAAACTATAAGATACCTAGGAATAAACCTAACCAAAGAGACTAAGAATCTATACACAGAAAATTATAAAGTACTCATGAAAGAAATTGAGGAAGACACAAAAAAATGGAAAAATGTTCCATGCTCCTGGATTGGAAGAACAAATATTGTGAAAATGTCTATGCTACCTAAAGCAATCTACACATTTAATGCAATCCCTATCAAAATACCATCCATTTTTTTCAAAGAAATGGAACAAATAATCCTCAAATTTATATGGAACCAGAAAAGACCTCGAATAGCCAAAGGAATATTGAAGAACAAAGCCAAAGTTGGTGGCATCACAATTCCGGACTTCAAGCTCTATTACAAAGCTGTCATCATCAAGACAGCATGGTACTGGCATAAAAACAGACACATAGATCAGTGGAACAGAATAGAGAGCCCAGAAATCGACCCTCAACTCTATGGCCAACTCATCTTCGACAAAGCAGGAAAGAATGTCCAATGGAAAAAAGACAGCCTCTTCAATAAATGATGCTGGGAAAATTGGACAGCCACATGCAGAAAAATGAAATTGGACCACTTCCTTACACCACACACGAAAATAGACTCCAAATGGATGAAGGACCTCAATGTGAGAAAGGAATCCATCAAAATCCTTGAGGAGAATGCAGGCAGCAACCTCTTCGACCTCAGCCATAGCAACATCTTCCTAGGAACAACGGCAAAAGCAAGGGAAGCAAGGGCAAAAATGAACTATTGGGACTTCTTCAAGATCAAAAGCTTTTGCACAGCAAAGGAAACAGTTCACAAAACCAAAAGACAGCTGACAGAATGGGAGAAGTTATTTGCAAACGACATATCAGATAAAGGGCTAGTATCCAAAATCTATAAGGTACTTAGCAAACTCAACACCCAAAGAACAAACAATCCAATCAAGAAATGGGCAGAGGACATGAACAGACATTTCTGCAAAGAAGACATCCAGATGGCCAACAGACACATGAAAAAGTGCTCCACGTCACTCGGCATCAGGGAGATACAATCAAAACCACAATGAGATATCACCTCCCACCAGTCTGAATGGCTAAAATTAACAAGTCAGGAAATGACAGATGCTGGAGAGGATGTGGAGAAAGGGGAACCGTCCTCCACTGTTGGTGGGAATGCAAGCTGGTGCAACCACTCTGGAAAACAACATGGAGGTTCCTCAAAATGTTGAAAATAGAACTACCCTATGACCCAGCAATTGCACTACTGGGTATTTACCCTAAAGATACAAACATAGTGATCCGAAGGGGCACGTGTACCCGAATGTTTATAGCAGCAATGTCTACAATAGCCAGACTATGGAAAGAACCTAGATGTCCATCAACAGATGAATGGATAAAGAAGAAGTGGTATATATACACAATGGAATACTATGCAGCCATCAAAAAAATGAAATCTTGCCATTTGTGACGACTTGGATGGAACTAGAGCGTATCATGCTTAGTGAAATAAGTCAATCGGAGAAAGACAACTATCATATGATCTCCCTGATATGAGGACATGGAGAAGCAACATGGGGGGGTAGGGGGATAGGAGAAGAATAAATGAAACAAGATGGGATTGGGAGGGAGACAAACCATAAATGTCTCTTAATCTCACAAAACAGACTGGGGGTTCCTGGGCGGAGGTGGGATTGGGAGAGAGGGAGCGGGCTATGGACATTGGGGAGGGGAGGCGAACCATAAGAGACTATGGACTCTGAAAATCAACCTGAGGGTTTTGAAGGGTCAGGGGTGGGAGGTTGGGGCAACCTGAGGGTTTTGAAGGGTCAAGGGTGGGAGGTTGGGGGAACAGGTGGTGGGTAATGGGGAGGGCACGTTTTGCATGGAGCACTGGGTGTTGTGCAAAAAGAATGAATACTTTTATGCTGAAAAAATAAATAAAATGGAAAAAGAAATAATAAAACTACAGGAATAGCATGGAAGACATTAGGAGAAGGAAGGGAAAATGGTGGGGGGATATTGGAGTGGGAGATGAACCATGAGAGACTATGGACTCTGAGAACAAACTGAGGGTTTTAGAAGGGAGGGGTTGAGGCAATGGGTGAGCTTGGTGATGGGTATTAAGGAGGGCATGGAGTGCATGTAGCACTGGGTATTATATACAAACAATGAATCATGGAACACTACATCAAAAACTAATGATGTACTGTATGGTGACTAACATGACAAAAAAAAATAGGATGACTTTCGCATTCTTGACCTTTCCTCTACTAACTTCCCTCTAAATGATATTTCAAGAGCGAGAATGATACAGAAACAACACTGAAAATCAGTCCTTTCTTCAGGTGCCTCAGTGTCTCAGTAAGTCAAGCATCAGCCTTCAGCTCAGGTCATGATCCCAGGGTCCTGGGATCTGGCTCAGCATCTGGATCCCTGCTTAACAGGTAGTCTGCTTATCCACCTGCCACTTCCATCACCCCTACATCTCCACTTGTGCTCTCTCATGTGTGTTCTCTCTCTCTCAAATAAATAAAAGCTCGAAAAAAAAGGGAAATCAGTTATTTCTTTAGCCTCATTCCCAGTGAGAATCCATTAGGGACTCCAGATATAACCTTTAGCTCCTGGAAGACAAAACGCAAGGGTGGGACTCTGGGGCACTGCATCCTGGGAGGTATAGTCTTTATATCTGAGGGTCATGGATGTGGCAATAAGTGGTGCAAAGATTTTACATTTTCCATGAGTTTAGGGAAGTAAACCATAGAATTAAGGAAAGACTGAATTTACATCCAGAAGAAAGGTACCATATTAATGTCTTCTAGAAGGTGGAAATCATACTGATAATCACATGCATAAATTTTACTCCATCCCCAGCTCTGAAAAAGTGGGTACTAATGACACCTGAATGGAGAGCAGGTACTTCCTAGTTTAAAACTACAATATTTGAAGTGAAAAATAGACTGGATGAGATTAATAGCATTAAATATAACACACAAACACATACACAAAGACTATTGAAAATGAAGAGTTAATACTAGAAGTTGCAAAATGGAACAGAAACAAAATTCAAAAATTAAAAAAAAAAGAAGATGTCAAAGATCTGAGGAAATATTTCAAGCAGCCGAGTAAGCAGCATTGGAGTCAAAAAGAGAGAAGTTGTGTGATATGTGATGGGAATGGAGAATGGCTGAATAATTTCTAAATTTGATGAAATCTATCAACTCACAGATCCAAGAGGATCAATAAACCAAAAGAACATGAAAAATAAACTTCATTAAGGCACAAGTTAAATGAATCACTGTGAGAAATATAAATTTTAGACACTAGCATTTGGTGACCTCAACAGGAGGCAAACAAATAGCTTGCCAGAGGGTAAGTGACCAGGAGAAGCTGAATAGGAAAGAAGAGAGATAATTAGAAGAATTCAAAGAAAGTAAACACTGAATACTAGAATTAAAAGATGCATTGGAGGCAGAAGAGTGCATAATTGACATTATGAAAAAGTTTAAAAAAATGGAAAGGTCAAGAATGAAGTTGAAAATAATTTCCAGAAGTAGAGGAAGAGCCAAACAGATTAAAGATGACAGAGAAGATGCCAGAAGTTGAAAACTGAAAAGGGAGACTCAATCTAAGAAATCTGGAGTTAATAGGAATAAATAGCAGAAGGGATACACAGGGAAATGACTGGTTAAAATGTCTTTATTAACTTAAAAATATCTGATTAAATGGCCTGTATTCACCTTGTTCCTGGAAGCAGTCATCCATTCATCCACAGAAATATTGAGTGACTGTTGCCTGTGCCCAGTACACTCTAGATACGGTCTGGTCATGTGTCCTCCTCCAGTGGACATCACTGGAAATAAATGGGAGAGACAAGCAACAAGCAAAAATTAATTAATTAACTAGTTAATTAATTAAACAAGCAAAAATAAATAAATAAATACATAAATAAATAACAAGATAATTACAGTTAATAGTAACCTAGGGTTACATATTTATCATTCAGTGCAATATAAGCATAATTAATCAAAGTGAAGTTCATGATCATTTTGAACACATGCTGCAAAAAAAAAAAAAATAGTTCACTGATTCCAGCATATAAAGCCTGATTATAAGTGTTGGTTATCAGTTATGGGAGAGAAATAAGACAATAAAGAGGCATAGCAATGAGGGTGAAGAAGATGCTGGGCAGAGGTCTCCAAAAAGGTGGCCGTAGAGCTTGGACCAAGTGTTGTAAGCACCTCAGGGTTGAGATTTCTAGGCAGAAGGAAGAGGTAGAACTGGACCCTATGGTGGCAAAAAGCCAGCAGAACAACCCAGTGATTATGTTGACATAAGTCAGAGGGAGTGAGTTGGAAGAGAGGGCATGAAAAGGAGGTCAGAAAGGCCATCAGAAGCCAAAGTGCATGGAATCCTACAGACATAGAGAGGAATATATATTCTATTCTAAACGCTGTGAGAGATAATCACAAGTTTCTAAACAAAAATATAGCAATATAATTTATATTTTAATGAGACCCACTTGCTAATATTTAAGAATGAATTGTGGAGGAGCCAGAGTATAAGAATCAAAGGAGATGCATTTTTGAATTGCAGTTATGAGGGTAAAAAATTTTAGGAGCATCCAGAGATGAACAAGTCACAACTGCACTCAAAGTCAATTGACCTTAGGCCTCTTCTCTGAAACATAAAATGAAGGAGCAAATAGAGAAACCTAGAGTAGTTTTGGGGCCACTGAACAACTTTATAGGAGCTGTCATTGCAGTGTCCTCTTCCTCCCCCTTCAGCTGCAATACCAGGCTTCTAGACCACTTGCTTGGTACTGCAGTGGGACCTTATATGATATGTGTCCTGTTTGTATCTGACTCATCTTTCCAAACAGACTAGAGATGGACACTGTGTCCCCATCATGTTCTCCCACTCAGAGCTCCTAATAAAGCACTCTGCAATTATTGGGATAATCAGCTTTTTATGAGGGCCCCATTTTCTGACTGATTGAGATAATGGGGGATCACAGGACCTGGGAAGACATGCTCCAGGAAGTGGAATAAAGGTTGAATTTTGTAATTGAAGAAATAATAATAATAATAATAATAATAAATAACAATAAAAGGAACAATGGATATCATGAAGTCAGGCCCTGCTCTGTTTGTCTCTTAAGCTATGGTATCAAGAGATATGCAAAGTAGATATTGAAATTCTCACATTTAACAGGAGGAGAAACAGAATGAAAAAGGTGGACTAACTTTCTCAAGAGGTAAGAATATGGGCTGACCATAGTTTACTTGATTCCAAATCTCTTCTGCTGGGGTGCCTGGGTGGCTCAGTGGGTTAAAGCCTCTGCCTTCGGCTCAGGTCATGATCCCAGGGTCCTGGGATCGAGCCCCATGTCCAGCTCTCTACTCCGCAGGGAGCCTGCTTCCTCCTCTCTCTCTGCCTGCCTCTCTGCCTAGTTGTGATTTCTCTCTGTCAAATAAATAAAATATTAAAAAAAAAAAAAGTTGAATGCAAATCTCTTCTGCTGATGGTCTGGAGGAAAAGGAGGAAGGCTATGGCATGAATAAGCACCATTGGCTGATGTGTGGCATCCAAAAGAGCAAAGGATGAAGGGGAACTTTTCGATTTGTGAGCTGTGAATTCTATGCTGAACTTATGAGCTCAATTTGGAAAAGTAAGATTTGAAGATGACGATTTTAGTATTAGCACTGCCCAGACCAATTAGGTCAAGGCTGCAGAAAATCATCAACTATTACTGCATGCATAAATTTACTCTAATTCACCAAATGCAAATTTTCTTTCTTTCTCTTTCTTTTTTTTTCTGCCTGTGTACACCTTTTTTTCAAAGTAAATAAATGCATTTTTTTTCCTCTGCTAAGTAACATTTGTAAATGGTTTGCTTCCTTCAATATTGCACAGATGGTTTCTGTTCTCTAAAAATTTGCGTTTTCCCCAATGAGATGACCACCCCCTGAACAATCAGATAATTGCTCCAGGAAAGCATGCTGCCAGACCTTCAGAGGGAAGAATGATATAGATAAACAGTCAGTGGCATTGTATGCAAAGCTATGACCCTGAACTTGAAATAACACAAAAATATTTGGGAGAGGATCCTCAATGGACCTTTGGGGGAGAAACTTTTAATTACTGCTCTGGGCTTGTCTCTGCTATATCCTGCCCTTGCAGAAGCAGCTGTTAGTCCACACCCAAAGGAGATCTCCCCTGGCCAGCTCCATTTCACAGAGTCATGTGGAGGTCTTGTTGAAGATAATGGGGTTACATTTTTGTGTATTGTCCATGTCACATACCAAGTCCAGCAGAGCCTTCTCTGTAGGGTCAGCCATGAAACATGTTGGCACCCAGAAGCACACAGGCTTGAAGCAAGTTTTGATGGAGAAATCAGGGGAAAAGACCAAAGTCCTTGCATGGGAAAAGCCAGTGATTCTGGGCAGTTATATCTCAGGAAATATATTCCTTATCAAAAGAGAGAAGTTCCAAAACAATGGAATGTTGAGGAAGGGGTTTTTTGAATGTAATCTAAATTAATATCTTATGGATTATCAAATGTTCAATAAGTAGTAGCTTTTCCTCTTCTTTGGAGATTCTGGCAGGCAGAAGTGACACATTTCCAGATGTTAAAGAAGTCATTAACCAAGAAAGTCAGTACAATGCAAAGGATTGCAACTTTGAATATATAAATTGTGCCCTCTAGTTTTGTGCAGTTCATAAATTGTAAAATTTTACCGAGTGGCCTGTGTAATGCAAGACAAAGAGATTCATAGCAAAACTTGGATTTGTCTCAGTAAATAAAACAAAGGAAGAACATCAGGGTATAGTCTGAGGATGCTCTAGTTGTCAAAAATGCAGTAATATTGTTACATAAATTAACAAAAATAGAAAACACAACTCAGTATGTCCAAATAACAATATTAGTACAACTAATAATAAGTACATCCATGAAGAATCAAGACAGGAAAATATATGTCAAATGAAAGCAGGAGTATCTGGGGAGTTGGATTCTCAATGTATTTAATTCTCTTCTCTATATTTTTCAGTATTCCTAATTTTTACAAATACCAGACCCCCTTTTAATAATCACAATAATAAATGTCATTAGTAAATAGTCTATGAACTGGTAAAAAACAGAAAAAGGAAATCAGAAAATCTTAGATTGAAAAATAAAGTTATTAAAACATCGAGTTTGGACACATTAAAGAAATTATAGATGACTCATCAGAGCACCTATATGAGAGATAAGAAAATAAAGAATATGAAGGCTATATCAAGATCCTACAGTGTTTACCTAATAGGAATATCAGAAATAGGGACAATGAAGAAAGGTAGATAAACAATTTTCAAAGCTGAATAAGACATGACTCCTTGGACAATAAATGTGTGTTTAACTCTTAAAAGGTTGATCAAATATTAGCAAAAATCTATACAGATAAAAGTAAAAGTCATAGGCGTCTCTGTTAAGAATAAAGAGTTTGTGGCCACATGAGACATCCCAACTTTTGGGATATGCAAAAAAGAGTCATGGGCCCCAAATTGTCTGGCTTTTGAAAAAAATGGAGCTTACATCCAGGAGATCCAGGGGTTGTGGGGATCTAAGATAATCCTTTCAAGAGGCCCATGCATAAACAAAAGTAGTAAAATTAAATATAAGTACAATAATTATGTAAGAACTACACAAACTAAAAAGAGGCAAATTATGACATAAAAAATAAAACATGGGGGGAGAGTAAAAATAAGTAGTTTTTAGAATACATTCAAATTTAAGTTTTTACTAACTTAAAATAATCTGATTCAATAAAGACTGTTATATGTGAATTTCATGGTAACCACAAAGCAAAAGCCTACCATAGACACACAAAAGATAACGAAAAAGGACTCTAAACATAACAGTTGAAAAAGAAATATCAAGCCACAAGGGAAAAGTGTAAGAGAAGAGAGTAAAAAAGAACTATAAAAACACTCAGAAAACAATTAACAAAACAGCAATAAATTCATGCTTACCAATAACTACTTTAAATGTAAATGGGCTAAATTCTCTAGTAAAAAACAGAGTAGCTAAACAGACTAAAGAAAAAAAAAAAAAAAACAAGAGTCATCTATATGTTGCCTACAAGAGACTGACTTCAAATCTACAAACATGACTGAAATTGAAGGGATGGAAAGTGATTTTCCTTGCAAATGAAAATTAAAAGAAAGTTGGGGTATGGAGATATGATTTTGTCATATCAGACAAAATAAACTTTAAAACAAAGTCTGTAATAAATGAAGAGACACACATAATGATAAAGGAGTCAATCCAACAAGATAAAAGATTTGTAAATATTTACACATCAAACAAAGGAGCACCAAAACATATAAAGCAAATATTAGGAGACCTAGAGGCAGAAACTAACAGCAATACAATAATAGTTGGGAACTCTAACACCCCAGTTTTGTCAATGGATAGATCATTCAGGCAGAAAATCAATTTTTAAAAAGTCAGTCTTAAATGAAACATTAGATCAGATGGACATAATAGATATATTCAGAACATTCCATCCAAAAGCATCAAAATCGAGTGTACATGGAACAGTCTTCTGGATAGATTATATGTTAGGCCACAGAAAAGTCTCAATAAATTTAAGAAAATTGAAATTATATCAGGCATTTTTTTTCCCCACCACTATGGTATGAAACTAAAAATCAATTATAAGAAGAAAACTGGAAAAACCATAAATATGTGGAGATCAAACAACATGCTACCAAACAAGTGGATCAATGAAGGAATCAAAGGAGAAATTTTAAAAAATAGCTTAAGAAAACTGAAAATGGAAATACAAAACTCCATGGAACAAAACAAAATCAACTGTTAGAGGGAAGTTCATAGTAATACAGGCCTACCTTGGGGGGGGGGAAGAAAAGAAAAATCTCACATAAACAACCTAACTTTATACCATAAAGAACTAAAAAAGAAGAACAAATGAAGTCTAAATGCAATAGAAGGAAGAAAATAATAAAAATCTGAGCAGAGGGGCACCTGGGTGGCTCAGTGGGTTAAAGCCTCTGCCTTTGGCTTGGGTCATGATCCCAAGGTCCTGGCATCAAGCCCCACATCAGGCTTTCTGCTCATCAGGGAGCCTGCTTCCTCCTCTCTCTCTCTGTCTGATTCTCTGCCTACTTGTAATAACTGTCAAATAAATAAATAAAATCTTTTAAAAAAATATGAGCAGAAATAAATGAAAAATAGACTAAGTATAAAATAGAAAAGATCAAATGAAAGAAAAGCAGCTTCTTTTAAGAATAACAAAATTGATAAACATTTACCTCACCAGGGAAAAAAGAGAGAAGACTAAAGCAAAATCAGAAATGAAAGAGAACTTAAAACTGATGCCACAAAAATGCAAAAGATTATAAGAAATTATTATGGACCATAAAACACCAACAAACTAAACAACAAAGAAGAAATGGATAAATTCCTAAAACATACAACCCCCCATGACTGAATCAGGAATAAATAGAAAATCTGAATAGACCATTACTAGTAAGAAAATTGATTCAATAATGAAAAACCTCCCAACAAATAAAAGTCCAGGGATAATTGGGTTCATTGGTGAATTCTATCCAACATTAAAAGAACATTTGGTACTGATACTTCTCAGATTCTTTCAAAAAAAAAAAGAAAGAAAGAAAGAAAGAAACTCACATATTGCATGGAGCACTGGGTGTGGTGAATCTTGGAACACTGAAAAAATAAAATAAAAAGAAACTCACAGACCAATATTTCTGAAAAGCATACATGCAAAACTCTTCAGCAAAATATTAGCAAACCAAATTTAATGATACTTTAAAAGGATCCTACACCATGGTCATGTGGGATTTATTAAGGATATTATTAAGGATTATTAATAATCCTTATAAGGATTAATAATATCCTTATTAAGGATATTATTAGGGTATGCAAGGATGGTTCAACTCTGCAAATCAATCAATATGATACATCACATCAATAAAACTAACAGAATCTCACTGTGGATATAGGCTACTCCAGTTTGGGATTTGCTGTTGAACTTGCTTTGGATTAGTATTACATTGGTTTGTTTAAGCCACAAGAACATTGACACAAAATATTGGCAGCTTCGATAACCATGCATAGCAAAACTCAGAATCACTTGGGGTCCAGGAGAAGCGTATGAATTTGCACCAGTCCAAAGAAACAAAGTTGTCCCACTCTGCCTATGTGTGAATGCATGAGGGTGGTCTGCATTTATGAGCAGTTGTTGGTGGCGTAAAGCCCAGTCCACCTGGCTACACCCACATGCTTTCCTGTTCCCTGGAGGGCCTGAATGGGGAAGACATACTCTATGGTGAGTCAGATGGCTAGCTGCAACTCTTGCTTGACATAGGTGGACCAGGTGATTGTTTTATCAGGCTGCAGTGATAAATTTTAAAATAATATATGGAATACTATACAGCAAACAGCTTCTGTTAATTGAGTACAGTTGAATATATACCATGCCTTGTGTTGGGTATAGCACAAATATGGCACCATATAAAATCTGCTGATAGTATTTTTTTTAAGATTTATCTACCCATTTTAGAGAGAGAGAGGGAGATAATCTCAAGCAGACTTTATACTAAGCATGGAGCCCAATGCAGGACTCGATTTCAAGACTCTGAGATCATGACCAGAGCAGAAACCAAGAGTTAGACACTTAACAGACTGAGTCACCCAGGCACCCCCTGCTGATAGTATATTACAGCTGAGAAACTTGAAATCCTGTGAGGTTAATTAACACAGCTAATAAGTAACAGAGCCTATATTCAAACCCAGGCTTGAAGTGGAAGAAAATCAGTGAAGAAAAAAGTTATTGGAATCATGTTGCCTTCCCATGAACCAGAAATTAAAAAGTTAGAAGCAACCTTAGTAACAAAATTGCATTAAGCTTGTTGTCTTTCTATTGCCTGGAAAATAATATACATGAGTAACCACCAACACAGAGTACAGGGCATCATGGGATTGGATTTGTCCACATTTGCAGGGGATGGATTCATGATAATGAGTATATGGAACCCAGGGGAATGCTTTTAATTTACTAACTATGACAAGGGATCTCTGGCTATCATCAGCAAAACTTGCTGTTTGTCCCAGAGCTGCCTTCACAAAATGCTTGTTTTCTTCCATGTTTACTGCTATAAGTAGCATCAGGTTTTAGACACTGACTGCAGTCCTCAGTGTGCTATCCTGTGTGTCCTTGGCTTATGGCCCCCTTCCTCCATCTTTAAAGATGGCAAGAGTAGGTCAAGTCCCTCATGTTCTACATCTCTCTGATGAACCCTCTTGCCTTACTTTTCCACATTTAAGGATCCTGGTGATTACAGTGGCTCCCTGGAGATATTCCAGGATGTTCTCCCTATTCAGTGTCAGCTAATTAGCAGCCTTAATTCCACCTGCACATTTCCTTTGCCATATAAAACAACACATTCCAAAATTCTGGGACTCAAGTGTGGGTATCTTTGGGGCCATTATTCTATCATCAGCATACATTTATAAAAATGTACAGCTGCCCAAGAATATGTAGGACGAAGGGGTCAGTTATTGAAAGAGACAGTTGACTATGACCCTGAACATTCCTGCACATTATTGATGAATGCACCTCTGAAGTAGGTAGTCACATAGGTAACTAAGTTGGTGAAGGTGACCACAACATGACTCCTATACTGCTTTCAGTCTCTAGGAAAGGGCAGCTGGCTCATCCCTCATGCTGCCGAGGGCACGTGGAGCCACATCTGGTCCATACATTATTCAGTGCAGCATAAACATGGGGGAGCAATGCCAGGCAAAGATGAAGGCAGAGATTGGGGGTTATGTGGCCACAAGTCAAAGAAAAGCAGTCACCAGAAGTTGGATGAGGTGGGCAGGGATTCTCCCCAAGAGCCCTTTGGAGGGAGAAAGGCACTGTTGGTTACTTCATTTTGATTTTCTAGCCTACAGAACTGTGAGATAAAAACTTTTGATGTTTAAGGAACAGGTTTGCAATGTTTTGTTATGAAAGCTCTAGTTGTCATCTTTGGAATCTTGTTATTACTGGCTCCATGAAATTGACATTCTTCTTCATAAAGAATAGTTACATATTGTATATTGTCATCTCTTTTACTCACTAAAATGCAATATCCATGAAAAAAATTTAAAAAAAAAACTAACAGAATTAACATTTTTGGAACTTTGAAATCTAATCTGAAATTAATAGAAACCAGGGGCTATTTCATGAACGGAAGGGCAACTGACAGCATAGTGGCACTTTTAGACACTTATCACCCTCATTCCTTAGTTCTACAGCTACTGTAGGGACTATGGCACACATTTTTAGTGTGAATCACTAGTGCCAGGGAGCTAATATGGACCTTTTTAGAAAAATACTATGGTTGTGAATTTTGAATTGTCTGTTACTTTCCTGATGGAGTGGCACAGATTCTGGCCTTTGTTTTGCTCTCTATCCTCAAGACAGAGTGAATCTGGATAACACTGGTGTCTTTTTTTTTAATATTTTATTTATTTATTTGACAGAGAGATCACAAGTAGGTAGAAAGGCAGGCAGAGAGAGGAGGAAGTAGGCTCCCCACTGAGCAGAGAGCCTGATGAGGGGCTTGATCCCAGGACCCTGAGATCATGACCTGGAGCTGAAGGCAGAGGCTTTAACCCACTGAGCCACTCAGGTGCCCCAACAGTGGTGTTTTTTGATAGGTTTAAATATACATACACACTAGACTCCCTGGGACATAGGATGGTGAATAGCATAAGAGCCATACAAACCCAAGAACACATGAAAGAGAAAGCCAATAGGAGATTTACTGGGAGAGTAAAGGCTCACAATGGCCATCACATATATGAGGGAAGACAGAGTGCAATGTATATGCCCAGCACCAAACACATGCTTGGAAAAGACATTGAAGAACCCCAGGCTTTTACTTGGCAGATCTATGGACTCTATGTGAGTGGGAATTGATAGCTAATACAAATTCATAAGTGGCCTGGCATAGGATTAAAGCAGTACCCAGCTCAGATACAAGCCCCAAAGACTGAGAGAGGTTTTGTTTCTTTGTTTGTTTGTTCTATTTTTGACTTCAGGCATTTAAGGAAACCACTGTTATGTCCCTGTATGACCAATGAAATAAAGGAAGATATTTTATTGATCATACAGGATATGGCAAATATAAAGACTATAGTCTTTGCAAAAACAGTTTGTAAAAATCACTAAATAAATGGGTAACTGTGCCAATAATTAAAAAAAAATCAACAATAGCAAACTCTAGGGAAAGAAGAGTCTAACTTGCAGAATTAGCACATTATATTCAACAGAGACAGCAACAACAAATTTATGAGAAATATAAAGAATCAGAAGAGTATGGACTATTTACGGAAAAAAAAAAATCAACTTTGATGAATTTCCAGAAATCGGACTCAGGCTCTAAATCACATAAGAATAAAAAAGCTACATAAAAATTCTGGATCTACTCCAAAATGAAAATAAATAAATAAATAAATAAATAAATAAATAAATAAATACAGGTGGAAATTTCAGTAGTGTGGTTTCATAGTAGATTTGGGCAGGCAGAATAAAGAAACAGCAAACTTGAATATTGAATTTATTAAATCTGAGAAGATAAAATAAAAATCATTAAGGAAAGTGGGTAGAACCTGAGGACCTATGAAACACTGTCAAATATACCAACACAAAAATTAAGGGAACCCCAAAAGGAGAGAAGAGAAGGAGGAAGAAAGAATATTTGAAGAAAAAATTTCCAAACATTTCCTAAACTCCATGAAAACATAAATTTACAAATCAAAGTTTTCAACAAATTCTAAGATGCTCTTAAATAAACCCACACCAAAATGCATTATAATCAAACTGTCAAATGACAGAGACAAGAAAACAGCAGGGGGGAAAGCAACTTCTTGTGCACAAGAGATCCATAATAATATTCACAGCTAATTTTTCAACAAACCTGTGGAAACTAGAAGGGAATAAGATGATATATGTAAAGTGCTGAGGTTGATGCAGGGGAAGATGGTGGAGTAGGAGGACTCTGAGCTCACCGCATCTCATGATTACAACTAGATATCATCCACATTCAAGTAAATAAACCAGAGAACAATCCAAAGCCTGGAAGAACACTCTACAAATATGTATAGAGAAGACTGCATCTGAACCAGAGAACAATCCAAAGCCTGGAAGAACACTCTACAAATATGTATAGAGAAGACTGCATCTGAAAGTTATGGTAAGTCTATAGGTAAGAAACAAACAAAAATCATAAAAATGAATAATTCTGTAAAAATCACAGGAGGAACTCACAAATTTAAAGGATATTTAATATATAACATATATCTAAAATGTGAGAGGAGAGTAGTAAAGCATGGGTTCAAATTTAAGCAACCATCACTGGGGTATCTGGATGACTCAGTCATTAAGTATCTGCTTTGTCTCAGGTCATGATCCCACGATCCTGGGAATGAGCCCTGCATCAGGGTCTCTGCTCAGTGGTAACCCTGCTTCTCCCTCTCCCACTCACCCTGCTTATTTTCCCTCTTTCACTGTGTCTCTCTCTGTCAAATGAATAAATAAAATCTTTTAAAAACTAGGTAAAAAAAAAAAAAACCCACCATCATTTCAATATAGATTATCAGATGCAGAAGAGGTTATATATATAAACCTAATGTTAACCATGTTTCAAAAATCACTAAACAGGGGCACCTGGGTGGTTCAGCCATTAAGGTTCTGCCTTTGGCTCAGGTCATGATCCCAGAGTCCTAGGAACAAGCCCCACATTGGGCTCCCTGCTCAATGGGAAGCCTGCTTCTCCCTCTCACACTCCCCTTGTTTGTGTTCCCTCTCTCCTGTGTCTGTCTCTGTCAAATAAATATACAAAATCTTTAAAAAGAAAAAAAATAACTAAACATGAAAAGAATAAAGAGAAAGTAATCCACATTTATCACAGAAGAAAATCAGCAAACCATGAAAGAGATAATGGCAAGAAAGGATCAGAAAAATCTTCAGAACCAACCAGAAAAAAATAAATAAATAAAATGATAATATATAAGTTTATCAATAATTGCTTTAAATGTAAATGGACTGAATGCTTGAATCAAAAGACATAGGACACTGAAATGGATAAAAAATAAGACCCATCTATATTTCGCCTATAAGAAGACAGTCTCTTCAATAAATGGTGCTGGGAAAACTGGACAGCGATATGTAGAAGAATGAAACTCGACCATTCTCTTACACCGTACACAAAGATAAACTCCAAATGGATAAAAGACCTCAACGTGATTCCTAGAGGAGAACATAGGCAGTAACCTCTTCGATATCAGCCACAGCAAATTCTTTCAAGATATGTCTCCAAAGGCCAAGGAAACAAAAGCAAAAATGAACTTTTGGGACTTCATCAAGATCAAAAGCTTCTGCACAGCAAAGGAAACAGCCAACAAAACAAGAAGGCAACCCACGGAATGGGAGAAGATATTTGCAAATGACAGTACAGAGATTAATTTCAGACCTAACGACATGTGCTGACTCAAAGTGATGGGTTGGAGAACAATCTATCATGCAAATGGTTGTCAAACCAAAGATGGAGTAGTAATACTTATATCAGACAAAATAGAATTTAAACAAAAACTGTAACAAGAGATAAAGAAGGATGATATGTCAAAATAAAAAGGACAAATCAACAAGAAGATATAAAGATTGCAAACATGGGGCACCCAAATACATGAAAAAGTTAATAAAAAAATAAAAAGGAACTAATCAATAACAATGCAATAATAGTAGGGAACTTTAACACCACACTTACATCAGTGAACAGATCATCTAAATAAGACCCAGGACCCTGGGATCATGACATGGAAACAATGCTTTAAATGGCACTGGAACAGGTGGATGTAACAAGTACTTTCAAAATATTCCATCCCAAAATGACAGACTACATATTCTATTTAGGTGCACATGGAATGTTCTTTGGAAAAGATCACACTTTAATCTACAAAACATACTTGAACAAATTCAAGAATATCAAAGTCATACCTATGCATCTTTTCTGACCACAATTGTATGAAATTAGAATTTAACCACTAGAAAAAAATCTAGGGCAGGAGACAAGATGGCAGATTAGAATTATACACTTCTGGATCTCTACGGGGGCAGAAGATGCCAGTGGACAGGTAAAGTGGAGTGGGAACCTAGTACTAATATCAGAAAATAAACAAAAGGGGGAGGGAGCCATGAGAAGCAACCCATTGGAAAGTAGTACACAAATAAAAGAGTGCACTGTAATTGGGGACCAGCACTAACTTGGAGTCTGGTTGAAAGCACTCAAAAAGAGCAAAAGATCTTAAGGAAATTAGTGGAATTGGGCGGTTAGGGACAGGGACTTAAGCCCAGGGCCACTGCTGGTGTGGAACCAGAGAGTGCAGAGAAAAAGCCAGGTCTTGGTCCCTGAACCACTGGCTTGCCTGAAAGCAACTGTGTTGTCCCACCTGGGAGGGAGTCTGGTGTGATTGCCAGCAGTGGCTCTCTAAAACCTCAGCCTTTTGTACTCTGCATATGCGCTGCGAGACCAGGGACTGAGTCTCGCTCCATAACCTCCCCTGAGAGAGTTCTGTGCAGGCACTAGCCAGTGCTCTCTAGGACTGGGAGATTCTGAACACTCTCAGCCTGGGCCAGCGTGAAAATCTCAGTGTGCTATCTCTGGTTGAGACCTCTCTGGTGGTCTGGACCTGCCTAGACAGCTGCAGCTAGTATTTCTCATGGTCTTGGGTATAAGCCAGAGTTCCTGTGACCACAGAGACTGACTGGGGATGTGTTCTGCAAGTGGCAGAGGGGAACAGACTGAGGCTTCTCTCTGAGATGGAGGTCTGGGTGCAGTTTGCTTTCTTCTAAACCTCCAAAGGACAGCCAAAAGCCACCAAGGGAAGAAAAAACAAACAAACAAACAAAAACTCCAGAAAACAAAAGCCTGAAAAACTGGTTTCCTCAGAGCCCAGCCTCTTGACAGGGGTAGGAGGACACAACTCTTGCAAGAAAAACCACCTGGCAGGCCCCTCCTTCAGAAAGTCAGCAAAAGGGGTGCCTGGGTGGCTCAGTGGGTTAAAGCCTTTGCCTTCAGCTCAGGTCATGATCTCAGGGTCCTGGGATCGAGCCCCATATCGGGCTCTTCGCTCAGCAGGGAGCCTGTTTTCCCCTCTCTCTCTGCCTGCCTCTCTGCCTACTTGTGATCTCTCTCTCTCTCTGTGTCAAATAAATAACATTAAAAAAAAAAGAAAGTCAGCAAAAGAAGAAGAAGAAGAAGAAGAAGAAGAAGAAGAAGAAGACAACGATGATGACAATCAACACTACTTCATAGATACTATATTTTCAATTTGTTCCTGCTACTCTGGTTCTTTTCTTTATTTCTTTGTGTAATATTTAACCTATTTACCATCACAATGAGATGTTCAGTACATCAGTACACAATGAGATGTTCAGTACAGTAAATCAAAATGATGTACTGCATTTGATGTACTGAATTTGATGTACTGCATTTGATGCATATTATGTTCCATAATAACCTTTTAACCTGAACATTTTTGATACATATACCTGTGTTTTTCTTTTTCTTTTCCATTTATTTATTATTTTTTAATAGTCAAATAGAGATAAGCTTCAAGGTAATCCTCTTTCCGCAATCAAAGCTACCCCTATATGTAAACCAGTTTTAATCCCCCATTATCTCATGAAAGTTGAGTCTTTTACAAAAAGATATCAAGATACATCCAGGAAGGGTGCACCTGGGTGGCTCAGTGGGTTAAGACTCTGCCTTTGGCTTAGGTCATAATCTCGGGGTCCTGAGATGGAGCCCCGTATTGGGCTCTCTGCTCCACGGGTGAGCCTGTTTACCCCTCTCTCTCTGCCTACCTCTCTGCCTACTTGTGATCTCTCTCTCTCTGTCAAATAAATAAATAAAATCTTAAAAAAAAAGATACATCCAGGAATAATCAAAATAACCTTCCTCACCCACACTGAGAATTTATAACCACCCTCCAATCCTTTTCTTCTGTCAGTATTTCCGTGTATTTGTTTTTGTTCTGGTAGTATATAAATCTTATACATGGGGTTCATTTTGGCTGGGATTTATTTATTTATTTATTTATTTATTTATTTATTTATTCTTCTCATCTACTTTTGTTGATCTTTTTGTTTGTCTGTTTTTGTTTGTATACTTTATAGATCTTACCTTTGGGGCCCATTCGGGCTGGGCTTCCTCTTAATTTTTCTTTCTTTTTTTCTTTTCCTGTCTCTTTCTCTCTCTTTTTGCCTTTTTTCTTTCTTTTTGATGAGGACTCTTGATGGCTCAGAAGTGTTCCAGAGGGCACCTTGCCTGCACCATGGTTGAAACATTCAGTTACACATCCATTCAGCAATCTCTCACCAAAATAACTAGGAGAAGGAATGCCCAACAGAGGGAAAAATCAGAGACTGGGCACTCTCCATCAGAGCTATTGGATATGGACATAGACAGTATGTTGGAAAGGGAATTCAGGCTAACAATTATCCAGGCAATAGCTAGGTTGGAGAAAGCCTTTGATGACAAAATGGAATTGATGAGGGCAGAAGTGAAATTTGCCAGGGATGATGTTCATGATGCTCTCAATGAGTTCCAATCTAATCTAAATTCTCTAACAGTTAGGGTAACTGAGGCAGAAGATAGAATTAGTGATCTTGAGGACAAAGTGATAGAGAAAAAGGATCAGGAGGAAGCCTGAAAGAAACAGCTTAGAAGCCATGAAAACAGAATTAGAGAAAAAAATGATGCCACGAAATGTTCCAATGTCAGAATTATTGGAATCCCTGAAAGGGGGAGGGGGAGAGAAAGAAGACTAGAGGATATAGTTGAACAAATTCTCCATGAAAACTTTCCCAATCTGGCCAATGGAATCAGTGTTCATGTGCAAGAGGCAGAAAAGTCTCCCGTGAAGATCATAGAATCTAAAGACATTGTAAAAATGATGAATCACAATTTTAGACAGGAGGTCTGGGAAACAAGCTAGGGGGAAGAGATTCCATAGGTACAGAGGAAAGACCATCAGAATAATGTCAGACGTGTCCACAGAAACCTGGCAAACCAGAAAGGGCTGGCAAGATGTATTCAGGGCACTGAATGAGAAGACCATGCAGCGAAGAATACTTTATCCAGCAAGACTGCATTCAAAATGGATGAAGAGATAAAGAGCTTCCAAGACTGCCAATGTGTAAAAGACTATGTGACCACCAAGGTGGCACTACAAGAAATATTAAGGGGGGGTTCTGTAAAAGAGGAAAACACTCAAGAATATCACTGACAGAAATATATGCGGACAATCTATAGAAAGAAAGACTTCATAGGTATCATGATGTCAATAAAAACGTTTCTCTCAATAATCACTCTCAACGTGAATGGCCTAAATGCACCCATAAAACGGCACAGGGTTGCAGATTGGATAAAATGTCTACAAGAGACCCATTTTTGAACCTAAGGATACATCCAGACTGAAAGTGAATGGATGGAGAGACTCTTTCATGCCAATGGGTCTCAAAAGAAGGTTCGGGTAGCGATTCTCATATCATATAAATTAGATTTTAAACTAAAGACTGTAGTCAGAGATACAGTATGACACATCATTCTTAAAGGGACTATCCACGAAGAAGATCTAACAATTGTAAATATTTATGCCCCCAAAATGGGAGCAGCAAATTACATAAGAAAACTGTTAATTAAGATAAAGAGTCATATTGATATGAATACATTAATAGTAGAAGACCTTAACATGCCTCTCTCAGTAATAGACAGATCATCCAAGCTGAAAATCAATAAAGAAACAAGAGCATTGATCAGATGGATCTCATAGATATATACAGAATATTCCACCCTGAAACCTCATAGATATATATAGAACATTCCACCCTAAAACAACAGAATAATCAATGTTCTTGAGTGTGCATTGAAACTTCTTCATAATAGACACATACTGGGTCACAAATCAGGGCTCAACAGTTACCAAAAGACTGAGATTATTACTTGCATATTCTCAGACCTCAATGCTATGAAACTGGAGCTCAACCACAAGGAAACATTTGGAAGGCATTCAAACACCTGGAAGCTACTCAGGAATGCTTGGATCAACCAGGAAATCAAAGATGAACTTAAAAAATTCATGGAAACCAATGATAATGAAGACACTTTAGACCAAAAATATACGATACAGCAAATGCAGTCCTAAGGGGGAAATACATAGCCATCCAAGCTTCCCTCAAAAAAATGGAAAAATCCAGAACACACCAGCTGTCTCTACACCTTAAAGAACTGTAGAATCAACAACAAATTGAGCCAACTCCATATACAAGAAGGAAAGATATCAAGATTTATCAATGAGATAGAAACTAGAGATACAGTGGAATGCATCAATGAATCTAGAAGCTGGTTTTTTGAAAGAATCAATAAGA
The DNA here is from genome assembly GCF_922984935.1 of Meles meles. Taxonomy (NCBI): domain Eukaryota; kingdom Metazoa; phylum Chordata; class Mammalia; order Carnivora; family Mustelidae; genus Meles; species Meles meles. Next base: position 114,171,392 of record NC_060074.1, on the reverse strand, counting down.
TCAATAAACCATTGGCCAAACTAATCAAAAAGAAAAGAGAGAAGGCCCATGTTAATAAAGTTATTAATGAAAAGGGAGAGACCACAACAAACACAAGGAAATAGAAACAATAGTCAGAAATTATTATCAACAGTTATATGCCAATAAGTTAAGCAACCTAGATGAAATGGATGCGTTCCTGGAAAACTATAAAGTCCAAAAATTGAACCAGGAAAAAATTGACAACCTGAATAGACTGATATCTAGTAACGAGATTGAAGAAGTGATCAAAAACCTCCCAAAAACTAGAGCCAAAGCCCTGAAAGATACCCTGGGGAATTCTACCGAACTTTTGTAGAGGAAATAACACCTATTCTCCTGAAGCTGTTTCAAAAAATTGAAGCAGAAGGAAAACTTCCAAACTCTTTTTATGAAGCCAGACTATGCTGAATCACAAACCAGGCAAAGACCCCATCAAAAAGGAGAATTTCAGTCTATACTGTATATTTTTTCCTGTTTTGTCAAAGAATATTTGACCATAGAGTTGAGGGTCCATATCTGCACTCTCTACTCTGTTCCACTGGTCTATGTGTCTGTTTTTGTGCCAGTACCATGCTGTCTTGGTGATCACAGCTTTGTAATAAAGCTTGAAATAAGGTAATGTGATGCTGCCAGTTTTGTTTTTGTTTTACAACATTTCCTTAGCAATTCAGGGTCTCTTTTGATTCCATACAAATTTTAGGATTATTTGCTCAGCTCTTTGAAAAATACCAGTGGAATTTTGATTGGAATGGCATTAAAAGTATAGATTGCTCTAGGCAGTATAGACATTTTAACAATGTTTATTCTTCCCATTCCAAGAGCATGGAATGGACTTCCATCTTTTTGTGTCTTCTTCAATTTCTTCCATGAGTGTTCTGTAGTTCCTCGAGTACAGATCCTTTACCTCTTTGGTTAGGTTTATTCCCAGGTATCTTATGGTTCGTGGTGCTATAGGAAATGGAATTGATTCTCTAATTTCCCTTTCTGTATTTTCATTGTTAGTGTATAAGAAAGCCACTGATTTCTGTACATTGACGTTGTATCCTGCCACATTACTGAATTGCTATATGAGTTCTAGTAGTTTGGAGGTGGACTCTTTTGGGTTTTCTAAATAAATTATCATGTCATCTGCAAAGAGAGAGAGTTTCACTTCTTTTTTTTTTTTTTTTTTTTTTTTTTTTTTTTTTTCCCCCTTTTATTAATTTTTTCAGCGTAACAGTATTCATTCTTTTTGCACAACACCCAGTGCTCCATGCAAAACGTGCCCTCCCCATCACCCACCACCTGTTCCCCCAACCTCCCACCCCTGACCCTTCAAAACCCTCAGGTTATTTTTCAGAGTCCATAGTCTCTTATGGTTCGCCTCCCCTCCCCAATGTCCATAGCCCGCTCCCCCTCTCCCAATCCCACCTCCCCCCAGCAACCCCCAGTTTGTTTTGTGAGATTAAGAGTCATTTATGGTTTGTCTCCCTCCCAATCCCATCTTGTTTCATTTATTCTTCTCCTATCCCCCTCCCCCCCCATGTTGCTTCTCCATGTCCTCATATCAGGGAGATCATATGATAGTTGTCTTTCTCCGATTGACTTATTTCACTAAGCATGATACGCTCTAGTTCCATCCACGTCGTCGCAAATGGCAAGATTTCATTTCTTTTGATGGCTGCATAGTATTCCATTGTGTATATATACCACATCTTCTTGATCCATTCATCTGTTGATGGACATCTAGGTTCTTTCCATAGTCTGGCTATTGTAGACATTGCTGCTATAAACATTCGGGTACACGTGCCCCTTCGGATCACTATGTTTGTATCTTTAGGGTAAATACCCAGTAGTGCAATTGCTGGGTCATAGGGTAGTTCTATTTTCAACATTTTGAGGAACCTCCATGCTGTTTTCCAGAGTGGTTGGACCAGCTTGCATTCCCACCAACAGTGGAGGAGGGTTCCCCTTTCTCCACATCCTCTCCAGCATCTGTCATTTCCTGACTTGTTAATTTTAGCCATTCTGACTGGTGTGAGGTGATATCTCATTGTGGTTTTGATTTGTATTTCCCTGATGCCGAGTGACGTGGAGCACTTTTTCATGTGTCTGTTGGCCATCTGGATGTCTTCTTTGCAGAAATGTCTGTTCATGTCCTCTGCCCATTTCTTGATTGGATTGTTTGTTCTTTGGATGTTGAGTTTGCTAAGTTCCTTATAGATTTTGGATACTAGCCCTTTATCTGATATGTCGTTTGCAAATATCTTCTCCCATTCTGTCAGCTGTCTTTTGGTTTTGTGAACTGTTTCCTTTGCTGTGCAAAAGCTTTTGATCTTAATGAAATCCCAATAGTTCATTTTTGCCCTTGCTTCCCTTGCCTTTGCCGTTGTTCCTAGGAAGATGTTGCTGCGGCTGAGGTCGAAGAGGTTGCTGCCTGCGTTCTCCTCAAGGATTTTGATGGATTCCTTTCTCACATTGAGGTCCTTCATCCATTTGGAGTCTATTTTCGTGTGTGGTGTAAGGAAGTGGTCCAATTTCATTTTTCTGCATGTGGCTGTCCAATTTTCCCAGCACCATTTATTGAAGAGGCTGTCTTTTTTCCATTGGACATTCTTTCCTGCTTTGTCGAAGATTAGTTGACCATAGAGTTGAGGGTCGATTTCTGGGCTCTCTATTCTGTTCCACTGGTCTATGTGTCTGTTTTTGTGCCAGTACCATGCTGTCTTGATGATGACAGCTTTGTAATAGAGCTTGAAGTCCGGAATTGTGATGCCACCAACTTTGGCTTTGTTCTTCAATATTCCTTTGGCTATTCGAGGTCTTTTCTGGTTCCATATAAATTTGAGGATTATTTGTTCCATTTCTTTGAAAAAAATGGATGGTATTTTGATAGGGATTGCATTAAATGTGTAGATTGCTTTAGGTAGCATAGACATTTTCACAATATTTATTCTTCCAATCCAGGAGCATGGAACATTTTTCCATTTTTTTGTGTCTTCCTCAATTTCTTTCATGAGTACTTTATAATTTTCTGTGTATAGATTCTTAGTCTCTTTGGTTAGGTTTATTCCTAGGTATCTTATAGTTTTGGGTACAATTGTGAATGGGATTGACTCCTTAATTTCTCTTTCTTCAGTCTTGTTGTTGGTGTACAGAAATGCAACTGATTTCTGTGCATTGATTTTATATCCTGACACTTTACTGAATTCCTGTACAAGTTCTAGCAGTTTTGGAGTGGAGTCTTTTGGGTTTTCCACATATAGTATCATATCATCTGCGAAGAGTGATAGTTTGACTTCTTCTTTACCAATTTGGATGCCTTTAATTTCTTTTTGTTGTCTGATTGCTGAGGCTAGGACTTCTAATACTATGTTGAATAGCAGTGGTGATAATGGACATCCCTGCCGTGTTCCTGACCTTAATGGAAAAGCTTTCAGTTTTTCTCCATTGAGAATGATATTTGCGGTGGGTTTTTCATAGATGGCTTTGATAATATTGAGGTATGTGCCCTCTATCCCTACACTTTGAAGAGTTTTGATCAGGAAGGGATGCTGTACTTTGTCAAATGCTTTTTCAGCATCTATTGAGAGTATCATATGGTTCTTGTTCTTTCTTTTATTAATGTGTTCTATCACATTGATTGATTTGCGGATGTTGAACCAACCCTGCAGCCCTGGAATAAATCCCACTTGATCGTGGTGAATAATCCTTTTAATGTACTGTTGAATCCTATTGGCTAGTATTTTGGCGAGAATTTTTGCGTCTGTGTTCATCAAGGATATTGGTCTGTAGTTCTCTTTTTTGGTGGGATCCTTGTCTGGTTTTGGGATCAAGGTGATGCTGGCCTCATAGAATGAGTTTGGAAGTTTTCCTTCCATTTCTATTTTTTGGAACAGTTTCAGGAGAATAGGAATGAGTTCTTCTTTAAATGTTTGGTAGAATTCCCCTGGGAAGCCGTCTGGCCCTGGGCTTTTGTTTGTTTGGAGATTTTTGATGACTGTTTCAATCTCCTTACTGGTTATGGGCCTGTTCAGGTTTTCTATTTCTTCCTGGTTCAGTTGTGGTAGTTTATATGTCTCTAGGAATGCATCCATTTCTTCCAGATTGGCCAATTTGTTGGCGTAGAGTTGCTCATAGTATGTTCTTATAATTGTCTGTATTTCTTTGGTGTTAGTTGTGATCTCTCCTCTTTCATTCATGATTTTATTGATTTGGGTCCTTTCTCTTTTCTTTTTGATGAGTCTGGCCAGGGGTTTATCAATCCTATTGATTCTTTCAAAGAACCAGCTCCTAGTTTCATTGATTTTTTCTATTGTTTTTTTGGTTTCTATTTCATTGATTTCTGCTCTGATCTTTATGATTTCTCTTCTCCTGCTGGGTTTAGGGTTTCTTTCTTGTTCTTTCTCCAGCTCCTTTACACGTAGGGTTAGGTTGTGTACTTGAGACCTTTCTTGTTTCTTGAGAAAGGCTTGTACCGCTATATATTTTCCTCTCAGGACTGCCTTTGCTGTGTCCCACAGATTTTGAACTGTTGTGTTTTCATTATCATTTGTTTCCATGAATTTTTTCAATTCTTCTTTAATTTCCTGGTTGACCCATTCATTCTTTAGAAGGATGCTGTTTAGTCTCCATGTATTTGGGTTCTTTCCAGCTTTCCTCTTGTGATTGAGTTCTAGCTTCAGAGCATTGTGGTCTGAAAATATGCAGGGAATAATCCTAATCTTTTGATACCGGTTGAGACCTGATTTGTGACCCAGGATGTGATCTATTCTGGAGAAGGTTCCATGTGCACTAGAGAAGAATGTGTATTCTGTTGCTTTGGGATGAAATGTTCTGAATATATCTGTGATGTCCATCTGGTCCAGTGTGTCATTTAAGGCCTTTATTTCCTTGTTGATCTTTTGCTTGGATGATCTGTCCATTTCAGTGAGGGGCGTGTTAAAGTCCCCTACTATTATTGTATTATTATTGATGTGTTTCTTTGATTTTGTTATTAATTGGTTGATATAGTTGGCTGCTCCCACGTTAGGGGCATAGATATTTAAAATGGTTAGATCTTCTTGTTGGACAGACCCTTTGAGTAGGATATAGTGTCCTTCCTCATCTCTTATTATAGTCTTTGGCTTAAAATCTAATTGATCTGATAGAAGGATTGCCACCCCAGCTTTCTTCTGATGCCCATTAGCATGGTAAATTGTTTTCCACCCCCTCACTTTAAATCTGGAGGTGTCTTCGCGTCTAAAATGAGTTTCTTGTAGGCAACATACTGATGGGTTTTGTTTTTTTATCCATTCTGATACCCTGTGTCTTTTGATTGGGGCATTTAGCCCATTAACATTCAGGGTAACTATTGAGAGATATGAATTTAGTGCCATTAGTAGCCTGTAAGGTGACTGTTACTGTATATTGTCTCTGTACCTTTCTGATCTACTACTTTTAGGCTCTCTCTTTGCTTAGAGGACCCCTTTCAATATTTCCTGGAGAGCTGGTTTGGTGTTTGCAAATTCTTTCAGTTTTTGTTTGTCCTGGAAGCTTTTGATCTCTCCTTCTATTTTCAATGATAGCCTAGCTGGATAGAGTATTCTTGGCTGCATGTTTTTCTCGTTGAGAGCTCTGAATATATCATGCCAGCTCTTTCTGGCCTGCCAGGTCTCTGTGGATAAGTCTGCCGCCAATCTAATATTTTTACCATTGTATGTTACTGATTTCTTTTCTCGGGCTGCTTTCAGGATTTTCTCTTTGTCACTAAGACTTGTAAATTTTACTATTAGGTGACGGGGTGTGGACCTATTCTTGTTGACTTTGAGGGGGGTTCTCTGCATCTCCTGGATTTTAATGCTTGTTCCCTTTGCCATATTAGGGAAATTCTCTCCAATGATTCTCTCCAATAGACCCTCTGCTCCCCTCTCTGTTTCTTCTTCTTCTGGAATCCCAATTATTCTAATGTTGTTTCGTCTTATGGTGTCACTTATCTCTCGAATTCTCCCCTCATGGTCCAGTAGCTGTTTGTCCCTCTTTTGCTCGGCTTCTTTATTCTCTGTCATTTGGTCTTCTATATCACTAATTCTTTCTTCTGCCTCATTGATCCTAGCAGTGAGAGCCTCCATTTTTGATTGCACCTCATTAATAGCTTTTTTGATTTCAACTTGGTTAGACTTTAGTTCTTTAATTTCTCCAGAAAGGGCTTTAATATCTCCAGAGAGGGTTTCTCTAATATCTTCCATGCCTTTTTCGAGCCCGGCTAGAATGTTCAGAATCGTCATTCTGAACTCTTGATCTGACATAGTACCAATGTCTGTGTTGATTAGGTCCCTAGCCTTCGGTACTGTCTCTTGTTCTTTTGTTTGTGGTGATTTTTTCCGCCTTGTCATTTTGTCCAGATAAGAGGATATGAAGGAGCAAATAAACTACTAATAGGGTGGCAAAGACCCCAGAAAAATGCGCTGTAACCAAATCAGAAGAGACCCCAAATTGTGGGGGGGGGGGAGGGGATAAAAAACAGGTTCTGAAAAAAAAGAAAAAAAAAAGAAAAAGAAAAAAATTTAAAAAATAAAACAAATAAAAAAATATAAAAAAGAATGAAAAAATATATATATTTAGATGAACTAGTCAAAAAACGTTAAAAAAGAAAAGGGTAAAAGTTTTTAAAAAAATTTAGCAGAAGAAGAAAAAAGAAAAAAGAAAAAAAAATTGAAAAAAGAAAAAAAAAATAAAAAATTGAAAAAAGAAAAAAAAAAAAAAATTGAAGTAGCCGCAAGACTAAAGAATCATGGGGAGAAAGCCATGAGTTCCGTGCTTTGCTTTCTCCTCCTCTGGAATTGCTCTGCTGTCTTAGGAATTGAATCTGCTTTCTCCTTGATAGATGAACTTCGTCCTGGCTGGATATTTTGTTGATCTTCTGGGGGAGGGGCCTGTTGTAGTGACTCTCAAGTGTCTTTGCCCGAGGCGGGATTGCACCGCCCTTACCGGCGGCTGGACTAAGTAATCGGCTCGGGTTCGCTTTTGGGAGCTTCTGTTCCCTGAACGCTTTCCGTAGAGTTCCGGAGGACGGGAATGAAAATGGCGGCCTCCCAGTCTCCGGCCCGGAGGAGCCGAGAGCCTGGGGCCCCACTCCTCAGTGCGCCCCCAGAGGACAGCACCCAATCACTCCCGTATCCCCAGCCTCTAGCCGCGCTCGGAGCTCACCCAGCCCGCGACCAGTTCAAGGTAACCCCGAGCTGAGAGTTCAGTCCTCGGCTCTGTCTTGGCAGCCGGCTTCTCCGTTCTAATAGCTGCGAGCTCTCCGACACTCCGACACCCCCGATCCTTCTGGAGAGTTTCACTTCTTCATTGCCAATTTGGATACCTTTTATTTCTCTTTGTTTTCTGATTGCTGTTGCTAGGACTTCTAATACTATGTTGAACAAGAGTGGTGAGAGTGGGCATCCTTGTCATGTTCTGATCTCCATAGGAAGGCTGCAAGTCTTTTCCAACTGAGGAGGATATTTGCTGTTTGTTGTTCATAGAAATATACAGTGGGGAAAAAAAGACAGTCTCTTCAGTAACTGGTGCTGGGAAAACTGGACACCTATAAGTAGAAGAATGAAACTTGACCATACTCTTACACTGTATACCAATATAAACTCGAAATGGATAAAAGACCTCAATGTGAGACAGAAATCCATCAGAATCCTAGAAGAGAACATAGGCAGTAACCTCTTCAATATCAGCCACAGCAACTTCTTTCAAGATATGTCTGCAAAAGCAAAGGAAATAAGCGAAAATGAACTTTTGGGACTTCATCAAGATCAAAAGCTTCTGCAAAGCAAAGGAAACAGTCAACAAAACAAAGAGGCAACCCCACAGAATAGGAGAAGATATTTGCAAATAACAGTACAGACAAAAGGTTGATATCCAGGATCTCTAAAGAACTTCTCAAACTTAACACACACAAAACAGATAATCGTATCCAAAAAAAAAAAAAAGGCAGAAGACATGAACAGACACTTGTTCAATGAAGACATACAAATGGGTATCAGACATATGAAAAACTATTCATCATCACAAGCCATCATGGAGATTCAGATTAAAACCACATTGAGATACTAACTTACGCCAGTTAGAATGGCCAAAATTAGCAAGACTGGAAACTACATGTGTTGGAGAGGATGTGGAGAAAGAGGAACCCTCTTACACTGTTGGGAATGCAAGTTGGTGCAGACACTTTGGAGAACAGTGTGGAGATTCCTCAAGAAATTAAAAATAGAGCTTCCTTATGACCCTGCAATTGCACTGCTGGGTATTTATGCCAAAGGTACAGATGTAGTGAAAAGAAGGGCCATCTGTACCCCAATGTTTATAGCAGCAATGGCCACAGTCGCCAAACTGTGGAAAGAACCGAGATGCCCTTCAATGGACGAATGGATAAGGAAGATGTGGTCCATATACACGATGGAGTATTATGCCTCCATCAGGAAGGATGGATACCCAAGTCTTGTATCAACCTGGACGTGAGTGGAAGAGATTATGCTGGGTGAAATAAGTCAAACAGAGAGAGTCAAGTATCATATGCTTTCACTTATTTGTGGAGCAGAACAAATAACATGGAGGACATGGGGAGATGGAGAGGAGAAGGGAGTTGAGGGAAATTGGAAGGGGAGATGAACTGTGAGAGACTATGGACTCTGAAAAACAATCTGAGGGTTTTGAAGGGGTGGGGGTGGATGGTTGGGGGAGCCAGGTTGTGGGTATTATGGCAGCACGTATTGCATGGAGCACTGGGTTTGGTGGATAAACAATGAATTTTGTTTGCTGAAAAGAACTTGAAGAATAAATAAATAAATAAATTACATACTGATAAATATATTCCCAAGAAAAGTAGATAAGAAGTATAAATAGAGGGGAGTCAAGATGGTGGGAAAGTAGGAGGAGGCGCCGTTTCAACCTGTACCCTAAACTGAGCTGATTACCTACCAAAGAAATCCGATCACTCATGAAATCAATCTGAGATCAGAATTATACACGTCTGGATCTCTACAGGAGCAGAAGACGCCAGTGGCAGATAAAGCAGAGTGGGAACATCCGTCTGATATTGGAAGATAAACGAAAGAGGGAGGGAGCCAGCAGAGGTGACCAATTGGAAAGTAATACCCCAATATGAGAGTGCCCTGCATCTGGGGACCAGCATTAGCTTGCAGTCTGGTTGAAAGCACACACACACACACACACACACACACACACACACACACACACACACACAGGGCAAAGGATCAAGGGCGCAAATTGTGGGAATCGGGGCAGTTAGGGACAGGGGCTTAACTCCTCGGACCCAGGACATCCTCCCCTGGCACTGAGCCAGAGAGTGTGCAGCAGAGAAATCAGGTCTTGGTTCCTGAGCCACGAGTGCACCTGACCCGCCAGCAGGCCCAAGTATGCGTGGGGTCCGGCTCCCGGGAGGGACTGGGAGCCTGGCCAGATGGCAATCCTGAAATGCGTGTCCCACACCCTCCCCTGGGAGAGGTGCTCACAGGGCCTAGCCTGGAGCTCTGGCATCCAGAAACACCAGGCATTCCCAGCCCAGGACAGCAGAAAAATCTCAGTGTGCGATCCCTGCTTGGAACCTCTCTGGTGGTCTGGAGCTGCCCAGACAGCTGCCGCTGCCATGGTTTTGGGTACAAGGAAGAGATCCTGCATCCCCAGGGACAGTGACCCAGAACCTACTCTGCCAGCAGCTCTGCACAGCATTCTGAGGCTTCTCTCTGAGAGGGAGTTCTGGGTGCAGTCTGCTCTCCTCGAAACCTCCAAAAACCATCAAAAGCTGTCAAGGCGAGAGAAAGCAGATGAAAGAACATAAAAACCTCCAGAGAACAAAAGCCTGAAAAAAAACGGTTTCCTCAGAGCCCACCCCTTGAGGGGAGCGGGAGGACCTAACTCAGGGAACATCATTGTCTGAAAACCCACGTGCAGGCCCCTCCCCCAGAAAACCAACCAGGAAGGAAGAAAAAAAAAAGATGACAAGAGAACAACCACCACTACTTCATAAATACACCTTTATTTTTAAATCCTTACCAATATTCTGGTTCTTTTTTTCATATAAATATAGATAATTTTTTAACCTATTTACAATCACAGTGAGATGTCTAGTACATCAAATTCCTGAATAACCTTCTAATCTGAACTTTTTGATACATACACCTGTGTTTTTCTTTTGCTTTTCTATTTTTTAAATTTTTTTAAAATTTTAATTTAGTTTAGTCTAGTTTATTCTTTTTTAAATTTTTATTTTCTAATATACATATAGAGTTAAACTTCAAGGTAATTCCCTTTCCCCAATAAATGTTACCCCTATAGGCAAACCAAATTTTAATCTCCCTTTATTGTAGGAAAGTTGAATCCCTTAAAAAAAAAAATCAAGATACATCCAGGAAGAATCAAAATGACCTTCCTCCCCCACACTGAGAATTTATAACCACTCTCCCATCTCTTCCTTCCACCACTGTATCTGTGTATTTGTGTTTGTCCTGATATTATATAAATCTTATACTTGGGGTTCTTTCTGATGAGGTTCATCCTTTTTTTGCTTATATATATTTTTTTTTCGTCTTGTCATATACTTTTATCAGTTTTTTGTTTGTCTGTTTTTGTTTGTAAACTTCATAAATCTTACCTTGGGGCCCATTTGGGCTGAGCCTACTCTTTTATCTTCCCATTTTTCCTGTCTTTCTCTCTCTCTTTTTTTTTTTTTCCTTTTTTTCTTTTCCTTTTTTTTCTTTCTTCTTCTCTATTTCATTTTCTTTTCTTTTTTCTCTCATTTTGGTGGGGACTCCTGATTACACAGAAGCGTTCCAGGGTGCACCTTGACTGCACCACAATGGATACATCCAGCTGCATCTGTTCAGTCATCTATTACCAAAATGACTAGGAGAAGGAATGCCCAACAGAAGAAAAATGCAGAGGGTGGACCTTCTGCAGCAGAGCTAATGGCTATCGACACAGACAATATGTCAGAAAAGGAATTCAGGCTAATAATTATCCAGGCAATAGCTAGGTTGGAGAAAGCCATAGATGACCAAATGGAATTGATTAGGGCAGAACTGAAAGCCACTAGGGATGATGTTCACAATGCTCTCAAAGAGTTCCAATCTAATCTAAATTCTCTAAAAGCTAGGGTAACTGAGACAGAAGATAGAATTAGTGATCTGGAGGACAAACAGACAGAGAGAAAGGATCAGGTGGAAACATGGAACAAAGATCTCAGAAGCCACAAAAAGAGAATCAGGGAAATAAATGATGCCATGAAACGTCCCAATGTCAGAATTATTGGAATCCCTAAAGGGAGGAAAAAGAAAGAAGTCTAGAAGATATAGTGGAACAAGTTGTCTATGAAAATTTTCCCAATCTCACAAATGGAAACAACGTTCATGTACTACAGGCAGAGCGGTTTCCACCCAAGATTATAGATTCTTGAAAGTCCTCACGACACCTGATAGTTAAAATGAAGAATTATAATTCTAGACAGACCCTCTTAAAAGCAACTAGGACCAGGAAGCTCCTTACATACAAAGGAAGGCACACTAGAATAACATCAGACCTGTCCACAGAGACGGCAAGGAAGAGCAAGCCAGGAAGGGCTGGCAAAATATATTCAGAGTACTAAATGAGAAGAACATGCAGCCAAGAATACTTTATCCAGCAAGACTGACATTCAAAATTGATAGAGAGATAGAGTTTCCAAGACCGGCAATGCTTATAAGAGTATGCAACCAAGAGGGTTTTGAAGGGTCAGGGGTGGGAGGATGGGGCAACCTGAGGGTTTTGAAGGGTCAGGGGTGGGAGGTTGGGGGAACAGGTGGTGGGTAATGGGGAGGGCACGTTTTGCATGGAGCACTGGGTGTTGTGCAAAAAGAATGAATACTGTTAACGCTGAAAAAATAAATAAAATGGGAAAAAAAATAAAAAAAATAAAAAATAAAAATAAATAAAAAAAATTGATTGTTGGAACACAACCCAGATTCTTGCCAATGTGACTGGGTCGTGTTGGATCCTGTGAGAAAACACTGAGATGGAGGGCAAGAGTCTTCCTGGGCAGATACCCAGAGTAAACATGGGAGTATCCCTGGAGTGCTTTCATGTCCTCCTTTAAATGGATCTGATAAGTGTGGAGAATCCTTAACTTGCTCTTGTCATTTAAAGCTAAGAGATACTCATTGTTGTTCACTTGTCACACTTGATTGCCTGCATGCCATCCCACTTCCTGCAGGTAGCCCACATCTTGCACGTAGCTCATATCTCACAGGCAGTTCATGTCCTGCACACAAATCTATATCGTGTTTGTAACTGGATCTTGTGTAAAGTATAAAAGAAGTGATTGTAAGAAGTAATGTCCTCTACTGATCATCAATCTGTAATTCCCCCATCATTTCGGCTCCAATCACCAGGATCCCCACCTCAAGAAGGTAACAATTGATAGAACTCTAAAGAGACATATCAAGAAAAGAGAAAGTACACAAATAAATAAAATCACAAATAAAGAGGAAAAATAACAACAGATAGCACAGGAAAAAAAATAAGAGAATATTATAAAAAAAAACCTACATGCTAACAATTTGGACAACCTAGAAGAAATGGATAAATTCCCAGAAACATATGAACTGCCAAAACTGGGGCACCTGCATGGATCAGTAGGTTAAGCGTCTGCCTTTGGCTCAGGTCATGATCCTGGGGTTCCAGGATCAAGTCCCACATTGGGCCCCTGGCCCCTTGAGGACCCTACTTCTCCTTCTGCCTCTCTCTCTGTCTCTGTCTCCCATTAATAATAAAATCTTAAAAAAAATAATAAAGCTTGGGGCGCCTGCATGGCTCAGTGGATTAAAGCCTCTGCCTTTGGCTTGGGTCATGATTCCAGGGTCCTGGGATCTAACCCCGCTTCGGGCTCTCTGCTTGGTGGGGAGCCTTCTTCCTCCTCTCTCTTTACCTGCCTCTCTGCCTACTTGTGATTTCTATTTGTCAAATAAATAAACAAAATCTTTAAAAATATTTTTAAAAATAAAGCTATCAAAACTGAAACAGGAAGAAATAGAAAGTTTGAACAGATAGATACCCAGAAAATAAATGGAATCAATAACTGAAAAACCCCTAAGAATCAATAGTCCAGAACAAAACATCTTCACAGGTGAATTTTACAAAAACACTTAATGAAGAATTAATGTCATTCTTCTCAAACTACTTCAAAAATAGAGAAGGAAGGGAAACTCCCAAATTCATTCTAAATCCAGGATTACCCTGATTTCAAAACCAGACAAAGACTCCACTAAAAAACAGGAGTACAGGACAATATCCCTGATGAACCTAGATGCAAAAATCCTCAACAAAATTCTAGTAAACTGAATTCAAGAGTATGATAAAAAAAATTTACCATGACCAAGTGGGATTTATTTCTGGATGGCAGGTGTGGTTCAATATTTGCTAATCAGTTAACATGATACATCAAATCAGTAAGAAAAGAATAAGAACACTATGATCATTTCAAAATACACAGAAAAAGCATTTGACAAAGTACAATCTCCACTTATTGATTAAAAAAATTTTTTTAAAATAGGGATAGAGGGAACATACCTCAACATAATACAGGCCATTAATGAGAAACCCATAGTTAACATCATACTTGATAGGGAAAAGCTGAGAGTTTTCCTCTGAAGGTCAGGAACAAGACAATACTGTCCACTGTCATCATTTTTATTCAACATAGTACTAGACACAGCAGTCAGGAAGAACAACAAAAAAGACATCCAAAATGGTAAGGAAGAAGTAACTTTCCCTATTTACAGATAATATGATACTTTATAGAAAATCCTAAAGTGGGGACCAAGATGGTGGTAGAGTAGGGGACCTCATTTCATTTGGTCCCTTGGATTTATCTGGATATCTATCAAACTATCCTGAGCACACACAAATTCAAGCTGAGATGTAAGAAGATTTATATGGATCTCCATAAGCAGAAAAATGACTACTTTTTGTGATGTAGGAGGTGTGGAACCCTGAAACTTCAGGGGAAATATCTCAAGATAAGCAGAGGGGGGAGGGAACCTCCATAAGCTGACTGCAGAAAGTGATATAACACCTGAGCAAAAAAGTTGGGATCCTTGGAAACCTACTCCAGTGAAAGGTACACTCTTCTGAAAAGGGCACGGGGCAAGTAGGGCAGAATTCTAGGTGGATCACTGTGGTCTCATGATTCCAGGAGACTCAGAAAGAATGGGGAGTCTGAACCAATAGGGTGCCCAAGCAGTGGAACAAGGAGACTGGTTATGGTCAGTGAGTCCAGGAAAGACTTTCAGCTCAGGACACCATAAGCCATGATCCTACCCAGTAGGGAGTCCACTCTCTGCCTGAGCACACTGAAAAGGACCAGAAGGTGTGGGCTGTCTAAAATTGTAGGGGAAATATAGAATTGCTTCTGCCCATGACAAGGAGAGTTATCATGGTACTGTGGCCCATGAAGAGATGCTGGGGCAGCACCCAGCATGACCTAGGAGCTGCAGAAAAGGGTGAACACCCAAGTCCACAGCTGCTGGCATTAGCAGAGTCACAAGGCACAGAAACACTCATGTGTTCCATTAACTTCCCTGGGAGAAGTGCAGCCAGCAAAGCCATGGGATTTGACAGCCTGGCACACAAAAAAGCCTGTGCCCATGACGGGGAAACAGCTCTCAGAGCAGTGTGACCACCAAGGGATACTGGGGCAGCACTCAACATGACCTGGGAGCTACCAAAGATGGTGCATGCTGGGGCGCCTGGGTGGCTCAGTGGGTTAAAGCCTTGGCCTTCAGCTCAGGTCATGATCCCAGGATCCTGGGTTCAAGCCCCGCATCGGGCTCTCTGCTTGGCAGGGAGCCTGCTTCCTCCTCTCTCTCTGTCTGCCTCTCTGCCTGCTTGTGATCTCTGTCTGTCAAATAAATAAAATCTTAAAAAAAAAAAAAAAAAGATGGTGCATGCTCATGCCCACAGCCATTAGCAATTGTAAAGCAAAAAAGCACAGACATGTTCATGGGTCCCTGTGACTCCCCCAGGAGAGTTGTGGTGCACTTGTCTGTAGAGTTTGGTCCCCGGGGTGGAGAAGGATTGACCAGGAGGTTTTGTTGGGGGTGGAGGGATCGCAATATTGCAGCCCTGGGCTGGAGATTCCCACATGGCCATGTTTTCTCTGACCCTCTAAAGAGAAGCAGAAAGATGCCAGGGAACAAAAACTGCACAGCCAACCAGCTCACATTAAGCCCATCCCCTGGCAAGGGATGAGGCAACTCCATCGAGGCAAAAATGACTGAGAAGCTAAGCGGCAGGACCCTACCCCAGAAGACAGACTAGAAGAACAGGTGAAGAAGCTTATTTCCCACAAGGCTGTTAAATCAGTTCCAGGAAAAAATAATATAGGGACCTCCAGGTGTTCCTTCATGACTCACTTATACTTCAGGCTAAGATTTTGCATTTCTTTTTCAGTTTCTTTTCTTATTCTTTTCTATTTTATTTTTTTAAACCCTGCTCCCATTTCAAATAGATTCCTATTTCCCAACCTATGTTTTTAAGTCACTTCTTAGATTTATATTTTTCACATCTATGTTTTATAGACTTATGCCCCATACGAGCCCATTTTTCACTCTATTCAATTTTATCATGATATGTATGTAAGTTCTGATTTCTTTGCAATTTTGGGATATAGTGTCTTTTAACACACAGACCAAAAATTAAGAAGTAATGGGCAAATCACCCTACTGTGTCCACCTTAAGAGATTATAATATCTCTCTCCACACCCCCTTCTTTTCTTTTTTTATTGTTTTGGATCATCTTGGCTTTGGTGGCATAGCTGTGGTAACTTTTGACCACTTTGGATTTTTTCCTCAGGTCGTGGCTGCTATTTTGGACTCTGTTCATTCACTCAACTATCTCTTAACAGAATGACTAGGAGGAGAAACTTCCAATAAAGAAAATAACCAGAGACAATGTCCTCTGCCACAGATCTAATGGCTATGGATATAAACAAGGTGTCAGAGATAAACTTCAGAGTAGGAATCATGAAGTCAATAGCAAGGCTTGAGAAAAGCATTAGTGACAATATGGAATCTTTAAAAGCAGAAACAAGATCGAATCAGGCCAAAATTTAAAATGATACCAATGAGATCCAGTCTAAACTGGATCTAACAGCCAGGACAAATGAGCCAAAAGAGCAAATTGTGATCTAGAAGTTAAGTTGATAGAAAGGAAGGAAGCTGAGGAAGATAGGGATAGGCAGCTAGAAGCCCATGAGAACAGACTTAGAGAGATCAACTATGCCATGAAACGTCCAAATGTCAGAATTATTGGGACCCCTGAGGGCATGGAGAGAGAGACGACTAGAAGGTATATTTGAGCAAGTCATAGCTAAGAACTTCCCTAATATTGGGAAGGAAACAAAGATCTGTTTCCAAAAAGCAGATAGGACCCCTCCCAAAATCAATAAAAATAGACCAACACCCCAGCATACGATAAGGAAACTTGCAAGTCTTAGGGCCAAGGAAACTGTCCTGAGAGCAGCTGGGGGAAGAGATTTCTTACCTATGGAGGGAGGAACATCAGAATAATATCAGTCCTATCCACAGAGACCTGGAAACCCTAAAAGGGCTGACAAGACATATTAAGGGCACTCCAGCCAAAATACTTTATCTAGCAAAGCTGTCATTCAGAATGGACAGAGAGACAAAGAGCTTCCAGGACTGGCCAAAACTGAAAGAATATGTGTCCACCAAGCCATCCCTGCAAGAAATATTAATGGAGTTCTATAAACAAAGGAAGACCCCAAGAGTAATATAGACCAGAAATTTAAAGAGACAATCTGTAGAAACATGGACTTTACAGGAAATATGACAACATTAAATTCCTATCTTTCAATAGTGACTTTCAATGTGAACAGCCCAAATAATTCCATGGAACAGTACAGGGTTGCAGATTGGATAAAAAGACAGGTCCCATCCATTTGCTGTCTATAAGAGACTCATTTTGAACCTAAAGACACCTCCAGATTGAAGGTGAGAGCATGGAGAACCATTTATTATGCCAAAGACCTCAAAAGAAAGTGGGGTAGCAATTCTTATATCAGACAAATTAGATTTTAAACCAAAGACTGTAGGAAGAGATGTAGAGGAACAATATATCATACTTAAAGGCTCTATCCAATAAGAAAATCTAACAATTGTAAATATCTGTGCCCCCAACATGGAAGAAGCAGCTATATAAACCAACAATTAACCAAAATAATCATATGGATAACAACACATTAACAGCAGGAGACTTCAATACTCCAGTCACAGCAATAGACAGGCCATCTAAGCAGATCAACAAAACAAAAAACGAGACCTTTGAAGGACACATTGGATCAGATGGACTTGCCATTTGCAATGACATGGATGGAGCTCGACAGTATTATGCTGAATAAAATAAGTCAGAGAAAGGCAAATACCACATGATTTCACACATACATGGGACTTAAGAAACAAAGAAAATAAGAAAAGGAGAAAAAAATGAGTGAGATTGAGAGAGAGAGAGAGAATGAAACAAAGAAACATACTCTTAACTATAGAGAACAAACTGTTACCAGAAGGGAGGTGGGATGGTGGAATGGGTTAAATATGTGATGGGGATTAGGGAATGCATGTTGATGAGTACTATGTGATGTATGGAAGTGTTCAATCAGTGTATTGTACACCTGAAACTAATATAACACTTTAAGTTAAATAACTGTGTTAAAATAAAAACTCAAAAAAAAAGGGTATTAAAATAATCTTTCAGGATCTATGGGGTTAACATGTATAAAATTATATATCCTGGGGTACAATGACAGAAAATGGTAAAGGAAACTATTTGAATAAATAATAACCAAACATTCCCAAATGTTTGATGAATTCAGATGAAATAATACAAAGGGCAACCAAAGATCTCTGAATGATTGTAGGAAAAGGCAAACTGATTTGGGTCCCAAGGATGGGACAAACTCCATAGGGGCAGAATATTTTGCACCATTCACTCAATAGGTGATATGGTACCTGATGTGGTATTTTCTGACTACTAAACTAGCAATAGTTGGCAACACAGGTATGTTCATTGCATTATTAGATCAAATGAGTTTTCCCTTGCAAATATCAGGTGATCCAGAATTATTTGGGAGGGGAATAGAATGGAAATTCCACAAGAAATAAATAACGAGCAGTAACATTCTCTTACTGATAGGCGTGATACTCCCCTTTTGTACCAAGTGATACCAGGGAAAGTGGGTAGAGTCAGTATGTGGGATTTAGCTATAGCAGGTAGTTTTGTTCAGCAAATTTCTGTTTCCACTGGCCAAAGACTCTACTACCCTGCTAAGAGACATCAGGGTAAACAGGTGGAACCAGCCACAACAAGAGATCTTTGTGCCCATGAGATCTGCACTTCTCTTGCACCCAGAGACACCTCTGGGAAAGTAGGCACCAAGGCAGAGAGATCTCATCATACCCCACCACCACTGAATTACAACCAGTGGTCCAGCCTGTAGAATCTCTCTACCCACTCAGGCAGCAGCAACAGAAACCTAACATCACCAAAAGAGCACAGCAAAGTCTGAGGATAAAATTGCCATTGTAAACAGAGACAAAATATGTAGGGGAAAATATGTATACTAAACCTAAACAGGATGACCTCTTGCTAACACACAAAAATAATAAATCCTAAAGTCTTCTAAGATATTAGAAAAAAATTTCCAGAATACAATAAAGAATAACACATCTTTTTGGAAAAAAAATATTTTATTTTTTCAATGTTCCAAGATTCATTGTTTATGCACCACATCCAGTGCTCCATGCAATATGTGCCCTCCTTAATACCCACAACCAGGCCCTCCCAACACCCCACCCTTCCCCTCCAAAACCCTCGGTTTGTTTCTGCGAGTCCACAGTCTCTCATGGTTTGTCTTCCCCTCTGATTTCCCCCAACTCACTTTTCCTCTCCTTTACCCAGCGTCCTCTGTGTTATTTCTTATGCTCCACAAGTAAGTGAAACCATATGATAATTGATTCTCTCTGCTTAACTTATTTCACTCAACATAATCTCTTCCACTCCCATCCATGTTGATACAAAAGTTGGGTATTCATCCTTTCTGATGGAGGCATAATACCCCATTGTATATATGGACCATAAAGAATGATACATCTTAAAGAAGAAGAAAAAAGACAAAAACAAGACTGTACCTGTATGAGGGAAGACAATCAACTGATGATGAAACTAGGAGGAATTGAATAATGTTGGAATTATTTAAAAGTGTTTAAGCAGCCATCATAGAACTGCTTCAATATTCAATTACAAATTGTTTTGAAACAAAAATATAGAAAACCAGAGTAAACAGGTGTTTCTTTTTAAAAGGATCAAATAGAAATCATAGAACTAAAAACTACAATAAGAGAGTTAAAAATCAGGAAACATCATGGGATAATCTCAACAGCAGAGTAGTGATGACAAAGGATAGAATTAGTGACCTTGAGTAAAGTAAAATAGAATTCACCAGATAATGAATGACAGAACATAGACTGGAAAAAAAAAGTGTAAGTGACCTTCAAAACAACAACAAAAGACTGAACATTTCCATTGTCAAAATTCCAGAAAAAGAAGAGAGAGTAAGATTGAAAACACCAAACTGGTGAAATGTGTGTGTGTGTGTGTGTGTGTGTGTGTGTGTGTGTGTACACAGGTTACTACTATATATGATACATTATATATTATAAAAGGTGTATTATATACATACAATATAATATTGAAAGAGAGAAACCACTTCAAAAACCTATTAAAAATATAACATTGAAGTCACTATAAATAAATCAATACAGAATTGTAAAAAAAGAAAATAGTCAAGCAACTTACAGGAAGCCAAGGAAATACAAACAAAAAAAACAAGAACTGTAAGAAAGAAAAAGAGAAAAAATAATAAGTGCTGCTGGATCAATAATTACTTTAAATGTAAGTCATTTAAATACAACAATCAAAAGAAAACTGATTGACAGAGTGGATTTAAAAAAATGACCCAACTATGTGCTTCTTGTTAAAAATACTTCACATTCAATGGAACAGTTTGCTTAATAATAAAACAATGAGGAAAAAAATGCATATCATTCCAAAATCAATTAAAAGGAGCAAGAGTGGTTGTATAAATATTTGATAAGATAGACTTTAATAAAGGGAAATTAATGGGGCTCCTGGATGGCATAGTCAGTTAAGCATCCCAGGGTCGTGGAATGGAGCCCCATGTCAGGTTCTCCACTCAGTGTGGAGCTTGTTCTCCTTCTCCTTCTCCTTCTGCCTGCTGTTTCACCTGCTTATGCTCTCTCTCTCTCTCTCTGCCAAATAAATAAATAATTTTAAAAAATAAAAGACACCTTATTAAAAAAAATAAAAGTAAATAAAAAAAAGAAAATTACTGGGGTGCCTGGGTAGCCCTGTTGATTAGGCATCTGACTCTTGATTTTGGCTCAGGTCATTATCTCAGAGTTGGGAGATCAAACCCCACATCAGGCTCTGCACTGGGCATGGAGCCTCTTTAAGATTTTTTTTTCTCTCCCTTTCCCTTTGCCCCTCCCCCAACTAAAAAATTTACTAGGAACAATAGGGAGGCATTATATAAGGATAAAAGAATCAATCCATTAGGAAGATATTCTAAAGATAATTCTAAAATTTCATTTATGCACCAAACAACATATCCTCAAAGTACATAAAACCAAAAAAGGCAAAGCTAAAAGAAGCATAAAAAAAAAATTCACAATTATAATTAGGGATTTCAACACTTTCACCTCAGAAGCTGATAAAGTCACTGGACAAAAAAATAAGCAATGATATATAAAATCTGAACAATACATTTAAACAACAGTATCTAATTGGCATATATAGTGCATCCAACAATAGAATACATATTTTTAAACCACATATGAAATTGTTCAAGATAGATCACTTCCCATACTATAAAACCAACCTCAAAAAGTTTAAAAGAACTGACAACTTATAATGCAATCATAGTAGAAATCAAAACAGAATAAGGAAGGGATAATCTCTAACAGTGTGGAGATTAAAGAATGCACTTCAGAACAATCCTCTTTGACAAAAAAGTCTCAAAGGAAATTTGAAATATACATAGACTGAATAAAATTATTTTAAAAATGTGGAGTTTCCTCAAGACATTAAAAATAGAGTTACCATATGACCCAGCAATTGCATTACTATTATTTACCCAAAAGATACAGATGTAGTGAAAAGAAAGGCCACATGCACACCAATGTTCATAGCAGCAATGTCCAAAATACCCAAATGGTAGAAAGAGCTGAGATATCCATCAACAGAGGAATGAATAAAGAAGATGTGACTCATATATACAATGGAATATTACTTAGTCATTAGAAAGGACAAATATCCACCATTCAAATTGACATAGATGGAACTGGAGAGTATTATTCTAAGTGTAATAAGTCAGGCAGAGAAAGACAATTATCATATAGTTTCACTCATATGTGGAACATAAGGAATAGGGTGGAGGAACATAGGGGAAAGGAGAGAAAACTGAATGGGAAAAAACCAGAAAGGATCCAAACCATGGCAGACTCTGGACCCCGGAAAACAAACTAAGGGTTGCAGAAGGGAGTGGGGGTGAAGAGATGGAGTAATTCCATGATTGGTATTAAGAAGGGTATATGCTGTGATGAGCGCTGGGTGTTATATGAAACTGATCACTGAACACTACATCAACAACTAATGATGTACTATATGTTGGCTAAATGAAAATAATAATAATTAATAACAACAATAAAAAGCACAACATAATGCATTTGTAGAATGTAGTAATGGAAAATTTACAGCACTAAATGCTTAGATTGGAAGTGAGAAAAGTTCTATAAAAAAAGAAAATAGAAAATGTGGATAAAAATCCAAAATAAGCAAAAGAAAGAGCAAAGATAGGAATAGAAATAAATGAAAAAGAAAATACAATAGAGAAAATGCATTAAGCAATAAAGCAAAATGCTGGTTCTTCAAAAAATGGCATAACTCACAAAAATAAGGACATAACACATTAATATGAAGACAGAAATAGTAGATATCACTATAGGTCTTATAGCCTTCAATGAGATAATTAAGGGGCTATTACAGGCAATATAACACTTACAAATTTAACAACGTAGAAGAAATTAACCAAGTCATCAAAAATGAGAAACTACCCTAAGTCAATCAAGATAACACAATCTTGTGTATCTCTATAATCATCAAAAGAATTGAACTACAGAGCAAATTAAACTAAATATAAGCAAAAGAAATGAAATAGTAAGTATAAAAAAGTAAAACTGAGTAAATTAAAAATAGTAAAAAACAGAATCAATAAAATCAACAGGTGATTCTTTATTAAGACAAATGAACTTTATAAATATCATATTGATCAAGCCAAGAAAAGGAGGTACAAATTACCTAAATCAGTAATTAGAGACCACCAATACAAATCATATGTCATTCAAAGGATAATAATTTATTTACAATAAATGAGAAAACTTAAATGCAGTGATTAATTTCTTGAATGATGCAAACTACTTCAGAAGAGATAACCTGAATTGTCCTATATCTATGAAAAATAATAATAAAAGTCTTTCTCACAATGAAAATTTCTGATCCAGAAATCTTCACTGATGAATTCAATTAAGTATCTCAGACAGCTATAATACAATTTTTTAAATTAATTAATTTATTTATTTGTCAGAGAGAGAGAGAGCACAAGCAGGGAAGTGGCAGGCAGATAGGAGAAGCAGGCTCCCTGCTGAGCAAAGAGCCTGATGCAGAACTCAATCCCAAGACCCTGGGATCATGACCTGAGCTGAAGGCAGATGCTTAAGTGGCTGAGCCACCCAGGCATCACTATCATACAATGTCTACAAGTAATTTTCCAGAAAACAATAAAAGTAGGAACAATTTTCAAATTATTTTATGAGGGCAGAATTATCTTGATGGCAAACTCAAACCAAGCAGAGACATTACTAAAAAAAAATTATCTACAGAACAGTAACTCTCATAGTTGGAAAAAATCTTCAACAAAACATTAATGAAATGAATTCAGTAAGATGTAAATAGCATCAGAAAGTTGATTCAAATTCTAAGAAATAAAAGAATCCTATTCCAATGGAAAAATCATGTAATTATGTCAATAAATAAAAGAGAAACACATTTGACCAAATTTAACATTCTTTCTGAAGAATTTTTCAGTAAATTAGGAAGAGTAATGCATTCTCTTAGTTGGAAAAGAGTAGGTCGGAATGAAAACCTACAGATAATATAATTATGAAAGACTGAATACTTTTATCCTAATATCAGAAATAAAACAAAGGTGTCTGATTTCACCATTCTATTCAACATTGTGCTGGGCATCCCAGCCAGTACTATTGCCCTGTGTGGCCACCACCACTTGTCAGCTAAGTGAGGCAGAACTGGGTCTGGTGCATCTTTCCACCACCCAGGACCTAGCACGGGGAAGGTCCCAGTAAATGTAGCCTGTCATATGAAAAACCCGCAGGAGCAAATATAGTTGTTCATTTGCTGGGCATTCAGTATTTTCTTAGTAAATATTTGTTAAATAAACAAATGACTGGAGGAAAAATCAATATATTGTGAGCAATGAAATATAAAGAGAAAGAAAGAGGAGCTGAGTGGAGGTCATATCCTTTCCATTTAGAGCTTGTAAACAAATTC
This sequence comes from Meles meles, assembly GCF_922984935.1. Lineage (NCBI taxonomy): Eukaryota > Metazoa > Chordata > Mammalia > Carnivora > Mustelidae > Meles > Meles meles. Next base: position 114,147,643 of record NC_060074.1, on the reverse strand, counting down.
TTATGGAAAGCTGCTTCTTTGATGTCTTTTGTCCTTCACAGTTTTTCAGAAACCTGCTGCCCAAGCATGGCTACTTAATGTGGAAAGAGCCAAGATGCCCTTCAACAGACGAATGGGTGAAGAAGGTATGGTCCATATATACAATGGAGTATTATGCCTCCATCAGAAAGTATGAATACCCAACTTTGGTATCAAAATGGACAGGACGGGAGGGGATTATGCTGAGTAAAACAGGTCAAGCAGAGAGAATCAATTATCATATGTTTTCACTTACTTGTGGAGCATAAGGAATAACACAGAGGACACTGGGTAAAGGAGAGAAGTGGTTTGGGGGAAATCAGAGGGAGAGATGAACCATGAGAGATTGTGTACTCTGAGAAACAAACTAAGGGTTTTGGGGAGGGGGGCGTGTTGGGAGGGCCTGGCGGTGGATACTAAGGAGAGCACATGGGCACCTGGGTGGCTCAGGGGTTAAGCCTCTGCCTTTGGCTCAGGTCATGATCTCAGGGCCTCTGGGATTGAGCCTGCTTCCTCCTCTCTCTCTGCCTGATGCTCTGCATATTTGTGATCATTGTCTGTCAAATAAATAAATAAAATCTTTAAAAAAAAAAAAGGAGGGCACAAATTGCATGGAGCACTGGATGTGGTGCATAAACAATGAATCTTGGAACACTGAAAAAATAAAATAAAATTTTAAAAAAATGTTGTGTTTCACAAAGTGCCAGAATAAGGTTATAGTCCTCCACTCTATAATATACAGAATCAAATAACCTACTAAATTTTCTGCATAGCAACAACCCCCAATGGGTCTAAGAAGAAAATTGTGTTCTCAGTTGGTTTCTAAACTCTTTGTCCCCTGAGCTATGAAATTTCGTACCTTAGAATTTCATACTTTAGAAGTCAAAGAGAACAGGGAGTAAACCACAAGTGTCACTTTGCCATCTCATATTGTCCATCTCACCCATTTTGTGAGGCCTAGACCTCAGCAACTCTAGGGTTGGAAAGGTCAGGAACATGACCTTCTGCCCAAAAGGGCTTAGTTACGTGTATTACAACTTCAGATGGAGCCCTGAGCATGGCGGCTGGGCTTTCAGGATCTGAGATAAGAATATAATGCTTAACCTATGATAGAAGGAGGGATACACCAAGAAAAATCTGTTACAAAAGCTTAGGCACAAGTACTGGATATGGCATTCTCACTCAACATCTATCCATCCATCCACAGAAGCCCTTACCAAGAAACCTAAGTTTCTTGGCTTGTGCTGGGTATTAAATGCATGTGAGATGCAAATACTCATAAGTTAAAGACTGAAATAGAGATTGAAGTTGGTAGGCAAAATAATGTCTATGTCCATGCCCTAATCCCCAGAACTGTGAATGTATTACCTACATGGCAAAAAAGACATTACAGATGTGATTAAATTGCAGACCTTAGGGTGGGGAAATTATTCTAAATCACTCATGTGGGCCCAGTCTAATCACATGAGTCTTTAAAAGCTGAAAACCTTTTCTGATAGTAGTCAGAAAGATAACATGGGACAAGGTCTCAACCTTCTGTTGATGGCTTTGAGGATAAGGAAAGAAGCCATAAGCAAAGGGAGGTGAATGATGATTTCTAGAATTTGGAATGGACCTCAGATTACAGCTAGCAAGAATATGGAGGCCCCAGTTCTATAACTACAAGGACTGAACTCTGCCAACAACATAAATGATCAAGGAAACTGATTCTCCCTGAGAGCCTTCAGAAAGGAATGTAGCCCTGGTGAGACCAGTGTTAAACTTCTGGCGTACAGAACTGTAAGATAATAAATTTGTGTTGTTTTAAGCCACTATAGTGATAAAAAATCTGTTACTAAAGCAATAGAAAACTAATATAGCAATCAAAATTTCAAAGATAACTATAAACAAAATCAAAGTAAAGTTAAGGTGACAATTTATAAATCAAGAGCTTTTTTAAAAGCATTGACTGGGACATGAAACTCACTGTCCTTGGGTGCTGGTGCATGGAATAGACTTAAGTTCAGTTGATGAAGTAAATTAGAAACTGGGTAGACAAATGTACCTATCAAAAACTTCTCTCTTGGGTGCCTGAGTGGCTCAGTCAGTTAAGGGTCTGCCTTCAACTCTGGTCATGATCCTGGGGTCCTGGGATAAAGTCAGGCCTCCAGCTCCTTTCTCAGTGGGGAGCCTGCTTCTCCCTCTGCCTGCTGCCCCCGTTGCTTGTCTGCTCAATTGTTTGTGCTCTCTCTATCTGACAAATAAATACATAAAATCTTAAAAAATTATTCCTTGGATAAAGAAGATATGGTCCATATATACAATGGAGTATTATGCCTCCATCAGAAGTGATGAATACCCAACTTTTGTATCAACATGGATGGGACTGGAGGAGATTATGCTGAGTGAAAAAAATAAGTCAAGCAGTGAGAGTCATTTATCATATGGTTTCACTTATTTGTGGAACAAAAGGAATAACACGGAGGACATTAGGAGAAGGAAAGGAAACGTGAATTGGGGGAAACCAGAGGGGAAGACAGACCATGAGAGACTGGACTCTGAGAAACAAACTGAGGGTTTTGAAAGGGAGGGGTTTGGGGGGTGGGTGAGCCTCGTGGTGAGTATTAAGGAGGACATGCATTGCATGGAGCACTGGGTGTGGTGCATAAACAATGAATCTTGGAACACTGAAAAAAAATTATTTTTTATTCCCAATTTCTCAGGACCCTGGTCTTTTTTATGATCAAAGGAAGAGAAAAAAAAATGGTGAATTACTAGGGACTGAAGTACAAACTGGGGGTATAATTCACAGAGGTTTATATTGCAAATTAGACACTCCTGGTGAGCTAAAATAAACCTAAACAAAAAGAAAAACAAACAAAAAACAAACAAACAAACAAAACCCTGATATGGATGCTCTACTTCCTTTTTGTTTATTTTGTTCTTGTTTTCTTTTGTTTATTAAACAATTTTATTTAAATTTAAATTCAATTAATTAACATGTAATGTATTATTGCTTTCATAGGTACAGACCTATGATTCATCAGTCTTACATAATATCCAGTGATCATTACATCAAATCAAAATGCCCTCTTTAATGTCCATCATCCAGTTACCTCATCCCTCTACACCCAACACTCCAGCAATCCTCAGTTTGTTTCCTATGATTAAAACTCTCATGATTTGTCTCCCTCTCTGAATTCATCTTATTTTATTTTGCCCTCTCTTCTCTTATGATCTTCTCTTTTGTTTCTTAAATTTCTCATATCAGTGAGATCATGTGATAATTGTCTTTCTCTGATTGACTTATTTCGCTTACCATAATACCTCTAGTCCATCCACATCACTGCAAATGGCAAGATTTCATTCTTTTTGATGGCTGTGTAATATTCCATTATATATATATAAAATATCTCTTCTTTATCCATTCATGTGGATAAACTTTACATAGTTTGGCTATTGTGGACATTGCTACTATAAAACTGGGGTACCGTTGCCCCTTTTGATCACTATATTTGTATCTTTGGGATTGTTTCACCTACACTACACCTCATCATAGCTATAGTTAGACAGGACATGGTATCTGGAATTTTAATCCCATTTTTAGAAAAGAGTTCTGAGCTTCACCCTTGAAGAAATTGTATGAACAGTGTGTGGGAGTGTGGACTCTGTGACCTGTGATAGATCTGGACAGAGACAAAATTGATGGGCAGAACTCTAGGTAGTGCTTACATATAAGGTACACTCACACTGGATCTTGAAGTCCTTACTGCAGTGCTCACAAATATCCATCAACCAGGGAGTTTTATAACCAAGTCAGCCAGTTTCACAAAGACCTGGGTCACAAAGGGTCTGGAAACAAGTTCAAGTCAGTCTAATTCCAATAGACCTGCTCTTCCATTAGCCAAGCCATTTCATTCATTCTGAAATACTAGGAACTTCATAGAAATTCATAAAATTCCCCCCAAATAATTTTTATATTAAAATATTAAATCTGGAGAAGACAATGCTTAGCCTAAAGGTTTGAATTCCTGACTGTTGAAATTATATGCTTTTTAAATTTTTTATTTTTATTAATGTATAATATATTATTAGGCTGTTTGTTTTTTTTTATCCTTATAGATATATATTTTTTTCTGTCATTGGAAGACAGTTGCCTAAACACTACCATTACCCACATATACGAACTACAAGATAATCATCATTCAACACAGACATCCCCAATTATTCATGCCCTGGTTAGACCATAAAGGATCATTTGGCCTGATTAGCTATTCTCAGCTTCTAGTCAATTAGCTGAGTAATCTCTGCTTGTCTTACTCTGTTAGTGTTCAGCACAGAGCTGGAGGAAAGTGCTCCAGGAAGGACATTCTGGTTGCTTTTGCATTCATACAGCAGCCAGTAGAGCTTTGTTAATAAAATTTGCAGCCATTTTAACTCCCTTAACCTTTCAAAGTTCATCTGTGATAAATCTATACTATCTATAATCTTGTCCAATTCAAGCTATGGGGGAATTTTGTCTGTATTTCATTTTTCTAAAAATTAACACTTCATTAGAGCAAGGAAAGCTTTATTCTTTATTCCTGTGGAAAATGAAAGCTCAAGGCAACTGATAAGAGGTTACAGATCCACAGGGGTATTATGAGTCCTAGACTGCAGACCCTGAAATAACTGATGCACCCAGTTTTCCACAAGTTCTTCCAAGAGATGATAATGCCATTATTTTGGATAAAGATGTTAGATGTTTAAAGTCCCAAACCAAACTTATTTCATGTCTGGAGAAAATGAAGATTTAGAAAATATTAATTGTAGAGTTCATTTTCCTTTCTAATCCCAAATCTACTTGTCAGTTTAAGGCAGTTCTGTAGAAAAATGTCAGTGCTTTCCTCTGCCCACATGCAACACTACTAACACCACTAGTGTGGGTTTATTTCCACATCAACCAATTCTCTGACAACAGGTGGATATCCTACAATTAAGTTACGATACTACCTACCCTGGGTTGGCATCAGATCTCACAAATTAAGGGCTTAGTTCCACAATGCTATTCCTACTTCAGATGCCAATCACGAGTCCCAACTATCCCTGGTACTTCTGACAGACCAACTGTAAATTGAGGTTCCCATGATATTATATAGGTACAGATAAACAGCCTGATAAAGAGATACACAGGACACAGTATGGGGAAGGGGTACAGAGCTTCAATGACCTTTTTGGGCATGCCAATCTTCCAGCATTTCCATGTGTTCAGCAACCCAGAAGCTCCATGAATTCCATACTTTTGAATTTGTACGGAAGTTTAAACACAGGCATAATCAATCATTAGCACAGTCTCCAGCTCCTTTCCCCATCCTAAAGGTTGAGGAGGTGGGATTGAAAATTCTAAGCTTTTACCCATGGCTTAATCTTTCTGGTAACTGACACCCATTCTGAAGCTATCCAGGAATCTACCAAGAATCACTTCATATAAATAAACAAATACATACATACATACATACATACAATCACCTCAATTTTTAAAAAATGAAGAATAAAAGAAAAAAGGAAGAGGAAGAGGAGAAAAAGAAAAAGAAAGAAAGAAAGAAAGAAGCTGGAGATGGAGAAGGAAGGAAAAGGAGAAGGAGAAGAAGAAAGAAAGAATGAAGAAGAGAAGAGAAAGAAGGAGGAGGAGGAGGAAAGGAAGAAGAAGGAGGAAGAGGAAGAGGTGGAGGAGAAACAAAGAAAAAGAAGAAAAGGAGGAGGAGAAGGAGAAGAGGAGGAGAAGGAGGGGTAAGTAGAAGAAGATGACGATGAGAAAACTATCACTCAGGAAATTCCAAGAGATCCAAGTCCTCTGTGTCAGAAACAAGGGTCAGAGATCAAGCATTAGAACAAAAGATGTGCTTGGAACTGTTTACTTAGGAAATCTCAAAGATTCAGAAGCTCTGTGCCAAGAATATATATATTACATTTGTGTGTGTGTACACACACACACACACACACACACGTATGCATATAAACAGTATACTGTATAATTTTACAGTGGTGTTTCTCAAAGTATGATTGCTGACCTTGTAATCTAGTTATTCAAGTTTTAAGAGGCTTATGAGCAGGAAAAACCAATCAATTGAAACAGTCCCTGAAGAAGATCAAATATTGGACTTATTAGACAAGAGTTTAAATCAGCTACTTAAAATATGTTCAAATAACTAAATGAAACCATATCTAAAAAAATACAGGAAATAATTAGAATAATATATCACTAAGCAATAAAGAGAAATTATGAAATGGAACCAAATTCTGGGTTTGAAAATGACAATATATGAAATGAATAATTTACTTGAGAGGTCCAACAACAGATTCAAATAGATAGAAGAAAGAAGCAGAAAATTTAAATAAAGTCAATTGAGATTATCCAGTATGATGAATGGAAAATAAATAAATAAACAAGAAAAAACTCAAAAAGACATGTGAGACACCATCAAACATACCAACATATGATAGACTCAAGCAACCAGAAGGAGAGGAGAGAAAGAAAACATTACTTAATTCAGTTATGTTTAAAATTATCTAAATTTGATAAAACGCATTAACCTATACATAAGAAACTTAATGAAATCTAAGTATAATAAATTCAGAGATTCATATCTGGGTGATTATGATCAAACTATAGAAATACAAAGATAAGGAGAGGCTCTTGGAAGTAGTAAGAGAGAAGGAATTTAGGTACAAGAGGTCCTCAATAAGATTAACAGCTGATTTATTACCAGAAAGCATAAACAAAAAGGGAATGGGGGGCACCTGGGTGGCTCAGTGAGTTAAGCCTCTGCCTTCAGCTCAGGTCATGATCTCAGGGTCCTGGGATCGAGCCCCGCATCGGGCTCTCTGCTCAGCAGGGAGCTTGCTTCCCACTCTCTGCCTGCCACTCTGCTTACTTGTAATCTCTCTCTGTCAAATAAATAAAATCTTTAAAAAAAAAAAAGGGAATGAAACAATGTATTTAAAGTATTAAAAAAAAAACACACCTGTCAACCAGGAATTCTATTCTACAGCAAAGCTAATCTAAAAAATGATAAAGAAATCAAGACATTTCCAGAAATGCAAAATCTTAGGTTGTTACTAGCAGACCCGCCCTATAAGAAATACTAAAGTCAGTTTTTCAGGATGAAATAAAAGGAGACTAAATAGTAGTCCATATGAGAAGATGAAGAGGATTGGTAAAGGTAACCACATTTTAAAAAACAGTATAAGCTTTGTTGTTGGTAGGATTATTTTTCCCATGTGATTTAAAGATCAGGTATATAAAGTAATAATTAGAAATATAAGTTGGTGGATACAAAATGTATAAAGTTACAATTTGCAACAATAACAGAGAAAAGGAATGGAAGAAGGAAACTATATAGAAGCAGTACTTTTATATATTATTAATACTTAATTGGTAATTATCTGAACTAGACTAATACAAATTATAATACTCAGAGCAATGGAGAAAATAAAAAATATATAGTAAAATAAATGACAAGAGAATTAAAATGCTATGCTAGAAAATATCTATTTAACTTTCAAAGAGACAGTAGTAGGGGAATAGAGTTAAAAAGAGACACCAGGCAAATGGAAAGCAAACACAAATGCAGACTTGAATCCCAGTTTATCAGTAAGTGCAATAAATGTAAAAGACTGAGTTGTATATTTTTTATTTTTAAAAATATATTACAGTTGTATATGTGATATACATAAATGTTATCTAAAAGAGGTTGAGTTTATATTTAAGAAAAAATAAACTGGTTGCAAATAAAGTGGTAGAAAAATATATACCAGGCAAGCAAGTAGTAGAGTCTCTCTACTACTGTGAGACAAAAATGATTTTGGGAAAAAATGTTAATGCCAACAGGGAAGGACATTTTATAGTGAAAAAGGTGTCAATTCATCAGGAAAACATGATAATATGGGAGGGGCAAGGGAAGAGGGAGAGAGAGAATCTTAAGCAGGCTCCATGCCCAGTGTGGAACCCAATGCAGGACTCCATTTCACAACACTGAGATCATGACTTGAGCTGAAATCAAGAGTCACCCAAGTGCCCAGGAAGAAATAATAATTTTTAACATACATGCTTTAAAAATAGAGCTCCAAAATAAACAATGTAAAAACAATCTGAATTGAAGAAAGAAATAAAGTTTTATAAAAGAGTTAGAAAATTCAATCCCTTACTTTTTGTAAGATGTAGAGTAATTATACAGAAGAGTGTCAAGTAAATAGATTTAAATAACACTATTAACCAATTAGATCTAACAGACATATATATAGATATATATATCTATATATATATGGAACATTCCATACAACAAGAGCAAAACGTGCATTTTTCTCAAGTGCAAATAGAACATTATCAAAGATGAACAATATTTTAGGCCATAAAACAAGTTTCAGCAAATTTAAAAAGAAACAAACAGAGAAACAAAACCAGTGATATGTAAACTTGACTGATTGATTGATTGACTGTCTCATACTGGCATACCATTATGGAAGGTAAGTCCTATGATCTGCTGTCTTCAAGCTGTAGAACCGGAAAAGCCAGTGGTATAATTCAGTTTCAGTTCAAAAATCTGAGAATCAAGAGGACTGATGGTGTAAGCCCTGATCCGAGTCCAAAGTCCTAAGAACAAGGACTGCCCACATCTGAAACAAGAGAAAAATATCTCTGTCTCTAGCAGAAAGAAAATACAAATTTGCCCTTCTTCCATTTTTATTTTGTACTATTCAGGCCCTCAATGGATTGGATATGCCCACATACCCTGGTGAGAACAATTTGCTTTACTTAGTTCACCAATGCAAATGCTAATCTTTTATGGAAACACACCATAGACACATTCAGAAATAATGTTTTGCCAGGTAAATGGTCCAGCAAAATTGATATAAAATTAAGCATATGGCAAGGATGTGGAGTCAGAATTCTCATACATTGCTGGTAGGGATGTAAAATAATGCGGCCACTGTGGAAAATATTTCAGTAGTTCCTCAAAGTATCAAACATAGTGTTACCATGTGACCCAGCAATTTCACTCCTAGATATATATATATATATATATGCATATATATATATATATATGCATATATATATATATATATATATATACCTCAAGACCAAAAACTCAGACATAAATAGCATTAGCCATAACTCAAAAATGCAAACGACTGAAGAATATATTTAAAAAAATGAGAATTAAGGAACGACCACTAATGAGTTTCTTTTTGGTGTGATAGGAATGTTCTAAAATTAGATTATGGTAATGGTTGTATAATTATGTGAATATATTAAAAAATGAATTGTACACTTTAAGTGGATAATTGTATATTATAAATTGAATCTCAATAAACCTCTTTTAAAAATATGCCTGGACACCAAAAGGAAATAATAAAAGACAATTTTTGTCAATGTCTTGCTAGAGTCAAATACTGCTTGGGCTATAACTTGGTGGGTAGCAGGATACTGGGTTGCACAAAGACAGGGTTCATGGAATAGAAAGTAATTGCAGAAACAAAAGTGGGTCACCAAAGCCTGAGTGTAGCCATCTGAGCAGCCACCTTTTAGGATTATATTTAGCAAAATTATCAAGGAAGTAGAAGGAGAGAATATGACACCTCTGGCTAGAAACACATAGAAAGCTCTATGATAGCTTTCTATAGCCAAGAGGACATATCTTATAAGGTCAAAGGCCCCTTGGATGCAATAGTACCACTCTTGATCTGAAAAGGGCATTACCCTGGTCCCATGACATAAGCTGGGGTCAGATCTGAGGTAATGAAACTTTCTGTGTACTGCTCACTACATACTTGAGGCATCTGGGGTGCTCGGTGGGTTAAGCATCTGACTTTGGCTCAGGTCATGATCTCAGAGTCCTGGGATCAAACCCTGCATCAGGCTCTCTGCTCAGTGGAGAGCATGCTCTGTCCCCCACCTCTCTTTGCTTGTCTTTCTGCCTACTTGTGATCTCTTTCTGTCAAATAAATAAATAAAATCTTAAAAAAAAAAAAGGGGGGGAGCCTACACTTAAGTCAGGAAACCTAGTGCCTTCAACAATCAATTGGAGCTAAATTCATCCTGAAACATGTCAATTACTAATCCTCCCTATTCCATCCTACCAAGGGAAAGTTGACCACTTCTTGTATCTTAGCTGAGCCCACCCATGATCCTATAATAATACTTAAAGAACTTTGTTGCATTTGTGTTTGTCAGACTATTTCTCTTTTTAATCCATTATTCTCTAAATAACAACAACTGTTTTGTGTGTTTGGATATATGTGTTTTATGCACCCTGGACACAAAGCAGAACACCTCACATATTTGTGGATGGACCCTGGGGATGAGGTTTGATAACTCTACTATGGTCCCAACCTATAGGTTTATTAGACCCCATGATTCTCAGAAACAATAAATGCCAAAAGGGTAATTCGGTCATTCTTTAGAGACCCATTACCAGCTGCATCACAGTACTCTATATTAATGTGCCGCTTTCTTGCTAGACACTGAGTGTCTCTTCCCTTTCAACTTCAATACCCTTTTTCCTAGACAACACCAGAAGCAGAAGCAGTGGAGGCAGTTAGTGAGCACATGAGTACATGTGAATACAAACTTTGCCATAGGGCCACCCATATTTGTATTGCTTTCCCAAGTAGCTGGCTAGTCTATGCACTTTGCAATAGTCACTCATTTTATACTAATAGTAATTCAATGACATTAAGCAAATCATTTACATTCTTCATGACTCAGTTCCCTCATTTGTAATGGGAATAATAATATTACCTACCTCATAGAATTATGGTTAGTATAAAATAAGTATAGAGTTGCTATTAAGCTATCACACAATATTGATTGTAATCATTTCTAAACTACTGTCAATGCCACTTATCTGTATAAATCAAGTTTGAAGCTATAGGGGACTTCTACTTTATTCCATTCTTTGAAAGCTAAGTCTATAATATATTAAAAAATCTTCACTTTTCCTTAAAGAAAAAAAAACAAGCTTTATATTGAGCTGCATGATGCTGCATTACTATCATGTTTTATATATTGCCATGAAGTTGGAGGGAAAAAAAAGGAAGTGGTCACTCAACCAAGCAGTTACAAAGTCAGGGAATCTAATTCTGAAGTTATCATTCTCCTGTGCTTTTCCATCATGGCCATTCACAAAAGCAGGAACAATGGAATTATAAATTATAATCATGGATCCTGCCTATATCTGAGAGGTGTATGTCTAGTGGAAAACTGTGGGTTTGGGGAGCAGGTGGACTTAGAACCAAATCTGGAATTTTCTCTTACTAAGTACTTGACACTAGGATTATTTAAAGTCTATGAGCCTCCATTATTCTAAAATAATTACCTCTTGAAATTGTTATGAAAAAATAGAGAACGAACCTGAAGTGTTTTTTGCACATTGGATACTATTTAATGAGTGCTTAAAAGATCATAGATACTTTTATTGAATCTAATTGGATCTTTTAAAATCTAGATAGTAGAATCTTGTTGCTTTTTTGCCCAACATTGCCTTCTGTCTGTTTCATTGTAAAAGGTTTGAGATTTTCCAAAATGGTCAAGTCACAATATTTTCCACTTCATAAACATAAGGATAAGAGGTACAGCAGGCAAGATGAGGGAATCTAGAGATAGCATAACGAAACTATACGAGGTGAGATTCAGTGCTAATTCTTGTGTTTGGATTTAGTCACTGTGGAGTACTGGCATCCACCAAAATACTAAGTCATGAAAAACAGCAATTTTGGGTGTAGATCCCTTGGATAAATTGCCCCATTTGGTTCAGTTTGTTATTCAGGTCTGAAACTCAGGAAAATGCTTTGGACTAGAGATAATGATTTGTGTAGAATCTTTATATGAGGATAGTTGGGGGAAGGGAAAGTAGTGCCAAGCATTTGGAACAAGACCTGTAAAAGAGCATTCTCCATCAGTAGAGCTGGGGAAGAAAAACCTGAACCTGTAGAAGAACCAAGAGAGGGTAGGCAAAAACCCAGAGAAGAACCTGAAGGCTCCAGGTGCATGGACCAAGGGAAGATTGTGAGTACTGGAATGAACAGGACCTAAGTAGACCAGGGATTCTACTTGAGAAATGTAATTAGTATGCAGACAGATGGGGTGAAAAATCTCAAAGAGGAAGGCTCAGTCAGTCCTGAAAGCAATGATGGAGGATGGAAGGTAAAAAAGAATGTGGGCATAAGTGAGGAGGAATGGAAAGAGAGAGAGCCTGGAGGTGCGAGTAGTGAGATTGGACAGTTACATGTAGGAAAATGGGGCTTAACACATTTGAAGTGAAATGAGAATAATCACTTAAAATGTAGAGAGATATAAAAAATATATACATTTAATGAGCATAGACTATTAAAAATGAACTTTAAAGTGAAAAAATAAGAGTTTTTAAAGGAGAAGAAATCAAACTTGTAAGAGAAAAGCTGGAATAAGAGGGAAATAGTGTTGGCCATGGCCTCAGGGATGTTCCACAGATTTTGTCATATATTGGGCAATCACTAAAGTTTGTCCGGAAATTGGAGGACACAGATATTTATTGGAGGGTTTTTTTTTTTTAATTTTTGTTTTTGTTTATGCTTTTATCCAAGTAACTCTCTGATTGGGAAAGCTTTCCCACTATGTTGCAATAATAAGAAATTGACATTTAACAATGTCAATCCTTGACAAAAATAAGAGGAATTTTTTTTTTTCGGGAGAAAAGAGCAAAGAGCAATTAACTGGCCATCAAGAGAAATGAAATGGAATTCCTTCATTTATGAGAATAATCATGCCTATGCCATGAAGTAACGGGCATTAACTAAGTCAGGGATTGCAGACCCTGGCTATGCTCAACCAACAAAAACCATTTGCTACTTCCCCATCACATTCTAGTTTATTACCTCCCTTGACAAGAGTATCCTTATGTAAAATTAGAAGCAAGGGAATGGACTAAAGCATTTTTTGTTTGTTTGTTTGTTTTGGTTTTTTTGTTTTTGTTTTTAGTAAAAAAGTATTATATGCATATGGTAAAGCAAACAAACAACAGAAATTCTTACATAGTATGAAGGTGAACCTCTGTCCACTGGGAGGAGAAGAACAAAAAAATAAAAAGATAAACAGGGACAGAATATCTGTAACCCATAAAAAATACTGATTAATATCAAAAGTTGAAGAACTACTGTATATCAATAATAATAGATAAGCAACCCAACAGAAAGATGACCAAACGATTTAAATAGCAATTTCACAGAATTTGAATGGTTAATAAACATATGAAAAGATACTCGGTGACACCTGGGTGGTGGGTTAAGCTTCTGCCTTCAGCTTAGGTCATGGTCTCAGGGTCCTGGGATCAAGCCCTGCATCAGACTCTCTGCTCAGTGGGGAGCCTGCTTCTCCCTCTTTCTCTGCCTGCCTCTCTGCCCACTTATGATCTATCAAATAAATAAATAAAATCTTAAAAAAAAAAGAAAGCATACTCAACTGCTTTAGTGATCAGATAAGTGCATACATAGTAAAACCACAATGACATTGCATTTCACACCCCTCAGGTCTGGACAAATTAAAAGTCTGGCAATACCTAGTATTGGTGACATTATAGAGCATTGGGAGTTTTCATATCCTACTGATGAAATAGTAAATTGGTTTTTAAAAATTTTATTTAGTAGACTAAAGCTTGGCATTAGGCACTAGTATAGGGCAAGATTCTCCATTTTAGCTATGACATAGTAGCTTGTTCACATTAATCCTCATTTTAGCAATAACAGCTAGAAAAACTACAAACAGAAAAACAAACAAAAAAAAGCGCCCATCCACTTAAAACCACAAAAGCACCCAAGGTTTGAATGATCAAAATCCAAGAGAAGGGAAACACATCAGCACCTCAAATTTATAGCTATTTACTCATAGGCCATCTGCAAATTTTCAACATAGGGCACAAAGACCAAAGAGAAAGCAATTTTCTATCAGCAGTCTCACTGGGATAGGGAGCCACAAGTTGGAGTTCAGAGCTACCAACATGGCCAGGATATCAGGGCCCTAAAGAACCTTATCTAGGTACCCATTTCAATGGTCTCAAAAGCCAAAAGAAAAAGAAAAAATAATAAAATGAGAGGAAGAAAATAACCAAAATGAGAGAAGAAATTTTTGAAAAGGGAAATAAGCAGAAAATAGAAAAAGACTAGCAAAGCAAAAAGGCACATCTAAGAAGACAAATAAAGGTGCTAAATTTCTCTTTTTTAAAGAGATATTTATTTATTTATTTAAGAGAGCGAGAGAAAGAGCACAAGTGGGGTAAGGGAAAAGAGAGAGGCTGAAGCAGAGTCCCCACTGAGCAGGGAGTCTGATGTGGGGTTTGATCCCAAAGCCTCAAGAACATGACCCAAGTCAAAGGCAGATGCTTAACTGACTGAGCCACCAAGATGCCCAAGACAGCAAATTTCTAAAGAGAGAGAGAAAAAGAGAGAGGTAAAAGAGAGAGAGAGAGAATGATATATTGACCAAAAACAGGAATTAATAATGAGAAGATCATTATAGATTGAGTAGACACAAAAAATAGTCAGAAGACATTATGAAAAATTTTACACCAAAACTTTAAAACTTCAGATGAAATGGAGAAATGCATTTAAAAATAGGCTTACCAATCATGGCCAAGAAGAAATAGAAAATGTGAATATTTCTTTTTCTTCTTACAGTTATTTAGAAATCCTAATATCTATTTCTTAATTTAATATTTTTTATTAGCATATAATGTATTATTAGCCCCAGGGATACAGGTCTGTGAATCACCAGGTTTATACACTTCACAGCACTCACCATAGCACATACCTCCCCCAATGTCCGTATACCCACCACCCTCTCCCTACCTTCCTCCCCCTGGCAATCCTCAGTTTGTTTTGTGAGATTAAGAGTCTCTTATGGTTTGTCTCCCTCCTGATCCCATCTTGTTTCATTTATTCTTTTCCTACCCTCCACGTTGCATCTCCACTTCCTCATATCAGGAGATTATATGATAGTTGTCTTTCTCTGACTAACTTATTTCGCTAAGCATAATACCCTCTAGTTCCATCCACATCATTGCATATGGCAAGATTTCATTTTTTGATTTTTTGATGGCTGCATAGTATTCCATTGTGTATATATACCACTTCTTTATCCACTCATCTGTTGATGGACATCTAGGTTCTTTCCATAGTTTGGCTATTGTAGACATTGCTGCTATAAACTTTCGGGTACACGTGCCCCTTCGGATCACTATGTTTGTATCTTTAGGGTAAATACCCAGTAGTGCAATTGCTGGGTCATAGGGTAGTTCTATTTTCAACATTTTGAGGAACCTCCATGCTGTTTTCCAGAGTGGTTGCACCAGTTTGCATTCCCACCAACAGTGTAGGAGTGTTCCCCTTTCTCCGCATCCTCTCCAGCATCTGTCATTTCCTGACTTGTTAATTTTAGCCATTCTGACTGGTGTGAGGTGATATCTCATTGTGGTTTTGATTTGTATTTCCCTGATGCCGAGTGACATGGAGTGAAAGTGTGAATATTTCTATATGCATTAAACAAATTAAATCAATAATTTTAAAATTTTTCCATGCAGAAAATTTAGGCACAGATGTCTTAATGATAAATTCTTCTGAATACTTAAGGAAAAGATATCAATTTTACACAAACTCAGTTTATGCGGTCATGAAATCCTGTATAACAAAGTCTGACAAAGACATAAGAAAGAAAAATTATAGATTAATTTCTCATTAACTAGATGAACATAGATCCAAGAACTTAAACAAAATATGCACAAGCTGAATCCAATAATATATAAAAATACATAATTCACAGCAACCAAGTTGGGTTTATTCCAGAATTGTGTTTATTTTAATAATAAGAAAATAATTAATGTATATCATCACATTTCTAGAAAAAGGAGAAAAAATATGTGATCATTCTAAAGACTACAGAAAAAGCGTCTCATAAAATTTAGTATCCATTTATAAATAACAAGAACAAACCTAATACAAAAATTATACTTATGCGTGAAATATTGAAAAATTTACCCCTGAGATAAAGCACAAGGCAAACTTACCCATGTCTATTCAACAACCATTTTGTCGTAGACAGTATAATAATGGAAGACAAATAAAAGTACAAGATTTGGAAAGAAAAAAAAATAAAATGTCACTATTTGATGATATAATTGTGCATACAGAAAATCCAAAAAGACAGGTCACTCAAATTAATAAGCAAATTAGCACCTGTATAAATTGTTCATATTTAATAAATATTTGCTTCTTCTGCACATCCTTATTCACTGATGTTAAACATAGTCATATAACTTACTTTGGCCAATGGAACATGGGCAGAAGTGAGAGCATGCTTAGGCCTTCAAGGTTTTACATGTTTCTATTCAGCCTTCTAAGAACTAACCTCCTCCTTGAGAGAGAAAGAATATATATATATATATATATATATATATATATATATATATATATATATATAATAGTTAGTGTCTGCCCATCCACCTTGTGCCCCAGAATGAGGCATGTGGAAGAAAGCTGTTCCAAACAATTCACAGATTGTTATCCAAAAGCAGAGCAATCCCAGCTAATTGTAAATCACACCCTCATGCAGAGCCTCACCAATTTATCTGTTGCCACTGTACTTTGGGATGATTTCTAAAGTAGCAGTCTTGTGCTTATAGTGGATTATTACAAAAAGATGTTAGATACAATGTCAATATGTAACCTTCCATTGCAATTCATATACTAACAAAAAGTATTTCAAAAAGGACATTTTTAAAACATGACACCATTTGTAAAAGCATAGAACTCTAATTCTTAGGAATAAATTTAATAAAATATATGTGAGACCTCTACAAAGAAAATTAAGAACATTGAGAGAAAAAATAAAGAGCTAAATCAATGGAGTATTAAGCCATGTTCATATATTAGAAGACTCAATATTAAATGATGTAAATTTTCATTCATACTATCTTATAGACTCAATGCAATTCCAATTAAACTCTCCTCTGATTCAAACTTTATATGAAATTATAAAAGTAAAATACCAATAAAAGATTTTTTTTGAAAAAATTTGAAAACTTTCAAAATTAGAGGCTTTACACTACAATGTCTCAAGGCTTTTAGTATCTTTTAGTATCTTACAGTGATTAGTGCAGTATGAGTGCAAAGACAACATGTAGATGAACAGAGCAAACCTACACATACAGAAAGAGTAAAAAAATAGATGTTTTCACACACAATCACCTCAATTAATGACAAAGGTAATAATGCAAGACAGTGGAGAATTATAATCCTTTCTAATAGGTCAATTGAATATACAAATTGGAAATAAATATTTACCTACTTGATATAAGGAAAAAAATTATTTTTATTTTTAAAAGAATTTATTTATTTATTTGACAGAGAGAGAGAGATCAAAAGTAGGCACATGGCAGGCAGAGAGAGGGGAGGAAGCAGGCTTCCTGCTGAGCAGAGAGCCTGATGTGGGGGTTTGATCCCAGGGCCCTGAGATCATGACCTGACCTGAAGGCAGAGGCTTAACCCACTGAGTCACACAGGCACCCCCATAAGGAACAAAATTCAATTCCTGATAGGTCATGTACTTGTATATGAGTACAAGTACAAATCTGTAAATCTTATGAGAAGATTTATGAGAGAATATTTGAGGAGCAAGAAAAAGTTTCTTAATCAAGACAAAATAAATCCTTAACCACAAATGAAAAGATTAATAAATAATACATTAAAATTAAGAACTTCTGTTTATTAAAACAACACTTTTCAAGAAAAAACAAAGACACAATTAGATATTCCTCACCAGCATATCTATAAAATAGAGGATGATCTCAATGTGGTTTTAATTTGAATCTCCTTGATGGCTAGTGATGATGAACATTTTTTCATGTGTCTGATAGCCATTTGTATGTCTTCATTGGAGAGGTGTCTGTTCATATCTTCTGCCCATTTTTTGATACAATTATCTGTTTTCTGTGTGTTGAGTTTGAGGATTTCTTTATAGGTCCTGAATATCAACCTTTCATCTGTACTGTCATTTGTAAATATCATCTCCCATTCTGTGGGTTGCCTCTTTGTTTTGTTGACTGTTTCCTTTGCTGTGCAGAAGCTTTTGATCTTGATGAAGTCCCAAAAGTTCATTTTCGCTTTTGTTTCCTTTGCCTTTGCAGACACATCTTGAAAGAAGTTGCTGTGGCTGATATCGAAGAGGTTACTGCCTATGTTCTCCATTAGGATTCTGATCGATTCCTGCCTCATATTGAGGTCTTTTATCCATTTCAAGTTTATCTTTGTGTACAGTGTAAGAGAATGGTCGAGTTTCATTCTTCTACATATAGCTGTAGAGTTTTCCCAACACCATTTATTGAAGAAACTGTACTTTTTTCCATTGTATATTTTGTCCTGTTTTGTCGAAGATTATTTGACCATAGAGGTGAGGATCCATATCTGGGCTCTCCACTCTGTTCCACTGGTCTATGTGTCTGTTTTTAATGCCAGGACCTTGCTGTCTTGGTGATCACAGCTTTGTAGTAAAGCTTGAAATCAGGTAATGTGATGCCCCCAGTTTTGTTTTTCTTTTTCAACATTTCCTCCGCAAATTGGGGTCTCTTCTGATTCCATACACATTTTAGGATTATTTGTTCCAGCTCTTTGAAAAATACTGGTGAAATTTTGATCAGAATGGCATTAAAAGTATAGATTGCTCTAAGCAGTCTAGACATTTTAACAATGTTTATTCTTCTGATCCAAGAGCATGGAATAGTCTTCCATCTTTTTGTGTCTTCTTCAATTTCTTCCATGAGTGTTCTGTAGTTCCTAGAGTACAGATCCTTTACCTCTTTGGTTAGGTTTATTCCCAGGTATCTTATGGTTCTTGGTGCTATAGTAAATGGAATCGATTCTCTAATTTCCCTTTCTGTATTTTCATTGTTAGTGTATAAGAAAGCCACTGATTTCTGTACATTGACTTTGTATCCTGCCATGTTACTGAATTGCTGTGTGAGTTCTAGTAGTTTGGAGGTGGAGTCTTTGGGTTTTCCATATAAAGAATCATGTCATCTGCAAAGAGAGAGAGTTTGACTTCTTCATTGTCAATTTGGATATCTTTTATTTCTCTTTGTTGTCTAATTGCCATTGCTAGGACTTCTAATTAAAACCACATTGAGATACCACCTTACACCAGTTAGAATGGCCAAAATTAGCAAGACAGGAAACAACGTGTGATGGAGAGGATGTGGAGAAAGAGGAACCCTCTTATACTGTTGGTGGGAATGCAAGTTGGTGCAGCCACTTTGGAGAACAGTGTGGAGATTCCTCAAGAAATTAAAAATAGAGCTTCTCTATGACCCTGCAATTGTACTGCTGGGCATTTACCCCAAAGACTCAGATGTAGTGAAAAGAAGGGCCATCTGTACCCCAATGTTTATAGCAGCAATGGCCACAGTCACAAAACTGTGGAAAGATCCAAGATGCCCTTCCACAGACGAATGGATAAGGAGGATGTGGTCCTTATACACAATGGAGTATTATGCCTCCATCAGAAAGGATGAATACCCTGAGACTGACCTGCCCCCCTTTAAGTAAATTTCTGGGGTATAGGATTTATCTATATTTAACATTGAAATGTATTGCTATGCAGTTTTCCAAAGTAATTGTTCTACATATATTCATTCCCCCTAGCAGAAAAGATTTCTAGTTACTCCATACATTTAATGTTATTTGGTATTGCCATTTTGTGAAGCATCTTAGTTACATTTTTAAATTTTAATTGTGTTATGTTAGTCAACATACAATACATCATTAGTTTTTGATGTATTATTCCAAGATTCATTGTTTACATATAACACCCAGTGCTTCATGCAATACATGCCCTCCTTAATACTCACTACCAGGATCATCCATCCCCCAACTCCCCACCCCTCTAAAACACTCCATTTGTTTCTCAGAGTCCACAGTGTCTCGTGTTTCATCTCAGGGAGGGATATATCTTTATGGGCAGGAAAGATATATTTCTGGATACTTTAAAGGTACATACCATATGTGTTTACCAAAAGACATGTATGAGAATGTCTACAGCAGTACCATTGGTAATAGCCAATAGAGTGTCTAGTTACAGCTATAGTGGAATCACTCCTGCTCCAAGGCACTATAAAAACTGGACAAAATATATAACACAACTAGTAAACAGAGGACAATGGCTAAATCAGAACAATTATCCTTAGGAGAAGGGAAGCAAGCACATGAGAAGAATTCCAAATTCATCTGGACATAATGAACATGATCTCTTTTTACATCTTTATCTATAGATGTATTTTTTTCCAAACAAATATTTTTCAATATTATTTTGTATTACTCTAAGGAAATAGATCCCAAGCTGTCGTGGGGCATTAATACTAAATATCAGTCTGCAGAAACTGACAGGATATATAGGACAGGATATCTGAGGACATGAAAAAGGAAAAGGATTCCCAGATTTCAGACAAAAATAAGCTGCCCCTGTGCAGCGACCCTGTCCTGATCTCAAAGGCTGGTTTCATAGGGCATAACCGCAGACCCAAGGTATGTGGCTTTTATTGTTAAGGTGTTTACTCCTGGGATTGATACCCGAAACCGATACCAGGAACTACTGGGGCGTTTATTCCCAGAATGAAGTCCATGGATATAAACAATATGGCTACCTAGGCAATATGGAGTCGCTCTGGCTAAGCAGACCCTAATAGTTAAACAGGTTTTAACATTAAATTGGCCCTAACAATTTCATTGCGCAGCCACACTGCAATGGGAACCAACTTTAAGCCTTCTAAGGTTCCTTTTGGGAAGTTAAATGACCAAATTTGTGCAGCCTCTGTGAGCACCTGTGTGACATAAATTTGCTTAATCAATCTTAGTAGTTTTGTGCCACTGCTGGAGAACTGACAATAGGGAGCCATATCGAATGGGGTCAGAGAAAGAGGTAACATACACAGAATTTATCACCTTGCAGGAAAGTTTAGGACAATGAATTTCACCCTGCTTCACCAGCAACAATTATACAACTTTCTCTTGCATTTTAACTCATTGGATATCTTGTACCTATAAAAGAGTAACTGCATTGCCTCTCCATTAAACACCTGTGTATTTTTTTTTTGTCCTGCTGATCTGTGCAAGTATTAGCCTAGAAAGTAGACATTTTAATCCCTGTTCAGAAAGATGAATTAAATTGTTGAAGATCCTCTGGGTAGAAGTTTTGAAGTAAGGATTCAAAAACAGATCTGTTTAACTTCAAAATGAATCCCCTTTCAGCTCTTCTGTATGATGTTCTAATCATAGAAAGAAAACCAAATTCTTGAGACTTATATATTATGTTATATGTTATAACATAACAATATATGTAACATATATATTATGTTTATATTATGTCATATATATACATTGTGTGTATATATATACATATATATGTATATATAAATTTTATATGTGTGTGTATATATATATGTATGTATATATGTATATGTGTATATATATATATATACACACACACATATAAAATTTATGTATGTTACAAAGAAATACAAACATTTTCTGAAAGTAGCAACACCAGAGGTCTGGACCTACATTTCCAATTTCCTCTGCAAGTGTGAGGCACCTATAAAATGCTCAGATTCAAGATTCACAAAGTGCTCTTTGCTTTTGGTATAAACCAAAAATACAAATTGTTTCTGCATATTCAAACATTTGCCTAGGATTCCATTCAGCCCAATGTGGTATGTTTCAAGATCTGTTTCACCTCCTACCTTCTGAAAGAAGTTTTTGTTATACTTTCACCAATTTATGTGTTTTTTTCATTAATCTATGGATTTTAGTGATGGTAGACTGTATACACCAATGGATGATGAGGGCCAGATCATATCTGACAAGAGAGCTCTAACCCACAACCTGTGCAGTAAGTAGTCCAGAGCAGTAAGGCCTTGATTAATAATTGAAAATTTCCCTAATTTTTGTCCTTGCCTCCAACTTGGGACCAACAAATCTCATAGGATACCTTGCTTCTGGGTTAGCCCACCTGATCTTCCTCATGTTAGCAGTCTCTAGTCAGAGGACACCTGGAGACTTACCTGTTTCCACTATACAGTGTTTTCACTCTGCCTCCCATTAAGTCTCTGCCAGATGCAAGTGGTGGTAGCTGACTCTCTTGTTTTGTAGCAATCTCTGATAAATATTCATTTCCCATGTGAGTGTTCTTCACTTTCAAAAATGATTTCAAATAACCATAGTGGTGATATTAATAATACATGGGATCTTAGTACACTCTGGGACTTGTGTTTTCTCATCCTGTCTCTTAGCATCCTCTCAAGTGGTCAGAACCCAGGCTGAACAAGAAGAAGGGACAGGAGACAGTGCTTCCAGACTGTACCTGGAAGTCTCTTTCACAACTAAATTGTGTGAAAAGTCAATGGAAAGAAAGTGAGCTTTAGACCCAGTTAAACCTGAAGAGCCTGCTAACACTGACAATCACTGTGAACTCACAGCTCTGAGCATGCATCTCCTCACCTATTCAACAGAGAAGAAAATGACTTACTCCATAGGACTGTTGGGAAGAATCAACACAGTAAAAAAAATCAGGTGGCCATCAGCATGCTTGTCATAGCAGGTGCTTAGACAATGTTACCCCTCCATATTCTTCCCTTCCCAGACATAGCTATGTAAACAGGGACCTGATACAAGCTTGCTTTGTTATCACTTACTAATTTCAAATTGAAGAGTGACTTGCATTTATGTGATCTTTAGTACTAAAGGGTCTTAATGTTTATTGACAGTTTATTCACCCAAGATTATTTTTCTACAAGACAATTGGCTATATGTTCAAGAAGCAGGGTGATACCCAAGGCACGCTCCCTACTTGCTCATGTAAGGGAAAACAAAACAAAACAAAACCTTTCCCTTCTTTTCTTTTAGCTTCTTTGACTGGTCTAGTAATTAAATTGATATAAGACAGACTGGCAGGAGAAAAAAAAAAAAGCTAATTGAATTTTCTATGTACAGGATCTCCAAAGATATGAGGTTCTCAGACAGTCAAGCAATTGAGGTTTCTCTGTTACCCTGAACTGAGAAGAAAGGCCATAGGGTTCTGGGAATTCAAAGGGGAAGACCATTGTTGGAATACAACCCGGATCCTTGCCCATGTGACTGGGATCATGTGGAATCCTGTGAGAAAACTCCAGGAGATGGAGGGCAAGAGTCTTCCTGGGCTGACAGCCAGATTAAACATGGGAGATCCCTGGAGTGTTTTCCTCTCCTCCATTAGATAGATCCGATAAGTGTGGAGAATCCCTAACTTGCTCTTGTCATTTAAAGCTAAAAGATGCTGTCATTTAAAGCTAAGAGATAATCATTATTGTTCACTTGTCTCACTTGATTGCCTACATGTAAATCACATCTCACATGTAGCCCACACCCTGCACAGATGTCTACATCCTGTTTGTAATCAGATCTTGTGGAAGGTGTAAAAGAAATGATTGTAAGAAAAAAGATGTCTACTGATCATCAGTTGGTAGTTCCCCCATCACTTCGGCTCTGATCACCAGGATTCCCACCTCTCAAATGTGACAACCATGATCAAAGGAAGATGAGGAGAGTAAATATTTGGTAGACAAATGTTTGTCATGTTATGCAGAGAAACTATTCTGATGTAAAAGTTATCTCTGATAATAATTTTTTTCATGACACAGTCTCACTATCCAAATTCTTTAAGCCAGGTAAGGGGAAAGTAAGGGACACACACACACACACACACACACACACACACACACCCCTCCCAAAAAACAAAAACCCCTTCCTGAGTCTCTTGGGACTTGACTGTCTTCAGTTCAAAATAATTCGCATGCCAAAGTGGCATATTTTGGAACCACACATTTTGCTCCCCCTCACTCACCATTTAACCAGGGGGAAGAGTCATCACCCAAACAAAGTAGATGATGTCATAGGATAGGTCCAACTTGTGACAAAAGTGATGAGTGTTACCACAGTTTAAGGGAAGGGACAAACATTTCTCTGGTGACCTAATAGTGACGTGAGGCCAGGATAGATGTTCATCTGGATGTTATAGCACACATAGAATTGGCTAAAAGCTACAAGTATAGTTTTAAAAAAGTCCTTGTGGAAATAATTCATGCTTTTTTTATATATTCAATGAAATTTTGGAAGACACAAAAAGAAGTGAACAAAGAAATTATCCATAATTCACGTTTTAGAGATAATCACTGGTAATATTTTAATATATCTATTCTTAGTCTTTTTTTGCTGTACATAATTTTAAAATTATGTGTTCAATACAAAAATTTTTAAATGCATAATATATAAAATTTAAGAATACATAGTATATATAAAATAAATAGAAATATTATAAATATATAAATATGTATACATATATATGTGGTTTCAGTATGATTTGTTTTCAAATAATTTATGATGGGCATTTCCTCATATTACCAGAAGCTTTTGTACTTAGAAATTAAACAGATTTGTAATATTCTTCAAAGTATATGAAATAGTTTAAAGGTCTGCTATTAACCAGTAACCACATCAAGGTATTATGTTATTATGTGTAGTCTTCTATTATTTATACTATCTCCATGTTTTCAATATTTTGAATAAGACTGGTATATAAGGCAATAATGTGGATCTTTACACAAAAACTATTCCTCTGGGTGTCTCAGTATCCAGCTCTTTGCTTCAGCTCTGGTGATGATCTCATGGTGGTGAGATCAAGCCCTGTGTCAGGCTCCATGCTCATGGAAGAGACTGCTTGAGATTCTCTCTCCCTCTCCCACTGCCCCTCTTCCCTGCTCATGCTCATACTATCTCTCTCTCTACCACACAAATAAATAAATAAATCTTGAAGAAAAAAACACTACTTCTCTGAAGTTTGGGTGACATTTTTAGATCTCCCAAATGTGGGATTTCTTGTTCAAAAGGCAAAAACAATTTTGAGGTGCTCTATACATATTTGGAAATATTTTTCATAGGGTCAGGCACACCATGTCTCACTGTGATGTTTCAAGAGAAGGAGACCACAAAGGAGAGGGGAGGCCACCCTGATGCAAAACAACATGAGTGAGTAAGTGGATTTCTCAGGAGGAAGAGGTGGTGTCACCAGCAATACCTAGCACAGTTACTGACACTAATCTTGGTATGATAATTATTTGTTGAATAAATGAAAGTTGCAAAGCTGAAGAACTGTTGACATGTTGGGAAAGGTAGAATGGAATATTCTTTTGGAAAGGCGTAAAGTCTTGGAACAATATCGTGGGAGAAGTTTGGAGTAGATTATGACATGTCTGGAACGCCAGAGTGAGGGTTTGGAATTTAAATCCATACACTAAAGGGAGCCACAAAAGAATTTTGCAAGGGAACAATATGACAAGAGTAATGAACTTTGCAAATAACCCTCAGGGGTTATTTGCTATGAAGGCCAACTGCAAATCAATAAACCTCTAGTTTGAGCTTGTATGACTCAGGAATCTCCCTTAGTCTTCTTCAGTGATCTAGATGTAAAGTAAGACTATCTGGGATGGGGATGGAAAAGAAGTTGTAAGGAAAGAAACTGGGATGGTTAACTTATTGGACATGGGAGGGAGAGTAGGAGGAGACTCGGCAACCTCTGCTGGAGAAGGGGATCCTTTCTGGAGGAATTTTTTGGAGGAATGGGGGACCCCGAAAGGAAGCTAGTTTGGAACCCAGTGAGTGTGAATTTGGATATATTGATGTTATATGGACAGCTGGCATCTCTATCTCAAGAAAGATTTGAAACAGACCCAAGGATTTGGGGATCATCTATGGAAGAACAATAGCTGAATATTCAGAAAGTGACAGAATTTGCTTGATAATGCATGCAAGAGAACTGAGGTCTAATTAAATTTGGGGATTTTTTTTTCAAATCAAAAAGAAACAAAGAAATAAGTCATAGGACATTTGCACAACTGATTATTATGAGGATAGTGACTTTCAACAAGAGGGTTTTATTTACTACTAATAAGGATTAAATATATCCATCATAAAAAGAAAGACTAATAGAACCTAAAAATAAATAAACTGACAAAAGACCTTTCTTCTGTTGGACTATCCCAAATTATAAGCAATGCATTGCATTATGGTTTTCCAGTCAACACCCACTGCTTCCAGGCCAAATGGGCTAAAAGAGAGGAAGGGAAGTTTCCTCCAGGATCATTCATGATTTGTGGAGCTTAGGAGAATCCATCTCATCAGCAAGTAGTCTGGAAATCCGAGAGGAAAACAGAGACCAAAGGACTAAAGCACCAAGAGATCAGAAGGGCTTAGGTGAAAAATAGATATATGTGTCCTTGTCAGGGTGTTTAACAACCATGCCAGACTGTTGTGACAATTAGCCACTTGTATGACCCTACCATGGGTGTCATTGTGATGATTCTTCATGGGAATATAAGGAAGCATCTCTTGTGGGAGGTGTGGGGACAATCTTTGTGCCATCCCAACACTGTTGTAACTACATCTGTGACATATTCTCAGCTTCCTACTCTGGCCTCAGAAGGGTTGTTCAGCTTCCTCGGTTGGTTCACCACCCTAACAGATGCTCTGACAGAGGATGAACATGGGGAACTGCAGAACACTTACGCCCAATTCAGATGAACACAATGTGTCCTCATAATGGAAAGGCAACTACAGAAAACCATACATGAGTGCAACAAACCAAGAATGTGCTCATGCAGGGAGGGGCTTTGAGGGAGTCTAGGGCGAGTCAGGGCAGGGACAATAACAGGAAATATACTGAGAACTCACTTGGACCCAGGCCCCCACCAAGTTATTTCACATATGATACCTCAATTGCTTCTCACAACGGCTTCACCCTCCCCTTGAAAACAGAGATTCTGAAGCATTAAATAGATGGCCAGAGTGCAGGGTCTGGGAGTCTGAGCACTGTTGTAGTCACCACCCCCATGTGGCTCTTTCTGTATATCCCAGGCTGTGGCAAAACCAGGCAGAGAACTTGGTCAGTGTTTTCCTCTAGTAATATTCCAGTTTTTTAAAAAAAGATTTTATTTATTTATTTGACAGGCAGGGATTACAAGTAGACAGAGAGAGAGGCAGAGAGAGGAGGAAGCAGGCTCCCTGCTCAGCAGGGAGCCTGATGTGGGCTCGATCCCAGGACCCTGGGATCATGACCTGAGCTGAAGGCAGAGGCTTTAACCCACTGAGCCACCTAGGTGCCCCAATATTCCAGTTTTAATTTAAAGTTAGCCTGATGTCAGGAGACTTGGCCTTACCCTAGGCATTGTCCCTTACTCAATTTGTGGTCTTGGACAGTTCACTGTGTCCCTCAAGGCACTGGGGGCAGGAGAAGGAAATCTGGTCATAGGAAAGAGCCTGATATCTGGCTCAAAGACACATGACAGGGCTGGGCCTCCATTTCTGCATCCTTGGACATGGGTAATGACCTGACCACCTGGTTCTGGCACTGCCCCAATCTGGACATAGGATTAGAATGCCCAGCTTCTGGAGCAGTGGTAGGGTCAAATGTGACATATTTCCTGCAAACACTTTACCAAATCTCAAGGGCTACCCAGGGATCAGGCAAATATGTTTCAAAATGGTTAATATCTTGCACATACATCTTATCTTGGGCTTATATGAATGCATGGATTCCATCCAAAGATGGTATTGTGGGGGTGCTGCACATTCATTCCAATGACATAGTCTGTCCTTGGGCCTTCCTGAAGTGCACAGACAAACGAAGAAGGGACTTCTCTGAGCTCAGCTTAATCTCCAAAGGATGAAAAGCCAGAGGAATAACAGTGGGAGGCAGGAAAGTACTATAAGTGGGAGGGAGAGGGAATGAGAACAAAAGGATTCAGGCTCTGAAAATAGCTGTGCTGACACAGATCTCTGCCATTTCACTGCCCATGCCCAACAAATGACCAAGTGACCAAAACCTCTCTGGGCATCCTTTCTTCACTGGTACATGGGGTCAAAGCATCTTTATTGAAGACTCACTTCAAAATTAATTTGGGTCATGTTTCTAAATGCCTAGAACAACATAGTGACACATAATAAACAATGGCTAATAAGGCCAGGAAGAAGTTTCTGAGGCTTTCAATCTTCCCACCAAAGGCCCTTTTGGACAGTAGACCCCACTGGTCCCTAGGGACTCTACATCATCTTTTCCTATGTCAGACGTGTCTTTGGGTTAGACTTCAAAGGGGGAAAAAGGATGGAAACATGTTGCTGACTGGCCAATGGGTTTTTCCTTTGGGATGACTTCAGAGTCAGAATAAAATATTCTAAAGGGGGGAGGAGTCAAGATGGCGGAGAAGTAGCAGGCTGAGACTACATCTGGTAGCAGGAGATCAGCTCGATAGCTTATCTAAACATTGCAAACACCTACAAATCCAACGGGAGATCGAAGAGAAGAAGAACAGCAATTCTAGAAACAGAAAATCAACCACTTTCTGAAAGGTAGGACTGGCGGAGAAGTGAATCTAAAAACGACGGGAAGATAGACCGCGGGGGAGGGGCCGGATCCTGGCAAGTGGCGGAGCAACGGAGCACAAAATCAGGACTTTTAAAAGTCTGTTCCACTGAGAGACATTGCTCCAGAGGCTAAACTGGGGTGAAGCCAACGCGGGGTCAGCATGGCCCCAGGTCCCGCAGGGTCACAGAAGGATCAGGGGTGTCAGAGTGTCGCAGAGCTCGCAGAAGTTAGAATGGAGAAGCTAGCTACAGAGACAGAGCCGAGGATTGAACTCTCAGCTCGGGTTACCTTGAACCGGTCACAGGCTCGGTGAGCTCGGAGCACAGTTGGAGGCTGGGGATATGGGAGTGATTGGGTGCTGTTCTCTGGGGGCGCACTGAGGAGTGGGGCCCCGGGCTCTCGGCTCCTCTGGGCCGGAGACTGGGAGGCCGCCATTTTCATTCCTGTCCTCCAGACTCTACGGAAAGCATTCAGGGAACAGAAGCTCCCAAAAGCGAACCCGAGTCGATTACTTAGTCCGGCCCCCAGCAATGGCGGTGCAATTCTGCCTCAGGCAAAGACACTTGAGAGTCACTACAACAGACCCCTCCCCCAGAATATCAACAAAATATCCAGCCGAGACGAAGTTCATCTATCAAGGAAAGCAAGTTCAATACCTAGGACAGCAGCGGAATTCCAGCGGAGGAGAAAGCAAAGCACGGAACTCATGGCATTCTCCCCATGATTCTTTAGTCTTGCAGTTAATTCAATTTTTTTTCAATTTTTTTTGTTCTTTTTTTTCTTCTACTAAATTTTTTAAAAAACTTTTACCCTTTTCTTTTTTAAGGTGTTTTGACTAGTTTATCTAAAATATATCTTTCTTCTTTATATTTTTTCGTTATTTGTTTTCTTTTTTTAAATTTTTTTCTTTTTTCTTTTTTCCTGAACCTCTTTTTATCCCCTTTCTCCCCCCCACAATTCGGGGTCTCTTCTGATTTGGTTACAGTGCATTTTTCTGGGGTCTTTGCCACCCTTTTAGTATTTTATTTGATCCTTCATATCCTCTTATCTGGGCAAAATGACAAGGCAGAAAAAATAACCAAAAACAAAAGAACAAGAGGCAGTACTGAAGGCTGGGGACCTAATCAACACGGACATTGGTAATATGTCAGATCTAGAGTTCAGAATGACAGTTCTGAAGGTTCTAACCGGGCTCAAAAAAGGCATGGAAGATATTAGAGCAACCCTCTCTGGAGATATAAAAGCCCTTTCTGGAGAAATTAAAGAACTAAAATCTAACCAAGTTGAAATCAAAAAAGCTATTAATGAGATGCAATCCAAAATGGAGGCTCTTACTGCTAGGATAAATGAGGCAGAAGAAAGAATTAGTGATAAAGAAGACCAAATGACAGAGAATAAAGAAGCTGAGCAAAAGAGGGACAAAGAGCTACTGGACAACGAGGGGAGAATTCGAGAGATAAGGGACACCATAAGATGAAACAACATTAGAATAATTGGGATTCCAGAAGAAGAAGAAACAGAGAGGGGAGCAGAAGGTCTATTGGAGAGAATTATTGGAGACAATTTCCCTAATATGGCAAAGGGAATAAGCATCAAAATCAAGGAGGTGCAGAGAACCCCCCTCAAAATCAACAAGAATAAGCTCACACCCTGTCACCTAATAGTAAAATTTACAAGTCTTAGTGACAAAGAGAAAATCCTGAAAGCAGCCCGGGAGAACAAGTCTGTAACATACAATGGCAAAAATATTAGATTGGCAGTAGACTTATCCAGAGACGTGGCAGGCCAGAAAGAGCTGACATGATATATTCAGAGCACTAAACGAAAAAAACATGCAGCCAAGAATACTATATGCCGCTAGGCTAGCATTGAAAATAGAAGGAGAGATAAAAAGCTTCCAGGACAAATAAAAACTGAAAGAATTTGCAAACACCAAACCAGCTCTACAGAAAACATTGAAAGGGGTCCTCTAAGCAAAAAGAGAGCCTAAAAGTAGTAGATTAGAAAGGTACAGAGACAATATACAGTAACAGATACCTTATACGCAATAGAATGGCACTAAATTCGTATCTCTCAATAGTTACCCTGAATGTTAACGGGCTAAATGCACCAAACAAAAGACACAGGGTATCAGAATGGATAAAAAAATAAAACCCATCTATATGTTGCCTACAAGAAACTCATTTTAGATGCGAAGACATCTCCAGATTTCAAGTGAGGGGGTGGAAAACAATTTACCATGCTAATGGGCATCAGAAGAAAGCTGGAGTGGCAATCCTTATATCAGATCAGTTAGATTTTAAACCAAAGAGTATAATAAGAGATGAGGAAAGACACTATATCCTACTCAAAGGGTCTGTCCAACAAGAAGATCTAAAAATTTTAAATATCTACGCCCCTAACATGGGAGCAGCCAACTATATAAACCAATTAATAACAAAATCAAAGAAACACATCAACAATAATACAATAATAGTAGGGGACATTAACACTCCCCTCACTGAAATGGACAGATCATCCAAGCAAAAGATCAACAAGGAAAAAA
The DNA here is from genome assembly GCF_922984935.1 of Meles meles. Classification (NCBI taxonomy): domain Eukaryota; kingdom Metazoa; phylum Chordata; class Mammalia; order Carnivora; family Mustelidae; genus Meles; species Meles meles. Next base: position 114,116,597 of record NC_060074.1, on the reverse strand, counting down.
AGGCCTTAAATGACACAAGACCTAATGGACATCACAGATATATTCAGAAAATTTCATCCCAAAGAAACAGAATACACATTCTTCTTTAGTGCACATGGAACATTTTCCAGAATAGATCATATCCTGGGTCACAAATCAGGTCTCAACCGGTATCAAAAGATTGGGATCATTCCCTGCATATTTTCAGACTACAATGCTCTGAAGCTAGAACTCAATCACAAGAGGAAAGCTGGAAAGAATCCAAATACATGGAGACTAAACAGCATCCTTCTAAAGAATGAATGGGTCAACCAGGAAATTAAAGAAGAACTGAAAAAATTCATGGAAACAAATGATAATGAAAACACAATGGCTCAAAATCTGTGGGACACAGCAAAGGTAGTCCTGAGAGGAAAATATATAGCAGTACAAGCCTTTCTCAAGAAACAAGAAAGGTCTCAAGTACACAACCTAACCCTACAACTAAAGGAGCTGGAGAAAGAACAAGAAAGAAACCCTAAACCCAGCAGGAGAAGAGAAATCAGAAAGATCAGAGCAGAAATTAATGAAATAGTTACCAAAAAAACAATAGAACAAATCAATGAAACTAGGAGCTGGTTCTCTGAAAGAATCAATAAGATTGATAAACCCCTGGCCAGACTCATCGAAAAGAAAAGAGAAAGGATCCAAATCAAAAAAATCATGAATGAAAGAGGAGAGATCACAACTAACACCAAAGAAATACAGACAATTATAAGAACATATTATGAGCAACTCTACGCCAACAAATTTGACAATCTGGAAGAAATGGATGCATTCCTAGAGACGTATAAACGACCACAACTGAACCAGGAAGAAATAGAAAACCTGAACAGGCCCATAACCAGTAAGGAGATTGAAACAGTCATCCAAAATCTCCAAACAAACAACAGCCGAGGGCCAGAAGGCTTGCCAGGGGAATTCTACCAAACATTTAAAGAAGAACAAATTCCTATTCTCCTGAAACTGTTCCAAAAAATAGAAATGGAAGGAAAACTTCCAAACTCATTTTGTGAGGCCAGCATCACCTTGATCCCAAAACCAGACAAGGATCCCACCAAAAAAGAGAACTACAGAGCAATATCCTTGATGAACACAGATGCCAAAATTCTCACCAGAAGCACACCTGGGTGGCTCAGTGGGTTAAGCTGCTGCCTTCAGCTCAGGTCATGATCTCAGTGTCCTGGGATCGAGTCCTGTATTGGGCTCTCTGCACGGCAGGGAGCCTGCTTTCCCCTCTCTCTCTCTGCCTGCCTCTCTGTCTACTTGTGATCTCTCTCTGTCAAATAAATAAATAAAATCTTAAAAAAAAATTCTCACCAAAATACTAGCCAATAGGATTTAACAGTACATTAAAAGGATTATTCACCATGATGAAGTGGGATTTATTCCAGGGCTGCAGGGTTGGTTCAACATCCACAAATCAATCAATGTGATACAACACATTAATAAAAGAAAGAACAAGAACCATATGATACTCTCAATAGATGCTGAAAAAGCATTTGACAAAGTACAGCATCCCCTCCTGATCAAAACTCTTCAAAGTGTAGGGATAGAGGGCACATACCTCAAGATTATCAAAGCCATCTATGAAAAACCTACCACAAATATCATTCTCAAAGGAGAAAAACTGAAAGCTTTTCTGTTAAGGTCAGGAACACGGCAGGGATATCCATTATCACCACTGCTATTCAACATAGTACTAGAAGTCCTAGCCTCAGCAATCAGACAACAAAAAGAAATTAAAGGCATCCAAATCGGCAAAGAAGAAGTCAAACTATCACTCTTCGCAGATGATATGATACTATATGTGGAAAACCCAAAAGACTCCACTCCAAAACTTGTACAGGAATTCAGTAAAGTGTCAGGATATGAAATCAATGCACAGAAATCAGTTGCATTTCTCTACACCAACAACAAGACAGAAGAAAGAGAAATTAAGGAGTCAAGCCCATTTACAATTGCACCCAAAACTATAAGATACCCAGGAATAAACCTAACCAAAGAGGCTAAAATCTATACGCAGAAAACTATAAAGTACTCATGAAAGAAATTGAGGAAGACACAAAGAAATGGAAAAATGATCCATGCTCCTGGATTGGAAGAATAAATATTGTGAAAATGTCCATAATACCTAAAGCAATCTACACATTTAATGCAATCCCTATCAAAATACCATCCATTTTTTTCAAAAAATGGAACAAATAATCCTTAAATTTATATGGAACCAGAAAAGACCTCAAATAGCCAAAGAAATATTGAAAAAAAGCCAACGTTGGTGGCATCCCAATTCTGGACTTCAAGCTCTATTACAAAGCTGTCATCATCAAGACAGCATGGTATTGGCACAAAAACAGACACATTGATCAATGGAACAGAATAGAGAGCCCTGAAATAGACCCTCAACTCTATGGTCAACTAATCTTTGACAAAGCAGGAAAGAATGTCCAATGGAAAAAAGACAGCCTCTTCAATAAATGGTGCTGGGAAAATTGGACAGCCACATGCAGAAAAATGAAATTGGACCAATTCCTTACACCACACACGAAAATACACTCGAAATGGATGAAGGACCTCAGTGTGAGAAAGGAATCCATCAAAATCCTTGAGGAGAGCACAGGCAGCAACCTCTTCGACCTCAGCCGCAGCAACATCTTCCTAGGAACAACGGCAACGGCAAGGGAAGCAAGGGCAAAAATGAACTATTGGGATTTCATCAAGATCAAAAGCTTTTGCACAGCAAAGGAAACAGTTAACAAAACCAAAAGACAGGGGAGGAGTCAAGATGGTGGAGAAGTAGCAGCCTGAGACTACATCAGGTAGCAGGAGATCAGTTCGATAGCTTATCTAAACATTGCAACACCTACAAATCCAACGGGAGAGTGAAGAGAAGAAGAACAGCAACTCTAGAAACAGAAAATCAACCACTTTCTGAAAGGTAGGACTGGCGGAGAAGTGAATCTAAAACGACGGGAAGATAGACCGCGGGGGGAGGGGCCGGCTCCCGGCAAGCGGCGGAGGAACGGAGCACAAAATCAGGACTTTTAAAAGTCTGTTCCACTGAGGGACATTGCTCCAAGGCTAAACCGGGGTGAAGCCCACGCAGGGCCAGCGTGGCCCCAGGCCCCGCAGGGTCACAGAAGGATCGGGGGTGTCGGAGTGTCGGAGAGCTCGCAGGTATTAGAACGGAGAAGCCGGCTGGAGAGACAGAGCGGAGGACTAAACTCTTAGCTCGGGGTTACCTTGAACTGGTCGCGGGCTGGGTGAGCTCGGAGCGCGGCTAGAGGCTGGGGATACGGGAGTGATTGGGTGCTGTCCTCTGGGGGCGCACTGAGGAGTGGGGCCCCAGGCTCTCGGCTCCTCCGGGCCGGAGACTGGGAGGCCACCATTTTCATTCCCGTCCTCCGGAACTCTACGGAAAGCGTTCAGGGAACAGAAGCTCCCAAAAGCGAACCCGAGCCGATTACTTAGTCCAGCCACCGGTAAGGGCGGTGCAATCCCGCCTCGGGCAAAGACACTTGAGAGTCACTACAACAGGCCCCTCCCCCAGAAGATCAACAAAATATCCAGCCAGGACGAAGTTCATCTATCAAGGAGAAAGCAGATTCAATTCCTAAGACAGCAGAGCAATTCCAGAGGAGGAGAAAGCAAAGCACGGAACTCATGGCTTTCTCCCCATGATTCTTTAGTCTTGCGGCTACTTCATTTTTTTTTTCTTTTTTCAATTTTTTTTTTTTTCTTTTTTCTTCTTCTGCTAAATTTTTTTTAAACTTTTACCCTTTTCTTTTTTAACATTTTTTGACTAGTTCATCTAAATATATAATTTTTTCTTTCTTTTTTATATTTTTTATTTCTTTTATTTTTTAAATTTTTTTCTTTCTTTTTTTTTTTTTCTTTTTTTTTCAGAAGCTGTTTTTATCCCCTTTCTCCCCCCCACAATTTGGGGTCTCTTCTGATTTGGTTACAGCGCATTTTTCCGGGGTCTTTGCCACCCTTTTAGTAGTTTATTTTCTCCTTCATATTCTCTTATCTGGACAAAATGACAAGGCGGAAAAAATCACCACAAACAAAAGAACAAGAGACAGTACCGAAGGCTAGGGACCTAATCAACACAGACATGGGTAATATGTCAGATCAAGAGTTCAGAATGACGATTCTGAACATTCTAGCCGGGCTCGAAAAAGGCATGGAAGATATTAGAGAAACCCTCTCTGGAGATATTAAAGCCCTTTCTGGAGAAAGTAAAGAACTAAAATCTAACCAAGTTGAAATAAAAAAAGCTATCAATGAGGTTCAATCAAAAATGGAGGCTCTCACTGCTAGGATAAATGAGGCAGAAGAAAGAATTAGTGATATAGAAGACCAAATGACAGAGAATAAGGAAGCCGAGCAAAAGAGGGACAAACAGCTACTGGACCATGAGGGGAGAATTCGAGAGATAAGTGACACCATAAGACGAAACAACATTAGAATAATTGGGATTCCAGAAGAAGAAGAAACAGAGAGGGGAGCAGAAGGTCTATTGGAGAGAATCATTGGAGAGAATTTCCCTAATATGGCAAAGGGAACAAGCATCAAAATCCAGGAGATGCAGAGAACCCCCCTCAAAGTCAACAAGAATAGGTCCACACCCCGTCACCTAATAGTAAAATTTACAAGTCTTAGTGACAAAGAGAAAATCCTGAAAGCAGCCCGAGAAAAGAAGTCTGTAACATACAATGGTAAAAATATTAGATTGGTGGCAGACTTATCCACAGAGACCTGGCAGGCCAGAAAGAGCTGGCATGATATATTCAGAGCACTCAACGAGAAAAACGTGCAGCCAAGAATACTCTATCCAGCTAGGCTATCATTGAAAATAGAAGGAGAGATCAAAAGCTTCCAGGACAAACAAAAACTGAAAGAATTTGCAAACACCAAACCAGCTCTACAGGAAATATTGAAAGGGGTCCTCTAAGCAAAGAGAGAGCCTACAAGTAGCATATCAGAAAGGAACAGAGGCAATATACAGTAACAGTCACCTTACAGGCTAATAATGGCACTAAATTCATATCTCTCAATAGTTACCCTGAATGTTAATGGGCTAAATGCCCCAATCAAAAGACACAGGGTATCAGAATGGATAAAAAAACAAAACCCATCAGTATGTTGCCTACAAGAAACTCATTTTAGACGCGAAGACACCTCCAGATTTAAAGTGAGGGGGTGGAAAACAATTTACCATGCTAATGGGCATCAGAAGAAAGCTGGGGTGGCAATCCTTATATCAGATCAATTAGATTTTAAGCCAAAGACTATAATAAGAGATGAGGAAGGACACTATATCCTACTCAAAGGGTCTGTCCAACAAGAAGATCTAACAATTTTAAATATCTATGCCCCTAACGTGGGAGGAGACAACTATATCAACCAATCAATAACAAAATCAAAGAAACACATCAATAATAATACAATAACAGTAGGGGACTTTGGACTTTAACACTCCCCTCACTGAAATGGACAGATCATCCAAGCCAAAGATCAACAAGGAAATAAAGGCCTTAAATGACACACTGGACCAGATGGACATCACAGATATATTCAGAACATTTCATCCCAAAGCAACAGAATACACATTCTTCTCTAGTGCACATGGAACCTTCTCTAGAATAGATCACATCCTGGGTCACAAATCAGGTCTCAACCGGTATCAAAAGATTAGGATCATTCCCCTGCATATTTTCAGACCACAACGCTCTGAAGCTAGAACTCAATCACAAGAGGAAAGCTGGAAAGAACCCAAATACATGGAGACTAAACAGCATCCTTCTAAAGAATGAATGGGTTAACCAGGAAATTAAAGAAGAATTGAAAAAATTCATGGAAACAAATGATAATGAAAACACAACAGTTCAAAATCTGTGGGACACAGCAAAGGCAGTCTTGAGAGGAAAATATATAGCAGTACAAGGCTTTCTCAAGAAACAAGAAAGGTCTCAAGTACACAACCTAACCCTACACGTAAAGGAGCTGGAGAAAGAACAAGAAAGAAACCCTAAACCCAGCAGGAGAAGAGAAGTCATAAAGATCAGAGCAGAAATCAATGAAATAGAAACCAAAAAAACAATAGAAAAAAATCAATGAAACTAGGAGCTGGTTCTCTGAAAGAATCAATAAGATTGATAAACCCCTGGCCAGACTCATCAAAAAGAAAAGAGAAAGGACCCAAATCAATAAAATCATGAATGAAAGAGGAGAAATCACAACTAACACCAACGAAATACAGACAATTATAAGAACATACTATGAGCAACTCTACGCCAACAAATTGGACAATCTGGAAGAAATGGATGCATTCCTAGAGACATATAAACTACCACAACTGAACCAGGAAGAAATAGAAAACCTGAACAGGCCCATAACCAGTAAGGAGATTGAAACAGTCATCAAAAATCTCCAAACAAACAAAAGCCCAGGGCCAGACGGCTTCCCAGGGGAATTCTACCAAACATTTAAAGAAGAACTAATTCCTATTCTCTTGAAACTGTTCCAAAAAATAGAAACGGAAGGAAAACTTCCAAACTCATTTTATGAGGCCAGCATCACCTTGATCCCAAAACCAGACAAGGATCCCACCAAAAAAGAGAACTACAGACCAATATCCTTGATGAACACAGATGCAAAAATTCTCGCCAAAATACTAGCCAATAGGATTCAACAGTACATTAAAAGGATTATTCACCACGATCAAGTGGGATTTATTCCAGGGCTGCAGGGTTGGTTCAACATCCGCAAATCAATCAATGTGATAGAACACATTAATAAAAGAAAGAACAAGAACCATATGATACTCTCCATAGATGCTGAAAAAGCATTTGACAAAGTACAGCATCCCTTCCTGATCAAAACTCTTCAAAGTGTGGGGATAGAGGTCACATACCTCAATATTATCAAAGCCATCTATGAAATACCCACCACAAATATCATTCTCAATGGAGAAAAACTGAAAGCTTTTCCGTTAAGGTCGGGAACACGGCAGGGATGTCCATTATCACCACTGCTATTCAACATAGTACTAGAAGTCCTAGCCTCAGCAATCAGACAACAAAAAGAAATTAAAGGCATCCAAATTGGTAAAGAAGAAGTCAAACTATCACTCTTCGCAGATGATATGATACTATATGTGGAAAACCCAAAAGACTCCACTCCAAAACTGCTAGAACTTGTCCAGGAATTCAGTCAAGTGTCAGGATATAAAATCAATGCACAGAAATCAGTTGCATTTCTCTACACCAACAACAAGACTGAAGAAAGAGAAATTAAGGAGTCAATCCCATTTACAATTGTACCCAAAACTATAAGATACCTAGGAATAAACCTAACCAAAGAGACTAAGAATCTATACACAGAAAATTATAAAGTACTCATGAAAGAAATTGAGGAAGACACAAAAAAATGGAAAAATGTTCCATGCTCCTGGATTGGAAGAATAAATATTGTGAAAATGTCTATGCTACCTAAAGCAATCTACACATTTAATGCAATCCCTATCAAAATACCATCCATTTTTTTCAAAGAAATGGAACAAATAATCCTCAAATTTATATGGAACCAGAAAAGACCTCGAATAGCCAAAGGAATATTGAAGAACAAAGCCAAAGTTGGTGGCATCACAATTCTGGACTTCAAGCTCTATTACAAAGCTGTCATCATCAAGACAGCATGGTACTGGCACAAAAACAGACACATAGACCAGTGGAACAGAATAGAGAGCCCAGAAATCGACCCTCAACTCTATGGTCAACTAATCTTTGACAAAGCAGGAAAGAATGTCCAGTGGAAAAAAGACAGCCTCTTCAATAAATGGTGCTGGGAAAATTGGACAGCCACATGCAGAAAAATGAAATTGGACCACTTCCTTACACCACACACGAAAATAGACTCCAAATGGATGAAGGACCTCAATGTGATAAAGGAATCCATCAAAATCCTTGAGGAGAGCACAGGCAGCAACCTCTTCGACCTCAGCCGCAGCAACATCTTCCTAGGAACAACGGCAAAGGCAAGGGAAGCAAGGGCAAAAATGAACTATTGGGATTTCATCAAGATCAAAAGCTTTTGCACAGCAAAGGAAACACTTAACAAAACCAAAAGACAACTGACAGAATGGGAGAAGATATTTGCAAACGACATATCAGATAAAGGGCTAGTATCCAAAATCTATAAGGAACTTAGCAAACTCAACACCCAAAGAACAAACAATCCAATCAAGAAATGGGCAGAGGACATGAACAGACATTTCTGCAAAGAAGACATCCAGATGGCCAACAGACACATGAAAAAGTGCTCCACGTCACTCGCCATCAGGGAAATACAAATCAAAACCACAATGAGATATCACCTCACACCAGTCAGAATGGCTAAAATTAACAAGTCAGGAAATGACAGATGCTGGAGAGGATGTGGAGAAAGGGGAACACTCCTACACTGTTGGTGGGAATGCAAGCTGGTGCAACCACTCTGGAAAACAGTATTGAGGTTCCTCAAAATGTTGAAAATAGAACTACCCTATGACCCAGCAATTGCACTACTGGGTATTTGCCCTAAAGATACAAACATAGTGATCCGAAGGGGCACGTGTACCCGAATGTTTATAGCAGCAATATCTACAATAGCTAAACCATGGAAAGAACCTAGATGTCCATCAACAGATGAATGGATAAAGAAGAAGTGGTATATATACACAATGGAATATTACACAGCCATCAAAAGAAATGAAATCTTGCCATTTGTGACGACGTGGATGGAACTAGAGCGTATCATGCTTAGTGAAATAAGTCAATCGGAGAAAGACAACTATCATATGATCTCCCTGATATGAGGATATGGAGATGCAACATGGGGGGTTAGGGGAATAGGAAAAGAATAAATGAAACAAGATGGGATTGGGAGGGAGTCAAACCATAAGTGACTCTTAATCGCACAAAACAAACTGGGGTTTGCTGGGGGAAGGTGGGTTTGGGAGAGGGGGAGGGGGGTTATGGACATTGGGGAGGATATGTGCTATGGTGAGTGCTGTGAAGTGTGTAAACCTGGCGATTCACAGATCTGTACCCCTGGGGATAAAAATACATTATATGTTTATAAAAAATAAGAAATAAAAAAAAATCTTTAAAAAAATAAAAAAAAATACTCTGAAGAATATGTGTTTCATTCCTTGATAACTAGACCTCCTATTTTACCAAATATCATGGTATCTGGTTTCGGCCATTCCTCAGTAACCAGACCCGGGCTGTTGAGAGGATGATGTGACATTATGTGATTGAAAGCATTTCTTACAGGGGCACAATGAGTTTATTCACATTTGAACAGCAATGAGCTCTTTAGAGAATTGAATTGACTTTACTGAGAAGGTTACATGAAGGAAGAAATGGATAAGTTACTATGTAACTAGATGGAACAGAAGAATATCTATTCCATCCTTGTCATTATTTTTTTGTTTTTATTATAACATTTATTCATTAAGTATACATTCATTCATATGGTTTTTCGATTAAATTTCCATAAATGAATAATCCTTTTTACAAACTTAAAGTCCTTCACATTTTACACTATATTTACAAATTGAGTATGTCACCAGAGACACACAAAAGTCTCCTGAAGGACACATAGTAAATTTGGAATGAATCAGAACTTGAACATTAGTCCACACCAACCTTAGAGGACAAACCTTTCCATTTTTGTTACTTGAACATGAGAGAATGGAGACTCAGAGAATTTCAGTAATCTGTCCAACATGACATAGCTAACAAATGACAGGGCCAGGGTTCAAACCCAGATAGCGTCAAACATTGAGCTACACTACCTCTGAGTCAAGGCTGCCTGGAGGGTGAAGTGTACTCACCAACCCATTTCTTAGTTTAATGTGGATAGCTTTAAAAACCAGTGGAAAACCCTTAAAATACTCCCCCATCTCTTTTATTTAAGCAGGCTGCAGGTCTGGAATAGCATCCAGGGGATGCTTCCCTGGGTCTGCATGCCCTGCAGAGCTGTCCTTTCTGTGAACCCCTCTGGCTGCCTTGCACATATGTCCACTCCAGGCTCAGATCGCCTCTGCTCTTGGTGGTTAGGAAGAGCCTGGCTATTTGTCATGTTGCGCTGCACAGGGAGCCCTCTTCATGCTAGAAAATTTGGGATGAATTTCATGGCTCTGAAGCCTCTTGAAACAGTGATTTGAAGTTTAAAGCTCTGGTTGATGTGAGTAACTCTGAATACAGTGTGCGGTGAGGTGATAGGGAACCAGGCAAGTGAGCAAAGAAAAGTCCGTTGAGAAATGGGCACGATCAATTATCTAAAATCTCTTTAAGTATGTGAATCACAAAGAGATGGGTGACTTTGCTTTGATTCATAAGATGAGTACAATCTATAAGAGACTCCAAAGCACACATGGCAGAGAATTTTTTTTTTCCCAAGTCATTCGGATTTCTACATGTGAAAAATTAGAACATTTTAAAATGCTGAGGGCCAGGAAAGTGAGTGCGCAGAGCTGGCAGCAGAGATGGTGTTGGTTTCCTCATATGTGAAATGGGCTAATGGTGCATATGCATCTTGAGGTGCAGGTGAAATGATGAGGGCAAAGGCCCAGCTCATGGCAGACATGGGCAACATTAGGGGTTCCCTTTCACACAACAGAACTTTTCATGGTAATACTAATATTCCAGTTCCTAGGGCAGATGCTGAGAAAACAAAGACGGTTAAGGAAAGCTCCAAATTTCAAGGAACTTCCAATGCACAGAGGAGCCAGGAAAGTAGATGGCTGCATGCTACAGGTGTTCTACCATCATCCAAGGGTGCACATGTTGGGAAGGCTCTGAAGAGAGGAAACACTATGTTGGTGTATCAAAGGTGTTGGTGCACACCTGCAACAACTGTGGATATCACTGTTTTCCCTGGGTTCTCCTTTAGAAACAGGAAGAGGCTGGCATGTGGCATGACTTAAAGGTGGTCAGAAAGTCCCATTCCCTGAACCTTAAATATTCTCTCAGAATTCAAGAAAGACTGACCAATAGAAAATTATTCTCTGGTGGGTCAAGAAATATGAATAAGACTCTGTTTCTCTTTGGGGAAATGCCACTCTCCACTATCAGTCAATCAAGGGTGTCCCATTGATAGTGAAGGTCATGATAGTTCCAGTTTCACGAGTTCTGGGAAGCTCTCACTGACTATTCTGTTTGGAAGGCTTCAAAGGTTTATATTTATATCAGAGAGATTCATCATCCTCTTTGAAGAGCAGTCCCAGATCACGCATCTCCATTTTTATAGCACATATCCTCAGAATAACTCATCAAGACAGACACAGCAGTGGTCATTTCAAATACAGTATGAATGATGCCCACAGTAGTGGGGGCTCAAGGCTTCAGAGCCTCAAGTAAAAGTAAGGAGGCAAGCAAGAGGCCTGTCAAACTCTGGAGGGAAAATAAATAAAGCTGCAATATCTTGGTATTCATTCAGATCTTTGACTGATTTGTAAGCTTTCAGCTGGCTGCTTAGGAAGGTGTGTGTGTATGTGTGTGTGTGTGTGTGCACTCATCTTACCAGCTATATCAATGTCATTATTTTTGAGAATGGTGAGGATTCTCAAAAATAAATTATCTGAAAAAGAAGGAAATAGCAAATGACTCACAAATGAAATATAACTCATTTTTGTATGTATTAAAATAATCTGTTCTGTTTTCAATTGAGTATCATCAGTTGAACTATGTACTCTTTTGAAACATTTTATCTGGAGTAAAAATAAATAAGGAAATTGTCATGGCAAGCAATTTTTTTTCAGACAGGGTTTGGTGGTTTGCTTCTTTGAAGAATTAGTGCAACAATAATTTTTTTTATTTTTCTTTGCCAACTTGACACTTCTATCATGGAGACTTTTAAGAGCTGGGAATGAACCATAGCCCTCCAAGGACAAATCTGTAACAGTTCTGTCTCACGAGTGCCTGGCAGCCTGACTGATACTGCTCACACACCTGCAGAAGGTGGGAATGAAGAAGAATCATAGTCAGATGCCGACAAGAGAACTTGGATGACAGACACTAGTTGGAGCTCATCTCTGTGCTCCCATTGGCAGATATGAATATTTGGCAACCCTCACTGTACACTAAGTCAGGAGCTGTGCTGGGTCCTGGGTATGCACAAGCAGGGAATACAGGGAACCCATGGCTGCTCAGGGGAGTTTAGTTTTATCTATGTTCTTGCCAGATACCATGTGGTTGTTCCTGCTACCCAACCCCCAGCCCTAGTGCTCCCCCTGATTTGCCTGGGGGTTCACATTTAGTTGCCCTTCAAGCCCTAGTGGAAGTACAGCCTTCCCTGGGGGATTACCCCTGCCCAACTTAACCTCAGTGCCTGTTCTCAGCTTCCCTACGGAGGCTATATACACAACCTACTGTGTGACGTTCTACTTTCATCTCTGTATCCCACACTGGTTCTAGATCATCCTGGTACCTCCAGGGCTGGTGCTTGTCAACTGGTCAGGCTGATCACATAGGCCAGATCCTTGGGGCCAATTGTGTCTAGAATCAGACTCCACCCTATGCCTTGTTTAGCCCAACTCCCTTTTCCTCTCACCCTGCTCTGGCCTCTAACCCACTGCCTCACATTTGAATTTGACTAATATCTATTATGAAGTACCTAAAATTTATAAAACCCTTGTGTATTTATCATTTGGCTTAACCTCCTAGATAATCTTGTGACTTCATTGCCCTAAGAGGAAGCTGAGGCTTAAGGAGACACTGTCATTCTATGGAGCACAGGTTCTGGGTACCCATTTCACCATTCCTCCAACGTGAGTGCCCAGATCTGCCTCCTTAGCTCCTGAGAGCCTTATGCTCCCACCTTGTCTGGTTCTCTGGGCCCAACATCCCTCAGGACCCCTCATCTATCACCCCTGGGCCCCACATGATAGCATTCCTCTCTTCCACTGGAATCTATCATGGTGACATATACTCCTGTAATGGTGGCCTTTGAGACATGTGTCAGTCTCCAAACATATTCACATGTACATACACACATACAGGCACACATATACAGATACCATGCATATCCACGTTCATACTTAGATATACACATATATACGTGTCCACACTTACATATATATATCCCAACATAAGACACATATACACACATACAGGAGTATACACATACACACATGAATGCAGGTACACATATGCAACTAGACATACACACCCATGTCCATACACATGTATACACTCATGCACCCCCACACACAAACACTCATATACACACATAAATAGGAACACACACACATTCTAGTTCCTTGATTTTGAGGGAGTTGTTTCCTGCTCTCATACTGCACCAAGAACCTAGTATGAAGCTAGCCACATGATAGGTGCAAAGTGATGATTGAGTCCATTACATTTGATTTCCAGAGCAGCCAGCTTTCCAGGGGAGAACATCCAGCTCAGTGGCCCACCCAGTGCCAACACAGGCACCTGCACAGGTCAACCTCCAATAAGATACGTTCACTCCTCTCATGGCCATCCTTCTGAGAAATCCTCCTGAAATTTCCCTTTGTGGCACCGCCTTTAAGCAGAAAATCAGGAGCAGAATCAATGGGAAGGTGTTACTATGTCTCTAAGGAAAAAAAGTCAATCCTTTTTTTTTTTTTCCATTTTCTATTGAAGCTCTCATTTTAAAATAATTGAAGCCATGGTGGATACATTTATCCATATCCATAGAATGTACAACACCAAGAGTTAACCTTAATATAAACTATGGACTGTAGGTGATAATAATACGTTCATGTAGGATCATCAATTATAACAAATGTCCCATTGCGGTGAGATGTATTGATAATCGCGAGACTATGTGTGTATTGGGGAAGGAGGAAATCTCTATACCTTCCACTTAATTTTGAGGTAACAAGAAAACTGCTCTAAAACATAGTCCATTTAAAAAAATGATTGAAACCAAGGCTGGAAAGGTGCATAAATTGTTCACCTTGTACTAAAAATCATGTCAGCTGACTCCCTGCTGTTTATAAAGAAAGAACCCTGCATGGAGGATAAATCTTTCGCAGCTAAGCACTGCAAAACCAAGGAGGCGGATTGATCTTGTGACATGAGGAAGCTGGGACACAGTGAAGTGAGAAACCATTGTATCTCCGAGGGAAATGTCCTCACAGAGGCTCGGAGTGACATGTGCAAGGATGTTCACTTCAGTGTCCTACAAACAACCTAAATTCTCTTCAATCTTGGATAGTAGTTAATAAAATATGACGCTTCTATACCAGGGAATACCACACAACCATTATAAAGATGTGTCTTGGAGTGATCCCCAACTGATTATTGATTGAAATAAGAAATAGGTAGAATGATATGTGAAGAACGCCCCTAATTATAAATCTTACACACATATTGCATGCTTGTAAATAATGCTAATCAAGAAACCTTTAGGATAAATTCATACTGAGAGTTTGTAGTAAAGAAGGATAGTTTTCACATTTTGTGTATGTTTTGAACTTTTGAAATGATACTGCATTCATAATTTCCTTCTGTAAATTTTAAAAAGAAGAAATCATTTCCTGTAGATAAAAACTTCACAAAATCATAAATCAATGTCTTAGTTGCCAATTACTCAGTATCAGCTGCATGTAAGGAATTGAATATGTTATTGCCAATTTCCATACATAAACAAGCAAAGTAAGAATTGCCATCCCATTTCTCATGTGAGGAATTTGAGGCTCACAGGGTTAATGGAATTTACCCAAGATCATAAGGCTAGGATGACCATCCTGTGCTCACTCTGTAGCCTGGGTTTTGCACACTGCATGCTGCCATTCCTCAACCACACATATATCTCTGAGAGGTGTGGGTCTTGTCCTAAGTATCAAATCCTGATGCTCACAGTTGAATATAAGGCTTCAAGATAGAATGCTGATCAGCGTGAAGGCAAGATATTACCCAACATGAATCTTGGCATCTTCCCATTTTTATTTTAGAAGCTCTGCTGTAGTGTTCTCAAGCTGTGGGCTCCTCCAAGTTCTTATTTATACCCCTATCCAGAAAGTTAAACAAAGGATCTAAGCTATTGACCAGGTTTAATGGGATGACTTTATTACATCACACACAAAAATAAATTTTAAATGGATTAAAGACCTATATGTGACACTTGTAACCATAATAATCCTAGAATATAGTACAGGAAGTAATTTATATGACATCAGCCACAGGAACCTCTTTCTAGATGTCTCCTGAAGCTAGGAAAACAAAAGCAAAATGAAATTATTGGGGCTACATCAAAATAAAAAGCTTCTGCACAGTGAAGGAAACAACTGACAAAACTAAAAGGCAACCAATGGAATGGGAGAAGATATTTGCAAATGATACATATGATAAAGGGTTAGTATCCAAAATATATAAAGAATTTACAAAAGCCAACACCACAAAAATGAAAAACCCAATTACAATGGGCAGAAAACTTGAATAGACACTTTTACAAGTTGGGGGAAATCAGAGGGGGAGACAAACCATATATACAATGGAGTATTATGCCTCCATCAGAAAAGATGAATACTCAAGTTTTGTACCAACATGGACAGGACTGGAAGAGAGTATGCTGAGTGAAATAAGTCAAGTGGAAAGAGTCAATTATCATATGGTTTCACTTAGTTGTGGAGCATAAGGAATAACCCAGAGGACATTGGGAGAAGGAGAGAAGAAGTGAATTGGAGAAATTGGAGGCAGAGATGAACCATGAAAGACTGTGGACTTGGAGAAACAAACTGAGGTTTTGGAGGGGAGGGGGTGGGGGGTTTGGTGAGCCTGGTGGTGGGTATTAAGGAGGGCACGTATTGCATGGAGCACTGGGTGTAGTGCTTAAACAATGAATTTTAGAACACACACACACACAATTAAATTAAAAAAAATTATTGAAGCAGTCAAAACAAAACAAAAGAAAGAAAGAAAGAAAGAAAGAAAGAAAGAAAGAAAGAAAAGAAGAAGACATACAGATGGCCAACAAACACATGAAAAGATGTTCATCAACACATAACCAGGGAAATACAAATCAAAACTGTAATGGCATATCACCTCACACCTATTAGAATGGCTAAAATCAACAACACAAGAAACAACAGGTGTTGGCAAGGATGTGAAGAAAGGAGACCCTCTTGCCCTGTTGGTGGGAATGAAAACTGGTACAGCCACTGTGGGAAACTGTATGGAGTTTCCTCAAGAAGTTAAAAATAGAACATCCCTACAATCCAGCCATTGCATTACTTAGGTATTTACCCAAAGAACACAAAAATATTAATTAAAAAAGATACATGTACTCTAGTGTTCATAGCAGCATTATCTATAATAGCCAAGTTAGGGAAACAGTCCAAATGTCCATTGACTGATGAGTGGATAAAGAAATGGTATATATACAGAGTGGAATATTATTCAGTCATAAAAAGGAATAAAATCTGAATGGAGCTAGAGAGTATTACGCTAAGTGAAATATGCCGATCAGAGAAAGAAAAATACTATATGATTTCACTCATATGTGGAATTTAAGAAACAAAACAAATGAGCAGAAGGGAAAAAAAGAGAGAGAGAGAGAGAGAGATTGGAGAGAGAAAAATCAAGAAACAGACTTTTAACTATAGAGAACAACCCAATAGTTACCAGAGGCGAGGTGGGTAGGGAGATAGGTTAAATAGGTGGTGGGAATTGAGGAGTGCACTTGTCATGATGAGCACTAGATATTGTACAGAAGTGCTGAATAACTAAATTTTACACTTGAAACTAATATTATGCTGTACGATAACTGGAATTTAAACAAAAAACTTAAAAATTAAAGGTCTAATGCAGAAAATAAACTTATCCAGTACTTGTCAGGTTTGTCCTCCCTACACTCTGCCAATATTTATTAAATCCTTATATGTGGGTCACTATATAAAGGAAATATAGGTAATGAGTCATATGTAAAGGAAATATAGCTCTTATCTTTAAGGAGTTTAATGTGCATTAGGGAAGAGTTTAAGTTTCATAAATTTATAGATGTATTCATTCATGTGTATGCAAATGCAACTATGTTTAGATGGTAACCTAGAACAGGCTCAGTTAAAAGGAAGGGACATCCTTACCCTTTAGGAACTTAGGGTAAATCAGGAAGTAATGGAACCTCTATAACACTAGACACTTTATTATTTAGTGTCCCAGCAATTGAAGAGCACTTACTTTGTGAGGGACGTTTTGCTCAGTTCCTGAGAAACTGATGTGCAATACACAGTCTTTCCTTCCAGGCGACCACATTCCAGTGGGACAGGAATGCCAGCTGGTAAGGCAGTAGTGCTGTTCTTAGTTAGAGCCCAGGAACATGCTTCAGCTTCCACTGGAGTAGAACCCATGTGTGGGGCCGGTTACACACTATGAGGAGAGGCAGGAGTTACCCATGAACTATATAATGCAGACCACATTCACCCCAAGTCAGCACCCATTGGAGCCAGCCTTCACTCTCCTTTTCCTCTTCTCAAGACTTAGAATACCTGCCCAATGCTCAAAAGATGGATCCCACCCAACCTGGTGCCCTTGGGGTTCAAATGATCTACATCCTGTCCAGGGGCTTGCCCTCCCTTCCACTGATGCAGGATCCAACATTCCCATGTATGAACTCAACAAATTACAATTTGGAGTCTTTCTTCAACTGTACAGCTTGGTTTGCCTGAATAAACAAAACTACCTCCTGGTCTGGCAGAGGCCAGAACATATTAGGTTTTTCTAGCCCTGAGAACAAGATTCACTTGTTCAGATCAAATTTTTGCCACTGTAGAATTCCCTGTCAACTTCATCTACTCGTTATATCCCTTTCAGTTCATTACACACCTCTTCTTCTGGATCTCCACGTTTATCTGCCTGATCTATCATCATGATAGAATGAGATTCTTTACAGAGACTGAACACCCAGTATGAGGGAGGCCACTGTGGATGCTTCACGGAATGCTTGTCCTCTTTTTAATGAACCCAGCTTCATAATGTTTAATAAGATTACTATCTTGCTGTACAGAAGTCTTGTCAACATGGAAAAAATAGTCTTTGCTAACAGCATGAAATGTCTCAGATAACCAACATGAAGAATGCCATGTAACAAAGGCACAAAATAACAAAATAAGCAGTTTTTCCACTCAGATGCCTTCTAATATTGCTCACACTTTTATAAAAGCAACAACATCCATAATAATATGCCAGAGGCTTGGCATACCCTGATCTCTCTCTCAGCAGCCAGGGCTGAATTGTGGGGTAAAAATATTTCATTTGGTATAATATATTTTTCAATATTTTTATAGCTCTGAGGACTCCATGAATATAAGAAGTCCTCTGTCCTCTTACAGACTAAAGACATCAAAGTTATGTAAAAAGGCATGTCTGATGATGCTTTTATTCCCTTTATTGCAGCGGCAACATTTGTACCACTATAGTTAAAGATCTGCTGGCAGTTTTATTACAAACCACTTCTGCGAGAGTTTATAAGTTGGCTACAAAAAAAAAGTTCCTTTGCAATGAAACTTGTGCTAAGATACATATTTTAAATTGAATGTTTTGATGAAGCCATTTGAAAAGTGATAGCATTTTGTGATCCTAAAAACTATTTGGTTTATTTGATTACACTGTTTCACTGTTCATAGCCATCTTCTCCTTTGCAAAAAAATGAGGAATGAAATAGCAAAAGCAATCCTTCCAGTATCTCCACATAGAGATGTTCTAAGTCACTCTCAGAAAACAAACAAACAAACAAACAAACAAAACCTGAATCTTAGCACTGAGAGAGATCAGAAATATTCATCTCATTCATTTCTTTGCTCTTGAGTGGAGAAAAATATTACTTGGTCAAGTAAGGTAAAAATCTAGTTTTAAATCCTTCAGAGAGAGAGGGAAAAAAAAAAACACTTTTACCCATTTCCTGTCACAAGTTCCAAGTACTTTCATACTTACTCTCAAGAAATAATTCATCTGCTATTTAAACTTTGCCCATATCATGGTCTTCTGGGCCCCACTTCATCATCCAGCCAAGCAGAAGATTCCCAGCACTGACTCTGAAACTCCAAGTGCTCACTACCAGCTGGTACTTCCAGCCTTCCACATGGATGGATGGATGGATGGATGGATGGATGGATAAATGGGTGGGTGGGTAGAAGGATGGTTGATGGATGGATGATAGATGAGTGCAACATTCACAAACAGGGACTTTGAAGAAAGGCAGACAACTTGACTTAAGGCAAGTCAATATTCACTTCTGTGTGCTTAACACACAGCCTGCTCCAGGAGGCACAGTTTATAAATTCCCACATCACAGGCTAGCTTTGCCAATTCAACAAGATAATGCATGCATGGGAAACACTAACACTCAGCTTGTCTCATCCCAGGCACTCAGGGCCTGTGGACTATTGCTGGTTGATTACCACCATTATTGCTATTACAATGAATATGTTACACTCTACTTTTCTCTGACCAACAACCTTTCCCAGATTCAACACTTCTATGCAAAATATCTTGGCGTTTTTGTCCAGCAAAACCATTATCATTTCTGGTGATTTCATTTACTTTTCAAAACTTATCCCTAAACTCTCCTTAAACACCCAAGTTCTGCATTTCTCTCTTCCCTCAGTCAGCTCAGTCCTTAATGAATGAAGCTTCAGTTCCCAGCAGGCCTCCTTAGTGGGGTGCTAAGTCGCCACTTTCCTGGGAAAATCCATGAGTCAGCAACAAATTAGACTACTTTAACTGGGTGTTTGTTGGGTACAAAGCCTGAGCTTCGGTCTAGGCCCTCAGGCATATTTAGACTCCCATGACCAGCCTAGAAAGCAAGGATGAAGCAAACTACATTTAGTTTTTGAAAGACAAGGCATGTTTTTGCTAGATGTGTTTTCCCAGTCATGGTTATTACCACACTTGGGTTGGAAAGGTGTTATTCCTTCTAAGAACTCCATGCTTCCTAGTTCACCTATGATATAATGTAAGATGTTTATCTATTTCAGCCTTTATTTGGAACATGTCTGTGGGATAGATTCCAAATATATCAGAAGGGGACTTTTAGGATGTATCTCCACTGAGAAAGTGAGACTTTTAAAAATTTGATCAAACATGGACAGACTTCTAAATTATTCAGCGTAAGAGAAAGGGCTATGGCAAATTTGACTTTAAAAGCCATCCTTCTGTAATTCCAAGCACATAATATCTAATCAAACATTTTGATCAGTGAACCAGAGAAAGAAATGGAAAACTGTTTCTACCTCAGGTCTATGAAAATGATTTCAAGTCCAAATAGTTCATTTCATTAACTTCATACTTACTTTATCTTGCCCCAACTGGAAGCCCCGGATTCTAACCCCTTGGCAGCTCTGTACTCTTCTATATCTGTGTCTACCATGAAGCCATTATTGAAAGTCCCATTTCCTAGAAAAGCAGATAAATAGCATTCTGATAACCATCTTGAACCTGGGCCAGCAGGTGAGGCCAGCTGGGACCATTAGCCCAAGGTCCTGGCTTCATTTGTGCATAGAACCTGCAAAGGCAACCTCAAGTCCTTCCCACCTCTGAAACCAAACCTGCAAAAAAAATGGAAAGACAGACCTGCCAGTTTACTCTAAACTTTATGGATCTGTGAAACTTCTCTGTGGGGGCCCAAGCTTGTTTCACTAATCCCAGTATACAGATAATTTGCATTTCTACATGATGCTTGGTCATCCTATAATGGGACACATGAGTGCACATGACAAAACAATGGGGATCAGACTTGTGGACTTCATGCAAAAGTGAAATAGATTTCTCTACCACTAGAGATTTTGAGTCATCTTCTCTGCCTAAAAATAGTGTTACATAGATTCGTTAGCTGTGACAAAAGTACCATGGCAATGTAAGATATGAACAGTAGGGGGAACTTGGGTGAGGTATATAGAAACTGTGGTATCTTTGCACATTTTTTGTAAATCTAAAACTATTCTAAAATGTTCTTAAAAGTTTATTTTAAAAATAGTCTTAATCTATTTTCTCTCCAGGTTTTTAATATATAATTTTTTACTTATCAAAATTTGAATAATGTTGCATATATAATTTTGAGTCCTATATTAACATTATCATTTTCATGTTGTTATAAACTATTTGCAAACATTATTTTAATGGCTTGATCATAATTTAACAGATGTATAATAGTTTAATTACACATTTCCCTATGTTCAACACTTAAAAAGAAAAACACTAGCAATGATTCCTGGGAGACCTTTGGTTATATAGAGAGCCACAATGTGCCAGAATCTTCCATTTCCTTCCTTGCTAAAGCTTTGAGGTGCGTGACATTTCTGGATTGGATTGTTGACTAAATTTGTCCTGGCTTTTGTTGTTGAGGTTAATTTCTTCATAATGTTTAGATGAAAGATTCTGTGATCTGGCTTCCCTCTAACAATAGTACTCAGAAATTTTGGCCTATCACATAAACCAGGCAGTTTTTACAACTCCAGTATTATCTCAGTTAAGTCCAGACTTGGTCTCAGATATTACATTATCTCCTAATACAGTGGACCTGGAACTTGACATTAGCCTCCCATGGGCAGCTAAGAAAGGGGATCAGAGGCCAAGGCTCTGCTGAGAGATGCACTTGACACCAAAGACTCTGGCTCTTGCATGCAAGGTTGCTGCTCACTGAGGTTTTGGCTACCACCCACTGCAAGCACAAGATAAAACCAGTCCTGCAATCCCTGGCAAACAGGACAAAAGGTAAAAGCAACCACTGGCTGGATTCAGACCACAGGACTGCTGCCACTGGATTTCACTTGGCATCAACACAGGCCATGGCACGTCACAAGGAATATAGTTGATATGTATTTGCCAGAGGACAGGAAATTCCAGTAATATGATACCTTCTCTCTTGCTAAGATACCTCCACAAAATTGTTGGTCATTTGCTTGGTGGAAAAAACCCTTCCAAGGTAAGTGTGCTGTCCTAAGTACTTAAAATTACCAGTACCAATTTTGCTTTTATTTATTTATTTATTTATTTGACAGACAGAGATCACAACTAGGCAGAGAGGCAGGCAGAGAGAGAGGAAGGGAAGCAGGCTCCCTGCTGATCGGAGAGCCCGATGCAGGGCTCAATCCCAGGACCCTGGGATCATGACCTGAGCTGAAGGCAGAGGCTTTAACCCACTGAACCACCCAGGCGCCCCAGTTTTGCTTTTATAACAGGCCTGGCAAGTGCTCTGCCCCAGTGTTAGGTGCAAATTTTGTGTAATAAAAATTATAAAACCAAACTCCTCTTAAAAGCCCATTTTGTGTTCTGCCGATGACTGACTCGACAGTAATGAGATTTGCCTCCTTAATTAGCTGACCCGCAGTTCATACCCATCCTCATTGCCCTCAAAATGTTTCATATGTGTAATACCAGTGAACTTTATTTCCTGATGCTCATTTTTCCCCCTGGCCACTCCAAATGTTTACAAGATAGAGATTGTTTCCCATTCTGACTTATAATCTACTATAACTGTTCCCTGACAAAAGTCTTTTACGTGGAATCTCTCTTGTTACTGCTGTAATAAAATCCATGAGAAGATGAAAAGCCAACCATTATGGGCTCATCTCCTTTTCTTCTTAGGTGAGATTTTCACACATAGAAAGTTTTACAGCACATTAACATTGTTAATGTTATCCCAGGTTTGCAATTTCAGTAGCCAGGAGAGCTCTGAAACCCTGGGTGGAGAGTTCCAAAGCTGAAGCTGAGCTCCTCCCCATGCCAGGTCCCCTGTCTCCCAGAGGCTACAGTGTGGTAGCCCTGCAGGATCTTCTGTTTTCTTCATCGCATTGTAGACTACCCTGAAGTCCTACTAAGAACGAAGGTATTTCAAGGTGTTCTTGAGCCTGTACAGGGGTGTCTGAGGATGGAGAGGGAATAATATGTTAAAGGGGGATCTGGGAAGCTTTTGGACAAGTGTGTTGGAACAAACTTCAACTTATGTATTATTGATTTGGAGTAATTGATATTATCACTGTGTTAAGAAGGTTTCTGTGCTTCATCTTTGCTCAGCAGAAAAAAGCCATGTGTGTCATAGAAGCAAGGATGACGGAGGGGAGAGTCAAGGCACAGGGCTTCTCACCCCTGAGTTGCCTTTCCTGATCCAGGAGGCAGACTGAACATTTCCTACTCTGTACTCACATGAAAACAGAAAGTTAAAAAAACAAACAGACAAACAAACAAAAAACGTGACCAAATGAGCCTACTCCTATGCAATAATAGGATCTATGCCAGGACACAAGTGTGATTAAAGGGCACGATTGTCTCAAACAATGCCAAAACACAGCCGAATATGCCTTCCAAGGGGAAGAGAATCCCTGGGATGGGAGCTAGAAACCTGAATTCTCATTCTCTCATCTTTTCATTTTATCCAGCAACAGCTTTGTGAGCATGCAATGTGCCAGACATGAATGTAGACAACAAGATAGGGTCCTGGCTTCAAAAAAAAATGACTGGGCTTATTTTATTTTCATTCTTCTTATCACCAACCATCTACAGTTTCACTTAGGTGCTCAGGAGAAAATCTAGGCATCTGTACCCTCTCAGCAGAAACATATCATGGATCAGCATGGGTCAGAAATTAGTCCAGGAGTGGTAGACCCAGAGGGCAGCAGGCAGCATCCTAACCTTCCAGGACTTAAGAGTTGGAAGGTGAGGAGGTGCTCCCAGAGGCATTGGTAGTAAGACATAGTGAGACACAGAAATGGGAGCACTCTTGCTTGGGGACAGGTTGGGGATGGTGTTCAAGAATGGCTTGTCAAACTGAATTGTAAAAGGCAGAATCAGTACTCTCCAGGCAGAAAGGACATTGTCAGTGGGAAAAGAGGTTTAAGCAAAGGTCTGGAGGTGAGGAATAGATCAGGCATGTGCCATATTGCACCTAGTTTCATTCCAGCTTACTGCTGGTTATGTGCTGCAATAAGATCAGAGGAGAGTCTGGAGAGGTAGGAAGGGTCAGATCTGCAGGCCCCTTACCCCTTGCTCCAAATGTGTGACTTCAGCTTTAATGGCAGAGTGCAATCACATCTTGACTTGGAAGAATCAGGACTGGATTCTTCTCCAGGCTGCTACAATATAAGTTTATATATATTTATTCTATATATATGGTAACTTGTAATATAACCCAGCCTGCTGTAATATAAAATAATCCTACCCAGATTCTTCAGAAGACTCTCCAGGCTGTTGGCACTGGAAGAGGCAGAGCCAAGATGGCGCATGGCTACCGCCGGGAGTGCACAGCATGAGGGCCACGTTCCAGCATGTGGCACGGCGCCTGGCACACAGCTACCGCTTCCGCGTAGATGGACGAGTGAAGAAGTGGGTCCGTGAGGTGACACTGGCAGTAGAAATCAGGGACAGACAATGGCCCCGTCACTCTAATCAACTGGAAGGATTTGCTGAGGAGAGAAGAGCCATTACGGAAACCTCCCCTCCCTAAGCTTCTCCTCCTTCTTTGTGGAATAGTAATGGAGGTCTAAATGCTTTCTGTTGTTCCCTCAGATCCAATGCCCTGTCACTTGCTAACCAAGACACTGGTTGTCTGCTTGAATTAGATCTGCTTGAATTGAATTAGACAACAACTTGCACACACTAGACACATAGAAATAAGCTCTCTAAGTCAAAATGTCTCAAACTACATCCATAAGAGCTATACAGATGATGGGGGCCCACAGCAAAGCAAGTGTGAGGTGTCCTGGAGAACACGCCTGTCTGACAGTGCTGATTGTCCACACTTCCAGGAGCCCTGCTCCAAATGGCAGAATCCCAGGGACTGAGGGAAGTTGGAGGAGGAAGAGGCTGAGGAAAGTTGGGTGATTTCTACCCTTAGGCTTAAACTTTCAAAGTTGGGATCCTGCAAGTCCTCTGAACTTCAGGCAAGAGCCAGAGCTTAGATACCAGGAAGAGGAAATCTTCTGAGTTGAAGATCTTATTCTCTTTTCTGTGTCTGAGTTTTGTTAAGTCCTTGTCCACTTTTCTTTAGGGATAAGCGGTAAAACCCTTAAAGCATGATGAATCTATGTGTTTAGCTCAGGGGAAAAGAGGAAATTGGGGATACTGATACTTGGGTTCTGAATAGAGAAATCATTTTCTTGAGGACCCTTGCATCTTGCAGGGGAGGGTAGTGAGGCCACAGGATGGGGTCAGGGACCAACACCAGAGCTACCGTGATTGGGTCTGAGGAAAAGAAAATCCAAATGGGAGTTCCTAATGTTAGACCTTCTAAGGATGGTGGGAGGGCGTTGTGCTTTCCAAGGCCCCTGGTACAAACCTTGAAGAGTAGGGAGTTTATGTATGAATAACTTCTTCTCAATGCTAACATTATTACTTGAAATCCTTCATCTGGTATTTTAAAATTTACCCTTTTCTTTAGTATATGTACCCTTACACAAGGACACTTACCATCATGATAGCTCTTACAATGTCTCTTTGAGGTGGGAATTTTCACACCCCATTTCAAAGGTGGGAGGGTTTAGTCGATTAGACAATGTTCAGATCACACAGGAGATAAGCATAAAGCTGTGGTTTGAAGGCTGGCCTCCCTCACCAGCTCTCATTACTGACAACAGGGACATTCACACAGAGGCAAGCAGTAGGAAAGGACAATCCAGGTACACAGGAGAGCAGATTCAATCTCTAGCTCCAAGGAACAAGAATTTTGCCTAGTACAATTGTCAGATCCCCTGGGGGAAATGGTCTTAGAGGTTCCAACCTCAAGAATCGCAGCTGCCCAGCCCTTGCTTATAGCTGCCTATCACTCCATAGCAGGCCTCCCGGCACCTTCTAAGTAGTGGTTTGTTCATTGCCCTTTGCCTGACACTTGGTCTAGTATAATTATTAATAGCACATACTTTTATGCTAAAAAGTCATGGTTTGGAGATAAATTATAGGTTTATTCTGCTCAAAAGGAAGGAAGCCACCAGTCCACCTTCCTGTTTTCACAAGACCTAGATTCTTGCTGATGGTCTTGCCTCCTAGAAGCTGTGACTCCTCTCTCCATGACGCATGGGTTCACACTTTACCCGTTTCCACACCAGAAACAGGAATACCTTGTCTACCCTGGCCTTTAGATGTACAGGTTGTGTTCTAATGGGTCCCATTTCTCTGTCAGCCTAAAACAACCCCTCCCACTCTTCACCTGGCTAGGTGTCCTTGAAGGTCCTTATCCTCAACTCTATCCCCCTATCTCCACACTTGTCATTGTGGGGATCAGGACTCCCTCACTATGAACTCAGAGTCTCCCCTTCATGGGACCCATCCCTGCTGGATATAATGCATGTATAGAGGGACTGAATGCTTCGCTCATTAAATCTCACGCAGAGTCTGGCACATGGTGAAAGAATAGCAAAGATCTGTTGATGGATGAATGAATGAATATCTCTTTGTGACTTCTGTTCTTTGAAAGGTTGGAGCGATTTTTTCCCTTCTTTCTGTCCCCAGCACCCACACAAGCACCTAAGACAGAGTGTGCAGCCAGTAAACATCTGCTGAATTGCCCAACACCTGAACCTGAGCCAGGCACTGCTCTTTGCATCTCAAGCCCATCTCAGGCAGAAATTTCTTCGAGTCAGAATCATCTTGGTCTAATGAGTGGAGCATCACTCAGCATTAGCAGTCAGAAAACCAAGGCTAAAGAATCTTCTCTACTATTTGAGAGCTGTGCAGCTTAGGAAAAATCATTTATACTTTATAGACCTCAGCTGTAAAAAGGGAGGAAAATATTACTTGATCTACTCCCAGATGACATAAAGAATCAAACTATCCCCCAGCCCACCCATACCGCCCTGCCAAATCTTCTGTGCTACCTGTTGCTCACCAGATAGTTGGACACAAAAGATAAGGCACAGAATCTACAGGTACCAGCTCTTCACCCTTGCTCTCAGCTCACATGGCCTCCAGCCTAGGGGCTTCTGCTCTTCCTTACTGGAAACAAGCCCCATCTGTTGGCCTGCATGCTGTTGTCCGCCACTGAGGTGAATTTTCTCTGTATGTTCTTCACACCTGTACGTGACTCATTCCCTCATCACACACGGCTAGCCCTGCACCTCTCCTTTAGTGTGTGCTTTGGGGAGATTGTCATGGAGCCATGTGTAGGTGAACAGGTGACATAATCCCATAACGCAGAGGACTCTGGGCATTATGGATGTTCAATAAGTCCTGGCTGACTGAGTCTCCAGTTGAGTTCCTTATTTGAGTTTGTCTTCTCTAACCCCCTAATCAACAGCAATGAGGTTCAGAGTGACAGTCTACCACCTGCGAACAGAGACAGGGCAGGACTAACCCTCAGTCACGTGCAAGTCCCAGGCAGGGTGGGGCCCCACCCAGGCCTCCCTACACTCCAGCCTCTTTCAAATTCACCACAGGGCTTTTTGTTCTCTTAAAAAAAATAGGAAAAGGAAATCATTGATCAAAGCCCTCGGAACAATTACTTTTATTATAGTTTTATAGCTCTTCATGAGACACTGCCTTTTTTTTCCTCTCATTTGACTTCTAGTTCAATTGCTTAAACGGATTATTTATTAGGGAAAAAAATAAACACTGCACAACATAAACTGTAAAGAAGCACCATGATTTACTGCAAGAATTACTTTGAGCAGCACTAGCTTCCTTGAGCAATAGCTACCCAACACTCACAGTGAAGGAGGACATGAGAAAGTCAGCTGAGTGTTCTGGACCCCTGACGGCATGCCTGAGAGCACTGTGCCTGAGGGTGTGAGGGACTACCATCATGCAAAGACCATTCTGCATTTACAGATAATGAAACTGAGGCTGAGAGAGGGTTGGGGAATGCCCAAGGTCACAGAAGGTAAGCACAGACCCAGATTCTCATGTGTTCTCCATGGCATTTGAGGCCAGTGAGTGACATGAGGCAGGGAGCCCAGCTGCCAGCAGGTTACTGCCTTCAGGAAGGAGGGAGATGAAGGCACAGACAAGCTTCAGGTGGCTGGAAATGTCAATCTCGTCAACTGTGTTTGAACCATGCTGTCATGTTCTTGTCCACCCCCAGACACCAGTGGGGAAAGTGTTGCCAGGGATTTTGGACTAGGAAGGAAGTACTTAAAATTCAGGGTGATTTACTCATAATTCCTGAGAGGGAATCATCCCACAGACAGGGATGGAAAGGTAGACATTCCAGGGCCTGCCTTGGGCCTCGCCTGGGATGTTTGTCACAGACACAGATGGATTGGTCTGTGCCTCTGGCCCCATATAAGGTCTCCCTGGCACCTAGAGTTTGCATTTCCAACATTTTCCTGAGCACCGTTAAGTGTCTGCTCAACCAAACTACTAGGTAGAAGGGACTTGAGCTCCTCTCAGGCACAGTGAAGACGGACAGAAAAGGGAAAGACAGAATCAACGATTTCAGAGACAGACTTGAATGGGCCCTGTGTCACAGGGATTAAGGCCATTCTCTGCTCCTTTCCTTATCACCTTTTTTAATGCTTTTCATAAGCCAGATCTCCCTGATGATAGGAACTGCCTGGTTGGCAGAACTTCTTCCAGACAGAGCAAATCAGAACTCCCAGGAGAGTGGCCCACATGCTTAACAAGGATGCTAACAATCAGACAGCTGGCTCACATCCCAGGCCCTGACTAGGCTGTGCACCTATGGATAGAAACAGATGTGAAATGGATGTCATTACGTTCAGGTGTGAATATAATATGGCTCTCCTTCCACACTGCCTCTCTTCAGCAGGAACTCTAAGGGTCAGAAGCCACTTTCATGCAAGATAATGCCTGCCTGTGGTCTTTCTCTTGCCTCAAAGACACCAAATAGAGCTGGGGCTGGTAATGCCAGGCTGGTGTTGTCCTAGGTCAGCCTAATACCTGGCTCTGTGTATCTACCCTGCAGCTTTCCTCACATCCAGGTGAAATTTGGGTGTGGCAGGTGTGTGGATATGTGTGCCATGGGCAGAGTGTGGGGTGGCCATTGACAGATGAGCAGGTCTGGCAACCCTTTTTGGCCTAAGCTATTTAGACCTAATCAGCTTAGGAAAATATCATTCTCTATACACACAAACTCCTGTCCCTCAGCTAACTGGGTGCCAAAGGTCCATGTAAGGATCCAGAGTTCCTTGGTCTCTCCTTGGTGCCTTGTGCCTTATGACTCTGGAGTAAAGAAATGTGTTCTAGGGTAGAATTCTGGCCTTCCTGAGCTAACAGTGTCTTCCAGCACACCACATTCTGGCAGCATGCAGGTACAATCTGTCCCCTCCGGGGCACTTTGAGGATTAAATGAGTGCAGATTTCTCAGACACCAGGATATACAGGTGTTATATAAATTATAGTTTCCTGAGCCACAGTGAAAAGAAAGGGCCATCTATTTCTCATAATAGACTTCTAAGCAGTTTTTCTATTTGTCTTGCAGTTTTGCTTTCCTGTCTAAGCCAGTGGTTCTCAAACTGTACTGTACCCGTTGAGTTTATAAAAAAAAATATGGATTCATACTTCTCCCTACAGATATCCTTGTTGTTTAGGTATGACCTGGAGCCCAGGAACATGCTATTTGAATAAGTGATGCAGGTGGGCGGAGCCCTGGGAAGGACCCAGGGAAGGACCACCATCAAGGAGGCCAGCGTGGGGCTGAGCAAAGCTATAGCTGTACCAGGCAAGGCTGGAGTGGAGTTGGGGCTGAAGTCCATCCATGGAGGGACCAGGGATCATAATCAAGGCTCTTAACAAGCCCCAGGGTTAGGACAGAGAAGCGTTAGTAGCTGTCCAGACTGTACTGGGTGGGAGGAAAATGGAGGGGCAGACCCAAACTTTTGCTGAGTGAGCTAGCACCTGACCTCTGGTGGGGTGTCTGCCACAAATCTGAGACTAGTTTAAGGCAGAGGAGCTGGGCAATTTCCCCGGCACACAGCACTCTGCCTGACACAGCACAGCTGCTCAAAATGTATTTATCTGTTGGTGAGAGGAAGAAAGGAAAGAAGGAAGGAAATAAAAATTGTAAGTATCCCAATTTAGGCACTGGATATTGCAAATTATTTTATAATTGCCATCTTCTTCAAAGTGACTTAGCTCATGCAACTCTCCAGCTTGGAGTCCTTCTCAGCCATACACCAGCAGGATGGTAGTGAGAAGGCAGCTCAAGTGGTCAGCTAGGATGAAGAGTCAGATGAAGCAGGGGGGAAAGAGGAAGGGCCCAGGCGTGAGACCCCAGTCCATGCCCTGCCACCACCCTTGCCACCCTCAGACAGGGATGAAATGGACCATGAATGTGAAAGCATTTTCAAAATAGCTATACCCTGTGGATACATGATGAAGCATTCCATTATTTGATGGCCAGAATATTTTTTTTATTTTTTTTTTTTACGATTTTATTTGTTTGACACACAGAGAGAGATCACAAGTAGGCAGAGAGGTAGGCAGAGAGAGGGAGAAGCAGACTCCTTGCTGAGCAGAGGGCCCAATGTGGGGCTGAATCCCAGGACCCTGAGATCATGACCTGAGCTGAAGGTAGAGGCTTAACCCACTGAGCCACCCAGGTGCCCCCAGAATATTTTTTTTTAAATAAAGTAACATTAGAAACATTAAAAAGCCATTTGGCAGAATGCTTAAACTGGCAAGGATTATAATTGAGTAAATAACATGACCATTGTCTCAAAGATATCCCCTAATTCCTCCCAAAAGACAGTTGAAAAGTGTCTCTTTAACAAGCCTATGTGCCTGCACCGTAAATAATATTGTGTATAAAATGAAGACAGAAAGGTCCACAATGATGTTATAATAAAGCCACCTAATTAAAACAGAACTAGGGAAAGTTAGAATCTTCTGGTAACATAGCCCCACTCATAATAACATAATTTTCCTTAAAAAAAAATTACGGAAATGGGTACTAGTTAAAACCATTAAGTTAACATGTCTTTTTCAATATCAAACATATTTCATTATGAGAAAGGTCATCGTGTCTGTTTCTACACTTTGTGTATTTAAATTTATAACCTCATCAGTAAAGTTCCACACTATGTCACTCAGGGATTTGTTAAAATTTAATAAATTTTACTTCTTTACTACTAAAATGTAAGTGTAAAAACTAAACACTGACTGGGATGAGCTCAGTTAGGTGTGTGCCAATCAGGGGAGAGGAAATATTAAGGCACTTGAGAGAGTTGAAAATCAGTGAAGAGCTCCTTTTGGAAGCCAGGGGTGGTTCCCAGAGGGCACCAGGCAGATTTAACTAATGGCTTTGCAGATGTGTTCTGAAATGTGATGTCACTGATGCTGCTGCTACACAGGAAGGGCACTCTGATTTTCCTCACATATCGGTTTGTTGAGTTGGTGAGAAAGCAAAGAAAAATAATCATTGCAAGTCAACAGGAGGTGTTAACGGGGGGCATCAGGCATTGCCTGCAAGGTGTCACTCTGGTGTGAGTTTCACCCTCCCTTCATTTCCCTTCTTCTTCTTCCCACCCCCCTTTTCTTTCTGTTGTAACAGTTTGGTTGATCTGTAATTCACATACCATACTACACACCTAGATAAATGTACATTTCAATTATACAACCTCACCACAATTTTTTTTTTTTTTGTCATCCCAAAAAGAAACCCATTGGTAGTCACTTCCAAATCTCCCCATCTCTAGGCAAATAGGAGTCTACTTTCTGCCTCTATGGATTGGCCTATTTTGAACATCTCATATCTATAAAATCATATAATATGTAGTCCTTGTGACTGGCTTCATCCACTGAACATAATATTCTCAGGTTCATCCATGTTTATCCATGTGTCAGAGCTCCGTTATTCCATTGAGGGATATACCACTTTTATTTATTCATTCAGCAGTTGATGGACATTTGATCTTCTGGCTATTATGAGAAACAGTGCTATGAAAATTCATGCACAAGGTTTTTGTGTGTGTGTGGTGTGGACAAAGGTTTTTATTTTTCTTGAATATATTGTGAAATTATTCATCATCTGGTAATTCTGTTTGCCTTCTTGAAGAATTGCCAAATTGTTTTCCACAGAGGCTGCATCATTTTCATCCCCACTAGGAATGTCTAAAGCCTCCTATTTTTCTACATCTCTCACCAACACTTGCTCTTTTGCATTTTTTAAATTATAGCCATAATGATGGATGTGAAGGAATATCTTATTATGGTTTTTATTTGCATTTTCTTAACAACCAAAGATGTTGAACATCATTTCTTGTGCTTGCTGGCCATTTGTACATCTTTTATTGAGAAATGTCTATTCAAGTTCTTTCATCTTTTTATTTTCAGGTGGTAAGAGTTTGTTATACATATATTCTGGATATTAAATTTTTATCAGATATATGAATATTTACTCCCATTCTACAGATTGTCTTTTCACTTTACTGATGTTCTTTAATACCCAACAGTTTTTAATTTTGATGAAGCCCAATTTATCTATTTTTTTTCCTTTTTGCTCATGTTTTTGGTCTCCAATCTAAGGATACATTGCCAAACCCAAGATGATAAAGATCTATTCATGATTTCTTTAAGAGTTTTAAAGTTAGCTCCTACAGATAGTTGCATGAGCTAATTTTTTTTAAGATTTTATTTATTTATTCTACAGACAGAGATCCCAAGTAGGCAGAGAGGCAGGCAGAAAGAGAAGAGGAAGCAGGCTCCCTGCCGAGCAGAGAGCCAGATGCGGGACCCAGGACCCTGGGATCACAACCCGAACCAAAGGCAGAGACTTTAACCCACTGAGCCACCCAGGCACCCCACATGAGCTAATTTTTAAGTAATGTATGAAGGAGAGCTCCAACTTCATCATTTTGAATTTACAATTAGATATCCAGTTGTCTCAGTACCATTTGTAGAAAAGATGACTGTTTTCCACATTGAATTGTCAGTACTCTTGTCAAAAATCTATTGACTGGGGAGATGAACCATGAGAGACTATGGACTCTGAAAAACAACCAGAGGGTTTTGAAGGGGCGAGGGGGGTGGGAGGTTGAGGAACCAGGTGGTGGGTAATAGGGAGGGCACGTACTGCATGGAGCACTGGGTGTGATGCCAAAACAATGAACACGGTTATGCTGTAAATAAACAAATAAAAAAAAAAAAAGAATCTATTGACTGGGAGCCAGAGTTTTGAACTGCGTTGCTGAAGGTGGAGTACGAGTATTCACTGTGGTTGCCTGGATGCAGCTCGCCAGGGCCATGCCCTCCCTTGAGGAGCTGGACTCCTTCAAGTACATCGACCTTCAGAACCTAGCCAAGAATCTGGGCCTCTGGGCTAACCTGAGGGCAGACAAGTTATTAAAAGCCTTGAAAGCCCACCTTAAACATGAGACAAAAAAAGAAAATGAGAATCAGGACATGGCAGATGAATGTCTTTCTTTCCACGATGGAAGTCAGACTTCTGCATCGTCCTGTGAGGAGGCTGAGCTGCAGAGTTGTGGCCTGGAACAAACTGAGAGGGAGCCGCTTGATCAAGGCACCAAAACCAGGAGAAGGTGCAGGACAGTCCTCAGGAACCCTGACAGTCAGGATCATTGAGAGATAAAAGTAAGTGATCACACTGAATTCCAGAATCAAAAGAAGCAGGAACACCAGGATCTCAGAACTGTTGCAGAAGTGCCTTCACCACCAGATGAGAGCTAAGGAGAGGAGAATGCCGTTTCCTCAGGAAAAAGAAGAAATGGTAATGAAGATTCGAAGGTACCCTCAGAAGGAAAGAAGTCTCTCTACACAGATGGGTTTTCCAAATCTGGAAAAAGCAAAAGAACTATAAGCACAACTCCAAACTTTAAGAAGCTTCATGAGGCTCGTTTTAAGGAAATGGAGTCCATCGATCAATATATTGAGAGAAAAAAGAAAAATTTTGAAGAACACAATGCATTTCATGAACTGAAGAAGCAGCCACACAAAGGCAAACTGAAATCATGGGGTCAATCTAAAGAAAATAATTCCCTGAAGGAACATGTAAACAGAGTTAGCGTCCACAAGAAAACTTACAAACAACCTCTTCTCCAGACTAGGGAGGAACAACAGAAACAATATGAGCAAAGACGAAAGGAGAAGAAAGCAAATGTTTTAGGAGCTCGGAGAGGCCTCATTATGGCTGAAGATTAATTAACATCCTGTAAATAGTATTTTATTCGGAACCCTTTCTTAGTGTAAATATTTTTTTCTACTGTCTTCCCCACTTTAGTCAAAAGACTCTTCTGCTTTGTTCACTATCTATGTAGTGCTGGTGGTTCTCCTCACATGCTACATCCCTGAAAAGATGTTACTAACCTTAAAGCTCAGATTCTTTCAAATGGTTTTTACCTATCTCTGTACAATTCAGTTTTCCAGTGACTCATCCTATAGATTCTTGACCTAGATTTTTAATGTCAAGTTCCCTCTACTGGCAGAACTGGGATCCTCTTCTAGACAGAAGCATTTACCTGATGGGAGGTAGCTCTCCCACGAGATTTAGTAGAACTTGGACCACTAACAAGCTGAGAAAGCCACTTCTTCCTCCTCTAGAAAATCAAGTAGTCTTAATGAAACAGGGAACCAAATGAGTTAGTGATGGCATATTCTACTTTGAGAAGTGTTTTCTAACCTATGCATGTTTGTTCAGATCACTTGATGTAATTGCTGTGTCACTCAATATATTCTTAAAAACTCTACAGTTCGTTCTAGCCTGACTTATTTAAAAATAAACAGGGCCATACTGAAATCTGAGGATTGCTGCTTCAAGGATCAGTCTGCTCTGTCAGAGTTACTTCATGGAAAAGACTAGAGTTGCTTAGCCTCCTAGCCATGTTTATTGCACTGAGGTGGACCTTCTTAGCTTTGTACTGTTCAAGATTTTCATAAATGTTTTCTCATGGTGGTAGATTCTTTGTAAATTACTTCATGATTGAGTTGACCAGCTAAGATTAACAAGCATACTTTTACTCTGCATCTGTCCTGACCACCTCTTCTCACCCTAAGGAGAAATGACCAGGTCATCCCCTTGTATTTTTCACAGCACATGTCCAATGCTGTTATACCTACTGTTAAACATATACGAGCCCACAGAAGGTTGGCATACTCCTGTTGATGAATAAACTCAGATTTTGCTCTTCAAAAAAAAAAATCTATTGACTATGTGAAAAAATGTTCATCATCATTAGTCATCAGGGAGATTCAAATCAAAACCACATTGATATACCACCTTACACCAGTTAGAATGGCCAAAATTAACAAGACAGTAAACAAGTGTTGGAAAGGATGTAGGGAAAGGGGAACCCTCTTACACTGTTGGTGGGAATGCAAGTTGGTGTAGTCCCGTTGGAAAACTGTGTGGAGATTCCTCAAAAAATTAAAAATAGAGCTTCTCATAAGTCAATTGGAGAAAGACAACTATCATATGATCTCCCTGATATGAGGATATGGAGATGCAACATGGGGTTTAGGGGGATAGGAGAAGAATAAATGAAACAAGATGGGATTGGGAGGGATACAAACCATAAATGACTCTTAATCTCACAAAACAAACTGGGGTTTGCGGGGGGGGAGGTGGGTTTGGGAGAGGGGGAGGGAGTTATGGACATTGGGGAGGGTATGTGCTATGGTGAGTGCTGTGAAGTGTGTAAACCTGGTGATTCACAGACCTGTACCCCTGGGGATAAAAATACATTATATGTTTATTAAAAAAAAAAAAAAAGGATGAATACCCAACTTTTGTAGCAACATGGATGGGACTGGAGGTGATTTTGCTGAGTGAAATAAGTCAAGCAGAGAGAGTCAAGTATCATATGGTTTCACTTATTTGTGGAGCATAACAAATGACATGGAGGACATTGGGAGATGGAGAGGAGAAGGAAATTGGGGGAAATTGGAAGGGGAGGCGAACCATGAGAGACTATGGACTCTGAGAAACAACCTGGGGGTTTTGAAGGGGCGGGGATGGGAGGTTGGGGAACCAGGTGGTGGGTAATAGGGAGGGCACGTATTGCATGGAGCACTGGGTGTTGTGCAAAAACAATGAATACTGTTATACTGAAAAAATAAATTAATTAATTAAAAAAAATAGAGCTTCCCTATGACCCAGCAATTGCATTACTGAGTATTTACCCAAAAGATACAGACGTAGTGAAAAGAAGAGCAGTATGTACCCCAATGTTCATAGCAGCAATATCTATAATAGCCAAACTGTGGAAAGAGCCAAGATGACCTTCAACAGATAAGTGGATAATGAAGATGTGGTCCATTATATACAATGGGATATTACTCGGCCATCAGAAAGGATGAATACTCAACTTTTGTATCAACATGGATGGGACTGGAGGAGATTTTGCAGAGTGAACTAAGTCAAGCAGAGAAAGTCATTTATTATATGGTTTCACTTAATTGTGGAACATAAGGAATAACATGGAGGACATTAGGAGAAGGAAAGGAAAAGTGAATTGGGGGAAATCAGAGAGGGAGACGAATCATGAGAGACTGTGGATTCAGAGAAACAAACTGAGGGTTTTGGGGGTGGGGAGATGGGTGAGCCTGGTGGTGGGTACTAAGGAGGGCATATATTGCATGGAGCACTGGATCTTGTACATAAACAATGAATCTTGGAACACTGAAATCAAAAACTAATGATGTATTGTATGGTGACCAACACAAGACAATAAACAAACAAAAAGACACACACACACAGACACACACAGAAATTTACTTCTTTTCCCAATCTGAATGGCCTTTATTTTTTACACCCACATCACCAACTCTCAGTGTACATTGGAAACTGCAGAAGAACTTCTTTCTCTAGTAATGCCCTATAAGCACACTCTACTGAAAAGCTTAACATTGATCTATATCAGTGTGCAGGAGAAATACTTAGTGAAACTCCATTGTTTATCACAGAGCACATATTGAAGGATTCAGTCAGAGCTGAGAGGCAATCAGTTGGTAGCCAACACACCACCACAAGTAAAATTCCTCTAGGTGGTGGGGGAGTAAAAGGAATATTAATATTTGGGGAACAGATAAAATCATCTTCTGTGTTAATTTTTTTAATTTTCATAACTCTGAAAAGATAAGCATATGTACTCCCATTTCATGCTTGCATAAATGGAAGTACAGGAATATTACAAGTATTATTCCAAAGACATGCATATCCAACAGGGGTCACATTTCTTATCACCTCTAGCCTCACTGAGGTCTTTTTCTGTTGTTGTTAACATATAATGGATTATTTGTTTCAGGGGTACAGATCTGTGATGAGTTCTAAGTGTGTGCTCTTGCCATTGTATCACTCTGTCTTTACTCAATGTTCATTACAAAGACTAAATATTTTTGGAGAGTTCCAGTCTAGTAGAGGAAACAGGTAGAAATGCTTACCCCTAAATCTGATGGCAAAGGGATGAGAACTTGTTCTCAACATCAACATCAAACAAGAAATCTGGTGACCAGTGTGACAAATAAAAACAGTTCATTGACTGCACTGAGAGTCATTGTGTTTTACTGTTAGAACTGGTGGAATATAACTTAGATGGCTTTCTATGTGTCATACTGAATTTCTCATTTTGGACCAAATTTATTCGAGTTACTAACAAAAAACATATGGAAGGCTCTACACTGTTTTATGCTACAGTGAGAAAATATAAAAGTATGATATCACATAAAATAATGGATGCTAAACCTAATGGAAAGGTATAACCTGCTCAAATCAAAGCATAACATACATGAGTCTCTTCTTTGAATTTTCCAATTTATAACGCAATAGCAATTGCAAAAAGGCTTGCTCTTCTGCACCAGGCTTCTGGAGAAGGATTTCAGCGATGTAGCCCTAACACTGTACGTGTCATGTATCAGATTTCAGTGGGTCAGAACTGAAATAATAGCCCTACCCACTTACAGATTGCCTTTCCCTCAGCAAATTAATTTCCTCCACTGACAAGTATGCAATGCATTGGGAGAAACAGTAGGGGACTCTGAATTGAATCAGAAATCCTGAACCCAAGGGAATAAATTCAAATCTCCCAAAAAGTAGTCAAATAAATGGTTTATGCAAGTCCAAGGAAGGAAAGATTTGATCATGTAGATACTTACATTTGGTCAGAGCCTGGCCCAGGGGACACTCTCTGCCACTTACCAGGGCTTCCTGCAACCCAGTCAGCTTCTCAGAGCTCCATAATAATGCCAGCCTCCCACCTCACAAGGCCTCTGGGAGGATATGCTCAGCACTCACAATTTGTAAACAGAAAATCTCTTTAAACCAAGGGTTCCTCAGGGGAAGCAGCAAGGATCAGTTGAGCCTGAGTATGTAAGCACAATCTTAGCACATAGTAGGTGTTCAATAAGGACCTATTAAATTGAACTAAAGTGCTTGCAGATTAGGGACCTTTTTAAATTAATACACAGTAAAACACACGTTTATTTCTGTAAATTTTGTGAAGTTTAACACATATATAGATTTGTATAAACACAATAATCAGGATTCAGAACAGTTCCAGCATCCCAGAAGACTCCTTTGTGTGATCTCTTTGAAGTCACACCCTCCTCCTCTCCCTAACCACTGGTCTAGTCTCTGTCACTACAGTTCTGTCTCTTTGAGAATGTCATATAAACAAAATTATACAGTGTGAAACTTTTTTTCAAATCTAATTCTACTCATGCTTTTATTAAAAACCTTTTATATTTTCCACTATTTTTTCAAATACTAGTAAGCTGCCTTTTAAAGCTAGAACTCATGGCTGCTTTATTTTTTTAACTTTTTTAATAAAATTTTTAAATTTTTTAAATTACTTTTCAGTGTACTAGAATTCATTGTTTATGTACCACACCCAGTGCTCCATGCAATATGTGCCTCCACAATACCCACCACCAGGCTGGCCCAACTTCCCACCCCCTGCCACCTTCAAAACCCTCAGATTGTTTTTCAGAGTCCATGGTCTCTCATGGTTCATCTCCCCCCTCCAATTTCCCTCAACTCCCTTCTTCTCTCCA
The DNA here is from genome assembly GCF_922984935.1 of Meles meles. NCBI lineage: Eukaryota > Metazoa > Chordata > Mammalia > Carnivora > Mustelidae > Meles > Meles meles. The sequence goes on along the minus strand of NC_060074.1, from coordinate 114,077,655 downwards.
TCTCCCCATGTCCTCCATGTTATTTGTTATGCTCCACAAATAAGTGTAACCTTTTAAGAATGGCTTCTTTCAGTGTGCCTGAGTGGCTCAGTGGATTAAGCCGCTGCCTTCGGCTCAGGTCATGATCTCAGGGTCCTGGGATCGAGCCCTGCATCAGGCTCTCTGCTCAGCAGGGAGACTGCTTCCCCCTCTCTCTCTGCCTGCCTCTCTGCCTACTTGTGATCTCTCTCCCTGTCAAATAAATAAATAAAATCTTTAAAAAAAAATGAATCTTTAAAAAAAGAAAAAAAAAGAATGGCTTCTTTCCCTTATTGTGATGTCTCTGAGAGTTATCCAAGTCACTTTCTACATTAATAGTTTATTCCTTATTGCTGTACAGTAGTCAATGGATATGCTGCAATTCCTTCTGCCAGTCACCGGCTGGAGGGGATTTGGGTTGTTTTCAGTTGTTAGTTACTATGAATATAGCTAGTATAAACATTCATGTACAGGTATTTCTGTGAATGATTAGACAATTGTTAGTGCATCTTGGTAGATACCTAGGAGTTGGGTTGTTGGATCATGTAAGCATATGGGTTTTGTGGGTTCATGAGAAACTGCCTACCTATCTTACAAAATGGCTATGCATTTTGCATTCCTATCAGCAATCCTATCAGCACTCTTGTTGTTACACATACTCACAAGCACTCAACATGATCTGAATATTTTTAATCCATTGTGATAAGTGTGTAGATGTAGTTTATTGTGGTTTCAATCTGCATTTCTGTAGTGGGTAATGTTGATTGAACATCTTGTACTTATTTGCCATCTGTATGTACTCTTTGATACAATATCAAAAGTTAAGATCTCTGACCCACTTTTTATTTGGGTCACTTTCTTATTCTTGGGTTTTACGACGTTTTTGTATCTTCTGGATATAAGCCCTTTGTTGTACATGTGACTTGCAAATATTTTCTTTTAATCTGTTATCTATCTTTTCATGCTCCTAACTGTGTATTTTGTAGAACAAAAGTTTTCCTTTTTTTTCATTTTGACAAATTCCATTTTTTTTTTTCTTTTCTGAATTGTGCTTTTGGTTCCTCTTGACCCAGGTCAAAAAGATTTAGTCCCTTATTTATTCTAAAATTAAAAGTAAAATTCTAGGGATGCCTGGATGGTTCAGTCAGTTAAACATCTGTCTTTGGCTCAAGTCATGATCCCAGGGTCCTGGGATTGAGTCCGACATTGAGCTCCCTGCTCAGCAGGGAGCCTGCTTCTCTCTCTACTGTCACTCCCCCTGCTTGTGGTCTCTCATTCTCTCTCTGACAAATAAATAAACAAAACCTTTAAAAGGAAATAAATTAAAAAAATAAAATAAAAGGAAATAAAATCTACTCTCTGAAAAAAATTTTAAAAGTAAATTAAAAGTTAAATTCTAGTTTTAAGTTATATATTTAAATCTATAATGCATTTTTATTAAAGTTTTATAAGGGTAAAATCAAACTTTTTTGCATAAGGATATACAATTAATCAAATACCATTTGTTGAAAAAACTACATTTTCTCCATTTTGTTTCTATATTCTTGTCAAAAAACAATTTATTAGGTATGTGTCAACTTTCTACTGTGTTCCTTTGATGTGTATGTTTAGCCCTTGGAAATACCACACTGACTGCATTACTATAGCTTTACAGTAAGTCTGAGAAACAGGTAATGTGATTTCTCCAACTTTTCTCTCTCTTTTTTTTTTTTTTTTTTTTTTCAAAATTATCGTGGCTGTTCTAGTCTTTGACTTTTCAAAAAACATTTTTAATCAGCTCATCTCTATCTATAAAATATCTTGCCAGGATTTGGATTGGGATTGTATTTAATCTATAAATCAATTTGGGGAGAACTGGCATATTTGCAGAGTATAATCCATAAACATAGTATAACTCTCCATTTATTGAGGTCTAAACAAGTACTTTACATCATCTTTCCTTTTTATTTGTTAGCCTTGCTACACATGTCAATTTTATTGCTTTTCCTTTTCTTTTTTATTAAAGATTTTATTTATTTATTTGACAAAGAGAGATCACAAATAGGCAGAGAGGCAGGCAGAGAGGGAGGAGAAAGCAGGCTTCCTGCTGAGCAGAGATCCGCATGCGGGGCTCAATCCCAGGACCTTGGGATCATGACCTGAGCCTAAGGCAGAGGCTTTTAACCCACTGAGCCACCCAGGCGCCCCAGTTTTATTGCTTTTTCTAAAACCAACTTTTGGATTTTGTTAATTATGTTTCATAGTTATTCAATATTTGCATATGTTACTAAATAATCACCACATTAAGTTTACTTATTATCAACCACATTACAGATTAACAAAAATATTTTTCTTGTGTTGAGAACTTTTAAGATCTAAGAAATTTTCAAATATGCAATACAGTATTATTAACTACAGTCACTATGCTATATATTGCATCCCCATGGGTTATTTGTTTTATAACTAGAAGGTTGTACTTTTTGACCTCCTCACGCATTTCGCCAATTCCCCCATCCTGCCACTGAAAACCATGAAACCATACTCTGTATCTGTGAGCTTGTTTTTGTTTTGGTTTGGTTTTTGTTGTTGTTTTTAGATTCCATATATAACTAGGATCATATAGTATCTATTTTTCTTTGACTTATTTCACTAGTACAATGCCCTCAAGATCTGTCTGTGTTGTCTCAATGGAAAGATTAGATTTCTTTCCTTCTTATGGCCAGATAATAATCCTACACAAATGTACATGTGCACACATGCACACACACACTCAATATATATATATATACATGTGTGTGTATATATATACACGTGTATGTGTGTGTGTGTGTGTGTGTATGTATATATATATATATATATATATATCCCATTTTCTTTACCCAATCCATCCACCGAAGAATATAGTTTGTTTCTATATCTTAGCTATTATAAATAATGCTGCAGTAAACATGGGGAGGATATACCTTTTCAAGTTAGTGTTTGTTTTCTTAGGATAAATACTCAGAAGTGGAATTTCTGGATCATATGGTAGTTCTATTTTTAATGTTTTGAAAAACCTCCACACTGTTTTCTATAGTGGCTGCACCTACTTACATTCCTACTAACAGCACACAAGAGCTCCCTTTTCTCTATATCCTCACTGTACTTGTTATTTCTTGTGTTTTTTAAACATTCTAATGGGTGTGAGGTGAGATTTTGTGCTTTTTCTCTTATTTATTTATTTATTTATTTATTTAGAGAAACAGAGAGCGAGAGCAGAGGGAGACAAGCAAACTCTCCACTGAGTGGGGAGCCCAATGTAGGGCTCAATCCAGGACTCTGAGATCATGACCTGAACTGGAATCAAGAGTCAGGTGCTTAACCAACTAAGCCACCCTGTCACCCCCTTCTTGTGGCTTTGATTTGCATTTCTCTGAGGATTAGTGGTGTTAAGTACCTTTTCATGTATGTGTTGGCCATCTGTATGTCTTCTTTGGAAAATGTCTAGCTCCTCTGCCCATGTTTTCATTAAATTGTTTCTTTTTATTCTTGAGTTGTGTAAGTTTTTTTATATATTTTGAATATTAATCCCTTATTGGATATGTTGCTGGCAAAACTTTTCTCCCTTCAGTAGATTGCCTTTTCATCTTGTTGATGATTTCTTTTCTGTGCAGAAACTTTTTACTTTGATGTAGTCCCATTTGTTCATATTTGTTTTTGTTTTTTGTTTTTTGTCTTTTTTGCCTTTGCTTTTGGTATCAAATCCAAGAAACCTATGACAAGGAGTTTATTGCCTATGTTTTCTTGTAGCAGTTTCGTGGTTTCAGGACTTACATTTAAGTCTTATTCTATTTTGAGTTATTTTTTTGTGTACGGCATCTGATAGTAGTCCAATATCCTTCTTTTGCATGTTGCTGCCCAGTTTTCTCAATGCCATTTATTGAAAAGACTATTCTATCCTTGTGGTATGTTCCTGGCTCCTTCGTCATAATTAATTGACCATTTATGGATGGGTTTATTTCTAGCTCTGTACTCTGTTCTATTGATCCATGTGCCTGTTTTTATGCCAACCCATAATTTTAATTACTAGTTTCATTTGAAACCAGAGAGCATGATTCTTCCCACTTTGATCTTCTTCAAGTTTTGTGGGTTTTCTTTTTTTGTTTATTTGGTTGGGAGTTTTTTGTTGTTGTTTTTTGGGGGGGGTTGTGGGTTTTTGTGTGTGTTTTTTTTGTTTTGTTTTGTTTTAGCTATTCAAGGTCTTTATCATTTCCTTCTCCCAGAAGAACTTATTTCAGCATTTCTTGGAGGGTGTATCTGTTGGTGATGAAGCCGTCCAGTTTTTATTATGACTTCTCACATAGCTGTGTGTTTGTTCATTTGTTTGTTTGTTTTTTAATTAAAAGCTGGACATGGTGTATCCAGTAACAGGAACTACAATACATAGACCTTTAGTGTGAGGATTTATGTTGATCTGGCTAGAAGTTCAGGTATGCTTAATGTTTGCTCTAGCTGTAGGTGCTATAAGCTTCAAATTCTTCTAGTGTTCTCTTTGTTTTCTCTCTGGTTAACTTTGTGATTTCCCAAAAACTCCTCCCCACAGAGTTTGCATCATGCAGCTCTTTTAGATTTAATCCCCTCTTATTATACTGGAACTCAGTTGGTGTGATGGAAAGGTGTGAGAAAGAAAGTGTTCTACAATCTTATGATTAAATCCTGGTCTTATAATGAACTTACATCTTTGGGCTGGGAACTTTCAATGTGTTAGGTTTTCCTTTTCTTTTTTCTTCTTTTTTTTTTTTTTCACCCTTAGGAAGGCTAGAGGAGGCTGGAGAGGGAAAAAATCCCCTTTGCCTAGTCAGGATGAGGCTCTGATAAACTCCCTGGAGATAAGCCTACGTGGAGTAGAATGTTCTGGGCATATTTCACAAAGATTACTCTTCTTCTCCCACTGTCAGAGCCACAGGGTTTCCCTCTCAGATCTTCTCCATGACAACATGGTGAGCTCTAGAGTTAAAACCCACAAAACTGCAGGCACAACTTAGACTAAAGGCTTCTCTGTGGCCTCTCTTTAGGTTTTTTTTAATGCTTGTTTGTTGATAGATAAATGCATTCATATTGTTAAATAAATAGAATGGTACAAAGGTATACTTTGGAAAGTGTCCTCTTGTTTCTCCAGTTCTCCATCACTCACAGGTAACCACAGTTATTTCTTTCTTATATATCTTTCTGCTTAACTTACGTACACACAAGCAAATTAATAGTATTTTTATTGCCCTCCCCCATTTAACTAAATATGGTGCATTGTGCAATCCATTCTGATATTCATTCCTTTCATCTGATCAACATCTCTTGGAAATCTTTTCATATCATTTCATGGAAAGCTACCCCCTTTCTTTTTGTAGCCTTAGAGATCCCATCATGTAAATACACAGTCTCATATTGATGAATATTTGGGTTGATTTTCATCTTTTGCTACAATAAACTATTTCCATTAATAACCATATACATATGTTCTTTGGGGCACACATATGCATAATTATAAAATAAATTCTCAAAATTGTACTGTAGAGTCAATGATATCACTACCTTTACCTTTGCTTAAATAGTGCCAAACTGCCCTCCGTAGAGGTGGATCATTTTTATTGCCACTGATAATGTATGAAAGTGAGTACCTTTTTCCCCACAGTCTCCCCACAGATGTTGCATTTTTCAGAGGGGAAATATTCTCTCCCACACACAGCAAGATAAATTAGATGAAGAGTTCTACTTGGCAACCATCAGCTCACCATCTTAGCCACCATTTACCAATTTCCTTCTGCAGCTACCAAAGGTGTGTGATAGATAATGGCAAACATCCCTTGTTCTGCTGTGTCTGGACTAGAAGTAGCAAAAGGCCAGTTATACTTGGGGAAGACTCTACCATCCCAGTTCTGTTTTTCTTGAATCCAGATGTTTGTCAATTCCCCATAGCTCTAACCTCCCAACTCTGCAAGTGATGCTGGGTCTCCTGCCCTTTATCAGTCACAGAGATGCCTTCACTTCGTATCTCCAGGTGTTTCTGATCTGTTATGGTGGAGACAGATCCATCAGGCACTCTGGTGCTTTGCCTTTATGCCTTCTCAACCTTGTGTCCTTTAAAAATAGGAACAATTTTTTTTAAGATTTTATTTATTTATTTGACAGAGATCACAAGTAGGCAGAAAGGCAGGCAAAGAGGCAGGCAGAGAGGGAGGGGAAAGCAGGCTCCCCGCTGAGCAGGGAGCCTGATGTGGGGCTTGATCCCAGGACCCTGAGATCATGACCTGAGCTGAAGGCAGAGGCTTTAAACCACTGAGCCACCCAGGAACCCCTAGGAACAACTTTTAATCAAGTATTCACAGTGTACCAAGAGCTATGTATACAACAACTCTGGGTGGATGATTTAAGTGTGTGTATGGTAGTGGGGGTATACTCTTATTTTACAAATTTTAAAATTGAACTCAGAGACTTAAATGGCTGAACGTCTTACTGTTCCCAAACTTCAGACCTGGAAATCTAATGTGTCATTACACAGTATGGACTACCAGACACAGCCATGGTACATTATCTCCAATGTATCCAACCTGCTACATTGAATACACCATATTCAGTGCCCAAAAATCCTGATATTTGTGTATGCTTGACCTCAAAGTGTCTACCCACCACCTCCCCTGCAAAAAGGCAGTATTATTATCTTAAACAGTAGGCTTGACTTCTGAAATAAACAAAATAATAAAGACAATAACTGACTGGAATGGAATGTTAAATGTACAAGTCAATGAATGAGCTTTATGCTACTTTGAACTGGAGACTTAATTTCCAGTACCCACTGATGGTGCACACTGGCTTTTGTGGGAGATATAATATTGTCCTTGGAGATAAGCTTGAGGAATGGTAAAGGATGGCTAATGACACACCTGACACTAAAGGACAGGTCATTCAGGACTCCCTATGACCATAATATAGGTGTTTGGTGTCTGCTTTCACCAGCTTCTGCTTCACAGCAGTCGACATGATACACGACAGGAAGGACCTTGACAGTGTGCAGCTTGGATGTCACCAGCAATCGATGCATTGACCAGTTCTATCCAGGCACACTAGTGGACATAGCTTCACCTCTAAGTTCCAGCAAGTTGTTTTCCTAATGAAATTACTGTGTTCATGTCCGGTCATATTCCTGTCGTTTCCTCCTACCACAAGCACTACTGATATGTCTGCAGATAAAACTGAAATAGCAATTCTCAAAAAAAAATGTCATGCTGCACATCAATTTTGGGGAGGCTATGTGGAAGAGGCCAGGAACCTGGCCTACTTTATGCTCTCAAAATTTCATCAATCTCTTATATCCAATCTGGTACAAATCTGGGTTATGCCTATCAATGTTCCTGGAACTGTAAGAAAATTTTAGATTTATTGTTAGCCACATCTGCAAAATAGTCCTGACAGAGGAATGAAACCTAATTGAGTCAGGCTGGCCTCTTTTGTTCTGTTGTGTTTGGGGGTTACACTTATGCATGTGCTTTGAAGAAAATAGGACAGCTGCATTGATACAAATCCACTAAGGAAAAAGAGAGTCCACTTTGCACCTTTTCTTTCTTGCTTATCAATGCTAAATATTCTTTGCAGGTTTCTTCCCCTCTTTTCACCCATATACACATGTTCATGGAAGTGTACTGATTTCAGGAGGACTCATTTCTCGCAGCATCCTGGGATCTTCTTGGTAGGTGCAGAATATCAGGTGAATGACACCTCAGGCATTTATACTGTCGATATTTAAACAACTATTCACGTCTTGCATTTCATGAGAAAACTCAGTTTAGGAGAAAGAAGGCTGGACTTACAAGTCCCAAGACTTAGCCCTTATTCTTTCTCTGCATTAGTGACCATAATCCTACCTAGAATAATAAAACTACTTTCCTTCCTTGAATCAGGAATGAATTATCATTCAGAAGCACTGTCTTTTAGCCAGACAGCTTCAAGTAATGGAATGCATTTGGTTCTAGGGGCTCAGACAGACACTGAACTCAAATTAAGCCTCTTCACTACCCACTCTGCAAACCTAGGCAAAAGGTTGTCTTGCCAGGAGCCTGTTGTTCTCTTCTGTGAACTCAGAAGAATGGTGCCTGCCTGGGTTACTATGAGGATTAATGTGATAACATGTGTGTGGTACCTAGCACAGATGGAGCTCTATAAACATCATATACCTTCAATGTAGGGGCCTGCACTCTTTTTACCATAGGAAAGGAGGCCTGAAGAGTAGAGTGAACATTCTTACACACAATCTCTCCCACCTGCTGGTGCTGACACTGATCAATGTCTCCATCCCAATCTGAAGTCTTCCCAGGGTAACTACTCTTACCTACCAGCCCAGGAAGAGTAGATGCATTTTATCTTTCTTAGATTGAAAAGATTTCTAAATCCAAGTTCTAGCTCAGCAGAGAAACCTGCTGTGATTGATTATTTATGTTTGGCCTGGTCAAGTGATCAGTGAATTGGGCATGTGTGCTACATTTTGCCTACCCTTGACTAATACGGTGACTTCCTCAAATTATTGCATATACTAATAATCCTGGCATCTTTAGTTCCCAGGGCAAGCCCTGGCATAGAAATCTATTATCCTCATTTATTGGTGGATGGGACCATCATGAGTTTATTGAGTTCTATTATAGTAAGATCCCAGCAAGTGTCTGGCACAGCACCCTAGACTTGTCATCAGTGGATATGCTCAGGGCCAAAGACTGAGAATCAGGGAGGAATTCACTAGTGGGAGATGAAAAAGAATAGTTGGAATGAAGATATAATCTTTTGTGGGTGGGAGCTAAGTAAGATCAAATTAGGGTAGAGAAAGGCAAATTAATTCAAAGTCAAAACTGAGATCTGGCTTATGAAAACAAATGGGCACAGGTCTGAGAGGGCTGGGTAAGTGAGTGCTGTTTACCAACCAGACAGTGCCAAGAATTCTTTAGTCCAGGGCTCTGAAAAAGGGTCAGATGACGTTGCCATGCAGTGAAGTGCCCTTGTGTCTGTCTGCCTTAGTGTTCACCAGACTACACTGGAGTCTTCTGATTATGACTCACCTGTCTTACTGTCTGAACAGAGAACCTCCTGAGAAAAGGGACTCCCTTTTATTCATGTCTGTTCTCAGGCCAGTGTAGGTGGTACATGCAGGTGCTCAAGGAATATTCTGTGGATAAATGGTGGATGGACGGATGGATGGTCAGATGTTACAGACCTGTTACAGATATTCTTATCTGACTTCCTGAAGACAGAGGCTGGCCTTCCTCGTGGACACTGGAACTTCAGGGAGAAGCTTAAGAGACCCTCTCTTTGCAGGGTCTTGGTAGGAACTTGGGGAGAATGGGATACTCACTCTCCAGTGGGTACTCAGGATGGGGATTGGGCATTGGGGCCATAGTAATTAAGGTCACTGGATGCACGTAGAGTCATTTAATTCTAAATCCTGCTGGGACTTTGGGCAGAGCTGAAGAAATACAAGGCCGTCTTTCTTTTCTGAGACCAAGGGAAGGGAGAAGAAAAGCCTATAAGTACATGGAAGTCATCATATGAAGAATAATTATCACAGTGGCACTAGATTTTTATCTAGTTAGAATTCCTGGAATGGAGTTAGGACTGGAGCAAGGAATGGAAGCTTGCAGTTCCCTAACTATTGCATAGTAGTCTGTCACTCTGGCTGTGTTCTTCAAAGCTTGGTGCTTCCTACCTGCTATCCTTGTTCCAGTTTAACTGGGTCGTGGCAGCAGGGCTGTGATACAGAGCATGGAGTGGCAGAGTTTGAACCTCACTTTTACGCTCAACAAATCGCAGCTTCGATTGTGTTTAAGTTTTCTGTGTCTGGATTTCTTTCATCTGCAAACCATGGATAAAAACATAATCCAGCTCAGCATAAAGATTAAAAGAAATAGCATACACTAAACACCTGGAATACAGTAGGTTCTCAATGCATGGCAGCTATTTTTAATGTCATTTCGTGCCACCAAGAAAGTCATTAGATTTATGAGTTCCAGTTTCCTTATCTACAAAAGAAGTCCCAAACTCCATACCTACTACAGTCACAGGGTTTTTAAGAATAAATGCAAAGTGAAGATAATGCAGTGTCCAATCTGTCAGAGACATAATGACCTTCGACAATTGTCTGTGTTACTTTAGGCTTTACACCCATCTGAAATGATGAAGAAACTGAGACACAAAGGGACAAATAACTTGCCTGAGTCACATAATAAAAACATCAGGACTAAGGGATATTTTAGAGGTCATTTGATACTTCTTTATGCATCATACACCTGGTGAACAAGTGCTAAACATATTTGCAGACACTGATATGAAATTTGTGATAGTTAATAAATTGCATATATGTTTTCATTTTTGTACAATTAGACCCTATAAAACCTAAGATTTAAGAGCAAGCATTCTGCTCTGGCTATCATTTCTAAATGGTAAGAAAATAATAAATAAAACCTGTGAGATAGAAATGTGGGGCATCAAGGAACTACCTCTCACCCGTCACATAATTTAATCCCCCATCACTGTGAACCAGGAATTATCATACCTAATTTTCAGAGGGGGGCACTAAGTGCCTTTTCCTAAAATGCCACAAAGTTACAAACCAGTTTGTTAAGTTACAAACCAGGCTTTTGTGTCTGTGGCACTAAGTGCCTTTGCCTAAAATGCCACAAAACTACAAACCAGCTTGTTAAGTTACAAACCAGGCTTTTGTGTCTGGATATTGTCTTTCTCTATTAGATTTCAGTGTTTCCAACTCAAGTTGACATTAATCTAATTCACGGTCTGAGTACTTGCTGAGGAATTATTTTTAATTTTGGTAAGAGTGATGCTGGACTTGCAATTATTTTGGCAAGGAGGAAAACAAGCAGTCCCTACTTCTGCATCCCCTTTGAAGAGGTTGTTGGTGAAATATTGCTGCTCAGGTTTTTTTCCCCTGGGTTCTATTTGGGCAGACCAGTGGAAGGCAGCACCAGAAGATCTGAGGAAAACGTGGCATTGTCCCCTGGCTCCCTCCCTTCAACAGTCATGTTTTTTTCTCTCATCCCTAGATCCCTGTGAGTGACTTGACTTCCAGGGTCATCAGGGTTGGCAACCATGCTTCCACACTTTCCTTTTCTGGAAGGTCCACTGTTGATGGTCCCCAGATCTCCTGTAGCCCTGATTGATTCCCATAAGCCTCTCCACACCCAGAAAGTAAGCCTTTAATAAGCTCTCAGCTAAACCCTTGAAGGTAGCTTCTATTTCTTGCCAGGACACTTTTTGCTTGAAAAGAAAGAAAGAGAGGGAGGGAGGGAAAGGGAAAAAAAAACAGAAGACAAGAAAAAAGAAGGTGGGTTTTAGTTATAGATGAGACAAGATTGGTTTGTCAGGTTGATAATGTTGAAGCAGAGACATGAGGACTCATAATAAGACTCTCTCTTCTTTTTAATCCATTTGAAAATTTCCATAAAACTATTTTAAACCAAAGATTGTGCACTGTAATGGGGATGGTCCAGCCTCACCTTGTTATATCTTTCAATGCCTCCTGTCTGGCAGCTAAAGAGGAGACAGAACATCTGAAGACAAAATTGTTAAGGCTTTTTACAGGTAACTTGGTAATAGCAAACATGCTATCAAGCAACTCAGGTTGTTCACAAGCAAAATACTTCATTCCTAGAAGGTTCTACTATTTCCTTTGAAATCAACACACAATTTAAAGAATGCTGAATAACCTGACTTTTCTTTGTCAAGAAATGGAAGGAAGTCAGGTGCTGAGAACTTTGTCCCTATGTCCTCCTCCAATCAAATCTACCTGACACAACATTTCTTTCCTCTTTCATTTGCCTCAAAGCAAATTTAATAGCTCCCACAGAGAAGGTACAGCTCTCAGCCAGTGCTGATTTTTAAAGATGCGGCCCCAAGGCAGGCAGGGAAGGTGTCACACAGACTGCAGCATCAAATGCGTGTAAATGCAACGCACTCCTCTTACTCAGAAGCATTTGCCGGGAGCCTGTGAATATTTCAAATGTGGTTTAGTTGATTGGCAAATAGTTTTGTCAAAAAGTGAACATAAGGATTGATTGTGGAAAATGCCTAAAAACCCATTCATTTTCTTGCTTTAGAGCTGAGGCCATAGTTGTGGATAGGATGTCTGAGTTTTCCTGAATGCAGACCCCTGACCCTTCTCCCCACCATGGCACCAAATGCCATGGTTTCTGCCATGCTAACCACAGATTAGTTTCTCGCTTCTGGATGGCTGAGCCTTTAAAGCAAGGCTTGAAAATGCAGAGCAGTTAAACTGACACATAGAGCAATTGCCCAGTTCACTGCCGTCAAGTGATCAGCACTGCAGAAGGCAGGAGATTCCCCCTTATCACAGAAGCCTGCTCAGTCTTTCTGCTCTCCACCCTTCTTCCCCTCTGTCCCTGCAGAGGACACCCTACAAGGCTCTCACTGTTTGCTCTTCTTGCTCCCTCTTTTCCCTTGTTTCTTCATATTTCCCCTTATTTTTTCTCTTTCCCCATTCTCCTGTTTTTATTTTAATTTAAAAACAGCATACATGCTCATTTTTTTTTTTTGGTTACATAATACTTTTATTTTTTTTTTCCATTTTATTTATTTTTTCAGCGTAACAGTATTCATTGTTTTTGCACAACACCCAGTGCTCCATGCAAAACGTGCCCTCCCCATTACCCACCACCTGTTCCCCCAACCTCCCACCCCTGACCCTTCAAAACCCTCAGGTTGTTTTCCAGAGTCCATAGTCTCTTATGGTTCGCCTCCCCTTCCAATTTTTTTTTTTTAATAAACATATAATGTATTTTTATCCGCAGGGGTACAGGTCTGTGAATCGCCAGGTTTACACACTTCACAGCACTCACGATAGCACATACCCTCCCCAATGTCCATAGCCCCCTCCCCCTCTCCCAATCCCACCTCCCCCCAGCAACCCCCAGTTTGTTTTGTGAGATTAAGAGTCATTTATGGTTTGTCTCCCTCCCAATCCCATCTTGTTTCATTTTTTTCAAAGCAAGTAATATTGACAAAGAAGGACTTACTTGGACTTTCACTACCCCCAAGTCCTTCTTTCCTGTCTGCTGGGTCCATGTTCTTGCAGAGCAAGTGACTCCCACACAAAAAAGAACGCACACACGAACACTGATACATATATAGCTGGCTCTGCAAACTATTCAGAATAAGAAATTATACTATAAATTAATAAAATAACAGCTTTGTCAGATAAGCTGCTTTAATTTTTTAAAGTCAAATTTAAGAATTTGCTTACTTATTCTCAACAATGTCCATAAAATTCTTAGGTGAATCAATTTCAGATATATGTTTCAGTTTTAATGCATGTGTCAATGACCCTCAATAGAAAATGGGCTAGTCACTTGGGTTAATCAAGGACATAAGGCCACCTGTCTTTATTCTATTTAGAAATTCTGTAGATGGAAGATCTTATTGGATGAGCTGAGCAAATAGCATCTGTCTGCTAATTACACAAATTCTCTGCTCTCAGAGTCTGCCTCTGCAGGGGAAGAAACAGATGTAACATGTAGACAAGGGATAGGTCCTGAGAGTATGAGCCCCCAATCCAGGTAGCTGTGGCTAAGGGCTGAATCCAGGATCAAAGTTTAAGGTCCTAAGTCCTGTCCATTGACACGTTCCCTGTGGCAGGTGTCTCTTCACCTTATAAACAGAGTCTTTCAAACCCAAAGCCCAAGAGCTAACCAAGTGGATTGGCGGATTGGAATATGACCCCACTGAGGTAGGGGTCCATGGGACAGCATGGCAGTGCACTCTTGCACAGGAAGGGTGTGAAACCAAGGTGAGCTATCTAGATGAGCCTCGGAAATTCAGTAAGCCTAAGGTCGAGGGTGACTGTCACAGTCAGATCCAGGGCCAGAAGGTCAGAGTAAGGAAATGACAGTAAGTTCAAGGGACTCGGGAGCAAGTGGATGGTGTGGCCGATGGGACAGCACACCCTAGAAGTGACGCAGCTAGAATAAAGGATAGAGCTGGAGTAGGACAAGGAGGATAATACCTTCTGAGTTGTTCCCTAGTACCCTAATAGATCCTATCCCCATTCATGGTCACTCTGGGCCTCCTTTGTCCATTAGGAAAGCTAGCTGAGGGCTAAGTGGACCTAGCCAAGGACTCCTCCTCTCTGTTCCTGTTTCCATGACAGACAAGCTGAATTGGGATCAACCCACTGGCATCAGTGGTCTTACCCACCCCAGAAGACTGGAGGATTCCCTGCAGGTATAGTTACTCTTGTGGAGGAAGTCATGCTGTATTAGATAATTTGAGCTGCTGTGAACATAGAACCTTGGTATTTGCTCATGTAAAATATACGTGGTAAGGAGTGGAGTGTGGAAGGGAGATTCCACTTCATTTAGTTATTTGGGGACTCAGCTGACAGTCTTTCTTCTCTTAATCCTGTCGCTTCTGAGGTCACCCAAGTTGTCATCCTCCATGGAGCAGATGGGCAAGAGACAACAGAAGATGATATGAGATATTTCTATGATATTCACTCCCATGCTACTCCATTGGCCAAACTTCAGTTCTATTGCCCACCCAACTCCAAAGGCCCCTGGAAACATCATCTAGCTGAATATATGCCCAGGAAGAGGAAGAGAATATGCATGCATTTGGGGGAGTCACCTGCTTCTGTCATAACATTGTCTGCTGTTTCCATTCCATCTTAGAGCTCAGAATTCACTACAGAGAGGTGTGCATGCCTCTTCCTGAGATTACTATAAACAAATCAATTTATGACAACTTTTTTCATCCATTGTCTGCATCTAAACCAGAGGGGACAAACACTGGTGGGCTGTAGGCAACACCTGACAGGAGACACATTTTGCTCAGAACACACAGGGTAGGGGTACCTGAGTGGCTCTCTTGGTTAAGCATCACGATTTCAGGGTTCTGGAATTGAAACCAACATGGGGCTCTCTGCTCAGTGGGGAATCTCTTCCTCCCTCTCACTCTGCCTGCCTCTCTCACTCTCTGTCAAATAAATAAATAAAATCTTTTTAAAAAGAACACACAGGGTATAAAAATATATGTATAAAGCAAACCACACAAAATAATTTAGCTTTTGCTACAACATTAAAATGTCTATAAGAAATCCAAGAAGAAGTCATAGAAAATCTAGATTACTGCATTTTAAGCCATTGAAGGGTCTAGCCCCATGGAGTCTGCCTTTCTGTGTGGCAGCGTTACCTGCAGCAAGTGGTAACTGTTCCTCACCCTTCAGTATGGACTCCTCCTCAGACACTAGCATTCTTCTTGTCCCTCAGAAACAGTGCATTCACATGGGCCACCTCTGGTACATGTGGGCATGTGAGTGTATATGTAAATTTTTTAAAATCTTATTTTTCTGCTGCCTCAACATCCCCACAATCAGGTTGAGCGTCTGCCCCAGTGACCAGTGGCACCCATGTGATAAGGCTGGTCCCTGCCACAAGTTCCCCTTCTTGGCCTCCTCTGAGACCCAGTGAGATTCAAATGTATCAATGAAGTTCCATTATGGCTTTTGCTTGTGGTCCCCACCCTGACCCCTAATACAGGCACTGGTCTATAGGTCCTCCTTCTGTCTTGCCTCCTCACCTATAAGATTGAGCCCAATCCCATGCAGCCTCCTCCTCTAGGACTCATGCGTATAGTACATCTGCAGTTTCCATATGCCTTTCCATGGCTGGAGTGATCACTAGAGATCCCACAAAGGGGGACTGGCTCCCCATTGACAACATAGAGGCAGGCCCCAGTCCACATGACTGTACTCCATGTATGCAGGGTGGGATTGATCCTGGTAATCAGAGTGCAGTGAGCTCAGGGGTGACATCCTCAACCAACCAGAGGTCTGGATGTAGGTGCTGTACCTTGAAATCCATTTCATGAAGAATGGTGAAGATCTGCAGAACTTTCCATAGACATGAAACCCAAGGGAGTCATAAGAAAGCCAGTGTGGTAGGTAGCACCGGGCCGAGAGGGCAGGGGCTATGGTAGAAGTAGCTAGAGATGTAGGAAAGCCCAGAACATGTAAGACTGTCAATACAGAGCCTTTATTTACCTTGCAGAGCAATAGAAAGGCCTCAAAGCTCTTTTCAAGGGAAAAAGAGTGGCCGTAGAAGGCTTACTTCTTCTGTTGTCTAAGAAAGGATGAATAGAGTGCAGAAGAGGAGGCTGTTGTAGGGAAAAGCAGGTGCCATGAGTGTTTATTCTAGGCCTGCTGAATGGAGTGTAAAAGAGTGCTTGTTTTACTAAGATCAAAATGCTCAATATGCCTTGTGCCCATCGATGTCAAGCAGCATTTGCCACTTTCAGTACCAGAGGAGCAAATGGCAACATCTTGTCCAGAAGTTTCCATCTGATTGAGGCCCAAGGGACTGACTCAGAAGCCATCATCACCAAATGAGCTCCAGAGTGTACCTTAATGCTTTCCAATGGATCACGCACACTCGAGAAGTAATTAATGATTTGATTCATTGTGCTTTAGGGAGCCACTGTCCAACAAAATAATCCAAGTAATTTAAATCTGCAATAAAGTTGGACTGCAACAACATTTCATGGCTGCACACAGCAATGATTTGCTGGGGAGGAAAAAAAAAGCAAGCATTTTTATTAGAACCACATCCAAATAATCCATAGGAAAGCAATATTGAGTTCACAAGTGATTTGATTACATTCCTTCACAACGGTCCTTCAAGGCGGAGTCAAGTCCAAAAGCATTTCAGTGAATGTGCATAATACCAAAGGTTCCGCAAACCAACACATTTCATCAAAATTACTCTGTGCGTGTCTGAGATAGAAAATGTTTGCAGAATGTTAACCGCCTTTTTATTCAGAATAAATTTCTTTTGCCGTTAGCATCTGGCATCTTCAACTGATAGAAGCCCAAATGCATGTCCCTGTGGAGTTTAGGATCTTCCTCTACAAGCACCTCTCCAGTGCCCTGGCTGCCAGCACACATATGCAACACTCTCCATCTTTCAAACATCCACTGAGAAAAGTAGATAGAATAGACTCAATGAACCTTCAAAGCAGCGGACACCCACAGGCTCAACTCAGAGCCCTACACACTTTACTCTTCAAGTCTTGTTTCTTGAGTAGAAACAAGTGGGGCAGAGAGGCAATTCACCAATAGCTGTGATGAGATCCGTGCAGGAAATTGCAGTGGTAGAGAGGATGGGCAGTGCAAAACATAAAAAAGAGGCACCTCCTTTGGATGGTGGGTGTGTATGTCTGAGGAAGATGTATTTGAACTGAGGTCAGAAGGACAAGGAAAAACAAGCACATTGCTGGTGGAAGGCACTGCAGGGAAGGGGATAATGCCGAGGCTTGAGAATGGAAAGGTTGTCAAAATCTAGGGCATGGGCCATGGTTGAATGAGTGAGCAGAGAGAGCAGGAGGGGAGAGGTATGAGATGAGGCTGGAACTTCTGACAGACCACAGCTGTATTCCCAACCTGCTCCATAGCCCTAGGAAGCTTCTCAAAGCTGCCCAGGGCTGTAGTATAGCACACCTTCCCCAGGGTGAGGTTCCTCCCCATAACAATTGCCCATGTGTTCAGGGATGCCCAAGGGACACCCTCTCCTCTTGTACCCTTAAACCCATCCTTGCTGGGATTAAAAATTTTATGACCACCTGATCATGAAAAAGAAAAGAATTTCCAGGTAGACCCTATAAAACCCACTCAGTTGACGCATCCTCTCTCATTGTGGATATGAACACTTTTCAATAGCTATATACACCCCAAACACTGCAATTTGGTTTAAATCAGAGAGTCTTGGTCATGTTTGGAGTAGATGCTATGTTTAATTATATCGGAAGAGATAAGATGTTACCAAATTTAGAGATCACTTATATGACATTATCTCTTGAGCTCAGCTTTCATCCACAGATATATCTACCCTCTCTTAACTCCACACTATATGTGGCAGGCTTCATGAGAGCAAACTCATTTACTCCCACAAGATCATGGCCCCTGCTTCACCCCCAAGGACTTGGTAACCTTATCCAGGACATGTGTTGACAAAGACTTGAGTCTTCGTCAGGCCAGAGTCTCCAGGGTCCATGTCCTCACCCACCGCACAGCTGATACCCCCAGCCACCACCAGCCCAGACCTTCTCTAGCATTTCAAACCCCTTCCCCACTAATGCTGGCCATATCCACCAGGATGTCTCACAGACGTTCCAAGTCTAACTCTTTAAATGGAATATCTCCATTTTTTTCTCCTATATCTGCTCCTTCTGTGTTCTTTCCTGGCAGATGTTGACCTACCCTCAGAGGAATCCTAACTTAACTGCATTTCTCTTTAAGGTTGCCCAGCTGCCTGTGGTGAATGCCCAGCTGCATCTCACTTACACTCGGGCTCCCTGTAGTGTCTTGCTCCTTGTCTGTGTGTACACTACCCCTGGCAGGCCTAGTGTCACTTCATGAAAAGTGTAACCCCATTTCAACCTGTTTCTTCCTCAAATCAGTTTTCCTCCTCCATGCAGAGGATTTCTTCCTGTACCTCAGTGATGAGTCTCACAGATGGACCCCATCAGATCTGCCGCTCTTGAGCAACAAATACAGCTGGCTAGAAAGAAAAAATGGAAAGGATCCTGGGGTCACAGTGGGGCTCAATCCTAGCTCTGCCCCTGACCAGCTCTGGGTCCTTGGGTGAAGTACTTGATCTTACGGAGTCTCTGCTTCCCCCTCTGCTAAAGAGCATTTCATGGGTTTTTAGTGAAATGAGCAAAATGCCCAGTCCAGTTGTTCATTAAGTAGAAGTTACTGATATACTCTTACCCTAACTACAGTGAACCCAAATATTTAAAAATTTCCCTCCCTTTCTCCCTGCCTCTCTCTTACAGTAAATTGAGCATTTGTTATGTATCAGGTATTGTGTTATGCACTTTTTAAGTTTCTCAATATAACTGTCTGAAAAAGTTACTGTTATATCATTTTTACCAATGTTTTTGTCTTTGGCCTTATTTGCCATCAATTCTAACAAAGGTACCAAGGCTATTTTGGTGTCATTAATTAACTGGATGAACATAGATTAGGAGCATTGAGTAGAAGTAGGGTCAGTGCCTAGAAGACATTCCATAGACACCATGTGGGACCACTATGTCCCAGCCCAGAATGGGGAAAAAAAATCCAAAGAACTTCCCTAAAAGACCTGGTAAAATTACAGAAGCATAGCAGTCCACAGCTACTTGACCAAGCACACACAGCCCTGCACACCCCAGAGCACAGTGAGCTACAGAGAAGGGAGGAAAGCTAACACTGATTTGGTATTTACTGCATGCATGGTGATATACTAGCCACATCAGTGCATCTTTCCATTTACCCCACAAAATAAAATTATAAGGACCAATAGCTACAACCACTTTATGAGATTCATAATCCTTTTCAGTTAAGTAGTCTTTGACAAATAGGAAAACAAAGACTGAAAGAGATTTGGTAACTTGGGCGAGATTACACAGCTACTAAGGCAAGAACAACATTTTAAATTCAGCTCATCGCTGAGTACATAGTAGACCTCTGAGACGTACTTGGGTGTTTGATCTGACATTGTCTGAAAAATGCTTTAATTCAAAGAGAAAATACACACCTCTGCTGGCATGAAGCACTGTATGCTTGGTCACCAACTCAGACGCAATGAAAATGAGATGCCACGAGGAGAATCCATCATTCCGCTGGCTTCTGTGGCAGAAACAGTAAGAAAGAAGTGAAGAAATGAGAATTTGGAATAGTTTCTGGAGGGGTCTCACTTCTGTAAATGCATTTGGCAGTGTGACTGAGCATCCACTCTCCTCAACCTCCTATTTTTCGGAGAGCAGATGGCCAGGACAAACAAGCTGGACAGAGTCCTGGAGGGCCATCCTAATCCCTGTCACTGGATGCATCTGAGCAGAGTCAGTGTGGTCAAGGAGGCCACATCTGTAGGGAAGTCCAGGCTGAATGACCTCTGGGCAGTATCTGATGTTGAGAGTCATGATACATGAGTGAAGTGTACAGGAGAGTCTTTGCCATGTCTGTGATACATCACCCAGCTGCTCACTCCAAAAACCTAGCCATCATTCTTGATTTTGTTTTTTCCCTAATTTTCCTTATAAAACTGCTTAGCAAGACTGTGGGCTATACGTGCAAAGCATGGCCTGGGCCCAACCATTTCTCACCATCCCAAATGCAACTACTGCGTCTCACCTACCAAAGACAACCTTCCTGTTGCGCACCACGGCTCCTTGAGGTGTTCTTTACGCAGTGGCCATAGTCAGCTTTCTAAGAGTTCAAACAGATTATATCTTCCCTAGTCCAATAGTCTGATCAATGATTACCTTACCTCTCCCTTTGAATAAAACTTGAATGTTTTAGCAAACTCCAACCTGCTCTGTCCCTCTTAAGTGCTATGACTCAGTCTGTACTACTGTCCTTCACTTGTGCCTGCCTTACAATCCTTGGATCACTTCTAGCTGGCCCAGCTCCTCTAGGCAGACACATACAAACTTTCTAACTCAAATGCCACCCTGACATTTTCCCTGACCAATAGCATCTCACAGCCCCTTTCCATGTATCTGCTTCATGAATGCATGAAGTTTTATTTGCTTCATAGAACTTGCAGCAATCTTCTTTGTTTATTCATATTCCCCACCAGTCAGCTCCTAAAAGGCAGAAGGGACATTTGTCTACTCCACAGGTATTTCCCAGGCCTGGCACATAAAGTAGGGCTTTAATAATCACTGAATTCATGAGTGAACATGGTGATTTGGCCTTTGTCCCTTTAAAGACAGAAAAGCATGTTACCTAGAGACAGAGACACCAGGGCCTGCTGGACAGCAAGCTGGAGAATCCCTTGCATTGTCACAGACATGTTGGATGTCATGCATTTCTGTCCCTCTGGAACATCCCTCCCAGTATTCCCTGCTTTTCCATGGCCCCCACTGAGGGCCTGGTGAGTGCCTGTTCATATTTTAAGACCAGCATCCTCATGACAGCCTCAGCACTGCCTCTGTACTCACTGGAGCTTGGCCTCATCTAACCCAAAACCTACATCAATGGAATGACCCACCCACTTCCCTATGTGTCTGCCCCACTGAACTTCATTTATGGGAGCTCCACAGAAGCATGCTGCCCAACATGGACACAGACCTGACATACAGCAGGCACTCAGTGCTGTGTTAAGTCTCTAAATCTAGCCACCAACTATTAATGTGGTAAACAGGCAGGTCTAGATGAGGGATTATTTTCCTGCCTTATTTTCTTGTGGATCCCTCTGCCTCCCTGGCCTGTGATTCCTGGATTGCCTTGATTTTGTTCTCAGTCCCTTTATCCCACCTCACCCTCACCCCCTGGCTCAGTCCTGCTCCTAACTCCAGAGCAAGATATTCAACCCTCTAGTCAATGTTCTCCCCATCTGGCTGACAGGTATTCCAAATTCAGTGTGTCTGGGGCTGGACTCCTGATCCCCTTCAACCATCACCTGCTTCTATCACAGTTGTCCTCAAAGCTGTTCTTGGCTCCCTCTTGGCTCTAACACTCTGTTGAAAATCCTTTGGCTCTCAGGGGATCTCTGCACCTACACCACCATTGCCTGATCAGGCCACCCTCAGCTCTTGCCTACTACTACAGAAGCCTCTTAACCCACTTTTCTGCTTGTCCCACAGGCCCATCACGCATTCCCACATGGGAGCCAAGAAGATCTTTTTCATAAGTTAAGTCAGATTATATCAGTTCTTCTGTTCAATTCTTCCCATCTCATCCAAAGAAATTCTAAATTAACGGCCACAAACTACTTCCAGACCATCTGGCCCTGGCTCAGCATCCACTTTTCCTTCATCCCAAGCTCTGGACCCATTTTTCCTGTTCCTAGAGTTTGCCAAACCTTCTCTCCCTTAGGGCTTTGCACTTACTCTTGCTCTGTCTGGCCTCCCTCCCATAACAACTCCCTTACTGATGCAGGTTCTGCCCAGTATTCCATCATCAAAAGAACTTCTCTGAGCCTTACTTCTAAACTAAAAACCCTCCAGTCACTCTCCACTCCCTTACTCACCTGCTCTTCTTGGTAACACTTGCTGACACGGCATATTACACAAGTGGGCCTTTATTGTCTGTCTCCATGAGAATGGGGTGGGGGGGGCAGGGAAGGTATGGCTGGTGGAGGTTGTTCAGAGATGACTTCCTGGAGCTGAGATTCAGTGACAGGTTGTAAGGAGCTGGCAGAAAGCAATGGGCAGACCAGGAGTGGTGTGTGTGCAGTGGGCCTGAGAAAGTGAGGAGCAGGAGTGAATTGACAGGGCCTCTGCTGGGCATGGGTGAGTCTTGGAACACCTGTGTCTCAGGCAGAGTCCTTCGCAGGAATATCCCATAGAGGGACACACTAAATCTTCCTCCATCTTTGACCTCACAGTCTCTGGCCTACGTGTAATCCTATCAAAAGATTGCTGTCACCATGGCTTCCAACAGACACTAACGTGTTGGGGAACCTCTTGACACTCAGCTCCTGTATAACATCCATGCAGGCTCATATAGCCCTCCTACAATGAGCACTCTTTAGTGCTCCCCACCCCCACTTAGTTCCCTTTCCTTTTCTTTTTCTGGAGGAAAAAGAGCATGACTAACAGATGACATCATTCTAATCTTGCTGCAGGTGAGCTTACAACATTGTGGACCACAATACATACCAAATGCACATGTTTTAAACTTTTTTGACTCTGTAAGTCTGAAGCTACCATGAACCCATGAGTTAGTCACGTCTATAAAGCTTACCCCAGGGACTGTGTCCTGTTAGGGTCCGTGATCAAAGGAACGAGACTGACACAAAGTGAAAATCCAGCAAATCTTTATTTCACACCAAGCCTCAGAAACCAAACCGACCGGTAGGGGCCATCTCTTACATAGAGGCGACGGCGACGAGGATGCCGCTCCCGATGACAAAGAGGCGAGGATGAGGACGACGACGAGGATAACAACCCTGATGACACAGACTCTGCTCCCCATGACGCCACTCCGACAAGGCCGTTCCCCAGACGAGGCCTCTCCCTGGAATGACGCCGCGGCTCAGGGCGGCGAGGCCGGTCGTGGCGGCACTGCTGCTTGGGGCGGCGAGGCCACTCGTGGCCGGGCCGTGGCTTGGGGCGGCGCTGCTCCCAATGACCCTGACGCTATCACTCCTATGACTACCCTAATGGCTCCCAAAGGCTACTTTAACAGCTACTCTAATGGCTATTCTAACTGCCATTCTAACTCCTCCTACTTCTCCAACAGCTATTCTAACTCCTCTTACTTCTCCCCCCACCCAGCCTCACAGACTAACCTTTATAGAGGCGGTTGAGCCCGGCCCACACACAAGTGGCCAATGAGATTTCAACTCACCACAGTTAATATATGTGCACCGCACTGATTGGATACAGCTATCTGGCCTGGCCCACCCCTATATCTGGGGTTTGCAAGTAAGTTCCTCTGGCTAATCAGGCCCCTACATGTCCCACCAGAGTAATCTAACCCTGTGGGCTCATGGGGAGAAGCCGTTTGACATGCCTATTGTGAACCCTCTCTAGTGTTTCATGTAATAGTGCTTTAGCTATGCTCTGATAAGCCTGCATCTTAACTGATGCTGAGCTGAATCAGAAACAGGTCAGAGAGACTGTGAAGTCATTTCCAAGGACTCAGCTAAACTGGGTTCATACTGTAAATGTTATTCTTTTTAAAATGGTAAAAACACCAGCTTGAGCTATCAAAAAACAAGCAAATAAATGCATTGATAGATAGACTAACTGTGGAGAAAACTCTCAGAGGAATCAGTGAAGATTGAAGGTTGGGTGTTTATGTGCTGGTGTGGGTGATTGTTAATCTTCTGTTTTAATAAAAGTGATGGAAGATGGTGAGACTTCCAGCCGACTCCCAGTCCTTCCTTTCATTCAGTAAAGCTTTGGGGAATTCCACACTCATAGTCTTAGATGTAATGCAGAGCCTTGGGCCCAATATTTCTGTTCAGGTCTGGGAGGAGGCATTCCAGAAATGTTCCAGGATTAGTACTTAGGCTTAAACATTAGAGATTGCTGCTGTTTAACCATTTTGACCCATCTGGTTGTAGGGGCCTGGTTAGCAAAAGGAAGTTACTTGCAAACCCCGGATATAGGGGCGGGCCAGGCCAGATAGCCGTATTCAGTCAGAGGGGTGTGCATATATTAGCTGTAGTAGTTGAAATCCGATTGGCCACCTGTGTGTGGGCTGGGCTCAACCACCACTATAAAAGATGGTCTGTGAGGCTGGAGGGGGAGGTTTTTTTTTTTAGCAAGAGCAGCAGCGGCAGCGGCGCCACCGCAAGTAGCACCTCCCAGGGCAGCAGCGGCAGTGGCCCTGCCACGAGCAACGCCGCCCTGAGTGGGAGCATCAGCAGCAGCAACAGCAGCAGCGCCGCCGCAAGCAGCCACGCCGCCTCGGGCAGTGCCGCCTCCAGGAGCAGCCTCTCAGGAGCCAACGGTGCAGCCTCGTGGGGAGTGGGTCTGTGGTACAGTGAGGGTGAGGCAGGGAGCCTCCAGGAGGGACCCCAGCGACTGGGAGGTGGTTGTCCCCAGCAAGACTCGGGCACCTACCGGTCAGTTTGGTTTCTGATGCAGTTTGGTTTCTGATGCAGTTTGGTTTCTGATGCATGGCACGAAATAAAGCTTTGCTTGATTTTCGCTTTGTGTCAGTCTCATTCCTTTGATCACGGACCCTAACAGTGGTCTGCAACTTTATATGGCTCGACCTAATATTTAAGGCTGGAAGTAAAACCAGAGTGAAGTAGTAACAACTAAAGTTTGAGCATGACCATTTCTTCATTATCACGTAGTGATTTGCTTGAAACCAAATCACACATAATTTTGTAAAAATATTAAAACTTATTCTAGAGGCACCTGGGTGACTCAGTTGGGATCTGCCTTTAGCTCAGGTCATGATCCAGGGGTCCTGAGATCAAGCCCCACGTTGTGCTCCCTGTTTAGCTAGGAGCCTGCTTCTTCCTCTCTCCCCTTCTCATGCTCTATCTCTTGCTATCTCTCTCTCAAATAAATAAATAAAATCTTTTAAAAAACTTATTCTAATAAGTGTGTGGTATTTATTATCTCAGAGGATTCCAGTTAATGCTCTATATTAACACCAAGTGTGTCCATTTAGTCCTAGACCTCTTTGGGGATAGAGCTTGTATGCTAATCTTATGCATTGGCTTATTGCCAGGATCATGCTATCCCTGAGAAAGTTGGTCCTTAATCAATATTTTTAATAAATTAAAAATTGAATAAATAAAGAATGAACACTACTTTTCTTCTTAAGAAATGATGTAATGTTTAGGATCGATATCTTAACCATACCACTAACTAGAATTTTGAGATTCAGGCCAATTTCTTGATCTTGCTGAGCCTAATATCTCTCAAATATCATGGGATCTGCTTGATCCCAGACCCCAAGATCATGACCTGATGATCATTTCACCTGATGCAGCACTTTGGAGCATGTTGGGGAAGCACTTTCAAAACTTCGGAAGTCTGGCACCCTTCTGCGGCCCCTACTTGACCCGAGGGAAAATCTCACATTCCTCCATCCCAGACAGATAGAATACACCTCACAGCTGTAGCCTACTCCCCGGGTCCACTGCCTTGGAAACAAGCACCAACCTCTGTGCCCACATGTGAAGCCCTCACATTTCTAGGGAATGTACCTCAGGAGTGACTACTAATTTAAGAAACTGAATCAATCTGGGGGAAACCTAGCTTTGCTTGAGCTTTATGCAATATCCCTTCTGTGGTGATCACCACGTGCAACAGAGAGGAGCAGGGAGCAGGAGACTTGTGGTGGGCAAAGACACATTCTGAGCTTTTGTTTCCCCTTCTGTGAAATAGATGTGGTAATATAATATCATCCTTTTGTGATCGGCATCAAGATGTGGAATAAGTATGTTAAGCTTGGGTACTCAACTCCTCAAAAAATGTTCATTTGCTGCCCCAATTATTCAGTGAGAGAGGATTATACTAACACAGGCAATAAAAATTCATGATCTGTTCATATAGTAGAAAATGGCAAAGCAACTAATTAGATGGCTGTCTCTCCATATAGAGTACGAGCTTGTGAGGGCTGGATTTTTATTTACGTCATTCACAGTATCCAGTGTGATACCCATCCTTGAGATGCTGGATGGATAGAGGGAGAGAGGGGGGACCTTTTAGAGAATATCCTTGTGTATCCCTTAGGTTATTTCAGAGTCCCTCCCTCCCACAGCACAGAGTGTGTATACCATGAATTTAGTCTATTTGGCAAAGAAGGGGGAGAAATACATGATATAATGTGGAATACAAGGTCTTTTAACATAAAATGCTTTAAATTAACTCTTCGAAATCTGGTCTGGCAAGAGTACAGACATTGCAAATATCCTGACTCCGATGTGACTCTTCCAGGTGGAAGGGAGCTTGTCACCAGCCCAAGATTCAAGGCTTTAGCTGCCTTCATTGCAGGAGAAACTGGTACAATCTTCCTGGAAGTCAATTCAAAAACATGCATAAAAACCTTACGAATTCTCATCTTTAAAACAGTAATTCCACCTCCAGGAAACTAAGGAATAAATCAGAGATGTAGCCAAAGGTTGATGTACACAGATATTCCTGGGAACATCATTTATAATAGTGAGAACTTTTAAGTGACCTAAACATTCAACACGAAGAATTATTAAATAAGCAATGATACAAATCATGCTTAATACATTTTCGGATAAGAAAAACAGTTATACTGCTGATTAAAAAAATAAAGCAGAGCATAAAATTGGTTTTTATAGAGTCATTCTATATGTGAAAAATACAACTTAAAAATATGAGGAAAAACTTTAAAAAATCAAAATGCTACTAGTGGTTACCCATGACAGGTAAAATAATGGATATCTTTTACTGTTTTCTTTATACTTTGGGGGTTTTAGATATGTACCACATCCATTTCTTCTATTACAAAACATAAATTCTTCTAAAGAAAGATATATGAGCTTTATATAGTGAAATATTAGAGGCAGAAAAGATTTTCTATAAAATATAAGTGCGTTTTTAATATTCTTCTCCATGGGCTTTGAGCTGTTAATGTATTATCTAAAAAGGTTAAGGCTAAGTCTTAGAAAAGGCAAAAAATGACTTCTAGTGTATCTTGCAAAAGGATTATAATTTTTAGGTAATTTTTTTACTTACTAAGATTCATATTGGTGTCACTCATTTTAAGAAAACTTAAATGCTGTAAATATGAGAGATGAACTGAATATGATACTTTGCTTTTCTGTGGCATATATTTTGGTCAGTAAAGACCACCAGCACCTGTTTCTTAGAATAATGTTAGAAAACATAATATTTTTTATCGTGACTTCTCCTCTTAGTATAACCCAAATGCGATAAATGTCCATGTATGAATTGACCCTCTTGACCTCTTCCCCAAACTGAGGAAACACATTCTCATATTTTCATGTTAAGAAACATTGCAAACACTGTCCTTTATTATTTTTTTTTATTTGCCATGAAACTCTGGTGGACCTATATTCAGTACTCTTTATAATGGACACATGCCAAAACTTGCAGATTTTTTTAAGAAAAGGGCAAGAGAATGCTCAGGGAGAGAACACATGGGAGAGGCATTTAAACATCAATAAATTTTCAATATTGATAAGTCCTTTATTAGAAAAAAAAATACTGTCTCTAAAAGTCTACCCAGTGTTTGGCTCTGTGCTGGTCACTGGGGACATGGCCATGGAGCTGACCCCTGGGTGCTTATATCTGCCATTGCATCACAGATATGGGGAGGGAGTGAGGTGCTTAGTGAGGCCAAGGAGAGAGGCCATGGCATCAGGGGAAGAGGCATTCTTGACAGACAGGGGAACAGATTTTGCTTCCTATTTTTCCTACTCCAGAAAAGAGGTCCTCTGCCAGGGTGTGGAGGGAACCCAGGAAGCCTGCTTCTACAGTCTCCTGTGTGTGCCAGTTCTCCTGCCTTGCCTTCACTCCAACAGATCAGAGGCATGTGGTGCCATAAAATTTAGAGCTTTTTAGTGGTTTGCTTGTATGTCCTGAGTCATTTCTTGTCTTTACCCACTTCTGGTTTGGGAATCAGCTTTCTTGGCTTTTCTAAATTAGTTCACACTCGTTTCTTGTTTTCCTGCTTTGAAATGGATTCAGTAGATAGTCGCAGAAAGAACACTAAGACCCCACTGCATGCCAACACTTGGTACCCACAATTCCCAGAATTCTGGTGGCCAGGTGTCTACACTCCAGGCTAGAGACCAGAATATATTCTCTAGAGAATCTGACCAACCCAAGAGAAAAGACAAAGTTACTAACAAAAGAGGATTCTCCAAGGAAATGTCCCAATATACATTTCACAATGATCTTCACAGATGAAGAACCTCACGTATGTTCCGGATCAGCCTCTTAGTGCCTTGCTTTAAATATAGTCAGAAAAACCAACATCATCAGATGCCTTAAGGAATGTGGTTCACATGGGAATTAAAGACCAAAACTAAGGAAGGCTTTTTTTTTTTTAATGTCAAAGGAACACTGAAAAAGAAAAGAAAAGAAAAATATTATTTTGTATATGATTATTCAGTTTTCCCAGCAGCATTTGTTGAAGTGACTATTCTTTTTCCATTGTGTATACTTGGGACTCATGTCTAAGGTTAGTTGGCCATATATAAATATATAAATAAAAAATGTCAAAGGAAATAGAAACTATATAGGAAAACACCACCACCACCAAGCTATCATAAATATTCTCAGCAATATAAGAGAAAATACTGTATTTAGGGGGAAAATGTAGATACTATAAAAATGAAATATGCAGAGAATAAAAAAAATCTCTTAGAAGCTAAAGATAGGATAGCAGAAATAAAAATACAAAGATAATTCAGAACATAAACTTGAAGAAATCTCCCAAGAAGGGAGGCAAAAGAGAATGGAAAATATGAAGAAGACATGATACTTAGAGAACCAGCCCAGCATCACCAGCATACAAAATACAACAACTAAGAGCTCTAGGAAAAAAAAGTGGAGATGATGTAGAGGAGGAAATTATCAAAGAAGTGATTCAAGATTGCACAGACTGAAGAAGACAAATGTTCAGTTTGAAAAGGTACACAGAGTGGATAAAATCAAACACTTACAAAGAACATAATTGTGAAATTTCAGAACACTGAGGATGAAGAAATATTCTGTAAGATTCTAGGGAGAATAAAAACAAGCTTATTTACAGAGAATGAGGAAACAGAATGTATTCTGGGTTCTCTACAACCTCCCTAGAAGACAGAAGATAATAAATCAATGCCTTTTAAATTCTGAAGCAAGTCTACCCCTAGCAAACTAAAACGCAGACAGAAAGGTAATATAAAATAAATTTTCCTGTAGACACAGTTTCAAAAATTGATCTCAAAGCACTGTTTCTCTGGGAGCTGCTAAAAGGTATGTCCCACACAGGAAGGGAGAAAACTGAATAAGAAGAATATATGGATGCATGAAAGACTGGAAGTAACCAGGATAGAGAAGGAAACTCACGTGTGAGGGGACAGAAGACTACAGAAACAGCAGCTGTGTCTAAGGCTGGAGGGCATCTAACACAGACTGGAGCAGACCAAAGGGCTCTGGGGAAGTTTCATGAAGAGGAGATTGAAAAATAGCAAAATTGTCTTAACATTCCAACGAAATTTGAGGTCTAATTTATGATAAATGCATAGAAAATAGATACAGAAAGTCAGAAAAATATGTATTCCAAGGAAAAGAGTGTCCTGGAAAGAAAAAGAAATCATGTATATAATTCATGACTTAGCTGGTAAGGGCACTTGCATAATTACAATAGTAAGAACTCTAGAGGGGAGAAGTTGGAGGTGGTGAAAGAGGTAAGTCTTCATCTAATGTAAGAAAATTTCAATGCATCCTGCCTAAAACTGAAAAACTGAGGCAAAAATAAAAGTATTTTATCTAAAGACATAGAGATACCAAAACAAAATAGAAACAGAAAACAAAAAGAATGTAAGTAAGTTGCCTCTGGAAAAAGGGAAATTGGGGAAATGATAGGGAGAGGGACTACTCTTTTCTGAATAAACTTTATAGTACAACTTGACTCTTTAAGTGTATTACTATGATAAACATTTTAAAAGCAATGTTTTGATAACCACATTAATAACAAAGATGAGTTTGTTAAATGCTTCTTCTTTTCTTATTTCAAATAGGGAAATAGGGAAACTTGGAGCAAATTCATTGCCTTGCTCTCTGGTCTCCTAAAAACCCTGCAAACCCCCATAGACTAACAGAGACCAAAATATGTGAAATTAATCATCAGATGGCCTTGCCTTATTTCACCCATAGATTCATTCATTTGTTCACCATGTACTCATTGTGTTTTTTCCTGTGCCAGGCATTGGGCTAGGTCCAAGAAAATCAGACCCATAAACAGGTAGATTAGATGATAGATAGATAGATGATAGATTAGATAGGTTGATAGATAGATGATAGGTAGCTAGGTATAGATAGATAGATGATGGTGATAGATAGATGATAGATAAAACATAGATAAATGATAGATAATGCATGATAGATGATACAAAGATAGAGGACACATAGATAGGTGATACATAGATGATCGATGACAGATGACAGATAGATAGATGATAGATTCTGTGTCTATGGTAAGTTGAAGCAGATGTTCTCAGTGACCCACCAACATGTGTCTGACCTTCTAGTGAGCTTAACAATCTACAGGTACCAGTATCTGTATCTCTGTGTCTGGAATTCTTTTCTAGAAGTGAATAAGGTCACTTTGCCCATAGTGAGAAAAGCTAAACACACACACAAACACAAAGCCCTTATTCAATGAATGTTAGCTGTCAGTGCATAAATACTCTTCGCTCCCTCACCCCTTGGGTGGAAAACTGAGTGCATCACATTAGCTCACAATCACTCTGTGGGAGTAAGTCCCAATTTTTCAGTGTTTCCTGACTTTAACATGCATCTATGCATCTTTATTGTCTGCCATTCATTCCTAACAACCCCACATTTCCCAAATAAACTGATTGCATTTGAAACTTTGACCCAAAGTCTGCTCAGGGGAAATCTACAATAAGACAGACATGAAACTTTGGGCCACAGCAAAGATATACTGGGTATTTGGAGAGAGCAGCACAGGCATCGAACCAGGCTGGGAATGAATGGGATGAGGGAAAGTGACTGGAGTAAAGGATAGCCCATGAGAGTGAGTGACTCCTTTGTCAGAAATTAAAGCATGCTTAGCAGTCTGCAGGCCCTTGGCTGGGAACAGAAGTACATAGATTCAGTACCAATCATGGGCCCTAAAAAGACAGATGCTGAAGCAGGTAACTGCAAGATGAGAGGTTGTCAGATGGGCCACATACCAGGTGTTGCGGGGGCAAAAGAAGCCACTCTGCTTCTTTTGCAGTCCCACCAGCCTGCGCTATTTAGCTTCTCCCTCTTTCTGCATACACACTTTTCCCCAAGCTCCATTCTTCATATTTCTACCACTTCTCTACCATCCCCTTGAGTTTCTCTCCTGCTGCCAATCCTCACAAGTTGGTTTTCCTGAGGGTTCTCTCCCAGGCCCTCTCATGTCATAGTTATGGATTCTGTCTCCCTCCACCACTGCTTCAGTTATCATATATAGGCCAAATATTACTCATCTACATCTTCATCCCTGAGCTGTTCTTTATGCCTCATGCACACATATCCAACAGTATATCTCTCTAAGAAACCTTGCCTACCATCTTTCTTTACATCATGGCAGGTGCTTGACATGAGTGGTTATTGGAAGGAGGTGAACTTCACGATGCTCTTGGTGCATAGCTTTCTTTAAAACCCAGCAATTTTCTATCTCTGAATGATTGACAATATTCCTCCTGGAAAATATTTCATGTTATGCTTCGAGGTGACTAGGTTGCATTCCTCCAGGGGACACCATTCCCAGAATGCGAAGTGCTTTCATTATCATCTGCAGTCAAATGCTCTACCACTGAGCTATACCCCCTTTCATTATCATCTGAAATGCATTTCTTCATAAAGGCTTACTCCGGTCTTTCAACATAAATCAGGTCTCCTTCTTCATACTTCCTTATCAACAAAACCATCACACTTTATCATTAGACATTTATTTGTGTGAGGATATGGTACCATATCTATCTTATTCACTATTTTACACAGAACATTTATCCAGTGTCTATTTTATAGTAGAAACTCAATATAAGCATTTATTAAATTAATAAAATGAATTGAGCTTAACCCTCAAATAATTCAATTTTTACTCTGTACCAAGAGGAGGACAGAGTTAAAGACCATAACAGCACATGGTACCTGTCCCCAGGAGACTCACAAACAAGTGCAATGCAGAGAAACCCAGAAATACAAATATGCAAGAGATACAGACATAACAGAAAAAAAGGAATAAGAAAGAGATCAGGGTGAAGGGTAGGTATTGGTGCTGGCATCAGAGAAGTAGGAGGAGGGGAGAATCAATGAAGGGATACAAACCAGCCTGATTCCCTGCACTGCCTCAGGAGACTCAAGCAGCCTACACCTTCACTCAGTACATAAAATAGCACTAAATACAGTTGACTTCTAAGATACTACGCATTAACGATGACATTAACGTTTTATGGGCAACATGGGCTGTGACCAAAATACATCTATAGCAAAATCAATAGAAACAGAATTACCATGGTGAGGGTAAATAAGCATCTCATCACTTTCAGTGGGACCATTCTGGCAATTTACAACTGTGAAAGAGGAGATTTCACTTGAAAGTGTGAGTGAGAAATCCCCATTTTCCTTTGGAGGTGATTCTACAATTGAGAATGACAGAAACCCCAGTCATGAAAACCCCATGATGGTTGGATACAATACAATGGGAGTATATATATTAAACCTCTTATTTTTTGTATATGGGATGGAAGAGTCACATTATTTCTGAAGGTTTCTGATATGTTGGGGCAAAATTACAAACTGAGTCCAATAAAAGATAGCACTTAACAAATACATATGTAAAATAGTATCAGTTAGCTTTTGTTGCACAATATATCATCTCAAAACAGTATTTAAAAGAACAAACATTCACTATTATTCATGATTCTGTGGTCAGCTGAATCTGGAGCTGGATGGAAAAAAGAAGACTAAGTCAAGTATTCTCAGCTTCTTCTTTCGAACTTGCAATCAGAGAATCCTCCTCCATCCAGCAGGTGCTGCTTCTACATCATAACCCACCCCACCACTAACAATTGCCAGATTTTTGTTTTCTCAGCATAGTGGGCATAAGCATTAATCCTATCATCAGCCAGCCATGTGGCATTCAAGTCAGTCCTCATCCTAATATATGAGAACCCTTTTCTTCTGTGTACACTGGCTAGGCATATGAACTATGTCTCCAGAAGACAAAAATAGAAGTTGACTTCAAGGCCACTCTGTACCTAAGGTTGAAAATGAGTTTGCCTTTCCAATTCCCTCTTCCAAATTATGTCCAGCTATACTGCCCGATATAGTTCATCGAAGTTTTACAGTAATATTAAAAACCGAGTGATATTTCAGTCATAAAATATCAAGAACATATTGATAGATGCCCCAAATTTGAATATAAAATCCCTCCCACTTTGAAGTTCTCAGAATAAATTGAAGTTTAAATAAAGTGTAAGAAAATTAATTTTCAAAATTCAATTTTGTTCTCAAATTAATGTGAAGAGAATGTTTCAATTAAAAAATTTTCATATGTAATTATAGATCTGCATGTAGTTGTAACCAATAATATAGAGAGATTCAGTGTATCCTTTGTATAGTTTCCCTAGGTGATGTAATCTCTTAAAAAACTGTAACACAATGTTGCAACCAGAATACTAACATTGATGCAGTCAAGACACAGAATATTTCCATCACCACAAGGATCTTTCAGACTGCCCTTTAATAGCCACACCTTAACCACCTGTCTCCTACCCTCGTCTTTCTTTAACCATTAGCAGTTATAACATTCCTTTTTTATTGAACATTTTTATATAGTTTATTCTTTGGGTGTTGAGTTTGATAAGTTCTTTATAGACTACGGATCCTCACTCTTTATCTGTTATGTCATTTGCAAATATCTTCTCCCATTCTGTCAGTTGTTTTTTTGGTTTTGTCAACTGTTTCCTTTGGTGTGCAAAAGCACACCAATAGCTCATTTTTGCTTTTGTTTCCCTTGCCTTTGGAGATGTGTCTAGCAAGAAGTTGTTGCTGAGGTCAAAGAGGTTGCTGCCTGTATTCTCCTTCATCCATTTTGAGTTTTTTTTTTTTTTTTTTTTTGTGCATGACATAAGAAAATGATCCAATTTCATTCTGCATGTGACTCTCCAATTTTCACAACATCACTTGTTGAGGAGATTGTCTTTTATCCATTGGATAGTCTTCCCTGCTTAGTTGAAGATTAGTTAACCATAGAGTTGAGGGTCCATTTCTGGGTTTTCTATTCTGTTCCATTGATCTATGTGTCTGTTTTTGTGCCAGTACCATATGTCTTGATTATTACAGCTTTGTAATAGCGCTTGAAGTCAAGAATTGTGATGCTGTCAGCTTTGGCTTTATTTTTCAACATTCCTATGGCTATTTGGAGTCTTTTCTTTTTCCATACAAATTTTAGGATTATTTGTTCCAACTCTGCGAAAAAAGTTGATGGTATTTTGATAAGGATTGTATTGAATGTATAGATTGTTCTGGGTATCAGAGACATTTTCACAATATTTGTCCTTCCAATAAGTGAGAATGGAATGTTTTTCCACTTCTTTGTGTCTTCCTTAATTTCTTTCATGAGTGTTTCATAGTTGAGTACAGATCCTTTGCCTCTTTGGTTAGGTTTACTCCTAGGTATATTATGGTTTTGGGTGCAATTGTAAATGGGATTGACTCTTCATTTCCCTTTCTTCTATCTCATTGTTAATATATAAGAATGCAATTTCTAGTTTATTCTTAATTTTAAAGGATGTTACACTAATGGAATTATATGGTATATAATATTTTCAGACTTGGATATTTCATTCAGCATAATTGTCTAGAGATTCATCCAAAGTGATGCATGGATCAATATGGTATATTTTATTGCTATGTAGTATTTCATGGTATCAATGTACTGCACTTCGTTTCACTCAAATACAACTAAATGTCTATTTACAGGTTTTCGTGTGAAATCAGTGTTCATTTCTCAGGAATAAAAGTTTGTGAGTACACTTTCTGGGTCTTATGATAGTTGTATGTTTAGTATTTTAAGAAAATGACAAACAACTTTCCAGAGTGAATGCTTGTTTCATTTTACATTCATATCTCTTAATAGGAATTTTTCACAAAGCAAAAGTTTTTAATCTTCATGAAGTCAAATTTATCATTTTTTCTCAGATCTACATTTGATGTTTTTAACCATCCTTAAGTCCCAAATATTTTCTTCTGTGATTTCCCTAAAATTTTATGGTTTTAAATTTTATATTTATACCCATGATTTATATCTTTTTTAGAGTTTTATTTATTTAATTTTTTAAATTTAATTTTATTTTTTTCAGTGCTCTGAGGTTCATTGTTCACGTACCACACTCAGTGCTCTATGGAGTTTGTGCCTTCCTTAATATCCACCATCAGGCTTTCCCAAGTTAATTTTTGTATAAGATGTAATACTTAGAAGATTTTTGGGCTGTGAGTTTTGGGTTTTTTATTTTTTTTTGTTGTTGTTGTTTTTTGCCTATGAATGTCCAGTTACTCCAATAATATCTGTTAAAAAGGCCATCATTCCTCCATTGAATTCTTATGCACTTTTATCTAAAATCAATTAGTTATATCTGTATGGGTATTTACTAGGTTCTCTATTCTACTCTACACATATGTCATTTCTTCCTCCAAGAAGTCTTTATTGCAGCTATATAATTCATCCTGAGATTAGGTAGGTTACTTTTTTTTATATTCATTTTAACCATTCAGGTTTCCCTTTTCCATATAAATTTTTGAATAATCTTGTTGATAGCTACAAAATATCTTGCTGGGCTTTTGGTGAGAACTGGGCGAAACCTATGCATGGGAAGAATTGTCATCTTTACTATATTGAGTCTTCTAATTCATAAATCCTTCTTTGATAGTGTTTAGATCTTCATTAGATCTTTGATTTCCTTCATCAATGTTCTGTAGTTTTCAGCATACAAGCTATATACATGTTCATTAGATGTACAGCTAAGTAATTTATTTTCTTGTTAGATTTATGGATTTAAATGGTTTTATTTTAAATTTGGTGTTCATTGCCATATGTAGAAATATACTTTTATTTTGTATGTTTATTTTGATTTCTATATTTTTACTGAACTCACTACTTCTATGTGTTTATTTGTAGACTCCTTATGATTTTCTATATAGACGATTATGTCATGTGTATATATAGGAACAATTAACTTCCTTCCTTCCTTCCTCCCTTCCTTCCTGTATTCTTTCTTTTCTTTTTCTTTTTCTTTCCTTTTCTTTTCTTTCTTTTATTCCCTTCTGATATGTATGCATTTTAATTCTTCACTAGCTAGAACATCCAGCTACTATTTGAACAAGGGAGGTAAGACAGTAGGGGGAGCAGACAATTTTGGCTTTTTTTCAGTCTTAGGGGAAAATCATTCAACCTTTCACAATTGAGAATAATCTTAGCTGTGGAGTTTTTGTAGTTGTTTTTACCAGTTTGGTAAAGTTCTCATTCTGTTGCTAGTTTATTAAGAGGTTTGTTTGTTTTTTTGTTTGTTTGTTTTAGTCATGAATGAGTGTTGAATTTTGTCAAATTATTATTGTGTATTATTGATAAAGTCATGAGATTTTTCCTCTTTAGCTTGTCAATATGATGTATTACACTGACCAATTTTCAAATACTGATCAACCTCCTTTCCTTGAAACAAACCTTACATTGTCATGGCATATAACTATTTTCATATATTGCTAAATTCTATTTTTTAATATTTCTTAGGGGTGTTTGCATCTATATTCATGAGGCATATGGGTCTATAATTTTGTTTTGTTTTTAAACTGTCTTTGTTTGGTTTTACAATCAGGGTAATTGCTGGCTTCATAAAATGAATTAAGAAGAGTTTCCTCCTCTTCCATAATCTGTGAAAAATCATGTAGAATTAGAGTTAACACTCCTGCAAATGTTTGAAAAACTTCCTCAATGAAATCATCTGAGGTTGGAGATTTTGAGTGGAGTTTTTAGAGTAAGAATCAAATTTCCTTGGGTTGCCTGTGTGGCTCAGTTAGTTAAGCATCTGCCTTAGGCTCAGGTCATGATACCATGGTCCTGGGATGGAGTCCCACATAAGGCTCCTTCCTCAGCAGGGAGCCTGCTTCTCCCTCTGCCTGCCACTCCTCTACTCTCCCCGCTGTGCTCTCTCTCTCTGATAAATAAATATCATCTTAAAAAAAAGAATAAAATTTCATTAATATTTTAAGTTTATTCACATTATCCATTTCATATAAAGTGAGTAGTGGTATTTTGTGTTTTTTGAGAATTGTCTAATTTGTACATTTATGTGTGTAGAATTGTTTGTAACAATCCTTAATTATCCCTTTGATGTCTGAAAGAATTGTGACAATATTTTCTGTTTCTTTTATTCTGTTTCATTCATTTCAAGTTTGTATCTTCTCACTTTTTTTGTTGTTCAGTCTTAGAATATATTTGTCATTTTGAAAATTATTTCCAAAAAATAAGCTCTTTGTTTCATTGTTTTATTATTTTTATATTCAATTTTATTGATTTCTGCTCTTTTTATTGTTTCCATCCTTCTGCTTGCTTTGGATTCATTTTGTTCTCTTTCTAGGTTCTTGAGGTTGGAGAAAAAAATATTGTGATGTTTTTCTATTCTCTAATGTAAGAATTTAATGCTATAAATTTCCTTGTCAACATTGCTTTAGCTATGTCTCACAAATATTTACATGTTGTATTTTCATTTATTTCAATTTTGTGTGTGTATGTTTAAAAATTCCCGTATGAGACTTTGACTATTGATTATTTAGTAGAGTGTTGTTAGTTTCTACATGTTTAGAAATTTTCCTGTTAAATCAGTTGTTACTGATTTCCAGTGTGGCCAGAAAACACACTTTGTATAAATTCAATTTTAAGAAAAATGTTAAGTTTGTTATATGGCTCGAGATATTGTCTATTTTAGTATGTGTCCATGTACATTTGAAGAAAAAAATGTTTTTCCATTCTTTGTTTATTATATATTCTTTGTTGGTGATGTTGCATTTTTCTGTATCCTCATTTTTCTGTTTAGTTATTCTATCAATTGAGGATGTTACATCTCTAACCATAATTGACAATTTGTTTGTATCTCTTTTTAGTTGTATTGGTTTTGCTTTATATACTTTGCAGTTCTGTTGTTTGGTTGGTACACATGTAGGATTGCTATGTCTTCTAGGTAGAATAATCATTTCATCATGATTGATATTATATGATGCTCCTCTCTATCTCTGGTAATTTTCATTTCTCTGAAGTTTACTTTTCTGATACTAACATAGCCTTTCTTATTTTCCTTTGATTAATATTTTTATGACATTTTCATCCTTTTAATTTCAACCTGCCTGCCATATTTGAAGTGAGTTTCTTGTAGGCTGGATACAGATGGGTCATGTTTTAACATCCACTCTTCTAATCTCTTTCTTTCAATTGGTGTATTAAGACCATTAACATTTAATGTAGTCTTTATTACACTAGGACATAAATCTGTGCTCATTGAGATTTCCACAAGCCTGGGATAAATGAGGTAAAATTAAAATCCAGTAAATTCTCTACCATGTTATTC
The DNA here is from genome assembly GCF_922984935.1 of Meles meles. NCBI lineage: Eukaryota > Metazoa > Chordata > Mammalia > Carnivora > Mustelidae > Meles > Meles meles. Next base: position 114,038,839 of record NC_060074.1, on the reverse strand, counting down.
CTCAGGCCTGAGGTGCTTAGCCAAACTATCGTGTCTCCACTTTCCAGAGTCTATGTTTGTTTTCTGTAGAGCATCCAGGATTTTTAGTTTTTTGTTTTGTTTTGTTTTGCTTTTTAATTTATTTTTATTTTTTAATTTTTTACAGGATTTTTAGATTTATTTGGCAATAAGAATAGGGGGAAATATGTATTTTGCAACTTCCCAGAAATAAACCATTCAAAGAATTTTATGTCCACATTCTACTTCCAATTCTTCTCATATTTATGACTCATCGTTTGTGAGGGTTTTTTGTCTGTTTGTTTTTGCTTTTTTCTCATACTGAGACTTCTTTAACATTTGGAGAGCATCAGTATTTCTCAGCAGCTAGAGCCTGGGTTGTCTTCAACCAGGGAAAATGTTCCTTCAGTAAGCCCAAAGTTTAACTGGTCCAGCCCATAATCTCTGGCCTCATTTTTATAGTAAGTACAATTAACAGAGCATATGCATGTATCACAATATTGGCTTCATAATCACAATATAAAGGAAAAAAAATAAAAGCTATTCCTCACCTCTTAGAATGTTAACCCAGATAATATGTGTTCCTTAAAAAAATGCTATATCCCAAATAACATGTGTCTGAAGCCCCAAAATAGTTTGAGGGAAGGAAAAAAAGGGGGTAAACTCCTCTTTGTTTTAGTCTCTCTCAGTCCCTCTGTATTTATGACCTGTGTACCTAAACACAATTTGGATGAGTATGGATGAATGTGGAGTATAATGAACATAGATTTAATTTTAAAAATTGTGCTATAACTCAGTCAGAACAATGGGGCCCCCTGAGGTAGAAGAAACTGGGAACAAATGTGGTAAAAGAGAGACATGAGTACCAAATCTTTTTTTTTAAAGATTTTATTTATTTATTTGATAGACAGAGATTGCAACTAGTCAGAGAGGCAGGCAGAGAGAGAGGAGGAGGAAGCAGGCTCCCTGCTGAGCAGAGAGCCTGATGTGGGGCTCAATCCCAGGACCCTGGGATCATGACCCGAGCCGAAGGCAGAGGCTTTAACCCACTGAGCCACCCAGGCGCCCCAACATGAGAACCAAATCTTAACCTCATGTGAAGTGTACCAACAAGTGATGTTGAAAATGGCAAGTGCAGAGGCACCAGTTTTGGTACCGTATTTATAAATATGAGAGTAGGGCCCCTGGGGGGCTCAGTCAGTTAAGTGACTGCCTTTAGCTCCCGTCATGACCCGAGGGTCCTAGGATCAAGCCCACCATCAGCCTCTCTACTCAGCAGGAAGTCTGCTTCTCCATCTCCTACTTCCCCTGCTTGTACTCCTTCTCTCGCTATGTCTCTCTCAAATAAGTAAATAAAATCTTTTTAAAATTTTAAAAAAGAAATATGACAGTAAGTGCAAGAATAAAGTAAAAAATCTACTGTTTTTATGATCTTTCTTAGTGTTGTTTGTGCATGCATTATAAACCTAAATATAACAATTAGTAGATAAATCATGTGGCCTCCCCTCTGTTGATATCACTTAAGGGTTGTCCATCATGCCTAGCCACTCACCTCTTTTTTCTTCATGCTAACGTCACTCACACCATATCCTGACCACAGTGTCTGACAGGCTAGAACATAGGTCGAGACTAGACAGCTTTTTTCAGTCTGCCTATTCTGATCTTGGCTTTGAAGCCAATGTTCAAGTTAAATCAAATCAAATTAAATCAGCAAATGCTCATTGTGCACCCACTGTGAAGTGCCCAAAGGAGTGTAAACGCATGCCTAATGCACAAGGGGTTACCTCTACAACTGCACATTAGAAGGCAAGGATACAAGAGTCTCCAAAGTGCACATAGGTCACAAGAAGTCCTAGCTATAGAGCTAGAAGGGACATTGGAGAACGTGGCTCATTCCTCATGGAGAACTGGCTCCTTCCTCATTTGACAAGTAGGAAACTAAGGCTCGGGCAGGAAACTGCATTTGGCACCCAATCTGTTCTAACTCACCAGGGATCAGGTGAAGTGCAGATAACTGGAACTCAAAGTTTTTAGATAGTTCAAAAGTAAAACCAGGCTTGGGAGTGTGGGGGAGGCACCTGGGTAGCTCAGTCAAAAGCAGCTGCCTTTGGCTCAGGTCATGATCTTAGGACTCTGGGATCAAGCCCACATCAGGCTCCCTGCTCCATGGGGAGCCTGCTTCTCCTTCTCCCACTGCCTGCTGCTCCATCTGCTTGTACACTCTCACTCTCTCTCTCTCTCTCTCTCTCTCACCCTATCAAATAAATAAATAGATAAAATATTTTTTTAAAAAATGAAAGAGGCAGCACCTAAGACTGTGATTGTTCCAGAACATTCCTGGAAGGAAAGAGTTTGAGTAGGACCTTAGAAAATGAGTAGAAGAGAAGGACTTCAAAAGAAGGGAACTTGACCTTCTGCAAATTGGAAAATTTTGTTCCAATAACAAATATATCTAATAGGACCACCTCACTTACAACTATGCAGGGGGAAGGAGTTGGGGCTACATTTGATGACCTACCTGGATGCCAGAACTGAAAGAACAGACTCCTTCCCTGACATAGAGAAGGTCAGGGCATCTCTGCTCAAGCCAAAGCCCTATTTGCACAAGTACTGTGGTTTTATCTCCTAAACATCTTGCAAATTTCTGCCACCACCACCACCTGGTCCAAGCCTCCTTCTTTCTAGACAGCTGCAAATGTCTTTAAACTGTTTTTTGTTTGTTTGTTTGTTTGTTTGTTTTTAGTTCTCCCTAATCCCTTTATAAATTTTATTTTATTTTTCAGTGTTCCAAGATTCATCATTTATGCACCACACCCAGTGCTCGTTTTAATACGTGCCCTGAATACCCACCTAATCCTTTGTCATCAGTTACTCAAACCTTAGCTAGGGTGGTGTTTAAAATAAGCTAACAAACACATGTGATAATGCCACGATAAACTGCAAACCCTCTAATAGATGAATCAAGAAAATAAAACGGAAAAAAAAGAAAAGAAGAAAACACAGATAAAACAACCTCCTGAATATGGTCCCCAGGTTTTTCTGGTCTGTCACCTCCTCCCACATGTCTTCAACCTCCTGGACACCATCCCCCTTTCTGCTCTACCTACAAACCATCTTTAGTTATTTCCTAATTAACATATTTCTAACTTCCACAGGGCCTCTGTGTATGCTGCTTCCTCTATCTGGAATGGCTACTTCCTCTCTTCATTTAAGTCAGATATTAGCCAAAAAGCCACATTCTTGACAAAGCTTTACTTGAACCCCTGACTAGGCTAAATGCGTGGGCAGGCTTTTTTTCAATTTTACATTCAAATATGTTCTTTAGTTACTAGTTGTCTCCCAGTAAAGCTGCATTCTACAAGAACAAAAACTTTTTATTTTTAGGATGATGATTGCATAATTTTCAGTTCACTATCAGTTACTTAGCAGAAGGTAAGTTAATATTTTATCAGTGAATGAATGAATGATCTAAAACAAACCTGCTCTTAATTAATGATCAAGCCATTACTGAGAACACTTCCTCTGTGCCCAGTCTTCTGCTAAACAGCATGCATGCAGACAAAAAAGAGAAGACAGGTTTTGTTCTAGAATTCATTGTCAAAACAAGAGTAAGAAAAGCTGCATGTTTCTGTTTGTAAAACCCAGAACATGTTCCTCAAAATAAAATCACCCATTAGCCATGCTTGCCTCATCCTGGAAAAGCATATTTCTCAGTGTGGAAGGCAAACATTCTCTGAGCTGACCCTGAATGCTTTGATTTATCACCTTGTCCCTCCAGCTGGTGACCTTTTTCTAGAAGAGGGATGGCCTGTCTTCAATAGCCTGTTGTACTGTCTCTTAATTAAAGGGGAAGGTCAAGAAGGGCCCGTGAATTTCTCAGAGACTTGGTAGACAGAGGCCCCCATAGTAATCTTTCTGAAGCCCAGGTGGAAACCAAAAGGACCTCACCGGACAGGTTTCCTGAGTAGACAGAAAATCCCTGCAGAGATGAATCACTGACAGGATGATGCAGACCTCAGGGTACCAAAAGCTGGTGGCCCTGACCTAGGGACGTCATCACCTAACAGCAGTATAGTATGTCACAAAAAGAACATTGTATATGGCGACTAAAATTTAAAGGTTCACGTACACAAGGGTACATGGCTCAAGGCATAGTTTACATGTGAGCTGGGGTATGTTTTTATCCGAGTCTGAGTCTTTTCACACTTAAAATTGATGTAATAATAGGGCTGTCAGGGCCGTGAAATGAGATTACCTGTATACAGTGCTTAGTAAAACACTGTGCAAGGGGCAACCTTCGATGAGTGCTGGAAAGCACGGTAGGGCTGGAAGCCATGAGTTCTAGACAGGCCAGGTCCCTTAATTTTGTGATTTCAAGCAAGTTGCTGGGATGGAAACCTGGATCTATGGGGAGAAACAACATCTCAGTGGCAGAGATGGGAGGCAAGGATGAGTTCAAATCTGACAGGATGGTCAATAATACAAGCTACTGTTTAGTAAACTCTGACTCCATGCACCCTCCAGGCACTTGCATGTAGATTTTCTCTTCTCTCTCAAGGTAGCCAAAATTCCCTTGGTAGAACCCCTCATACTGAAAACTGCATTCATACTTAACTCTGCCTTATTTTCCTGTTTTTGACAAACAGCAGCCCTGGGAGGGACAACATCCAAGGTCCCTGAGTCATTGAAAGTCCTCCGGCAGGCAGGGACAGTTTAAGATTGCTTCACAGCCTCTCAGGCACAGGGCCTGTTCCCATTATCATGCCTGCTTTTAGTTCTCTGTTTCTCCAGCCAGTTTCTCCACACTCTATACATCTTTTGTTTCTTGCAAACATTGCAAGAGAAGTAAGCAGTGCAGAAGTGCCTATTCTTCTCCCTTCTGCCCAGGGTTTGTCTGTCCTAGCAGGACTTATTTCCAAGCGCAAATGCACACAGCTAAATTCTCACCTGATAGGAGCTGCTGGAAAACACAAAAAGTGTGTCAGTTCATCAGAGTCATTTGTCCCAAGGGGTTACATGACCAAGTGGGAGAAAAATATGTTAATTTGGTCAGAAAAAAATGTGTTTCTCAATACATCATGATTACAAAAGGAGTTTGAATTAAACTACTTATGTATTCATTCATGCATGCATTCATTCACTCATTCAACACACATTTAAAAAGGATCTAACCCTGAGCAGGAAACTAGAAATACCAAACCCAAAAGGGAGGTCCCTAGAATGGAGTGGAAAGCTTACAAGGCTTTGTCACCTAACTAAATTAGATTTGCATTTAAATTCTGCCATTTACTTGCTGAATAGCCTGGAATAAGCTACTTAACCTCTCTAAGCCTTAGTTTCTTCATCATTGTTAAATTGGGAATGATAATAGCTACCATCCAGAGTATTGTAAGTATAAATGTGCTAAATGTCTACACAGTGCCTAGGATTCAATAATTATGAACTGCTATTACTATTACTATTACTATTATTATATTATCATCATCACTTTAGTGCTACTATTACAAACAAATAATAGATGGTATTTAAGGAAACCAAAAACCAAGTCAAAGCTGGCATTTGTTATGATAACCTACTATTTCACAGAACTCCCTTTCTAGAATAAAAAGGGGGAAATAAAAGTTGGGAGATATTTCCAAGACAGAAACTCAGTAGTTCAATGTCATACATGAATGGATTATCATTTCTCTTGCAGCTGTCAGCAACAATCACCAACAACATATTACTATTTATTACTCAGCTTTGTAGGACTCAGAAAAGGAAATTTAGTAGGTCTGTTGGGAATATCCCTGTTCACATAGCAGATGGCTCAAAAAATAGTCAGGGTCAGAGTGCACCACAGCTGAGCATAAATCAGCAAAGTGAAACTGTAAATACAAAGGCAAGTGTGCCCAGGGATGTGTAAGTGGAATGATAGCTCATCTCCACTTGGCTCTGAATTTGGCACACAAAAAATGTGTTTAGAACAATGTCATTAATATATTAGTGAAGTGAGCACCTTTGAATGCTCATTATATATCAGGCATTGTGCCAACATATTTACTTATTATTAAAAATAACTTTTTAATCTGTTATATTATGTAATATAATAGCTCTATGAGTCATTATTTTCCTCATTTTACAGTTGAGGGTACAGAAAGATCTGAAATGTGAAGCAGTCTTTCCAAAGTCACACAGCTGGTGAACCCAGTGTTTGATCTTGGAGCTTTCTGACTCCAACAAGAATGTTTCCACTGACGTGGCTGCTTCTACATTGTGGACTCTTCCATTCATGATCATTTTGTTTCATTGACTGAGTGGGGAAGAGGTTATGTTTAGTACTTTAACATACCACAAAGGTACTTCTTGATATGAAAGAAAGAGATGAACTTCTTATATAATATCTCAATTTTTAAAGTGATATTACAATGTTGAACTCAGTTGCTACTTGTCTGCAGTGTTTAGGTGGAAAAGATACTTTGAAAATACCTCTCAAAGAGCTACAGTTGTCTGATGTATGTAAGAAGGACCTGATATTTCATTAATCCTGGTTATTGCCTAACATCCCTTTCTTTCATTACTTTTATTTACTTCACTGAAAAAAAATGAATATAAAATTCTACTTGAAAGTGTTTATATTATTTTATTAACATATAAAAAAGTGTTTATACTGTTGTGCAGCTGTATGTTCCTACCCAAAATAAATGGGTTATCTTTCAAATTCAATGCGTGAACTGATATTATGTGGGCAAAAGGAGTGCCCTTGCAGTAGACTGATTTAACTTATACAAAAATGATACAGGAAAAACATTACTTCCCCATTTTACAGATAAGGAGGCTGTGGCTTGTAGGGGTTAAACATCTTCCAGAACACCTCACAGTGGATTAAATAATGAATTTGAATTTAGAATACAGGATGGTTGGATTCTTTCCACTACCCTACCACCTTCCTTCACATATGCCTGTTTTTTTGTTTGGGTTTGGTTTAGTTTGGTTTGGTTTTTGGGTTTTTTGTTTTTGGCTTTGGTTTTTTGGGTTTTTTGTTTTGTTTTGTTTTGTTTTACTGGAAGTTTCTGATAAAGTCCCAGTGTGATGATTTTTGTTTGTTTGTTTTTTAATTTAATTTTAATTTTCAGTGTTCCAAGATTCATTGTTTATGCACCATACTCCGTGCTCAATGCAATATACACCCTCCTTAATACCCACCATCAGGCTCACCCACCCCTCACCCCCTCACTTCCAAAACCCTCAGTTTGTTTCTCAAATTTCAGAGTCTCTCATGCTTCATCTCTCCTTCCAATTTCCCCCAATTCACTTATCCTTTCCTTCTAATGTCCTCCATGTTATTCCTTATGCTCTGCAAGTAAGTGAAACCATATGATAACTGACTCTCTGCTTGACTTATTTCACTCAGCATAATCTCCTCCAGTCCCATCCATGTTGGTATAAAAGTTGGGTATTCATCCTTTCTGATGGAGGCATAATATTCCATTGTATATATGGACCGTATCTTCTTTATCCATTCATCTGTTGAAGGGCATCTTGGTTCTTTCCACAGTTTGGTGACTGTGGCCATTGCCGCTATGAACACTGGAGTGCATATGGCCCTTATTTTTACTACATCTGTATCTTTGGGGTAAATACCCAGTAGTGCAATTATGTTTTGTAAGCATTATTAAACCTGACCTAACTTATGTTGCCTGGTCACAATGACAGTAATCAATCAGATGAGATGGGCAAAGCCCACCTCACCTCTTAGGACCTATGGAAAAACTATAGCAACTTTACTGATGCTAAAATCCAAAGAACATCATCTGCAGTTCTATGACTTTCTGGGATGCTGGTTGGAGATTCACAACACCCACTATGACAAACTCCTTTCCTTCTTGCAACCTCCAGAATGGGCTTCAGAAGCTTCTGTCCCATGAAGAGGAGGATTTCCTTCACAGTTCCTTCTCTCTTTCATTTTAGCTCAGTGTGGGGCAGGGGAAGCTGAAGCCACCTTGATTATCTGGGGCATGGACAGTCACTATCGCTTTGTGTCTCTGGGCTATGCGCTGATGGAGGCATACCAATTCTGGTTTTCATGGGGCAGTGGAGGCTAGCCTGTCCTCTCAACATGCTTTGCCAGGGCATGGACCTTAGAGAACCTCTGCTCCAGGGGTTTATTCCCCAGATATTACCAAAAAGACTGTGTATCCCCAGAACATTTGCTTTCCTTATGGTCACTCCATGCCCCCCACTTCTACTGCCAGATCATTTCTTTCCCACAATGCAAGGCTGTACTGGGAGGTCTGGTTTTGTTAGGTGAGCCCATGCCTGCCATCCCTGGTATCAGAGAAAAGGTTGGCCAGCAATTCTTCAGGTTGCTACCTTCAGACAATACAGTTTCTTTCAGAGTTAGGGGAAAGCAAAATAAATGTGGGAAATAACTTCACAGGCTGGAGTAGCAGGTAAAGGACTAGAGAGAAGTTGGCAGGACTGTGCCCCAATACATCAGCCCCTGGGATGAGAACGGGCTGGGGTCAGACTTCCACACCTTAGGTTTCTGGGTCATCCTCTATTATTCCTTGCCACTGTTGACATAGATCTGTTTTCTGCATTCAGGGGCTTCATTCCTTTGCTCATACTCACACTCCCACTCTTACCCTTCATAGGAAAGGGTTTTTTTCCAAGTAAAACCAAGCCCACTGGCCTTCCTTTCTGCCCTTTCTCTCAAAAACAATAATTTCCCAGTTTGTTGCTTTGTAACAATATGAATACACAGGCAGTAAAACTTTGTATAATTTGGGATGAACAGACTTGCCCTGCCATTAAGTTCCATCAACAAATGAAGCAAATACTTCACCACCATAATACATGCCAGGCCCCATCCTTTGCTAGGCCATGTAGAGGAACATCAGATGCAATTATAGCCAAGAAAGAATGCATGGTTTAAGGTGAGTATTTTATTCAGTGTGGGCTTATATAACACAATACCATAGACTAGGTAGCTTTAATAACAGACATTTAGTCGTAAGTTTTGGAAGCTGGAAGTCTTGAGACCAGGACACCAGCACAGGTTCTGGTGAGAGCCCTCTTCCTGACTTGTAAATGACTACCCTCTAGCTTAGCTCTCACATGACAGAGAGAGAGAGGAAGGAAGTTCTCTGGTGTCTCTTCTTATAAGGACACTAATCTATCATGAGAGCCCCTCCTTCATGACTCTGTCTAATTCTAATTACCTCCCCAAGACCTCTTCTCCAAATACCATCATAGTTGGAGTTAGGGCTTCAACATATGAATTTTGAGGGGACACATTCAGTCCATTCATTCCACCCCTGTCCTCCAAAATTAATGCTCTTTCATGCAGAGCACATCCATTCCATTCTAACAGCCCCAAATGTCATTGTAGCAGAAACTCTAAAGTCCAAGACCCAAAGTACCACCTAAATATCAGCTAAGTTAGGTATAGGTGAGACTCTGGGTGCAGTCCATCCTGAGGCAGAACTCCTTTCCAGTTGTATGAACTGTGAAACCAGATATTTCTAAAATGCAGTGATGGGACAGGCAGAGGATTTACAGTCCTATTCTGAAAGGGTGAAGAAAGAAGGAAGGAAGGGGAGGACCGGTCCCAGACAAGTCCAAAACCTAGCAACGATGATTCTGTTAGGTCTTAAAGCCCAAGAATAATCCTCTTTGGCTTAATGTTCTGCCCTTCAGGCTTCTCTACACTGGACAAACATAAAATTGCAGTGACTCAAATTTCAAAAAAAGAAAAAAAAAAAAAAGGACTCACTTCTGTCAGTAATTGAAGGTGTGAGGCTGCCAGGCTGCTTGTCTTTCTTGACCAAACAGATGTTTCTGCACTATCCAAGATCCATACATTAAAAATCAATTGTGTAAACCAGACAAGGAATAATTAGACCCATATCAGGAGGGCTACATGTATAGGGAAGTGTGGTACAGAGTGCTCAAGAAAACAGCACTGTATAAATGCAAATCCACTCAGGCAAATGCAAACCTCTGGGTGAGACAGGAAATGAAGGTGAGGGAAATGACTTGAAAACCTGTTGCCCAACAACAGGCTCTGTGCCACTTTTATCAGAACTATTCGTCTCTGTATAGTTACTTTCCATGATTAACAACAAGGCCTGAGTCACTCCCAAGTAACCACCTTGCCAGACACATACTCATGACAACCCTCTAAGTTATGAGACATTATTAGCATTTGGTGTGTAAGGGAACTAAAGAAAGGCAAGTTGAAAAGGCAATTCAAGGTCACACAACCAATAAGTGACTCAGCCACATCTTTTTTTCTCTGAAATCATTTTTCAAAAATACACTCTCTAGTACATAGTACTCTCTATGAAAATGGCCTATATTACTGAATCTCTATCTCTTGGAGTTTTAAGGGGACATTAGCATAGAAAAGACTCAAAAAAGTACTGTAGTAAATACTTTTGTTTAACAAGACCAGCTCAACCCACAACTCCCCAGACCTACTGAGACATTTTATCACATCAGATACCTTTGAAGAACTCTAAACTTATATTCTGTTGCCTCCCCCACCTCCCCAGTAAAAGGCTGTTTCTCTGGTCAATAGCTCAAACAAACAAACAAAAACACATAGAGATACCCCTTATACCAGTTAGAATGGTCAATATTAACAAGAGAGTAAACAACAAGTGTTGGAGAGGATGTGGAGAAAGAGGAACCTTCTTACACTATAGGTGGGAATGCAAGTTGGTGCAGCCACTTTGGATAACAGTATGGAGATTCCTTAAGAAATTAAAAATAGAGCTGCCTTATGACCCTGCAATTGCACTACTAGTTGTTTACCCCAAAGATACAGATGTAGTGAAAAGAAGGGCCATCTGCACCCCAATGTTCTATAGCAACAATGGCCACAATCACCAAACTGTAGAAAGAGCCAAGATGCCCTTCAATAGATGAATGGATAAAGAAGATATGGTCCATATATATAATGGAATATTATGCAAGCATCAGAAAGGATGAATATCCAACTTTTGTATCAACATGGATGGTACTGGAGGAGATTATGCTAAGTGAAATAAGTCAAGCAGAAAGAGTCAATTATCATATGGTTTCACCTACTTGTAGAGCATAAGGAATAACATGGAGGACATTAGAAGGAAAGGATAAATGAATTGGAAGAAATTGGAGAGGAAGATGAACCATGAAAGACTGTGGACTTTGGAAACCAACTGAGGGTTTTGGAGGGGAGGTGGGTGGGGAGTTAGGTGAGCCTGGTGGTGGGTATTAAGGAGAGCATGTATTGCATTGAGCACTGAATGTGGTGCATAAACAATGAATCTTGAAACACTGAAAAAAATTAAAAAAAATATAAAAGCAACCCAGGAGTTGACAGATGAGTGAGTAAAAGCCAAGGAGACTGTTTAGCAAAGGAGCAGGGGGCTCAAGCCCCAGTCATTAGCCACATGTGGGCATTCATATTTAAGTTTCAATTAGCTCTAGTTTAATTTAAAAAAAAAGATTCTCATTCACATCAGCTGTATTTCAAGTCTACAAAAGCCAGATATGACTAGTGGATACTGTATTTGTTAGCTGAAATACCAAATATTTGTGTATGGCATAAAGTTCTGCTAAACACAGCAAGGCTGGGAACTTAGATTTGTGCCTATGGTATGGAAAAGGGAGACTACTTGGTAGGCTTAGCTCCACTGATTCAGGTTGTTAAGCTACCAGGATCTGTTTTCTATGGCCATCCTCAACCAGGGAAAGGGCTTAAATATTGGCTTATTTTTCTCTCTCCGAAATTGGGACTATTCCCTATACTTCCCCACTTCCTAAGTGCGATGGGAATAAAATGTGATAATATATACAGAACCATTTTAGATTCATAGAATATCTTTCTGGCTAAAACTCAAAAGTGTCATTTTGTCCCTCAAAGCACTATGCTTTCTCCATATTTAGAAATATAAATATTCAGACATCTATACAATCCCTTTTGAATGAAGACCTACATTTATATGTAATGACTTTTTAAAATCCTACTGCTTTTTACTAGCTCCATTATCAAAATGATGCTCTTATAGCTATCTTGCCTACCACTGCCAAATTTTCCTAAAATATCCATTTTCCCAAGTCCTCCCCTGATCAGAAGCCACCCATGGCTCCCTACTGTATTGAATTCTGATCCCTCCTCACTGGGGTTTCTAACCATCAGTGCAGCCCCTCCTGTATCTCTGCCCCCTGCTCCCATATCTCTGCCTCACTCCACAGCCTCATTCATCCTCTGGGTCTTATCAATAATCAGTGAGTCCCTGCAGTGAACAACATGGCAAAGCAGACTCATAGACTACCTGCTCTTGGAGGGACAAGGATGGTCAAGAAACAATGCCTCAGAGAAGAGGAGGGGAGACTTGGCCAGGTTTCTGCCCCGGAAACCTTGTTCACTATATCATCTTTGTGACATTTTCCAAATTTATCAGGATCCTCAGAGAGTGGGCCTGGAAGCAGTAAGTCTGAAGGCAAAAATCCATGTTTTCTCTAATTTTTCTTCCAAAAGTGCTGTATCAAGTGTGCTAGTTTACCTAAGCACCAGTCTTCTCAGAATCAAGGGAGACATGTGTCCTCTACTCTAAGCCATCCTTCACACCCTCAGATCAATACCCAAACCTCTCTTTGCTCATGTCTCTTTCTTAAATTTAATCCTTCTGTGACTTTTCCTTCCCTCTGGGTAACATTTCAGACTATCAGCCTGGCATTCAAGACCCTTCATGATCTGTCTCTTCAGGCTCATCTCCACTACTTCTTACACCTGAAATTTGAGCAAGATGAGGGGGTTGTCATTGTCTTTGGGTGGGTCACAGCATTATCAGTTCTACTGTTTCTCCAAAGTACCCTAAGGATTATTCCCCTTTGCTTCTCAACCTCCATCTTCAAGGTCTGGATTGGTTCTTCCAGGATAAAAATCAAACTCCCCACCATGATCTCTGAAGCCTGCCATGGCTGAGTCCTGTTGGCTTCATCAGTCTCATGCCATGCCATTCACCATTGCTTTTGTCCTGAGGCCACAACCACCTCAACTTTCTGTCCTTGACTGAGCTACTCTCTCAACTTTGGAGTTTCAGCACTTCTTGCCAAAGATACTCTGTCCCAGTTCTCCTATTCAGAGCACTCTGCTATACTCAACTTACAGAAGGCATCACTGCTTGTTGTCATTCATTTATTTACTTTTTTTTTTACATAATAACTTGTCTATATTCTTCAAGAAATGCTTTTTTTCTTATTCTTTTTTTAATGCTTTTATTACATTCAGTTAGTCAACATACAGGACATCATTAGTTTTGATGTAGTGTTCAATGATTCACTAGTTGTGTATAACATCCAGCGCTCATCACATTTTTTGTTTTATTTGTTCAGGATCTGTGCTAAACCCAATTCAAAGTCATGAAAGAACTGGGACTGAGACACATAACCTTTGCTGTACCTTAGACCAGTGCCATAGACATATGGAATTGCTCAATAAAGATGTGTTCAATAATTGCATAGGGCTGCCACAGAAGTAGCAGACAACTAATTTTTTATTTCATTTATTTGCTTATTACATAATAATCAAAGAATTCTATACTTAACCCAGTTGTGACACTCATCACACTACTTACTTACACCCACCCCAGACTGTGAGCCTACTAAAGTTGAAACAATGCCACCCACTCCAACTAGCTGCACAGTGCCTCACATACAGGAGACACACAGTAATCACAAAGCACATGCATGAAAGTCACAGTACCAAACAAAATAAGTAGGCACTGAAAAAAGTGGCATACTCCTAACAAGGGTGAGGACGAAGAAAAGGGGAATAAATAGGTTTAACACATTAAAGGTGTAAAACTCGATATATATTGTGGATATTTTTCAAATATTGGAATATTGATGAGCAAAAAAATCAGAGAAAATATATACACTCTAAGAATCTCTTTGTATAAAGTTCAAAAATAGGGAAATTAATGTATGGTATTTAAAATCAGGAGATATTAGTTTGAAAAAGCTTTTTTCTGTGATGCTAATGGGGCTATGCTTTTTGATCTGGGTCCTGATTACAAAGGTGTATTTACCTTGTGAAAATTCATCAGTCTGTGCAGTTACTAATTTTATGTTATCTTTCAAAACATAATGCCAAAAAATGTAAATGTGGGATAAAGTTTTCAAGTTAACAAAAACTGAAAAACTATGTTCTCAGCACACCTACACTAAAAATAGAAGGATAATGTCCTGAGATGGAAGCTCACTTTATTGCCTGCCTTTCCTCATTACAAAGTTAATATCTCAGTGGTTTACAACTACAAACATTTATTACTCATCAACATAAGGATGGTTATGAAGGAATAGCCCTTATGAAAAATATACTCATTCTTATGAGAGAGACTAAAGGAAAATGTGGACCTTACCCACACAACCACGTATAAAGCTTCTGCCTGGATATGGTATAATCATATGCACTTGCATCTCATTGACCAAGGCCAAAGCCAATAGAGTGGTCATAAAAAATCAAAAGCATTATGCCATTTACTACCCATAGATGCAGGAGAGAATAAGGAGCAACAGAAATGCTAAATTTAAATGATTATTGACCAGTTAATACAAATAAGCACAATTCTAAAAATCTTGTGATACACAAACACATTACAGAAAATGTAAATACTCAAGAAATATATAATAGGAAATGGGAAGATGTCTGAGTTCTCTGAAATCTCTGCACTGACCAAAGAGTGGACAAAGTAGAAAAGAAGAAAAGTAAAAGAATCACAAGTAAAAAAGAACTAATTTTTATTAAACTTTAATAAGTCAGGAATGAATATTATAGTTTACATGGCAATTGCTAGAGAAATAATGAAGAACATATTACTAACAAGAACTTATGAGGAAAGCATAACAGTGCAAATAAATTTAAAGTAACACAAAGAAGAAAAAAGAACAAAGATGAGGAGGGATGACTAAAGCAGAAAATAGAAAGAAAATGTGTCATCAATCACTTTAAATGTTAGTGGACTGAACATTCTAATTTAAAGACAAACATAAATAGCATGAATTAAAAAACAACAGCAGCAACAATATGTTGTTTGTAAGGGACTCAAGTTAAGTAATAAAGGCATAAAATGATTGAAAGGAAAAGTGGAAAAATATCATATAAATACAAATCAAGAGAAAGGTGAAGGGCCTATATTAGCATCAGGTGAAGTAGATTTGAGGACAAGAAAAATTACAAGAAATAAACAGAATAAAAATATGTTTCATTTTGCTGGGAAGATATAATAAGTGGATCTCTGTATTTACCTAATGATACAGCTTCAAAGATACATAGCAAAAACTGACAAAAATAAAAGTTAAAGTAGAAAAATGTGCAATTATATTGGGAGATTTTAATAATTGATTTCTTTATTTAAAAAAAGAAGAAGAAAAGAAATATGATAGAAGTTTAAAGAAGGTGCTGTTTAACCTTTCATGAGGTAACAGGGAGGGCACGTATTACATGGAGCACTGGGTGTTGTGCAAAAACAATGAATACTGTTACGCTGAAAAAATAAATAAAATGGAAAAAAAAAAGAATAGAGATAAAATAAAGTTGGTCGGGAGTTAAAAAAAAAATTTGGTGGAAGCAGTATTTTTTTTTCTTCTTTTCTGTGTTCTTTTTTTTTTTAATTTAATTTTTTCAGTGTTCCAAGTTTCATTGTTTATGCACCACACCCAGTACTTCATGCAATAGATCCCCTCCTTAATACCCACCACAAGTCCCTCCCAATCCCACACCCTCCTCCTTTCCAAAACCCTCAGTTTTTTTCTCAGAGTTATATTGGGAAGATTTTGACATCATCCTTTCAGTAATAAAACAACAAGATAAAAATATCAACAGGCAAACTTCAACAATATTACCAAAGCTGATTTGGTTCATGAACATGGAATATTAAATCTAGAGTTCCATTCAAATGTGCATGGAGAATTTACCATAATTAACCATATATTGAACCATAAAGTAAGTCTCAATAAATTTCAGAGTGTAGAAGTTCAATCTCTAACATTAGTGTAACAAAGGTAAAATTCTATTTAAACAAAATAATACAGAAAAAAATTCTATTTTAAACAAAATAACTTGGAAAAAACTAATAATTGGGGAATTAAGCAACATAATCATTTTTAAAATAACCCTATTAAGGATTTAATAATGAAAATTAGAAAATATATTACTTTGAATGTCAATAAAAATATATATCAGAAATGTGGAATGCAGCTAAAACCATGTTTAGAGGGAAATTTGTGGTTTAAATGTGCATATTAAAAAAGAAGAAAAGCTAAAAATCAGTAAGAATCCACCTGCAAGGAGTGAAAAAAAAAAACATAGCAAATTGAACATATACTCACACACACATGCACACACACACAGGAGGAAACAAACATACACACACACACACACACACACACACAGAAGGAAAAAAATAATAAAAACATGAGAAGAAAGTGATAAAAGAGAAGACAGATACACAATAAAGAGATATTTGTTCTTTAAAAATACTAATAAAGTCATTTTATGAGATCAATATCACACTGATATAAAAACAAGATAAAGATAGTACAAAAAAGAAAATTATAAACCAATATTCCTGTATATCATAAGCTTAGATGAAAAAAATTTTCATTAAAATAATTTGCAAATCGAAACTGGTAATATATTTAATATATATAATATAATTTAATATATTAAATTAATATTTAATATTTATATTTATATTTAATTTATATATAATTCCTACAATAGTTATATATTTTATTATATATTTATTATATATATTATATATTTATATATAATTTATATGATTTTATAATTTATATATTTAATTTAATTTATATATATTTAATATATATCTGGTAAGATATTATATATATAGTAAATTAATTGATTTGTAATTATTAAATAAGCCCTGGATATCTGGAATAACTCTTATTTGGTAATAGTATATATATATATTATATATAGATATATAATATATATATATATATGAGTTATTCCAGGTATCCAGGGCTTATTTAATAATTACAAATCAATTCATACAGCTCATATAGGGTACAGATTGATGGTTGCCAAAAACAAGGGTTAGGATGGGCAAAAATGGTGAAGGTGGTTGAAAGGTACACATTTTCAGTAATAAAATCAGTAAGTCATGGGGTGATGTACAACATAACTGTAGTTAATAATGCTGTATTTCATATTTGAAAGTTGCTAAGAGAATAGATTTTAAAAGTTCTCATCACAAGTAAAAAAAGTAACTGTGTGCTCATGGATGTTAAATAGATGTTAACTAGACTTACTGTTGTCATCATTTGAGAGAGATATATACATATATAATATATAATATATATATCATTATGCTCTACACATGAAATTAATATAATATTATGAGTTATATAATACAATGTTATGAGTCAAGTATATCTAAATTTAAAAAAATCAATCAATATACACGACCATATCATTGGGATAAAGAAGGAAATCATGATCATATCAATTGAAATAGAAAAAGTACTGGACAAAATTTGATGTCCATTGGTGATTAAAAAAAAAAAAAGAAAGAAAGAAGAGAAAAAAAGTTCTGCAAACTAAGAATAAACAGGACTTCCTAAACTTGAAAAAAGGCATCTACAGAAAAGTTACAACTAACATCAGAGTTAGCAGTAAAGACATAAATACTTTTTTTCCCTCAGATTAGGAACAAAGCAAAGATGTCCATTTTCTCTATTTTTAATCAACATGGTATTGGAAGTTCTATTTATTTTACTTATTTATCTTTTCCTAATTATGTTGGCTAGAGCTTCTAATGGAAAATGTGTGTGTGTGTATGCATATATATATATATATATATATATATGCATATATATATGAAATAAATTTCCCTTATTTTCAGATGGCATGATTGTTTGCCTAGAAAATCTCAAGAAAAAAATAAAAAATAATTTTTGGGACTTCATCAAGATTAAAAGCTTCTGCACAGCAAAGGAAACAGTCAACACAACTAAAAGGCATCCCATGGAATGGGAGAAAATATTTGCAAATGACATTTCAGATAAAAGGTTAGTATCCAAGACCTATAAAAAACTTCTTAAACTCAACACCCAAAAAATAAATAGTCAAAAAATGGGTAGAAGACATAAAAAGACACTTTTCCAAAGTGTCTAACAGACACATGAAAAAATGTTCATCTTCATTAGCCATCAGGGAGAATGAAATCAAAACTGCATTGAGATACCATCTTACACCAGTTCGAATGGCAAAAATTATCAAGGCAAAAAACAATTAGTGTTGGAGAGGTTGTGGAGAAAGGGGAACCCTTTTACACTGTTGGTGGGAATGCAAATTGGTGCAGCCCCTTTGGAAAACAGTGCGGAGATTCCACAAAAAGTTAAAAATAGAGCTACCAGATAACCCAGCAGTTACACAAATGGGTATTTACCACAAACAAAAAGTTAAAAATAGAGCTACCAGATGACCCACCAATTACACAAATGGGTATTTACCACAAAAATACAGATGTACTGAAAAGAGGGGCCACATGCCCCCCAATGTTCATAGCAACAATGTCCATAATAACCAAACTGGAAGGAGCTGAGATGCCCTTCAGTGGATGAATGGATAATGAAGATGCAGTCCATATATATAAACAAGGAAATATTGCTCAGCCATCAGAAAGGATGAATACCCAACATTTGCATCAACATGGATGGAACTGGAAGAAATTAAGCAAAGCAAAGTAAGTCAAGTCAAGAAAAGACAATTATCATACAGTTTCACTCATATGTGGAATATAAGGAATAGTGCAGAGAACAATAGGGGAAGGGAGGGAAAACTGAATGGGAGGAAATCAGAGAGGGAGACAAACCATGAGAGACTCTGGACTCTGGTAAATAATCTGAGGGTTTCAGAAGGGAAGAGGGTTGGAGGATGGGTTAGTCCAATGATGAGTATTAAGGAGGACACATGTTGTAATGAGCACTGGGTATTATATGCAACTAATGAATCATAGAACACTAACCTCAAAAACTAATGATGTACTGCATGGTGACTAACAAAGCATAATAAAAAATAAAATAATAAAATAAAATAACAATTGAAAGCCCCCCTAAAAATAAAAAAAATAAGTTAAAAAATAAAAATGAGTTAAGCAAGGTCACAGGACACAAAATCAGCAACAGGAATTAATCACATTTGTATGAACCAGCAACAAAACATGTGGAAAACAAATTTTGAAACCAAATGCCATTTACAATCACTGCAAATGAATAAAATATTAGACATAAATTGCACAAAACATGTACAATTGGAGGGGGAGATGAAGTATGAAAGAATGTGGACTGGGAGAAACAAACTGAAGGTTTTGGAGGGGTGGGGGTTGGGAAGTTAGGTGAACCTGGTGGTGGGTATTATGGAGGGCACATATTGCATGGAGCACTGGGTGTGGTGCATAAACAATGAATTCTGGAACACTGAAAAGAAATTTTAAAAAATCAATAAAAATTTTAAAAAAACACATGTACAAAAACTCTATGCAGAAAATTACACAATGTTGATGAAAGAAATACAAGGAGATCTAAATAAATGGAGAGACTTACCATGTTTACAGATTGGAACACTAAACATAGTAAATATGTTAATACTCTCATGTTGTTGCATGGGTTTAATATAGTTTCTACCAAAATTCTCACAAATTGTTATAACCATAAGGAAAGTCAAGGAATCTAGTATAGGTAAAACCATGCTGAATACAAAAGGAAGAAAATGAGTGAAATCACTCTAGCCAATATTAAAACTTATTCTATAGCTATAGTAATCAAGAAAGTGTGATTTATTTATTTTTACATAGATCAATGAAACAGAATAGAGGATTCATAAATAGATCCAAACAAATATATCTAATTGATTTTTGACAATAAAGTGGGTCAACTAAATGCAGGAAGAATAGTCTTTTCAACAAACTGGGGTGCCTGAGTAACTCAGTCAGTTAAGCATCTGCCTTCAGCTCAAGTTATGATCTCAGAGTCCTGGGATCAAGCTCTGTATTGCACTCCCTGTTAAGTGGGAAGTCTGCTTCTCTCTCTGCCCCTCACTCCACTCTCGTGCTCGCTCTCTTAATCTCTCTCTCTCAAAAAATTAATAAAATTCCAGAAACTGGAATCAGTCCAAATATCCCTTAACAATGCAATGATTAAGCAAACTCTAGCACATGCATAGAGTGGAAGATTATTTATCAATAAAAAGGAACAAATTATTCATATATGCAACCATTTGGATTGATCTCAAGAATACTAAGTGTAGCAATACAAGGCAACATCAAAATGTTACGTATTATGTAAAGATAGATAAAAGATTAGTGGTTGCCAGGAAAGAAGAATAGGGTACAGGATAGTGCAATGATAAATAGGAAATATAATAGGAAATTCCTGTGGTAATGGAAAGATTTTATACTTTATGGTGATGATGGTTACACAAAGTTGTACATGAAATCAAACTGCATGGAACTATGCTCAACCCCCCACACTCAGACACAAACACACACATAAGTGTGTATAAAAACTGGTAAAAACTTAGTAAGATCTGTAGTCTAATAATATTATACCAGTGCCTGGCTTTAATATTAGTACCTTTACATAAGATATCACTATTAGGAGAAGCTGAGTGAAGGTTTCAAAGGACTCTAATATTTTTGCAACCTCCTGTCAATCTATAATCATTTAAATAAATATTTTTAAAAATTAACAAAATCAATAACTGTCTTGCAAGACGATTAAGACAAAAATAGAACAAGTACAAGTACCTATTTAGGAGTAAGAAAATTATAATACTATAGATATTAAAGATATTTTTTCAAAGTTCTTACAAGATATTACAAACAACTTTAAGTTAATACATTTGAAAATGCTCTAGAGAATGTCCTATGAAATCTCAACCTCTCAAAACAGACACAAGAAACAAAAGTCTTCATGATTTCTATATCCATTAAGGAAAATGAATATGTACCTAAAAACTTCCCACATAGAAAATCTCAAGTTTCAGTGGCTTCAAAAGTGAATTCTTTTCTCAGAGAATAGAATACTTACCAACAAATTTTATGAAAGCAGAAGACTCTGCATGCCAACACATGACAAAGACATCATGAAAAAGGAAAATAACAAGACAATGTCTCTCAGGAATGCATATGCAAAAGTCCTAAACAATATATTTGTGGATCAAATTCAATGAAATACAGAAAGGAAATATTATTGATATGCTGTTTTAAGAGACTCATTTTAGACCCATAAATACCTCCAGATTGAAAGTTAAGGGTGGTGAACAATTTATAGTGCTAATGGACATCAAAAGAAATCTGGACTAACCATCCTTATATCAGACAAACTAGTTTTTAAACCAAAGACTGTAATAAGAGATGAAGAAGGACACTATATCATAATAAGAGAGTCTATCAAACAAGAATATATAACACTTGTAAATATTTGTGCCCCTAACTCGGAAGCAACCAAATATATAAATCAATTAATAACAAAACTAAAGGAACTCCTTGATAACTCCTTTAACAACCCACTTACAGCAATAGACAGATCATCTAAGCAGAAGATCAACAAGGAAATAAGGGCTTTGAATGACACACTGGACCAGATGTACCTCACAAATATATTCAGAGTATTTAATCCTAAAGCAGCAGAATACACATTCTTTTCAAGTTCACATGAACATTCTCCAGAATAGATCACATACTGGTTCACAAAATAGGTCCCACTGCTACAAAAAGATTGAGATCATAGCATGCATATTTTCAGACCACAATGCTGTGAAACTTGAAATCAACAACAAAGAAAAAAATTGGAAGGAACACAAATACATGGAGGTTAAAGAACATCCTAATAATGAATAAATGGGTCAACCAGGAAATTAAAAATAATTTAAAAATACATAGAAGCAAATGAAAATGAAAACAAAACAGTTCTAAACCTTTGGGATGAAGCAAAGGGGATCCTAAGACAGAAGTGTATAGCAATACAGGTCTTCCTCAAGAAGCAACAAAAGTCTCAAATACAATCTAGACTTACACTTAAAGGAGCTGGAAAAGAAACAGCAAATAAAGCCTAAATCCTGCACAAGAAGAGAAATAAGATTGGAGCAGAAATATATGATGCCAAAATTGAGAGGGAGGGAGGGAGGGAGAGAGAGAGAGAGAGAACAAATGAACAAAACTAGGAGCTGATTCTTGAAAGAATTAACAAGATTGATAAACCCCTAGCCAGACTCATCAAAAAGCAAAGAGAAAGGACCCAAATAAATAAAATCATAAATGAAAGAAGAGAGATCACAACCAACACCAAAGAAATACAAACAATTATAAGAGAATATTATAAGCAATTATAGGACAGCAAATAAGGCAATCTGGAAGAAATGGATGCATTCCTAGAATCATACAAACTACCAAAACTGAAATAGAAAGAAATAGAAAACCTGAACAGATCCATAACCAACAAAGAAATTGAATTGGTACAAAAAATATCTCCCCACAAACAAGACTCCAGGGCTAGATAGCTTCACAGGGGAATTCTACCAAATTTTTAAAGCAGAATTAATATCTATTCTTCTGAAATTGACCCCAAAAAATGAAAATGGAAGGAAAATATCCAAACTCATTCTATGAGGCCAGCATTACCTTGATCCCCAAACCAAAGACCCCACTAAAAAGGAGAATCATAGATCAATATCCATGATAAACATGGATGCAAAAATTCTGCCAACATACTAGTTAAGAGGATCCAGAAAGATTATTCATCATGACCAAGTGGGATTTATTCCTGGGCTACAAGCCTGGTTCAACAACTACAAATCAATCAATGAGGTATACCACATTAATAAAAGAAAGGATAGGTACCATATGGTTCTTCCAATAGATCCAGGAAAAGCATTTGACAAAATACAGCATCCTCTCTTGATAAAAACCTCCCACAGTGTAGGGATAGAGGGAATATACTTCATCGCAAAATCCATAGATGAAAAACCCACAGCAAATATCATACTCAACAGGGAAAAATTGAACATTGTTCCCCAAGGTCAGGAACATGACAAGGATGTCCACTCTCACCACTGTTGTTCAACATACTACTGGAAGTCCTATTCAGCAATCAGAAAACAAAAGGAAATAAAAAGCATTCATTCAAATAGGCAAATAAGAAATCAAACTTTCACTCTTCACAGATGACATGATACTTTATTTAGAAAATTCAAAAGGCTTCACCCCAAAATTCATATAACTGATACAGAAATTCAGCAGTAACAGGATATAAAATCAATGCACAGAATTCTAGTATATTTCTACACACTAACAATGAAGGAGAAGAAAGAAAAATTGAGGAACCTATACTATTTACAGTTGCATCAAAAACTCTAAAATACCTAGGGACAAACTAAGCCAAAAAGGTAAATAATCTATACTCTGAAAACTATATAACACACTTATGAAAGAACTGAGGAAGACACAAAGAAATGGAAAAACATTCCATGTTCATGGATAGGAAAAACAAATACTTAAAATGTCTGTTGTACCCAAAGCAGTTTACACATGCAATGCAATCCCTATCAAAATACCACCAATATTTACCACCAGAGCTGGAACAATAATCCTAAAACTTGTATGGAACCAGAAAAGATCCCAAATAGCTCAAGTAATGTTGGTGACATCATAATGTCTGACCTCAAGCTGTATTACAAACCTGTAAACACCAAGATAGTATGGTACTAGCACAAAAACAGACACATAAATCAATGGAACAGAATAAAGAACCCAGAAATGGACCCTCAACTCTATGGTCAACTAATGTTCAAAAAAGCAGGAAAGAATATCCAATGGAAAAATGACAGTCTTTGGGAAAATTGGACAACCACATGTAGAAGAATGAAACTGGACCATTTTCTTACACCATACACAAATATAAAGTCAAAATGAATGAAATACCTAAATATGAGAGAGAAATCTATCATCATCCTAGAAGAAAACACAGGCAACAACCTCTTCAGCCTCAGGTGCAGCAGCAACTTCTAGATAGACATCTCCAAAGGCAAGGAAAACAAAAGCACACATGAACTATTTGGACTTCATCAAGATAAAAAGTTTTTGCACAACAAAGGAAACTGTCAACAAAACCATAAGGCAACCTATGGAATGGGAGAAGATATTTGCAAATGACATATCAGATAAAAGGCTAGTATCCAAGATCTAAGCTCAACATCTAAAAATCAAATCATCCAATCAATAAATGGGCAGAAGACATGAACAGACATTTTTCCCAAAAGACATACAAATGGCCAACAGACACATGAAAAAGTGCTCAATATCACTTGGCACCAGGGAAATATAAATCAAAACCACAATGAGATACCACCTCTCACCAGCCAGAATAGCTAAAATTAGCAACTCGGGAAATGACAGATATTGGCAAGGATGCTGAGAAAGGGGAAACTTCTTACATTGTTGGTGGGAATGCAAGCTGATACAGCCACTCTGGAAAACAGTATGGAAGTTCCTCAAGAAGTTAAAAATAGAACTGCCCTATGACCCAGCAATTGCACTATTAGGTATTTATCCAAAGGATACAAACGTAGTGATTCAAAGGAGCACATGCACCCCATTGTTTATAGCAAAAATGTCCACAATATTGATACTATGGAAAGAGCCCAGATGTCCATTGCCACATGAATGGATAAGGAAGATGTGGTATATAGGGCACCTGGGTGGGAGCAGTTGGTTAAACATCTGCCTTTGGCTCAGGTCTTGAACACAGGGTCCTGGGCACTCTAGTCGGTGGGGAATCTGTTTGTCCTTCTGCCCCTTCCCCCACTTGTACATACACTTTCTCTCAAATAAATAAGTAAAATCTTAAAGAAGTGTGTACACACACACACACACACACACACACACACACATACTAGAATATTACTCAGCCATCAAACAATGAAATGTTGCCATTTGCAATAACATGGATGGAACTAGAGGGTATTATGCTATGCACAATAAGTCAGTCAGAGGAAGATTTCATTCATATGTAGAATTTAAGGAAAAGAACAGATGAACACAGGAGAAAGGAAAGAAAAATAAAACAAGACAAAAACATAGAGGAAGGCAAACCATAAGGAAACAAACTGAGGGTTGCTGGAGGGGAGATGAGTCGGGGTATGGGGTAATTTGGCAATGGGCATTGATGTGATGAGCAATTGATGTGATGAGCTCTAGATGTAATATGCAACAATGATGAATCACTAAATTCTACCCCTGAAACTAATAGTACACTCTATGTTAGTTAAACTGAATTCATATTTTTCAGAAAGGAACTACTATAACCAATTTCATTCTAGGAATAAGAAAAATAAACCCTGAATGTTGGTTCAACATTCAAAAATCAATCAGTGTCTCCCATCCAAGTACTAACCAGGCCCGACCCTGCTTAGCTTCCGAGATCAGACGAGATCGGGCGCGTAGAGAGGATGTGGAGAAAGGGGAACCCTCCTCCACTGTTGGTGGGAATGCAAGCTGGTCCAACCACTCTGGAAAACAGCATGGAGGTTCCTCAAAATGTTGAAAATAGAACTACCCTATGACCCAGCAATTGCACTACTGGGTATTTACCCTAAAGATACAAACATAGTGATCCGAAGGGGCACGTGTACCCGAATGTTTATAGCAGCAATGTCTACAATAGCCAGACTATGGAAAGAACCTAGATGTCCATCAACAGATGAATGGATCAAGAAGATGTGGTATATATACACAATGAAATACTATGCAGCCATCAAAAGAAATGAAATCTTGCCATTTGCGACGACGTGGATGGAACTAGAGCGTATCATGCTTAGTGAAATAAGTCAATCGGAGAAAGACAACTATCATATGATCTCCCTGATATGAGGACATGGAGAAGCAACATGGGGGTGGAGGGGGATAGGAGAAGAATAAATGAAACAAGATGGGATTGGGAGGGAGACAAACCATAAATGACTCTTAATCTCACAAAACAAACTGGGGGTTGCTGGGGGGAGGTGGGATTGGGAGAGGGGGAGCGGGCTATGGACATTGGGGAGGGGAGGCGAACCATAAGAGACTATGGACTCTGAAAAACAACCTGAGGGTTTTGAAGGGTCAGGGGTGGGAGGTTGGGGGAACAGGTGGTGGGTGATGGGGAGGGCACGTTTTGCATGGAGCACTGGGTGTTGTGCAAAAAGAATGAATACTGTTACGCTGAAAAAATTAATAAAAGGGGGAAAAAAAAAATCAATCAGTGTAATTAACTACATTAACAAATAAAGGAAAATAATTATATAATATCTCAAAAAATGAAGTAAAAGACAATAAAATTCATTCTTTTTATTAAAAAGTCTTTAAACAAGCAATAGAAGAGAACATAATTAATCTGATATAGGGTTTCTACAGAAAAAATAATACTCATTTGTGAAGTGTCAAAAATTTCCATCTAATATCAGGCATTAGTCAAGGGTGATTGCTATTCAATACCATATTGAAAGTTCAAGTTAGTAAGCTTAAGGCAAGAAACAAAATTATAAGAATTTGAAAGAAGATAGAGCTGTCTTTATTTGCTGGTGACATGATTATATATATTAAAAAATCTAAAAAGAAACTTAGAAAAAGTGAAGAAGTAAATTTAGCATAACAGCTGGATATGATTTAAATATATAAAATCCATTGTATTTTTCTCTGCCAGAAAAATAGAGGTACATAATAAGGTGCTTAGAATGGTGCCATAAAAATGCATTAAAAATGTGGAATACACACATATAAATCCAATAAAATATGTGTAATATCTGTATACTGAAAATTAGAAGATATTTTCAGAAATGTAAAAAGGCTATGTTAGTAATGTTTGACTAGAGAAATGGAACAGAATATATTTGACCTGTTATAAGAAATTGTCTTATCAATTATGACTAAGCAAGTCCAAAATACACAGAGAAAGCAATTGGGAAAGAAATTTCATGAACAGGACTAAAGCTTTCATCCACAGTTGAAATTTCTTCTTTCTTTTAACAAAATCTCAGCCTTGCTTTAAAACCTTCCAGAAGAGTCAATAAAACTCATTCAGATTGTTTCATTTATTCTTCTCCTAGATTGGGAGGGAGACAAACCATAAATGACTCTTAATCTCACAAAACAAACTGGGGGTTGCTGGGGGGAGGTGGGATTGGGAGAGGGGGAGCGGGCTATGGACATTGGGGAGGGGAGGCGAACCATAAGAGACTATGGACTCTGAAAAACAACCTGAGGGTTTTGAAGGGTCAGGGGTGGGAGGTTGGGGGAACAGGTGGTGGGTGATGGGGAGGGCACGTTTTGCATGGAGCACTGGGTGTTGTGCAAAAAGAATGAATACTGTTACGCTGAAAAAATTAATAAAAAGGGAAAAAAAAAAAAAACTCATTCAGATTATCCAGGATAATCTCCCTTACTGTCAACTGACTAGAGTTTTAGTTACATTCACGAAACTATTTCACAGCAATAGCTAGATTAGTGTTTGATTAAATAACTGAAGATTATAGGCTAGCTATGTTGGCATGTCAATCAAATTAACACAAAAGGACAAATAAAGCACCATGTATGGATGGAACATTCTGCACTGTAAAAATATCAATTTTCCTCAAATATAGATCCAAACAAATGTTAATCAATATCTTTGCAGAATATAGAAATTTACAAGTTGATTCTAAAATTTATATGGAACCTAAGATGAAAATTCTAAGACAATCTTGGGGCAGGGGGAAATTGGGGGATTAAAACTACCAGATAGCCAGGTTTACAGTAAAGCTACAATAAATAATACAGTATGTTATAGATAAATAGACCAATGAAACATAATGAAAAGTCAAAGACTGACTGACACATGGAAAATTGACTAAGTTGGCAACAAACAACACTGGAAAAATGTGTGTGTGTGTTTCAGTAAACTGTGATACATCACTTGAATATACATACTTCTAACTCACACTATACAAAGACATAAATTTAAATAATAATAGTACTTCTAGAATATAACAGGAAAATAGCTTCATGATATTGGGGTAAGCAAAGAGTTTCTAAATAAAATTCAAAAATATTAACTATAATGGAAAAGACTGATAAAACTAAAAGGTAGGAATTTGAGTCATCAAAAGAAACTATTAAGAGAGCTGAAAACTCAAAATGAGTAAAAGTATTTGTAATGCATATAACAAAAATAGTTTATAGAATATGTGAAGAATTTCTAAACATTAGGAAAGAGAGGGTAAACTAACCAAAAAGTTAGTAAACTTCAACACTTCTCTAAGGAAAATACTAAAAAGTTTTAATGTACATGAAAAGTGTAAAATGTCATTTATTCTCAAGAAAAAGAAAACTAAAGCCATTGTGAGATACCAATACAGCTATTAGAAAGGCTAATTTTTTTAAAAGAAAGGAAAAAGGGAAAGACTGATATTATAAAGTGTTAGCAACTATGTAGAGCAATCAGAACTCTTTAATATACAGTGTTTATTTGTTTCAAGTGTAAAATACAGTGACTCAACAATTCTATGTATTGCTCAGTGCTCTTCATGAGCACATGGACTCTTAATCCCCTTCATCTATATCACTCATCTGTCACCCATCTCTGGCAACTATCAGTTTTTTCCATTTCCCTGATGGTGAGTGATATTGAGCATCTTTTATGTGTTTTTTGTTGTTGTTGTTTTGTTTTGTTTTGTTTGGGCAATCTATGTGCCTTTGGAGAAATTGCCTGTTCACATCTTCTGCCCATATTTAATTGAATTATTTTTTTGATATTGAGTTGTATAAGTTCTTTCTATATTTTGTATACTAATCCTTTATTGGTTATGTCATTTGCAAATATCTTCTCCCATTCCATATGTTGTCTTTTGGTTTTGTTGACTGTTTTCTTTATTATACAGAAGCTTTTTTATTTTAATGTAGTCTTAATAGATTATTTTTGCTTTTGTTTCCTTTCCCTCAGGAGACATCTATGAAAATGTTGCTATGGTTGATGTCACAGAAATGACTACCTGTGTTCTCTTCTAGGATTTTTATGGTTTCATGTGTTTCATTTAGGTCTTTAATTTAAACATATTTTAAATTTATTTTTGCATGCAGTGTAAGTAAGTGGTCCAGTTTCATTCTTTCGCACAGCGCTGTCCAGTTTTCCCAATACCATTTGTTGAAGAGATTGTCTTTTCCCAATTGCATAGTCTTTCCTCCTATGTCAAAGATTAATTGACCATATAATCATGGGTTTATTTCTAGGCTCTCTATTCTGTTCCATTAATCTATGTGTCTGTTTTTGTGCCAAGCCCATACTGTTGTGATTACTACATCTTTGTAGTTGAAATCTAAAATCTGAAAATGTAGATCTTGAAATCTTGGATTGTGATACCTCCAGTTTTGCAAACAAAGCTCTTAAATGAGTCCATTGGGAGTGTACATATGCACAGCTTTGGAAAACTCTTTGACAGTATTTATTAAAGTTGAATATACATATACTCTATTCCTAGGTACATAGTCACTGAAATGCAAATGGATACTGAAAGATATGTCAAGCACAATAATAGCAGCATTATTCCCAAAAGCTCCAAATTTGGGCATTTGATAAATTTCCTAAACAATTATTAAATACAAAATGAAAACATAAACCATTAAATATTATAAATATGTGTCAATTACAATTATTATTTTGAGATATTTCATCAATATGATGTTGAAAGAAAGAAGCCAGAGACAAGTAAAACTTGCTTCATTTGTAAAAAGTGCATAAAAGTTAAAATTAATCCGCCTTGTTAAAAATAACAATAGCTGTTACTTGGGTAAAGGAAAGAGGTTGAGATCAGAATGAATGAGAAGGGTATCTAAAGTATTAGAAATGTCTATTTCTTGGCCAGAATATCTGTGGATTTACTTTTATTTAATTGATAATCATATTGAAATAATTTTAAATGAACATGTATTTGTAAGAAATAACGCAGAGAAATCCCATGTGCCCCTTTCTCAGTTTTCCCTAACTTGCCATCTTGCAAAAACATACTGCAATATAACAACTTGGGTATTGACAGCTATCCAATCTCTCATTCAGATTTTGTGCTGTTTGTGTGTGTGTGTCTTCTGTTGTGTTGCATTTTTAACACATACACACATTCTATTTTAATACACTGGAGGACTTGCATATCTACCATCTCAGTCTAGATAGAGATAAGCTCTATCATTGCAGGTTCCTTCATTTTCCTTTTCGCATACACAGATCCCTCCCCCCAACACATCCTTAGCCCTTGGAAACCACTAATCTGTTCTCCATTTCTAAAATTAAGTCATCTAAGATGTTACTTAAATAGACTCACAACATTTAACTTTTGGGTACTGGACTTTATTTGTTTGTTTGTTGGGTTAGCATGATTCCTTTGAGAAATATCAAGTTATTGCATATATCAATGGTCTTTCTCCTTGAGTACAGTTTGTTTAACCATTCTACCTGTTGAGGGACATCTGGATTGTTTCCAATCCTTGCTATTGAATGCAGATGCTCTTAACATTCATAAGCAAGCTATATAAACACAGTTTTTACTTTAAAAACATTTTACCCTATCTATATTTTGGATGAGATATGTACTTTTATTAAAACTCATGTTGCTACGAATACAATCTATCTTCTCTTTCTCTTTCTCTCTCTCTCTGCCTGCTTCTAAGATTTTTCTTTGTCTTTAAATTTTTGAAGTTTAATTATCATGTGTATTGTATGGATTTTCTTGAGTTTTATCCCACTTTGCTCAGCTTCTTACATATGTAGGTTTGTGTCTTTCATTAAATTTAGGAAGTTTCGATAATTATATCTTTGAATACTTCTTTATCTTCATTCTTCTCTCTTCCTTCTGGGACTTTGCAT
Source organism: Meles meles (assembly GCF_922984935.1). NCBI lineage: Eukaryota > Metazoa > Chordata > Mammalia > Carnivora > Mustelidae > Meles > Meles meles. The sequence goes on along the minus strand of NC_060074.1, from coordinate 114,007,915 downwards.
CCTTTGTCATGACACCTAGAATGAGTCTGTTATCATTATTATTACTATTGCTAGCATTATTATTTTTTTCCACAAGTCTCTGAGGCTCTATTTTCTTTTTTTTAATTAATATTTAAATTTTTTATAAACATATAATGTGTTTTTTATCCCCAGGGGTACAGGTCTGTGAATCACCAGGTTTATACATTTCACAGCACTCACCATAACACATACCCTCCCCTATGTCCATTACCCCAGAGGCTCTATTTTCTACATGTTATTCAGATTAAGTTCTGTTGATAGGTGCTCAGACTCACTGATCTACATTTTGTCATTTCCTTGAAAGAGGCCTAGACAGCAAGTTTTGTTTTAAGTTTCTTTTATGTAATTTCTTTTATTAATTTTCCCAGCTTTATGTAGGTATGACTGACAAAATTGTATTTATTTAAAGTATACAACTGACAATTTCAATTTCACTATTTTTTCATAGCTTCTATTTCTTCACTAATATTTTCATTTGTTTCAAGATAATATTTCTTAAAGTCTTTTTGTTATACCTGCTTTAAAATCTTGGTCAAGTAATTCTAACATCTGTTTTATACAGTGTTGGCATTAGTTGATACTGCCTTTTCTCATTCAAATTTTGACTTTCCTATATGTTGTTAGAGCAGGTGGCTTCCTATGATATCCTGGAAATTTTTACTGTTGTGTAGGAAATTCTGGATTCAATTTAAATCATCTAGTTTATCAGGTTATTACCCTGTTTGGGTTTAATACACAAATCCTGGACTACATTGTGGACTAACTTCCAATGACAATTTAATTGTCAGAACTTTAGGATGCTATTTTGGTCTACCTGTTTTAAAAGAGATCATTGGGATACCCATTGTGCAACTTAACAGGGCAAAAGGATTTCTACAGGATAACCACTTGACGTCTCTTGATGGGAGAATGGCATCTGAGGCCAAGGGGACAGAGACTTCCCTGACTGGGTGTTTGTTGTGGTGGGTTCCCCTTGTCACTGGGAAATGGAGAGCACCTTCTGGCCTAGCACTTCATGTAACATAATCCCTCTAGCCACTGCTCCTTAGCTGCTCTTGTGTCTCTGGGCAGTCAGTTAATGTCATTCTGATGTGCTAACATTTAGTGAGGATAGCTACCATTAATTAAAGAAGAAACTTACCAGATACCTCTGCACAAGCACGGTGTACTAACCACATCAGAACAATTGTATCTGTGCCTGTTGCTGGTGTCTTTTCCATTCATCTTCCTGAGAGTAGAACCTTAAAGCTGGGAAGACAGTGCTTGAGTGCATCTTGATGTATCACTAAAACTGCAAGACTTAGTGGAAAACTGCTAAATTTGTGACTATTCCACCCCTCTTTGATGTACATTTTTCTCAGAGTTGTGAGAGCTTCATCTTTAATTGAAACTCTACATAATATCATTCTTTAAGGATTTAAAGGAAAGAAAACACTTCCTTAGTCCTCATATATTGTAATATACTAATTACAGCAGATACTGACCACTTACTCTGTGCCTAGGACACCACCATATACCATAAATCTCCTGACCCTTGTTCTAAGCTGTCTGTTGTAGGAGTCAGAAAAAGAAATGACAACAGCCCAAGTGATCAAGGGACTGGACTTCAGCTGGATGCCAGCTCCAGCCTCTATCTTTGGACCAAACTGTTTTGTTCCCCATTGTATTTGGAGAAACAAGCAGGCTCACATTAACAAGTTAAATAAAATTGTAAATTATAATCTGTCACTCAAAGGTTCAGAAAGGAGTTCTGGTTTGATTTTTGAAATACTTGTATGTCAAAATGTACACACACATATAGAGCCCATGTAAATACTGTATGTAATGTGAACATGCTTATTTAATTAAACATTTATTGTAAAGTATTAAGTTGTCATAAAATGCTTTCAGTAGTGGCTACACCAAACTGATTCTCACAGAGAAATATCTAAGCAAAAGTTACCCAGCCTGCCTTAATAATCATTTGCTCTTGGGTAAGCCACTTGTTATCACTGCTCAGATTTCCTCCCCTATAAAGAGAAACATTCATACATGGCTTGTCAACTTTGCTAAGTGTTGGTGAGGAATCAAATTTTCTAATATATCTATAATCTCTTAATAAGTTATTAATAAGTTATAATTTATATATAATATAGAAATAGATATTAATATGTTATTATAATATATAATATGATATATATTATTTTATATGTGATTAACTTATATTAATAAGTTCTAATTATAACTTAATAAGTTATAATCCACTGTGGTGATTTTCCATTGTCATCTTTATACATGTGTGTCCAACATCATTGTGCTTTTCTCTTGTATGTGCTCACCTAGTTTTCTAAGGAGGAAAAGGAGAGATTGACAATTTGAGTTCTGAAAATGACAGATTGATATCTCATCTATCATTAATGAAAATACTTCTGTGTCACTATAGAAGTAGAATAGGAGCATGATGATGCTAAAAGCCATCTAACATAAATGGAGAAGGAAAAATTGAAAGTGAGATATTTCCAAACATATTTATTTCCAAAGGCAGAAATCATAAAACCTGTCTGACAACTGTAGACCTTCTTATCAGAGTAGATCTTCTCTGCTAAATCCCATTATAAATGTTATGAATCCAGCCCAAAAGGAGATGTACCACGGTTCAACGTGGAAATTGTTCATTCATTCTCCTTGACTCCTTTTGTCACTAGGAGAACAAGGAGTATTATATGAACCACAGATGGTCCCATACTGCTCAGCAAGTACAAAATCTTCTATGATGGAAAGAACCACAGCAAGTCCAACAAATGCTTGCAATCACTCCACAACAGCATAAGCTCTCTTGAAGTTATCTGGAGAGTAGCTGGCATAGCTCTACCGGGTACAGCAGGGAAACCAGCACTGCTTCAAGAAACTAGTCAATGAATCACAACTCTCCATGGCACCTGTTTTACTGTCCTTTCTACTGTCCTAGAACCCTGCTGTCAGTCACCTAGCCCCATGATTTCATCAGAGTCTTTCACAGGTCGTTAGCTTGGAGGTACAGGAGAGAGCAGAGGTAAATAGACAATGGGAAGACCTAGCTTCTGGGACACATAGAGACCTGTGGAGAAAGGATTTGGGAGATATTGGGCTAAGCCCAGTAGGGTAAGATTTGGGACAGAGCCATAGAACTCCACCAGTATAATGTGCTTAGCACAAGAAATGGACACCCAGGGCCCCTGAGAACAGCCCTTCCCTTTCCCCTATAGGCATCTCATTACATCTTGACAGCCTATCAGTGTACCCACCATGCACCCAGCCTAGAGTCCAAACAACTTTGAGGCACTTACTGGGTCTTTATATTCATGAAATACTTTTTAAAATATTTTATTTATTTATTTTAGAAGAGGGAGAGCATGCAGGTGAGGGATGGAGGGAGAGAGAGGAGAATAAGAAAACTTTGTGCTGAATGCAGAGCCTGACATGGGGCTCAATCTCACCACCCTGCAATCACAACCTGAGCTGAAATCAAGAATCTGCCACTTAACTGACTGAGCCATCTAGATGTCCTAGTATTCATGAAATATTTTGGTATGGTTGGTTGCCATTATGTACATAACTCATATTATGTCCTGTTTCTCCATCTTATACACTTATACTACAGGTACCTTATTGATCACATGACAATGACAGATGAAACAGCCACTGTGAGCTGTGCACAATTTCTCTTCCTCAAAACCTCATGCAAAAATATTGGAAGTGTCATCCAATTTCCCCTCCTTCTTTCCTTCCCTGGCCTTTCAAATTACTCTTGATCTCTAATAGTTGTGTAAATTTGATCACACAGATTTGGAAAATGGAGAAAGCATCAGGGAGGTGATCAGATATGAAGCTACACTAAGGAAAGTTAGGTCAGTGTTGCTGGCCAGAGCTGGGAGATGAGGGGAGGAAAGGAAGCAGGGTTCCCTGACTGTAGACAACAAGGAGGTGGTTTTATGCTTCCTGTGGGGACAGGTATAGTGAGTAAAAGGCACCAGAGAGGGTAAGATATAAAAAATAGAGAACCTTATAAAGGGAATGCTGAAAATATTGTTGATGTGTAGCTTTCACTCCTAATACATTTGAAGAGAGGATTACAAGGAAGACGTGTTGCTTTGGCTTAATTGCTGAGCCTCTATAACTTGACATCACTCAGAGATGGCCCACATAGGTCTCAGACCTGTTTTCTGTGCAAAAGGCAGTGTAGGTTTAGGGAAAAGCCATTGTCTCCATTGAGTTCAAGGGGATGTGTCCAGGACAGTTTCTGAGGACTTTTATCACCCTGCACACGAGGACCTGCTGAGGCTGGAGATGACCTCTTTACTCAGAGTTGAGGACCTGCTAAGATGGAAAGCAGATACTTCTGGGGTATAAAGGAAAAGATAGGAGAAAGATGGCAGAGCTGAGAAGAGACTTTGCCACGGGATGATTCTCATGTAAGGATTTCAGCTGACTTGTCAGAATTCCACACCAGAAGCCTGCCTGATGGGCAAAGGGACCCTGAAAATGAGAAGCTGGAGTGAGGGGAATGTTTTCAGCTGGAGCTTCAGCAAAGAAGATGCCAAGTCTGAGCCAGTGGGGAGGGTCCTAGTGTCTGAAAAAGAACAAAGAAATGATGCCACACTAAAGGACCCAATGGTTAGTCATAGGCAAACAGAAAAAGTAGACTCCACACCTTGCCATGCATTAATATGAGCAGTTAAGTCAGAGTCATCTGCGTATGCTCTCCCTCCCTCCGTGAGACAATTGGAGAGGTGCCTAAGAGCAACTTATTTCTTCTTCCCAGCCTATTCACACCAAAAGTCAGAGCCACACATCCAGCCTGCCCTGGACAGAAGGAAGAAGGGAGGCTTTTGTGAAACTCAAGTTTTAAAACAAAAATGACAATCTTAAAGAACTGTAATGTGACTCTTAATCAAAGATGAGTGAGTGGAAAATTCTGGAACCTTGATATACTGCTAAGGTAGATACTTAGCAATGGAAAGGAGAGGTTAACTAGTCACCAGAAAGCAGTGAAACCATGCTATGAGCAGAAGTAGAGATGGCATTCCTATTAACACAAGCTATATTTGTTCACATGTTTTCTCCTCCATAGGTTGATAATTCCCCTGAAGGCAAGGATCATATCTGCCTCATCTCTCAGACACTTACAGAAGTCTTCCCCAGACTCATTCTTCAAACATTAGAATTACCTGACTGTGTTCCCCTCAGAACTGTGAAGTCTTGAAAGCAGAGGCTGTCTTTTTCTGCTGTGTCCCCAGCTTCAAGAACAGATCAGAACAGAGGAGTCATTCAATAAATGCTAGTTGGACTGTAGAAATTATGAAAGACAGATACCAACTGTGAAGAACTGAATGATCCCCCAAAGATGCCCACATTCTAATCTCCGGGACCTAAGAGTATGTTACATGGGAAAATAGACTTACATGACAAAAGAGACTTTACAGATAGACTACATTAAGAATCTTGAGATGGAGAGATTATTCTGGATTATCCAGGTAAACCCAAATTAATTGCAAGTGGCTTTAAATGAGAGAAGCAAAGGAGTCAAAATTCAGAAAAAGTAGATGTGATGGCAGAACAAGAGGATGAGCTTGAATTTGGAGGAAGAGGCCATGGGTCAAGAATGCAGGCAGTTCTGGCAGCTGGAAAAACCAAGGAGCCAGACTTCTCCTGGAGATTTCAGAAGGAATATCACCTAGCCAACACCTTGATTTTAGACTTCTGGATTCTGGAGCTATAAGACAGTACATTTATGCTATTGGTAGCTACTGGATTAGTGGTAATTTATTATAACAACAGTAGGAAGCTACATGCTAATGGGCCACTGCAAACATTGCTACTAAAGACCCGGAACTGAAAGGGCCTGAAATGTCCGGACACTGGTATCTTGTGCAGCCCCCTAAGAGGCAAATAGGAAATAAGGACTGGGACTTCTCCATCCCTACATTATCTCATTATCATAATTACACTTCACTAGAACTTGAACATGTGAATATATACTCTCTGGATGCCTATTTTATCCCTTCAATTTCTATGACATTCTATTTATAGCTTTTTTAAGCACTGTCATCCCTTTTTTTTCTAGGTATATAGAGGATTGTTTTCTTTTCTTCTCCCTGTCTCTTTTTCTTCTAAATTTGTTTCCTGTCTTGTTTTGATATTTATCATATTACAGGTTCTATTAAATATCTGATGATCCTTGCTTTTCTGCTTAAATTTAAAAGTGAAGAAATTAAAACCCTCCAGAAAGTTCTGAGCACTATATGGCAGGCTTCTGAAACTTGATACTGCTAATGTTTTGGAAGCAAGAAGGCAAGGGAGCCCAGACCCATTGTGAAGCAGTCCATATAAGTTAGCCTTTCAGAATATATAGCACAGAACACAGGACAGAAAAGGGAGAAGAATGGATGGGGGCAGAAAACAAAAAAATAGATAACATAAGTATCATATTCATGTTTTCAGAGAGGAAAACTAAAATTTAGAGGATCCAGGAGATTAACTCGGGCCTCCTGGGTGTCTCAGTCAGTTGAATGTTTGCCTTCAGCTTGAGTCATGATCCCAGGGTCCTGGGATCGAGTTCCACACCAGGTTCCCTGTTCGGTGGGGAGTCTGCTTCTCCCTCTCCCTCTACCCCATACCCGGGTCCTAAGTGCTCCCTCTCTCAAATAAATATTTTTTTTTTCAAAAGATTAACTTGGTCTAGTCATAGATAGTAAATAGCAAAGAAAAAAAATGAATCTAGGAGGCCTATATTTGTCTAAGTGTGGGACTCTTTTACTTATACCAGGAGGAAGATAAATCTGGAACAGAAATAGTGAGTACATGGGAGGGATATTTGAGTCTACATATTTCAGAGAATGTATAACATTCAACTTTAGATTTAACCCACATTATTGAGTGTTTACTATATCTAAGCCCCAGAATCTGAGATTAGGTAAGCAGCTACCACAAGCAAGGCACACTCAGTCCATAATCCCACCATCATACCACACAGCCTCTATTGTAGACCACGCACTGCCAGGTGTCTGAAGCCTCCTCCTCTGCAGGGAACATAATAAACAATTCAACTCTTCCCCAGCTTTCTAGACAATGTCCAACTCCCTTGCTGAGCCGCCATGACCAGGTACTGTGTGGCTTCCTAAAACTTCCATTACACTTCCTTGTCTTAGTTCATGTTCTAACAGAAAGCAGGCAGCTTTCCCTCCCAGAGCCTCTTGCCTGGGACAGCCTCCCTCTCTTTGTTGTTTACCTGTCTCAACCTCCAGGAATCCATTCTCCCACCGTACCCTCAACTTCTTCCCACCGAATGTCAGTTAAACACTATGACAAGTGTTTCCTTTCCAGCCTCATATTTGAATGTCTTAAACACTTCCTCTCACTCTGTTCCAACTTCCCCAAGCATCATGCTGATTCTACGTGTAATTCCTATTGGGAGATCATGTGCCAATTGCATCTGCACAAACATTGGTCAGCTGGGTGGTTTTATTTCTCATTTTAATATAATGAATTGGTAGATTAATTTACTCATCTCAGCCTACAGTTGATGTGGAGCATCATATAGCATCCCTTCAAATCTAAAACTTCCTGTATCAGGGCAAGGAATATTTCCTGCATCTCCACATGAGAGGTGGAGAGACCTAGCAAGCCTCTTCCAGATACAGCTCTCTCCCTAACCATTCTCATGTATTTACTGTGTGAATTCAGGTTCAGAGGGCATGTAATTGCTCTTAAGAAGTGTGGCTCTTTGATAAAGGTGATCTTGTATCCAACAGTTTTCCTGAATGTGTTTATTATTCTGGCAGTTTTCCTTAAGATATTTTTTGTATACCAGATTGTGTGATCTGCGAATAGAAAGTTTTAATCTTTTTTTTTTCCCAATATGGATGCTTTTTATTTCATTTTCTTTCCTAATTCTTCTGTCTAGAACCTCCGATGAAATGTTGAGATGAAGTGGCAAGAGTGGACATCCTTGTTTTCCTCCTGATCTTAGGGAAAAAGAGTTCAGTCTTTTATCATTAAGTGTGTTGTTAGCTGGGGTTTTTTCATAGGTATTCTTTTAATGGGTCAAGGAAGTTCCCTTTTGTTTTTAGTTTGCTGAGTGTTTTTATCATGAAATGGCATTAGATTTCCCTAAATTATTTCTCTGCATCTATTAAGATAACCATGTGTTTTCCCCTTTATCTTATTAATATAGTATTACATTGATTGACTTTTGTGTTCTGAAACAACCTTATACTCCATAGATAAATCTAGCTTGTTCATTGTATATAATAATATATTTATACCCTACTGACTGGATTTGGCTCGCTAGTAATTTGTTGAGACTTTTTTTCCTCTATATTCATGAGAAATATTGGTCTATAGTTTTATTTTCTTCTATATTTATATGTTTTGTTATCAAAGTAGTACTGGCCCCATAAAATGAGTTCAAAAGTGTTCTCTACTCTTCTGTTTCTGGGAAAAGTTGGTGAAGCCTTGGTGTTAATTCTTAAATATTTGGAATAGAATTCAGGCCATCTGGGACAATTATTTTTATGGAAATTTTCTTTAAGTTACCAATTAAGTAACTTTACTTGTCATTGGTCTATTCAGATTTTCTATTTCTTCTTAAGTCAGTGGTAGTTTGGTAGTTTTTGTCTTTCCAGGAATTTATTTTACCATTTCTTCTACTTTTCTTTTTCATTTCCATTCCTTCTAGATTACCTAATTATCTGGCATGTAATTGTTCATATTAGTCTCTTATTATTGTTTATTTATGTATAGGTATGCATGTATATTAGCTCTGTAGTGATGCCCCTTCTTTCACTCCTGAGCTTAGTAACTTCACATTCTTTTTTTTTTTTAGACAGTGTAGCTTAAGATTTGTCGATTTTACAAAACCACAATGAGATACCACCTCACACCAGTCAACATGGCTAAAATTAGCAAGTCTGGAAATGAGAGATGCTGGTGAGGATGTGGAGAAAGGGGAACCCTCCTACACTGTTGGTGGGAATGCAAGCTGGTGCAACCACTCTGGAAAACAGCATGGAGGTTCCTCAAAAAGTTTAAAATAGAGCTACCTTATGACCCAGCAATTGCACTACTGGTTATTTACCCTAAAGATATAAATGTAGTGATCTGAAGGGGAATGTGCACCCAAATGTTTATAGCAGCAATGTCCACAATAGCCAAACTATGGAAAGAGCCTAGATGTCCATCAACAGATGAATGGATAAAGAAGATGTGGTATATATATATACAATGCAATACTATGCAGCCATCAAAAGAAATGAAATCTTGCCATTTGTGATGACATGGATGGAACTAGAGGGTATTATGCTTAGCAAAATAAGTCAATCAGAGAAAGAAAACAATCATATGCTTTCCCTGATATGAGAAAGTGGAGATGCAACGTGGGGGGTTTGGAGGGTAGGAAAGGAGGGAGACAAACCATGAGAGACTCTTAATCTCACAGAACAAACTGAGGGTTGCCAGGGGGAGGGGGGTAGGGAGAGGGTGGTGGGGTTATGGACATTGGGGAGTGTATGTGCTATGGTGAGTGCTGTGAAGTGTGTAAACCTGGCAATTCAGAGACCTGTACCCCTGGGACTAATAATACATTATATGTTTATAAAAAGATTTTAAATTTTTTAAAAAAGATTTGTCTATTTTATTAATGATCAAGATTTTGGTTTTGTGATATTCTTTATTATTTTTCTATTCTGTATTTCATTTATCTCCATCCTTTCTTCTGCTTGGTTTGTATTTAATGTATGTTTTTTCTAGATTCTTAGGGTAGAATTTTATGTTATTAATTTGAAATTATTCTTTTTCAATACATGCATTTGTAGTTATAAATTTTTCTCTGAGCATTGTTTTTGCTGAATGCTATAAGTTTTTATATGTTCTGTCTTCATTTTCATTAATCTCAGAGTATGTTCTAATTTCTCTTATGATTTCTTTATTTGGCCCATTTGTTGTTTATGAGTGTGTTGTTTAATAGTAACATATTTATGAATTTCCCTAATTTCCTTTTGGTGATGTCTAATCTACTCCCATGCGATCAGAAAACATACACTGTATGGTTTCAATATTTGTATTTTTATTGAGGCTTCTTTTATAGTCTAGCATATGGTCTATCCTAGGTAACGTTCCATGTGCATTTTACAAGAATAGGTATTTTCTTGTCATTGGACAGTATTCTACAGATGTCTGTTGTTTACACTGCTGAAGTCCACAGTTTCCTTGTTGATCTTTGTCCCAGTTGTTCTATCATGAAAACGCAAAATTGTCTATTTTCCTTCCATTCTTTCCATTTTTTTGTTTCATATATTTGGGGAATCTGCTGTTATGTGAATATGTGTTTAAAATTTTATTTTCTCTACAGATTAAAAGTTTTATTATTATGAAATATCCCTCATTATATTTAGTAATTTTTGTCTGTTGTAGAGTCTATTTTTTTCTGAAATTGTAATAACCTTTACAGCTCTTTTATGCTATTTACATGGCATATCTTTTTCCATTCTTTTACTTTCAACTCTCATATCTTTGTATATAAACAGTGTCTCTTGTAGATGACATACAGTTGACTTTGTCTTACTATTCAATCTAAACTTCTTTGTCTTTTGAATGGATTGTTTAATCTATTTAAATTTAATGTTATTATTGATATAGTTTGATTTACAGTTGTCCTTCTACACATAGCTGTCCAATTTTCCCAGCATCATTTATTGAAGATACTGTCTTTTTTCCACTTTATATTTATTCCTGCTTTGTTGAAGATTACTTGACTATATAGATAAGGGTCCATACCTGGGCTCTCTACTTGGTTTCACTGGTTTATATGTCTGTTTTTGTGCCAGTACCATGCTGTCTTGGTGATCACAGCTTTGCAGTAAAGCTTGAAATCTGGCAACGTGATGCCCCCACTTTTGTGTTTCTTTTTCAACATTCCCTTAGCAATTTGGCATTTCTTCTGAATCCATACAAATTTTAGGAATGTTTGCTCAAGCTCTTTGAAAAATGCCTGTGGAATTTTGATCAGAATGGCTTTGAAAGTATAGATAGCTCTAGGTAGAATAGACATTTAAATGGTGTATATTCTTCTGATCCATGAGCACGGAAAGGTGTTCCATCTTTTTGTGTCTTCTTCAATTTCTTTCATGAGTGTTCTGTAGTTCCTTGAATAGAGATCTTTTACCTCTTTGGTTCGGTTTATTCCCAGGTATCTTTATGGTTCTTGGTGCTATATTCAATGTGATCAACTCTCTAATTTCCCTTTCTGTATTTTCTTTGTTAGTATATAAGAAAACAACTGATTTATGTACATTGATTTTGTATCCTGTCACATTATTGAATTGCTGTATGAGTTCTAGTAGTGTTGGGGTGGAGTCTTTGGGGATTTCCATATAAAGAATTATGTCATCTGAAAAGAGAGAGAGTTTGACTTCCTCATTGCCAATTTGAATACATTTTATTTCTCTTTGTTTTCTGATAGCTGTTGCTAGGACTTCTAGTACTATGTTGAACAAGAGTGGTGAGAGTGGGCATCCTCGTTGTGTTCCTGATCTCAGCAGGAAGGCTGTCAGCTTTTTCCCATTGAAGATGATATTTTCTATGCTTTTTTCATAGATAGATTTGATGAACTTGAGGAATGTTCCCTCTATCCCTATACCCTGGAGGGTTTTATCAGGACAAATTCTGGATTTTGTCAAATACCTTTTCTGTATTGATTAAGAGGACCATGTGGTTCTTCTCTCTTCTCTTATTGATTTGTTCATTCACTTTGATTGATCATTCACTTTGATTGAAGGGAAATAATCAAGATTAGAGTAGAGATCAATGAGATAGAAACTAGAGATACAGTAAAACGTATGAATGACACTAGAAGCTGGTTTTATGAAAGAATCAATAAGATCGATAAACTATTGGCCAAACTAATCCAAAATAAAAAAGAGAAGGCCCAAAAAATAAAATTATGAATGAAAAGGGAAAGCTCACAACTAACACAAGGGAATAGAAACAATCATTAGAAATTATTATCAACAGTTATATGCCAATAAGTTAAGCAAAGTAGATGAAATGGATGCATTCCTGGAAATCTATAAACTTTCAAAACTGAATCAGGAAGAAATTGATAATCTGAATAAACCGATACCTAGTAATGATATTGAATAAGTGATCAAAAACCTCCCCAAAAAATAAGAGCCCAGGACCTGACAGATTCCCTGGGAATTCAATCAAATTTTCAAAGAAGAAATAATACTTATTCTCCTGAAACTGTTTCAAAAAATAGAAACAGAAGGGAAACATCCAGATGCTTTCTATGAAGCCAACATTATCCTGATCCCCAAACCAGGCAAAGACCCCACCAAAAAGGAGGTCAGACCAATATCCCTGATGAATATGAATGCTGAGATTCTCAACAAGAGCCTAGCTAATAGGATCCACAGTACGTCAAAAAGATTATCCACCATGACCAGGCGGGATTAATCCCTGGGATGCAAGGGTAGTTCAATATTCCCAATTCAATCAAAGTGAATGAACAAATCAGTAAGAGAAGAGAGAAGAACCACATTGTCCTCTCAATTGATGCAGAAAAAGCATTTGACAAGATACAGCATCCGTTCCTGATTAAAGCATTTCAAAGTATAGAGATAGAGGGAACATTCCTCAACTTCATCAAATCTGTCTATGAAAAACACACAGTGAATATCATCCTCAATGCGAAAAAGCTGACAGCCTTCCTGTTGAGATCATGAACACAACGAGGATGCCCACTCTCACCACTCTTATTCTACATAGTACTAGAAGTCCCAGTAACAGCTATCAGAAAACAAAGAGATATAAAAAGTATTCGAATTGGCAATGAAGAAGTCAAACTCTCTCTCTTTGTATATGACATCATTCTTTATAAGGAAAATCCAAAGACTCCACCCCAAAACTACTAGAACTCATACAGCAATTCTATAATGTGGCAGGATACAAAATCAATGTACAGAAATCAGTTGCTTTCTTATACACTAACAATGAAAATACAGAAAGGGAAATCAGAAAATCAATTCCATTGACTATAGCACCAAGAACCATAAGATACCTGGGAATAAACTGAACCAAAGAGGTAAAGGATCTCTATTCAAGGACCTACAGAACAGAAACAGAAGAGAAACATGCAGATGCTTTCTATGAAGCCAACATTACCCTGATCCCCAAACCATGTTCTTTTTGTTAGAACTAGAGACTTTTGATACTATATTATAAATATGGGTCATCACCTCCCCAAAGGCAGATGTTGTTATGTGCTTAGTCACTCATTTTTCAGGGTAGTAACAACTGAAATAACCCTGAAGAGTGCAGCTGCTGATGACTCTGCTCAGATTATATATATATATATATATATATATATATATATATATATATATTCTAATCTCTTAGCCAAGCTTCCTAAGGGTTACTCTTAGATCAGCATAAGTTCCACTTAAGTCCCTTTGGCAAAATAGATTTTTTTTAATCTTTTCCTGTTGGATGTAGGTGTGTCTTATAGGCTGAAATAAGTGTGTGTGTGTGTGTGTGTGTGTGTGTGTGTGTGTTTCCTTGTCCACTTTTAATAACTTGATTTTTTTAATTAATTTTTTCTTTCAGCGTAACAGTATTCATTGTTTTTGCACAACACCCAGTGCTCCATGCAATACGTGCCCTCCCTATTACCCACCACCTGGTTCCCCCAACCTCCTACCACCGCCCCTTCAAAACCCTCGGGTTGTTTTTCAGAGTCCATAGTCTCTTATGGTTCGCCTCCCCTTCCAATTTTTTTTTTTATAAACATATAATGTATTTTTATCCTCAGGGGTACAGGTCTGTGAATCACCAGGTTTACACACTTCACAGCACTCACGATAGCACATACCCTCCCCAATGTCCATAACCCTCTCCCCCTCTCCCAACCCCACCTCCCCCCAGCAACCCCCAGTTTGTTTTGTGAGATTAAGAGTCATTTATGGTTTGTCTCCCTCCCAATCCCATCCTGTTTCATTTATTTTTTTCCTATCCCCCTAACTCCCCATGTTGCATCTCCATGTCCTCATATCAGGGAGATCATATGATAGTTGCTTTCTCCGATTGACTTATTTCACTAAGCATGATACCCTCTAGTTCCATCCACGTCGTCAAAAATGGCAAGATTTCATTTCTTTCGATGGCTGCATAGTATTCCATTGTGTATATATACCACTTCTTCTTTATCCATTCATCTGTTGATGGACATCTAGGTTCTTTCCATAGTTTGGCTATTGTAGACATTGCTGCTATAAACATTCGGGTACACGTGCCCCTTCGGATCGCTATGTTTGTATCTTTAGGGTAAATACCCAGTAGTGCAATTGCTGGGTCATAGGGTAGTTCTATTTTCAACATTTTGAGGAACCTCCATGCTGTTTTCCAGAGTGGTTGCACCAGCTTGCATTCCCACCAACAGTGGAGGAGGGTTCCCCTTTCTCCACATCCTCGCCAGCATCTGTCACTTCCTGACTTGTTAATTTTAGCCATTCTGACTGGTGTGAGGTGGTATCTCATTGTGGTTTTGATTTGTATTTCCCTGATGCCGAGTGACGTGGAGCACTTTTTCATGTGTCTGTTGGCCATCTGGATGTCTTCTTTGCAGAAATGTCTTTTCATGTCCTCTGCCCATTTCTTGATTGGATTATTTGTTCTTTGGGTGTTGAGTTTGCTAAGTTCCTTATAGATTTTGGATACTAGCCCTTTATCTGATATGTTGTTTGCAAATATCTTCTCCCATTCTTTCAGTTGTCTTTTGGTTTTGTTAACTGTTTCCTTTGCTGTGCAAAAGCTTTTGATCTTCATGAAATCCCAATAGTTCATTTTTGCCCTTGCTTCCCTTGCCTTTGGCGATGTTCCTAGGAAGATGTTGCTATGGCTGAGGTCGAAGAGGTTGCTGCCTGTGCTCTCCTCAAGGATTTTGATGGATTCCTTTCTCACATTGAGGTCCTTCATGCATTTTGAGTCTATTTTCGTGTGTGGTGTAAGGAAGTGGTCCAATTTCATTTTTCTGCATATGGCTGTCCAATTTTCCCAGCACCATTTATTGAAGAGGCTGTCTTTTTTCCATTGGACATTCTTTCCTGCTTTTTCGAAGATTAGTTGACCATAGAGTTGAGGGTCGATTTCTGGGCTCTCTATTCTGTTCCACTGATCTATGTGTCTGTTTTTGTGCCAGTCCCATGCTGTCTTGATGATGACAGCTTTGTAATAGAGCTTGAAGTCCGGAATTGGGATGCCACCAACTTTGGCTTTCTTTTTCAATATTCCTTTAGCTATTCAAGGTCTTTTCTGGTTCCATATAAATTTTAGGATTATTTGTTCCATTTCTTTGAAAAAATGGATGGTATTTTGATAGGGATTGCATTAAATGTGTAGATTGCTTTAGGTAGCATAGACATTTTCACAATATTTATTCTTCCAATCCAGGAGCATGGAACATTTTTCCATTTCTTTGGGTCTTGTTAATTTCTTTCATGAGTACTTTATAGTTTTCTGCATATAGATTTTAGCCTCTTTGATTAGGTTTATTCCTAGGTATCTTATAGTTTTGGGTGCAATTGTAAATGGGCTTGACTCCTTAATTTCTCTTTCTTCTGTCTTGTTGTTGGTGTAGAGAAATGCAACTGATTTCTGTGCATTGATTTCATATCCTGACACTTTACTGAATTCCTGTACAAGTTTTGGAGTGGAGTCTTTTGGGTTTTCCACATATAGTATCATATCATCTGTGAAGAGTGATAGTTTGACTTCTTCTTTGCCGATTTGGATGCCTTTAATTTCTTTTTGTTGTCTGATTGCTGAGGCTAGGACTTCTAGTACTATGTTGAATAGCAGTGGTGATAATGGATATCCCTGCCGTGTTCCTGACCTTAACGGAAAAGCTTTCAGTTTTTCTCCATTGAGAATGATATTTGTGGTAGGTTTTTCATAGATGGCTTTGATAATGTTGAGGTATGTGCCCTCTATCCCTACACTTTGAAGAGTTTTGATCAGGAAGGGATGCTGTACTTTGTCAAATGCTTTTTCAGCATCTATTGAGAGTATCATATGGTTCTTGTTCTTTCTTTTATTAATGTGTTCTATCACACTGATTGATTTGCGGATGTTGAACCAACCCTGCAGCCCTGGAATAAATCCCACTTGATCATGGTGAATAATCCTTTTAATGTACTGTTAAATCCTATTGGCTAGTATTTTGGTGAGAATTTTTTTTTAAGATTTTATTTATTTATTTGACAGAGAGAGATCACAAGTAGACAGAGAGGCAGGCAGAGAGAGAGGGGGGAAAGCAGGCTCCCTGCCGTGCAGAGAGCCCAATACAGGACTCGATCCCAGGACCCTGAGATCATGACCTGAGCTGAAGGCAGCAGCTTAACCCACTGAGCCACCCAGGTGTGCTTTTGGTGAGAATTTTTGCATCTGTGTTCATCAAGGATATTGCTCTGTAGTTCTCTTTTTTGGTGGGAACCTTGTCTGGTTTTGGGATCAAGGTGATGCTGGCCTCACAAAATGAGTTTGGAAGTTTTCCTTCCATTTCTATTTTTTGGAACAGTTTCAGGAGAATAGGAATTTGTTCTTCTTTAAATGTTTGGTAGAATTCCCCTGGCAAGCCGTCTGGCCCTAGGCTGTTGTTTGTTTGGAGATTTTTGATGACTGTTTCAATTTCCTTACTGGTTATGGGCCTGTTCAGGTTTTCTATTTCTTCCTGGTTCAGTTGTGGTAGTTTATATGTCTCTAGGAATGCATCCATTTCTTCCAGATTGTCAAATTTGTTGGCATAGAGTTGCTCACAGTATGTTCTTATAATTGTCTGTATTTCTTTGGTGTTAGTTGTGATCTCTCCTCTTTCATTCATGATTTTATTTATTTTGGTCCTTTCTCTTTTCTTTTTGATGAGTCTGGCCAGGGGTTTATCAATCTTATGGATTCTTTCAAAGAACCAGCTCCTAGTTTCATTGATTTTTTTCTATTGCTTTTTTTTGTTTGTTTCTATTTCATTGATTTCTGCTCTGATCTTTATGATTTCTCTTCTCCTGCTGGGTTTAGGGTTTCTTTCTTGTTCTTTCTCCAGCTCCTTTACGTGTAGGGTTAGGTTGTGTACTCGAGACCTTTCTTGTTTCTTGAGAAAGGCTTGTATTGCTATATATTATCCTCTCAGGACTGCCTTTGCTGTGTCCCACAGATTTTGAACCATTGTGTTTTTATTATCATTTGTTTCCGTGAATTTTTTCAACTCTTGTTTAATTTCCTGGTTGACCCATTCATTCTTTAGAAGGATGCTGTTTAGTCTCCATGTATTTGGGTTCTTTCCAGGTTTCCTCTTGTGATTGAGTTCTAGCTTCAGAGCATTGTGGTCTGAAAATATGCAAGGAATGATCCTAATCTTTTGATACCGGTTGAGACCTGATTTGTGACCCAGGATGTGATCTATTCTGGAGAAGGTTCCATGTGCACTAGAGAAGAATGTGTATTCTGTTGCTTTGGGGTGAAATGTTCTGAATATATCTGTGATGTCCATCTGGTCCAGTGTGTCATTTAAGGCCTTTTTTTCCTTGTTGATCTTTTGCTTGGATGATCTGTCCATTTCAGTGAGGGGAGTGTTATAGTCCCCTACTATTATTGTATTATTATTGATGTGTTTCTTTGATTTTGTTATTAATTGGTTTATATAGTAGGCTGCTCCGACGTTAGGGGCATAGATATTTAAAATTGTTAGATCTTCTTGTTGGACAGACCCTTTGAGTATGATATAGTGTCCTTCCTCATCTCTTATTATAGTCTTTGGCTTAAAATCTAATTGATCTTATATAAGGATTGCCACCCTAGCTTTCTTCTGTTGCCCATTAGCATGGTAAATTGTTTTCCACCCCCTCACTTTAAATCTGGAGGTGTCTTCGCCTCTAAAATGAGTTTCTTGTAGGCAACATATAGATGGGTTTTGTTTTTTTATCCATTCTGATACCTGTGTCTTTTAATTGGGGCATTTAGCCCATTAACATTCAGGGTAACTATTGAGAGATATGAATTTAGTGCCATTATTAGCCTGTAAAGTGACTGTTACTGTATATTGTCTCTGTACCTTTCTGATCTACTACTTTTAGGCTCTCTCTTTGCTTAGAGGACCCCTTTCAATATTTTCTGTAGAGCTGGTTTGGTGTTTGCAAATTCTTTCAGTTTTTATTTGTCCTGGAAGCTTTTTATCTCTCTTTCTCTTTTCAATGATAGCCTAGCTGGATAGAGTATTCTTGGCGGCATGTTTTTCTCGTTTAGTGCTCTGAATATATCATGCCCGCTCTTTCTGACTTGATTTTTTTAAATTGACTTATCAATGAGATGGTGTAACTTTGGGCATACACACTACACAGACTGAGGGATGACAGTAATATTATGTTTAAGCTTTGTTTCCCAGTGTCACCTTGCATCAGAGCAAACTTATTGTTCAGTGTTTGGTTACAGGTTGTACTTCAAGCCCTTAGTGCAAACAAGGCTTCAACCCTATGTTGATTGACCTGTGTCAGACACTGGGAATGTTTTCAAGTTTTACCCATATCATTCTCTGTGTTTCTCTGATTGGTAGAGCTCAGCATTTGCACACAGCCTTCCCAGCACCCAGGGTTAACCATGATTCTCGAGGGCTTTTCTTAGTCATAGCACTCTCTCTCTCTGGTTATCTTATTAACTCTTGTTTCTCTGCCATTTAGACTGCTGCTATTAGTGTCATGGAGCTATGAGTGTCCTCCTCATAATTGCTTTCTACCAAGATCTCCTTTTTTGTTTGTTTGTTTGTTTTATTTTTTTTATTTTAATTAATTAATTTATTTTTTTCAGCAAAACAGTATTCATTGTTTTTGCACAACACCCAGTGCTCCATGCAATATGTGCCCTCCCTATTACCCACCACCTGTTCCCCCAACCTCCCACCCCCGCCCCTTCAAAACCCTCAGGTTGCTTTTCAGAGTTCATAGTCTCTTATGGTTTGCCTCCCCTTCCAATTTCCCTCTGTTTGTTTGTTTTTGATAATATCTTTAAGCATGCAATTCTGTATTCTCTTCCAAATAAGAGTCCGTCTCCCAAGACAGAGCTATGCTACATTTAGTCCTTCTGACCTTCCTCCCCATCACCCCCTATGGCAGAAATTCTGCACTGCACAGGATCTGATGTGGGGAATGTGGAGTGGAACCCATACTCTGTGAACAGGCACTGGGGGTGGAGAATGATAGCCTCTGGTCTTTTTGGCTTTCTGATTCAAAGTAGAATCTCTGCCCCATAGGGACTATTCTTTGGGTGAGAGGACAGGGGTGGGAATCCTTGTACTCTTAGCCTGCTGTTCCTGGAGAGGAGACTGGGTATAGAAAAGTCCTCAGCAGTGCTTCCCTGGAATAGAGCTTTTGCAATATGGGGCTGGAGGAAATGAGAAATGTCAGCATCTTGCTCCTTCCTGAATGCAAATAGATCCAGATTAAAAGGTGGAGAAAAAGGATCCCTTCTTACTCACCACATCCATCTGTATGGAGTGCCCAAAGTAAAGTTTCCATAAGAAAGCTGAGAGGGATAATGGAGAGGGCTAGCATTGGCTCAAATGCCACACACCCTGTCTGTTCTTACCAAGGTATGGTAGGGATTGTTTAATGAACTATTTCTCCATTTGCGGTACATCCTTAGAACAATTCCATAGACTTTACATAATTGGATTTTTAGAAACAAATGTATACAGTTAAAAGATAAGTAGTTCTGCTACACTCTTCACTTTTCTGTTCTGAAATTCCATTAAGAATCCAGATATTTCAGAAAACTCTTTGCCAGTCAGAAAGTCTATGAAGTGTTGGAAGTTTGCAGCCAAAATTATTAGCTTCTTCTAGGAACCCACATGAGACTAAGATTTATCATCCTACCTTCTGTTCTTGTACCCTAATTCCACACTGAGTGTGATCACCATGCCAAAGCCCCATCAGCACAGGAATGAGACAACTGATGGCAGTCCCTAGCCCCTTCATGTCTGTCTGAATTTTGGTAGATGGGGTAACTTCTCTGAGCTTTAACATGGCTCAGCTGTAAATGGCAATATTTCTTTTCAATGCCATGGGGATTTGGAATATTATGAACTGAATCCCTGACACAAAGAGTTCCCCTTTTCCATACCACCACCTTTTTCTCCTACATTTTCTATAGCAAATTACACAAAGGAAGCATGATGTTTTGTTCATTGTTTTTCATGAGAAGCAAAGGGTAATCAGGACATGATTTCCCTTGCCCAATTAATCCCTTAGGGAAGTCAGGAGGGGGGGGGTTACTCATTAAAAATAGGTTTTTCTTTTTATATCCAAAAAATGAATAATCCAATTTAAAAATGGGCAGAAGACATGAATAGATGTTTCCCCAAAGAAGATATACAGATGGCCAATAGACACATGAAATGATGTCAGCATCAGTCATCATCAGGGAAATGCAAATCAAAACCAAAATGAGATATCACTGTGAATATGGCTGTGCTACATTTATGTACTATGTGCTATATAAATGTGCTACATTTCATACCTGTGAAAATGGCTAAACTAACACAAGGAACAACAGGTGTTGGTGAGGATGCAGAGAAAGGGAAACCCCCTTACACTGTTGGTGGAAATGTAAACTTGTGCAGCCACTCTGGAAAACAATATGGAGTTTCCTCAAAAAGTTAAAAATAGAGCTATTCTATGATCCAGCCATTATGCTACTAGGTATTTACCCAAACAATACAAAAATACTAATCCAAAGGAATGCATGCACACTGATGTTTGTAGCTGCAATATCAACAATAGCCAAATTATGGAAACAACTCAAAGGTCCAACAACAGATGAATGGATAAAAAAGACATGGTATATGGTCACAGAGAGGCTGGCCAATATGAGATTCTTCACAGATAATGGAGAAGCATACTTCTCTTTGAGTGTGGTTTTGTTTGCAGCAACTGTGGGATGATTCTTGGGACACCTATGGCCCTTTGGGACATGTATGGGAGCTGGGTGAATGGGGGTGTGCAAAACCCAGTGGCATTTGGGTACATTTGTTCATGTTTGCCTGAGACTTTGAGTCCAGAGGAAGCTCAGGGTATTGGTGTCTCACCCTAGCTAATACTTAGTTAAGATCATCCTGCCATACTTACTTTCTCAACTCTGTTAGTTTGTGAGGGATACCATAACAGAGTGCCACAGAATGGGAGTCTTAGACAACAGATATATACTTCTCACAGTTCTGGAGGGTAGAACTTTGAGATCAAGGTGTAGGCAGATTTAGTTTCTCGCAAATCCTCTCTCCTTGGTGTGTAGATGGCTGTCTCCTCTCTGTAACTTCACATGGTCTTCCCCATGTATGTCTGTGTCCCAGTCTCCTCTCTTAAGGCTACCAGTCAAACTGGATTAGGACCCACCTAAATGGCTTCATTTTAACTTATTTACCTCTTTAAAGATCAATCTCCAAATACAGTCACATTCTGAAGTAATGAGGGGTAGGACCTCAGCATAGGACTTTGGGAGGTACACAGTTCACCTCCTAATACCAACTTTTCTAATAATCTAAAGCTTAGAGGTTAGTACTTGCCAGCGTTTGGACAGTTGGTGAGCAACAAACAAGGATTTGAGGTAGGCCTTCCAATCTACATAAAGCCTCCCAGGGTCTTCATTCCTTTTGCAACTCTCCAGATTCCTTTTGCAACTCTCCAGATTCACCAACTGGCTGCTCAGAGACTTCTGCTTCTTTTTTGTTTGTTTCCTCTTAATTTTTATTTAAATTCAATTTAGCTAACATATAGTATATTATTCTTTTTGGAGGTAGAATTACCCAATGCTGATTACATCAAGTGCCTCACCCAATTACCCCCTCGCTCCACTCTCCTCCCCTGCAGCAACTCTGTTTTTTTTCCTATAGTTCAGCATCCCTTATCATTTGCTTCCCTCTCATTTTTTCATCTTATTTTATTTTTCCTTCCTTTCCCATGTATTCATCTGTTTTGTTTCTTAAACTCCACATATAAGTGAAATCATATTGTATTTATCTTTCCCTGACTGACTTATTTCATTTAGCATGTCATTGCAAATGGCAAGATTTCATTCTTTTTGATGGTTGAGTAATATTCTTGTGTGTATGTGTGTGTGTGTGTGTGTGTGTGTGCGTGTGACATCACACCTTCTTTATTCATTCTTCTGTCGATGGACATCTGGGCTCTTTCCATATGGCTTCTGCTTCCTCTGATCCAGCATGGAATAGTTATAACCATTATCCCAGAACCTGTCACTGAGCAGACCACTTCAATGTCCAGTCAAAGCCTGTTTGGTGTTCTCCTGATGAACTCAGGTGGGAGATAAAGCTCTAAGACCAATGAGGTGTCCACAGTGTTTTTATAATTGTCTTCCCTTGTTTTGTTTTTTTTTCTTTTCTCCCTCCTAATTCAGTAACCATCAATGTCCTGCCTACATTCTTGCCTATCCCACAGAACCATGACACTAACCTTCCCGTAATGTCTTCAATAGGCAAACACCAGAAGACAGACACAGCCATTTAGCCAGGCACATCCATCCACACTCACCCCATATACAGCAAGACCAACATATGGCAGTCTTTGGGCTTACTGTAATTGTGTTTCCACTAACAGCTCCACAAAGAATGATCCTAATTTGAGACCTCATTAATATTTGTAAAAGAATTTCCAAATTTAGACTAGTTATATTCCAACATAATGAGAGTTAATGGCAAGAATTCTAATTATTTTAAGATGTGTATCTCTGCCCATGCTATACTATAATTTTATCACCATGTGGTATGACTGGGCTGTAGGACATTGTCCAGATACAATCAGGAGTACTCATTGATGTAAAAAGGTGTTACCATTCCTTTGTTGTTTGTTGTCTTTTCTTATTAGGAAGCAAGAGAAGAAATGAATTATTTTATAAAAATTCATACAATATTTTTGCAATCTGATGTGCTGGTGCCCTTTGCTGTGGAATAGGACTTCTCTCTTCTCTTTATTTAGCTCTTAAAATGATTGCCTCAAATATGCCAATCCTGCTATGGGAGGTGAAGCTAGATGCCTGCCTGGGATTGAGAGCTGAAATCCACTTCTCAGAGCCTGAGATAAAGAGAGAAGTGCATTTGAATGAGCTGCTCCATGGGGGATAAACTGTCCAGTTGGTATTGTTAAGACTTAATGAGTACATTCCAAGCAACTCTCTAGCAATTATTTTCCAGTGATGTATGACAAGTTGCTGTTTGTACAAGCTTATAAAATGTTACAGAGTTTCATTAATTTGTCCTTCATTAGCTATGTAATTTTGCTAATGATCCCATCTACATAGGGTGTTCTGCCTTCAGAGATGCCAGCTTACTGATAAAACCTTTGGAGTGTGTACACTTCTTCCCCTGCACATGTGATACCTGAACATTGCTCAGCCCCCTCCCATTGCTTTTTCACTTATACTTCAGAGTGGAACAATCTCATGCTAATAAATGAATAGCTTCCCATATGAAACTGCACTTTTAGTAGAAAGGTAAGAATATGAAATTCACAAATATGTTAATTGTGTGTGATTGTCCCAGAATAATAAGGCCCTTCATTATTAATTGTCTTTCCCCCAGGCTTAGACACATCTATGCTATTGTGTCTGTTCTGCTGATTCAATCCCAGACAGCACTGACAATGATGGCTTTTGACCCCAAGGGGCAGGAGCAGTGGGGATGGGGAACTGCAGAGGAGGAGCAGGCTGGTGGGGAGATAGAAGGGCACTGGGTGCAGAATCACACCATCTAGGGGAAATTTTCTGGACCTAGGTCTTGCTGTGTAACTGCATGAATAATTTTGCCTCTCTGAATTCCTGTTTACTCATTTATGAAATGGAGACAATGATTATACACTTCACAGGGATGCCAGAAGATTAAATGATATAATTATGGAAAGTGTTTGCTAGAGAGCAAATACCCACAGCAATGAGCTGCCTCTCAATCATTAGAACAGGAAAAATGAATTCAGTCCCTGAAAGCAAACAGCCAAGGCATGAGCAGGCAAGTGAGGGTGGGGGGTTAGCCTCTTACAAGCTGTCAAAGCTGAAACATAAATAAAAGCTATTTAAAAATTTAGGAAAAACCCCAGAAGAGAAGGAACAAGATCAGTTTGTTTGTAATATCTTAACCTGTAGTCACATGATTGTAACCTCCTCCACCAGCGGCAGATCAAGGAGCACTGGGCTCTGTGGCTGCTCCAGCTGACAGGCCAGAAGACAGCCAGTTGCATACTTGAGTTCAGGTCAGTTGGATTCAGCAAACATTGTGCTTTACTGGGTTCTAGACTGAATTTTGGATCTAGATAGTACTTAAACACAGGCTCAGCTTTCTCAGCTCTCAGAATGTTCTCAGTCTATCCATGTGACTGACATTTAATGATTGTTATGGAATCATCCGAAAAGATCTACCTGGGAAGGAACCACAGGCCCAGTTGAAAGGGTCAGCTTCCCAAAAGGGAGAAGGCTGAGGACCCAGCAGGGTCAGGAGGATGGAGGTATGAGGGACGGTCATTGCATGGGAATCACAGAGGACTGATATACAAAAAGCACAAGTGTGATTTGAGTCAGGATATGGACAAAGATAAGGCTAAACAGGGAGGCTGAGCCATGTTCTTAGGACTTGGAATGCCAATATCAGCTAGACTTCATCCTGCAGTAGCCTGCTTCCTTTCATCTCTTTTTCCCTGGGTTTATTAGGAAATATTTCAAACATTTAAAAATTAGAGTGAGTTACATGACCAACGAGTGTTGATATTTTCTCATATTTGTTTCATGTTTTAGTTTTGAATTTTTGAGGTTTTATAATGTCCTTAACACCTCTTCCAGATCCCCTATGGTTCCTCTTCCCCCTTCCTTAGGATAATCACCATTCCGAAGTTAATGTTTTTATACTAGTACCTCATATATATAAGTTCATAAACCATATATTATATCTTTCTGGGTATTTTAAAAATTTCTTCTTGTGCTTTTTCTATAACAAGCTTTCTTCAGTCAGTTTTATTTTCCTAGATTTATTCATGTGGATCTAGATCATGAATTTAAGTTTGAATGTTATTTAATTGTATTAATATACCAAAACATAATTATCTATATTATTGCTGGTAAGTGTTTATATTTTGTTTTGTTTTTCATTTTATTGCAAACAAGTCTGAAATGAACTCCTTTGACAAGCCTCCTTGCGCATACAAGCAGGAACATCTGGAGAGTATTTACCTGCGAGTAGAATTGAGGAGACTTAAGGGATGTGCATCTTCATTTGGATAAACATTGACACATTTCTTTCTCATGAAGTTATACCAATTTGCACTTTCCCCAACAGAGCCCTCAAGCCTGCATTCTTGCCAACACTTTGGACTATCAGACTTGTATTGTTTTGTTTTGTTTTCCAATGTGATGAGAATGACATGATATACTTTTGTTGCTTTTATTGAGTTTTCCTGATTTCTGAAGAGCATATACATCTTAGTAAATGTTGATGTGCCAGTTGGGTTTTTCTTCTATGAATTGTCTGTACATACCATCCTCCATTTACTTTGTTGTTTTGCTGTTTATACTCTGATTTGTAGGAGTTCTTTATGTATTCTGGTTGCCATAATAATTTCCTTAGTAAAATCTCCTCCTACCCAGGAGCTTTAAAAAATTTTTTGTTGCTTATTTTGAATTTTTAGAGCATAACCATCTTATTATTTTAATTCATCAAACTTGTCAGTGTCTTCTCTTATTTTTGTGCTATTTTGTCTAAAAAAAATTTTTTCCTACCCTGATATAATATAAATGTATTTTCTTCTAAATTTTGTGGTTTTATTTTTTACATTTAAATCTTCAGACTACAAAGAATGCACATTTTGTGTAGTGTAAGCTAATTTTATTTTATTTTACCATAAGTAAGCCAATTGTTCCAGCACACTAACTGAAAAGTCTATACTCTCCTCCCTCAATTTGTAATGCTGATTTTTGCATTATCTATATGCCTGGGAGTTCTCTTCAAACTAGTGCTTCTGCTAAGTGCTAGGGTCCTGCAAAGGTACCTCCCAAAGTCCAAGCAGTAGGTGGGAAGGCATTGGAAACAGAGCAACTAGTGGTGGGTTGAAGATATAAGGCCCTCCTTCACCTTTTTTTTTTTTTTTTTAGTTAAAATGACCACATGCACTTTTTTTAACATCTTAATTTTATATTTTTTTTTCAGTGTTCCAATATTCATTGTTTATGCACCACACCCAGTGCTCCATGTAATACATGCCCTCTTTAATACCCACCATCAGGCTCACCCATCCCCCCACCACCCCTCTAAAACCCTCAGTTTGTTTCTCAGAATCCAGCCTCTCATGCTTGTCTCCCCCTCTAATTTACCTTAATTCACTTTTTCTTTCCTTCTCCTAGTGTCCTCCATGTTATTCCCTATGCTCTACAAGTGAAACCATATGATAATTGACTTTCTCTGCTTGACTTATTTCATTTTCCATAATTTTTACCAGTCCCATCCATGTTGATATAAAAGTTGAGTATTCATCCTTTATGATGCTTGCATAATATTCCATTGTATATATGTACCATGTTTTCTTTATCCATTCATCTGTTGAAGGGTATCTTGGCTCTTTCCGCAGTTCGGTGATTGTGGCCACTGGTGCTATGAACATTGGCCCTTCTTTTCACTACATTTGTATCTTTGGAGTAAATACTCAGTAGTGCAATTGCAGGGTCATAGGGTAGCTCTGTTTTTAATTTTTTGAGGAATCTTCACACTGTTTTCACACTGCACCAACTTGCATTCCTACCAACAGTGTAAGAGGGTTCCTCTTTCTCCACATCCTCTCCAACACTTGTTGTTTCCTGTCCTGTTCATTTTGACCATTCTAACTGGTATAAGGTGGTATCTCAATGTGGTTTTGATTTGTATTTCTCGGATGGCTAATGATGATGAACATTTTTTCATGTGTCTGTTAGCCATTTTTATGTCTTCTTTGGAGAAGTGTCTGTTCATGTCTTCTGCCCATTTCTTGACATGATTATCTGTTTTGTGGGTGTTGAGTTTGAGGAGTTCTTAATAGATATTGGATATAAGCCCTTTGTCTGTAGTGTCTTTTGTGAATATCTTCTCCCATTCCAGACCACATGTGCTCTTACCTGTATTACCTACCACAGGACAGAAGATATTAATATAGGTAAATCTCTGGCCTCTGCTTTTCTCCCTACTAGGCAAAATTCAGCTTATTCCCTTCTCCTGCCCTCCAAGGAGAGAGAGACTTTCTTCCTAAACTGGTTATTTTAACTTCCACAAAATGTAATTGGGAAGAAAAGCACAAGATGAGGACAAAAGATGTTCTAGACTAGCACTGATTGAATACTTTCTGAGTTTGGAAGAATGTGTGTGGTGTTAGAAAGTCAGGAAGGGTTGGAACACTGCATCAAAAATTAATGATGTATTGGGGCACCTGGGTGGCTCAGTGGGTTAAGCCGCTGCCTTCGGCTCAGGTCATGATCTCAGGGTCCTGGGATCGAGTCCCGCATCGGGCTCTCTGCTCAAGAGGGGGCCTGCTTCCCTCTCTCTCTCTCTGCCTGCCTCTCTGCCTACTTGTGATCTCTTTCTGTCAAGTAAATAAATAAAATCTTTAAAAAAATTAATGATATATTTTATGATGACTAACATAACACAATGAAAAAAGAAAGTCAGGGAGGAGTGGAGGGAGAACATGAAGGGATGTGTTGCAGCAATGAATGTGTGATGAATGAACTATCTGACTTGACACCCTTTCAGGAAGCACAAGAGAGGAATAGAATCCTTTGAGATTGTTAATTGTTTCTTTTTAGTGGTGGACTGCATTTCAACTGCTTAAAGACTGCACTATATGAGCACTGATTCCATGAAAGATTTAATTTCAAAGAAAAGTTACTGGTTAAGATGACAGATTGAAATTGCCACACAGCAAGAAAACTAACCAACAGCAAATGCAGATGACTGGGGCTATCATATAATTTAATAAATTGCAAAATTTGGTAACTAATGAAAGAAATGCATCATTTATCCCTAGTGCCTAGGGAGACACAGAAAGATTAGAATGCTAATCTTATTCTTATATATCCCAGAAGTCCACTAATCCTAAAAATGTGCACTAGTAATCCCAAAACTCAAGGGAAGCAAAGTGAGTGATTAGCCTTGCCATTTCTCTCTTGTCTTAAAGCGGAGTGATAGTAAGGCCTGGGGAGAAATGCATGGAAAAAGTGGTATAGAATAATGTTGGCTGTATCTCAGTGCCTCCATTGAGTGGATGGGAAAGACCCAAGGCCCAAGAGTACTCCCTATTAAGAATAGAATTTATACATCAACTTGGGAGAGTGAGAAATCCTGATATAGGACATTTAAAAAAAAAAAAAACCTCACAGGAAGAGCTTAGGTCATTCTAAAGGTGTCTACAGTGGGATCCTAGATTCTTTGGGGGGCTCACCAGCCTCTCACACTACCAAGGCCTGCCAGAATTCAAAATACCCCAAACCTTCCTTCCAATGGTAACTGAAGAGAGGAAACAAGCTGGTTTCAGATACTATATGGTGAGAGGGAATCACTCACTTACACTAAGCTATAGAATCAATCTCTCACACAAAACTATAGAAATATAATTGTACTACAAAAGCCTGAGCAAGACAAAAAGAAAAACTTACTGCAGCAAATGCGTACACATGCAGTATCATATGAAAAGCATATAAAAAACAATGAGGGAGATGAACCATGAGAAACTATGGACTCTGAGAAACAAACAGAGGGTTTTGGATGGGAGGTGAGCCTGGTGGTGGGTATTAAGGAGGGCGTGTATTGCATGGATCATTGGGTGTGGTGCATAAACAATGAATCTTGGAACACTGAAAAATTAAATTAAATTAAATTTTTAAAAAACTATGAGAAAAAAGCACAAAAATGCAAGAAAATTAACCACTATTCCTTTATACTACAGAATAGAGTTAATAAAAATATGGATTCAAAAGTTCAAAGAAGAATGAATAAGCCAAAATATGAGACCAAAAAAAGGACTGGATAACCTAGTCAAATTAGGATCCAAAACAATACATGATCATATTATCTTAGAAGCAGTGAAGTAGTATAAACAAAAAAAGTGAATAGTTATTACTGGCAACTGAATTACAAGCAGAAAGACTTGACTTCAAATAAAGAAATCAATTAGAGAAAATATGACACTTGTGGAAGATAGACAACGATGATACAATCTAAGGATAACTAGGCCCTTGGAAAGAGCTTCCAACAAATGGAACGAAACAAATATTCTTTTTTTTTAAAGATTTTATTTATTTATTTGACAGACAGAGATCACAAGTAGGCAGAGAGGCAGGCAGAGAGAGAGAGAGGAGGAAGCAGGCTCCCCATTGAGCAGAGAGCCTGATGCGGGGCTCGATCCCAGGACTCTGGGATCATGACCTGAGCTGAAGGCAGAGGCTTAACCCACAGAGTCACCCAGGTGCCCCTGAAACAAATATTTTTATACAGAAGGATAAACATCCCCAGAGAGAAAAGCTTCAAATTCTGAAGTTCAAAAGTTCATACTATTTCTAGGAAAATCAGATAAACCGATTAACTTCAAGTAGGTTATTTGGTGAGAGGGATGGACATCACATCAGATTTTTCTTCAGCACTATTCAATGCCATGAATACATAAAAGTAATTCTAAATATTCTTAGGGAAATAAAGTTTGCCCAAGAATGGTGTACTAAACAAAGATTTCATTCCAGTATTAAAGCTTTAGGAAGATCATCTCAAAGGTGATAGATCTCAAGAAATACAACATTCTTAAACTCAATTTGAAACAAAACAAAATTAAAAAAAAGCAAAAAACAAAAAACAAAACAAAACAAAACAAAAAATACAACAACAACAACTTACCAATAGTGATAGGCAGTCAGTTGAATAACTTAGGAATGGGGAAGCCAGAAGAGTGTCCTAAGCCTCAGACAACTTTAGACATTACATCAATGCTAAATAATCAAAGTATGTTTATAGAATAGAATATGAACATTATAAACACTGACAATATAAAAATAATAACTGACTAATATTGTGAGCTGCAGAGTTGGAGGAGCTGAGGGGACTGGGAAAGAATACTATCCTTGCATTTCATGGTATGTGTTAAATTGAAACTTCATACAAGTCAAAATATGTAGTTCAAATCACAGCCTTTTAAGTTTTCTTATTCTCAAAAACGAGTCCATTATATTATAATAGTATTTTTTGTACTGGTGAAACACATATTTGAAGTGCTCATGGTAAGATGACCAGTGCAAAGAATTGGACGGAAGGACCCAGTGAAGGTGGAGCCAGTTAGAAGGAGAGATGACACAGATATGACAAAGGAGAAGCAGTGGGGAGAGAGAGGAAATAGAGATAGATGTAGATGTAGATAGAGACAGATGTAAATAGATAGTGTAGAGACAGTTACAGAGTATATATGAAGGCATGACAAAGGCCCCAGGGCACCCAAGTGGGGCCAAGCAAGAAACAACGGTCAAAGGCCTAGGGCAAGCCTAAGAGAGGCATGGTCAAGTGCATAGGGTGAGAGTGGCAGTCCATTATAGGCGCTACCAGTGGTGTTGGGACACCAGCTGGCTCTTGTCTCACCCTGCTTTCTTTTGTCCTATAGCCATTGAGTGACAATGCTCAGACCTGACTTGGTCCATCTAACTCAAAGGCCATGGGAAGGACAACTGCAAAGGACAACTCGACACATTCTTGTCCTAGAGACTAAAGAGACATGTAGAGACTGTAGCAACCCCTGAGACCATGTCTCTGGAATTTCAATAAAATTATATTTTAAATCTCATATGAGAATAGGCAGTCAATATGGGTTGGTCCATATAGCACTTGGAACAACTTTCCAGCCATTTAGGAAATATCCTTGCTTATTATACTTCTCACACATGATGGGGGATGGGATGCTCCAGACCTAAGCACAGAGGTCTCTAAACAGGCACAGCTTCTCTACTGCTGAGTTGGCAGTAGATGCTTCTGAAACTTCTGCCCAGGTACAGAGAGTGGGCTTTCCATCTCGCTTTCTCAATGGTTGTCTAACCCTGTTTTGGAGATTTAACTGCTCTTCTTTGTAAATTCCATCCTTTGTCAGGGCTAGCACAGTCTGAGTGCTTTACATGAACTAACTTGTAACACTGTTGCAGCAGATTGTGTTTTACAGAGTTGACCACAACATTCCTGCCTATCCTATAGGTAATTGTAATATGAAATGTTGATGCTCCTCACACAAAGAAGTGGTGTCTCCTTGAGACTGGGGTTGTTGTGAATTTTCAGAATATTGTGGAAGTGACACAGGGTAACTTCCAAGGCTGGTTCATAGAAGATGATACTTTGTTAGAATAGTCCTCAAAGCTTTTCTTTGATATATAAGCCTTGAGGTTGCCATGCTGCAAGGAAGTCCAAACAAATTCACCTGGAGGGACAGCATGAGGAAGACAGGAGTCTGCATAAAGAGGGAGGTCCTAGCCTTCTCCAGCTGCTTCATCTACCCACCCCCAGTTCTGGCTTCGACCATTGTCTGAACACCACAACCTCAGCAAAGACACTGAGCCAGAGCCCACAGAAACCATGAGATAATGCGATTGTTGCTGTTTTAAACCACTCCATTGGTGATTTATTATGCAGCAATAGATAACCAGACACCTATGACAAAGGAACTTTTATTATCACCCCATGAAATTAATGAAGATACTGAGATACTGAGAAATTAATGACTTTCCTAAGGTTATGCTACTGCTAAGGGGCAGAGCCAGGATTTTAATCCCCAAAACTGTCTGGATCCAGAATGTTTTCTGCTAACCAGCGTTCTACATTGTTTGTTGCAGACACCAGATGGAAGGAAAGAAGTAGTGGGAGACACATGGGCTTGTGTTGGGTCCTGGCTCCCAATCAGCTACCTTACCTTCATTATTACACTCTGCACTTTAGAGACCTATGTGTTCATTGCTCATGAGACCAGCCCTGTGATTTTCTTAGTGTCTCAAATGTTCCTCTTGCTTGCTGAATGTTTTCCTTGTCTGAAGCTGTGGTGTCTGTTTCCTTAATGACACAATAGAGTATAAAGATCTGTTAAGTAAAATGTATAATCACATTGTGCCTCTTAATAGATTCAATAATAATCAGCACCAAATTATACAATGGTAATCACAGGTAGAGGTCTGTTTTTGTCATCAAGGTCATTCCTCCCCCAAAGAAAGATCACAGGGAACTATCAGAGAGCTGAGAGAAAAACCGGAAGTTTAAGTCTAACTTCATATGCAAAAGGATGCATCATCTGACTGGTTCTATCTAAAGGGAGGGCTGTTGTCATATCCTGGGGCCAGCAGCATCACTCAGGCCCAACCTCAGTTAATATGTTTGGAGAGCAGATTCATGGTGGTGGCAAAACCTGTCTATTGCCTTTCCCTTCCATTTTTCAACAAACTTTATGAAGTTTCCATGTCATACAATGGAGTGGTTTAGAATTAGAAAATTTAAAATGAGTGGTTTCAAAATTAATATCTTTTTCTTTCTTTGAATATGTATAATAGAAAGAAAATAATAATTTATTATCATCTCTGTGTATTGAGAAAATAAATCTCAAGGAAGAGTCTTTGTTTGTAGAATAGCAGGAAGAGACAGAGGGGAAAGATAAGATAGGAGGCAAAGAAGAGGAGGCTAGAATGAGTACAGTGTAACAAAGCATATAGAGAATCCTAGAGAGAGAGCTGACATAGGACTGGCAGGTTTTAAGAACAAAATTCCATTTTCCTGTGCACATGGCAAGAATACTCCTCCTCTGGTTTCCACAGAAGGTGTCCATGCAGGTACCACTGCTGTGGAGTTGGAGAAAGGGCTTCTGTTACTGCACTGTTTTTGTTGTGGTCAGTGATGGATGCAGTGAAGTGTTCACTCCTGCTTTATGGTGGGTGTGGGAAGATAGACACTACCTACAGAGTGCGCATCACTTCAGCTCACACTGAAAAGCACACGATTATCTTGGTTGTGGTGGTGAACATGTCCCACCTCAATGACTTGTTTACATACTTGATCTTTATTAGGAAATGTTGCACAGGACATCACTGCTTAGTGTTTAATTGTAGAATCATTTTTCATGCTGAAATAATTTGACGAATAAAACAAAACTCTATTAAGACTTATGATAAAATTATAGAGAGTAGCAGTTATCTTTGTGACTACTTAAAAAATGTGTTTTCCAAGATATGTGGTATCCGCAGAAGTGTGCCATGTAATTCAGTTTTCATGTGAGGAAAACATTTCCATTGCAGAAATTCTCTGATGACATTCTGAAGCTGAGAAGATTTTTTTTGTCAGTATGATGTATATAAATATGGAGCAAAAACATGGTGAAAGGCCAGCAGATGTGAAAGGAAAAGTTTGGACAGTAGCTTAATGGCTCTTCTGCTCTCTTGCATCAGAATCTCCTGGAAAGTGCTCAAACAAAGCTGTTGGCACTATCCCCAGAGTTTCCAATTTGGTGATGCTGATCCTGTTGGTCCAGGCTCTACACATAGAAACCATTAGTGTGATAGGATACGTGTTTTGACTTTGAAGTTAGTCCGTGCTAGATTCAAATCCTTCCAAGGTAACTTGCAGGTTACCTTGGGTATGTCTTTTATTTATCTGATTATTCTTTTTCTTTCATATAAATAATTTTTTTTAAAAAAGCCTTTCAAGATGATTGTGGGGATTAAATGAAATTGTGTAATATCATAGTTGAAGGGTATTAGTGTGAACATCTGATAAATATTAATGATTTTACTTAATCTTCATTGAAAAGTCTATTCTAACTACTAAATATTTGCTTTTTTATGAGTCTATGTAGGAAAATAGAACTCCTAATACTAAATATTTTTATCAGTCTCTACGGAAGTATTTGAGCATTTACTGTATACTAGACTTTAGGCTAGATATCGAGAAGTGGTATGTTATATAACTGTTTTACTAACTTGGCAATAAGCTTACATTTGGAAAACTCTTGCCTTGCTTACTGAGCTAAATGTCCATGTGGATAATCTCCAAGAACAGGACTGGAACTGGCAGTGTCCAGACATAGGCACCTGGTGCTGCAGCTGCCAAACTCTACCACTACCAACGGCTATAACACGGGGTGACTGGAACTGTGCTTATTGATCAATGTTCTTGAGATGCTAGTCTAGGGCAGGCCCAAGGTTTACATACATGCACTTGCCAAATTCTCTGATGGGAAAAGTTTGTGGTTTCTCCATTTAGTAAATACTCAAAGATAAAACATTTCCTTCTCTATGTTGAAAATAAAGGTTTCTAAAGAGATGTTGCACAGTCTGTTTTGCTTGAAGTGAATCAGCTTGCTCATGGAAACATGTTGAAATAAAGGTGATGGAATAGATGCTGTTTACTTGAAATTTTGAACTTGGCCAATCACTTTCTCTTATGTGAATTTGGGAAAGGTCTGTGGCCTGATTTTACTCTTCTAAAATATGGAGAAAATGATAACTAATTTGCAAGACTTAGAAATACAAGATGTAATTTATATGAAGGACTTTTAATAAATTTAGTACATTTTGACAACTATTTTTGAGACAGTTGTGATGTAATATTTAAGATACCACATGAGCTTTTTTTATTTCAATGATCCCAACCCAAGGACTTACTGCAGACCTCCGACTTCATTTACCAGTGTTTTTATTGAATCCCAGGGTCTCTAACTACTTTCTTTTCCAACCCTATTAACAATGAGTTGTTTAAAGAAGGAAAAATAAGTTATCCTGTTATATCAGTTGACTGTTACATCTCTAGGCAGGACAAATACCTAGTTATCCTACAACCAAAACTGATACTCATTAATAAGTACATTTTAGTGGTGAGTTTAATCTGCAGAACCTTGAATTTCTATCTCCTGATCTATCTCTTCTTCTACCTCCCATTTTCACTTCAGTTTAGCTTGAACACGCATTCTAGAGTATAGAGAAGTGTATATATGTATACATATAAAGGGGGGTGTACCCTGTTTGTCAGGTTCCATCTAAATAGAAAAGTTACAGGAATGAAACCATTAATTCCCTATATCTTAGTGGTTTATTTTTTCACAAGAAACTTTTGAAGTAACGATTATCTTTTTTAATGTATAACTATAATGTTATATAAGCTGCCTAAGATCATTCAATTTCAGGAAGCCATCAATGAAAAAAAAAAGAGTGAGGAGTATAAGAAGTTCAGGAGGGAAAAATCAGCACTTGGGAATAAAAATGAGACTAAGCCATCAGGATGAGGCAAGGTGTGCCTCACATCTCAATGACACCTGACAATATCAGTCAATACAGCTGGGATCTCAGGCAAACACTGCCTGATGGAGGAGTACCATATTAGATAGTAATGACCAGACTATGGTATCAAAACCATGCTAGCCATTGGCTGAATTTTCCCAAGGAGACCAGTCTCAGCTTGGAAGCTGAAACTGTGTCTTGAAATTTCTAACAGCTGACGACTATCAGTTAACTGCACTCTTTGCAGGGAGCTCTGAGTAGTGTTGCCATATCAGTGGAATGACAGTATGGTCACCTGATCTCAGTCTGTCTGACCTCAAATTTGATGCTTTTCATCACTTCAAGTTATTTTCTGTACATGGGTGATAAAGTCCCTTGGGGCAACAGTTTTAATTGCATTCCATAGACACTTGGGATTCTGTAATCAGAGAGGCCATGTCTGTAAATACATTTCAGGGGATTCAACATCATACCTTTGTTCTGTCTCTCACTTAATGTTTCAGCCTCACACATATGTGGAGAAGTTGTAGGTTAACCAAAACCAACTTATCCAGTCTAACCTTCAACAGAATATGGTTTTGAGGTGACAAAAATTTGCCCAAATATTAATTAAAATCAATAGTTTAATGCTATTTTTGTGTCACTCATTGTAGACCCAAAGGTAAAAAAAGCATTTAATAAGAGGCAAGATGGGATTCAGAAACCAAAACATAAAAACACAATTATTAAATATACAATATTTTGTTTATTTTTATATAACAATGTTAAGATTATTTCACAATACCAGCAAAGCTTTTAATCGTTCAACTCCATTTTTCTTCCTTTCATGCCACGCTTTTGGATTATAACAAAAGCCTACATTTACTGTAACACCAAGAACCATAAGATACCTGGGAATAAACCTAACCAAAGAGATAAAGGATCTGCACTCAAGGAACTATAGAATACTCATGAAACAAATTGAAGACACAAAAAGATGGAAGAGCATTCCATGCTCATGAATCAGAAGAACAAACATTGTTAAAATGTCTATACTGCTTAGAGCAATCTATACTTTCAATGCCATTCTGATCAAAATTCCACTGGCATTTTTCAAAGACCTGGAGTAAACAATCCTAAAATTTGTATGGAACCAGAAGATACCCCGAATTGCTAATGAAATTTGAAAAAGAAAAGCAGAAGGCAGGGCATGACGTTGCCTGATTTCGAGCTTTACAACAAAGTTCTGATCACCAAGACAGCATGATACTGGCACAAAAACAGACACGTAGACCAGTGGAACAGAGTAGGGAGCCAAGATACAGACCCTCAACTCTATGGTCAAATA
This sequence comes from Meles meles, assembly GCF_922984935.1. NCBI lineage: Eukaryota > Metazoa > Chordata > Mammalia > Carnivora > Mustelidae > Meles > Meles meles. The sequence continues at coordinate 113,971,227 of NC_060074.1, read as the reverse complement.
ATCTTTGACAAAGCAGGAAAACAATCCAGTGGAAAAAAGACAGTCTCTTCAATAAATGGTGCTGGGAAAATTTGACAGCTATTTATAGACAAAAGAACTCAACCATTTTCTTACACCATAAACAAAGATAAACTTGAAATGGATAAAAGACCTCAATGTGAGGCAGGAATCCATCAGAATCCTAGAGGAGAACATAGGCTGTAACGTCTTTGACATCGGCACAACAACTTCTTTCAAGGTGTCTCCAAAGGCAAAGGAAACAAAAATGAAAATGAATTTTGGGGATTTCACCAACATGAAAAGCTTCTGCACAGCAAAGGAAATAGTCAACAAAACAAAGAGGCAACCCACGGAATGGGAGAAGATATTCACAAAGGACAATACAGAAAAAGGGCTGATATCCAGGATCTATAAAGAACTCCTCAAACTCAACACACACTAAAGAGATAATCATATTAAAAAATGGGCAGAAGACATGAACAGGTAATTCTCCAATGAATACATACAAATGGCTATCAGACACATGAAAAAATGTCCATCATCACTAGCCATCAGGAAGATTCAAATCAAAACCACATTGAGATACTACCTTACACCAGTTATAAGGGCCAAAATTAAGAACACGGTAAACAATGTGTGTTGGAGAGGATGTGGAGAAAGGGGAACCCTCTTACACTGTTGGGGGAATGCAAATTGGTGCAGTTCCTCTGGAAAACAGTGTGAGGATTTCTCAATAAGTTAAAAATAGAGCTACCCAATGACCCAGGAATTGTACTACTGGGTATTTACCACAAAGATACAGATGTAGTGAAAAGAAAGGTTACATGCACCCCAATGTTCATAACAGCAATGTCCACAATAGCCAAACCTGAGATGCCTTTCAAGAGGTGAATGGATTACGAAGATGTGGTCCATATATACAATGGAATATTGCTCAGTTCAGAAAGGATGAATACCCAACTTTCATATCAACATTGATAGAACTGTAGAACATTAAGCTAAGTGAAATAAGTCAAGCAGAGAAAGACAATCATCATACGGTTTTACCCATATGTGGAATATAAGCAATACCCCTGAGGACCATAGGGGAAGGGATGGAGAACCAAGTGGGAAGAAATCAGAGACAGAGACAAACCATGAGAGACTCTGGAATCTAGGAAACAATCTGAAGGTTTCAGAAGGGAGGAGCATGGGAAGATGGGTTAGTCTGGTGACGGGTATTAAGAAGGGGACAAGTTGTAATGAGCAGTGGGCATTATATCCAACTAATGAATCATGGAACACACCTCAAAAACTAATGTTGTATTGTGTGGTGAATAATATAACAAAAAATAAATTAAAAAAATAAAATGATTTTGTATATACATATTTTAAAGATTATATATATATATAAATTAAATGTATATACACAATGGAGTATTATGCCTCCATCAGAAAGGATGAATACCCAACTTCTGTAGCAACATGGACGGGACTGGAAGAGATTATGCTGAGCAAAATAAGTCAAGCAGAGAGAGTCAAGTATCATATGGTCTCACTTATTTGTGGAGCATAACAAATAACATGGAGGACATGGAGAGATGGAGAGGAGAGGGAGTTGAGGGAAGCTGGAAGGGGAGATGAACCATGAGAGACTATGGACTCTGAAAAACAACCAGAGGGTTTTGAAGGGGCGGGGGGGTGGGAGGTTGAGGAACCAGGTGGTGGGTAATAGGAAGGGCACATACTGCATGGAGCACTGGGTGTGATGCCAAAACAATGAACACTGTTATGCTGTAAATAAACAAATTAAAAAAAGTAAATGTTTATATAATATATAATATAAAATTTTGTGTGTGTGTGTGCATATATATATACATATATATATATGCTTTTTTTCCATTTTATTTATTTTTTCAGTGTAACAGTATTCATTGTTTTTGCACAACACCCAATGCTCCATGCAATACGTGCCCTCCCTATTACCCACCACCTGTTCCCCCAACCTCCCACCCCTGACCCTTCAAAACCCTCAGGTTGTTTTTCAGAGTCCATAGTCTCTTGTGGTTCGCCTCCCCTTCCAAATTTTTTTTTTTAATAAACATATAATGTATTTTTATCCCCAGGGGTACAGGTCTGTGAATCGCCAGGTTTACACACTTCACAGCACTCACGATAGCACATACCCTCCCCAATGTCCATAGCCCCCTCCCCCTCTTCCAATCCCACCTCCCCCCAGCAAACCCCAGTTTGTTTTGTGGGATTAAGAGTCATTTATGGTTTGTCTCCCTCCCAATCCCATCTTGTTTCATTTATTCTTCTCCTATCCCCCTAACCCCCCATGTTGCTTCTCCATGTCCTCATATCAGGGAGATCATATGATAGTTGTCTTTCTCCGATTGACTTATTTCACTAAGCATGATACCCTCTAGTTCCATCCACGTCGTCGCAAATGGCAAGATTGCATTTCTTTTGATGGCTGCATAGTATTCCATTGTGTATATATACCGCATCTTCTTTATCCATTCATCTGTTGATGGACATCTAGGTTCTTTCCATAGTTTGGCTATTGTAGACATTGCTGCTATAAACATTCGGGTACACGTGCCCCTTCGGATCACTATGTTTGTATCTTTAGGGTAAATACCCAGTAGTGCAATTGCTGGGTCATAGGGTAGTTCTATTTATATATATGCTTTTTTATTATGTTATGTTAGTCACCATACAGTACATCATTAGTTTTTTTTTATGTAGTGTTCCATGATTCAATGTTTGGATATAACACTCAGTGCTCCACGCAATCCATGCCCTCCTTAATATCCAGCACCAGGCTAACTCATCCTCCCAACCCCTCCCTTCTGAAACCCTCAGTTTGTTTCCCAGAGTCCATAGTCTCTCATGGTTCCTCTCCCACTCTGATTTCTCCCCCTTTGTTTGTCCCTTCCTTCTCCTAACATCCTCCATGCTATTCCTTATGTTCCACAAATAAGTGAAACCATATGAAAATTGACATTCTCTGCTTGACTTATTTCACTTAGCATAAATCCTCCAGTCTCATCCATGTTGATGCAAAAGTTGGGTAATGGCTGAGTAATATCCCATTGTATATATGGACCACATCTTTATCCACTTGTCTGTTGAAGGGTATCTTGGCTCTTTCCACAGTCTGGTTATTGTGAACATTGCTTCTATGAACATTGGGGACCATGTGGCCCTTGTTTGTGCAACATCTGTATCTTTGGGGTAAATACTTAGCAGTGCAATTACTGGGTCACTTGATAGCTCTATTTGTAATTTTTTGAGGAAACTTCACACTGTTTTCCAAAGGGACTGCACCAACTTGCATTCTCACCAATGGTGTGAGAGGGTTCCCCATTCTCCACAACCTCGTCAACACTTGTTGTTTCTTGCCTTGTCGATTTTTGCCATTCTAATGGGTGTAAGGTGGTACCTCAATGTGGATTTTTTTTTATTTCTTTTCAGCGTATCAGAATTCATTGTTTATGCACCACACCCAGTGCTCCATGCAATACGTGCCCTCCATAATACCCACCACCAGGCTCCCCCAACCTCCCACCTCCCCACCCCTTCAAAACCCTCAGGTTGTTTGTCAGAGTCCATAGTCTCTCATGGTTCATCTCCCCTTCCAATTTCCCTCAACTCCCTACTTCTCCCCATCTCCCCATGTCCTCCATGTTATTTGTTATGCTCCACAAATAAGTGAAACCATATGATGATTGACTCTCTCTGCTTGAATTATTTCACTCAGCATAATCTCTTCCAGTCCCATCCATGTTCATAAAAAAGTTGGGTATTCATCCTGTCTGATGGAGGCATAATACTCCATAGTGAATATGAACCACATCTTCCTTATCCATTCGTCCATTTAAGGGCATCATAGTTCTTTCCACAGTTTGGCGACCGTGGCCATTTCTGCTATAAACTTTGGGGCACAGATGGCCCGTCTTTTCACTACATCTGTATCTTTGTGGTAAATACCCAGCAGTGTAATTGCAGGGTCATAGGGAAGCTCTATTTTCAATTTCCTAAGGAATCTCCACACTGTTCTAGAAAGTGGCTGCACCAACTTGCATTCCCACCAATAGTGTAAGAGTGTTCCCCTTTCTCCACATCCTTTCCAACACATGTTGTTTCCTGTCTTGCTAATTTTAGCCATTCTAACTGGTGTCAGGTGGTATCTCAATGTGGTTTTAATTTAAATCTCCCAGATGGCTAGTGATGATGAGCATTTTTTCATGTGTCTGATAGCCATTTGTTTGTCTTCACTGGAGAAGTGTCTGTTCATGTCTTCTGCCCTTTTTTTGACATGATCACCTGTTGTGTGTGTGTAGAGTTTGAGAAGTTCTTTATAGATCCTGGATATCAGCCTTTTGTCTGTGCTGTCATTTGCAAATATCTTCTCCCATTCCGTGGGTTGCCTCTTTGTTTTGTTGACTGTTTCCTTTGCTGTACAGAAGCTTTTGATCTTGATGAAGTCCCAAAAGTTCATTTTTGCTTTTGTTTCCCTTGCTTCTGGAGACATATCTTGAAAGAAGTTGCTGTGGCTGATATCAAAGAGGTTACTGCCTATTTTCTCCTCTAGGATTCTGATGGATTCCTGTCTCACGTTGAAGTCTTTTATCCATTTCGAGTTTATCTTTGTGTACAGTGGAAGAGAATGGTCAAGTTTCATTCTTCTACATATTGGTGTCCAATTTTCCCAGCACCATTTATTGAAGAGACTGTCTTTTTCCACTGTATATTTTTTCCTACTTTGTCAAAGATTATTTGACCATAAATTTGAGGGTCCATATCTGGGCTCTCTACTCTGTTCCACTAGTCTATGTGTCTGTTTTTACGCCAGTACCATGCTGTCTTGGTGATCACAGCTTTGTAGTAAAGCTTGAAATCAGGTAACGTGATGCCGCCAGTTTTGTTTTTCTTTTTCAACATTTCCTTAGCAATTCGGAATCTCTTCTGATTACATACAAATTTTAGGATTATTTGCTCTAGCACTTTGAAAAATACCAGTGGAATTTTGATTGGAATGACATTAAAAGTATAGATTTCCCTAGGCATTGTAGACATTTTAACAATGTTTATTCTTCCAATCCAAGAGCATGGAATGGTCTTCTATCTTTTTGTGTCTTCTCCAATTTCTTTCATGAGTGTTCTGTAGTTCCTTGAGTACAGATCCTTTACCTCTTTGGTTAGGTTTATTCCCAGGTATCTTATGGTTCTCGGTGCTATAGTAAATGGAATCAATTCTCTAATTTCCCTTTCTATATTTTCTTTTTTTCTTAAGATTTTATTTATTTATTTGACAGAGAGAGAGCACAAGTAGGCAGAGAGGCATGCAGAGAGAGAGAGAGGAGGAAGCAGGCTCCCTGCTGAGCAGAGAGCCCGATGCAGGGCTCGATCCCAGGACCCTGAGATCATGACCTGAGCCGAAGGCAGCGGCTTAACCCACTGAGCCACCCAGGTGCCCCCCCCTTTCTATATTTTCATTGTTAGCGTATAAGAAGGCAAGTTATTTCTATACATTGACTTTGTATCCTGTCACGTTACTAAATTGCTGTATGAGTTCTAGTAGTTTGGGGGTGGAGTCTTTGGGGTTTTCCATATAAAGTATCATGTCATCTGTGAAGAGAGAGAGTTGACTTCTTCATTGCCAATTTGTATACATTTTATTTCTCTTTGTTGTCTGATTGCTGTTGCTAGGACTTCTAACACTATGTTGAACAAGAGTGGTGAGAGTGGGCCTCCTTGTCATGTTCCCAATCTCAATGGGAAGACTGTGAGCTTTTTCCCATTGAGGATGATATTTGCTGTGGGTCTTTCATAGATAGATTTTATGAAGTTCCGGAATGTTCCCTCTATCCCTATACTTTGAAGCGTTTTAATCAGGAACGGATGCTGAATTTTGTCAAATGATTTTTCTGCATCAATTGAGAGGACCATGTGGTTCTTCTCTCTTCTCTTATTGATTTCTTCTATCACATTGATTGATTTGCAAATGTTGAACCATCCTTGTAACCCAGGAATGAATCCCACCTGGTCATGGTGGATAATCTTTTTAATGTGCTGTTGGATCCTACTTGCTAGGATCTTGTTGAGTTAATTAGCATCCATATTCATCAGTGATATTGGTCTGAAATTCTCCTTTTTGGTGGGGATCTTTGTCTGGTTTGGGGAACAGGATAACGCTGCTTCATAAAAAGAGTCTGGAAGTTTTCCTTCTCCTCTAATTTTTTTTTTTTTTTGAAACAGCTTCAGAGGAATAGGTGTTATTTCTTCTTTGAAAGTTTGGCAGAATTTCCCAGGGAATCCGTCAGGTCCTGGGCTCTTGTTTTTTGGGAGGTTTTTGATCACTGCTTCAATCTCATTACTAGCTATCAGTTATTCAGGTTGTCAATTTCTTCCTGGTTCAATTTTGGGAGTTTATAGTTTTCCAGGAATGCATCCATTTCATCTAGGTTGCTTAACATATCAGCATATAATTGTTGATAATAACTTCTGATGATTGTTTCTAATTCCTTGGTGTTAGTTGTGACCTCTCCCTTTTCATTCATAATTTTATTAATTTGAGCTTTCTTTCTTTTCTTTTGGATGAGTGTGGGCAATGGTTTATTGATATTATTCTTTCAAAAAACCTCCTTTGAGTGTCATTGATATGTTTTGCTGTATCTCTAATTTCTATCTCATTGATCTCTACTCTAATCTTGATTATTTCCCTTCTTATGTGTGGAGTTGGTTTAATTTGTTGTTGATTTTCCAGTTCTTTAGGGTGTAGAGACAGCTGATGTATTCTGGATTTTTCAGTTTTTTTAAGGGGGGCTTGGATGGTTATGTATTTCCCTTTAAGGCTGCCTTTGCTGTATTCCATAGGTTTTGGACCGAAGTATCTTCATTCTCATTGGTTTCCATGAATTGTTTAGGTACTTCTTTGATCTCCTGATTGATCCAAGCATTCTTAAGCAAGGTGGTCTTTAGCTTCCAGGTGTTTGAGTTCCTTCCGAACTTTTCCTTGTGATTGAGATCCAGTTTCAAAGCATTGTGATCTGAGAATATGCAAGGAATAATGTCAGTCTTTTGGTATCGGTTGAGTCCTGCTTTGTGACCCAGTATGTGGTCTATTCTGGAGAAGGTTTCATGTGCTCTTGAGAAGAATGAGTATTCTGTTGTTTTAGGGTGGAATGTTCTGTATATATCTATGAGGTCCATCTGGTCCAATGTTTCATTCAATGCTCTTGTTTCTTTATTGATTTTCTGCTTGGATGATCTGTCTATTATTGAGAGAGGCATGTTCCGATCTCCTACTATTAATGTATTCATATCAATATGACTCTTTATATTGATTTTTGTTAAGATTTATTTATCTTGCTTTCTTATATAATTGGATGCTCCCGTATTGGGGGTCATAGATATTTACAATTGTTAGATCATCGTGGTGGATAGTCCCTTTAAGAATTATGCAGTGTTCTTCTGTATCTCTGACTACAGTTTTTAGTTTAAAATATAATTTATCTGATATGAGAATCGCTACCCCAGCCTTCTTTTGAGGCCCATTAACATGAAAGATGCTTCTCCATCCCTTCACTTTCAGCCTCGGTGTATCCTTAGGTTCAAAATGGGTCTCAGACAACATATGGATGGGTCCTGTCGTTTTATCCAATCTACAACCACGTGTCATTTTATGGGCACATTTAGGCCACTGACGTTGAGAGTGATTATTGATAGATACCTTATTATTGACATCGTGTTATCTTTGATGTCTTTTTTTCTGTAGATTGTCTCCATATATTTCTGTTCAATGATATTCTTAGGATTGTTCCTCTTTTATAGATGCCCCCTTATTATGTCCTGCAGTGTCCACTTGGTGGTGCATACTCTTTTAGCCTTTCCGGTCTTGGAAACTCTTTATCTCTCCATCCATTTTGAATATCAGTCTTTCTGGATAAAGTATTCTTGGCTGCATGTTCTTCTCATTTAGTGCCCTGAATATATCTTGCCAGCCTTTTCTGGCTTGTCCACTCTTTGTGGACAGGTCTGATGTTATTCTGATGGGCTTTCCTCTGTATGTAAGGAGCTTCTTTGTCCTAGCTGCCTTCAAGAGAGCCTGTCTATAATTATGATTCCACATTCTCTGTCTCGAGGACTTTCGAGATTCTATAATCTTGGGGGGCAGAGATCATTCTGCCTCTAGTTCATGAACGCTGGTTCCATTGACGAGATTGGGAAAATTTTCATGGAGAATTTGTTCCACTAGATCTTCTAGACTTCTTTTTTTGTCCTCCCCTTCAGGGATTCCAATAATTCTGATGTTGGAACATCTCATGGCATCATTTATTTCCCTAATTCTGCTTCCATGGTGTCTAAGCTGTTTGTTCCAGGCTTCCTCCTGATCCTTTATCTCTATCTCTTTGTCCTCCAGGTCACTAATTCTATCATCTGTCTCAGTTACCCTAGCTTTTAGAGAATTTAGATTAGATTGGAAGTCATTGAGTACATTATGGCCATCATCCCTGGTGGCTTTCAATTCTGCCCTAACATTGTGAACATCATCCCTGGTGGCTTTCAATTCTACCCTAATCAATTCCATTTTGTCATCCATGGCTTTCTCCAACCTAGCTATTGCCTGGATAACTGTTAGCCTGAATTCTCTTTCCGACATATTGTCTATGTCAACTGCCATTAGCTCTGTTGCAGAAGGCCCAGCCTTTGAATTTTTTCTCTGCTGGGCATTCCTCCTCATAGTCATTTTGGTGAAAGATGGCTGAATGAATGTAGCTGGATGTATTGACTGTGGTGCAGTCAAGGTGTACCCTGGAAAGCTTCTGAGCAATCAAGAGTCCCCACCAAAATGAAAGAATAAAGAAAGAGAGAAAAAAGAAAAAAAGAGAGAGAGAGAGAGATAAGAAAAAAAAAAAAGATAAAATAAAAGAGAAGGCCCAGTCCAAATGGGCCCCAAGGTACGATTTATGAAGTATGCAAACAAAAACAGACAAACAAAAAGACTGATAAAAGTAGATGACAAGAGAAAAAAAATATATATGTGTGTGTGTATGTATGTATACATATATATACATATATATGTATGTATATACATATATCTATGTATGTATATACATATATATATATAAGCAAAACAAAAAAATAACCCATCAAAAAGAAACCCAAGTATAAGATTTACATACTACCAGGACAAACACAAATACGCAGAAACACTGGTGGAAGAAAAAGATGGGAGAGTGGTTATAAATTCTCAGTGCAGGCAAGGAAGTTTATTTTGATTCTTCCTGGATGCATCTTGATATCTTTGTTAAAGGACTCAACTTTCCTAAGATAAAGGGGAATTAAAAATTGGTTTACCTATAGGGGTAGCATTGATTGTGGAAAGGGGGTTACCTTGAAATTTAACTCTATATGATATTAAAAAATAAAAATAAAAAAAGAATAAACTAAACTAAACTAAAATTAAAAAATAGAAAAGCAAAGGAAAAACATAGGTATATGTATCAAAAAGTTCAGGTTGAAAGGTTATTATGGAATTTGATGTACTGGACATCTCACTGTGATGGTAAATAGGTAAATAAATTATAGAAAATGAAGCAGAATAGCGGGAATGAATTAAAAATAAAAGTTGTATCTATGAAGTAGTGGTGGTTGTTCTCTTGTCTTTTTTTTTTTTTCCTGGTTGGCATTCTGGGGGAGGGGCCTGCTGTGTAGGTTTTCAGGCAGTGGTCCAGAGTTAAGTCCTCCAGTCCCCCATCCAGGGGCTGGGCTCTGAGGAAACTGGTTTTTCAGGCTTTTGTTCTACACTGGAGGTTTTTTTGTTTGTTTGTTCATTTGTTTTCTCTCGCCTTGATAGTTTTTGATGGTTTTTGGAGGTTTAGAGGAGAGCAAACTGCACCCAGTCTATTCCCCTCTGGGTCTCCAGAGCACATAAATTTCCTCTTGGCTGCTGGCAGAGCACGTTCTGGGTCACGGTCCCTGGGGATGCAAGAACTCCTGCTTGTACCCAAAACCATGACAGCGGAGGCTGTCTGGGCAGCTCCAGACCACCAGAGAGGTTCCAAGCAGTGATAGCACACTGAGGTTTTCCCGCTGGCCCTGACTGGGAATGCTCAGACTTTCCAGGTCCTAGAGCGCCAGGCTGGGTGCCTGCACGCACCTCTCTCAGGGGAGGGTGTGGGGCGGGGTGCAGACTCTGATAGTGTGGAACGCGCATGGAGAGTGCAAAAAGGCTGCAGTTCTGCTGGCTGGCTAGGCTCCCAGCCCCTCATGGGAGCCTCTACCCAGGCGCTCTCAGGCCCACTCATGGCTCAGGAACCAAGACCTGGTTTCTTCGCTGCACTCACTCTGGCTCAGTGCCAGGGATGGCTGTCCTGGGTCTGGGCACTTAAGCCCCTGTCCCTAACCGCCCCGATTCCCACAATTTCCCCCCACAATCCTTTGCTCTTTTTGAGTGCTTTCAACCAGACTCCAAGCTAATGCTGGTTCCCAGTCACAGGGCACTCTCATATTGGGGTATAACTTTCCAGTGGGTCACTTCTGATGACTCCCTCCCCTTTTTGTTTATCTTCTGATATCAGTCTGATGTTCCCACTCTGCTTTACCTGCCCACTGGTGTCTTCTGCCCCCATAGAGATCCAGACATGTATAATTATGATCTCAGGTTGATTTCATGGGTGATCGGAGTTCTTTGGTAGGTAATCAGCTCACTTTAGGGTGCAGGTTGAAATAGCGCCTCCTCCTTGTTCTCCCCCATCTTGTCTCCCCCACACTGGGGCACTCAATGTGGTTTTGATTTGTATTTCCTTGATGGCTAATGATGATGAACATATTTTCATGTGTTTGTTAGCCATTTGTATGTCTTCTTTAGAGAAGTGTCTGTTCATGTCTTCTGCCCATTTTTTGACGTGATTATTTGATTTTGGGGTGTTAATTTTGGGAATCTTTATAGATCCTGGATATCAGTCCTTTGACTGTAGTGGCATTTGCAAACAGCTCCTCCCATTCCGTGGGTTGCCTCTTTGATTTGTTGAATGTTTCCTTTGCTGTGCAGAAGCTTTTGATCTTGATGAAGTCCCAAAAGTTCATTTTCACTTTTGATTCTCTTGTCTTTGGAGATGTATCTTGAAAGAAGTTGCTGTGATTGATGTCAAAGAGTTCACTGCCTATGTTCTCCTTTAGGATTTTGATGGATTCCTGTCTGCCATTGAGGTATTTCATCTATTTAGAGTTTATTTTTGTGTATGGTGTAAGAGAATGGTTTCATTTCATTTTTCTATATATAGCTGTCCGATTTTCCCAGCAAAATTTCTTGAAGAGACTGCCTTTTTTCGATTTGATATTTTATTCCTGATTTTTTGAAGATTAGTTGACCATAGAGTTGAGGATTCCTATCTGGGCTCTCTATTCTGTTCTCTATTGTGTGCCATTACCATACTGTCTTGGTGATCACAGATTTGTAATATAGCTTATAATCAAATTTTTAAAAATTTTGAAAAGTAGACTTTTATTAACTTAAAATGTATACTGTAAACCCTATAGCAACCATTATATCTTTAAAATGTTAGATGTGGTGAGAGACGGGATTAAGTGGATATATAAAAAACATTCAAGAGTGCCTGGGTGGCTCAGCTGGTTAAGCGACTGCCTTCAGCTCAGGTCATGATCCTGGAGTCTTGGGATCAAGTCCACATCAGGCTCCCAGATCAAGGGGAAGTCTGCTCCTTCCTCTGACCTCCCCTCTCATGCTCGCTCTCTCTATTACTTAAATAAATAAATAATTTTTAAAAGATACTCAAATAAAACAAGGAAAGGCAGAAAAGAAGAGGAAAATAAGAAGAGGAAGAAAATCAATAGAAAACAGTTACATATACAATCCAATTATATGTATAAGTTTAAATGTGAATGATCTAGTAACATCAGTGAAAAGACAGAGATTGTCAGAATTGATTAAAAAAGGAAAAAAGACTTAACTATAAGCTATCTACAAGGAATCCAAGAAGATCTAACAATTGTAAACATTTATGCCCCCAATATGGGAGCAGGCAACTACATAAAGACAACTGTTCATCAAGATAAAGTCATATTGATATGAACACATTAATTGTAGGGGATCTTAACACACCACTCTCAGTAATAGACAGATCATCCAAGCAGAAAGTCAATAAAGAACCAAGACCATTGAATGACACATTGGACCAGATGGACCTCATAGATATTCCACCCTAAAACAATGGAATACTCATTCTTCTTGAGTGCACGTGGAACTGTCTCCAGAATGGACCACATATTGGGTCACAAACCAGGGCTCAACTGATACCAAAAGACTGAAATTATTCCCTGCATATTCTCAGACCTCAGTGCTCTGAAACTGGAGCTCAACCACAAGAAAAGGTTTGGAAAGAATTCGAACACCTGGAAGCTAAAGACCACCTTGCTTAAGAATGCTTAGATCAGGGCACCTGGGTGGCTCAGTGGGTTAAAGCCTCTGCCTTCGGCTCAGGTCATGATCCCAAGGTCCTGGGATTGAGCCCGGCATCGGGCTCTCTGTTCAGCAGGGAGCCTGCTTCCCCACCCCTCTCTGCCTGCCTCTCTGCCTACTTGCAATCACTGTCTATCAAATAAATAAATAAAATCTTAAAAAAAAGAAAAAAGAATGCTTAGATCAACCAGGAAATCAAGGAAGAACTTAAACAATTCATGGGAACCAATGAGAATGAAGACACTTCGGTCCAAAACCTATGGGATACAGCAAAGGTGGCCCTAAAAGGGAAATACATAACCATCCAAGCCTCCCTCAAAAAAATGGAAAAGTCCAGAATACACCAGCTCTCTCTACACCTTAAGGAACTGGAGAATGAACAACAAATTAAGCCAACTCCACACACAAGAGGGGAAATAATCAAGATTAGAGCAGAGATCAAAGAGATAGAAACTAGAGATACAGTAGAACACATCAATGAAACTAGAAGCTGGTTTTTTGAAAGAATCACTAAGATCGATAAACCATTGGCCAAATTAATCCAAAAGAAAAGAGAGAAGGCCCACATTAATAGAATTATGAATGAAAAGGGAGAGATCACAACTAACACCAAGGAAATAGAAACAATCATCAGAAATTATTATCAACAGTTATATGCCAATAAGTTAAGCAACCTAGATGAAATGGGTGCATTCCTGGAAACCTATAAACTTCCAAAACTGAATCAGGGAGAAATTGACACCCTGAAATAGACCAATATCTAGTAACAAGATTGAAGCAGTGATCAAAAACCTCCCAAAAAACAAGAGCCCAGGACCTGACGGATTCCCTGGGGAATTCTGCCAAACTTCCAAGGAAGAAATAATACCTATTCTCCTGTAGCTGTTTCAAAAAATTGAAGCAGAAGGAAGACTTCCAGACTCTTTATGAAGCCATTATTACCCTGATCCTCAAACCAGGCAAAGACCCCCACCAAAAAGGAGAATTTCAGACCAATATCCCTGATGAATATGGATGCTAAGAATCTCAACAAGATCCTAGCTAATAGGATCCAGCGGTACAATAAAAAGATAATCCACCATGACCAGGTGGGATTTATCCCTGGGATGCAAGGGTGGCTCGACATTCCCAATTCAATCAAAGTGAATGAACAAATCAATAACAGAAAAGAGAAGAACCACATGTTCTTCTCAATCGATGCAGAAAAAGCATTTGACAAAATCCAACAATGGTTCCTGATAAAACCCTTCAAAGTACAGGGATAGAGGGAACATTCCTCAACTTCCTCAAATCTATCTATGAAGAACACAGCGAATATCATCCTCAGTGGGAAAAAGCTTACAGCCTTCCCACTGAGATCAGGAACATGACAAGGATGCTCACTCTTGCCACTGTTGTTTAACATAGTACTAGAAGTCCTAGCAACAGCAATTGGACAACAAAAAGTAATAAAAGGTATTCAAATTGGCAATGAAGAAGTCAAACTCTCTCTCTTTGCAGATGACATCATTCTTTATATGGAAAACCCAAAAGACTCCACCCCAAAACTACTAGAACTCATACAACAATTCAGTAATGTGGCAGGATACAAAGTCAATGTACAGAAATCAGTTGCTTTCTTATACAATAACAATGAAAATACAGAAAGGGAAATCAGAAAATCAATTCCATTGACTATAGCACCAAGAACCATAAGATACCTGGGAATAAACCTAACCAAAGTGCTAAAGGATCTCTATTCGAGGAACTACAGAGCACTCATGAAAGAAATTGAAGAAGACACAAAAAGATGGAAGACCACTCCATTCTCTTGGATCAGAAGAATATACACCATTTAAATGTCTATACTACCTAGAGCAATCTATACTTTCAATGCCATTCTGATCAAAATTCTACTGGCATTTTTCAAGAAGCTGGAGCAAACATTCCTAAAATTTGCATGGAATCAGAAGAGACCCTGAATTGCTAAGGAAATGTTGAAAAAGAAACCCAAAACTGGGGGCATCACATTGCCCAATTTCAAGCTTTACTACAAAGCTGTGATCACCAAGACAGCATGGTACTGGCACAAAAACAGACACATTGACCAGTGGAAAGATTAGACAGCCCGGATATGGACCCTCAACTCTATGGTCAAATAATCTTTGACGAAGCAGAAAAAATATACAGTGGAAAAAAGATAGTCTCTTCAATAAATGGTGCTGGGAAAATTGGACAGCTATGTGTAGAAGAATGAAACTTGACCATTCTCTTACACCATACACAAAGATAAACTCGAAATGGATAAAAGACCTCAACGTGAGGCAGGAATCCATCAGAATCCTAGAGGAAAACATAGGCAGTTACCTCTTCGACATCGGCCCCAGCAACTTCTTTCAAGATATGTCACCAAAGGCAATGGATTCAAAACGAAAATGAATTTTTGGGACTTCATCAACATCAAAAGTTTCTGCACAGCAAAGGAAACAGTCAACAAAAGAAAGAGGCAACCCACAGAATGGGAGAATATATTCTCAAATGACCATGTAGATAAAGGGTTGATATCCAGGATGTATAAAGAACTCCTCAAAGTCAACACACACAAAACAGATAATCATGTCAAGAAATGGGCAGAAGAGTTTGAGAAGTTCTTTATAGATCCTGGATATCAACCTTTTGTCTGTACTGTCATTTGCAAATATCTTCTCCCATTCCATGGGTTGCCTGTTTGTTTTGTTGACTGTTTCCTTAGCTGTGCAGAAGCTTTTGATCAACACACACAAAACAGATAATCATATCAAAAAATGGGCAGAAGATGTGAACAGACACTTCTCCAACGAAGACATACAAATAGCTATCAGACACATGAAAAAATGTTCATCATCACTAGCCATCAGGGAGATTCAAATCAAAACCACATTGAGATACCACCTTATACCAGTTAGAATGGCTAAAATTAGCAAGACAGGAAACAATGTGTGTTGGAGAGGAAGTGGAGAAAGACAAACCCTCTTACACTGCTGGTGGGAATGCAAGTTGGTGCGGCCTCTTTGGAGAACAGTGTGGAGATTCCTCAAGAAATTACAAATAGAGCTTCCCTATGACCCTGCAATTGCACTACTGGGTATTTACCCCAAAGATACAGATGTAGTGAAAAGAAGGGCCATCTGTACCCCAATGTTCATAACAACAATGTCCACATTTGCCAACCTGTTGAAAGAACCAAGATGCCCTTCAGTGAATAGATAAGGAAGAAGTGGTCCATATATTCTATGGAGTATTATGCCTCCATCAGAAAGGATGAATACCCAACTTTTGTATGGACATGGATGGGACTGGAAGAGATTATGCTGAGTGAAATAAATCAAGCAGAGAGAGTCAATTATCATATGGTTTCACTTATTTGTGGAGCATAACAAATAACATGGAGGACATAGTGAGATGGAGAGGACAGAGGATTTGAGGGAAATTGGAAGGGGAGGTAAACCATGAGAGATTATGGACTCTGAAATCAACCTGAGGGTTTTGAAGGGGCGGGGTGTGGGAGGTTGGGGAAGCCAGGTGATGGGTATTAAGGAGGGCATGTATTGCATGGTGCACTGGGTATGGTGCAAAAACAATGAATACTGTTACACTGAAAAGAATTTAAAAAAAAGTAAAAAAAAAAATTGGGTAGAAGATATGAACAGGCTCTTCTCCAATGAAGACATACAAATGTTAACAGACTCATGAAAATGTGTTTATCATCACTGGCCATCAGGGAGATTCAAATCAAAACCACATTGAGCAGTTAGAATGGCTAAAATTAACAAGACAGTAAACAAAGTGTTTTGGAGAGCATTTGGAGAATGGGGAACCCTCTTATACTGTTGGTTGGAATGCAAGTTGGTGCAGCTACTTTTGAAAACGGTGTGGAGATTCCTTAGGAAATTAAAAATAGAGCTACCCTATGACCCTGCAATTGCACTACTAGATATTTACCCCAATGGTACAGATGTAGTGAAAAAAAGGGCCATCTGTACTGTAATGTTCATAGTAGAAATGGCCACAGTCACCAAACTGTGGAAACAACCAAGATGCTCTTCAATGGATGAATGGATAAGGAAGATGTGGTCCATATATACTATGGAATATTATGCCTCCAATGGAAAGGATGAATACAACTTTTTTATCAACGTGGATGAGACTGGAGGAGATCAAGCTGAGTGAAATACATCAAGCAGAGAAAGTCAATTATCATATGATTTCACTTATTCCTGGAGCATAAGGAATAACATGGAGGACATGGAGTGATGGAGAGAAGGGAGTTGGGGGAAAGTGGAGGTGGAGATGAACCATGAGAGACTGTGGACTCTGAGAAACAATCTGAGGGTTTTGGAGGGGAGGGGAGTGGGAGGTTGGGTGAGCCTGGTGGTGGGTATTATGGAGGGCACGTATTGCCTGAAACACTGGGTGTGGTGCATAAACAATGAATTCTGGAATGTTTAAAGAAATTTTAAAAAATAAGATTAAATTAAAATTAAAAATCAAAAATTCAAAGTCAAAATCAAGGAATTAGTTGACATCATAGAATAAAAAAATTAATTCCATAAAAATGGAAAAACAAATAAATCTTTCAGAATTCTAAATAATTTATGTAGATGTTCTTCTTTTGAGCAGATGGAGTATATTTCCCCAACTTTTCTGTACAAACTATGAATAGCGACTTCCTTTCAAAGCATATGGTATTAAAAAAAGAAGAAGAAGAAGAAAGAGTAAATTTGCAACCCTACCTCATCATGGTGATCAAGGTTAACTTCGATAGTTTTAGGTGATGTTGATAAAGATGGCACTTCACATCTGTAGTCTTTTCCACAAACTCATAACTCCATCTTAGTCATGAGGAAAACATCTGGCAAACTCAAATTGGTGAGTACTCCTAAAAACTAACTTTCATCAAAAACAAGTAAAGTATGAAGATCTATCACAACCAAGAAGAGCCTGAAATGACTGGATGACTACATGTAAAGTGTTTTCCTATATGAGATCCTAGAAGATTACAGGTAGAATGCAGGAACTCTGAATAAAGTATGGACTTCAGTTAAAAATGATGTACCAATAGTAGTTCATTAATTGTGAAAACTTATCATACTAATGTAAATATTAACAAGTGAAACTAGGCTACATTATAAGAGAAATCTGTTTTTTATTGTAACTTCTCTATAAACCAAAAATCTATTATAAAATAGCTTATTTCCTAAGTTTAAAAAGTAGCCCTGAGTAATCATTTCTTGAGTAATCCAAGTAACTCTGGACTATTTTTGTTAGGCCTGCAATAATTGCCTTCTCTGAAAATGCCATGTTGGAATCCATATTTCTACAATTTCCCAGTTGGATCTCTCAGCTACTTTGAGCTCTAATTCTGCAATGAATAACCACACTCAGCAATCCTCTCTCTCTGTGGAAGATCACACCAACACCAGAATCTAATCAAAAGTCTCCATACAAGAGACTCAGCAGAATTGGGACAAGGAGTATTTTATCATTCTGTGTCCAGGGTGACCATACAGGGTATAATATATCATCCTTGGGAATAAAAGTTCACTGATCCTACTGACTTTAAAACACAGGCCACTGTACATCAAGTATGTATCAAGAGGTTCTATTAAATCTTATTATTTTATTTCCCATTAAATATTATAAAAACATTAAACTCGAATTTTCTGAATAAAATGAAAAATGAAATAAAAATACATATCTCTTCTTTTAATCACGTTATGTCTTTGAGGATAAACAAAGGGAAAGTATGATTGCATAATTACCCATGCACAATTTTACAATTAAACAACTGAACAGGACTTAAAAATGAAGTTTGAAAGGACAGAAAACATAAAAGTTACAATAAATAAAGGAATTAAGCTAAATGGGGTCATGATTTTGTTCAGATAATTTCAGAAACTACCGGCTCGACTCCACCAGTTTTATAACATAGAAATACCATATTTGTGTAGATTAATTTCCCAAACTGCAAAATAATAATAATTGATTTGCCTTCTTGGTATTAGCATAATAGATAATAAATACGCTCAAAATTTCCTATGACAAACACCTAGAAATGCTAGGAAATTATTTAACTAACACTGTATTAAATGCAGAAGTCTGCTTACACAATATAATGTGAGTGATGAAGAAACCCTCAGAATCTAAGAGAAGAGAAAAGAAATAAATACCAATAAACATAAGAGAGGATTCATCAATTCCCCTAGGAGACAGAGAGGCTGAGGAGGTCACCAGTCTTTACAAATCAAGAAATGGAATTTAGGGGGGCCTGGATAGCTCAGTCAGTTAAGCATCCAATTCCTGATTTCAGCTTGGGTCATGATCTCACAACTCTGAGATCATCACCTGTATCTGGTTCTGCACTCAGTGGGTAGTCTTTTGGAGATTATTTCTCCCTTTCCTTCTGTTGCCCACCAATATGAATAAATAAATCTTAAAAAAAAAAGAAATGGAATTTAATGCTACCTTAAAAATAATAGACTACATCTTAGAGAAACATTAGATAGGAAATTAAAACTAACATCATTATCTAAATATATCTGCATTTTTAGTGAATTACTTAATTTGAAATAATTTACCCACCTATAAGATTATGGGGGAGGGGGACAGTTCATTTCACCTGGGCTCAGGTTTGAAGGCAAAATAATTCTCCCCTCTTTAAGAATACATAATGTAATCTGTTTCACACTTGTGTGTGAAATTTGAATTTATTCTAACAACATGGTCTATGATAGTTAATTTTATGTGTCAGATGGACCAGGCTTCAGGTTTTCAGATACTTGGTGTAACTTTATTCTGAGTCTTTTGGTGAATATGATTTTGGATGACATTAACATTTAAATAAATAGACTGAGCAATTACCTTCTAGTAGCTATGCCTCATCCAACCATTTGAAATCCTGGATAGAACAAAAAGCAGACCTTCTCTCAAGTAAAAGATAATTCTCCTGCCTGAACACCTTCTAACTGGAATATCAACTCCTCCTGGTTCTACAGCAGACTCCTGGCCTTCAACTCAAACTGGGAAATCATTTCTTCCTGGCTCAATAGCATCTTTTGGCTTCAGACTAACCCTGGGACGTTGGCTCTGTAGATTTTGAAATTGTTTGCCTCCATAATTGCATTAGCCAGTTCCTTATAATAAATCTCCTTATATTTGATGAAGATAATAGATAAATAGACAAAGATAGTAAAAGGTAGAAATACAGATAATATATAGAAAGATATCTATTGGTTCTATTTACTGGAAAACCTGGAATAATTCATGATTCTAAATCATTAACATAAAAAGTGGTCTTAGTCCAGTGATGTTTCTAGAGTGCCTTACAGAACTTATTGTTAGGAAAGTTTTCAGTGCAGGATATGAAGGATGCCCACAGGTGAAGCACCACTTAAAAATGAATTCAGAATCCATGGGTGTCTCTCTGGTTCATTTGGAAGAGTATGAAACTCTTCATCTTGGAATTATAAATCTGAGCCCCACATTGGGCATAAAGATTACTTAAATAAATAAAAAAGTTAAAAAATAAAATGAGTTCACAATCCAAAGTAATAAAATGCATGAGAAAAATAATCCTTCATGATCTTTGGTCAGAATTATAATAAATAGCTATCCAATTTTCAGGTAATGAGAGAACACAATTACTACTTTAAAATGATTAAAGACATAAAATAAATCAAAACGATAAGGAAATACACTAAGAGAAAATTACTTTCAGAAATTAAAAAACCAAATTAAAACAATTGCAAAGATTTATAAAGAAATTACAAGATTTGGGAGATAGACTTACAAGATCTAATTTATGTCACATGAATTTTGAGAAATATATAATAGAAAAGTAGCAATATTTGTTTTTCAAATATTTTCTAAAACAGCTTAGATTTCTCAAATTTGATTAAAAGCATATTTTCTCACATTCAGGAAAAACAATTAATTCCACCAACTAAATAAAAAGAAGATAATATGTAGGTACATTGTATTAAAAAATGAAAAATTTCAAAGACTATAAAATTCTAAAAGTGGACACAATTTTTAAAATCATATCACCTTCAAAGGAATTATAACTAGACTGACAGCAGACTTACAACAGTAACAACAAAATCTGAAAGAGCATAAATACTTTCTTCAGTGTACAGATAAAATATAATAGTCAATCTAGTCATATACAAACTTAAACCATTATTCAAGAATATGGGAAAAATCAATACTCTCAAACAATTTTTAAGATTTTAGTACTCACAAATTCTAGCCCAAAGAAATACAAAATAATTCAATTCAAAAAAAGGAAATTTATCTCAAAGGAAAGAACATGATAGGAAAAAAGAATAACGAGTGAAGAAACTAGCAAATAGGTGGATTGATCCAAATAATAGTTTACTTATAAATAATAATTTAAAAGTCCCTCATTTTAGAGATATAGAATAAGATGAGAATAAATGTGTGACAGGAGACAATAATAATTAAGCACTCCATGTCCATTTTTTTATTCAGAAAAATGGTAGAGATTATTAATTACTGATGGAATTTCTTAGGGTAAGTGCAAATATTAAAGGCACAACAACAGCTATGGAAGGTAAAAAAGTAGGAATGCAATAAGGCAGGTAGGTAGAAAGAAAAATAGTAATGACAGACATAAGTTCCAAACTGAAAATAAATTAATAGGAAAAAATCATGACCAATGAAAAAGAGATGAGAGATAGATTAAGGGACCCAAAGGGAGGAAAACATAATAAATAGAAAGGAAATATAAAAGAAAGGAAATAAACCTAATCACATAGGGTCATGAATTCACACTCTAGCCCCCCTCCTCACCATTCCTCTCTCTGCTCAGACACATAGCAAAGACAATAAGCTTGTCAAAAAAATTTTTTTAAAGAAAAAAGGTTAGGGGTGCCTGTGTGACTCAGTCAGTTAAGCAGTAGACTCTTGATTTTGCCTCAGGTCATGATCTCAAGGTCCTGGCACTGAGCTGTGCATCAGGGTCCATGCTCTGTGGGTGTCTGCTTGAAGATTTTCTCTCTCAAATAAATTAATTTTAAAAATAAATTAATTTTTAAGAAGTTTAAAAATAAAAAGTAAAATAAATGGCTAATAGGTAAGGAAGTCACTTTCGTGGACTGAATTGAAATTGTAAATCAACGAGCAACAAAAGAATTATAAGGCATGTTAAAAGGTAATTGTGGGGCGCCTGGGTGGCTCAGTGGTTTAAGCTGCTGCCTTCAGCTCAGGTCATGATCTCGGGGTCCTGGGATCGAGTCCCGCGTCGGGCTCTCTGCTTGGCGGGGAGCCTGCTTCCTCCTCTCTCTCTCTCTCTCTCTCTGCCTGCCTCTCTGTCTACTTGTGATCTCTATCTGTCAAATAAATAAATAAAATCTTTAAAAAAAAAAAAAAAAGGTAATTGTGTCAGGGGTCCCTAAGACTACCATCAGGCTCCTCAATTTTCTAGAAGGGCTCTAAGGTTCAGAAAAGCTGTTATACTCATGGCTGTGGCTGATCAAGTGAAGGGATACAAACAAAATTCCGCAAAGAAACAAAGTGGGTGGGAGAAGTCCAACAGTTACTTAGGCATGTTCAGTTCTCCCATAATGTGTTACAAGATCTATAAAGTTTTGTCAACCAGTGAAATTCACCCAAGCTTGATGTTTAAGCTTCTTATGGTGAAGAGGGGGTCACTCATGAAGGAATACATTTCCTGCAATGACTGACCCTAGCTACTCAGACTCCAGTCATCCAGAGCAAAAATATATGTTCACCACAAATCAGACTGTTAGCTAAGACTGTCTGATCAAATGATTACCACATAGTCCAAGGCCTTCAGCATATAATACTCTTATAAGAAAGAATATTTTAAGGGCTTAGAGCTCATGGCCCAGGAGCTGGTAAAGTGACAGTCTTGAAGACTGATCTTTCCTGTAAGTGTGTAAGGTTTAGGCAACCCAGCTGAGTTAACCCTTTCATGAACAGAGAGAAAGAGCAAGCTTGGAGGGACAAAGCAAGCATATGAACCATACTCAGATATGAAACAATTGTTTCAATTATGAGACTGTGAATTTAAAATAACTACGATTAACATTCTAAGGGATCTAATGAAAAAAGAGATAATATGTAAGAACAGATGAGTGTCTCAAGAGGAGAGAGAGGAAGTTTAAGAAAGAATTAAGTCAAAATGCTAGAAATAAAAAAAGCACCACAACAGAAGTAAAGAATACCTTTGGCAAGATTACCAAGATTGGACAAGGGAGAAGAAAGAATTAATAAGCTTGAATACAGGTTAATCAAAACTTACCAAACTGAAATTAAATAGAAAGAAGAATGAGAATAGAAGCAGGAATAAGTGACATAGGAAAAAATGGCAAAGCATAGATCTATGAGTGACTATTTATCCCAAGAAACACTAAAATACCGCCCCCCCAAATTATCAGAATTTATCATAACTGTGTAACATAGTCAGAGGCATAAAACATCCAGGTGGAAGATTAGCAAAATGAAAGTGTACTGAAACATGGTAGGAGAGTTTTGAGGTATTTTAACTTACTCTTGTTCTACTCTATTGCTCTGATGCAGTGGTCATCCTAAAAATGGAGTCTTGCATTCCTGTTATGAGTAACTAGTTCTTTTTTTTTTTTTAATTTAAATTCAATTAGCCAGTGTGTAGTACATTATTAGTTTCAGATGTAGACTCAGTAATTCACCGGTTGCATATAACACCCAGTGCTCATCACATCATGTGCCCTTCTTAATGCCTGTCACCCAGTTACCCCATCCCCCCAACTGCCTCTCCTCCAGCAACCCTCAATTTGTTCCTTATAGTTAAGAGAATCTCAAGGTTTCTCTCCCACTCTGATTTCTTCCCATTCAGTTTTTCCTCCTTTCCTCTATGATCCTCTGGGCTATTACACATATTTCACCTATAAGTGAAATCATATGATAATTTTGTTTCTCTGATTGACTTATTTCACTCAACATGATATCCTCCAGCTTCATCGAGGCCAAAGTAAAAGTTAGGATTTCATCCTTTTGATGGCTGAGTAATATTCCTCTGTGTGTGTGTGTGTGTGTGTGTGTGTGTGTGTATCACATCTTCTTTATACACTCATTTATCAATGGACATCTGGACTCTTTCCACAGTTTGGCTCTTATAGACATTGTTGCTATAAAATTAGTGCAGGTGCCCCTTCCGATTACTACATTTGTCTCTTTCAGGTAAATGCCTAGTAGGGCAATTGCTGGGTCATAGCGAAGCTCTATTTTTAACTTCTCAAGGAACCTCCATACTATTTTCCAGGTGTCTGTATCAGCTTGCATTCCCACCAACAGTGTAAGAGGGTTCCCATTTCTCCATGTCCTCACCAAAATTTGTTGTTTCCTCTCTTATTAATTTTAGCCATTCTGACTTGTGTGAGATGGTATCTCATTGAGGTTTTGATTTGTATTCCCTGCATGCCAAGTGATGTGGATCATTTTTCATTTGTCTGTTGGCCAGCAATTGCACTACTGGGTATTTACCCCCAAAGATACAAATGTAGTGATTGGAAGGGGTGCCTGCACTCCAATGTTTATAGCAGTAATGTCCACAATAGCCAAATTATGGAAAGAGCCCAGACATCCATTGATAGATGAATGGATAAAAAAGATGTGTGATATGCACATCTTTTGATTGAATGGGAAAAAAAAAGATTGAGATATGTGCGCACGCACACACACACACACACACAATGGAATATTACTCAGCCATCAAAAAATTGAAATCTTACTTTTCACAGCAATGTGGATGGGACTGGACAGTATTGTGTTAAGTGAAAAAAAAATCAGAGAAATACAATATATGATTTCATTCATATGCAGAATGTAAGAAACAAACAGATGAAAATAGGGGAAGGGAGTGAAAAATAAAATAAGACAAAATCAGAGAGGGAGACAAACCATGAGAGATCCTTAATTATAGGAAACATAATAAGGGTTGCTGGAGAGTGAAGGTCTGTTGGGGGGGGTGGAGTAACTGGGTGAAATGCATTAAAGAAGGTACCTGATGTAATGAGTACTGGGTGTTATATGCAATGATGAATCATTAAACCCTATGTCTAAAATGAAAAGTACACTTTATGTTGATTAACCCATTTTAAATAAAATTTAAGATTGATTTTTAAAAAGGCAATACAAAAACAGTTCATTGTAAATCTATATTAATGGGCAGGCAATGTACAAAGTTATATTTTGTGAAAATAACAACCAAAAGGGGAGACATGGGGATGAAAATAGTTGACTTTGTTTATACTATCAAAGCTAAATTAGTATTTATTTACATTAGTTGTTACAAGTTTAAAATATTAATTGAAACCTCAGCATTACTCCCAAGTAAATAACAAAAACAATAACAATATTCAGAAAATGAAATTAAAAGTTAAATATAATGGTGCAATAAAAAAAATTAATTAAGTGCCAAGTTGTAATTGGAACTTGAAGAAAAAAATGCAATGCATGTAGAAAATACAAAAATATCAGAAATAAGCCTGTCATTATCAGTAGTTACTTATATGTAAATGTATTAAAACTTCTAACTGAAAGGCAAAGATTGACATTATGAATAAAATAACAGAATCCATCCATATGCTGTCTACAATAATCTCACTTTAAATCCAAAGACACAAATAAGTTAAAATTAAAATAAATGAAAAAAAATTTCCTGCTAATAGTAACCAAAAAGAAATTGGGAGTAGCTATACTAGAAGTCTATTTAGAAAAAATAGACTTTGAGTGAAACATTATTATAAGAGTTGAAAGACTTTATATATTAAGGAATGATTCAGTCACTAAGAAGATACAGATTTTTTTTTAGAAAATTTTTAATTTTTAATTATTTTTTAAATTTCTTTTCAGTGTTCCAGAATTCATTGTTTATGCTCCACACCTAGTGCTCCATGCAAAACGTGTCCTCCATAATACCCACCACCAGGGTCACCCAACTTCACTCCTCTCGCCCCTCCAAAACCCTCAGATTGTTTTTCAAGTCCATAGTCTCTCATGGTTTACCTCCCCTTCCAATTTCCCTCAAATCCTTTGTCCTTTCCATCTCACTATGTCCTCCATGTTATTTGTTATGCTCCACAAATAAGTGAAACCATATGATAATTGACTCTCTCTGCTTGATTTATTTCACTCAGCATAATCTCTTCCAGTCCCATCCATGTCCATACAAAAGTTGGGTATTCATCCTTTCTGATGGAGGCATAATACTCCATAGAATATATGGACCACTTCTTCCTTATCTATTCACTGAAGGGCATCTTGGTTCTTTCAACAGGTTGGCAAATGTGGACATTGTTGTTATGAACATTGGGGTACAGATGGCCCTTCTTTTCACTACATCTGTATCTTTGGGGTAAATACCCAGTAGTGCAATTGCAGGGTCATAGGGAAGCTCTATTTGTAATTTCTTGAGGAATCTCCACACTGTTCTCCAAAGAGGCCGCACCAACTTGCATTCCCACCAGCAGTGTAAGAGGGTTTGTCTTTCTCCACTTCCTCTCCAACACACATTGTTTCCTGTCTTGCTAATTTTAGCCATTCTAACTGGTATAAGGTGGTATCTCAATGTGGTTTTGATTTGAATCTCCCTGATGGCTAGTGATGATGAACATTTTTTCATGTGTCTGATAGCTATTTGTATGTCTTCGTTGGAGAAGTGTCTGTTCACATCTTCTGCCCATTTTTTGATATGATTATCTGTTTTGTGTGTGTTGATCAAAAGCTTCTGCACAGCTAAGGAAACAGTCAACAAAACAAACAGGCAACCCATGGAATGGGAGAAGATATTTGCAAATGACAGTACAGACAAAAGGTTGATATCCAGGATCTATAAAGAACTTCTCAAACTCTTCTGCCCATTTCTTGACATGATTATCTGTTTTGTGTGTGTTGACTTTGAGGAGTTCTTTATACATCCTGGATATCAACCCTTTATCTACATGGTCATTTGAGAATATATTCTCCCATTCTGTGGGTTGCCTCTTTCTTTTGTTGACTGTTTCCTTTGCTGTGCAGAAACTTTTGATGTTGATGAAGTCCCAAAAATTCATTTTCGTTTTGAATCCATTGCCTTTGGTGACATATCTTGAAAGAAGTTGCTGGGGCCGATGTCGAAGAGGTAACTGCCTATGTTTTCCTCTAGGATTCTGATGGATTCCTGCCTCACGTTGAGGTCTTTTATCCATTTCGAGTTTATCTTTGTGTATGGTGTAAGAGAATGGTCAAGTTTCATTCTTCTACACATAGCTGTCCAATTTTCCCAGCACCATTTATTGAAGAGACTATCTTTTTTCCACTGTATATTTTTTCTGCTTCGTCAAAGATTATTTGACCATAGAGTTGAGGGTCCATATCCGGGCTGTCTAATCTTTCCACTGGTCAATGTGTCTGTTTTTGTGCCAGTACCATGCTGTCTTGGTGATCACAGCTTTGTAGTAAAGCTTGAAATTGGGCAATGTGATGCCCCCAGTTTTGGGTTTCTTTTTCAACATTTCCTTAGCAATTCAGGGTCTCTTCTGATTCCATGCAAATTTTAGGAATGTTTGCTCCAGCTTCTTGAAAAATGCCAGTAGAATTTTGATCAGAATGGCATTGAAAGTATAGATTGCTCTAGGTAGTATAGACATTTAAATGGTGTATATTCTTCTGATCCAAGAGAATGGAGTGGTCTTCCATCTTTTTGTGTCTTCTTCAATTTCTTTCATGAGTGCTCTGTAGTTCCTCGAATAGAGATCCTTTAGCACTTTGGTTAGGTTTATTCCCAGGTATCTTATGGTTCTTGGTGCTATAGTCAATGGAATTGATTTTCTGATTTCCCTTTCTGTATTTTCATTGTTATTGTATAAGAAAGCAACTGATTTCTGTACATTGACTTTGTATCCTGCCACATTACTGAATTGTTGTATGAGTTCTAGTAGTTTTGGGGTGGAGTCTTTTGGGTTTTCCATATAAAGAATGATGTCATCTGCAAAGAGAGAGAGTTTGACTTCTTCATTGCCAATTTGAATACCTTTTATTACTTTTTGTTGTCCAATTGCTGTTGCTAGGACTTCTAGTACTATGTTAAACAACAGTGGCAAGAGTGAGCATCCTTGTCATGTTCCTGATCTCAGTGGGAAGGCTGTAAGCTTTTTCCCACTGAGGATGATATTCGCTGTGTTCTTCATAGATAGATTTGAGGAAGTTGAGGAATGTTCCCTCTATCCCTGTACTTTGAAGGGTTTTATCAGGAACCATTGTTGGATTTTGTCAAATGCTTTTTCTGCATCGATTGAGAAGAACATGTGGTTCTTCTCTTTTCTGTTATTGATTTGTTCATTCACTTTGATTGAATTGGGAATGTCGAGCCACCCTTGCATCCCAGGGATAAATCCCACCTGGTCATGGTGGATTATCTTTTTATTGTACCGCTGGATCCTATTAGCTAGGATCTTGTTGAGATTCTTAGCATCCATATTCATCAGGGATATTGGTCTGAAATTCTCCTTTTTGGTGGGGGTCTTTGCCTGGTTTGAGGATCAGGGTAATAATGGCTTCATAAAGAGTCTGGAAGTCTTCCTTCTGCTTCAATTTTTTGAAACAGCTACAGGAGAATAGGTATTATTTCTTCCTTGGAAGTTTGGCAGAATTCCCCAGGGAATCCGTCAGGTCCTGGGCTCTTGTTTTTTGGGAGGTTTTTGATCACTGCTTCAATCTTGTTACTAGATATTGGTCTATTTCAGGGTGTCAATTTCTCCCTGATTCAGTTTTGGAAGTTTATAGGTTTCCAGGAATGCACCCATTTCATCTAGGTTGCTTAACTTATTGGCATATAACTGTTGATAATAATTTCTGATGATTGTTTCTATTTCCTTGGTGTTAGTTGTGATCTCTCCCTTTTCATTCATAATTCTATTAATGTGGGCCTTCTCTCTTTTCTTTTGGATTAATTTGGCCAATGGTTTATCGATCTTAGTGATTCTTTCAAAAAACCAGCTTCTAGTTTCATTGATGTGTTCTACTGTATCTCTAGTTTCTATCTCTTTGATCTCTGCTCTAATCTTGATTATTTCCCCTCTTGTGTGTGGAGTTGGCTTAATTTGTTGTTCATTCTCCAGTTCCTTAAGGTGTAGAGAGAGCTGGTGTATTCTGGACTTTTCCATTTTTTTGAGGGAGGCTTGGATGGTTATGTATTTCCCTTTTAGGGCCACCTTTGCTGTATCCCATAGGTTTTGGACCGAAGTGTCTTCATTCTCATTGGTTCCCATGAATTGTTTAAGTTCTTCCTTGATTTCCTGGTTGATCTAAGCATTCTTTTTTCTTTTTTTTAAGATTTTATTTATTTATTTGATAGACAGTGATTGCAAGTAGGCAGAGAGGCAGGCAGAGAGGGGTGGGGAAGCAGGCTCCCTGCTGAACAGAGAGCCCGATGCCGGGCTCAATCCCAGGACCTTGGGATCATGACCTGAGCCGAAGGCAGAGGCTTTAACCCACTGAGCCACCCAGGTGCCCTGATCTAAGCATTCTTAAGCAAGGTGGTCTTTAGCTTCCAGGTGTTCGAATTCTTTCCAAACCTTTTCTTGTGGTTGAGCTCCAGTTTCAGAGCACTGAGGTCTGAGAATATGCAGGGAATAATTTCAGTCTTTTGGTATCAGTTGAGCCCTGGTTTGTGACCCAATATGTGGTCCATTCTGGAGACAGTTCCACGTGCACTCAAGAAGAATGAGTATTCCATTGTTTTAGGGTGGAATATCTATGAGGTCCATCTGGTCCAATGTGTCATTCAATGGTCTTGGTTCTTTATTGACTTTCTGCTTGGATGATCTGTCTATTACTGAGAGTGGTGTGTTAAGATCCCCTACAATTAATGTGTTCATATCAATATGACTTTATCTTGATGAACAGTTGTCTTTATGTAGTTGCCTGCTCCCATATTGGGGGCATAAATGTTTACAATTGTTAGATCTTCTTGGTGGATAGACCCCTAATAAATATGTAGTGTCCTTCTGTATCTCTGACTACAGTCTTTAGCTTAAAATCTAATTTATCTGATATGAGAATCACTACCCCAGCCTTCTTTTGAGGCCCATTGACATGAAAGATGCTTCTCCTAGGTTCAAAATGGGTCTCTTATAGACAATATATGGATGGGTCCTATCATTTTATCCAATCTGCAACCCTGTGCTATTTTTATGAGAGCATTTAGGCCATTGACATTGAGAGTGATTATTGAGAGATACGTTTTTGTTGACATCGTGTTACCTGTGAAATCTTTGTTTCTATAGATTGTCTCCAGAAATTTCTGTTCAATTATATTCTTGGGTTTTCTCCTCTTTTATAGAACCCCCCTTAATATTTCTTGTAGTGCCGGCTTGGTGGTCACATACTCTTTTAAGCCTTTCTGGTCTTGGAAGCTCTTTATCTCTCCATCCATTTTGAGTGTCAGTCTTGCTGGATAAAGTATTCTTGGCTATATGTTCTTCTCATTTAGCGCCCTGAATACATCTTGCCAGCCCTTTCTGGCTTGCCAAGTTTCTATGGATACGCCTGACCTTATTCTGATGGGCCTTCCTCTGTAAGTAAGGAATCTCTTCCCCCTAGCTGCTTTCAAGAGCTTTGTCTAAAATTATGATTCATCATTTTCACAATCAGGTGTCTCGAGGACTTTCTAGATTCTATGATCTTGGAGGTAGACCCTTCTGTCTCTAGGATATGAACACTGGTTCCATTCCCCAGGCTGGTAAAATTTTCATGGAGAATTTGTTCAACTGTGTCCTCTAATTTTCTTTCTTTCTCCTTCCCCTCAGGGATTCCAATAATTCTGACGTTGGAACATTTCGTGGAGTCATTTATTTCCCTAACTCTGTTTTCATGGCTTCTATGCTGTTTGTTTTAGGCCTCCTCCTGATCCTTTCTCTCTCTGTTTGCCCTCTAGATCACTAATTCCATCTTCTACCTCAGTTACCCTAGCTGTTAGAGAATTTAGATTAGATTGGAACTCAATGAGAGCATTGTCAACATCTTCCCTGGTGGCTTTCACTTCTGCCCTCATCGACTCCATTTTGTCATTAAAGGCTTTCTCCAACCTAGCCCTTGTCTGGATAATTGTTAGCCTGAATTCCCTTCCCGACAGACTGTTTATGTCCATATCCAATAGCTCTGATGGAGAAGGCACAGTTTCTGAATTTCTCCTCTGTTGGGTATTCCTCCTCCTAGTCATTTTGGTGAGAGATGGCTGAGGGAATGTGTAGCTGAATGTATCAACCATGGTGCAGGCAAGTTGCACTTGGAACACTTCTGAGCAATTGGGAATCCCCACCAAAAAGAAAGAAAAAAGAAAAAAAAGAG
Organism: Meles meles; assembly: GCF_922984935.1. Classification (NCBI taxonomy): domain Eukaryota; kingdom Metazoa; phylum Chordata; class Mammalia; order Carnivora; family Mustelidae; genus Meles; species Meles meles. The sequence goes on along the minus strand of NC_060074.1, from coordinate 113,940,383 downwards.
AGAGAGAGAGAGAGATGGGAAAAAAAAAGAAAAAAGAAAAGAGAATACCCAGCCTGAAAGTGCCCCAAAGTTAAGATTTATAATGTGTACAAAGACAGACAAACAATAAGACTGACAAAAGTAGATGACAAAAATAATAATAATAATAGATTAATTAAAAAAAAAACCAAGTCAAAAATGAATCCCAAGTATAAGGTTTATATACTAAGAGAACAAAGACAAAATACACAGAAATACTGACAGAAGAAAAAGATGGGAGGGTGGTTATAAATTCTCAGTGTGGGTGAGAAAATTTATTTTGATTCTTTCCGGGTGTATATTGACATCTTTATTAAAGGACTCAACTTTCCTGAGATAAAGTGGGATTAAAACTGGTGTATAGATTGGGTAGCATTGATTGCGGAATGGGTATTACCTTGAAGCTTATTTCGATATGAATATTTTAAAAATTAAAATATAATAAAAAATTAAAAAATAGAAAAGCAAATGAAAAATATGCGTATATGTATCCAAAAAGGTCAAGTTAAAAGTTTATTGTGGAATTTGTTATACTGAACATCTCATTACGATGATAAATAGGTTATCAAAATATTAAAAAATTTTAAAAGAACGAGAGTAGTGGGAATGAATTAAAAATAAATTTGTATCTATGACATAGTGGTGGTCGTCCTCTTGTTTATTTGTTTGTTTGTTTGTTTGTTAGGCTGGCTGGCTTTCTGGGGGAGGGGCCTGCATGTGGTTTTTCAGTCAGTCTTGCTACAGTTGAATCCTCCTGCCCTCTATCAAGGTGCTGGGCACTGAGGAACTGGTTTTTCAGGCTTTTGTTCTCTGGAGGTCTTTTTTTTTTTCTTTCTCCTCTTGGCAGCTTTTGGTGGTTCTTTGGAGATTTAGAGTAAAGCAAACCCAGACCGCCATCTCAGAGAGAAACCTCGGTCTCTGGGTGCTCCAGAGCCCATAAATTCCCCCTCTGCCACCAGCAGAACATGCCCCCAGTCACAGTCTCAGGGGTCATAGCATTTCCCACTTGTACCCAAAACCATGAAAAAACTAGTCCAGAGAGGTCGCTTCCAGTGGCTGCCTCCACCGTGGCTGTCTGAGCAGGTCCAGACCGCCAGAGAGGTCCCAACCAGAGATAGCACACTGAGATTTTCATGTTTGCCTGGGCTGGGAGTGTTCAGAATCTCCTGGTCCTAGAATGCACCAGCTAGTTTCTGCATGAACCTCTCTCAGGGAGGTGGTGGAGCATGACTCAGACCCCGGTTGCACAGTTCACGTACAGAGTGCAAAAGGCTGTGGTTCTAGAGAGTGCTGGCTGGTGTCCACACCAGACTCTCTCACACGCATCACCACCCAGATGCTCTCACATGCGTCAGCGTCTCAGGGACCAAGACCTGGTTCCTTGCTGCACTCTTTCTGGCTGAGTGCCAGCAGTGGCCTTCCTGGGTCTCTGGGCCTAAGCCCTGGTCCCTAACCGCCCAATTCCACCAATTTCCTTGTAAGATCTTTTGTTATTTTTGAGTACTTGCAACCAGACTCCAAGTTAATGCTGGTCCCCAATATGAGGGACTCTCATATTGGGGTATTACTTTCCAATGGGTAGCTTCTGGTGGCTCCTTCTCCCTTTTGTTTTTCTTCTGATATTAGTCCGATGTTCCCACTCTGCTTTACCTGTCCACTGGCATCTTCTGCCCCTGTTAGAGATCCAGAAGTGTATAATTCTAATCTCAGGCTGAGTTCATGGGTGATCATATTACGTTGGTAGATAATCAGCTCACTTTAGAGGACCAGTTGAAACAGTGCCTCCTACTTCTCTGCCATCTTTTCACCTCATATAGAGCCATTATTAACATATAGACATCTAACAACAGAGTATCAATATATCTCAAACACATAGTAACAGAAATGAGTAAGAAATAATCAGTTCTACACTTAACAGTCAGATATTTCAATATTCCACTTAAAATAATGGTTAGAACCCCTAGAGAAAACAATAAGGAAATAAAGGACTTAAAAAATCACGACAAACCAGTGAAACCTAACAGAAATAGATAGAACAATTCACCAACACACATTATTTTCAGGTGCACATAAAATATTCCCCAGGATAGAACATTCATTAGCCTGAAAGCAAGATTCAATAAATGTAAAAGAATTGAAATCATACCAAGTATCTTTCCAATCACAATAGAAGTAAACTAGAAATTGATAACAAAAGGAAAAATGGAAAGATCACAAATATGCAAAAATTAAACACAGTCCTAATAAAGAAGTAAAGAAGAAATCACAGTGTCACTGTGATGGGGTGTCTGGATGGTTCAGTCAGTTAAGCATTTGCCTTTGGCTCAGGTCATGATTCCAGGGTCCTGAGATTGAGCCCCATATTTCACTCCCTGTTCAGTGGGGAGTCTGCTTCTCTTTCTACCCCCTCCCCACTATTCATGCTCACTCCCTCTCTCTCTCACAAACAAAAATAAATAAATAAAAAATCTTAAAAAAATTTAAAGAAGAGGAAAATATTTCATGATGAATAAAATGAAATCACAGAATACAAAAACAAATGGGAAATAGTGAAACAAGTGCGTGAGAGAAATGTTTTGCTGTAAGTGCCCAAACGTAAAGAAAATTCTAATATAAAAGCCTAGAAAAAGAGAAAAAGTGGTGTCAAAACTAGCAGAAGGAAGCAAATAATAAAGACTGAAGATAAACAAAATTGAGAATATGAAAATAGAGAAAATCAATAATAAAACCAAAGGTTGGTGGGGTGCCTGGTGGCTCCATCAGTTAAGCATCCAGCTCTTGGTTTGGACTCAGGTCATGATCTCCCAGTCAGGAGATTGAGCCCTGTGTTGGGTCCCCACACAGCAGGGAGTCTTCTTCCTCTCTGCCCCTTCCCTTGCTCATTCTCTTTCTACTTCTCAATCTCTCTCAAATAAATAAATTAAAATTTTTAAAAGTTGGTTCTTTCAAACTATTAACAAAATTGGCAAACCTTTATCTAGATTTATAATAAAAAAGAGCAAGAATTTAAATTGCTGAAATCAAAATGAAAATGGGCTCATTTCCACAGACCCTAAAGGAATAAAAAGCATTTTAACAGAATATCATAAACAATTGCATACCAAAAATTAGACAATCTATATGAAATGCACACATTTCTAGAAACCTAAAATTACCAAAGCCAAATAAAGGTATAAGAGAATATCTGAATAGTATTATAAGAAGTCAAGATTTTATTTTTTTAAGATTTTTTTATTTATTTGACAGACAGAGATCACAAGTAGGCAGACAGACAGGTAGAGAGAGAGGGGGAAGCAGGCTCCCTGTCGAGCAGAGAGGGCTCGATCCCAGGACCCTGAGGTCATGACCTGAGCTCAATCCCAGGACCCTGAGGTCATGACCTGAGCTGAAGGCAGAGGCTTTAATCCACTGAGCTACCCAGGCACCCTGAAGTCAAGATTTTAAAGCAGTCATCAACAACCTCACAAAAATTACAAGTTAGGACCAGAAGAGTGCATTGGTGAATTTTACCAAATATTTAAATACGACTTAATACCAATGCTTCATAAACCGTTCCAAGAAATAAAAGAGGAGGTAACATTTCTCAACTCATTCTATGGAGTCAGAATTCCCTACCACCAAGGACAAACAAATACATCACAAGAAAAGAAAACAACAAGCCAATATCTCTATGAATATAGGTGAAAATTTTTCAACAAAATACAAGCAAAATGAATACAGCAGCACATCAAAAGCAATTATATGTCATTTTAAAAAATTGTGTTTTTCTAGGAATGTAAGGATAGTTCAGCATATGAAAATCAGTGTAATACACAACATTAACAGAATAAAGGAAAAAGCTTCATGATCATCTCAATTGGTACAGGAAAGTCATTTGAGAACTCCAACACCTTTCACAATAAAAACACTCAACAAACTAATGATAGAAGGAAACTCTCTCAACGTGAATAGGGAATATTTGAAAAATCTGCAGCTAACATCATACTCAATGGGGAAATACTGAAAGCTTTCCCTCAATATTGGGGTCAAAATCATGATACCTCTTTTTGATATTTCCCTTTTTTCTCAAGTTTTGCTTTAAATTCCAGTTAGTTAAATACAGTGTAATTCTATTTTCAGGTATAGAATTTAGTCCATCACTTATATACACTTCCAGTGCTCATCACAAGTGTCCTCCTTAATACCCATCACACTTTAAACCCATGCCCCTGCCCACCTCCCCTCCAATAACTCTCAGTTTGTTTTCTATAGTTAAGAGGCTACATGATGGTTTACCTCTTTTCACCTACATGTTCATCCATTTTGTTTCTCAAATTCCACATATGAGTGAAATCATGAGGTATTTGTATTTATCTAACTGACTTATTTTGCTTAGCATAATACTCTCTAGCTCCATGCACATCATTGTAAATGACAAGATTTCATTCTTTCTTATGGATGACTGATATTCCTTTCCACTATTTGTGCGTATGTGTGTATGTGTGTGTGTGTACCACTTCATTTGTATCCATTCATAATTTGGTTATTGTTTATAATGCTGCCATAAACATCAGGGTGCATGTATCCCTTTGAATTGGTATTTTTGTATCTATTTTGAGGAATTTCCATACTGTTTTCCAGAGTGGCTGTATCAGTTTGCACTCCCACCCCTTTCTCTGCAAGAATGAAGCTGGACCACTTTCCTACATCATGCACAAAATAAATTCAAAATGGATGAAAGACCTAAATGTGAGACAGGAAACCATCAAAATCCCAGAGGATAATACAGGCTATAACTTCTTGACATCAGTGGTAGCAACATTTTTCTAGATATGTCTCCTAAGGCAAGAGAAACAAAAGCAAAAATAAACTATTGGGACTTCATCAAGATAAAAATCTTCTATACAGTAAACAATCAAAACTAAAAGGCAGAATTCACAATGGGAGCAAATATTTGCGAATGACATATATGATAAAGGTTTAGTATCCTTTTGATATTTCTAATATTGTACTAGAATTTCTAACCAGAACAGTCAGGTAAGAAGAAATAATTGGCATTCAAATTGGACAGAAAGAAGTGAAACTAAATCTGCTTTCAGACAACATGATCTTATATGTAAAAAATCCAAAATAATACACACCAAAAAAAACCTTTTTAGAGCTAATAAATTAATTCAGCCCAATTTCAGGATAGAAGATGAACACACAAATATCAGTTGTGTTTCTATATACTAGCAATAAACAATCTGAAAAGGAAATTAATAAAACAATTAATTTATAATAGCATTTAAAATAATAACATACTTAAGAATAAATTTTACCAAGGAGGCCCAGGTGATAAACCACAAAACTTCATTGGAAGAAAACAAAGAAGACCTAGGCAAACAGAAAGATCTCATGTTCATAAATTGAGTGAATTAATTTTAAGATGACAAAACCTCAAAACAACTTACTAATTCAACACAATTCTTATGAAAATCCAAATAGCCTTCTCTGAAGAATGAAAAGGATAATATTAAAAATTCATGTAGATCCCATTTTGTTTCATTAAAGACTCTTAATCTCACAAAACAAACTGAGAGTTGCTGGGATGGGGGAGTAGGAAGAGGGTGGTTGCATTATGGACATTGGGGAGGGTATGTGCTATGGTGAGTGTTATAAAATGTTTAACCCTGATGATTCACAGACCTGTACCCCTGGGAGAAAAAATACATTATATGTCAATAAAAATAATTTTAAAGATTCATATAGAACTAAAAGGGACTCCAAGTAAACAAAACAGTATTGAAAAAGTAGAACAAAATTGAATGACTCACATTTCTAAATTATTACAGAGCTACAGTAATCAATACAATGTGATATTGGCACAAACATAGACATATGGATCAATAGAATGGAATCAAGAAAGAATCCAGAAAAAATCCCATATATCTGTGACTTATATGTATAATTTACCACAATACACAAAAAAGAAGGTGGTATCCAGAAAATATCAGGCAACATTTATTTCCAAAGTGCCTGATGCAGAGTACAAATGATGATGATACATTTAACTACCAATAGTGCAGAACAAAAGAAAAAGAAGAATTGCAATAACAGTAGAAGTGCAAGAAAATTAAATAGTTATATTTGGAATATAGAATCCTCCCTGTGGCAATAGAAAAAGAGAGATCTTAAGTAGAGAAATGGGAAAAGTGGCTTTAAATACAAAAAAAAAAATGGCTCTTCTGGTAATAAGTAACCCTGGATGAGTCGACTCATTCCATTATTAATACAAAACAAAGCTACATACTCATAAAGACAGAATTTTTAAAAGTAGAAATTCAGAGATTGTTTGAAGCAAAATAAAACCAGAAAAACACTGCCACAAATAAGAGGAAAATAGAAACACAACATTCTAACATATTTTTAATTGAACTAATATATTTAAGAAGGAACGTGATGAAATGCTTTTTTAATTATTATTATACTATGTTAGCCACCATTCAGTAAATCATTAGTTTTGGATGTAGTGTTCCAAGATAAAATGCTTTAACAACAGAAAAGAAATCTTAGATGATAAATAGACAGGAAATAGAAAAATCTTGGAAACTCAGAGAATAAATAAAAGAAAGAGAAAAAAATCCTTCAGAAATGGAAACCAAAATTATATGGAAAACAAAAGACAACTGATATTGAATCTACATAAATTTATATAAAGGAAATATGAAAAATGCCTAGAAATTTTAAAAGAAATGATGAAAAGATTATCTCGAAAGTAATAAATGTGGAATATAACCAAATGATATCACAAATACGTGCATTTTCAAGTCTTGGCACCAAAAACAAAGTAGGAAAACAATAAATACTTTAAACTGTAAATTAAAAATCTCACTTTGAGGATGAGGGAAAAGGCTGACTTACTGTGTACCTATGTAACTTTGGAAATGAAAGAGTCTTCAAAACTAAATGTAAAAAAAGATGTACATAAGCATGGCATCCTACATGGTAAAGCTGTTACCTATGGAATATGGGTAAATAATTCTGAAAATATTATACATGTATGCTAGAACTAAACAATTAATGAATAACACATGTCGACAGCCATGTTTACACTGTTATACGGGGAGATTACAGACAAGAAATGGGAGGATAGAATGATCCATGAGGTAACAAATACCAGTATAAACTCACATTTAGATCAATAAAAATACAGGATACATCTGTGTGTTTGTGTGTGTGTGTGCGCGCGCGCACACGCGCGCGCACATGCATAGGTTACTATACAGTCATATACTTCCTTTCTCTGTCAGGTGAGAGGTATTAGCAACACCCCACATCTACTGCACAGATCTTGGTTTTCTAATACCACTCTCCAATAAAAGGAATCATGGGTCCTTGGAGAACTGACTGATTCCAAGACCCTGTATAGAAAATATACAATGTTAGCTCATACATAATGATAGGAAAGAGAACACTTTTCAGGATCAGAAACAAGAAAAGGATGCATTCCTGGAAATCTATAAACTTCCAAGACTGAATCAGAAAGAAACTGACAACCCAAAATAGACCAATATCTGGTAACAAGATTGAAGAAGTGATCAAAAAACAAGAGCCCAGGACCTGACAGATTCCCTGGAGAATTCTACCAAACTTTCAAAGAAGAAATAATACTTATTCTCCTGAAGCTGTTTCAAAAATAGAAACAGAAGGAAAACTTCCAGACTCTTTTTATGAAGCCAGCATTACCCTGATCCTCAAACCAGGCAAAGACTCCCACCAAAAAGGAGAATTCCACACCAATATCCCTGATGAATATGGATGATAAGATTCTCAACAACGTCCTAGCTAATAGGATCCAATAGTACATTAAAAAGATTATCCACCATGACCAGGTGGGATTTATCCCTGGGATGTAAGGGTGGTTCAATCAATTCACAAATCAATCAATCTGATAGAATAAATCAATAAGAGGAGAACCACATGGTTCTCTCAATTGATGCAGAAAAAGTATTTGACAAAATCCAGCATCTGTTCCTGATTAAAACACTTCAAAATATAGGGATAGAGGGTACATTTCTCAACTTCATAAAATCTATGAAAAACCCACAGCGAATATTATCCTCAATGGGGAAAAGCTGACAGCCTTCCCTTTGAGATCAGGAACATGACAAGGATGCTCACTCTTGCCACTGTTGTTTGACATAGTACTAGAAGTCCTAGAAACAGCAATTGGACAAGAAAAAGAAATAAAATGTATTCAAATTGGCAAAAAGAAGTCAAACTCTCTCTTTTTGCAGATGACATGATACTTTATATGGAAAACCCCAAAGACTCCACCCCCAAAGTACTAGAACTCATATAGCAATTCAGTAATGTGTCAGGATACAAAGTCAATGTATAGAAATCAGTTGCTTTCTTATACACTAACAATGAAAATATAGAAAGGGAAATTAGAGAATCAATTCCATTTACTATAGCACCAAGAACCATAAGATACCTGGGAATAAACCTAACAAAAGAGCTAAAAGGATCTGTACTCAAGGATATATTTTCTAAACACTCCTATTCGATATCATATTAGAAGTCCTAGCTGTTTTGATAAGACAAAAGATGAAATAAAAGCTACACATAAGAAATGAATAAAAACACTATCATTTTTCGCAATTCTGAAGTTCATCAATAAACTCCCAAAGAAACAACAAATAATTATTCTAAGAAGTATAGCAGAAGTACAGAATATAAGTTAAACATACAAAAATAAATTGCTTTTGTGTCTATCAGAAATAAAACACTGCAATCTTAATTAGAAAATAATCTTCACCTTCATTAGCCACAAAAATTAAAATATTTATATATAAATTTAACTAAAAATATTTACAGAGTTTATATAGAAAACATAAGAAAAATATTGATTAAACATCAAAGAAGATCTAAATAACTAGATAGATATTCCATGTTCATGAATTGGGAATCTTAGCATTGTTAAGATATCAATTCTTCCCAAATCAATCTATATATTTAGTTCAAGCTAAATAAAAATTCCAGTGTACTTTTTTTTTATTGAGACAAAATTAAAATAACATAAAACTAACCATTTTAAAGTATATGACTTCAGTGGCATTTAGTATATTCACGATATTTTGTGACCATTATACTCTATCTCTAGAGCTTTTTCATTTTCCCATACTGAAACTATATAACTTTTCTATCACCTCAAAACCTTTAAAGCATTTACTTCTTTTTCCCTTAAAGCAGTTACTTCTTATTCCCTCTCTTTCCACTCTCTGGCAACCACTAACTTATTTTCTGTCTCTGTGGATTTATCTTTCTTGATATTTTAATACAAATGGAATCATGTAATATGTACCCATTTTTTTTTGTTTTATTCAATTCACATGTGCTTAAAGCTAATCCACTGTTGCATGTATCAGTACTTCATTTTTCTTATGATTAAGTAATATTCCATTGTCTGAATATATCATATTTTGTTTGTCTATTCATCCATTGATATGTATTTCAGGTATTTCCACCTTTTGGATACTGTGAATAGTGCTGCTATAAACTTCTGTGTACAAGCCTATGTTTGAATATATGTTTACAATTTGGAGGTATAGTCCCAGGAGTGAAATTTCTAGGTCAAAAAGGAATTCTACATCAATTTTTTGAGCACTTACCAAACTATTCTCATGGCACCTGCACCATTCTACAACTTCACAAGCAACATACAGAAATTAAAATTACTCCATATCCTCACCAACATGTTTTCTATTTTTAAATTATTATAGTTATCCTAATATGTGCTAAGAATTATAGTATTGTGGGTTTCATTTACTTTTTCCTCTGAACCAATTTTCCCCAAAACTAATTTTCCTAAAAATTAATTTTCCTAATGATATTGAGCACTTTTCCAAGTACTTTTTGGCCATTTGTATGACTACTTTAGAGAAGTATCTAAGTTATTTGCCCAGATTGTAATTGGGCTGTTTATATTTTCATTGTTGATGTTTAAGTGTTCATATATTTTGAATACTGAAAAACTATCAGATATATTATTTGCAAATATTTCTTCCATACTACAGAATAACTTAAAGTGTTTTTATATTGTCCTTTGAAAAACAAACATTTTTAAATTCAATAAAATCTGCTGTACTTTTTTTTTTCCTTTTTTAAAAGATTTTATTTATTTATTTGACAGAGAAAGATCTCAAGTAGGCAGAGAGGCAGGCAAAGAGAGAGTGGAAAGCCCAATGCGGGACTCAATCCCAGGACCCTGGGATCATGACCTGAGCTGAGGGCAGAGGTTTAACCCACTGAGCCACCCAGGTTCCCTTGTACTTATTTTTTTTTAATATTTTATTTATTTGACAGAGAAAGAGAGAGAGCGCACAAACAGGGGGAGTGGTAGACAGAGGTGGAAGAAGAAGCAGGCTCCCTGCTAAGCAGAGAGCCTGACATGGGATTTTTTTTTTTAATTAATTAATTTATTTTTATTTCCTTATTTACAGCATAACAGTGTTCATTGTTTTGGCATCACACCCAGTGCTCCATGCAGTACGTGCCCTCCCTATTACCCACCACCTGGTTCCTCAACCTCCCACCCCACCCCACCCCCTCCCGCCGCCCCTTCATAACCCTCTGGTTGTTTTTCAGAGTCCGTAGTCTCTCATGGTTCATCTCCCCTTCCAGTTTCCCTCAACTCCCTCTCCTCTCCATCTCCCCATGTCCTCCATGTTATTTGTTATGCTCCACAAATAAGTGAGACCATATGATACTTGACTCTCTCTGCTTGACTTATTTCGCTCAGCATAATTTCTTCCAGTCCCGTCCATGTTGCCTGACATGGGATTTAATCCCAGGGCCCTGGGATCATGATCTGAACCAAAGGCAGATGTTTAAATGACTGAGTCACTCAGCACCCCAATGTATTTTTCCTCCTGTTTCTTATATTTGGGAAGACATATTCAAGAATCAATTACCAGAGAGACAAAATGGCATGGAAGTAGGAAGAGGCACCATTTCAACCTACCAAAGAACTCCAATAACCCATGAAATCAGCCTGAGATCAGAATTATACACGTCTGGATCTCTATGGTGGCAGAAGATGCCAGTGGGCAGGTAAAGCTGAGTGGGAACGTCAGAGTGATATCAGAAGATAAACAAAAGGGGGAGGGAGCCACCAGAGGTGACCCATTGGAAAATAATACCCCAATAAGAGAACCAGCATTAACTTGGGAGTCTGGTTGAAAGCAATCAAAAAAGAGCAAAGGATCACGGGGGAAATTGTGGGAATCGGGGCGGTTAGGGACAGGGGCTTAAGTCCCCAGACCCAGGACAGCCTCCCCTGGTACTGAGCCAGAGAGAGTGAGGTGGAGAAACCAGGTCTTGGTCCCTGAGCCGCCAGCGCGCCCCAGAACGTGTGGGGTCTGGCTCCGGTGAAGGGCTGGGAGCCTCGCCAGCCAGCAGAAACACAGCCTTTTTGCACTCTCCATGCAAGCGCTGTGCTGTGCTATCAGAGCCTGAGACGCGTGCACCCCACACCCTTCCCTGAGAAAGGTACGCACAAGCCCTGCGCTCTCTGACCCGGAAAGACCAGGCACTCCCAGCCTGGGCCAGCAGGAAAATCTCAGTGTGCAATCACTGCTTGGAACCTCTCTGGTGGTCTGGAGCTGCCCAGACAGCCGCTGCTGTCGTGATTTTGGGTACAAGCAGGAGTTCCTGTGTCCCCAGGGACCACAACTGGGAATGTGCTCTGCCAGTGGCCAAGGGGGAACTTATGTGCTCTGGAGACCCAGAGGGGAACAGACTGAGGCTTCTCTCTGAGAGGGAGATCTGGGAGCAGTTTGCTTTCTTCTAAACCTCCAAAAACCATCAAAACTGTCAAGGCGAGAGAAAAAAATGAACAAACATAAAAACCTCCAGAGAACAAAAGCCTGAAAAACCAGTTTCCTCAGAGCCCACCCCCTTGAGGGGGACAGGAGGACTTAACTCAGGGAACATTGCCTGAAAACCCAGCTGGCAGGCCTCTCCCCCAGAAAACCAACCAGGAAAAAAAAAAAGAAAAAAAAAAAAAAAAAAAGATGACAAGAGAACAATCACCACTACTTCATAGATATAACTTTTATTATTAATTAGTTCCTATGAATCTGGATCATTTTTTTAAAATAGACAATTCTTTAAACTATTTACCATCACAGTGAGATGTCCAGTACATCAAATTCCATAATAACCTTTCAACATGAACTTTTTGATACATGTACCCATGTTTTTCTTTTGCTTTTCCATTTTTTAATTTTTTTAATTTTAGTGTAGTTTAGTTTAGTTTATTCTTCTTTATTTTTACATTTTTAATATTCACATAGAGTTAAACTTCAAGATAATCCCCTTTCCCAAGTCAATGCTACCACTATAGGTAAACCAATTTTTAATCTCCCTTTATCTTAGGAAATTTGAGTCCTTTAACAAAGATATCAAAATACATCCAGGAAGAATCAAAATAACCTTTGTTGCCCACACTTAGAATTTATAACCACTCTCCCATCTTTTTCTTCCTCCAGTGTTTCTGTGTATTTGTGTTTGTCTGGATAGTATATAAATCTTATACTTGGGGTTCTTTTTGACGAGGTTCCTTTTTTTATTTTATATATATATATATATTCTATTTTCATATACTTTTACCAGTCTCTTTTTGTTTGTCTGTTTTTGTTTCTATACTTCATAAATCTTACCTTGGGGCCCATTTGGGCTAAGCCTCTCCTTTATCTTCTCTTTTTTTCCTGTCTCTCTCTCTCTTTTTTTTCTTTTTCTTAACTTTTTTTCTCTTATTTCCGTGGGGACTCCTGATTGCTCAGAAGTGTTCCAGGGTGCACCTTGATTGCACCACAGTCAATACGTACAGCTACATCCATTCATTCATCTCTCACCAAAATAACTAGGGGGAGGAATGCCCAATGGAAGAAAAATACAGAGGATGGGCCTTCTTCAACAGAGCTAATAGCTATCCACATAGACAATATGTCGGAAAGTAAATTCAGGCTAACAATTATCCATGCAGTAGCGAGGTTGGATAAAGTCATGGATGACCAAACAGAATTGATTAGGGCAGAACTGAAATCCACCAGGGATTATGTTCACAATGCTCTCAATGAGTTCCAATCTAATCTAGATTCTCTAAAAGCTAGGGTAACTGAGACAGAAGATAGAATTAGTGATTTGGAGGACAAACAGATAGAGATAAAGGATCAGGAGGAAGCCTGGAACAAATAGCTTAGAAGCCATGAAAACAAAATCAGGGAAATAAATGATGCCATGAAAAGTTCCAACATCAGAATTATTGGAATCCCTGAAGGGGAGGAGAAAGAAAGAAGTCTAGAAGATATAGTGGAACAAGTTCTTCATGAACATTTTCCCAATCTCGTGAATGGAACCAGCGATGATGTACTAGAGGCAGAATGGTTTCCCCCCAAGATTATAGATTCTCAAAAGTCCTCCAGACACCTAATAGTAAGAATGAAGAGTTATAATTGTAGGCAGGCCCTCTTGAAGGCAGCTAAGACAAAGAAGCTCCTTATGTATAGAGGAAAGCCCATCAGAATAATGTCAGACCTGTACACAGAGAACTGACAAGCCATAAAGGGCTGGCAAGATGTATTCAGGGCACTAAATGAGAAGAACATGCAGCCAAGAATACTCTCCAGCAAGACTGACATTCAAAATGGATGGAGAGATAAAGAGTTTTCAAGACCAGCAAGGCTTAAAAGAGTATGCAACCACCAAGCTGACACCGCAGGAAATACTAAGGGGGGATCTATAAAAGAGGAAAAATCCTAAGAATATCAATGAACAGAAATATGGAGACAATCTAGAGAAAGAAAGACTTCAAAGGTAACACAATGTCAATAAAAACGTATCTATCAATAATCACTCTCAATGTGAATGGCCTAAATGTGCCAATAAAATGACACAGGGTTGCAGATTGGATAAGAATGAAAGGACCCATCCATACATTGTCTTCAAGAGACCCATTTTGAACCTAAGGATACAACCAGACTGAAAGTGAAGGGATGGAGAAGCATCTTTCATGTCAATGGGCCTCAAAAGAAGGCTGGGGTAGTGATTCTCATATCAGATACATTAGATTTTAAACTAAAGACTGTAGTCAAAGATACAGAAGGACACCACGTAATTCTTAAAGGGACTATCCACCAAGATGATCTAACAATAGGAAATATATAGGCCCCCAATATGGGAGCAGCCAATTACATAAGAAAACTATTCATCAAGATAAAGACTCATATTAAGATGAATACATTAATAGTAGGAGATCTTAACACATCTCTCTCAGTAATAGACAGACCATCGAAGCAGAAAATCAATAAAGAAACAAGAGCATTGGATGACACATTGGACCAGATGGACCACATAGACATATACAGAACATTCCACTCTAAAACAACAGAATAGGGTGCCTGGGTGGCTCAGTGGGTTAAGCCGCTGCCTTCGGCTCAGGTCATGATCTCAGGGTCCTGGGATCGAGTCCCACATTGGGCTCTCTGCTCAGCAGGGAGGCTGCTTCCCTCTCTCTCTCTCTCTCTGCCTGCCTCTCTGCCTACTTGTGATCTCTCTTTCTGTCAAATAAAAAATAAATAAATAAATAAATAAGTAAATAAAAATAAAACAACAGAATACTCATTCTTCTCAAGCACACATGGAACATCTCCAGAATAGACCACATACTGGGTCACAAAGCAGGACGCAACCGATACCAAAAGACTGACATTATTCCCTGCATATTCTCAGATCACAATGCTTTGAAACTGGAGCTCAATCACACGGAAAAGTTTGGAAGGAACTCAAATACTTGGAAGCTAAAGACCACCTTGCATAAGAATGCTTGGATCAGGGGCACCTGGGTGGCTCAGTGGATTAAGTCGCTGCCTTCGGCTCAGGTCATGATTTCAGGGTCCTGGGATCGAGTCCCACATTGGGCTCTCTGCTCAGCAGGGAGGCTGCTTCCCTCTCTCTCTCTCTCTGCCTGCCTCTCTGCCTACTTGTGATCTCTCTCTGTCAAATAAATAAATAAAATCTTAAAAAAAAAAAAAAAGAAAGACCCAAAGAACAAACAATCCAATCAAGAAATGGGCAGAGGACATGAACAGACATTTCTGCAAAGAAGACATCCAGATGGCCAACAGACACATGAAAAAGTGTTCCACGTCACTTGGCATCAGGGAAATACAAATCAAAACCACAATGAGATATCACCTCACACCTGTCAGAATGGCTAAAATTAACAAGTCAGGAAATGACAGATGCTGGCGAGGATGCGGAGAAAGGGGAATCCTCCTCCACTGTTGGTGGGAATGCAAGCTGGTGCAACCACTCTGGAAAACAGCCTGGAGGTTCCTCAAAATGTTGAAAATAGAACTACCCTATGACCCAGCAATTGCACTACTGGGTATTTACCCTAAAGATACAAACATAGTGATCCGAAGGGGCACGTGTACCCGAATGTTTATAGCAGCAATGTCTACAATAGCCAAACTATGGAAAGAACCTAGATGTCCATCAACAGATGAATGGATAAAGAAGAGGTGGTATATATACACAATGGAATACTATGCAGCCATCAAAAGAAATGAAATCTTGCCATTTGTGACGACGTGGATGGAACTAGAGCGTATCATGCTTAGTGAAATAACTCAATCGGAGAAAGACAACTATCATATGATCTCCCTGATATGAGGACATGGAGAAGCAACATGGGGGGTTAGGGGGATAGGAGAAGAATAAATGAAACAAGATGGGATTGGGAGGGAGACAAACCATAAATGACTCTTAATCCCACAAAACAAACTGGGGTTTGCTGGGGGGAGGTGGGATTGGAAGAGGGGGAGGGGGCTATGGACATTGGGGAGGGGAGGCAAACCATAAGAGACTATGGACTCTGAAAAACTACCTGAGGGTTTTGAAGGGTCAGGGGTGGGAGGTTGGGGGAACAGGTGGTGGGTAATAGGGAGGGCACGTTTTGCATGGAGCACTGGGTGTTGTGCAAAAACAATGAATACTGTTACACTGAAAAAAATAAATAAAATCGGGGAAAAAAAAAAGAAAGAATGCTTGGATCAACCAGGAGATCAAAGAAGAACTTAAACAACTCAGGGAAACCAACGAGAATGAAGAGACTTCTGTCCAAAATCTATGGGATACAGCAAAGGCAGTCCTAAAAGAGAAATACATAACCATCCAAACCACCCTCAAAAAAATCGAAAAATCCAGAATACACCAGCTGTCTCTACACCTTAAAGAACTGGAGAAGCAACAAGAAATTAAACCACCTCTACACACATGAAGGGAAATAATCAAGATTGGAGCAGAGATCAATGAGGTAGAACCTAGAGATACAGTAGAATGTATCAATGAAACTAGTAGCTGGTTTTTTGAAAGAATCAATAAGATCAATAAAATATTGGCCACACTAATCCAAAAGAAAAGAGAGAAAGCTCAAATTAATAAAATTATGAATGAAAAGGAAGAGATCCCAACTAATACCAAGGAAGTAGAAACAATCATCAGAAGTTATTATCAACAGTTATATGGCAATAAGCTAAGCAACCTAGATGAATGGAAGCATTCCTGGAAAACTATAAACTCCCAAAATTGAACCAGGAAGAAATTGACAACCTGAATAAACCAATATCCAGTAACGAGATTGAAGCAGTGATCAAAAACCTCCCAAAAATCAAGAGCCCAGGACATGACGGATTCCCTGGGGAATTCTACCAAACTTTCAAAGAAGAAATAACACCAATTCTCCTGAAGCTGTTCCAAAAACTTGAAGCAGAAGGAAAACTTCCAGACTCTTTTTATGAAGCCAGCATTGCCTTGGTCCCCAAACCAGGCAAAGACCCTACCAAAAAGGAGAATTTCAGACCAATATCACTGATGAATATGGATGCTAAGATTCTCAACAAGATTCTAGCAAACAGGATCCAACAGCACATTAAAAAGATTATCCACCATGACCAGGCGGGATTCATCCCTGGGTTACAAGGATGGTTCAACATTTGCAAATCAATCAATGTGATAGAACAAATCAATAAGAGAGGAGAGAAGAACCACATGGTCCTCTCAATTGATGCAGAAAAAGCATTGACAAAATCCAGCATCCATTCCTGATTAAAATGCTTCAAAGTATAGGGATAGAGGGAACATTCCTGAACTTCATAAAATCTATCTATGAAAGACCCACAGCAAATATCATCCTCAATTGGAAAAAGCTTGTAGTCTTCCCTTTGAGATCAGGAACACGACAAGGATGCCCACTCTCACCACTCTTGTTAAACATAGTATTAGAAGTCCTAGCAACGGCAATCAGAGAACAAAGAGAAATAAAGGTATCCAAATTGGCAATGAAGAAGTCAAACTTTCTCTCTTCGCAGATGACATGATTCTTTATATGGAAAACCCCAAATATTCTACCCCCAATCTACTAGAACTCATACAACAATTCAATAACGTGGCAGGATACAAAATCAACGTACAGACATCAGTGGCTTTCTTATACACTAACAATGAAAATACAGAAACGGAATTTAGTGAATCTATTCCATTTACTATAGCACTGAGAACCATAAGATACCTGGGAATAAACCTAACCAAAGAGGTAAAGGATGTTTACTCGAGAAACTACAGAACACTCATGAAAGAAATTGAAGAAGACACAAAAAGATGGAAGACCATTCCATGCTCTTGGACTGGAAGAAAAAACATTGTTAAAATGTCTATACTGCCTAGAGCAATCTATACTTTTAATGCCATTCTGATCAAAATTCCACCAGTATTTTTCAAAGAGCTGGAGCAAATAATCCTAAAATTTGTATGGAATCAGAAGAGACCCCGAATTTCTAAGGAAATGTTGAAAAACAAAAACAAAACTGGCGGCATCATGTTACCTGATTTCAAGCTTCACTACAAAGCTGTGATCACCAAGACATTATGGTACTGGCACAAAAACAGACACATTGACCAGTGGAATAGATTAGACATCCTGGATATGGACCCTCAACTCTATGGTCAAATAATCTTTGACAAAACAGGAAAAAATATACAGTGGAAAAAAGACAGTCTTTTCAATAAATGGTGCTGGGAAAATTGGACAGCTATATGTAGAAGAATGAAACTCGACCATTCTCTTACACCATACAAAAAGATAAACTAAAAATGGATAAAAGACCTCAACATGAGACAGGAATCCATCAGAATCCTAGAGGAGAACATAGGCAGTAACCTCTTTGATATCGGCCATAGCAATTTTTTTCAAGATATGTCTCCAAAGGCAAAGGAAACAAAAGTGAAAATGAACTTTTGGGACTTCATCAAGATCAAAAGCTTCTGCACAGCAAAGGAAACAGTCAACAAAACAAAGAGGCAACCCACGGAATGGGAGAATATATTTGCATTGACAGTACAGACAAAGTTTGATATCCAGGATCTATAAAGAACTCCTCAAACTCAACACACACAAAACAGATAATCATGACAAAAAATGGGCAGAAGATATGAACAGACACTTCTCCAATGAAGACATGCAAAAGGCTATCAGACACATGAAAAAATGTTCATCATCACTAGCCATCAGGGAGATTCAAATTAAAACCACATTGAGATACCACCTGACACCAGTTAGAATGGCCAAAATTAGCAAGACAGGAAGAACGTGTTTTGGAGAGGATGTGGAGAAAGGGGAACCCTCTTACACTGTTGGTTCGAATGCAAGTTAGTGCATCTACTTTGGAGAACAGTGTGGAGATTCCTGAAGTGATTAAGAATAGAGCTTCCCTATGACCCTGCAATTGTACTACTGTGTATTTAGCCCAAAGATACAGATATAGTGAAAAGAAGGGCCATCTCTCTGTACCCCAATGTTCATAGCAGCAATGGCCATGGTCACCAAACTGTGGAAAGAACCAAGATGCCCCTCAACGGATGAATTGATAAGGAAGATGTGGTCCACATTCACTATGGAGTATTATGCCTCCATCAGAAAGGATGAATATCCAACTTTTGTAGCAAGATGGAGGGACTGGAAGAGATTATGCTGAGTGAAATAATTCAAGCAGAGAGAGTCAATTATCATATGGTTTCACTTATTTGTGGAGCATAACAAATAACATGGAGGACATGGGGAGATGGAGAGGTGAAGGGAGCTGAGGGAAACTGGAAGGGGAGGTGAACCATGAGAGACTATGGACTCTGAAAACCAATCTGACGGTTTTGAAGGGGCGGGGGGTGGGAGGTTGGGGGAGGCAGGTGGTGGCATTAAGGAGGGCACGTATTGCATGGAGCACTGGGTGTGATGCAAAAACAATGAATACTGTTATGCTGAAAAGAAATTTTTTTAAAAATATAAAAAAAAGAAGAATTAATTGCCAAGTCCAATATCAATAATAATTGTTCCTATGTTTTCTTCTAGACGTTATATTGTTTTATCTTTACATTTGGGTATTTGTTGTATTTTGAGTTAATTTTTATATATGTTGTGACATAAGATCCCAAAGTCATTGTACTGAATAAGCATAAGTAGTTATCCTAGCACAAGTTGTTCAAGAGACTACTCTTTTCCCTATTAAAAATGATCTTGAGACTCTTGTTAGTGATCAATTGACCGTACATATATTGATTAACTTCTGGAATCTTAGTTTATTCCACCAATCTCTATGTCTAGCATTATGCCAGTACCAAACTGTTTAGATTCACTATAACATTTCAGTATATTATAGTATACTTTGAAACCAGAAAGTGTGAGTCCTCTAAGTTTGTTCTCCTTTTTCAAGATTGTTTTGACTACTTGAGATCCCTGGCAATTTTATGTGCCAACAAGCTTTTTTTTTTTTTTTTTTTTTTTTTTTTTTCACAAATAACAAAAAATTTTAAAGTATATATGGAAAGGCACTGTAGTACCTCTTCTTCAGACCCATAGTAACTAACACAATGCTGAAGGAGGACAATGTTTGTGGACTCAACTATCTGAGTCTGGGTTTGGTGTTGAGTTTTTACATGAAACAGTAAAGAATTATTCTTGAAAAACGAAAAATGGATAAATGCAACTTTATTAAAAGTTTATTAAAAGTTTACTTGAAGAACATAAGGAATAACACAGAGGGCATGGGGAGATGGAGAGGAGAAGTGAGTTAGGGGAAATTGAAGAGGGAGATGAACCATAAGAGACAGTGGACTCTGAAAAACAAAGTGAGAGTTTTGGAGGATAGGGGCATGGGAGTTTGGGTGAGCCTGGTGGTGGGTATTATAGAGGGCATGTATTGCATGGAGCACTAGGTGTAGTGCATAAACAATGAATTCTGGTACACTGAAAAGAAACTTTAAAAAATAAATAAAGATTTTAAAATATATGAGATTTCTAAATATCTTGTATCCTTAATAGCACTTAATGCTGTTTGCACTTTCTAAATTCTGAATACAAGTCCTTTGTCACATTTATGATTTGGAAATATGTGCTCTTAGTCTCTAGTTTTCCATCTTTTGTACAATGTCTTCCATAAGGTGAGAGTTTTTTTTAATCATAATTAAGTCTAATTATTATTTTTCTTTTCATTATTACACTTTTAATGATGTATCTAAAAATTCTCACTAACCTAAGG
The DNA here is from genome assembly GCF_922984935.1 of Meles meles. NCBI lineage: Eukaryota > Metazoa > Chordata > Mammalia > Carnivora > Mustelidae > Meles > Meles meles. Next base: position 113,919,747 of record NC_060074.1, on the reverse strand, counting down.
ATGTAAAGATTTTCTTCATTTTTCCCCCTATAAGCTTTATAGTTTGACCTGTTAACTTTAGGTCTATGATCCATTTTAAGTAGCTTTTGTCTAAAGTGAGAAGTATAGGTCAAGGTTTATTTATTTTATTTTATAATTATTTTTACTTTTAAGGGATACATAATTATTTCAACATAATTTTGGAAAATACTTTCTTTTCTCCATGAATTGTTTTTGAATCTCTGTCAAAACTTCATTGGTTATATTTGGTGGCTTTATTTCTGGACTCCATTCTATTCTGTGATACATGTGTCTGTCATATCCCCAGCACCTCAGTCTTGGTTACCAAAGCTTTAATCATTATCTCCCTTGATGATTACATTTCCAAGGGGTGGTTGCCAGTTTCTCGAGAAAGACATTTCTTGTGTTGTAGAGCTAGCAAGACACTGGGACAAGATTAATATATGTGTCAAGGTAGGCAGAGAGGGGACTTACAATTATAAGTTTTCTTTAAAAAAATGCTCTAAACAACAATGTTCACCATAATCAAACTGTGGAAGGAGCCAAGATGCCCTTCAACAGATGAATGGATAAAGATGTGGTTCATGTATATATAATGGAATATTACTCAGCCATCAGAAAGGATGAATACCTACCATTTGCATTGATGTGGATGGAACTGGAGGGGATTGTGCTAAGTGAAATAAGTCAAGCAGAGAGAGATAATTATCATATGGTTTCACTCATATGTAGAACATAAGGAATAGCATGAAGCACCATAGAGGAAGTGAGGGAAAATTGAAGGGGAAGAAATCAGAGAGGGAGACAAACCATGAGACACTTTGGGAAAAAAACTGAGGGTTACAGAAGGGTAGGGAGTAAGAAGATAGGGTAACCAGGTGATGGATATTAAGGAGGGGAGCACTGGGTGTTACATGCAACTAATGAATCATTGAACACTACATCAAAAACAAGATGGGATTGGGAGGGAGACAAACCATAAATGACTCTTAATCTCACAAAACAAACTGGGGGTTCCTGGGGGGAGGTGGGATTGGGAGAGGGAGAGCAGGCTATGGACATTGGGGAGGGGAGGCAAACCATAAGAGACTATGGACTCTGAAAAACAACCTGAGGGTTTTGAAGGGTCAGGGGTGGGAGGTTGGGGCAACCTGAGGGTTTTGAAGGGTCAAGGGTGGGAGGTTGGGGGAACAGGTGGTGGGTAATGGGGAGGGCACGTTTTGCATGGAGCACTGGGTGTTGTGCAAAAAGAATGAATACTGTTACGCTGAAAAAATAAATAAAATGGAAAAAAAAAACTAATGAGGTACTATATGATGGCTCACTGAACATAATAAAAAAATTATCTAAGGAATGGAACTCAGGGGACTACAGGCAGAAAGAAGACTAAGGTTTAGTCAAGCTAAGGGACACTTGAAGGATGTCTTGGTCATCTCTGTGAGAAATAATTTTATCATTAAGAACTCAGTGCTTATATGCAAGTGTTTTTGGCAATTATAGATGTCACACATTTTGAAAATACTTCAGTCAGCAACTTTTCCCCCACTTATTTCAGTAAGGTTGTTCTATGTGCTTCTAAGAGAGTTAGATTGTTCTTTGATATTCTGCATCTCATGCTGGGATTCTTCAACCTCCTAAATTAAAAATAATTTGCATATATTAAGGTTTACTTTTTATCTGGTGAAGTTCTTTTTGTAAAAGAAATAATGTTATGAATCTGCTGTATTCGTTTCTTAAGGCTTCAAAGTATCATAGGATGGGAAGTTTAAATGACAGAAATTTCTTTTTTCACAGTTTTGGAAGTTGGAAGTCCAAGATCAAACCTTCAAAAAATTGGATTTCTTCTGAGGCCTCTCTCCATGGCTTGTAGACAGTGACCTTCTTCTTTCCGTTTTCCTCTAGGTTCTAATTTCTTGTATGACACCAGTCATATTGGATTAGGGTCCACCCTAATGACCTCATTTTAACTTAATCACCTCTTTACAATCCTGTCTCCAAATAAAGTGATCTTCTGAAGTATTGTGGGTTAGAACTTCAAAATATGAATTCTATAAGGACACAATTCAGCCCATATCTACTATTAGAGTGTCATGTGGAATAATTATACTGTCTTTAATAACCCCATATGCTTCCCCCATCCCACTACCTCAATGAACCAAAAACCCCAGATTTTTTTAATTGTCTCTATAGTTTTGCTTTTCTTGGAATGTCATATAATAAAATCACACCATATGTAAACTTTGAAGACTGACATTTTTCAATTAGTAATATGTGTTTAAGACTTTTTAACATTTTATTTATTTATTAGAGAGAGAGACAGGGAGAAAGATGGAGGGAAGGAGTATGGGAAGGAGCAGAGGGAGAAGGATATGTAGACTCAACACCGAATGTGGAGCCCAATTCAGGGCTTGATCTCAGAACTCTGAGATCATGACCTGAGCTGAAATCAAGAGTTGGATGCTCAGCTGACTGAACCACCCAGGAGTACCTGTGTTTAAGATTCATCTGTGTCCTTCTGTAGCTTGATACTTCATTTCTTTTGGTTGCTGGTTCTTTTTATCTATTTGATAAATGCACCACAGTTTGCATGCTAATTGACTTACTGAAGATTATCTTTGTTGCTTTCAGTTTGGGGCAATTATGAATAAAGCTGCTATAGACATGCATGAACAGGTTTTCATTTGGACATAATTTTTCAAATCAATTGGGTAACTACCTAACGGCACAGTTTCTGGATTATATGGTAAAACTACATATGCTTATTTTCTACCTACTTAATGTGTGCTTTGGTTAGATGTCTGTTCAAGTCTGTTGATTAATTAATTTATTTTTTATTTATTGATTGATTATTTTTGAGGCATAGGGATTATTTTATTGGCTTGTGCACTTTGTTTTTTTTATTTAAATTTTATTTTTCTAGTATTTTTTGAGGATTTTTGCATCTATTTCATCAGGGATATTGGCCTATAGTTCCCTTTTCTAGTGGAGTCTTCATCTGGTTTTGGTATCAGGATAATACTGGCCTCATAGAATGGATTTAGTTTTCCTTCCCTTTCCATTTTTTAGAATAGTTTGAGAAGAATCAGTGTTAACTCTTCTTTAAATGTTTATAGAATTCCCTCTGAAGCTGCCTACTCCTGGACTCTTTTTTGTTGGGAGATTTTTTTAATTTCTGGTTCAAGTTCTTTGCTCGTTATTGGTCTCTTCAAGTTTTCCATTTCTTTCTGCTTCTGTTTTGGTAGTTTATATGTTTTAGAAATGTATCCATTTCTTCCAGTTTGTCCAATTTGTTGGCATATAGTTTTTAATAACATTCTCTTATAATTATATTTTTGTGATGTTGGGTTATTTCTCCTCTTTCATTGGTGATTTTGTTTGTTTGACTCTTCTCTCTCTCTCTCTCTCTCTTTGTTTGTTTTTGATGAGTCTGGCTAAAGATTTATCAATTTTGTTAATGTTTTCAAAGAACCAGTTCCTGGTTTCATTGATCTGTTCTATTGCTCTTTTAGTTTCTCTATCATTTCTTTTTTTATTATTCTTTTAAATTTAATTTTTTTCAGTGTTCCAAGTTACATTGTTTATGCACCATACCCAGTGTTCCATGCAATACGTGCCCTCCTTAATACCCACCACCAGGCTCACCCATCCCTCTACCCCTTCCCTTCCTAAACCCGCAGTTTGTTTCTCAGAATAGTCTCTCATGCTTCATCTCCCCCTCTGATTTCCCCCAATTCACTTTTCTTTTCCTTCTTCTAATGTCCTCTGTGTTCTTCAAGTAAGTGAAACCATATGATAATAGATTCTCTCTGCTTGTCTTATTTCATTCAGCATAATTTCCTCCAGTCCTGTCCATGTTGGTACAACAGTTGGGTATTCATCCTTCCTGATGGAGGCATAATATTCCTTTGTATATATGGACCATATCTTCTTTATCCATTCGTCTGTTGAAGGACATCCAGGTCCTTCCACAGTTTGGCTATTGTGGACATTGGTGCTATGAACATTGGGGTACAAATGGCCCTTCTTTTCAGTACATCTATATCTTTGGGGTAAATACCCAGTACTCTAATTGCAGGGTCATAGGGTAGCTCTATTTTTAATTTTTTTGAGGAATTGCCACACTGTTTTCCAAAGTGGCTCATATACTGCAGGGAGGAGAGCAAAACGGTAAAGCTGCTATGGAAAATAGTTTGACTTTTTTTTTTGGTTTTGGGTTTTTTTTTAATATTTCAAACATACACTTATCATATGCCTTAAAAAATGAAAAAAATTAAACCTTATATTCACTAAAAACCTGCATTTGGATGTTTATAGCGGCATTAGTCATAGTTATAGTCATAGTCATAACATTAGTTCATTGCCAAGAACTGAAACAAGTCAAATCCCTCGGTAGTTGAATGAATAAACAAACCATGGTATATCTATACAATGCAATACCACTCAACATTCAAAAAATGAATGACTGATACACACATCAATCGATAAATCTAAAACACATGATTATAAGTGAAAGAAGTCAGATTCAAAAGCTTACATACTACATGATTCAGTTTATGTGGCATTCTGGAAAAGTCAAAGCTACAACAAGAGAAGATAGATCCATAGTCATCAGAGATTAGAGGTGGAGAGAGGGTTTGTTTGCAAGAAGGAAAATTGGAGGATGAGGGAAATTTTCAGAATCCTGAATGTAGTGATGGTTTCAAGACTCTATACATCTGCCAAAATCCACAAAAGTGTATTCAAAAAAACCCAATAAATTTTATTTTATATAAATTTGAGTTTTTAAACAGTAAAAAAAATTAACAAGTTTACTCTGGTAACAGCATTATGGAATTCCTGTAAGTGAAAAAATAAATAAAAGTATCAAATCTGTGAAGGAAGTGATTAAATCATCCCTTTTTGAAATTATGATAAGCTACATGAAAATCAAAAAGGAGCTATGGATAAAATCATAACTAAGGAGGGAGAATAACATGCTGACTACATATGAGATCAACATTCAAAAATAAATAGTACTTCTGCACATCAACAATTATCAGTTATGCAATAAAAAACTTTTCAAAAGTAGTTTCAAAAACTACTCATATTTATAGGAATAAATATGTGAAAGACAGTTATAGGAAGATTTAAAAATCATGACTGAAAGCATTAAAGAAAGCCTAGATATATGGAGAGAAATGTCCATAAATTTGAAGGTTTAATATCAAAAAAGGTCAATTATTCCCAAATTTATAAATTCAATGACATTATAATAAAATGCCATAAAATTCTGTGAAACTTGACATGATTGTACAATTCTTATAAAGGGGCCAAAGAGACAGAGACAAGATGGTTTTTAAGAAGAAGAATGTGGGTGCCTGGGCAGGGCAGATGATCAGGGCAGATAATAATGCAATTAGGACAATGGGGTGCTGACATAGGAGCAGAGGTAGACTCAAGGTGAGAACAGAAGACCCAAACACACAATCATGGATGCATAGTATGCAATACATCAGTGGAGGAGGCCTGAGCTATTTGGTAGAAGGAACAGAGTTAATTTTTCTGACTGCTTCAATAGAAGACATAGAATAATATCTTTCTGACCTCCAGATAGAAAAGGATTCCCTAAAAAGTTTCAAAAGGAACAATTCATAAAGGAAAGGATCAATCATTCTTGACATGTTAAAATACAAACTTACACAAAAGATATTAAATAATGTAAGAAAATAAGGTAGACAAGGAGAAGATTAGCTATACATGTAACAGAAAAAGGATTCATGTCAAATATATATGCCTCACAAATCATAAAGAAAAAAGCAAATAACTCAATAAACAAGTGGGGGGAAAAGACGTGCATGCCGCTTAAGTGGGAAATAAATGTGGTGAAGTGCTCAGCCTGACCACTAATCCAGGAAAGGCAAATTAAAACCATAATGAGACGTAATTTCTTAACCAATGACCTGGTTAAAAATGGCAAGGTGTACAAAAGTTACCACGGCAACACTGGTGACGAGCTGGAAGATATCCGGCATATGGAAAGGTGCGCCTACTCTCTAAGTGCATACCAGCATGTGGGCTTCCAGAGGCTTCTTACCTGGGTCCATGTAGAAAACCCACTTTATTTACATCGTAGCCCAATCTAGAGGACACGTAGGTGTGTATGATGTATATATGTATGTGGAGTCCATGAAAACCATTTATACTTTTCACATGTGATGCACTGTTACTGTGTATTCCATCATGCCCCCTTCTTTGTCATGCTTACCTTGACCGCGACTTGATTTTAGGACCCAAAATAGACCAAGACTTGCTCTTTGAAAGGCACTCTGACCCAAAAGCTCTTATTCACACACACTAGGAGGCAAGTACAAAAATGTTCACCATAACTTTATTTATAATAAATATTTGGAAACACCTTAAATTACTTCAAAAAATAAATAAAAGAGTATTACCATTTGTACAGATATATAATAAAAGCTTATAACATGTAGTGAAAGGTTTAAAATATATGGAATGACAAATACCAAAGTGGAGAGCAGATATTTTCGATGCACAGGAAGGGAAAAGGCACACATAAGAATTTCAAATGTGTATCTAAAAAGGTTAGGGTCTACAAAGAATATATGAAAAATATGGAAAAATGCTAACAGTTGAAGTATATTTTTATGTGGATTTTGTATATTCTGTAACTTTAAAAGAAACAAGAACACAGATGAGCTTGGCTCATGGGCAGAGAGATATGTAGTAGTTTGAGCGGGATAAATACCATGGAACTGGATTCCGTTTTGTTCTATTTTGTGTTGTTCTTGTCTAAAGGCCTAAACCTGGGAACATCCCCCTGCCCCCATCTATCAGTCACTTTCCATTTGTTTCATCTACTTTAATTCTTAGCATGATCATGAGTGATGTATTATCACATTCATTTCACAGATGAGGAAACTGAAGCTCAGAAAAGTTAAACATAATCACCTGTCAAGGTTATCGTGTATATGTGTTGGAGTTGGCATGCAAACTTGCCCTCTCAGCACCTAACCTGACTTTCCCACTACGTGTCCTTTTCTCTAAAAGCCAGAAAGAGTCAAGGCTCAGTGCTGGGGTCAAAACTGTAGTATGTCAACATGCTCCCACTTCTAACACATGAGAAAGCAGAGACTAGTTACTCTGAAGATCATTTTCTTAGAGAAATCATTCAGCATCATAGGATACAGAGAAACCCCAAGACTCACTGTCTCAGGCCCAGGTGGTCACAGTGAAGAACTTCACTTGAGTGGGACCCAGAGAATCAGCCTGAGCCCAAGGAGACGCACCCATATACAGGAGAGGCCCAGACCTGAGTCAACAGCCCAAGGATCTTTAGCCCCACCAGCCCCCTGAGATGTATTTTCTCCTGTATAAAATGGGAATGTAAATCACCCAAGGAAGGCTGATTTGCGGAGGCAATGGGTATAGAAGTACTCTGTGAACTGTAAGAGATAATACATTTGTAAGGCTATCATCTTCACTGTCTTCTCCAGAAGTGCTTAACAGGAAAAACACAGCTAAAGGTATGGATCTGTGGCCTCTGTGAACTGCTGTTACTTGGTACTGCTGCCACAGTAGCAAAGTTCATGTTTCCACTGAGCTCCACCTAAGACAGATCCAGCCCATTCCTGCCTTCTCTTTCCCCACTGGACCCCACGGAAGGACTTCTAGTTCCTGCACATGTCTTGACCCTTTGGAACACTTGACTGCCACTGGTCCTTCTGCCCATTATTGTCCCAGCACTGGGGTTGATCAGAAGGGTTCTGGCTTTGGCCAGAGCAGATCAAGCTTCTTTCAGACCCAATGTAAGGACCTGCTGTTAGACAACATGCCAGTTATCTCTATACATCTCTCTTCTCCCTCTAAGTGTATGAGCATGACAAAAAATGAAATAGATGCTAAAAGAGATTGGGAGTGCAGCCCTAGTGTCTGGGCCCAGGCCCCAAGTGAATTAGAGCGCACTCAGCTGTGGGATGATGTGAAGTATGTCCACAATGTTTCCTTATTTCACCCACCAAGCTCAAGCTTCCTCTGCTCCTGGGAGCACAAAATATTTTCCCTAAATACCAGAATATTCTTTAGATCCTGCAATGTCTCTTAAAAATTCTATACTCTCTCCACTGCCCCTCTGCCTTAGGATCTGCCTTCTATTACATTATATATCAGTCTGCTAAGGTTGCCATAAAAAAAAATATGACAATTCTGAAAGCTGGAAGTCCAATATCAAGGTGTCAAGAGCAGGACTAATTTCTTCTGAAGGCTCCCTCCTTGACTTGTAGTTGGCTATCTTCTCTATGTGTCCTTACATGGTCTTCCTTCTGTGTGTGTCTATACCCTAATCTCTTCTTATTAAAAACTACAATCATATTGGATTAGAGCCCACCCCAATGACCTCAATCTAACTTAATCACTTTTTAAAGACCCTATCTCAAATACAGTTATATTCTGAGTTATTGGGGATTAGTACTTCAACATACAAAAATTGGGAGAAAGGACACAATTTAGCCTATATCATATTACAACTCTCCATATGCCCTGACTTCCCTAGTTGGGCTAGTCACCCCTTTGCTTTCTCCCATGGACCCTCTGCCTTTCTGTAAGGTAGTTCTTGGAATGTGCTACAGACACTCAAGTGTTTGCACAACACCATTAATGCCCCTCAGTAGAACACCAGGCTTTTGCCAGCAAGGTGTTCTTCTTACCTTGGTGCTCAGGGTCCCACTCAGCAGGGGGCAATTGTTGGGGAATGAACTGTTGCCTCTGACAGGTGCTGCATGCTGTCATTGAAGCAGAAAAGCAAGTTTGATCTTTGAAGTCCCATTCCTAAATCAAACACAAACATGAAAACGTGGTAAAAAAAAAAAAAAAAAAAAAAAAAGTACAAGGTTTCAATGCATTTAGCATTCTATCACTCTAAGCTCAAACAAAAGAGTGACCGTATATGTACTGCCACCGGCCTTCTAAGAGATTCTGTACCTTCTACTTTGCCCTGGCAGCTGGTTTTCTGACCGACATTTGGCTAAACTCAGCTCAGATATCATCTTTCCTAGAATCTTATGTCCAGACCAGGGATTCCTCCTAGCAAAGCTTCTTATAATTATTTATGGGAATATTTATCTCTCTCAGAAGTCTGCAAGTTTCATGAGGTCAGAAGACAATCCAGATTCATTCTAGTCTTGCCAGTGCACATTGCTCAGTTGGAGATAGTTAAAAAAATGTTTTGGAAGTGAATGAATAAATAAGTTTATTAATTTAAAAAAAAACCTGAAGCCAAATTAGATTCCTCTTCCCTAAGCATACTTTATACCTACTTACATTTACAACTTTATTTTGACTGTTCCTTCTTCCCAAAATTCACCATTTTGTAAATAACAATTCTAAAACGTATTTTCTGACAGCTATAACATCTCTGACAATTCTAAAATTTATTCAAGTGTTGCTTTTTTTTTTTTCCCAGAGCCTAAAACTAGGTCTGGCATACATGGGTCTCGGTGCATCTCTGATGAATTGCCTTGTGGTATGAAATACTTCCTTAGATCACATTGGATTCATCATCTCTCCTTCCTCTTAATTACATTAAGGCATTAATGAATTCATTCATTAGTCACTTATGCAATACAGTGCTCAGATCTAACCCTGGGGCACCAGGAAGATATGGACTTTTTCAGTAAGCCATTTCCAGGAGTGTGGAAGAAGTGCTGTGTAAATAAGCAACAATGCACCCAAGAACATACCACAGGTGTCTTGGGAGCTCTCTCTGTAGCATACAGGTAATGAATGAATAGCACCAGGAAATGAACGTTCTCCACAGGTTTTAGAGGTTGGTGTGTAACATGCCTAAGCCAATGTGAGCCATAAACTGAACCTTAAGGAGAGCTGAAAGAGGCAGGGGCTGACTGTTGAGGCAGAAGATATGTGGTCTGGGCATGCCTGGGAGAGCCCCAGGAATTAAAGATGGCTGTAGTGCAGAGAGTTATGGAAATATGATGGCCACAGAGCTCAAATGCAAGCTGTGGTCAAGTCATAACCAACCCTGTGCATCCTTCAGAGAAGCCTGGGTTCCCTTCTGCAAGCTCTCATTCTCATTCATTTGTTTTGGACTTACACACAGCACCTACAAAAGTAGATAATGGGAGCACTGTAGAATCCCATAGGGAATGGCTCAAAGAAAGGAGACATGTGGGGTACAGGGAGAAGTTATAACTGCAGAAGTGGACAGAGGCCATGGCAGGTCTCCAGAGAGTGAAAGACATATGTGAGCCCTGGCAGGGTACAGGGGAAGGAGGTACGGGAGCTGGCACCCAGGAGACTCCCTGGGGAAAGGGAGGTTTCAAAAACCTTTTTGTATTTCTTTTTTCCTTTTTTTAAAAAATACTTTATTTATTTATTTGACAGAGAGAGAGATCACAAGTAGGCAGAGAGGCAGGCAGAGAGGGCGGGGGAAGCGGGCTCTCTGCCAAGCAGAAAGCCTGATGTGGGGCTCCATCCCAGGACCCTGAGATCATGACCTGAGCCAAAGGCAGAGACTTAACACACTGAGCCACCCAACTGCCCCTTCTTATTTCCTTTTAACTGTTTATTAAACTCATGTAATTATTTGCTTCTTCCTGTTCTGTAGATATTTATAAACTCTCCATTGTGAATCATAAATACTTAAGGGACACGACTGGACTTTATGCACCTTTATATGCTACAAGTATAAGCACACTAGGGAGCCCAGAAAAAATATGTCGAATGCATCTTTTGCATGAGTCAGGGGGTAAATGGCATCAAGTCAATGAGTAAATGGCATCAAGTTAACTATCAGAATTTATTTTCTTTCAATCTCTTCCTAATTTTCCCTTAATCAAAGTTTCAGGAAGCCCTAGAATTCTATTCAGACAACTAAGTCAGTAGTGTTTGATCCAAAAGAGGCCAGAGAAGGTTTTCACTATGTAGGGGAAAGATTTTAAAATGAAGTCAGAGTAAACAGTAATAGATTTTTATTAGTCAGATTTTTATAGAGGGCAGAGGGCAGATGTCGCTATTTTCCACATAGCACATTCACTTTTACACAGGAGGTCAGTACTTGGCCATTAGATGATTGAAAATAGTGGATGAATCAATGATAGTGATAAGATAAGGAGGAACAAGGAAATGTGATGAGTAAGATATTTCATTAACGGCCAAAGCCGTATGGATAGATTATGTGCTAATGTAAACACAAGGAGAAAGTGTGTTGATTAAACCTAGGTGTTATTTATCCCATCTTAATATATTTAAAGTTCAGGTTCTCAGGGCACCTGAGTGGCTCAGTGGATTAAGCCTCTGCCTTCTGCTTGGGTCAGGATCTCAGGGTCCTGGGCTCAACAGGGAGACCGCTTCCCCATCCCACCCCAACCCCACCCCTCTCTCCCTGCCTGCCTCTCTGCCTATTCACAATCTCTGTCAAATAAATAAATAAAATCTTTATAAAAATTTTTTTTAAATAAAGTTCAGGTTCTCAAACACTGGTCCTTTCCTCAATTACTACCCGAAGAGCTACACTTAATCCCCAGCTAAGGGCATCCTCCAGCACCGCACAGAGAAGAGTCTTGAGTCTGAAGGCCTCAGGGAGTAGACATTGTGATTGAAATGTGCTGTCTTCTTATGGGGGCATTTGGAAATGTGGGTCCACAGACACGTGATTTTGTCAAAACTGCACTAAGTTTTTCAGGGTGCTAGGGTCTGGGAAGTAATTCAGTTATTTCAACTTCTGGCTCAGTGACTCAGTCTGAAAACACAACATATTTACTGATGTCTTAGGGAGACTGCATATGAATCCCAAGTTTGTTGTTTACAGGCTGGGTGATCTTGCACATGTATGCAGTCTCTAGGTCTTATTTTCTCTATCTGAAATGTAAGGATCCTTCCTCATTCAGTCTATGACAATAGTGTACCTATGGCACTATTTTAAACTATTTAAAGTGCCTATGCACAGAATGTACTCAACAAACGGCATCAAATATTTTCAACTCTTACTTTCTTTGACTTGCTTTGGATTCATGCACAGCACCTACAGAAAATGGATAGTGAAAGACAGCAACTTCCATAATAGACCCACACTATTACCCTGTGTAGTGAAATTTAAAATCATTCCCAAGATTTCCAGAGAACAATCTCTTGCCATTCAGTCAAACACTGGTGCAGGGAATTCATGGGCATGATTAAGACTCCAACTGACCTTAAAAAAAGGAAATTACCCTTGTTGGACCTAACCTAATCAGATGAGTCCTTAAAAGACAGTCCTTGAAAAAGAGGTTCAAAGCATAAGAAGGATTCAGCATCAGGGACATTTTAATTTGCTGACTTTCAAGATATAAGGGATCTCTAGGAGCTAAGAAAAAGTGCCCAGCTTACTGACAGCCAGAAAAGAGGAACCTCAGTCCTATAGCTATAAGATTGAATTTTTCACAACCACATGGTTTGGAGGAAGATTCTCAGTACCAGATGAGACCAGAGCCATGCCAATATCTTAATTTCAGCCCACAAGAGTATGAGCATAGAACTCAGCCATGCTTGGCCAGACTTCTGACCTACAGAACTGTGAGATGTATTTTTTTATGCCATTAAATTTATAGTCACTTGTTATCCATCAGTTGAAAACTAATGTACCCTGATTTTACTTGGCAGATAAGTAAATTTCCTATCTTACAACTATCATAAAAATTATGTTTCTGGAAGGAGACACCTTAACACAACTATCTTCCTTTAAGACCTATAAAGTATAGCATCATCTCACCAAATGAGCTACACCATTCTATCTTTTCATGATGGTCAGTATATCACCTTACATGGCTTTTATAATATTGCTTATGGTTGTTTTTTGGACAGTAAAATTGATATATGCTTATAGAAAAGTTTGAAGCCACAGAAAAGCAGAAGTAAGAAAACATAAATTATCAGACCCGCTCTCAGAAGCAATCCCTGTTAATGGGTTGACAGTAATCCTTTTACATATTTGTTTTAAAAGTTAAAAACATCATATATACTCATAATTTTGTATCCTAATATTCTACCTTGTGTTATTTCATGAAAATTCCAAGTGTCAATAAGGTATTTAACATGTTTATCATAACTTGATAATTTTAAAGTTTATTGAATTATCTTACTTATTTTCTATTTCTATTCTCCTATGTTTGAGTATTAGATTGATTTAAATTTTAAAAATTGAACTAAACATTTTTCTTGTCTATTAATCATACTTAGTATGTTCCTTAGCACTGATACCTAGAAGTGAAATCACTGGGATGTTTGTGTGCTATCTCCCTCTGAAATTGTGTGGGGTCAGATAAGGGTTCCACACTATTTTGAATTAAATAATGATTCTGAATCACATAATCAAGTCATTTTAATGCCCTTTACACCTGTACCCCTGCACTTGTCCAATTTGTCAGAGGGAAATAGGGTCTGAAGAACAGTGCTGATCTCTGGGTTCCATTGAACTAAAGACTAGAAACCTTTGGAACACCGCACTTTGTGTTCTGAACCAGGCAAGGGAGCTGGGAGGCCCCTTCAGCTAAATGCACCTGAGCAGAGCAGCAGTCCGCTCCAGGGCTGCCAGAATGTTTTCATCGCTCAGTAACTGTTAGCATTGTTAGTTCAAATGAGCTGCGATTTTCATTGCTACTGAAGCAGGCTGGCAACTCTCTCCTTCCCAACAGGCTGCCTTCCCAAACAGCCGGTGTTCAACATAAGTGTTCCCCCACAGGAGCCAAAATGCTTACTCCGCACTCACCTGCCTCTCTAAACCTGCCCTCACTCCACAGCCTCAGGGACAGGCAAAGACCTCACGCTTCAGTCTGATTTTAATGGTTTCTTCCAATGCAACCTCTTTCTTACTTTCTCTCTCTCCTCTCTTCTCCATCCTCCCATCCCCCAATCAATGCAATACATAAAGCATAAAATTTACTTCTCTCTGCACTTTTTCAGGATGAGTGCAAATCCCCTGAAATAAGCAGATATTCAGTTGTTTTCATGAGATCACCTGCCCATCTGTTTGTCACACGGCCACACAAGCTGGGAGTGGGGCAAGGGTAAAGTTCTCCACAGAATACCATCCATGTATTTGGTTAAGTCTCCAAACAGGAGGCTCTAAGCATGAGGTTGCAGGCAGGGTGAAGTTGGAGGATAGGCTGTGTCTATGTATCTGTCCACAGTGAAAGTGTAAGGGAATAAATTGTTTCATAGCTCAGTGCTTTGGCTTTGTGCCATTCTTTCATCCCTACTTTTGACTGATTTCCACCTATGCTGCAAGACTTGACCTAGATATTTTCTCCCAGAAATTCTTTGACTTTCCTCTTCTAGGCTCCAACAGCATTTGCATGTACCTCTCACACTGGAGCTTCTTTGTTTTTTTTCATGAATGCATCATAAGTTGTTTTTGTATTCCCAGCAAATTGTCTGTCACATACTATGTGCTCAGTAAACTTCTATTGCCATAAACTGAAAAGGTACAGAATTATCAACTCACAACCTGGAGGTTCATATAAGAAAATGGGCATGGTTACTTGTGCTCTCTTAATTCTTTTTTTTTTAAGCTTTTATTTAAATTCCAGTTACTTAACATACAGTGTAAAATAGTCTCAGGTATACAATATAGTGATTCAACAATTCTATACAACACCTGGTACCCATCACAATAAGTGACCTCCTTAATCCCCATCAACTATTTCACCCATTTTTTTTAACCCCCCACTTCCCCTCTGGTAACCATCAATTCGTTCTCTACAGTTTAGACTCTGTTTCTTGGTTTGTCTCTCCCTCTCTCTTTTTTGTCCATTGCTCCCTTGTTTTGTTTCATAAATTCTACATATGAATGAAATCATATGGCATATTGTCTTTCTTTGACTGACTTATTTTGCTTTGCATTCCATCTACTCCATTGTAAATGGCAAGATTTCATTCTTTTTTATGGCTAATATTCCAGTGTGTGTGTGTGTGTGTGTGTGTGTGTATACCACTTCTTCTTCATCCATTCATCAGTCAATGGACACTTGGGCTGTTTCCATAATTTAGCTATTGTTCTCCCTTAATTTTGCTTTCTAGGTGCTAAAGGTTCCATTTGTCACAGTAATACAGTAAAAATTCTACCTGTCTTATAATTTTTCAAAATTTAAGCAGCAGAAGTTTGTCTCACAGTCTGAAGACTAGAAGTCTGAGGTCAAGATGTCAGCAGGGTTGGTGCCTTCTAAGGCTGGGAGGGTGACTCTGTCCCAGGCTTCTCCTGCTGGCCTCTGTTAGGTTTCTCCCTGTATCTCTTCACATTTTCTTCCCTCTATGTGAGCCCAACTTTATGTCCACATTCCCCCTCTTAATAAAGACACCATCCATATTAGTAGGGCCCTTTCTAGTGACCTTAGGCTCACTTACAGGAAGATGAGCCACGCCACAATTTACTAATGACACAACTCGATTACGTGACCCTATTAATAAATAAGGACACATGTTGAGTTCCTAGGGTTAGAACTGGAACATATGGATCTGGGGAGCCCAACCCTAATTAAACCCAACACCACTCAAGTGCTTATTAGGTAGAAGACACTGGACTAAGGCAGTAGAATGGAAGAAACACAAGTTTCTCTGCCTTTGAGGATCTGAGAGTGGGATGAATATCTATGGGAGAAGGATGCCAGTATAATAGGTCCTACCATGGTTCCTGGCAACATAGGAGGCATTCTATAAATGTCTATGGAATATGGCCTTACTGTGGGAGTCAGGAGCCCCAGATTTTAGACAACTGGCTTTGCCACTTGTTTTCTGCGTAGTACTAGGTAGGCATTTCCAGCCTCTGAGACCTTGTCATATAATTTAAATCAAATAAAGAATGTAATTACAGCAAGATTCAATGGCAACTGAAATAAAACCATGCCCTAAAGAAAAAGAATCATTGCCTGTGACATTAATCAGTTTGTGGGTCATGTTTGCTAAACAGATTCTAATTTCTTTCCACCAAATCAAGTGAGTGTTATTTTTAATCATCATTTTTAAGGAAGTAGCATTAAGGTATGTTCTCAATTACAGATCTTTCCCTTTTTCAGCACATGGAATAACATGTTAGTGGTCAAGAACAAAAGTCCATTGAACTCATCCAGTAAATGGGGAAACTGAGATAATGGCCACACAGGTATCATTCTGATTCTATCTTTTAGTGATATAAGGAAGCTGCCTGGGGGCAGAAGGTGAACCCTCTTTTCCTGGTTTCAAATGAAACAAAACAAGCCCAACTAATGGATATGACTTATCAGCACTTTTGTAGGTCTTACCTTCCCCATGCCTTTTGACACCACAAGCCTGTCCCAGTACCAGGGAAAAGTATTTCCCAAAAAAGATTTTATGCATGGGGGAAAGAAAGGGAGATATTTCATCCAAAAAGTCACATGAGAAAATCTTTCAAGTCTGGCTAGGATGTATGAGAAAATAACATCAATCTTCCCATTGTCATGACTAAAAAAAGAGAGAGAGAGAGAATAAAGCAAAACAATGTATGTTTTTTAAATATACCAGAGAAACAGAGATGCAAAGAAACCTCATAGAAATACATTCCAAGGAGTAATAAGACTTCTGCCCTCTGTAGGACATCTGTTCATTCAAGATGTGGACACGCAGATTTGACTTAATTAAAAGTTTATGGTGTACAACACAACTGGGTGTTGTACATAAACAATGATTCTTGGAACACTGCATCAAAAACTAATGATGTGTTTTATGGCGACTAACATAACGCAAAATAAATAAATAAATAAATAATAAAATAAAACCTAATGGATTTGAATCTGAAGACTTGGAGCTGCGTAGGTAAAGGAAGCCAAAGTATTAGACTTTCTGGAGGAAACCAAAAGACATAATATTTATTCTTCCCTCAAGAGGTATGTTTAAATAGTTTTATTGATATGGCTTTGAAATACAAAAATTATGCATATTTAAGGTATAAAACTTGATGTTTTGATATAGGTATACACTACACTATAATCAAGCTAAATAACTTATTCATTACCTTTATATAATTTCACCATTGTGTGTGTTGGGATTTAATTGAAGATCTACATTCTTAGTAAATTTCAAGTATGCAATACATAACTGTTAATTATCATCTCCACGTCGGTATGTTAGATCTCCAGAGCTCACTAATCTTGCTAAGTGAAACTTTCTACCCTTTAACCAACATCTCATTTCATCTTTCCAGCTTTCCACTACCCCGCCAACTGGAAACCAACATTCTACTCTCTACTATAAGAGGTTGACTATTTTAGATTCATTATCTAAGAGAGATCATGAGTATTAGTCTGTCTCATTTCACTTATAATAATACCCTTCACTTAATAATAATTTATCCTTCAGGTAAATCTATGTTGTTGAAAATGTCAGGGCTTTCTTCCTTTTTAAGGTTGAATAATATTCCATTATATATATTATATTAACCCTTTTTTGAATATGTGGTTTGCAAATATTTCCCCCATTTCATAGGTTGCCTGTTCACTCTCCTGTTTCCTTTGTTGTGAAGAAGCTTTTTATCTTTTTAACTCTTCAGGATATATTTGCATTTCATTTTAATTTTTTGTATTCAAATTAAGCCAATCAGGGAAATGTTATATCCTAGTTAACATTGCAATACCACTTTACACCAGTTAGAATAGCAAAAATTAACAAGGCAAGAAACATCAAATGTTGGGGAGGATGTGAAGAAAGGGGAACCCTCTTACACTGTTAGTGGGAATGCAAGTTGGTACAGCCACTTTGGAAAACAGTGTGGTGGTTCCTCAAAAATTAAAAATAGAGCTACCCTATGACCCTGCAATTTCACTACTGGGTATTTACTCCGAAGATACAGATGTAGTGAAAAGAATGGCCATCTATACCCCAATGTTCATAGCAGAAATGGCCAAAATCACCAAACTATGGAAAGAGTCAAGATGCTCTTCAACAGATAAATAGATAAAGAAGATGTGGTCTATATACATAATGGAATATTACTCAGCCATCAGAAAGGATGAACACCCAACTTTTGTATCAACATGGATGGGACTGGAGGAGATTATGCTGAGTGAAATAAGTCAAGCAGAGAAAGTCAATTATCATATGGTTTCACTTGCTTGTGGAGAATAGCATGGAGGACATTAGGAGAAGGAAGGGAAAATTGAAGTTAGGGGGGAATGGGGGGGCTGAACCATGAGAGAATGTGGACTCAGAAACAAACTGAGGGTTTTAGAGAGGAGGTGGTGGGGGGATGGGTAAGCCTGGTGGTTGGTACTAAGGAGGACATATATTGCATGAAGCACTGGGTTTTATATGTAAACAATGAATCTTGGAACATTACATCAAAAATTAATGATGGGAGACAAGATGGCAGGGAAGTAGGAGGAGGCGCCTTTTCAACCTGTACCTTAAAGTGAGCTGATAACCTACCAAAGAATCACCCATGAAATCAGCCTGAGATCAGAATTATACACGTCTGGATCTCTATGGGGGCAGAAGACACCAGTGGGCAGGTAAAGTGGAGTGGGAACATTGGACTGATATCAGAAGATAAACAAAAGGGGGAGGGAGACACCAGAGGTGACCCATTAGAAAGTAATACCCCAATACGAGAGTGCCCTGTGACTGGGGACCAGCATTAACTTGGAGTCTGGTTGAAAGCACTCAAAAAGAGCAAAAGATTGTGGGGGGAAATTGTGGGAATTGGGGTAGTTAGGGAAAGGGGCTTAAGTCCCTGGACCCAGGACAGCCTCCCCTGTCGCTGAGCCAGAGAGAGTGTGGCTGAGAAACCAGGTCTTGGTCCCTGAGCAACCAGCACACCTGAGAACGCATGAGGTCCGGCTCCTGTGAGGGGCTGGGAGCCTCGCCAGATGGCAGAAGCTGAGACACGCGCACCCCACACCATCCCCCTGGAGAGGTGCGCACCAGCCCAGCCCTCTTAGACCCGGTGCACAACACCTGGCGCTCTTGGACCTGGAAGGACCAGGTGCAGCCCGGAGCTCTCGGACGGAAAAGACCAAGCACTCCCAGCCGGGCCAGTGGGAAAATCTCAGTGTGCGATCGCTGCCTGGAACCTCTCTGGCAGTCTGGAGCTGCCCAGACAGCTGCCGCCACAGTGGTTTTGAGTACAAGGAGGAGATCCTGCATCCCCAGGGACTGCGACTCAGAACCTGCTCTGCCAGCAGCTCTGCAACACACACAGGGAGCATTCTGAGGCTTCTCTCTGAGAGGGAGGTCAGGGTGCAGTTTGCTTTCCTCTAAACCTCCAAAAACCATCAAAAACTGTCAAGGCGAGAGAGAAAAAAAAAAAAAAAGAAATGATCAAACAAACATAAAAACATCCAGAGAACAAAAGCGTAAAAAACCAGTTTCCTCAGAGCCCACCCCCTTGAGGGGGGCGGGAGGACTTAACTCAGGGAACATCATTGACTGAAAACCCTCATGGCAGGCCCCTCCCCCAGAAAACCAACCAGGAGGGAAGAAAAAAAAAAAAAAGATGACAAGAGAACAACCACCACTACTTCACAGATACAACTTTTTTTTTTTTTTTAAAGATTTTATTTATTTATTTGACAGATAGAGATCTCAAGTAGGGAGAGAGGCAGGCAGAGAGAGAGAGAGGAGGAAGCAGGCTCCCTGCCAAGCAGAGAGCCCGATGCGGGGCTCGATCCCAGAATCCTGGCATCATGACCTGAGCGAAAGGCAGAGGCTTTAACCCACTGAGCCACCCAGGCGCCCCTCACAGATACAACTTTTATTTTTAACTTGTTCCCACTATTTGGTTCTTTTATATATATATATAGATAAATTTTTTTAGCCTATTTCCCATCACAGTGAGATGTCCAGTACATCAAATTCCATAATAACCTTCTAACCTGAACTTTTTGATATATACACCCGTGTTTTTCTTTTGATTTTCTATTTTTTTAAATTTTAGTTTAGTTTAGTTTATTCTTTTTTATATTTTTATTTTCTAATATTCATATAGAGTTAAACTTCAAGGTAGCCCACTTTCCCCAATGAATGCTACCCCTATAGGTAAACCAATTGTTAATCCCTCTTTATCTTAAGAAAGTTGACTACTTTAACAAAGATATCAAGATACATCCAGGAAGAATCAAAATAACCTTTGTTGTCCACATTTAGAATTTATAACCACTCTCCCATCTTTTTCTTCCACCAGTGTTTCTGTGCATTTGTGTTTGTCCTGACAGTATATAAATCTTATACTTGGGGTTCTTTTTGATGAGGTTCTTCCTTTTTTTTTGCTTTTATATATATATATATATATATTTCCCTCTCATCATCTACTTTTATCAGTCTTTTTGTTTGTCTGTTTTTTGTTTCTATGCTTCATAAATCTTACCCTGTGACCCATTTGGGCTGAGCCTTCTCTTTTATCTTCCCTTTTTTTCCTATCTCTCTCTTTCTCTTTTTTTCTTTTCTTTTTCTTTTCTTTTTTCTCTCATTTCAATGGGGAATCCTGATTGCTCAGAAGCGTTCCAGGGTGCACCTTGACTGCACCAGAGTCGATACATCCAGCTACATCCATTCAGTCATCTCTCACCAAAATGACTAGGAGGAGGAATACCCAACACAAGAAAAACACAAGAAGAGGATGGGCCTTTTGCAACAGAGCTAATGGGTATCAACACAAACAATATGTCAGAAAAGGAATTCAGACTAACAATTATCCAGGCAACAGCTAGGTTGGAGAAATCCATGGATGACCAAATGGAATTGATTAGAGCAGAACCGAAAGCCACCAGGGATGATGTTCACAATGTTAGGGCAGAACAAAAAGCCACCAGGGATGAAGTTCACAAAGATCTCAATGAATTCCAATCTAATCTAAATTCTCTAAAAGCTAGGGGAACTGAGACAAAAGATAGAATTAGTGATCTGGAGGACAAACAGATAGAGATAAAGGATCAGGAGGAAGCCAGGAACAAACAGCTTGAAGCCACGAAAACAGAATAAGGGAAATAAATGATGCCATGAAACGTTCTATCGTCAGAATTATTGTAATCCCTGAAGGGGAGGAGAAAGAAAGATGTCTAGAAGATATAGTGGAACAAGTTCTACATGAAAATTTTCCCAATCTCGTGAATGGAACCAGCGTTCATGTATTAGAGGCAGAAAGGTCTCCCCCCAAGATTATATATTCAAAAAAAAATCAAGCCACCTGATAGTAAAATTGAAAAATCATAATTGTAGATACAATCTCTTGAAAGCTGCTAGGACAAAGAGGCTCCTTACCTACAGAGGAAAGCCCATCAGAATAATGTCAGACCTGTCCACAGAAACCTGGCACGCCATAAAGGGCTGGAAAGATATATTCAGGGTACTAAATGGGAAGAACATGCAGCCAAGAATACTTTATCCAGCAAGACTGACATTCAAAATGGATAGAGAGATAAAGAGTTTCCAAGACCAGCAAGGCTTAAAAGACTATGCAACCACTAAGCCGACACTGCAAGAAATTTTAAGGGAGGTTCTATAAAAGAGAAAAAAATCCTAAAAATATCAATGAACAGAAATATAGAGACAATCTACAGAAAGAAAGACTTCAAAGGTAACACAATGTCAATAAAAACCTATCTCTCAATAATCACTCTCACTGTGAATGTCCTAAATGTGACCATAAAATGACACAGGGTTGCAGATTGGATAAAACAACAGGACCCATGCATATGTTGTCTACAAGAGACGCATTTTGAACCTAAGGATACACCCAGACAGAAAGTGAAGGGATGGAGAAGCATCTTTCATGCCAATGGGCCTCAAAGGAAGGCCGGGGTGGTGGTTCTCATATCAGATAAATTAGATTTTAAACTAAAGACTGTAGTCAGAGATACAGAATGACACTAAATAATTCTTAAAGGGACTATCCACCAAGATGACCTAACAATTGTAAATATCTATGCCCCCAATATGGGAGGACCCAATTACATAAGAAAACTATTAATCAAGATTAAGAGTCATATTGATATGAATACATTAATAGTATGAGATCTTAACACGACTCTCTCAGTAATAGACAGATCATCCAAGCAGAAAATCAATAAAGAAATAAGAGCATTGAATGACACATTGGACCAGATGGACCTCATAGATATATGCAGAACATTCCCCTCTAAAATAACAGAATGCTCATTCTTCTCAAGTGCACATGGAACCTTCTCCAGAATAGACCACATACTGGGCCACAAATCAGGACTCAATCAATACCAAAAGACTGAGATTATCTCCTGCATATTCTCAGATCACAATACTTTGAAACTGGAGCTCAATCACAAGGAAAAGTTCGGAAGGGACTCAAACACCTGGAGGCTAAAGACCACCTTGCTTAAGAATGCTTGGATCAGAGGAGGAGTCAAGATGGCGGAGAAGTAGCAGCCTGAGACTACATCAGGTAGCAGGAGATCAGCTAGATAGCTTATCTAAACATAGCAAACACCTACAAATCCAACGGGAGAGCGAAGAGAAGAAGAACAGCAACTCTAGAAACAGAAAATCAACCACTTTCTGAAAGGTAGGACTGGCGGAGAAGTGAATCTAAAACGACGGGAAGATAGACCGCGGGGGGAGGGGCCGGCTCCCGGCAAGCGGCGGAGGAATGGAGCACAAAATCAGGACTTTTAAAAGTCTGTTCCACTGAGGGACATTGCTCCAGGGGCTAAACCGGGGTGAAGCCCACGCGGGGCCAGCGTGGCCCCAGGCCCCGCAAGGTCACAGAAGGATCGGGGGTGTCAGAGTGTCGGAGAGCTCGCAGGTATTAGAACGGAGAAACCGGCTGCAAAGACAGAGCCGAGGACTGAACTCTCAGCTCGGGGTTACCTTGAACTGGTCGCGGGCTGGGTGTGCTCGGAGCGCGGCTAGAGGCTGGGGATACGGGAGTGATTGGGTGCTGTCCTCTGGGGGCGCACTGAGGAGTGGGGCCCCAGGCTCTCGGCTCCTCCGGGCCGGAGACTGGGAGGCCGCCATTTTCATTCCCGTCCTCCGGAACTCTACGGAAAGTGTTCAGGGAACAGAAGCTCCCAAAAGCGAACCCGAGCAGATTACTTAGTCCCGCCGCTGGTAAGGGCGGTGCAATCCCGCCTCGGGCAAAGACACTTGAGAGTCACTACAACAGGCCCCTCCCCCAGAAGATCAACAAAATATCCAGCCAGGACGAAGTTCATCTATCAAGGAGAAAGCAGATTCAATTCCTAAGACAGCAGAGCAATTCCAGAGGAGGAGAAAGCAAAGCACGGAACTCATGGCTTTCTCCCCATGATTCTTTAGTCTTGCGGCTACTTCAATTTTTTTTTCTTTTTTCAATTTTTTATTTTTTTTTCTTTTTTCAATTTTTTTTTCTTTTTTCTTTTTTCTTCTTCTGCTAAATTTTTTTAAAAACTTTTACCCTTTTCTTTTTTAACGTTTTTTGACTAGTTCATCTAAATATATATATTTTTTCTTTCTTTTTTATATTTTTTATTTGTTTTATTTTTTAAATTTTTTTCTTTTTTTTTTTTCTTTTTTTTCAGAACCTGTTTTTTATCCCCTTCCCCCCCCCCCACAATTTGGGGGTCTCTTCTGATTTGGTTACAGCGCATTTTTCCGGGGTCTTTGCCACCCTATTAGTAGTTTATTTGCTCCTTCATATCCTCTTATCTGGACAAAATGACAAGGCAGAAAAAATCACCACAAACAAAAGAACAAGAGACAGTACCGAAGGCTAGGGACCTAATCAACACAGACATTGGTACTATGTCAGATCAAGAGTTCAGAATGACGATTCTGAACATTCTAGCCGGGCTCGAAAAAGGCATGGAAGATATTAGAGAAACCCTCTCTGGAGATATTAAAGCCCTTTCTGGAGAAATTAAAGAACTAAAATCTAACCAAGTTGAAATCAAAAAAGCTATTAATGAGGTGCAATCAAAAATGGAGGCTCTCACTGCTAGGATCAATGAGGCAGAAGAAAGAATTAGTGATATAGAAGACCAAATGACAGAGAATAAGGAAGCCGAGCAAAAGAGGGACAAACAGCTACTGGACCATGAGGGGAGAATTCGAGAGATAAGTGACACCATAAGACGAAACAACATTAGAATAATTGGGATTCCAGAAGAAGAAGAAACAGAGAGGGGAGCAGAGGGTCTATTGGAGAGAATCATTGGAGAGAATTTCCCTAATATGGCAAAGGGAACAAGCATTAAAATCCAGGAGATGCAGAGAACCCCCCTCAAAGTCAACAAGAATAGGTCCACACCCCGTCACCTAATAGTAAAATTTACAAGTCTTAGTGACAAAGAGAAAATCCTGAAAGCAGCCCGAGAAAAGAAATCAGTAACATACAATGGTAAAAATATTAGATTGGCGGCAGACTTATCCACAGAGACCTGGCAGGCCAGAAAGAGCTGGCATGATATATTCAGAGCACTCAACGAGAAAAACATGCAGCCAAGAATACTCTATCCAGCTAGGCTATCATTGAAAATAGAAGGAGAGATCAAAAGCTTCCAGGACAAACAAAAACTGAAAGAATTTGCAAACACCAAACCAGCTCTCCAGGAAATATTGAAAGGGGTCCTCTAAGCAAAGAGAGAGCCTAAAAGTAGTAGATCAGAAAGGTACAGAGACAATATACAGTAACAGTCACCTTACAGGCTAATAATGGCACTAAATTCATATCTCTCAATAGTTACCCTGAATGTTAATGGGCTAAATGCCCCAATCAAAAGACACAGGGTATCAGAATGGATAAAAAAACAAAACCCATCAGTATGTTGCCTACAAGAAACTCATTTTAGACGCGAAGACACCTCCAGATTGAAAGTGAGGGGGTGGAAAACAATTTACCATGCTAATGGGCATCAGAAGAAAGCTGGGGTGGCAATCCTTATAGCAGATCAATTAGATTTTAAGCCAAAGACTATAATAAGAGAGGAGGAAGGACACTATATCCTACTCAAAGGGTCTGTCGAACAAGAAGATCTAACAATTTTAAATATCTATGCCCCTAACGTGGGAGCAGCCAACTATATCAACCAATTAATAACAAAATCAAAGAAACACATCAATAATAATACAATAATAGTAGGGGACTTTAACACTCCCCTCACTGAAATGGACAGATCATCCAAGCCAAAGATCAACAAGGAAATAAAGGCCTTAAATGACACACTGGACCAGATGGACATCACAGATATATTCAGAACATTTCATCCCAAAGCAACAGAATACACATTCTTCTCTAGTGCACATGGAACCTTCTCCAGAATAGATCACATCCTGGGTCACAAATCAGGTCTCAACCGGTATCAAAAGATTAGGATTATTCCCTGCATATTTTCAGACCACAATGCTCTGAAGCTAGAACTCAATCACAAGACGAAAGCTGGAAAGAACCCAAATACATGGAGACTAAACAGCATCCTTCTAAAGAATGAATGGGCCAACCAGGAAATTAAAGAAGAATTGAAAAAATTCATGGAAACAAATGATAATGAAAACACAACAGTTCAAAATCTGTGGGACACAGCAAAGGCAGTCCTGAGAGGAAAATATATAGCGGTACAAGCCTTTCTCAAGAAACAAGAAAGGTCTCAAGTACACAACCTAACCCTACGCGTAAAGGAGCTGGAGAAAGAACAAGAAAGAAACCCTAAACCCAGCAGGAGAAGAGAAATCATAAAGATCAGAGCAGAAATCAATGAAATAGAAACCAAAAAAACAATAGAAAAAATCAATGAAACTAGGAGCTGGTTCTTTGAAAGAATCAATAGGATTGATAAACCCCTGGCCAGACTCATCAAAAAGAAAAGAGAAAGGACCCAAATCAATAAAATCATGAATGAAAGAGGAGAGATCACAACTAACACCAAAGAAATACAGACAATTATAAGAACATACTATGAGCAACTCTACGCCAACAAATTGGCCAATCTGGAAGAAATGGATGCATTCCTAGAGACATATAAACTACCACAACTGAACCAGGAAGAAATAGAAAACCTGAACAGGCCCATAACCAGTAAGGAGATTGAAACAGTCATCAAAAATCTCCAAACAAACAAAAGCCCAGGGCCAGACGGCTTCCCAGGGGAATTCTACCAAACATTTAAAGAAGAACTCATTCCTATTCTCCTGAAACTGTTCCAAAAAATAGAAATGGAAGGAAAACTTCCAAACTCATTCTATGAGGCCAGCATCACCTTGATCCCAAAACCAGACAAGGATCCCACCAAAAAAGAGAACTACAGACCAATATCCTTGATGAACACAGACGCAAAAATTCTCGCCAAAATACTAGCCAATAGGATTCAACAGTACATTAAAAGGATTATTCACCACGATCAAGTGGGATTTATTCCAGGGCTGCAGGGTTGGTTCAACATCCGCAAATCAATCAATGTGATAGAACACAGTAATAAAAGAAAGAACAAGAACCATATGATACTCTCAATAGATGCTGAAAAAGCATTTGACAAAGTACAGCATCCCTTCCTGATCAAAACTCTTCAAAGTGTAGGGATAGAGGGCACATACCTCAATATTATCAAAGCCATCTATAAAAAACCCACTGCAAATACCATTCTCAATGGAGAAAAACTGAAAGCTTTTCCATTAAGGTCAGGAACACGGCAGGGATGTCCATTATCACCACTGCTATTCAACATAGTATTAGAAGTCCTAGCCTCAGCAATCAGACAACAAAAAGAAATTAAAGGCATCCAAATTGGTAAAGAAGAAGTCAAACTATCACTCTTCACAGATGATATGATACTATATGTGGAAAACCCAAAAGACTCCACTCCAAAACTGCTAGAACTTGTACAGGAATTCAGTAAAGTGTCAGGATATAAAATCAATGCACAGAAATCAGTTGCATTTCTGTACACCAACAACAAGACTGAAGAAAGAGAAATTAAGGAGTCAATCCCATTTACAATTGTACCCAAAACTATAAGATAACTAGGAATAAACCTAACCAAAGAGACTAAGAATCTATACACAGAAAATTATAAAGTACTCATGAAAGAAATTGAGGAAGACACAAAAAAATGGAAAAATGTTCCATGCTCCTGGATTGGAAGAATAAATATTGTGAAAATGTCTATGCTACCTAAAGCAATCTACACATTTAATGCAATCCCTATCAAAATACCATCCATTTTTTTCAAAGAAATGGAACAAATAATCCTAAAATTTATATGGAACCAGAAAAGACCTCGAATAGCCAAAGGAATATTGAAGAACAAAGTCAAAGTTGGTGGCATCACAATTCCGGACTTCAAGCTCTATTACAAAGCTGTCATCATCAAGACAGCATGGTACTGGCACAAAAACAGACACATAGACCAGTGGAACAGAATAGAGAGCCCAGAAATCGACCCTCAACTCTATGGTCAACTAATCTTCGACAAAGCAGGAAAGAATGTCCAATGGAAAAAAGACAGCCTCTTCAATAAATGGTGCTGGGAAAATTGGACAGCCACATGCAGAAGAATGAAATTGGACCACTTCCTTACACCACACACGAAAATAGACTCCAAATGGATGAAGGACCTCAATGTGAGAAAGGAATCCATCAAAATCCTTGAGGAGAACGCAGGCAGCAACCTCTTCGACCTCAGCCGCAGCAACATTTTCCTAGGAACAATGGCAAAGGCAAGGGAAGCAAGGGCGAAAATGAACTATTGGGATTTCATCAAGATCAAAAGCTTTTGCACAGCAAAGGAAACAGTTAACAAAACCAAAAGACAGCTGACAGAATGGGAGAAGATATTTGCAAACGACATATCAGATAAAGGGCTAGTATCCAAAATCTATAAGGAACTTAGCAAACTCAACACCCAAAGAACAAACAATCCAATCAAGAAATGGGCAGAGGACATGAACAGACATTTCTGCAAAGAAGACATCCAGATGGCCAACAGACACATGAAAAAGTGCTCCACGTCACTCGGCATCAGGGAAATACAAATCAAAACCACAATGAGATATCACCTCACACCAGTCAGAATGGCTAAAATTAACAAGTCAGGAAATGACAGATGCTGGCGAGGATGTGGAGAAAGGGGAACCCTCCTCCACTGTTGGTGGGAATGCAAGCTGGTCCAACCACTCTGGAAAACAGCATGGAGGTTCCTCAAAATGTTGAAAATAGAACTACCCTATGACCCAGCAATTGCACTACTGGGTATTTACCCTAAAGATACAAACATAGTGATCCGAAGGGGCACGTGTACCCGAATGTTTATAGCAGCAATGTCTACAATAGCCAGACTATGGAAAGAACCTAGATGTCCATCAACAGATGAATGGATCAAGAAGATGTGGTATATATACACAATGGAATACTATGCAGCCATCAAAAGAAATGAAATCTTGCCATTTGCGACGACGTGGATGGAACTAGAGCGTATCATGCTTAGTGAAATAAGTCAATCGGAGAAAGACAACTATCATATGATCTCCCTGATATGAGGACATGGAGAAGCAACATGGGGGGGTAGGGGGATAGGAGAAGAATAAATGAAACAAGATGGGATTGGGAGGGAGACAAACCATAAATGACTCTTAATCTCACAAAACAAACTGGGGGTTGCTGGGGGGAGGTGGGATTGGGAGAGGGGGAGCGGGCTATGGACATTGGGGAGGGGAGGCAAACCATAAGGGACTATGGACTCTGAAAAACAACCTGAGGGTTTTGAAGGGTCAGGGGTGGGAGGTTGGGGGAACAGGTGGTGGGTGATGGGGACGGCACGTTTTGCATGGAGCACTGGGTGTTGTGCAAAAAGAATGAATACTGTTACGCTGAAAAAATAAATAAATAAATAAAAAGGGAAAAAAAAAAAAAGAATGCTTGGATCAACCAGGAGATCAAAGAAGAACTTAAACAATTCATGGAAACTAATGAGAATGAAGACACTTCGGTCCAAAACCTATGGGATACAACAAAGGCAGTCTTAAAGAGAAATACATAACCATCCAAGCCACCCTCAAAAAAACTGAAAAATCCAGAATACACCAGCTGTCTCTATACCTTAAGTAACTGGAGAATCAACAACAAATTAAACCAACTCCACACATAAGAAGGGAAATACTCAAGATTGGAGCAGAGATCAATGAGGTAGAAACTAGAGATACAGTAGAACGTATCAATGAAACTAGACGCTGGTTTTTTGAAAGAATCAATAAGATCGTTAAAACATTGGCCACACTAATCCAAAAGAAAAGAGAGAAAGCTCAAATTAATAAAATTATGAATGAAAAGGAGAGATCACAACTAACACCAAGGAAGTAGAAACAATCATCAGAAGTTATTATCAACAATCATATGCCAATAAATTAAGCAACCTAGATGAAGTGGATGCATTCCTGGAAGACTATAAACTCTCAAAATTGAACCAGGAAGAAATTGACAACTGAATAAACTGATATCTAATAATGAGATTGAAGCAGTGATCAAAAACCTCCCAAAAAAACAAGAGCCCAGGACCTGACGGATTCCCTGGGGAATTCTACCAAACGTTAAAAGAAGAAATAACACCTATTCTCCTGAAGAAGTTTCAAAAAATTGAAGCAGAAGGAAAACTTCCAGATGCTTTTTATGAAGCCAGCATTACCTTGGTCCCCAAACCAGGCAAAGACCCCCACCAAAAAGGAGAATTTCAGACCAATATCACTGATGAATATGGATGCTAAGATTCTCAACAAGATCCTAGCAGACAGGATCCAAAAATACATTAAAAAGATTATCCACCATGACCAGGTGGGATTCATCCCTGGATTACAAGGATGGTTCAACATTTGCAAATCAATCAATGTGATATAATAAATCAATAAGAGAAGAGAGAAAAACCCCATGGTCCTCTCAATTGATGCAGAAAAAGCATTTGACAAAATCCAGCATCCGTTCCTGATTAAAATGCTTCAAAATATGGGGATAGAGGGAACATTTCTGAACTTCATAAAATCTATCTATGAAAGACCCACAGCAAATATCCTCCTCAATGGGAAAAAGCTCGCAGCCTTCCCATTGAGATCAGGAATACAACAAGGATGCCCACTCTCACCAATCTTGTTCACCATAGTACTAGGAGTCCTAGCAATGGCAATCAGACAACAAAGAGAAATAAAAGGTATCCAAATTGGCAATGAAGAAGTCAAACTCTCTCTTCACAGATGACATGATTCTTTATATGGAAAACCCCAAAGATTCCACCCCAAAACTAGTAGAACTCATACAGCAATTCAGTAAAGTGGCAGGATACAAAATCAATGTACAGAAATCAGTGGCTTTCTTATACACTAACAATGAAAATACAGAAAGGAAAATTAGAGAATCCATTCCATTTACTATAGCACCGAGAACCATAAGATACCTGGGAAAAAACCTAACCAAAGAGGTAAAGGATCTGTGCTCAAGGAACTACAGAACACTCATGAAAGAAATTGAAGAAGACACAAAAAGATGGAAGACTATCCCATGCTCTTGGATTGGAAGAATAAACATTGTTAAAATGTCTATGTTTCCTAGGGCAATCTATACTTTTAATGCCATTCGGATCAAAATTCCACTGGTATTTTTCAAAGAGCTACAGCAAATATTCCTAAAATTTGTATGGAATCAGAAGAAACCATGAATTGCTAAGGAAATGTTGAAAAACAAAAATAAAACTGGCATCATCACATTACCTGATTTCAAGCTTTACTACAAAGCTGTGATCACCAAGACAGCATGGTATTGGCATAAAAACAGACACATAGACCAATGGAACAGAGTAGAGAGTCCAGATATGGACCCTCAACTCTATGGTCAAATAATCTTTGTCAAAACAGGAAAAAATATACAGTGGAAAAAAGACAGTCTTTTCAATAAATGGTGCTGGGAAAATTGGACACCTATATTTAGAAGAATGAAACTCGGCCATTCTCTTACACCGTACACAAAGATAAACTCAAAATAGATAAAAGACCTCAATGTGAGACAGGAATCCATCCGAATCCTAGAGGAGAACATAGGCAGTAACCTCTTCGATATCAGCCACAGCAACTTCTTCCAAGATATGTCTCCAAAAGCAAAGGAAACAAAAGCAAAAATGAACTTTTGGGACTTCATCAAGATCAAAGGCTTCTGCACAGCAAAGGAAACAGTCAACAAAACAAAGAGGCAACCCACGGAATGGGAGAAGATATTTGCAAAAGTATGATATCCAGGATCTATAAAGAACTCCTCAAACTCAACACACACAAAACAGATAATCATATGAATAAATGGGCAGAAGATATGAACAGACACGTTTCCAATGAAGACATACAAATGGCTATCAGACACATGAAAAAATGTTCAGCATCACTAGTCATCAGGGAGATTCAAATTAAAATCACATTGAGATACCACCTCACACCAGTTAGAATGGCCAAAATTAGCAAGGCAGGAAACAATGTGTGTTAGGATGTGGAGAACGGGAAACCCTCTTACACTGTTGGTGGGAATGTAAGTTGGTGTAGCCATTTTGGAGAACAGTTTGGAGATTCCTCAAGAAATTAAAAATAGAGCTTCCCTATGACCCTGCAATTGCACTACCGGGTATTTACCCCAAAGTTACAGATGTAGTGAAAAGAAGAGCCATCTGTACCCCAATGTTTATAGCAGCAATGGCCACGGTCGCCAAACTGTGGAAAGAACCAAGATGCCCTTCAGTGGACTAATGGATAAGGAAGATGTGGTCCATATACACGATGGAGTATTATGCCTCTATCAGAAAAGATCAATACCCAACTTTTGTAGCAAGATGGATGGGACTGGAAGAGATTATGTTGAGTGAAATAAGTTAAGCAGAGAGAGTCAAGTATCATATGGTTTCACTTATTTGTGGAGCATAACAAATAACATGGAGGACATGGGGAGGTGGAAAGGAGAAGGGATCTGAGGGAAATTGGAAGGGGAGGTGAACCATGAGAGACTATGGACTCTGAAAAATAACCTAAAGGTCTAGAAGGGTCGGGGGGTGGCAGGTTGGGGGAACAAGGTGGTGGGTATTAGTGAGGGCACGTATTGCATGGAGCAGTTGGTGTGGTGCAAAAACAATGAACACTGTTATGCTGAAAAGAAAAAAAAAGTGATGTATGTTTAAAAAAATTAATGATGTACTCTATGGTGACTAACATAAGATAATAAAAAAATAAAAATATATAAAATAAAATAAATTAAAATAAAATACCAAAAAAAAGGAAAATAAAATAACAAAAAAGGAAACTAGAAAGTATCAGTAATCTAAACACAAAACAAGCAGATCAAAGAAAATAGTAAACATAATAAAGGAAATAAAATAGAGAACAGAAAAACAGTAGGGGAAAAAGTAGTTTTTAAAAAATATCAACAATATTCACAAACATTTGGCTACATGACTGAGAACAAAAGACTAGAACTTAAATTACTAAAATCAGGAATGAGAGTCTGTTACTACTGACCTTAGACAAATAAGGAAATAGTGTAAGAAACCATACACTAACAATTTCTATAGTTTAGATGAAATACACATGTTCATAGAGATATAAACTATCAAAATATGAGTAGACCTGTACCCAGTATGAGAGTTAACTAGTAATTTTTAAAATTTCCCACAAAGAAAAACTAAGTTCCCGATGGTTTCATTGGTGTTTTTCACTAAACTCTTTAGGAAGAATTGATTCTAATCCTTCACAAACTCTTCTTGAAGGAGGGGAAGTCGTAGAAGAGAGGGAATACTTACCTTTCATTCTATGAAGCCACTGTTATCCTAATAACATAGATAGACAAAATCATCACAAGAAAAATATACTACAGATCAATTTCCCTTATAAATACAGACAAAAATATTCTCTACAGAATAGTAGAAATGAAATTCAGCAATACATATAAAGGATTATACACTATGAGAAAGTGGGATTAATATATGCAAGTCAGTTATAAGAGAGATTATATGATCATCTTAATAAACAAAGAACATTTACTAAAATCCAATAGCCTTTCATGATTTAAAAAGTTAAGTGAATAAAAACTCAAAAATTAGGTACATCAACAATGAATCTGGGAACACTGAAAAAATAAAATTAAATTTTTAAAAAAACACAAAAACTGGGAATAAAAGGAAACTTCTTTGACCTGTTAAAAGGCATCAACAAAAACCCCACAGTTAACAACATACTTAATGGTGAAAGATTAAGTGCCTTCTCTGTAGGATTGGGTAAAAAAACAAGGATGTCTACTCCCATCACTTCTATTCACCATTGCACTAGATGTTCTAATCAGGGCAATTAGTTAACAAAAAGAAGTATATATTAGCTTTATAATCTTATTTATAGAAAATCCTAAAGAACCTATTAGAAAGCTAATTGAACTAATAATTGAGATCAACAATGCTGCAGCATACAAGATTAATACACAAAAAATCAAGTTTTTTTTTCAGTTTTTATTTAAATTCCAGTTAGTTAACATACAGTGTAACATTAGTTTCTGGTGTATAATGTAGTGATTCAACATTTACATATAATACCTGGTTAAGTCACCATCAACTATTTCACCCAATCCCCTTCCCAACCCACCTCTCCTCTGATAGAAGAAACCAAAGTTTCTTATTTATTAAGACTGTTTCTGGTTGTCTCTCTCTTTTTTCTCTTATGTTCATTTGTTTGTTTGTTTGTTTCTTAAATTCTACACACGAGTGAAATCTTATGGTATTTGTCTTTCTCTGACTTACTTCACTTAGCATAATACTCTCTAGCTCCATGCACATCATCTTGTCAAATGACAAGATTTCATTCTTGGGTGTTCATGGATCAAATGGATGTTCATGGATCAAAATAATTAATATTGTTTAAATGGCAATACTTCACAAATTTATGCATGAGTTAAATGAAATCCCTATCAGAATCCCTATTTTCATTTTTTTGCCTATATTGGCAAATTGATCCTAAAATTAGGAAATACAAGGGACCAAAAATAGCCAACAATATTGACTAAGATGAAGAATAAATTTGGAAGATTCATATTTCCTGATTTCAAACTTACTAAAAACACTATATTAATTAAGATACTGTGGTATAAGGATAGACATATATAGATCAATAAAATAAAATTGAGATTCCAGAAATAAATTCATATATCAATGATCAATTTAATCTTGGAAAGGGGGAAAGAAATCAATAGATGAAAGAGTAGTCTTAACAATATCGGAACAACTGGATTTTCACTGGAAAAATTATGAATTTGGACTCTCTATTTGCACTATACACAGACATGACCTTAAATAGATGACACAGTTAAATGTAAGAGCTAAAATTATAAAACTCTATGGAGAAAATTTAGGAGTAAACCTTCATCATGTTAGTTCAGGTGATCCTTTCTATCTATAACACTAAAACATAAGAGGCAAAAGAAAAATATATAAGTTTGAGTACATTAAAATTAAAAATTTTTATGTTGAAAATAGTACCATAAAAAACGTGAAGAAAAACACTCATAGAATGGGAAAATGCACTTGTGAATTCTACATCTGATAAGGAAATTGAGTCCAATTACCATTCAACTGAATAACAAAAATACAAGTAACCCACTTTTCAAAATTGGGCAATGGAATTCAATAGACATTCATCCAAGAAATGTGCAAATGCCAAAAGTACATTTAATCATGTCAATAGTGTTACCATGTTACTCAGCAAATCTATCCTTTGGCAAATATCCAAGAAAAATGTAAACATACCCAAAACAAAACAAAAAAACCTGTACACAAAGGGTCATAGCAGCATTACTAATAATAACCAAAAAGTGGAAACAATTCAAGTGTCCATCAAATTATAAACAAATAAACAATATGATGTATGCTCACACAGTGAATTATTACTCAGTAGTAGAATGAAGTATTGACACACGCCACAACACAGATGAATCTTGAAAGTATTAAGCTAGGCTAAATGAAATAATTTATCACAAAAGATCATATATTGTATGATTTAATTGATATAAAAATTCAAAATTGAAAAATCCACAGAGGCTGAAATTAGTTATTTCCTAGACTTTAAGAAGGAGGAAGAGAAGTGACTGCTAAAGGACATGGGGTTTCTCTTTGAGATGAAGAAAATTTTATTTATTTAGATTGGGATGATGGTTACACAACTTTTTGAATGTACTAAAACCCAATGAATTGCATACCTTAAAAAGGTAAATTTTATGATAAGTGAATTATATCTCATTAATATGTTCAAATGATTAATAGAAAGGTGCTTTAAACAACTTTATGATAACTAATTTGTCAACTTAGATGTAGTAGACAAATTACTTAAAAAACAATTTATCAAAACAGACAAAAGAAGAACCGGAGAGCTGAATTAAAAATATGAAAACACATGGGGCGCCTGCGTGGCTCAGTGGGTTAAGCCTCTGCCTTCAGCTCAGGTCATGATCTCAGGGTCCTGGGATCAAGCCCCACATCGGGCTCTCTGCTCAGCGGGGAGCCTGCTTCCCCTTCTCTCTCTGCCTACTTCTCTGCCTACTTGTGATCTCTCTGTCAAATAAATAAACAAAATCTTAAAAAAATATATGAAAACACAAATGATTGGTTAAGAAATCAAATTTCTAATTAAGATCATTTTATGAAGAAAATTTTAGACCCCATGGTTTCACTGGTGAATTCTACCAAATAAGGAAGGAATAATATCACTATTCCACAAACTCCTTTACAGAAAGAGAAAGTAGAAGCACTCCCCAACTCATCTTTATGACTCCTGCATAATAACCCTGTTATTCAAAAATTTCACCAATGTATTTCTAAAAAGAAAATTAGAGATCAATGTTATTCATGAATGTACTACAAAAATCTTAAACAAAATATCAATAAAACTTCATCAGACAAATAAAACTATGAGAGACTCTTAACCATAGGAAATACACTGAGGGTTACTGAAGCAGAGGTGGGTAGAGGGATGGGGTAATTAGATGATGGACATTAAAGAGTGTGATGTGATAAGCACTGGGTGTTATAAGCAACTGATGAATTCTTGAACTCTACATCTGAAACTAATGATCTACTATATGTTGGCTAATTGAATTTAAATTTTAAAAAAAAAACCTTAAATGCATGATGAATCATGATAAAACAAGACTTAAGACAAGAATAAAACTTTTTTTTTTTTTTTTGAGAGAGAGAGAGTGCCCCTGCAAGTGGGTGGGGGAGAGCAGAGTGAAAGGGAGAGAGAGAATCTTAAGGAGAATCCAGGCCTAGCATGGAGCCTGAAGAAACACTCTGTCTCACAACCTCGAGATCATGACCTGAGCTGAAATGAGTCAGATACTTATCCAATTGAGCCATCCAAGCACCCCAAGGATAAAACATTTTTTTTAAGATTTATTTATTTATCGGGAGGAGGGGCAGAGGGAGAGAGAGGATCCTGAAGGAGATTCCCTGCTGAGTGCAGAGTCTGATACAGCATTTGATCTCACGATCTGGAAATCACGACCTGAGCCAAAACCAAGAGTCAGCCACTTATCTGACTGAGCCACCCAGGCGCCCCAAGAATAAAACATTTTAATGTAAAATCATATTATCAGAATAATATTATATATAATAGATGTGATATGTTAATAGATTAATATATTATAGATATTTATTGTATTAAAATTATTATGTTGATAGAATAAATATTAAAATATATTATTGATAGGATATTGATAATAAATAATATTATCAAAATAAAGAAGAAAAATCATATGATCATCTTAACAGATTTGAGAAAAGTACTTCATAAAATTCAACACTCACACCAACGATGGTGGAGGAGCACGAGTGATCTTCAAATTAAAAAAAATTTCTAGGGCACCTAGGTGGCTCAATCAGGCACTTAGCCTTTCTTCCATTCAGGTCATGACCCTAGAGTCCCAGGTTTGGGATGCAGCCCCGAGTTGGTCTCACTGCTCATTGGAAGGGAGTCTGCTTCTCCCTTAGCTCATCCTCCTGCTCATGCCTCTCTCTCTCTCTCTCAAATAAATAAATAAATAAATAATATTTTTTTAAAAAAATTTCTAGGGGTTAGGAACTTGTACAATCTGCATACCTAAAATTAAAAGATGGATAAAGAGATGATATAGATTGATAAAGATAGAAAAATAAATGTAGATATAGTGATAGATATATAGATGATGATACATAGATGATAGATCGCTAGATAGATAGATGATAGCTAGAGAGAGAGATGATAGATAGACAACAAATAGGGAGAGAGAACAATGTAATGTACCAGCCACAGGGAGCTGTCACACTTTTTCTGTGGTCTGGTATAATAGTGGTTCTCAGGCTTAAGAATGCATCAGAATCACCTATTAGATTTGTTAAACCACAGGTTACTGCATCCCATCTTAAAGGTTTTTGATTCCGTGGGTCTAGGGGCTGGAGGACCTAAGAATGCATTTTTTCTGGTCTGGGGACCACACTGAGAGTAAGTGTGGCATAATATAAATAACCAGAATTGCATATGATTTAAAGGTTAAGCTATATGATATCTCTTTACATAGTCTAGTTTATATATATAGGGTAATTTATTTTGTTGACCTTTAAGAACAAATAAAAATAGAACTATTTGTTCTTGTTTTAAAATTTCACTTAGTTGATTTTTTTTGTTTTTTCCAAAATCAACTTTCTCTCTTTACTTTTTCTATATTTTGTTCTTACCTTTAATATGTGTTCTTGGTTCCTGTATTATGTCTTTAATAATCAAGACATTTGAGGCTATAAGTTTAAATCTGAATATAATTTTATGTGTAGCTCCTAATAAGCATTCCATTTAGTTACTAATTTCCAGATATGTGACAATTTCTGCCTTATTTCTTCTTTGGATCTTTGGGCATCCATACGTGCCTCTCTTTCTGGCCTGGCTAGAGAATGGTGTCAGAACTAGATGGAGGGTTTTTGAGGTTTTTTTGTTTTTGTTTTTAAATTTATTTTCAGCATAATCTATTTTCTTCACTGATCTATAAGGTTTCTGCATTGTCCTTTACTTTTCACTGTTCCAGATGAGAAAAAAAAATCCATTTTCCTTTGTTAGTATGTAACTATTGCAGTCTGAATTCATGAGTTTCCTTTTATTTTTAGACTTTGGAAATTTATTGAGAAAGGTATCCGTCTTGCCTAGAACCCAGCCTTTTTAATCAACGAACATCTTTTCTTCATATCAGTGACTATTTCCTCTACTATGTGTTTAATCATTGCTTCTTCCCCATCTGTTCCTTCTCCTTCTCCATCTTTTATTTTGCATGTGACAGATCTGTCCTTTGGGTCTGCCCATTTATCTCCCTCATGACTTTCATGTCTTAGCATTTTTCCTCTGAGATTAAAACTACTCCTTCTCCTTGGATTTCTGGGCCACTGATTTGTTTCTCTTCACTTGTACCAGTGAAACTGACTCCAGAAATGAGATACAAAGCAACTGAGATACCTCCACTTTGTCCTCCAGAGCCAGAAAGCTCTGATAGCTCTTCAAACATGCAAGCATGCACATAGCCCACACACATGCATTCACATACACAGAACACCAAACTCATATCACAAGTATATAAACATACCTACACCCCTCTCTGTTCTACAGGGAGATTCTGGGTCTCTGAAGGTCAGTCCTATTTCATGGAACCTAGTGCTTACCCCAGATCTTGGCTGTTCATCCTCATACTGTTCTCAGGGAATAACACAGCCCTAAGAATATTCTCCCACACGTAGAGGTTAGAATACCTTAACCAGGTATGCATCTTCTCAGCCTGACTATAACTGTCACCCCTTCAAGGAAGAGGGATCAAAGGTCTTCTTTTCACAGTAACCCCACATTGTTTAAGCTTGGATGGCCTCCGTAATCATGACAGTTGTACAGCAAACCCTGAGTGAGCCACCCTGATCTCCACTAACCAGAATCTGACAACCCAAGGGAATTACGCAGAGGTCGATTCAGAATAAGACTGATCTTCCACAGAGACACTCCTGGTGGGCCTTTCAGGTGCTTACAGGGAGGAAATAATGAAGGAACAATACAAGTATGAGCAGGGAGAAAACACAGCTGAAGTAATAAAAATGTTTTTGCTAACCCTCTATACCAATGCATTCATGTTTTGTTCTGCTTAGAGTGTACTACCTTACACAGCATCTACATGAGCCTACTATGTGCTGGGTACTCAGCATACCTTATCTTACTTGTTCTTTATAATATCACAAGATAAATTACTATTGCCCCCATTCCATAGACTAGTAACTAGAAAGTGACACAGTCTCCAAAGACGGACTCAACTTTATTCCCACAACAATGTTGGAAGTAGAACTGGTTCGGAGAAAGGTAGGACATAGGTGGTAGATGCTTAGAAGCCCAACTATATGGTATTTGTTAAGGCTCTTAAATTTCTGAATGCTTTTCTCTAACGCACAATTTTCATTAGCCTGTGAATTTATACTTTCCCAAACCACCCTGATTTTCTAAATCACTCTGATAGCATCATTTCCTCAGGTCTTCTGTAATCTGTGAGCCAGGAGGATGAGATATTTTTAGCCTCATCTATCCAGAAGAGGAACAGGAAGCCAGAGGTTAGAGTATTTGTGCAAACTCTCATAGCTAGGGGGCAGTATCCCTGAGGCAGAAGCTCAGTTCTGACTTGTGGTCCTGCATGTGCCGCATCACATACCATAGTTTACCACCTCAGGCACAGGGCCAACAAGTGAGGAGGGCACTTCCTGGGCCATGCCAGTCCACTTCATGTTCAACACGCATTTTTCAAGCTTCTAACAGTTTTTCTTTACTTCTCAGACTAATGGACTGATCTTGAAGCTTCTAGAATACTCATCATTTTTCCTTAAATACTTGTCCTGAGGATGGGAGGCCTAACCTGGCCAGGCTTGGGTCACTAAGAATGTAAGAAGTGTGTCTAGATTCAAAGAAATTACAGTTTATCATTCTTCTACACTTCAGAACCTGCTGATTGTCCCCATTTTTTCCTTTTAAAGATAGCGTAAGCAGGAAGAGATGAAATTTGTCTTCCTCTGTTTAATATTTCAGTTACAAGTCACTGGAAATGAAACAGTTAGAAAGACAAGCCTTCTATGGAACCATTGTCCATCAAAAATTGTCAGTTACATTAAGGTCTTTTTTAATATATGAAAATTGTCACTAGGATGTGCTTTCCCAATGCAGTCACATAGAAGCCTTTCTGTTTCTCTTGTAGCAAAGACAAATAGCAAACCATTATAAGGTTTACAGCAGCTGACAGCCCTCTTAGCTATGTTAATGTCTTGTTAGAAATAAGACTATATATATACAAACACAGACACACACACACCATAAAGTGACTCACCATAAAAGGGCCTCCAGTTCTCTGTTTATTCCATCCATGTTATTTATTCTGTGATTCAGTTTTCAGGATGACAGCTATTGCAGGTTGGTGCATCTATATGATGTATTCTCCCTACTGAAGGATGCAACAAGATTGTTTATTAGGGGGAGATTAACATAGAGGAAAGTAAGAAATAGACATGTTTTGCTAATTGAAATGAGAAATGCATAAAATATAAGTTATGAGTGTGCCTACTCTTGCAGGTGCCTTGGAGCCTCAGTGTGCACATCATCTCTTGTTTTTCCTTGAAGACACGGACTGATGATGCATGGCAAGGCTTCAGATTCAATTACCAACACGGAGAAGTAAATTGGCTTTTTAACAAAGGTAATAAATAATCTATACATCATTTAATGTAAAGCAGTAAGTATCTTATTCTTAGCAAAAAGATGCATCCTTATGTGAGAACACTCACACAAGGAAACCAGAGCCAGCTCTATAACAGGTTATTTCTGAGGATCTTTATATGTCTTTTTTTTTTAAGGCAATGGGGAAGAAACCACTTAAGCAATGGCACAGTGCAATAGGGGCCCTTGTGTAAAATCACACCTCTAATGAATGCATCAGACTAACCGACCATCTGTGAAACAATGTTGAAATTCAAATAAAAATGGTTTCCTGGCACTCTGTGCAAATGTGCTTGTTTTTTTTTCTGATGGGAGCCAACTACCCAATGTTTTTGCTTTTCTTTGGAGTAGCTAACATGTATGATTGCAAACTCTTTAAACACAAAGTCATTTTTAGATCATAGATATTAAGCCTGTTTATATCCTAGATTAAAGAAAATCATACTCAGTTCTCCCGCTTAATGAAGGTGCTGATGATACTGACAGATGATACAAGCTGTCATAGAAAGTGTGATTAATGACATTACAATCAAGTTGCCCATGGTGTCTTCTTTGGCTGCAGCAAAAGGGCTAGCATGGTTATCTAGGATCTCCAGGTGGCTGGGGAAAGATAATCCCTCCCTCTGGAACTTCAGTGGCTGTAGAGATAAAAAACATGAGCAAATGAAATTCTATATAAATTCATCATTTTATTGATAAAAGAAATGACTGGATAAAACTCCGCTGGAGCAGAAAGACTGAGTGAGGAATATCCCTTCTTTGTTTTCCACCATAGGTGTACTCCATTTTCTGGAACACAATGAGATATCTCTATCTCTATCTTTATCATCTCTATCTCTATCTCTATCTCTGTATCTATCTCTATCTACAGATAGAGATAGATAGATTAGATAGATAGATGATAGATATCATTTCCAACCTGGAACAATTCACAAAAATAATTGATTTTTTTTTTTTTTTGCTAGAATTGGGAAATTGGAAATATTGAAGAAAATAAATCTGGGGAAGCAAACAGCTATCTTCATCCACTACTTGGAAGAGTCCACCTGCATAATGAGAATGAAAACAACACAGAATAAAAGGACCAAGAAATAGAGAAATTCAGAGTAAGATGCAGTATCTTGGGTTCCTGGATTGAGCCATGCCTGAAGCTAAACCAATCTGTGAATTTCTCAATTAACATGAGTCAGCATATCCCCATTGTGCTCATACAAGTTCAAATTGTTTGTTTGTTTGTTTTTGTTTTTTGTTTTTTTTTTTTTCCCTTACAACTGAAAAGAACCTCTGTTTTAGAAAGCACACACTGTTAACACTTACTGGGGCTTTTGAAACAAAAGCTGACATGCAAGCTCCCTGCCAATCAAAACAAATGCACAGCTCTCTTCCCCCACTCTTGGCTATGCATACTCTATAATATTAAAAATGGAATACAAGAAAGAGAAATAAGACCAATCCACAAACTGCAAAATTAAGTTACAAACCCATTTCCCAAGCAAAGTGATCATTCAGCATCATGATGTTGTAAAGAGAAGCAGTTTCCCAGGAGGACACTAGCTACTGCCCAAGGATAGGAAAAGAGTAGGAAGGGGAGGCAGGACAGCGAAGTCAGGTTCACACATCAGGTCCAGTTTCAAGGAAGGAAGTCTGGCTACATCTCCAAAAACCAAAGATTTAGAGACAAAATCAAAGCTAGGAATCAACAGATAGGATCTAGATAATAAAAAGCACATCAAAAATAAATTTAGCTGGCTTTGAGTAATTTACTATATAGTGCTGTCTTCCACTGTCCTTTGCAAGTCCTCAGCAGAATGGTACTCTGCTTATAGGGGTGAGAAGAGAGAGGAAAGGGTAGAGAGACCATAAGCTATCTTTTAATAACAGATATTAAGCAAA
Source organism: Meles meles (assembly GCF_922984935.1). Lineage (NCBI taxonomy): Eukaryota > Metazoa > Chordata > Mammalia > Carnivora > Mustelidae > Meles > Meles meles. The sequence continues at coordinate 113,877,120 of NC_060074.1, read as the reverse complement.
GTCCTTGATTGACTCAAAAGAAACCAGAGCCGCTCAAGAGCACAGACCCTAACATCTGGAAGCAGTCTTGGTAATTTAAGAAGAAGCATGATACAGAGAAATCACTGCTCCACATCCCAATTTTCTCTGGGATGCCTGAACCAGAGAGCAACAATCAATTCTTGTGAAGGCATCATGTTCTGATGGCCATCAACTTTTTAGCACTAGAGGATTTTCCATGGTACAATTGTGATTATACTGAGCATAAAGCTCACTACAGCATTGTGAAGTTCAGGCCTCAGCAGGCCATCCAGATCCTCTTTTGTCTGCAATCAACACAGCAGAAGTCTACCAGAAGTGCAGGGAACTCTGGAGAGTAGAATCTCTCTATAATCCAGCATGTCACACCTGAAGAGTGGGCACAGTTTGTGCATCTGCCTCCTGTTTGTGTCTGTCACAGGGGAGGAGACAATGTCCCTGTAAAAAGGGTTGCATAGTTGTTTTAAGCCATTGTATTGGAAATGAATATCTGCAGGGAAGCCAGGTATGTGTGTGTGGGCTCATGGACAAATAACTCAGCAAATCTGCCCATGGCAATAGAAAAGGAAGGATATCACAAACAGCCCGAGCATTTCCTAGACAAATGAGCAGAGTGATATTGAACAGAATGATACTCACCATGCTTTGAGTGGCTCTCTGAACTAGGAGAAGCCTTAGAAAATACAAATTAGTGTTCCGTGGAGTAAGCAACAGGAGTCAGTCAGGAGGGAAGATGATGGTGAGGGAGAGGAAGAAAAGTGCGTACAGTTCTGGGATGGCTCTGCTGTCTCAGCAAATCACTGGCCTCTCTGAGCAACACTGCTTCAACTATAAATTTGTAGTAGAGTGGCTGGGCTCATAGCCAATGAGGACCTGGGTGTCTTCAGAGTTTGATGTTGACATCACCAATATATCAAGTCTCTGTGGTCAAAGGTTACCCACCTGCTTGCTCTGTGTTCTCTTGGTCATCAAGGCAGGATGCTGTCACAAAGTGGGTATGCCATGCTTTTTCTGCAAAGAATATACAAAGGGGAGTAAACTAAGCAATTACAGACCCTAGGAACTCTGGAAAGTGTCTCCTTCACTCTGAAACTACTTCAGTCCTTTGCTGATGCAGGAATTCCATCATCAAGACCTAGATATAGAATCAGGTTGACCTGGGTTTCTAAGAAAAAGTACCACAACCATCTCTGAGAACTTGGGCAAATTACTCATGCTTTAGAAACCTCATACCGTTTGCTGTGCAAAAGCTTTTGATCTTGATGAAATCCCAACAGTTCATTTTTGCCCTTGCTTCCCTTGCCTTTGCCGTTGTTCCTAGGAAGATGTTGCTACGGCTGAGGTCGAAGAGGTTGCTGCCTGCATTCTCCTCAAGGATTTTGATGGATTCCTTTCTCACATTGAGGTCCTTCATCCATTTGGAGTCTATTTTTGTGTGTGGTGTAACAAAACCAAAAGACAACTGACAGAATGGGAGAAGATATTTGCAAACGACATATCAGATAAAGGGCTAGTATCCAAAATCTATAAGGAACTTAGCAAACTCAACACCCAAAGAACAAACAATCCAATCAAGAAATGGGCAGAGGACATGAACAGACATTTCTGCAAAGAAGACATCCAGATGGCCAACAGACACATGAAAAAATGCTCCACGTCACTCGCCATCAGGGAAATACAAATCAAAACCACAATGAGATATCACCTCACACCAGTCAGAATGGCTAAAATTAACAAGTCAGGAAATGACAGATGCTGGAGAGGATGTGGAGAAAGGGGAACCCTCCTCCACTGTTGGTGGGAATGCAAGCTGGTGCAACCACTCTGGAAAACAGCATGGAGGTTCCTCAAAATGTTGAAAATAGAACTACCCTATGACCCAGCAATTGCACTACTGGGTATTTACCCTAAGGATACAAACATAGTGATCCGAAGGGGCACGTGTACCCGAATGTTTATAGCAGCAATGTCTACAATAGCCAGACTATGGAAAGAACCTAGATGTCCATCAACAGATGAATGGATAAAGAAGATGTGGTATATATACACAATGGAATACTATGCAGCCATCAAAAGAAATGAAATCTTGCCATTTGCGACGACGTGGATGGAACTAGAGCGTATCATGCTTAGTGAAATAAGTCAATCGGAGAAAGACAACTATCATATGATCTCCCTGATATGAGGACATGGAGAAGCAACATGGGGGGGTAGGAGATAGGAGAAGAATAAATGAAACAAGATGGGATTGGGAGGGAGACAAACCATAAATGACTCTTAATCTCACAAAACAAACTGGGGGTTGCTGCGGGGAGGTGGGATTAGGGGAGGGGGAGCGGGCTATGGACATTGGGGAGGGGAAGCGAACCATAAGAGACTATGGACTCTGAAAAACAACCTGAGGGTTTTGAAGGGTCAGGGGTGGGAGGTTGGGGCAACCTGAGGGTTTTGAAGGGTCAGGGGTGGGAGGTTGGGGGAACAGGTGGTGGGTAATGGGGAGGGCACGTTTTGCATGGAGCACTGGGTGTTGTGCAAAAAGAATGAATACTGTTACGCTGAAAAAATAAATAAAATGAGAAAAATAAAAAAAAAAAAAAAAAAAAAAAGAAACCTCATACCGCAAATCTGAAATCAGGTAGCATTAAACAAAAGTCATCACCAGCATTACCATTCAGAAGTAATAGTTCAATACCTGTTGAAATGACATTAATGACTTAGGAGCAACAGAATTATGCACAGAATTACAAAATGTTAGATCCAAGGGTAATTTCACAAGTTTTTCCAGTTCAACCATTTAATCTCACCAATGAAGAATCTAAAGCCCAGGAGAGGTCAAGTGTCTAAAATAACATGACAAACAACAGACAGGCTTGCTGTATAACCCAACCTCCTGAGGTCCCAGTGGTCTTCTCCACCACCAGCTTTTTTTTACTAGTCAGAAATCATGGCCTCTTAGAAGGTGAAACATGAGAAAATCCTAAGTGAGAGAAAACAATTGGTAGGCTAAGGTACCTACACCTGATTTCATTGCTCTATCTATTTACTGGAGCCACAATCCAATGGCTCTTTCTTCTCCAAAGACTGGTAATGCCCACAGGGAGTCACTATCACAGTGGACCAGGGCAGGCTGGTGAGTGAATATCCATGGACCATGGTTCAAACCCTGTCACTGGATCTATCCTCACAGATTTTTCATGTATTTAACCCTGGAAATTATAACAACTTTATGGGATTGTAATGAGGATCAAAGTCAATGAGGAAATAGACCATAAAGCCTGGCTTTGTATTCTCATCACAGGAGACTTCTGAAGACACCCAGGACAGCCATGCAGCAAGGAGGCTGAGGCTGAGCCTGGCAGACAGTCCCACAGCTAGAGCGAGGGCCCCTAGGTCAGGGAAAGGACTCTGGGCTCTGCTCTCACATCCCTCCTAGACATCCATTTCCCTCCAGAACTCCACCCATACCCACACTAGTTGATACAAGAAGACGAGCCACAGCCAGAGTCAAAAAGAAGCAGCAGCCAAGCTCATATCAAGGGCAGTAGGGGCTTACAGACTTCTCTCCACAGAATAGTTGACGAACCCAGATAAGTCCTGGGAAGAATCCAGAAGAGGGCCCCCTTTTTAGGAAAGTAGAACAGTCTGCTATTGGGCAGGAACATTTCAAAGGAAAGATCTAAGAAGGCCTTGAAGGGAAAGTTCTTTCTGACACCCCCCCCCCAACTGATGGTTGCTCAGGGGCTAGACCTGCATGGGATCCAAGCCCATCACCTCTGCCCCAGAGGGTGGGCTGCTAGTCCAGATGTCAGCTAACCATGGTCAAGCCTTAACACATGGAAATAACAGGGAATTGTGCTGAGGAGAGAAGAATAAAAATAGAAAAAAATCATTTTTTAAATGAAAGGCTATGCCACTAAATTGCAGAAGGCTAATTGTTCAAGATGCCAGTAGCTGCAGTTGAAATCTGGGGACACATGCCAGGGCTCTGTGTCTACCTATCATATGCAAAGCTATAGGTCTGGAGAGAACCTACTCCAACCATTTCCAACTCTTCATTTCAGACCCCTACTCAGAACTGACAGCTACTCAATCTATCCATCTTCCAGGAAGGTGATTTGGTTTGGTTTGCTTTGCTTTGATCTGATGTTGTTGAGAACTAATGCCCTCCCTGAAGTCAGAGGGGAGCCGAATCTATCAAAATCTGTTCCATGAGATACCATTTCTTTGGGATTCTTCTAGAGTACTCTATTGGAATTATGAAATCTTTATGCTGGATGTATCATAAAACAGATAAATGCCACTTATCTCTGATGATTGTCCTATTTCTGAATGCTTACAAAGAAAGGGGTTCATTCAGCTGTTGAATACCACTAAGTAAAAAAGGGAACTGAGCTGGTGTGCGGTAAAAGCATACTCTGTGTAGTCAACATGTGTTTCCCATTTCAGCTCTGTTAGTTAGTAGCTCTATGACCTTGTAAACAAATTTAACCTCTATGGTTATGCTTCTTCTTGTTTTTTAAAGTGTGGATAATAAAGCCCACCTACAAGACTGTTGTGAAAATTAGAGAATTAAAAAAGAGGTAATTTATATAAACTATTATTTCAGTTTCTGACACAGAATAAGTACTCAATAAATGATACCTTCAAGAATAATTTCTTCTCTGCTCCCCCTCTTTTTGTGCTCCATCTCCTATTCTGTCCCCCTTCTCTATGGTGGTGGTAGTAGTAGTAGAGTCAGATTAAATCCCTGAAATCTTCTGCCTTCTTTGTTCCAGGTGCCTTCTGATACCCATAACAGCAGAAGGGCCATGGACAAAACACCCAGCCATACCTAGGTCTGAATCCTGCCAATTATGCCTAGTTGCTAATTTCAGAGGGTAAAAGGTAAGCATACAAATTATTTCCTTAAAAACAAGGAAACAAAAAACAAACTCAGATTTCATAGTTAAATATAACTCAAGCAAATCTTACTAAAATTGGCAAAAATTCTCATGTCTGTTTGAGAGGCAGTATAAAAACATTTACTTAGTTCAGACCATATGTAAAGATTTTCTAAAACAGTTTTTTAAAAAAATATCCAAATAAATCAGATACAAACCTGTGGAGGCTCTTTTTCTGTTGATGTATATGTTCTGGTCTCAACACCAGTGTTTCTTTTGTGTCACTAATGGATTTCTCTCATTTCTGAGAGAAATGAGCAAGTCAAGGGGGGACAAGAACTATAGAAACACTATTTTTGAGTCTCCATAATGTGGCAAATAGTTGGTTCTTAGGAGCAGATGAACTGACATCAGCCCCAGTGAAAACCTCTGAGTATGGATGTCTCTGCTCAGGTCACCCCTTCTCTCTAGGGTCCTCTTTCATGCCTTCCATAGGAGGATCAGCATTTTTCCCAAATGAGCTCAAAGAGAGTCCCTTGTCTTCCTGTTCTGATTTGGGACCAGGAATCAAAATTTAACCCCTTGGAAGAGAAGGAAACAATGACATTTATCGATGGGCTTCAGGTTCCCACCACCTCTGCTACAGTCTAAGTGACAGAGAAAGAGGATGCACATTGAGGGATGAAGGAATGATACAGAGGCAGAGGGTAAGGCTCTTTGCCTTTGCATGCAAAATAGGTTTCCAGATACTAACAGTGACTTGTCATTTTTAACATTAAGCTATCATCTATCTATCTATCTATCTATCTATCTATATGCATACAGACACATATACATATATAATGGGTATGTGTGTAATTACCCACATTAGCCAAGAGTAGGTTATGGTCTATGGCCCAAATCTGGCCTCAACCTCTTTTTGTATATAAATCTTTATTGGAACAGTAGGCAGCCTATTCATTTATATATTGTGCATGACTGTTTCTAAGCTACAACAGTGAGTAGTTATGACACAAACTATGTAGACCACAGAATCTGAAATATTTCTACATGGCCCTTTCCAGAAAAAGTTTGCCAATCTTTGGCTTAAATATTCCCCATCATCATAAATAACTATCCGTATGTGGCAGGCACCATGTTAGGTGATGTAAAAAATGACACACATAAAGTCAGACTTACTTGTGTTTTTAAGTAAGGTGTTTGCAAGATGCCCAAATAATCTCTGTCAAGAATGGAGAATGTTGATGGCAGTAAACAGTTTTTCTTTACTTTTGTCCCTACCTTCCTCAACAGCTAACTCTTGCATGTTTTCACAGGATACAAAAGCTCTCTTGCTGTTGAATACACCCAATTTATTGTGGAATTGGTGGACCATTTGTTGTTTTCCCCAGTTTCCTAAATGTGTGCAATTCAAAACTGAGGCAGTACATGTAATAATTCAGAATACTGTGTCTGGCAGCAGGCTCAAATCGAAATCCCACCTCTACAACTTGAGAAACTTTCTTAATCTTATGTGCCTCAGTTTCCCCCTCTTTAAAATAGGACTATAAAATTGTTGTAATGATTATGTTAGTTAATATATATAAAGCAATTAGAATCATGCCTGACATACAAAACACATTCAACTACAGTTAGCTTTTGTTATATTAGTGAAACTATGCCATCAAATATCAACAGAAATAATTAGGGAAACTTCACTAATGTGCAGGATGCTATTTGAATTCCAGGGAAGACAAATTTCTTCCTTCAAAGGATTATTTTATAAAGTAAAGTTTAATAGGTTTTAATTTACAGAAGTAATTGTGAGCCCATATTCTTCTCCAACTGTATCCTATGTTGGGCTAGATCTCCCTCTGCCGCAGCAAGGAGTGGAAGGAACAATGTAACCACTGATAGAAGAACTGCTACAATCCCCAGGCTGCTTCCACAAGCAACTAAGACACAGCTTTGCCTCCTCCCAGGCCAGAGTGCTCTCCAGAGAGCCATGGCAATAGGGGAGGGGCAACAGTGATCCACAAAACATATCAGCAAGAGAAACAAAGGCTTCCTAAGTAAGCAAGAGACCTTGATCCTGCAAACTCAGCAAAATCTCTTTTATCTAAAAACCAAGTCTCTTCAGGTCCCCATGATACCATCTTTTGCACAATACATAGCCAGTACCTTCTGCCTTTCCTAGTTCATCACAAACTTATTTTAAAACTCCTTCTACTTATCCAGTCTAGCTAGTTTCCCTCCCCACTATTCATTTTTCCACCATATGAGTCCTGTCTCATTTCAGGGACCCCAATGATCTCCACATTGCCAAAAACAAAGGACATTTCTCTAGCCTTGCCGTAAATGATCTCCAAATAGCATTAACTGCATCAGGGCTCTTTTCCTCTGGAGATACCCCTTTCTTTGTCTCACAACCCTACGCTCTCCTGATTTCTGCTCACACCAATGATAGCACTTTCTTAGGCTACTCTCCTGGCTTCTCCTTTCTACCACCCAGAGAGTTGTCCTGGGGCCTCTTCTCTCCCTTTACTCCCTTCATTGGTGACCTCACTTTGTTCCCCGGCTTTATACCCGTATCTGTTCTCTTGCCACCTCCTTGATCCCCATCCCAAATCAACAGCTCTACTTCAGTAAATGGATCCATCTGCTATGCCATCTCTCTTTCTCGCCCTCTCTTCCTTTTTCCTCCCACCTTTTTGTCCTCCACACCCCACAGTCTTTCTCACAAACATGTGCATAATGAAAGTCTATCCCTGATTTCTATCTCATCCCTTATCCACATCTATCAATCCAGTGAAAGTGCTATTTGGTTCTCTCTCCTAAGCACGGGACCTTATCCATCTCCCTGCACATCTCCTTCAGTTACAATGGTTATTTCTTCTGGGACTGCTCCTGTAGCCTCTCTGGCCCCACTCATTCCCCACACAACGCACCTTCAAAAGGAAAATGGTTTTAAAATCAAAATCAGACCATATCACTCTTCTGTTTAAAACCCATGGATGTTTCCTGAGCACTTGGAGTAAAAGCCAATCCCTCTATCATGTCCCTACACTCCTGGCTCCCTCTACCTTTCCAACTTCTGCTCCTATGGTCCAGAACCTTTGCCCTGACTGTGGCGTCAAGGTAAGACCCTTTCTCTCTCTCTGAATGTTATTCTTCATGTTGGCTCCTTCTCCTTGTCTGTATCTCATCACAGTTCAAACATCAGCTTCTCAAAAAATCCTCCCTGAAAGTATTCTATAAGTGAGTCCTCTTTTCTGCATGGTATTTTATGTTTTCTCATGTCCTGTTTCATATTTCCTTTCTTTTCTTTCTGATTCTCTCTCTCTCGCTCTTTATATTGATTTGGCTATTTTCCCTCATCTTACCTTTTATCCTTTGTAATTTATTAGTTATAAACTCTACCATTTTACATGTAACTCATGAAATTGAAATACATATACTTATACCTTAGTGGTAGCCTTAATTTCTTCTCAATTTAAGGAATTCAGAATTATCATCACTTGTTACATTTTAGCTCCCCCACAAATCCTGTTATCATTAGGAGTTTTAGAACTAGTTTGATTTTGAAGCTCTAAAAATACATTGTTTCATACAGTGAATATTTATTTAGATTTTCTCAAGATTTTTTAATTAGTTTTGGAGGTTGAATTTATTCATTATTGCATATAACAGCCAGTGCTCACCACATCAAGTGCCCTTCTTACTGCCCAACATTCAATTATCCCTTCCCCTCCAGCAACCCTCAATTTGTTTCTTATAGTTAAGAATCTCTCATGGTTTGTCTCCCTCTCTGATGACTTCCCATTCTGTTTTCCCTCCTTTCCCCAGTGGTCCTCTGCCCTGTTTCTTATATTCCACACATGAGTGAAACCATATGGTAATCATCTTTCTCTGTTTGACTTATTTTGCTCAGCATCACACCCTCCAGTTCCATATACATAGATGTAAATGGTAAGTATTCATCCTTTCTGATGGCTAAGTAATATTCCAGTGTGTGTGTGTGTGTGTGTGTGTGTGTGTGTGTGTGTGTGTGTATCTCTTCTTCATCATCCATTCATCTGTCAATGGACACCCAGCTCTTTCCAGAGTTTCACTATTGTGGACATTGCTGTTACAAACTTTGAGGTGCAGATGCCCCTTCAGATCACTCCTTTTGTATCTTTGGGATAAATACCTAGTAGTGAAATTGCTGGGTCAGAGGGTAGCTTTATTTTTAAGTTCTTGAGCAACCACCCTAACATTGTCCACAGCTGATTCTATTTCTTCCTTGAGAATTGGTGACATTTTCTGGAAATTCTAAATACCATGTTATACAACTCTGGGTCATGTGGAAATTCTCTGAAGAACACTGAGCTTCTCCTTTTCAAGCCAGCAGTCAACCCAGCTGCATGTGAATTGAAAATTTTACCTTCTGTGAGTGTTAATTCCAACCTAAGCTCAGTTCTCACAAACATTGCTGTGCTGCTTGATCCACCCCTCACACACACCATCAAGATTTGGATTGGGACTAGGGTTTGGATTCTATGATACTTCTGTTCTGGAAACTTTTCCAGGTTATCTTGGATGTGTTCTGTACAGACTCAGCCTAGGGGCAGTTCATTTGGAGATTGATCATCTTCTCCATTGTCTCCTCTCAAAACATTTTCCTATGCTCTTGATCCCTGGGGGCTCCTTTTCCTTGTTCCTCTGTCCAGAAAGACAGAGTTTCTTCAAAGGTTTGGCCACTTGTGCTGTTCTACATTACGGTGACAGCCCTTGAGACAAAGTGGTAAAAGAGAGAGAAAATATATATCTTGGATACCCCACGCACTCCTTGTGAAACACTTCTCCCACTTCCTCCAGCTAGATGAACTTCCTCCTGGGGTCTTAGTTGCTATGCCAACCCCATGGTAGTGTGACTGGGACAGGTCTTAGGGCAGAGCCAGGACAAGAAAAAAAGAAAACCAGGGGAGAAAAATTATGAGGCTTCTCTCTGCACTCGCTGGCTCATGGGGACTTTTCCCCCTATCTTGTCTTGAGCAATGACCATTCTTGCAGTTCTGCCAACTGTACTTGCTATGTAGTCTCCCATTTTGACCTGTCCTTGGGTCACTGACACTGACACAGAGGAAAACCAAACTAAACAAAACAGGAAACTCACGGCCACCTTTTTGGTCATTTTTCATGTTGGGAGCTCTGACTCCCCTCCCCAGTCTGTCTGCTGTTATGAGCTTTTTTATTTTGTCCAATGTGCTTTGTTTGTGACCACTGTGAAAAATAAGCTACAGAGCACTTACTTCATTCTGGCCATAAATGGACAACCTTAAGAATGTTTTAATGATAAATTTTCTAATTCCTTGTTTTTGTTTTAGTTTTTCTTTTATCAAATGACTCCCATCCCTGACTTGAAGGGGTAATTCCATCCATAGGACATTTTTCTTCTTAATTCACTGCTGCATTCCCAACACTTAAAAAGATATACATGACATGTTAGCTCTCAATAAATATTTATTAAATAAATAAATCCTATGCTCTGCTTTTCTACATCATTTTAGATTTTACTGATAATAATTTCTTAGGAGTTAAACTGTAGACCCAAAGGTATAATTATCTTCTAGGATGTATTCATGTTGTCAAATTCTTTCCAAGTGTGTTCCACTCCATGCTAATAAGTAAGAGTGCCTGTCTTGTCACACCAGAATGAAATTTTTTTAACATTTTCTAGTTTATAGATGAAAATGTTATCTCGTTGTCATTTTTATCTATACCAAATACTTTTAACCCGAGTATCCCAGGATCTTTGAAAGAAATCATTGTTACCAAAATGAGAACATTGTTCTGGAATGCTCTGTGACCTCTGCTTGTTGAAACTGCCCAACCCCAAGGGGAAGATCTGCAGATCTTCTTGATAAAGGAGAAGAGAGATGTTTTTATTTGTTTAATTAATTTTTTCCAGTGTTCCAAGATTCATTGTTTATGCACCACACCCAGTGCTCCATGCAATATGTGCCTTCCTTAATACCCACCACAAGGCTCACCTAACCCTCTCCACTCCAAAACCCTCAGGTTGTTTCTCAGAGTCCACAGTCTCTCATGATTCCTTTCCCCTCCGATTTCCCCCAACTCACTTCTCCTTTCCATCTCCCCATGTCCTCCGTGTTATTACTTATGCTCCACAAGTAAGTGAAACCATATGATAATGGACTCTCTCTGCTTCACCTATTTCACTCAGCATAATCTCTTCCAGTCCTATCCATGTTGATAAAAAAGTTGGGTATTCATCCTTTCTGATGGAGGCATAATACTCCATAGTGTATATGGATTACATCTTCTTTATCCATTCATTTGTTGAAGGGCATCTTGTCTCTTTCCATGGTTTGGTGATGGTGGCCATTGCTGCTATGAACATTGGGGTACAAATGACCCTTCTTTTCACTATATCTGTTTCTTTGGGGTAAATACCCAATAGTGCAATGGCAGGAGCATAAGATAGCTCTATTTTTAATTTCCTGAGGAATTTCGACACTGTTTCCAAAGTGGCTGTAACAACTTGCATTCCGACCAACAGTGTAAGAGGGTTCTCCATTCTCCAAATACTTTCCAACACTTGTTGTTCACTGTCTTTTTATTTTTATTATTATTATTTTTTATTTTGACCATTCTAACTGGTGTAAGGTGGTATCTCAATGTGCTTTTTATTTGAATATACCTGATGGTTAATGATGATAAACATTTTTTCATGTGTCTGTTAGCCATTTGAATGTCTTCTTTGGAAAAGTGTCTGTTCATGTCTTCTGCCCATTTTTATTTATTTTTTTATTTCTTTTCAGCGTAACAGTATTCATTGTTTTTGCAGCACACCCAGTGCGCCATGCAATACACCCCCTCCCCAATACCCCCAACCTGGTTCCCACAACCGCCCACCCCCTGCCCCTTCAAAACCCTAAGGTTGTTTTTCAGAGTCCATAGTCTCTCATGGTTCACCTCCCCTTCCAATTTCCCTCAGCTCCTTTCATGTCTCCATCTCTCCATGTCCTCCATGTTATTTGTTATGCTTCACAAATAAGTGAAACCATATGATAATTGACTCTCTCTGCTTGACTTATTTCACTCAGCATAATGTCTTGCAGTCCAGTCCATATTGCTACAAAAGTTGGGTACGCATCCTTTCTGATAGAGGCATAATACTCCATTGTGTATATGGACCACATCTTCCTTATCCATTCATCCATTGAAGGGCATCTTGGTTCTTTCCACAGTTTGACGACCGTGGCCATTGCTGCTATAAACATTGGGGTACAGATGGCTCTTCTTTTCACTACATCTGTATCTTTGGGGTAAATACCCAGCAGTGCAATTGCAGGGTCATAGGGAAGCTCTATTCTTAATTTCTTGAGGAATCTCCACACTGTTCTCCAAAGTGGCTGCACCACCAAGCATTCCCACCAACAGTGTAAGAGGGTTCCCCTTTCTCCACATCTTCTCCAACACACATTGTTTCCTGCCTTGCTAATTTTGGCCATTCTAACTGGTGCAAGGTGGTATCTCAATGTGGTTTTAATTTGAGTCTCCCTTATGGCTAATGATGATGAACATTTTTTCATGTGTCTGATAGCCATTTGTATGTCTTCAATGGAGAAGTGTCTGTTCATATCTTCTGCCCATTTTTTGATATGATTATCTGTTTTGTGTGTGTTGAGTTTGAGAAGTTCTTTACAGATCCTAGATATCAGCTTTTTGTCTGTACTATCGTTTGAAAATATCTTCTCCCATTCCATGGGTTGCCTTTTTGTTTTGTTGACTGTTTCCTTTGCTGTGCAGAAGCTTTTCATCTTGATGAAGTCCCAAAAGTTCATTTTCACTTTTGTTTCCTTTGTCTTTGGAGACATAACTTGAAAGAAGTTTGTGGCTGATATCGAAGAGGTTACTGCCTATGTTCTCCCCTAGGATTCTGATAGATTCCTGTCTCATGTTAGGTCTTTTATCCATTTCAAGTTTATCTTTGTGTATGGTGTAAGAGAATGGTCGAGTTTCATTCTTCTACATATCGCTGTCCAGTTTACCCAGCACCGTTTATTGAAGAGACTGTCTTTTTTCCACTGTATATTTTTTCCTGTTTTGTCGAATATTAGTTGACCATAGGGTTAAGAGTCCATATCTGGGCTCTCTACTATGTTCCATTGATCTACGTGTCTGTTTTTATGCCAGTACCACGCTGTCTTGGTGATCACAGCTTTGTAGTGAAGCTTGAAATCAGGTAACATGATGCCGCCAGTTTGGTTTTTGTTTTTCAACATTTCCTTAGCAAGTTGGGGTCTCTTCTGATTCCATACAAATTTTAGGATTATTTGCTCCAGCTCTTTGAAAAATACCGGTGGAATTTTGATCGGAATGGCATTAAAAGTATAGATTGCTCTAGGCAGTATAGACATTTTAACAATGTTTATTCTTCCAATCCAAGAACATGGAATGGTTTTCCATCTTTTTGTGTCTTCTTCAATTTCTTTCATGAGTGTTCTGTAGTTCCTCGAGTACAGATCCTTTACCGCTTTGGTTAGGTTTATTCCCAGGTATCTTATGGTTCTTGGTGCTATAGTAAATGGGTTTGATTCTCTAATTTCCCTTTCTGTATTTTCATTGTTAGTGTATAAGAAAGCCACTGATTTCTGTACATTGACTTTGTATCCTGCCACGTTACTAAATTGCTGTATGAGTTCTAGTAGTTTAGGGGTGTAGTCTTTTGGGTGTTCCATATAAAGTATCATGTCATCTGCAAAGAGAGAGAGTTTGACTTCTTCATTGCCAATTTGGATACCTTTTATTTCTCTTTGTTTTCTGATTGCTATTGCTAGGACTTCTAATACTATGTTGAACAAGATTGGTGAGCGTGGGCATCCTTGTCGTGTTCCTGATCTCAACGGGAAGGCTGCGAGATTTTTCCCATTGAAGATGATATTTGCTGTGGGTTTTTCATAGATAGATTTTATGAAGTTCAGGAATGTTCCCTCTATCCCTATACTTTGAAGCATTTTAATCAGGAATGGATGCTGGATTTTGTCAATGCTTTTTCTGCATCAATTGAGAGGACCATGTGGTTCTTCTCTCTTCTCTTATTGATTTGTTCTATCACATTGATTGATTTGCAATGTTGGACCATCATTGTAATCCAGGGATGAATCTCACTTAGTCATGGTGGATAATCCTTTTAATGTGCTGTTGAATCCTGTTTGCTAGGATCCTGTTGAGAATCTTAGCATCCATATTCATCAGTGATATTGGTCTGAAATTCTCCTTTTTGGTGGGGGTCTTTGCCTGGTTTGCGGATCTGGGTAATGATTGCTTCATAAGGAGAGTCTGGAAGTTTTCCTTCTGCTTCAATTTTTTGAAACAGCTTCAGGAGAATTGGTGTTACTTCTTCTTTGAAAGTTTGGTAGAATTCCCCAGGGAATCTGTCAGGTCCTGGGCTCTTGTTTTTTGGGAGGTTTTTGATCACTGCTTCAATCTTGTTACTAGATATCAGTCTATTCAGGTTGTCAATTTATTCCTCGTTCTATTTTGGGAGTTTATAGTTTTCCAGGAATGCATCCATTTCATCTAGATTGCTAAGCTTATTGGCATATAACTGTTGGTAATAATTTCTGATGATTGTTTCTACTTCATTGGTGTTACTTGTGATTTCTCCCTTTTCATTCATAATTTTATTAATTTGGGCTTTCTGTCTTTTCTTTTGGATTAGTGTGGCCAATGGTTTATCGATCTTATTGATTCTTTCAAAAAATAAGCTTCTAGTTTCATTGATATGTTCTACTATATCTCTAGTTTCTACCTCATTGAATTCTGCTCTAATTTTGATTATTTCCCTTCTTATGTGTGGAGTTGGTTTGATTTGTTGTTGATTCTCCAGTGATTTAAGGTATAGAGAGAGCTGGTGTATTCTGGATTTTTTAATTTTTTTGAGAGAGGCTTGGATGGCTATGTATTTCCTCCTTAGGACCGCCTTTGCTGTATCCTATAGGTTTTGGACTGAAGTGTCTTCATTCTCATTGGATTCCATGAACTGTTTAAGTTCTTCTTTGATCTCCTGGTTGATCCAAGCATTCTTAAGCAAGGTGGTCTTTAGCTTCCAGATGTTTGACTGCCTTCCAATGTTTTCCTGTGATTGAGCTCCAGTTTCAAACCATTGTGATCTGAGAATATGCAGGGAATAATCTCAGTATTTTGACATCAGTTGAGTCCTGATTTGTGACCCAGTATGTGGTTTATTCTGGAGAAGGTTCCATGTGCACTTGAGAAGAATGAGTATTGTGTTGTTTTAGGGTGGAATGTTCTGTGTATATCTATGAGGTCCATCTGGTCCAATATGTCATTCAATGCTCTTAGTTCTTTATTGATTTTCTGCTTCAATGATCTGTCTATTACTGAGAGAGACGTGTTAAGATCTCCTACTATTAATGTATTCATACCAATATGATTCTTTATCTTGATTAATAGTTTTCTTATGTAATTGGCCATTCCCATTTATGGGCATAGATATTTACAATTGTTAGATCATCTTGGTGGATAGTCCCTTTAAGAATGAGGTAGTGTCCTTCTGTATCTCTGACTGCAGTCTTTAGTTTAAACAGACAAACAAAAAGACTGATAACAGTATGTGACCAGAGAAAATATATATATATATATATATAATATATATATATATTTTTTTGCTTTTATATATATATATATATAAAAGCAAAAAAAAAAAAGGAAGAACCTCCTCACTAAGAACCCCAAGTATAAGATTTATATACTACCAGGACAAACACAAATACACAGAAACACTGGCGGAAGAAAAAGATGGGAAAGTGGTTATAAATTCTCAGTGTGGGCGACGAAGTTTATTTTGATTCTTCGTGGATGTATCTTGATATCTTTGTTAAAGGACTCAACTTTCCTAAGATAAAGGGGGATTAAAAACTTATAGGGGTAGCATTGATTGGGGAAAGGGGATTATCTTGAAGTTTAACTCTATATGAATATTAGAAAATAAAAAACAAGAAACTAGATTAAACTAAACTAAAATTTTAAAAAAAAATTTTAAAATAGAAAAGCATAAGGAAAACGCGGGTGTATGTATCAAAAAGTTCAGGTTAGAAGGTTATTATGGAATTTGATGTACTGGACATCTCACTGTGATGGTAAATAGGTTAAAAAATTATCTATATATTTTAAAAAATGAACCAGGATATTGGGAACGAGTTAAAATTAAAAGTTGTATCTATGAAGTAGTGGTGGTTGTTCTCTTGTCATCTTTTTTTTTTTTTTTCCTTTTCTGGTTAGTTTTCTGGGGGAGTGGCCTGCCACATGGGTTTTCAGTCAATGATGTTCCCTGAGTTAAGAGCTGCAGCACCCTTCAAGGGGGTGGGCTCTGAGGAAACCCATTTTTCAGGCTTTTGTTCTCTCGAGGTTTTTATGTTTGTTCATTTGTTCTCTTGCTTTGACAGCTTTTGATGGTTTTTGGAGGTTTAGGGGAAAGCAAACCGTACCCCGATCTCCCTCTCATAGAGAAGCCTCAGTCTGTTCCCCTCTGGGTCTTCAGAGCACATTAAGTTTCCCCTTGGCCTCTGGCAGAGCAGGTTCTGAGTCGCGGTCCCTGGAGGCGCAGGATCTCCTGCTTGTACCCAAAACCACAACAGCAGCGGCTGTCTGTGCAGCTCCAGACCACCGGAGAGGTTCCAAGCAGCGATTGCACACGGAGATTTTCCTGCAGGCCCGGTCTTTCTGGGTCCAAGAGCGCCGGGCTGGTGTGCACCTCTCTCAGGGGAGGGTGTTGGGCAGGAGCATCTCAGGCTCTAATAGCACAGCATGGCATTCTGCCATCTGGCGAGGTTCCTAATCCCTCAAAGGAGCCAAACCCCACATATTCTAGGGCGTGCTTGCAGCTCAGGGACCAAAACCTGGTTTCTCTGCCACACTGTCTCTGGCCTAGTGCCAGGGGAGGCTGTCCTGGGTCTGGGGACTTAAGCCCCTGTCCCTAACTGCCCTGATTCCCACAATTTCCCCCTGCGATCCTTTGCTCTTTTTGAGTGCTTTCTACCAGACTCCAAGTTAATGCTGGTCCCCAGCCACAGGGCACTCTCATATTGGGGTATTACACTCCAGTCAGTTGCCTCTGGTGGCTCCCTCCCCCTTTTGTTTATCTTCTGATATCAGTCTGACGTTCCCACTCTGTTTTTCCTGCCCACTGGTGTCTTCTGTGCCTGTAGAGATCCAAAAATGTACAATTCTGATCTCAGGCTGATTTCATGGGTGATCGGAGTTCTTTGGTAGGTAATCAGCTCACTTTAGGGTACAGGTTGAAACGGCGCCTCCTCCTACTTCCCCACCATCTTGTTGTCTTCTCCCCTTCTGCCCATTTTTTGTTATTATTATCTCTTTTTTAAGTGTTGAGTTTGAGGACTTCTTAATAGATATTGGATATCAGCCCTTTGTCTGTAGTGTGATTTGTGAATATCTTCTCCTATTCCATGAGTTGCCTCTTTGTTTTGTTGACTGTTTCCTTTGCTGTGCAGAAGCTTTTGATCTTGATGAAGTCCCAAAAGTTCATTTTTGCTTTTGTTTTCTTTGCCTTTGGGGACATGTCTTGAAAGAATTTCTGTGGCCAATGTTGAAGGTAGATTCCTACCTCACATTGAGATCTTTTACCCATTTCAAGTTTTTCTTTGTGTATGATGTAAGAGAATAGTCGAGTTTCTTTCTTCTATACATAGCTGTCCAATTTCCCAGAGCCATTTATTGAAGAGACTGTCTTTTTTCCACTAGATTTTTTTCCCTGCTTTGTCAAGGAATATTTGACAATAGAGTTGTGGGTCCATATCTGACTCTTTACTCTGTTCCACTGGTCAATGTGTCTGTTTTTGTGCCAGTACAATGTTGTCTTGGTGATCACAGCTTTGTAATAAAGCTTGAAATCAGGCAATGTGATGCCCCCAGTTTTGTTTTTCTTTTTCAACATTTCTTTAGCAATTCGGGGTCTTTTCTGGTTCAATACACATTTTAGGATTGTTTGTTCCAGCATTTTGAAAAATGCTGGTGGAATATTATCAGAATAGGTATTATTTCTTCTTTGAATATTTGGTAGAATTCCCCAGGGAATCTGTCAGGTCCTGGGCTCTTGTTTTTGGGGAATTTTTTGATCACTTCTTCAATCTCATGACTAGATATTGGTCTATTCAGGTTGTCAATTTCTTCCTGATTCAGTCTTGGAAGTTTATAGGTTTCCAGGAATCCATCCATTTCATCTAGGTTGCTTAACTTATTGGCATATAACTGTTGATAATAATTTCTGATGATTGTTTCTACTTCCTTGGTGTTAGTTGTGATCTCTCCCTTTTCATTCATAATTTTATTAATTTGGGTCCTCTCTCTTTTCTTTTGGATTAGTTTGGCCAGTGGCTTATTGATCTTATTGATTCTTTCAAAAAACCAGCTTCTAGTTTCATTGATGCATTCTACTGTATTCTAGTTTTTATCTCATCGATCTCTGCTCTAATCTTGATTATTTCCCTTCTTGTGCATGAGGTTGGATTAACTTGTTGTTCATTCTCCAGTTCTTTAAGGTAAAAAGAGAGCTGGTGTATTCTGGATTTTTCAATTTTTTTGAGTGGATAACTATGCATTTCCCTCTTAAGACCACCTTTACCATATCCCATAGGTTTTGGACTCAAGTGTCTTCATGCTCATTGGTTTCCATGAATTATTTAAGTTCTTTGATCTCCTGGTTGATCCAAGCATTCTTCAGCAAGGTGGTCTTTAGCTTCCAGGTGTTTGAGTTCCTTCCGAACTTTTCCTTGTGATTGAGCTCCAGTTTCCAAGCATTGTGGTTTGAGAATATGCAGGGAATAATCTCAATATTTTAGCATTGGTTCAGCCCTGATTTGTGACCCAGTATGTAGTCTATTCTGGAGAATGTTCCACATGTGCTTGAGAAAAATGAGTATTCTGTTGTTTTAGGGTGGAATGTTCTGTATAAATCTATGAGGTCCATATGGTCCAATGTGTCATTCAATGCTCTTGTTTCTTTATTGACTTTCTGCTTGGATGATCTGTCTATTACTGAGAGTGGTGTGTTAAGATCCCCTACTATTAGTATGTTCATATCAATATGACTATTTTGATCAACACTTTTCTTATGTAATTGGCTGCTCCCATATTGGGGGCATAAATATTTACAATTGTTCAATCTCTTCTTGGTGGATAGACCCTTTAGGAATGATCTAGTGTCCATCTTTATCTCTGAGTACAGTCTTTAGTTTAAAATCTAATTTATCTGATATAAGAATCACTACTCCAGCTTTCTTTTGAGACCTGCTGGCATGAAAGATGCTTCTCCATCCCTTCACTTTCAGTGTGGATGTATTTCAGGTTCCAAATATGTCTCTCGTACACAGCATATGGACGGGTCCTGTCATTTTATCCAGTCTGCAACCCTGTGCTGATTTATGGGAGTATTTAGGCTTTTCTCATTGAGAGTGATTATTGAAAGACAGTTTTTATTGACATGATGTTGCCTGCAAAGTCCTTGTTTCTATAGATTGTCTCTGTGTATTTCTGTTCTGTCACTCTTGGGTTCTCTCTTCTTTTATAGAACTCTCCCTTAATATTTCTTGTAGTGCTGGCTTGGTGTTCACATTGCTCGTCTTGGAAGCTCTTTAATCTTTTCATCCATTTTGAATGTCAGTCTTGCTGAATAAAGTATTCTTGGCTGCATGTTCTTCTCATTTAGTGCCCTGAATATGTCTTGCCAGCCCTTTCTGGCTTGACAGGTTTCTGTAGACAGGTCTGACATTATTCTGATGTACCTTCTTCTGTAAGGAATGTAAGGCATCTCTTCCCCCTAGCTGCCCTCAGAACCTCTTGTCTAAAATTATGATTCATGAATCTCACAATCAACTCTCTTGAAGTCTTTCTAGATTTGTTGATCTTGGTGGGTGTCCTTTCTGTCTTTAGGACACAAACGCTTGTTCCATTCCCCACATTGGGAGAATTTTCACGGAGAATTTGCTCAACTATATCTTCTAGTCTTCTTTCTCCTCCTCCTCAGGGATCCCAATAATTCTGATGTTGAAACATTTCATAGCATCATTTATTTTCCTAATTCTGTCTTCATGACTTCTAAGCTGTTTGTTCCAGGCCTCCTCCTTTTTCTCTATCAATTTGTCCTCTAGATCACCAATTCTATTTTCTGCTTTGGTTACCATAGCTGTTAGAGTATTTAGAATAAATTGGATCTCATTGATAGCATTTTTAATTTCTGCCAACACAGCTCTCACTTTTGCCCATAGGGATTCTATGTTGTCACTAACAGTTTTCCCCAACCTAGCCATTGCCTGGATAATTGTTACCCTGAATTCCCTTTCCTACATACTGTTTATGTCCATATCCAATAGTTCTGTGGGGGAAGGCACAGTCTCTGAATTTTTCCTCTGTTGGGTGTTCCTCCTCCTATTCATTTTGGTGAGAGGTAGTTGAGGGGTTATATAGTTGAATATATCTCAACCACAATCCAGGCAAGGTGCACCCTGTGGCAAATGCTTCCCAGCTACAATGATACCATAGGGAGTGTGCTCCGGGATCTGCCATACTCGGTCAAGGGAGTTGTTTTTTAAAAGCAGAGTTTTTCAGAAGATATGGCCCAGGACCAATTCAAGCAGGAGATTTTCACAGGTGGAGCTTTAAAAGTCCTGGCTTTACCTTCATGGTAACTGCAAAACAAATTTTTCCCATGCCCTCCTTCCTCAAACCCCTAGGAAATGTAGAGAAAACTGTCTTGAAGAAGCAGAGCAGAGAAAGTAAAAGAAAATGTGGAAAAACAAAAAAAAAAAGCTCTCTGAGAAGTTCTGACCTTGAAATATATTTGTGCTCTGCAAAGGCACAACCTGTGTCCACTAAGAAACCTCATAGCTTGTCTGAGGTGATCCCTAACCATGGTGACCACAGTTTGGAAACAAGAAATGTCATACTCTTCTGAAGGAGGGCACATCCATCCTTGTCTTCAGGAAATACCCACAATACTTCTCAAGACAAACAGCCATCAAGCAGTCAGAGGTACTTTCCACATTAGTAGAGTGTGCCACCTATAGCAGTTCTGCCCCACGGTTGGGAGGTGCATCAATATCTCTGCAAGACGGACCCAGAAGAATAGATATACTGACTATCTCTTCTTCCTCCCTCTGATCTTCCCTTTGGACTCCACACTGGCCCAACCCAAGCAGAAGTGTGGCAGTGGGAAACCTGTCTTTGCATTCCATGTAGGTTAATTCTCAGGACACTAAGCAGGGTGGGGAAAGAGGGAGAATATGTGTGGAAGGACAAATAGAAATCACTTGGTGCAAACAACATGACAAATAAACAGCAAGAAACTCTCACCCAAGGAATTCCTATGCTCGTTCCAAATTGCCATATAGGTTATGAGCATATATTAAAAGATTTCAGGAATTCTGTCAACTCTTAGTCTATACATGTATAGAGTCTAACAAAATAACTTAGTATTGCCAAAAAAATGTTCATTTCCTTCATCCTGTTATATTTTAAAACACATCTGTAACTGTGATAAATTGCATATGAAATCATTAATGATCCATAAAGGGAAGGAAAAGGCATCAGCCTTTTCATTCCTTCCTCATGTTTCTTCAAAATGGAGTAAACAGGGGCACCTGGGTGGCTCAGTGGGTTAAGCCTCTGCCTTCGGCTCAGGTCATGATCTCGGGGTCCTGGGATCGAGCCCCACCTCAGGCTCTCTGCTCAGTGGGGAGCCTAATTCCCCTTCTCTCTCTGCCTGCTGCTCTGCCTACTTCTCATCTCTCTCTGTCAAATAAACAAGATCCTTAAAAAAATAAAAATAAAAAAAATTGAAGTAAACACTGACCTAATGAAGTCATAACCTTTTGCAACCATATTTGCAAGCAAATAAGATCACTGTTTTTTGTTTGTTTGTTTGTTTGTTTTTAAAGATTTTATTTACTTATTTGACATACAGAGATCACAAGTAGGCAGAGAGGCAGGCAGAGAGAGAGAGGGGGAAGCAAGCTCCCCGCTGAGCAGAGAACCTGACGCGGGGCTTGATCCCAGGACACTGGGATCATGACCTGAGTTAAGGCAGAGGTTTTAACCCACTGAGCCACCCAGGCAACCCAAGATCACTGTGTTTTAAAAGGCACACAAGTGGATGTGACCTTTCCTAAAGTCCCTGACACCCATGACACCACATGAGTGGAAGGCCACAGGACATTCCCAAGCAGGCACAAGTAACTTGCTCCTACTTTACATCATTCTGGAGCATTAAGATTTTTTTTAAGTGTGGCTCCAGGATTGGCTGGGTGGCAAAATTGGACATTGTGCGCCTTGACCTAATAAGCTGTGTGCTTCAGTTCAGCGAGCAACTGGTATGAGGCTTAAGAGGCACTCGACAAGTTCCTAAAGCACCAGAGTATCTTGAGTATATATCTGGAATTTAATGAAGAGAGAGGATATTAGAAGTCGGACATCCCAGGGACCCTTTGTCAAATACCACTAATATTTGTAGACTCATACTCCCATTCATATCAGAATCAATCAACTCATATTTGAGTCTAAATTCAATGACTGTTCTATATTCTTATATCTGCTAGGAACAACTTCTATTTTAGTCCCTATTTCATTATATGACAGAGGCTTATCATCACCACTAGACAGAAGTCAAAGACCTTGTCTTATTGATTTATGAATCCCCAAAATTATCAGTGTCTAATGCATACTAGGTACTCATTCTTCCATTAATACTGTCATTCAGAAAAATTTTATTGAGTACCTACTATGCGATAGGTGATGTATTATAAGCTGGGGAAAATAGCAATGAATAGTTAAAAAATTATTGTCCCCATGAAAAAAATATATGCTATGGACATTGGGGAGGGGAGGCGAACCATAAGAGACTATGGACTCTGAAAAACAACCTGAGGGTTTTGAAGGGTCAGGGGTGGGAGGTTGGGGGAACAGGTGGTGGGTGATGGGGAGGGCACGTTTTGCATGGAGCACTGGGTGTTGTGCAAAAAGAATGAATACTGTTACGCTGAAAAAATAAATAAAAAGGGAAAAAAATATATTCTAATGAGAGTGGTAGCTAATATATAAGTTGTATGAATAAAATACATAATATGTCAAGAATTGGTACTACAGAAAAAAAGTGAAACAGAAAAAGGACTATAGGCAGAGTATCCTTCAACTATCTGTACAGGCTTGTGAAAGCCAATTATTACATTTTCAGGACTTTTCTAAGGCAGTTCTCATTACTCTGGTGGCTTAAAATTGGTCATGGTAAAAGCATTCTACTTCACTGAAGTCAACAAGCACAAAAAAATGTGAATGCTCCCATTCTGCCAGCCCAGAGCCAACTATTGACCACTTACCAGAACACCCATGTGCCATGGGCTGCAGTGAGCATGGAGCTGGGCCACTCCACTAATGGACAGAGTGGTTAAGAAGGCTTCCCTAGGAAGGAAGCATTTGAACTGAGGCTGAAATGAAGTAAGGGAGCTGGGTCACAAGGCTGCCAGAAGGAAGAGCATTCCTGACAGAGAGCTCAGCAAGTGCAAATGGCATGAGACTAGGCAAAGTGAGTAGAGGACACAGTCATGAATTCAGAGAGGTCAAGGGGGCCAGATCACATTGCTTTGCAGATCACCATGAAGACTTTTGCCAAATGAAACCCAGACCTCAGAGGATTTTGTGACATAATTTGATTATATTTTAACAGGTCTATCTTGGCAGACTATTGTGAATCAACCAAGGTATGCAAGGATAGAAGAAGCAGGCATGGTAGGAAGTCACCACAGTAGCCCAGGTGACCCAGGTGACAGATAGCAGTAGGTGGAGCAATGTGTCTGAAGGAAATGGTAAGAAGTGGTTGCTTCTTATATATGTTTATATAGTAGAACCTACAAGATCTGTGGAAGGATCAGATTGCTCCAGATTTTCTTAAGCATATAGGAGAGCTGAGATGCTATTTACAAACATGGAGAAGAATGAGAAGAAGAATGTGAAAGGGATAAGTTTGGGAGTGAAGTGAGGGGTGCAAGGACAGATCAGTATCTCAGAGGCAGACACATTATAGCTGATATGTTTATCAGACATCCAACCAGTGATATCTTTAATCCAAGACTCATTCTTGGCTTCATACAGACTGTCTTCCCATCCACATTCTCCCCAACTCCCTCGCTGAAATTGTCACCTGCAAACTCGCAGCTTCTTTGTGTATGGAAAAGCAGAGTGAAGTCTCATTGTGTGGTCTGTCCTAGGCAGCTCTGGTCAGCTGTCCATTTCTGCCTCTAAAGCCTTTCACTCTGACTTGAGGGACCCATCCTGACAGACATGGACCCATTGACTCAATGAACTGACTTTGTGAAAAACATCCTTCAGTTGCCAAAGTTTAATTTTGTCCAGGGCTCAATTTTGTCCAGGACTCTGGGATGGTCTAGGAGGATGGACACATGGATGCAGAGTTCTGACTGTTGACTCTGCAGTAACACTCAATCCTGGGGTCTGCCCAGAGTCAGGTGATGCTGTACTCAGGAGTCTCCAAACCAAAGGATGGCTGGCAAAATACAGAAGTCAAAAAACACCACCTGAAAAAGAAAAAGTGGGGCAAAAGATTCTTCTCCACATTGAAAAAGTATGAAAAGACAAACAAACAGTCTGTGGAAAGCCATAATATAAGCCTGTGTCTGCATGCATGGGTGTGTATCTTCAAATATCATCTCTCCTTTATCCAGTGTCTAACCTTGGGGCAGCACAGGAAGAAAGGGGGATATTAACATGCGGTTTGAGTCTGCATTTTATACCTTCATGCTGTGTCTCAATTAATCAAAGATTTGCCGTAAAACCTATCCATCAATGCTCCACACCAAGACAAGTCATAAAATATGAGCTGATTAATTTCCTTCTAATTTGTATGATAATTAAAATTCTAACTTTTAATTCCATTAATTGTCCTCCCACAAGGAGGCTGATTGGGCTTTTGTAATACACCCTGTGACAGTCCACTTCCCACAGTGTGACTTTGTTGCCTTTATGGTACAAGGTTTCCCTGTCACTCATCAAGGCCCAGAGATAAGTGTGTGCTTATCACTCCAGCGCATTCTGACATGAGCCAGTAAGGAGTCATGTCTGTGCCCATAAATCACTGAAAGTCATTTGGTATTTTATCAGGATGTCAGGTCAGCTCTGTGAATGTCCCTTCCTCTTAATGAACAATTAACTTGCTAAATGCAATAAGGCCCCAAATACATCTGTGCCACACAGGCCATGGTTGAGCATGTCCTGGATAAACCAGGAGGCAGCTTTCATATCAGCATGCACCAAGTAAGTGACTTCATGCGCATGTCTGCTGTGTTGTTGATGAGCTTCTAAAGAGCAAAGATGTCTGTCAGACTCTGTCTCAGAACACAGAAAAGGAAAGGAGAAAGGAATTATCAGGAGCCAGATTCTCTGCAGTACTGCAGAGTTCCTTTTACTCCGGATTTGCATAGTAAATTCACAAATTACATATACCATGAGGGAGATTTTGTTATACATGTTTTACATTTGAGAAAACTGAGGCACAGTGAGAATAAGTGAAGTTATTAAGGTTACATAGACCATGAGTGGGAGGATTTGAGTGCAACTCTGTGGCCTTCAAGGTCTTAAACTAGTGGGCATCCCATCTATAAAAAACAGAAATTCCTAATTTACTGAATACCTTTCTTTGTGCCAGGTACAATCATGGGATATCTTTTTACATACATTATTTCTAATCTTAACCATAGTCCTCTGACCTCAGTTGAAACATTATATCTGCTGAGGAAGAAGAAGTTTCTTGTGGTTATGTAATCTGCCCTGGCCACCCACCTGATCAAAGGCAGAGCTGGGGTTCTGAGAGGGTCCTGCTGGTCTCAGGTCCAATACTCCTTCCACCACCCCAAGGTGCAAAATTCAGGATCACTGTACTAGTTAGCACTGGCTGCAGAGATGAGCATGCACTCAGCCACACCCTGGAAACCTGACCATTAACACACATCTTTGCCTACCTGAAGTCACCACATGGACTCTACCCAAAAGGATTTTGAGCAAGAGAGACATGAGCAAGGATGGAAGAACAGACAAGGTCAAGGCTGGCAGAGAAGAGCAAGAAGATGCTAAAAGAGACAAAGTGATGGGCATTTTCCCATTCAGTCATTGATGTAACAAATATTAGAAAGCTTATACAGTGTGCCAGGCATCATGCTGGCCAGAAGAACAGAACAGTCACTGCTGCATAACCCTGTTTTCCAAGACGCACAGGCCAGTGGGGAGGCCAGAAACACAAACACGTGATTAATTCTACAGTGATGAGGAAAATGCAGTGATAAGGGTAAATCCAGGACACATATGGAAGGTCCCAGCTAGGCTACAGGGTAAGAATAGGTGCCCCAGAGCAGGCCATGTTTAGCAGCTGTTCCAGCAGCAAAATTTAGCCTCAAAATAGATTTTAAGCCCAGGACATGCTCTAAAAAGGGCAATTCTATAGAATATTAACATTAACAAAGTTAAACTGTTTCAATAACAAATTCAGCAAACTTGCAAGATATACAATCAACATATAAAAATCAGCTACATATTTATATACTACCATCATATTATCCAAAAAGTAGATTAAGAAAAAAATTCCATTTGCAATAATACAAAAGATAATAATACACTTGGAATAAACTAAAAGAAAACAAAACAAAACAAAAACAAAAAAAAACACGTAAGAATAAACTTAACTAAGGAAATAAAAGAGTTGAACAGTAATGAATAAAAGCAGACATGAATAAATGGAAAGATAACCTATGGTTACAGGTTTGAAGAATTAATGTTAAAATGGCCACACCATCTAAAGTGATGTACAGATTCAATGTAATACATATCAAAATTCCAATGCTATTTTTCTACAGAAAGAGGAAAAGAATCTAAAAGGAACAACTCAGGAAACGACAGATATTGGAGAGGTTATGGAAAAAGGGTAACCCTCTTATACCACTGATGGAAATGCAAACTGGTACAGTCATTCTGGAAAACAGTATGGAGGTTCTTCAAAAAGTTAAAAATAGAGCTACGCTCCAACCCAGCAATTGCACAACTAGGTATTTATCCAAAGAATACAAACAGTAATTTGGAAGGACACGTGCACCGTTGTGTTTATAGCAGCAATGTCCACGATAGCTAAAACATGGAATGAACCCCGATGTCCATTGACAGACGAATGCCAAGAATTAATATTAATATTAATTAAATATAATGAATACATGTATAGATATTTATATTAATTAAATATAAAGACTAGATATAGATACATACAATGGATATTTACTCAGTCATCAAAAAGAATGAAATCTTGACATTTGCAATGACATGGATGAAACTAGAGGGTATTATGCTAAGCAAAATAAGTCAGAGAAAAGACAAATACCATATGATTTCACTCATATGTGGAAATTAAGAAAGAAAACTGATGAACATAGGGGAAGGAAAGGAAAAATAAACTGAAAATAGAGAGGGAAGCAAACCATAAAAGATCCTGAGCTCTAGGAGACAAACTAAGGTCACTGCAGAGGAAGTGCAGGGGAGGATAATTGGGTGATGGGCATTAAGAAGAGCACTTGATGTACGTAATGAGCGCTGGATGTATCCAACTGATGAATCACTAAACTCTACCTCTGAAACTAATAATACACTATATGTTAACTGAATTGATTTTAAATAAAGAATTAAAAAAGAGAAATAGAAAAATAATCTCAAAATGTATATAGAACCACAAAAGATACCAAATAGCCAAAGCAATTTTGAGCAAGGAAAAGGGAGCTAGAGGAATCACACTTCCTAATTTCAAATAAATTACAAAGCTACAGTATTTAAACCAGTATAATACAGTAATCAAACACAGACACATAGACAAATAGAACAGAGTAGGGCCCAGAAGTAAACTTACATATATATGGTCAACTAACATTTGACAAGAGTGCTAAAAATAGACAATGGGAAATTAATAATCTCTTCAATAAATGGTACTGGGAAAATGGGTACCCACATGCAAGAGAATTAAATTGGATCCTTGTACCGTACCATACACAAAATCAGCTCAAAATGGATTAAAGACCTACATATGATGTGTGAAACACTAAAACTCTTGGAAGAAAACATAGGGAAAATCTCTGGATATGGGCTGTGGTAATGATTTCTTAGATGTGACACAAAAAGCTTAAGCAACAAAAGCAAAAATAGAGAAGGGGAATTATGTCAAACCAAAAAAACATCTGCACAACAAAGGAAATAATCCACAAAATACAAAGGTAACCTATGGAATGGGCTAAAATATTTGAAAACTATATACCTGATGAAGGGTTAATATCTAAAATATATAAGGAATTTCTACAACTCAATAGCAAAACAAACGAACAAACAAAAACCCAATTTGAAAATGGGCAAAGAATCTGAATACACGTGTTTCCAAAAAGGATGAACAAATGGCTAATAGATGTATGAAAAGGTGCTCAACATCACAAACCACTAGGGAAATTCAAATCAAAACCATGCAATATCACCTCACTTCTGTTAGGATGGCTTTTCTCAAGAAAACAAAAGATGTAAATGTTTGTAAGAATGTGAACCTTGCACACTGTTAGTTGGAATGGAAATTGGTAAAACCATTATGGAAAACAGTATGGAGTCTCCTCAAGAAAACTAAACATAGAAGTACCATATGATCTGTCACCCACTTCTAGGTATATATCCAAAGGACTTGAAATCAGAACCTTGAAGGGATATTTGCACTCCCATGTAATTGCAGCATTATTTATAATAGCCAAGACATGGAAACAACCTCAATGTTCATCAAAAGATGACTAGATAAAGAAAATGTGGCATACACATGCAATGAAATATTATTCAGCCTTTATAAAGAAGGAACTCTTGCCATTTGTAACAAGAGTGAACCTGGAGGATGTTACACGAAGGGAAATAAGCCAAATACAAAAGGACAAATTCTACATGGTACTATTTATATGACGAACCTAAAATAGTCAAACTTACAGAAGCAGAATGTGGAGTGGTGGTTGGCAGGAGCCAAATAGAGAGAAAAATGGGGCAGTGTTAGCCAAAAGGTACAAAGTTTCAGTTAAACAAGATAAATGAGTCTTAAAAATCTACTATATAGTATAATGTCTGTAGTTAACAATATAATATTATATATTTAAAAATTTACTAAAAGGATAGATCTTACAGTTCTTATAGTAATAATAATTATAATAACAATAATAATAAATAAGGTGATGAAAGAAACTTTTGACAGTGATGGATAGGTTTTGGCATAGATTGTGGTGATAGTTACGGGTGTGTTATTACCCCCAACTTTATAAAATGTGTATATTAATTATGTATATATTTTATATGCCAAAATTATTTTAATAAATTAATAATAAAAATAAATTTTAAAAACTTTAGATTTATTTATTTATTTGGGAGAGAGCATGAGCACACAAAAGGAGGGGGAGAAGCAGACTCCCCACAGAGCAGAGAACCTGATGCAGAGCTCAATACCAGGATACTGGGATCATGACCTTAGCTGAAGGCAGATACTTAACTGACTAAGCCACCCAGGTATCCCTAAAAATAAAAAGTTGAGAAGTTCTCCTTACTATAGATTTATTAGAACCTTTATTCTCCTGTTAGGTACTGTGAAACCTCATTATGAGATAGCATACAGCCTATCGAGTTCTGTGGTATCAGAATCCTTTGCTCAGGCTCACTAAACACCAGTGTTCTAGACGTATGCATATAGGGAATTGTCTATCCAACTTGTTTCCTGTACTCCTTCCTACTGCCCCTCCACTTCCCACAGCTAAAACCACATCTTCGTTTTTCTGGGTTGCCACCTTAGCCAGGTAAGTGACATCCCTTCCTCCATAATGTCACCCTGTGTTCTGCCTGAAGAGGCATCACGCATTCCTGGGTGAAATAGTGCTGGGCTTCCACTGGATTTTCACTGGGCTTCAACCCAAATTCTGACATTTAACAGCTGTGTGATCTTTGGGAAGTTACTAAACAAAGCTGTGCTTTGATTTCCCCATATTGAATATTTTCTACACATCAAGTGACAAGCTAAATGTTCAACTTTTATTACCTAATTTAGTCCACTCAAAAATTTTGTGAAAATAATAACACTGTTATTATTATTATGTTTACATTATTATTAATATAATTAATACAATGATAATAATTATTATTATTACTATTTTGTAGATTTAAAACAGAACTCATAAATGTGAAATAATTTGGCCATTATCATACAGATAATGTATTAGAGCTAGACTAAATCCTGACTTACAGAGAAATCTTGGGAATCAAATGACATACTGATGTAAATCTTTAAAGCTCACTCCTTGGGATGCAGAAAGCATATAATTAGAACACCATTTCTGTTAACTAAGAATGTTGTCAGAGATACACATTATGACATCCATTTCTGCCAAAGATCGAGTAACAGGGACATGGTTTACCTTTCCACCTGAAACAAAAACAACAAGATATATTAAACATTTTATAACTCAACATCAGATAATGAAAGTTATTTATCCCTGGGAGATGGGAACAAACTAGGTATACTATATGAATCCCTCAACTAATTGCTTGAAAGACTTTTCAGGCTGAAGCACAGAGAAGGGGAACCCAAGCAGACCTTAATGGTTTTCCTAAACTGACAAGATAGAGCTGAGAGCCCAGAAAGACCAAGGCAACTGGAGTTTGCATGATAGTGCATTCAAGAGAGGGGTGTTCATGAGAGAAGTTCATAGACTTACTGATCAACACCTGCATGTAAATAAACTACCTCAGATAAGGAAAAACTTCTGAAAAATAAAAGAAAACACCCATCAGTCACGAACAGCTAACAATGATGCTTATTCCCACTAGCTAGAATGGAAAAATTTATGATTCATGGACCCTTGCTTAGACTAATCAGGAATGTTTTGCCTAAATAGTGAGGACTAATGAGTGATAGATGGAGCACTGTTCCTGATGTACCTAACAAGTTATAGAATTAAGACCTGAAATGAATAAAGTGTTTCAAAATAACTGCATCCAGAATAAGGTTCAAAAACATTTATAGGAATACAAAAAATATCTGGCACCCAACAAGGTAAAGTTCACAATGTCTATCATACAAATATATATGTGTGTGTGTGTATATATGTATATACATATATATACATATATATATACATATATATATATACACACCTGCATACAAAGAAATAGGAAAACATAGTCCTTAATGAGGACAGTAACTGATCGAAATCTAAAAGGAAATTTATACTGTGAGCTAAATATAAATAAAAACACAACATGTTTTATAAATAAAAACACAACATAAAAATTGCAGGATGCCATTAAAGCAGTATTTACTGGGAAATTTATTGTGCTAAATGCCAATATTCAAAAACGGGAAAGGCTCTAAATCAATGACTTCAGTGCTTACTTTAAAATTAGAAAAAGATGGGATTGGGAGGGAGACAAACCATAAATGACTCTTAATCTCACAAAACAAACTGGGGGTTGCTGGGGGGAGGTGGGATTGGGAGAGGGGGAGCGGGCTATGGACATTGGGGAGGGGAGGTGAACCATGGGAGACTGTGGACTCTGAAAAGCAACCTGAGGGTTTTGAAGGGTCAGGGGTGGGAGGTTGGGGGAACAGGTGGTGGGTGATGGGGAGGGCACGTTTTGCATGGAGCACTGGGTGTTGTGCAAAAAGAATGAATACTGTTACGATGAAAAAAATAAATAAATAAATAAAAAGGGAAAAAAAAATAAATAAAATAAAATTAGAAAAAGAAGAGGAAATTACACACAAAGGAAGAAGAAAGCAGTAAATGTTAAATACCAGGTAAGAACAATGAAATAAAGAAATTTAAAAAAAAATAGAGTAAAATCATGAAACCAAAAGCTAGTTTATTGAGATCGATGACATTGGCAAGCCAATCCAGACTGGTCAAGAAAAACAAATTACCAATATCAGAAATGAGAGAGGTGCCAGCACTACAAATTATGCCGATAGTATACTATTTTGATTATAATTGGCTTATAGAGGCACAAGTAGATCAATGGAAAATACCATAATGCAGAAATAGATCCATACATGTATGGACAACTTATGTTTGACAAAATGCAAAAGAAATTTAGTAGAAGAAAAGATAGACTTTTCAACAAATAATGTTGGAAAAACTGGTCATCCATATGCAAAATAATAATAAATAAAACAAAGTAAAATAAATAAGATACTTTGTTCCATGGCACTCACTATATATAAAAACTAACTCAAAGAGAGATAGAGATCTAACTTGGAACTAATATAATGTTGCATGTCAGTTACATCTCAAAAAAATGATATAAGAAAAAAATAATAATAAAATAAAACCTAAAACTAAACATCTGTAAGTGAACATAAAAGAAAAATATTGGTGAATTTGCATTAAGCAAATTTTTTTAAAGATTTATTTATTTATTTGAGAGAGGGAGCATATGGGGGTAGGGGCAAAGGGAGAAGGAAAGAGCAGACTCTGCACTGAGCATGGAACCCAACATGGGGCTTGAGCCCAGGACCCTGAGATCATGACCTGAGGCAAAACCAAGAGTCAGACACTCAACTAACTGAGCCATCCAGACATCCTGAAGCAAATGTGTTTTTAATTTTTATTTTATTTTGAAATTTTTTCCTATTTACATATATTTTAAATTTATTTCTTTTAATTTGAATATAGTCAACATATGATGTTACTACATTAGCTGCAGGTGTACAATTTAGTGATTTAACAAATTTATACATGACACTGTTCACCGCAAACATAGCTATAATTTGTCCCATTGCATTGCTATTAGAATATCATTGACTGTACTCCTTATGCTCTGTTTTTTGCTTCCTTGACTTTCTCATTCCATAACTTGAGGCCTATTGTTTATTTTTAAGATTTTATTTATTTATTTGACACAGAGAGAGTGATCACAAGTGGGCAGAGAGACTTGCAGAGAGGAAGGGAAGCAGGCTCCCTGCTGAGCAGAGATCCCGATGTGGGGCTCGATCCCATGACCCTGATATCATGACCCGAGCTGAAGGCAGAGACTCAACCCACTGAGCCACCCAGGCGCCCTCTTTTTTTTTTTTTTTTTTTTCTTTTTTAAGAGTGAGAGAGAGAGTGTGTGTGTTTGTGAGGGGGTGCAGAGGGAAAGGGAGAGAGAGGATCCCAAGCAGGCACTATGCTGGGTGCAGATCATGACCCAAGCTATAATCAAGAGTCAGATGGTCAACTGAGTCCTCCACGTGCCTCAAGTCCTATATTTTAGATATGATATCAAAAGTATATTCCATGAAATCACAAACTGTTAAGTTGTTATCAAAATTAAAATCTCTTGCTCTCCTAAATATATTATTTAGAAAATGAAGACAAGTTAAAAGACTGAGGTACATATTTTTAAAACATAAAACTGATAAAAACATATATCCAGAAGATATAAAGAACACTTAGTACTCAACAATAAAAAGACAAAATCCTACTTTTTAAATGGATATAAATGTTAATACATAATTCACCATATAACATATAAGATGACAAGCAAGCATGAGAAAACATGCTTACCTAAGAAGTCATTAGGAAAATACAAATTAAAAATACAATGTGATATCACTACCCATTCACAGTAATGACTAAAAAGGTTAAAGGATATGGAGAATGTTAAAGGATTTTATATTATGGCCACGGAGAATTCATTCAAGGATAGTTCAACATATGAAAAGTAACTGATATAATAAAACATCTAATAGGAAAAACACATGATTACCTCAATTGATAATACCATTCTTGATAAAAATACAAAGCAAAATAGTAATGGAAGAAAACTTATACAACATATTAAAGACTATATATGAAAAACCACAAGTAACATCATTTGCAGTGATTAAAGACTGAATGCTTTTCCCCTAAAATCAGGAACAAGACAAAGATGTCCACTTTTTTTCAATACAGTGTTAGAAGTTCAAGCCAGAACAATTGGTCAAAAGAAAGAAAAAGAGAGAGAGAAAGAAAGGGGGAGGGGCGAGAGAGGAAGGAAAGAAAAGAAAAGAAAGACATCCAAATTGGAAAGAAAGAAATAAAGTATGTCTATTCACACATGACAGGGTCTTCTATGTAAAAAACCTAAAGATACCTACAACAACAACAACAACAGAACAAACAAAAAAACATTTAGGAACTAATAAATGAATTTCGCAAAGTTAAGGATACAAGATCAAGATTAGAAATTAGTGGGGTTTCTATACACTAACAATCAACTATCTGAAAAGAAAATTAAGAAAACAATTCCACTGGGGCACCTGGGTGACTCAGTCAGTTAAACATCTGACTCCTGATTTCAGCTCAGTTTATGATTTCAGGGTTGCGAGATCAAGCTCACGTTGGGTTGGGTATGGAGCAGCCTGCTTAAGATTCTCTCCCACTCTCTAAAAAAAAAAGAAGAAAAGAAAAGAGAGGAGACAAGAGAAGAAGAGAAAGGAGAAGAAAGGAGAAGAGAAAAGAGAATAAAAAAATCCATTTATAATAGCATCAAAAAGAATAAAACACTTAGAAATAAACTTAACCAACATGAAAGATTTGTACCCTGAATATTATAAAATACTGCTGAAACAAATTAAAGACATAAATAAGTGGAAAGTCATCATATGTTCATGGATTATAATATTTAATATTGTTAAGATGTTACTACTACTCAAAGGATAGTATTTAATATTACTATTATGCAATCTCTATCAAAATCCTAATGAAATTTTCTTGAAATATAATTCACATATAGTATATGTTTTATAGTAGTTTAAAGTGCAGAACATAATGATTCAAGAATTCCGTACGTTACTTAGTGCTCATCACTAAGTGTACTCTTAATCCCCTTGCTCTAGTTTACTCATCCTCCCACCCACTTCCTCTTTGGAAACCATGAGTTTGTTCTCTGTGCTGGAGTCTCATTTCTTTTGTTTGCTTGTTTGTTTCTTATTTTCTTGGTTTGTTCATTTACTTTTCTTCCTAAATCCTACATAGGAGTGAAATTATATGATATTTGTCTTCCTCTGACTTACTTTACTTAGTGTAATACCCTCTGGCTTCTTCCATGTTGTTGCAAATGTCAAGATCTCAATCTTTTTCATGGCTGATAATATGCCATTGCATATATATACACACACATACATACACATACACACACATATACACAACTTAATCTATTAAATCTATTCACAACACATGTGTTGCTTCCATATTTTGGCTACTGTAAATAATGGTGCAATAAATATAGCAGTGCATATATCTTTTCAAATTAGTGTTCTCATTTTCTTTGGGTAAATAGCTAATAGTAGAATTACTGGGTCATATGGTAATTTTATTTTTAATTTTTTAAGAAACCACCGCACTGTACTCCACAGTGCCTGCATAAATTTGCATTCTAACCAACACTGAACAATGACATTTTTTGAAGAAAGAGAAAAAGCCATTATGAAATTCATATGGAACTGCAAGGAAACCTGAATAATCAAAACAATCTTATACTATGCAGCCATGAAAAGAAATGAAATCTTGCCATTTGCGATGACATGGATGGAACTAGAGGGTATCATGCTTAGTGAAATAAGTCAATCGGAGAAAGCAACTATCATATGATCTCCCTGATATGAGGACATGGAGATGCAACATGGGGGGTTAGGGGGACAGGAGAAGAATAAATGAAACAAGATGGGATTGGGAGGGAGACAAACCATAAATGACTCTTAATCTCACAAAACAAACTGGGGGTTGCTGGGGGGAGGTGGGATTGGGAGAGGGGGAGGGGGTTATGGACATTGGGTAGGGTATGTGCTATCATGAGTGCTGTGAAGTGTGTAAACCTGGTGATTCACAGACCTGTACCCCTGGGGATAAAAATACATTATATGTTTATAAAAAAAAAATTGGAAGGGGAGGCGAACCATAAGAGACTATGGACTTTGAAAAACAACCTGAGGGTTTTGAAGGGTCAGGGGTGGGAGTTTGGGGGAACAGGTGGTGGGTAATAGGGAGGGCACGTTTTGCATGGAGCACTGGGTGTTGTGCAAAAACAATGAATACTGTTACGCTGAAAAAATAAATTAAATTTTTTAAAAAATAAAAAAATAAAAAAAGAATAATATTAAAGGTCTCATACTTCTTGATTTCAAAACTGACTACAAAGCTACGTTAATCAAAACAACATGGTATTGGCATAAAGACAGACAAATGAAATAGAATAGTCCAGAAATAAAATCACACAGACACAATCAACAGATCTTTAACCATAGAGGCCAAGATGATTCAATGAGGAAAGTTTTTCAACAAATGGTGCTAAGAAAACTGGATATTCACAGGCAAAACAATGAAGGTCAATCAAAATGTAACAAAGACCTAAATATGAGAGCTAAAAACTATGAAATTCTTAAAAGCAAACATAGGAAGTTTCATGACATTGGATTTGACAATGATTTCTCTTTTTTTTTAAGATTATTTATTTATTGGGGCGCCTGGGTGGCTCAGTGGGTTAAAGCCTCTGCCTTCGGCTCAGGTCATGATCCCAGGGTCCTGGGATCGAGCCCCGCATCGGGCTCTCTGCTCGGCAGGGAGCCTGCTTCCCCCTCTCTCTCTCTGCCTGCCTCTCTGCCTACTTGTAATTTCTGTCTTTCAAATAAATAAATAAAATCTTTAAAAAAAAAAAAAAGATTGGGAGGGAGACAAACCATAAATGACTCTTCATCTCACAAAACAAACTGGGGGTTGCTGGGGGGAGGTGGGATTGGGGGAGGGGGAGCGGGCTATGGACATTGGGGAGGGGAAGTGAACCATAAGAGACTATGGACTCTGAAAAACAACCTGAGGGTTTTGAAGGGTCAGGGGTGGGAGGTTGGGGCAACCTGAGGGTTTTGAAGGGTCAGGGGTGGGAGGTTGGGGGAACAGGTGGTGGGTAATGGAGAGGGCACGTTTTGCATGGAGCACTGGGTGTTGTGCAAAAAGAATGAATACTGTTACGCTGAAAAAATAAATAAAATGAGAAAAAAAAAAAGATTATTTATTTATTTATTTGACAGAGAGAGAGAGAGATCACAAGTAGGCAGAGAGGTGGGAAGCAGGCTCCCCGCTGAGCAGAGAGCCCAATGGGGGTCTTGATCCCAGGACCCTGAGACCAGAACTGGAGCAGAAGGCAGAGGTTTAACCCACTAAGCCACTCAGGCACCCCTTGACAATGATTTCTTGCATATGACACTATAAGCACAGGCAAAGTGAAAGAAAAAAAAAACCAATAAATTGATTCTCAAAATTAATAAGTTGGTGTATCAACAGATGGAAAAAGCAACCCACAGGATGGGAGAAAATACTTGCAAACCATATATCTGATAAGGGATTATCATTCAGAATACATAAAGTACCCCCCAAATTTTAATAATAAAAAAAAAACTATTTAAAAAATAGGCAAACACTGGGATACCTGGGTGGATCAGTTGGTTAAATATTTGCCTTCAGCTCCAGTCATGATCTCAGGGTCCTGGTATAGAGCCCCACGTCAGGCTCCCTGCTCAGCGGGGAGCCTGCTTCTCCCTCTCCTTCTGCTGCCCCACCCTGTTTGTGCTCTCTCACTCTGTCAAATAAGTAAATAAAATCTTTAATTAATTAATTAATTAAAATGACAATGACTTGAATAAAAATTTCTCCAAATAAGATATGCGAATGAACAAAAAGCACATGAAGATGTTCGACCTCATTAGTCATTAGGGAAATAAAAATCAAAATTGCAATGTGATACCTCTCCATTAGGATGCATATTATAAACAAACAAAAACACAGAAAATGACAATATTGATAAGGACGTAGGAAAATGAGAATGCTTGTACAATGCTGGTGGAAATATAAAAATGGTGCAGTCACTGTGGAAAGTACTTTGACAGTTCTTAAAACATTTTAAGTAGAATTGCCATGTGATCCAGTAATTCCACTTTTAAATATATACTCAAAAGAATGGAAAGCAAGACTTTGAACAGATATTTATATGCCACAGCATTATTCACAATAGCCACAAGGTAGAAACAACCCAGTCCATAGATAGATGACTGGATAAACTAAATGTAGTTTATACATGTAATGGAATATAACTCTGACTTAAAAGGGAAGAAAATTGTAACACATGCTATAACATGGATGAAGTTTGATGACATTAAGCTAAGTGAAATAAACCAGTCACAAAAAGACAATATACACACAATATGATTCCACGCAGATGAACTATCTAGAGTAGTCTAATTCTTATAATTTAGAATGGTGGTTGCCCAAAGGTGAGAGGGATGGAGGAATGAGAAGTTTATGTTTAATTTGCAGATTTCAGTTTGGGAAGATGAAAATGTTGTGGAGATGGTTAGTAGCTTTATTTGTACAACAGTGTGAATATACTTAATGCCACTTACTATGGAATGAATTGTGTCCTCTCCAAAATTAATATATTAGAACCCTAACCCCAGTGTGATGGTATTTGGGAGGTAATTCATAATTAGGCTTAAATGAGGCCATAATGATGGAGCTCCCTTGATGGAAGCAGTGTCCTTACAAGAAGAGAAGAAAGACTAGAGCTCCCTCTTTCTCTCTGCCATGTGAGAATGCTGCATGAAGGTGGCTGCAAACCAGGAAGAGCTCTCCCTGGGGACCTGAAGTGGCTGGCACCTTGATCTCGGACTTCCCAGTCTCCAGAAATGTGAAAAATAAAAGTCAGTTGTTTAAGACACCCAGTCTATGGTATACTGTTACAGTAGCCCAAGCAGACAAATACATTGCTGAAATGCACACTTAAAAATGGCTAAAATGGTATACTTTGGGTTGTGTGTATTTTACCACAACAAAAAATAAAATCAAAATGTGTGAAACTGGAATTCTGATATACTTTTATAAATTGCTACTACCACTATGGAAAATAGTTTGATGGTTTTTAAATAGTAAACCACATACATACTTTATGATCCAGCTATTCCATTCCTAGGTAGTTATCCAAGAAAAGAAGAAAGTTTATGTCTTCATATACAAATATTCATAGCAACTTCATTTTAATAGACAAAAATGGGTAATAATCCAAAAGTCCATGAACAGATGACTAAATAAACAAATCAAGATATTTTCACATTGTGAAATATTACTTGCCAATAAGCAGGAATGAACTAATGATACATGGAATGATATGGATAGATCCCAAAATAACTATTTTGAGAGGCACCTGGGTGGCTTAGTCATTAAATGTATGCCTTCGGCTCAGGTCATGATCCCAGGATCCTGGGATCAAGCCCCATGTCAGGCTCAGCAGGAACCCTGTTTCTCCCTCTCCCACTCCCCCTGCTTGTGTTCCTGTTCTTGCTGTCTCTTTCTCTGTGGGATAAATAAAATCTTAAAAAAATAAAAAATAACTACTTTGAGTGAAAGAAACCAGATCAAAAGAGAAAATATATATTCTGTAAAAGATGAAATTAATCAATAGTGACATAAAATAGGTAACTGGTTGCCTGCAGAGGTGGATGAATCCAGGGATTACAACAAAGTCGAGAGAAACTTTTGGGGGTAATGGATATCTTCACTCTCTTGACTACAGTGATGGTTTCACTACTGTACGCATAAGTCAAAACAAATAGAGTTGTGCATTTTACATATGTTCAGTTTACTGCATGTCGATTATACCCCAACAGACCTGTTAAAATGTTACCAGAACCAAGTTCATCTATTTCTACTCACACTACTAGCTCCCATGCTATTCCTCCAAACCACCCGGTGTAATTTTGCTTCAGGCCTTTTGCTTATGATTCACATCATTGATTTTTTTCAGATATTTACTCAAATTTCATCTTCTCAGTGAATCCTCCTATATATTTCCTATTCCAGTTGTAATGATCACAATCTTGGTGGCTTAAAACATTACAAATGTAAAAAATTATAGTTCTGGAGGTCAGAAATCCAAAACAAGTCTTAGAGGACTAAAGTCAAGGTGTCAGCAGGGCTCCAGGCATGAATCATCCCTTGCTTTTCCAGCTTCTTAAGGCTACTTGGCCTTTGGCAGCATCTCTTCAACCTCTGCTTCCATCATCACATTGCTCACATCTCCCCCGTTACCTCCGTCTTACAAAAGGATCCTTGTGATGACATTAGGGCTGACCTGGAGAATCAAGGATAACCTCTCCATTTCAAGGTTTGCAGGGTCCTCTTTGCTACATGAAGTAACACGCTCACAGGTTTCAGGCATTAAGAGGTAAATATTTTAGGGGACCATTATCCAGCCTCCTGCACCTTCCTTTCTGTTCACCCTATCTAGAATTGTAATATGTTCACAAACACCACCTATATCCCCTACCATCTTTGCTTTTTCTCTTTGACATTTTTAATATCAAAAATAGCACTTATTTTACCTATATATAATGTGCATTTTCCAATAAACTCTAAACACCATGAAAGTGATGTTTGTTTCGTCCTCTGCTGTATTTCCTAATGTCTGTAAAAGAGTGGAGTTCATTCAGTAAATGTCCACTGGATAAGAGAACAACCCTCACATCCTCAGTGACCCTCACACATGCCTTGCTTCTCTTATTTCCTCTGTTTACTCAGAATATCAGGGAGTGGGTACTCTTACTACTGAAAATCCATATGGTGACACTAGTCACTCAACCAGAGACTACTGAAGATTTCAAAAATGGGATGATTGAGCTGTATCCCAAACCACAATTCTTTTGTGACAACATTACGAGGACAGTCATATGATATCTTGAAAAATATGAGGTCTGGTTCACTGTGGTGCCACCCCTTGCAGGAGCTGTAGAATTAACTCCAACTGTCACCCAAATGCCTCCTCATACTCCTACATGGCCAGAAGCTCTTGGAGGGCAAGAGTTTATCTTTGTTTTTCTTGAACCTCTTCTTTCCTCTTAAGAGTTCAATGAATACTCAATGAGTGGAATCAAATTCAATTGAATAAATCCCTTTGCTCACTATTCATTATAAAAGGATGGAGTGTGTTTTAAATTTTTAATGCTGTCCTTTTTTTTTATAAGATCTTTTATTTATTTATTTGACAGAGAGATCACAAGTAGGCAGAGAGGCAGGCAGAGAG
The DNA here is from genome assembly GCF_922984935.1 of Meles meles. Taxonomy (NCBI): domain Eukaryota; kingdom Metazoa; phylum Chordata; class Mammalia; order Carnivora; family Mustelidae; genus Meles; species Meles meles. The sequence goes on along the minus strand of NC_060074.1, from coordinate 113,836,009 downwards.
AGAGAGAGAGGGAAGCAGGCTCCCTGCTGAGCAGAGAGCCCCATGCAGGACTCGATCCCAGGACCCTGAGATCATGACCTGAGTCGAAGGCAGCGGCTTAACCCACTGAGCCACCCAGGTGCCCCTAATGCTGTCCTTTTAAATGAAGTTAACACTTTATTAGAACTCTGAAATTTTGCAAACATAAGACCCTTTATGTTTCAAATGATGTTTTTAAAATTTTCCCTAACAGTGTAAACCATAGTATTGAGATTGAAGATAATATTTCTACCAGAAAATGATCTTAAAAAGGCTAGTAACTAAAGTTACTAGTTTTGACCAAGAATTTAGAGATGTTCTCTTACCTTTGTCAAGGTCAAGTGCAAATTTATTTTAAAAGAAAAAAAAAGGTCCGCTGGGGAAGGATATTGAAAGGGAAACAAAAGCAAATTTTCAGGATGAAAAAATGATATCTGAAGTTTAGTATCTATTGAGCATTTATATGTGCTATGCCTTCTGCATAGCCAGACCTCTACACACATGATCTCTTTTTGTCATTAAGAAACCAGAGGTTCAGAGTGGTGATGTAAGTGGCTGACTGGATCCCAAGTCATGCTATTTCCATCATCTCACAAAGACACCTTGGAAGACAGTGAAGGACTATGAATATGTTATATTAATAGTGATAATGATCATAATGGAAATAATGATAACTATGACTAGAGTCCCACATATTTTCCTTCCTGTTTCCACCGAGTCACACCACTGAATCAATGTTCCCTCTAGGTTTTTAACTCCTTATTCACTTATTTATTAATTTACTCATTCAGTAGATAATGATTCTGCTACACAGTAACCTTCATGATGCACACTACGAATTTTAACTGTCATTCCCCCAGAAAATCTGCCCTCCTAGAAGAATTACTTTCAGAAGTAAGAGCTCTGAGCTAATATATTAGGCCCTCCCATCATCTTTGATGTATTATCTCTACTCTTATTCCATGCATTGCAGGTACTACTTCTTACTGGAATGCTAGAATTAATATGAAAGTAGAATGGTATCTACAAATCACTCGTGAACAGGAAGATTGACCCTGTCCTTTCTTGTCTCCTTAGAATATCACTAATCATTGGTAGTGGGAAAAGTTAAGTTTAGTGGTAAGCTAATCCCAAAACCAGAAACTCTGGGACAATCTTGGAGCATGAACATATAATCCACCTGCATTTGACTCCAACCCTGATTCATCCCTTTCTTACCAACCATGTCCATCCGCACCTCAAAACTAGCAGAAAACACCATTCCCTCACTTCCAACCTTGCTCCTCTGGGAACCATATCTTTTCAAAGGTATCCAGAAACACAAGTAGTAATTGATCACCACTCACTACCCCCAATAGCCCCAGAAACAAAAGTCTGATATAAGTAGGAGGAAGAAAGTAGGCTTAAGATATCAGAATCAGAAAACTATCAAGTCCAGGGAGATCATTCAGGATGAAGAAGAGTCTCAAAGTGTTGAAGAACAAGCTAGGGAGGAAAGGAGCAAGGCTTGCTAGTCAAATTGCCTATTAGAAGGCAAATGAGAAGGTCTTAGGATCTCTCATTAAAGGAAAGAAGAAGTATTCTTCTCCCTTCCCCTTCATACTACCTGAGGGAAGTGGTGATCTTCATGTCAGGCACCAGACAAATGTGAAGAGATTAAGGACCGATAGGTGAGACCTACACCTAGCTGAGACAGAGACAAGGAGTTCCTGTCTCAAGACTCTAGAAAATTAAGGGTTTCACTTCGGGGCTGTCTCTCTTGAGAGGTTCATTGACATCTTGAGAGAAGCTAGGACTCCGGAGTCAGCCAGATCTTATTTCAAATGTTGATTATTTTACAAATTTGAACAAGGTATCTCTTTCTCCACAGCTGAGTTCACGTTCTTCATTTGTTTAAAAGAGTACATTTTAGTACTTCATTCCCAACATACAGAAGTGCTTCTTCTGAGAAGAAGTGGCAATTGAGGCATCCCCATAAATCCAAAAGAAGACTATGCTAATGCTGACAAAGACATTATTACAAGTAAATAAAAATTCCAGAAATATTAATTGAGAACTAGTGTTTCAAATGGCAGGCTTAAAGCCTGGTACTTCTGTATATCTTTGTGTCCTTAGGTTCCATTCTTTGGATAAACCCTACTATCTGAGGAAACTGGGAACCTGAGACCACCCAAGTTGAGCAAGAACACACATAGAAAATTCAGATACTACAAGACAGTGAATAGAGGCCTTTCCCACACCCATCATAGGCAGAAGAGTCCTCCTTGTTATTCACCTAAAAGAACCTGTCCACGCCTTCCCAGGGTTTTGACCAGTTTCTCTCCTCACCAACCCCCTCTGCCTCCCAAGAGCCCATCAGTTATTCAAAGCCCAACCAGCTCCACGAATATATCTTGGACTTTCCAACCCTACAGACTTACCTGTGATTTCTGAAAGCACTGATGGTATATAACACATGCAGTGACAAGAGCATCCTGCCACATCAAACCATTTAACTATTCCATATCCATTTCCTCACTAATTAGATTTTTGTAACAAATTATATTGTTTCTGAGACAAAAATAATAGACATCCATATTACAAAGTTGTGAAAGCAGAAAAACAGAGAAGAAAATAAAACTCATTCTAACACTGTCACCCAGAAATTACTGCTAATATTCTGCTCTATTTTTCTCTGGTCTATGTTCTCTGTGTTGGGGTGTGGTTATCCAACTAATTCTTCACATAAATTTTGTGCCATGTTTGGGTTCTTTCTTGTATGGTCTTTACAACCTAGCATAGTGCTATGTACCTAGAAATAAATGCTAGATATTATCAATATTAATAAAAGTTCAGAAGCAAATATGTTGGTAAAAAGAGAAAAAGGGGCACCTGGGTGGCTCAGTGGGTAAGGCCTCTGCCTTCAGCTCAGGTCATGGTCCCAGGGTCCTGGGATCAAGCCCCGCATCGGGCTCTCTGCTCAGCGGGGAGCCTGCTTCCTCCTCTCTCTCTCTCTCTCTCTCTCTCTGCCTGCCTGCCTCTCGGCCTACTTGTGATCTCTGTCAAATAAATAAATAAAATCTTTTAAAAAATTAAAAAAAAAAAGAAAAGAAAAAGCTCTGGGATCAGCCATATCTGGGTTCAAACCCCAGGTCTGACTCTGCAATCTTGAGTAATGTTAAGTCAAATTTTTGAGCCTAAGTATATTCACTGGTAAAACGAAAGTAAGAATTTCTTCTTCATGTTGGTTGTGAAACTTAAAAGAAAAACAAATATACGCTGCTTGACCCATAGTAATAACACTGCACCAGTCACATCCACAACAAAACAACCAAACAGGATGAGTGGTCAAAAGAAGACTTCTCAGAGGAAGTGGGTCTTAAAAGATGAGCCAGACTTTACTATAAGTGATGGAAGATAAAGGGCATTGACCCCCAAGAGAACAAAACACCTGAGATACAGGCCATTCCCCCACAGTCTGGTGGCTCTGGAGGCAGTGTTTCTCAGCCTTGGCAGCCAATGGAGTCATCTGGAGGGGGGAAAGCTCTAAAAATTCAGATGTCCAGACCATATCACAGACCCACTGAACCAGAAGTTTGGGCATGGAACCAAGCCATCAATGTTTTATAAATATTTCCAGGGAATTACCACTTTCCTTGCTGAGAGTTGAGAGTGACCAGCTTAATGTATTATCACTGCCCTCACTATCCAACATCAAAAAAAAAACAAAAACAAAAACAACAACCTAGCTCCTGGCTTGCCCATGGTAATACACTGTGTTCAGTATATAGCTGAAGTGTATAGCTCAGTGTATAGCAAAGAAGTGCTAGCTCTGCCCAGAGTGGGGCCCATGACCACTTCCAACAGCCAGCACTGTTTGGCCTTATGGATATTGTCACACCACCATCCCAGGTGCTTCCCATCAACCAGGATAGTGGTTATGTGAAGAGACCTATGCTAGATTTCTATCAGATGCTTCCATATCTACAAGGTCCAACTCCCTCGATCAGGCATGGATGGCTTGCCCACTCTACCAGGTGCCCAGAAACTTAGGGAAAGCCTGTGTTGGGACTCAACAGTTCATTAGTCATCACAGCTTAGAACAGAGAAAGTGCCTGGAGTGGGCTCCCCCAGACCACACTCTTCCCTGCAGTCACCTATGCTGAGGCATCCATCTGACTAGATAAGAGGAAGTGGCCACTCCCCTGCAGACAAAGACCTGTCAAGCACACAGATGAGATTGAAGGCCTAGCTCATCCAACTGGTGAAGATACAACAAAATGCTTTTAGAATCAATTTATTACTGAAATGTATAGCAAAAAGGCAGGGTGGCTAAAAGTGGCAGTTCCTCATGTCCTTCTCCCTTACACTGTAATGGAAAGGGTGGATGGCTAAAAGTGGATGGAGATCCCCACTGAGGAGCCCATTAGGCTGTAGTTAAGTCTGCAGCCACACCCTAAGGAAGTGGGGGATCAGAATCTGGGAGGCCATAAGAAGTATCATGACAACCTGGTGGGGGCAGGAATGTGAGTGGGAAATGACCTCCAAGCAGTCACTCATATGCCTCCTTACTTCTGTGTTCCCAGGCCACAAGGCATCCTTCCAAGACTCTAAGAAGTTATGGTTCAAGCCTTTAACGATGTGGTCTATGTGGATAGGGTGAGATCCCTGGCACAGCATGCCAGAGCCAGCCCTACAAGGCCCTCATACTCCCCACGGAACACTCCATCTGTTCCCCAGGAAGTTTCTCACATCCTGCTGGCAGAAACCCTTGGCTTCCTGTCCTGAAAGGGGCAGAAAGGTACACCAGAAGGGAAGGAAGTCCAAGAGCCCAGAGATCTAAGTGCTGACACTGGACCCAGTGTACAGGAAAGAATAGGAGAGGGATAGCATTCATCCAGACAGATAGCTGAGGGGTGCCAGAACCAGAGTGAGCAGCAAGGTAGATATCCAGGCACAGATTCAATAGATGTCTAGAGGTAGGATGCAGGTGTGCCTCTTTGTCTTGGTGGCATGTGGAGGAAATGGGAGACAAGGATCCAGATCCATGCCCAGGTTTTCAGCTTGGGTGCTTCCATTTGTGACCAAGACTATGTTGGTGGGTGCACATTCCAGAAGTTCATGACTGGCTTTGACTTAGACCATGTGCACCCAAAGTCAGGGGCCTTGACAACAGTAGCCAGGGGTATGTTAACCAGTACAGGATTTTGACCTCCAAAGGCTCAGAAGCTACCCATTCAACAAGGATACACAGACAGCCACAGTGCAGTGAGGTGAGGGTGGCAGAAGGGAACAAATAGACAAGGAACCACAAATAAGACAGGGGAACACAGGCCCTATGTAAGCAGACAGAAGGGTCACCTGAGCCAGGGGGAGGGGCCTCCTATAAGCTCAACTTTGAAGGAAAAATACAATGTATTCCAATGATGGGATCAGGTAGGGAAGAGTATTTGAGGGACAGAGCAGGTGATCAGAAGCCAGGAGACAGGTGTGACACCATGTTGTGCTCAGGAACTCATGAGGGCTGGTAGAGAAAGAGCAGAGATCCATGCTGAGAAAACACACAGGACAAATTGCTGCTCAAAGGGAGTGGGCTCAATGCTGTCACCATGTGGCTGCCTAGTCCCCAGGCATCTCTACTCCCCAGACAGGCAGGACCCCTCATTTGGGGAGACATTACCTGCTCTTTCCCAAAGCAGCAGCCATTCAGGGCTTAGGCTATGGGTACCCTGAGCCTGAAAATATTCTCAGGAAGGAAGTGATGCTGTAATGATGGTACTGAGGAGACGTTTGTGTGCTCTGGCTACATGACAGAAATGTTAGTGCTGTGCCTCATGGGAAAACTATTTCTGATCATGAATTTGAACAATGGAGGGGGGAAGGAAATGAATTCAATGTCATCTAAGCATTGACAAGTGTCTTTTTTTCCATCCACTAAACTGAATCAGGATTCTCAGGAACATGTAAACTTAAAAAAGAAAAAAATGATTCTCATCTATTTGAATGGCACTGAACATGGTGAATCTAGACAAAAATCTTTCCCCTGCCTCTTACTTTCCTTTAAATCACATCATGGTTTCTTACAGCATAGTGTTCTACGTCTGTGTTAAAGCTTCCTCTGGACACAGGTTTGTCCAGATTGGCCATGACCTCCCAGAGCCTGGACCTAAGAAATGTTATTATAGTTTCCAATGCTGGGTTTGGTTCTAAAATTTCACAAGATAATGGGATATCAAGGGGACCTTATCTACTTTATATTTGCATTTTAACAATAAAATCCTGTAGCGTTTTCAAGACCTTCCTTGCTTGCTAAGCACTCATAAGGATTTCCCACCCCACATCTTCAATACTGTGGTTGCAAATTCACATTGATTTGTTACAAATCATGTATGTGCTAAGGGATTTTACTTTGTCCTCCATACAACAGTTATGCTCTTCTTTCACTTTTTTTTATCATAAAATGAATGAAAATTCATTACTTTCCTTTTGGAAATACATAAAAGTATGAAGAAAAGTAGAACCATATACAAAAAATGATGTTAAAACAAAATCCATTGCCTTTCAATTCCATCACCCAAGTTGAAGACCATGACTCCTACATGCTCATGTGGCCCCATGATCATCCTCCCATGTCTAGCATCCTCCTCCCACAGCTTCCTCTGCATGTCCCAAAACTTCTGGACAGACCTACCACACAACACAACCTCTTGTTTTCGCTCTTAGCGATTCTCAATGCTCAGCATGCTTTTTTTCTTATTCATTCTTAGTTTGTACTAAAGGCAGAGCTTATGAGAATCCTGAAGAGACATCACCAGTGAGACTGCTCATAAGACCTACACAAGAGTGTTCACACTCCTAGGCAGCAAGTGTACTGGGCAAATATCTGCCTCTTATGATTTCTAGGAAGCTAATGGACAGCTCTGTCTGCTCTCACCCTCCTCATAGCCTGAGTTAGCCTCTGTGAGCCAGCCCATGAGGACTGTGTCCAGGGTTGCAGACTATCAGAGCTCCCTTGGATGTCAGGCCACATACAACACAGAAAAACAAAGCCAAGAGGAAAAAACGTGGAGTTTTTTCCCCTTTCCACTCTCACTAAATCTCATCTACTGTCACATATATTTATAGGAAAATAGAATGAAAAAATAAGATCATTATCCACCTGATCTGCAGTAGAAAGAAAAAAAAAAAAACCCAAATGCTACTGTTGACAAAGAAATGTTCAAAGCCAGAATTGTCCATATGTTCTCTATTGATTAAATCCAAAAGATACACCAACCAGCTTTAAAATGGTGCCATCTGGTTTAATAATAGAAAAATCACAGGCTTTTGCACTGGACAAATCTAGCTCAGGGGCATCAGGAAATGGTCTTCATTTCACTATGCTTTGGTATTCTTACCTATAAATTGAGTACAAAAATATTTGATCCAGAGAATTAAATGCAAAGAACATAACACAGTCCTGCCACATTGTAGGTGTTTAATAAATGCTCCCTCCTGAAAAGAAGCCCACCTGTTTTTTGCATACTCATAGCCTGGTTGGCCTGTATAACCCACTCAAGGCCCTCTGTGCTTATCATCAACACTTCTGAGTCCACACTGAGGATCTGTGCCCTCCATCAGTACTGTGGTGTCTTCAGCAGGAGTTCTGTGCCCTCCATCAGCACTGTGGTATGCACGCTGTGGATGCTTGCTCTCCATTAGCACTGTGGTGTCTATACTGGCTGTGTTTATCAATCCATCCTTTAATTCATTTTGATGGTGAGCCCCAGGTTGCTCACTTAGGTACAATCCCTAGTCTAGGAGTCAGGAAAATAAAGGTAAATGAAACACGGCTCCTTCCTTCAAAGACAAGCTTCTTGTCAAGGAATGTCAGTGACGCTGCATGGGTAGTCCAGAGTTGAGCTTTGTGCTAAGAGATCCTACTCCATGCATTTGCTGTGCAGGGACCTTGTAAATCGGGTTCTGAAAACAGCTCTTCCCTTTTTTCTATACTTCTCTTATTTTAGGGAATCTAGAAACTGTGGAAAACCAAATATCTAACTGGAGCTTAACCAGATATCACTTTACTCTAAATACTAGTATAAATAAGCCAGAGGAAGGCAGATAAGCTGAAACTTGAGAAACATGATGGAAAATTAACCTCCAGTTGAGGAAATTTATCTGTGAACTTTTTCTGAGAATGGGCAAGTGTTTAATAGCAGAGCACCTGCCTCAGCTTGCTCAATGGCACCTTTAAGCAGGAGCGACATTGATCTAATCCATTAAGTGCAAACATTCCAGCTGTTGTTGAATGTTGTTTAGTGATGTTGCAAAAGCATACTCTTGTCATTTAACAGTCACAACTTTAGAAACGTTTTTTCTCTTCTTAATTATGCAGAAATAAGATTGTGTCACTTGATACCAAATAAATAGTGAAAATGAGCTCATTCCACATTCAGATGACCAAGTAGGTACATGTAAGTCCAGAGATTTGAAAAGACCAGTTTGTGTTTCTTAATTATCTGACCCAAACAAGTGATAGCACTACTTATAGGAAGAGACAATTTCTGAGGAAATATTTAAGAATGGTTAGCACAAAACATTTCTGGTGGATCAGCTCCTTACTCAGAGCCCTGAGGAAGGGCTAGGCATTGTGAGGGCTTCAACTTTAGAATATCTACTGAACCTGATGTAAGTATCTACCCACCTACAAAAGAAAATTCTAGTGCCATTAAAAAGTCAGTTGAACTCATCTTATACCCCTAAAATGTCGTGATTAACACAGTGTCTGGAATGGAATGGTTGCTCACAGAATCAATATTACCTCTGGCTAATGCTAGAAGTTTGTACTTTGAGTTAGATGTTTTCATAATAATAACGATTATTATTACTATTATGAAAGATTTCTTATATGTAAAAGAATAAAATAAGCTTAAGTTATAAAAAGTAAAATTATTGTATTAATTTCTACCCAGCTCCTTTAATGTCTTGTTCTAATCATATACCTATCCCTTTCCTAAAGTTTATGTTTATAACTCTTTTTACTTTCATTGAAGTTGGGAAACACATGTAAGTTTCCTTAAGTAATATATTATTAAGTATTTAGCACGTAAGAATTTTCTATAAATGGAGTGTGTCTCTTTGACTTGCCCTTTCCAGCCAGCAGCAAGTACTTGAGATTTGTTCCACTAAAGCACATAGCTGTAGTCCATTCATTTTCTCTGCTGTTCGCAATGAACTGTATGCGCATACCATTTATGCATGGACATTTGCATCATTTCCAGATTTTTGCTATCTGAAAATCATCTGTTAGTAGCCATTTTTTGCATGTCACCTGATGCAAGTGCATGAGATTTTCTGCAGAAGAAAATTTTTCTAGTAAGCATAAAATTGCTTGATGATAATATGTACATATCTTCAACCTTCCAAGATAATGTCAATTGTTTTCCAAAGGCATTGTGCTAACAACCACCAGAAATAGATAAGAGGGACTTTTGTTTCATATGTTTACAAAAATTAGTGTTCTTCTTTATTTTTTATTTGCCAGTCTAATAGGTACTAAATATGACAAGATTTTGTTTTAATTTGTATTTTTTGCTTACTAATAAGATTGAGCATTTTATGTATATTAATCTTTCATGTTGCTTTGCTTATGTCTTTTTGTCCCATTTTATTGGATTGTTAGGATTTTTCTTAAAAATAATTGGGTCTAGTGGTGCCTGGATAGCTCAGTCAGTTAAGTTTCTGACTTCGGTTCAGGTCATGATCCAGGGTCCTGAAATTGAGCCCCATATCGGGCACTCTGCTCAGTAGAGAACATGCTTCTACCTGTCCCTTTGCCTGCTTGTGTATTCTCTCTCTCTCCGTCAAATAAATAAATAAAATCCTTTTTAAAAATTGGTTTTTTGTGTGTCAGGCTCTGTGCTAAGCACAGAGTCTGCTTAAGATTCTCTCTCCCTCTCCCTCTACTCCTCCCCTCCTCTCTCTCTCACACACATGCTCATAAGTAAATAAGTAAATCTTTAAAATAATTGGGTCTTAATATTCTAGATTATAATCTTTGTTTTATGTATTATAAATGTCTTCTGACAGACATTTATGGCTTGTCTTTTCATTTTTTTATGATGAACATAAAGTTTTAGTGAACAGAGATTTTTTTTTTTTACTTTTAAAGTGTTTAAATATATCTGTTTTCTTTTTTATGGTTTGTCTTTTAATGCCTTGTAGAGAAAACTCAACTTATCTCAAAGTCATAACAACTTTACCCAGATTTTCTTATAAATTTTTCACAAATGTTGCTTTTGACCTCGTCTTTAAACTATATTGGAATTAATTTTTTTGTAGGCATGTAATTTTCCTGTTCTACTTTCTATCTCTATTAATGTGACTATTCTAGGTATTATATAAGTAGAATTATACAATACTTGTCTTTTTGTGTTTGATTTATGTCACTTAGATTAACACCTTCAAGGTCCTTCCATGTCTTAGCAAGTATCTTAGCATGTCTTAGAACTGTGTTCTTTTTAAGTGTTAATAAAATGCCATTACGTATATATACCATATTTTGTTTATCCATTACTCTGTGGAATACCATATGCTCTATTCCAGAGGATGTCCCATGTGTATCTAAGAAGAGTGTATTCTATTGTTGTTGGGTAGAGTACTCTGTGCATGTCTTGTAGATTTGGTTGGTTCATTGTGTTATTCAAGTCTTCTATTTCTTTCTTTATCTACTCTCTGATTGACCTATTTGTTATTGACAGTGGGGTACTGAACTATATAACTATTGCTGAACTGTCTGTCTCTCCCTTGAATTCTGTCCATTTTTACTTCATATATTTTGATGGTCTGTTATTGAGTGTGTAAATGTTTATAACTGTCATATCTTTCTGCTATATTGAAACTTTTATGAATATATAATGTTCTTTTTCTCTTGTAAACTTTTTTTAATTTAAAGTCTATTTTGTCTGATACTAGTTTAGTCACACCACTTTCTTTGGGTTGTTATTTACATTAAATATCTTTCTCCACCCTTCCACTTTAGATATAAAATGAGTCTCTTGTACACATCATATATCTGGCCCTGTTTTCTTCTGATTTTTACCATATCTTTTGATCCAAGAGTTTAACCCATTTGCATTTAAAGTAATTATTGATAAAGTGGGGTTTACTTCTGCCATTTTGCTGTTTTCTATGTCTTCTAGTTTATTTTATCCTTTATTTCCTTCATTCTTATCTTCTGTGTTTAGTTGATTTTTGTAGTGAAACACTTTCATTTCTTTATCATTTTCTTTTGTGTATAACCTATAATATTTTCTTTGTGATTACCATGCAAATTATATTTAATGTCCTAAAGTTATAATACTCTAATTTGAATTTATACTAACTTAACCTTAATAGCATAGAAAAATTTTACTTCTGTAAAGCTCCTTCACCACCCCTTTCAGTTATTGATGTTATAAAGTCACATCTTTATGCATTATGTATCAAAAAATAGATTAATATTATTAATATTAATAATATTAATTATTATTTTTAATACATCAGTCCCTTTTATCATGGAGAAAACAAAGGTAGAATTACAAGTCAAAATTACAATAATATTAGATTTTATGATTGCTCATGTATTTACCTTTACCACATATCTTTATTTTTTTCATACAGCTTTGAGTTACTGTCTCATGTATCATGTCCTGTCACTCCAACCTGCAAGATTCTGATTAGCATTTCTTTAAGGGCAAGTGTAGTGCTAACAGACTCCCTCAGTTTTTGTATGGCAATGTCTTTGTCACTCCTTCATTTTTTTTTTTTTTTTAGATTTTATTTATTTATTTGACAGAGAGAGATCATAAGTAGGCAGAGAGGCAGACAGAGAGAGTGAGAGGGAAGCAGGCTCCCTGCTGAGCAGAGAGCCCGATGTGGGACTCGATCCCAGGACCCTGAGATCATGACCTGAGCTGAAGGCAGCAGCTTAAACCACTGAGCCACCCAGGCGCCCCCACTCCTTCATTTTTCAAGGATAGTTTTGCTGGATATAGGATTCTTTGTTGATTTTTTTTCCTTCAGCACTTTTAATATACCAACCCACTGTCTCTTGACCTCCAAAGGTTCTGATGGGCAATATCCTGATAATCTTATTAAGAATAGCTTGCAGGGCGCCTGGGTGGCTCAGAGGGTTAAGCAGCTGCCTTCGGCTCAGGTCATGATCTCGGGGTCCTGGGATCGAGTCCCGCATCCGGCTCTCTGTTCAGCAGGGAGCCTGCTTCCCTCTCACCCTCTCTGCCTGCCTCTTTGCCTACTTGTGATCTCTCTCTATCAAATAAATAAATAAAATCTTTAAAAAAAAAAAAGAATAGCTTGCACACAACTAGTTGCTTTTCTATTGCTATTTTCAAGATTCTTTGTCCGAATATAGGTCTACTTGGGATTTAATGAAATTCTTAGAGGTCTATATTCATGTCTTTCATCAGATTTGGGATTTTTTTTTTTTTTTTTTTTTTGGCCATTACTTCTTCAAATAATCTCTCCTACCCTTTCTTTTCTCCTTTGGAAGTTCCACAATTACAATGCATAAGTTACCCCACCTGATGGTGTCCCACAGGTCTCTTAAGCTCTGATCACTTTTCTTCAAACTTCTTTCCTTCTAAACCCTAATATCTTCAATAGTATTCTCTTCTGTCTGTTTAAGTCTATTTTTCAATACCTCTCATACATTTTTAATTTCAATTGTACTCTTCAGCTCCAGAATTTAGTTTTGGTTCCTTTTTGTGTTTTTTATTTCATTATTATTTCGTTCATACATTACTGTCTTGGCTTTGTTCATAATTTCTGTTAGCTCTAGAGCATCTTTAAAGACATCTTTAAAAGTCTTTTTCTAGTAAGACCACCACCTGGTCTTTCTCAATGATGTTTCTGTTGACTTATTCTTTTTTTCCATGGCCATGGGCCACATGTTCCTGTTTCTTTGTACGTCTTGTGATTTTTGTTGAAAACTGGGTATTTGAGTCTTAGAATATGGTACCCCTAAAAATCAAGATTCTCTCCTTTCCCCAGGATTTTCTGCGGGGGTTGCTTTTTTTCTTTTTAACTGTTGCAGTGTGTAGTGCCAAAGACCAGCCAAATGTGTAAATTTAAAATTTTATTGAGTATTTTGTGAGCATATGTCTTTTACTGGACTGACTTTTTAAATTCCACCATTTATGCAGTTATTTTTAAATATCCTAGTCATTAAATGTCTGGTTCCTAAAGAGAAGAAATGGGAAAATAAATGGGAAAGAACAAGGCTCTTGTTCCTTAGGGATCCCAAAAATGATGCAGGGATTGCAACAGAGGCAGCCCACCTCTCTATCTCTTCCTCTACAGTCAGAAGCAGCAATCAGTGATGAGAACACAGATCCCTGATATTGAAGCAAGGTACTTATGGTGCATGCTGGCTTCAACAAGTCACATGCAAGCTACTCTAAGAATAAGATTATGACTGCTTGTTTTGGGGCAGGGTAGGGGACTGGTAAGTGATGGGCAATCACCACCGCCACCACCAAAGCTGAAATTGGTTGAAATTACCCATGATTCCCATGGAAGCTGGAAGTCTTAAACATTCACATTGTAAGGTAATATCATAAGTGGTTTCATTTGGCATTTCTTTAATGACTATTGATGTTTGATGTGCCTATATACTTTTTTTGGTAAAACGTTTGTTCAAATCTTTTGCCAGTTTTTAAAGTTTTGTTGTTTGTTGTTTGATTTCCCATTATTGAATTTTGAGTTTCTGCATATTTTCCCCAGTCTATGTTTTTACTTTCTATTTTCTTAACAATGTCTTTTGATGAGCAGAAGTTTTTCACTTTGATGAAGTTCTATTTATCCATTTATCCTTTTATGGTAGTGCATATAGTGTCTCTAAAAGCAATTGCTGCTCAACATAAGATCACAAAGTCTTTTCCCTCATGTTTTGTTGTAAAGATTTTAGTTTTGACTTTGTGTTTAAGTTTATTATTAATTTTGAGTTAATTTTTGTATATGGTACATAGGATTAATCAAAGCTCATTGTTTTGTATATGAATATTGAATGTTCCAACAGTATTTGTTTAAAAAAAATACCAGTTTCTCCACTAAATTGCCTTTGCATTTTGTTGAAAATCAATTGTGTGTATATGAATAGGTTTATTTCTGGACTCTATTCTGTAATTTTTTTTTAATTTTTTTTATTTATTTGACAGAGAGAGATCACAAGTAGACAGAGAGGCAGGCAGAGAGAGAGAGAGAGAGAAAGGGAAGCAGGCTCCCTGCTGAGCAGAGAACCCGATGTGGGACTCGATCCCAGGACCCGAGATCATGACCTGAGCCAAAGGCAGCGGCTTAACCCACTGAGCCACCCAGGCGCCCCTATTCTGTAATTTTGATTTGTGTCTATCTATGACAATATTACATTGCCTTGATTACTATAGCTTTATAACAAGTCTTACTTTCAATGATGTTTTTATCTTCAAAGATTTTTTCCTAGGCCCTTTGGAGTTCCAAATGAACATTAGAACTAGTTAATCGTTCTCACAACAACACATGCTAGGATTTTACTGACACTGCTATGAATCTATAGATAAATGTGAGAACTGACATCTTAACAATATTGAGTCCTCTAACCCTAAAGGACAGTATATCTCTACACTTCTTTAGGTGTCTTAAAAATTTCTTATAAATTGTTTTGTAGCTTTATCACAAAGATTTTTTATATACTTTTGTCAAATTTACCCATCAAGCATTTCATATTTTAAGATGCTATAAGAGGTGTTAGTTTTCAGTTTAATTTTAAATTTTTATTGCCAATACATAGAAATACAATTTTTCAGCTTATGAGTTACTTTTATCTTCCTTATTTTTGTATCTTCCATCAAATTTTACACATAAACAATTATGTTGTCTACAAATTAAGAGAGTTTAAATTCTTCCTTTCCAACTTAGGTACCTTGCTTTCTTTTCTTGTCTTACTGTACTGCCTAGCACCTTCAGTACTCTGTTAAATAGAAATTGTGAAAGTGAACAACCTTGATTGTTCTTGATCTTAAGAAGAAACATTCAGCTTTTCACCATAATTATGTGCTGTCTATAAAATTATCTTAATTCCCTTTACCAGAGTGAGGAAATCCTCTTTTTCCTTGTATAATGGGGATTTATTTATTAGAAATTCTTCCTGGGTTTTGTCAGTTGAATTTGCGAATCCTTCAAAATTATGTATTTTTTTCTTTATTAATATAATGAATTATATTTTAAAATCTTTAATGTTAAAATCACATCCCATTCTTGGGAAAAACAAAAACAATATTTGTTAGTGATGTATTATACATCTTATATATCATTGAATTAGATTAGCTAAAATCAAAAAAGTCATTATGTCCTCCACTTCCAGATGTTTTCTTCTGCAATGCTATTCCATTCAATGTATTTTTCATTCCTATAATTTTTTGTATCTTTCAGGTCTCCACTTAACATGTTTAATATTTCTCCAACTTCATACCATCTGTGTTACTTATATATTAATTCCTATTGATTTTTTCCTCATTATGAATCATGTTCTTGACCCTCTGCAAGCTCCTGCAATAGTTTCCTCTGCTTCTTTTGGTAAATTCTTTCCCCTCCTTCAAGCAATTTCCTTATGTACATGTCCTAGATTCCCAGGCTCATCAACTCAATTCAGGGAAGGCCATCAGGGTCCAGTTGGGCTCCTCCTCCTTGCACTGTGTTCTCAACAGTCATGCTGAGCTGCTCTAGGATTCACTCTAGTATCATACTCTCTTCTCTCTTTCAGAGATAACTGTCTTTATGTACCTGTTGTCCAATGCTTTAAAAGAGTTATTTCACATATTTTGGCTGTTCTTTTTATAAATGAGTAAATTCAACCTTGCTTCATCTTAGCTGAGAGCATAAGACTTATTAGGGATAATTATTAACTTTATTTTCAGTCACCCTAGAAATTCCTTTTTTCTTTTTAACATATATATATAGAAGATTTTCATTTTTCTATGCAAGTAGTCATATCATTTACAAATAATGACAACCTAGTATTACTTTTTCCCATACTGATGTCTTCTTTCTTTTTTAATTTTTATTGCATTCCTTAAAACTTCAAAGTGGTATTATAAAGAAATTCTGATTTTACAATAAGTACAACTATTCCTGCACTACTAAATATGTTATTTATAATAGGTTTTAGTATATGATCGCTAGCATGATGTTGAACATGAATATGAGTAAATATATTACTTAAATACATTACTTAAAAAATAAATATTACTTATTTTTTTAATTTTGTTTAATTTTATTTTTTTTCAGTGTTCCAAAATTCATTGTTTATACACCACACCCAGTGCTCCATACAATACATGCACTCCATAATACCCACCACCAGGCTTACCTAACCCCCTAACCCCCTCCCCTCCAAAACCCTTAGTTTGTTTATCAGAGTCAACAGTCTCTCATGCTTCATCTCCCTCACCGATTTCCACCAACTCCTTCTCCTCTCCATCTCCCAATGTCCTCCATGTTATTCCTTATATTCCACAAGTAAGTGAAACCATATGATAATTGACTCTCTCTGCTTGACTTATTTCATTCAGTATCTCTTCCAGTCCCATCCATGTTGCCACAAAAGTTGGATATTCATCCTTTCTGATGGAGGCATAATACTCCATAGTATATATGGACCACATCTTCCTTATCCATTCGTCCATTGAAGGGCATCTTCATTCTTTCCACAGGTTGGCAAGTGTGGCCATTGCTACTATGAACATTGGGGTACAGATGGCCCTTCTTTTCACTACATCTGTACCTTTGGGGTAAAAACACAGTAGTGCAATTGCTGGGTTATAGGGAAGCTCTATTTTTAATTTCCTAAATAATCTCCACAGTTTTCCAAAGTGGCTATACCAACTTGCATTCCCACCAACAGTGTCAGAGGATTCCCCTTTCTCCACATCCTCTCCAACACACATTGTTTACTGTGTTCTTAATTTTGACCATTCTTACTGGTGTAAGGTGGTATCTCAATGTGGTTTTGATTTGAATCTCCTTGATGGCTAGTGATGATGAACATTTTTTCGTGTGCCTGTTAGCCATTTGTATGTCTTCATTAGAAGTATCTGTTCATGTCTTCTGCCCATTTTTTGACACGATTATCTGTTTTGTGTATGTTAAGTTTGAAGAATTATTTATAAATTCCTGGATATCAGCCCTTTTTCTGTATTGTCATTTGCAATACATTCCGAGGTTTGCCTCTTTGTTTTGTTGACTGTTTCCTTTGCTGTGCAGAAGCTTTTGCTCTTAATGAAGACCCAAAAATTCATTTTCATTTTTGTTTCCTTTGCCTTTGGTGACATCTCTTGAAAGAAGTTGCTGGGCCCGATGTCAAAGAGTTAACTGCCTATGTTCTCCTCTAGGAGTCTGATGGATTCCTGCCTCATGTTGAGGTCTTTTATTCATTTTGAGTTTATCTTTGTGTATGGTTTAAGAGAATGGTGAAGTTTCATTCTTCTACACATAGCTGTCCAATTTTCCCAGCACCATTTATTGAAGAGACTGTCTTTTTTCCACTGTATATTTTTTCCTGCTTTGTTAAAGATTATTTAACCATAGAGTTGAGGGTCCATATCTAGGCTGCCTAATCTGTTCCACTGGTCAATGTGTTTATTTTTGAGCCAGTACCACGCTGTCTTGGTGATCACAGCTTTGTAGTAAAGCTTTAAATCTGGCAACGTGATGTCCCAGGGTTTGTGTTTCTTTTTCAACATTTCCTTAGTGGGGTCTCTTGTGATTCCATACAAATTTTAGGATTATTTGCTCCAGCTCCTTGAAAAATGCCTGTGGAATTTTGATCAGAATGGTTTGAAATTATAGATTGCTCTAGGTAGTATAGACATTTAAATGGTGTATTCTTCTGATCCAAGGGCATGGAATGGTCTTCCATCTTTTTGTGTCTTCTTCAATTTCTTTTATGAGTGTTCTGTAGTTCCTTGAGTAAAGGTCCTTTACCTCTTTGGTTAGGTTTATTTCCAGGTATCTTATAGTTCTTGGAGCCATAGCAAATGGAATTGATTATCTAATTTCCCTTTCTATATTTTCATTGTTAGTGTATAAGAAAGCAACTGATTTCTGTACATTGATTTTGTATCCTGCCACTTTACTGAATTGCTGTATGAGATCAAGTAGTTTGGGGGTGGAGTCTTTTGGGTTTCCCATAAAAGTATCATGTCATCTGTGAAGAGAGAGTTTCTTTGCCAATTTGAATACCTTTTATTTCATTTTCTTATCTGATTGCTGTTGCTAAGACTTCTAGTACTGTGTTGAACAACAGTGGTGAGAGTGGGCATCCTTGTCACTTTCCTGATCTCAGAGGGAAGGCTGTCAGCTTTTCCCCAAGCAACATGATGTTATTAAAACTTATCTTTCAATAATCACTCTCAATATTAACAGTCTAAACACTCCCTTAAATTGGCACTGGGTTGCAGACTGGATCAAATTATAGGACCCATCCATATGCTTTCTAGAAGAGACTCATTTGGAACCTAAAGATGCCTCCAGACTGAAAGTGAAGGGATGGAGAATCATCTCTCATGCCAATGGACTTCAAAAGAAATTTGGTGTAGCAGTTTTCATATCAGATAAATTAGATTTTAAATGAAAGACTTATCAGATACAGAAGGACACTACATCATTCTTAAAGGTTCTATCCACCAAGAAGATCTAACAATTATAAATATTTACACCCCAATACAGGAGCAGCCAACTAATGAGACAACTGTTAATCAAGATAAAGAGTCATATTGATATGAATACATTAACAGTGGGGCATCTTAATACACCACTTCAGTAATAGACAGATCATGCAAGCAGAAAATCAATAAAGAAATATGAGCACTGAATGATACATTGGACCAGATGGACCTCATAGATATATACAGAACATTCCACCCTAAAACAACAGAATACCCATTTTTCTCCAGTGCCCATGGAATTTTCTCCAGAATAGACCACATACTGGGTCACAAATCAGGACTCAATTGATATCAAAACATTGAGATTATTCCCTGCATATACTCAGACCACATTGTTTTAAAACTGGAACTCAACCACAAGAAAAAGTTTGGTATGAATTCAAACACTTGGAAGCTAAAGACCAACCTGCTTAAGAATGTCTGGATCAACCAGAAAATCAAAGAAGAACTTAAAAAATTCATGGAAACCAATAAAAATTAAGACACATTGCTACAAAACCTGTAGGATACAGCAAAGATAGTCCTAAGAGGGAAATGCATAGCCATCCAAGCCTCACTCAAATAAACTGAAATCCAGAATACACCAGCTCTCTTTATACCTTAAAGAACTGGAGAATCAACAACAAATTAAGTCAACCCCATACACAGAAAGGAAATAATCAAGATTAGAGCAGAGATCAATCAGATAGAATTAGAGATACAGTAGAACACATCAATGAAACTAGAAGCTGGTTTTTTTGAAAGAATCAATAAGCTCAATAAACCACTGGCCAAACTAATCCAAAAGAAAAGAGAGAGGACCCAAATTAATAAAATTATGAATGAAAAAGGAGAGATCATGACTAACACCAAGGAAATAGAAGCAATCATAAGAAATTATTATCAACAATTATATGACAATAACTTAAGCAACCAAATGAAATGCATGCATTCCTGGAAACCTATAAACTTCCAAAACTGAATCAGGAAGAAATTGACAACCTGAATAGACCAATATCTAGTTACAAGATTGAAGCAGTGATCAAAAGCCTCCCCAAAATCAGAACCCCAGGACCTGGGGGATTCCTTGGGGAATTCTACCGAACGTTCAAAAAAGAAATAATACTTATTCTTCTGAAGCAGTTTCAAAAATAGAAACAGAAGGGAAACTTCCAGACTCATTTTGTGAAGCCAGCATTCGCCTGATCCCCAAACCAGGCAAAGACCCCACCAAAAAGGAGAATTTCAGACCAATATCCCTGTTGAATATGGATGCCAAGATTCTCAACAAGATTGCAGCTAATAGGACCCAACAGTACATTAAAAAGATTATCTACCATGACCAGGTGGGATTTATCCCTGGGATGCAAGTGTGGTTCAACATTCACAAATCAATCAATGTGATAGAAAAAATCAGTAAGAGAAGAAGAAAGAATCACAAGGTCCTCTCAAGTGATGTAGAAAAAGCATTGGATGAGATACAGCATCCATTCCTGATTAAAATGTTTGAAAGTATAGGGATAGAGGGGACATTCCTCAACTTCATAAATCTATCTGTGAAAAACCCACAGCAAATAAATACATATTTACAACTATTAGGATAATCATTTTGTTTTTCCAATTCAATTTCTTAATGTGGTGATTGCATTAATGGGTTTTTTAATATTAAATCAACTTGGTCGTGAGTATTATCTTTTTAAGTAAACTCTGGATTTATTTTGACAATGTTCTGTTTAGTATTTTTTTCTGTTATATTTGTAGGTAATTTGTGGCCTGAAATTTTCTTTTCTCATTCTCTTTGTCTTATTTTGGTATCAAGGAGTTTTAGTCTTATAAATTGTATTCAAAGTATTTTCTCTTTATCTAATCTTCAAAAGAGTTTTTAATTAGAATTATCTTTTTCTTGACGGTTTTATAAAACTCAATCCCAAAACTATTAAGGCCTAATCTTTTAACAGTAATCTTTTATTAATCTTTTTTTAAGTGGGCAAGTATATAACCACTCATTCAATTTAGTTAATAATTATACTGTTATTCAGACTTTCTATTTATTCTGAAGTGGGTGTTCCTAAGTTATGTATTTCTAAGATATAGTTCAAGTTCTCAAATTTATTGTTCCTAGAATTACCTTTTAAAAAGCTTTTCTGCTCTATTTGTATTCATGCCTCCATTTTATATTGATCACTCTGTCAGAAAATATTTTAATTTAGTCTTTTAAAAGACACAGCTTTTAACACCATTGATTTTTTTTTCTTTCTTTATGTTTTATTTATTTATTTTAGAGAGACAATGAGTTGGGAGGGTACAGAAGGAAAAGAAGACTCCCCTGTGAGAAGGGAACCCAAAGCAAGGCTCAGTCCCAGGACTCTGAGACCACCACCTAAACCAAAAGCAGACACTTAACCAACTGAGCCACACAGGATCCCTTTCACCATTGATTTTTTTCTATTGTATTGTTTCCATTTAAGAAATTGTTATCTTATATTTCTCACTTTCATCTTTCACTTTAATTCTTTCCCTTTAATAATTTGCATGTTTATATATACCACATCTTCTTTATCCATTCATCTGTTGATGTGGTATATATACACAATGGAATACTATGCAGCCATCAAAAGAAATGAAATCTTGCCATTTGCGACGACGTGGATGGAACTAGAGCGTATCATGCTTAGTGAAATAAGTCAATCGGAGAAAGACAACTATCATATGATCTCCCTGATATGAGGACATGGAGAAGCAACATTGGGGGGGTAGGGGGATAGGAGAAGAATAAATGAAACAAGATGGGTTTGGGAGGGAGACAAACCATAAATGACTCTTAATCTCACAAAACAAACTGGGGGTTGCTGGGGGGAGGTGGGATTGGGAGAGGGGGAGCGGGCTATGGACATTGGGGAGGGGAGGCGAACCATAAGAGACTATGGACTCTGAAAAACAACCTGAGGGTTTTGAAGGGTCAGGGGTGGGAGGTTGGGGCAACCTGAGGGTTTTGAAGGGTCAGGGGTGGGAGGTTGGGGGAACAGGTGGTGGGTAATGGGGAGGGCACGTTTTGCATGGAGCACTGGGTGTTGTGCAAAAAGAATGAATACTGTTACGCTGAAAAAATAAATAAAATGGGAATAAAAAAAATAAGTTGCATGTTTAACTCATTATTTTTCAGAATTTTTTCTTTTCCAATAAGTACACTTTCTGATATACATTTACACTTAAGCATGCTATCATTAATAGTTAAATGTGAGTTTTTATAAGAGTGCTTTCAATATCATCCAGGGTCAAAATATATTAGATTCCATTACAATTCCTTCTTTGAATATTAAATTATTTAGAAATGTGTATTCTAAGTTCCAAATAAATAGAAATTATATTTATTTTTATTGAATTATAAAATGCTCTATTTTTAATGCCAGTTTCCTTTTTTTTAAATTTCTTTTCAGCATAACAGTAGCCATTGTTTTTGCACCAAACCCAGTGTTCCATGCAATACGTGCCCTCCCTATTACCCACCACTTGGTTCCCCCAACCTCCCACTCCCCACCCCTTCAAAACCCTCAGGTTGTTTTTCAGAGTCCAATGTCTCTCATGGTTCACCTCCCCTTTCAATTTCCCTCAACACCCTTCTCCTCTCCATATCCCCATGTCCTCCATGATATTTGTTATGCTCCACAAATAAGCGAAACCATATGATACTTCTCTCTCTAAATTTGACTTATTTCACTCAGCATAACCTCTTCCAGTCCCGTCAACAATGCTACAAAAGTTGAGTATTCATCCTTTCTGATGGAGGCATAATACTCCATCATGTATATGGACCGCATCTTCCTTATCCATACGTCCATTGAAGGGCATCTTGGTTCTAACCACAGTTTGGTGACCGTGGCCATTGCTGCAATAAACATTGGGGTACAGATGGTCCTTCCTTCACTAAATCTGTATCTTTGGGGTAAAAACCCAGCAGTGCAATTGCAGGGTCATAGGGAAGCTCTATTATTAATTTCTTGAGGAATCTCCACACTGTTCTCCAAAGTGGCTGCACCAACTTGCATTCCCACCAACAGTGTAAGAGGGTTCCCCTTTCTCCAAACCTCTCCAACACACGTTGTTGCCTGTCTTGTGAATTTTGGCCATTCTAACTGGTGTAAGGTGCTATCTCAATGTGGTTTTAATTTGAATCTCCCTGATGGCTAGTGATGATGAACATTTTTTCATGTGTCTGATAGCCATTTGTATGTCTTCATTGCAGAAGTGTCTGTTCATATCTTCGGCCCATTTATTGATATGATTATCTGTTTTGTGTGTGTTGAGTTTGAGGAGTTCTTTATAGATCCTGGATATCAAACTTTTGTCTGTATTGTCATTTGCAAATATCTTCTCCCATTCTGTGGGTTGTCTTTTTGTTTTGTTGACTGTTTCCTTTGCTGTGCAGAAGCTTTTGATCTTGATGAATTCCCAAAAGTTCATTTTCACTTTTGTTTCCTTTGTCTTTGGAGACATAACTTGAAAGAAGTTACTTTGGCTGATATCGAAGAAGTTACTGCCTATGTTCTCCTCTAGGATTCTGATGGATTCCTGTCTCATGGTGAGTTAGTCTATCCATTTCCAGTTTATCTTTGTGTACGGTGGAAGAGAATGGTCGAGTTTCGTTCTCCATATAGCTGTCGAGTTTTACCAGCACCATTTATTGAAGAGACTGTCTTTTTTCCACTGTATATGTTTCCTGCTTTGTCAAAGATTACTTGACCATAGGGTTGAAGGTCCATATCTTGGCTCTCTATTCTGTTCCACTGGTCTATGTGTCTGTTTTTATGCCAGTACCATGCTGTCTTGGTGATCACGGCTTTGTAGTAAAGCTTAAAATCAGGCAACGTGATGCCACAAGTTTTGTTGTGTTTTTCAAAATTTCCTTACCAATTCGGTGTCTCTTCTTTTTTTTTTTCCATTTTATTTATTTTTTCAGCGTAACAGTATTCATTCTTTTTGCACAACACCCAGTGCTCCATGCAAAACGTGCCCTCCCCATTACCCACCACCTGTTCCCCCAACCTCCCACCCCTGACCCTTCAAAACCCTCAGGTTGTTTTTCAGAGTCCATAGTCTCTTATGGTTCGCCTCCCCTCCCCAATGTCCATAGCCCGCTCCCCCTCTCCCAATCCCACCTCCCCCCAGCAACCCCCAGTTTGTTTTGTGAGATTAAGAGTCATTTATGGTTTGTCTCCCTCCCAATCCCATCTTGTTTCATTTACTCTTCTCCTATCCCCCTACCCCCCCATGTTGCTTCTCCATGTCCTCATATCAGGGAGATCATATGATAGTTGTCTTTCTCCGATTGACTTATTTCACTAAGCATGATACGCTCTAGTTCCATCCACGTTGTCGCAAATGGCAAGATTTCATTTCTTTCGATGGCTGCATAGTATTCCATTGTGTATATATACTACATCTTCTTTATCCATTCATCTGTTGGTGGACATCTAGGTTCTTTCCATAGTCTGGCTATTGTAGACATTGCTGCGATAAACATTCGGGTACACGTGCCCCTTCGGATCACTATGTTTGTATCTTTAGGGTAAATACCCAGTAGTGCAATTGCTGGGTCATAGGGTAGTTCTATTTTCAACATTTTGAGGAACCTCCATGCTGTTTTCCAGAGTGGTTGGACCAGCTTGCATTCCCACCAACAGTGGAGGAGGGTTCCCCTTTCTCCACATCCTCTCCAGCATCTGTCATTTCCTGACTTGTTAATTTTAGCCATTCTGACTGGTGTGAGGTGATATCTCATTGTGGTTTTGATTTGTATTTCCCTGATGCCGAGTGACGTGGAGCACTTTTTCATGTGTCTGTTGGCCATCTGGATGTCTTCTTTGCAGAAATGTCTGTTCATGTCCTCTGCCCATTTCTTGATTGGATTGTTTGTTCTTTGGGTGTTGAGTTTGCTAAGTTCCTTATAGATTTTGGATACTAGCCCTTTATCTGATATGTCGTTTGTAAATATCTTCTCCCATGCTGTCAGTTGTCTTTTGGTTTTGTTAAGTGTTTCCTTTGCTGTGCAAAAGCTTTTGATCTTGATGAAATCCCAATAGTTCATTTTTGCCCTTGCTTCCCTTGCCTTTGCCGTTGTTCCTAGGAAGATGTTGCTACAGCTGAGGTTGAAGAGGTTGCTGCCTGCATTCTCCTCAAGGATTTGGATGGATTCCTTTCTCACATTGAGGTCCTTCATCCATTTGGAGTCTATTTTCGTGTGTGGTGTAAGGAAGTGGTCCAATTTCATTTTTCTGCATGTGACTGTCCAATTTTCCCAGCACCATTTATTGAAGAGGCTGTCTTTTTTCCATAAAATTTTAGGATTCTTTGCTCCAGCTCTTTGAAAAATACTGGTGGAATTTTGATCGGAATAGCATTAAAAGTATAGATTGCTCTAGGCAGCATAGATATTTTAACAATGAGCATGGAATGGTCTTCCATCTTTTTGTGTCTTCTTCAATTTCTTTCCTGAGTGTTCTGTAGTTCCTCAAGTATAGATCCTTTACCTCTTTAGTTAGGTTTATTCCCAGGTATCTTATGGTTCTTGGTGCTATAGTAAATGGAATCAATTCTCTAATTTCCTTTTCTGTGTTTTCATTGTTAGTGTATAAGAAAGTCACTGATTTCTGTACATTGACTTTGTATCCTGCCATGCCACGAATTCCTGTATGAGTTCTAGTAGTTTCGGGGTGTAGTCATTTGGATTTTCCATATAAAGAATCATGTCATCTGCGAAAGAGAGAGCTTGACTTCTTCCTTGCCAATTTGTATACCTTTTATTTCTCTTTGTTGTCTGATTGCTGTTGCTAGGACTTCTAATCCTATGTTGAACAAGAGTGGTGAGAGTGGGCATTCTTGTCGTGTTCCTGATCTCAACGGGAAGGCTGCAAGCTTTTTCCTGTTGCGGATGATATTTTCTGTGGGTCTTTCACAGATAGATTTTATGAAGTTCAGGAATGTTCCCTCTATCCCTATACTTTGAAGCATTTTAATCATGAACGGATGCTGGATTTTGTCAAATGCTTTTTCTGCATCAATTGAGAGGACCATGTGGTTCTTCTCTCTTCTCTTATTGATTTGTTCTATCACATTGAATGATTTGTAAATGTTGAACCATCTTTGTAACCCAGGGATGAATCCCACCAGGTCATGGTGGATAATCTTTTTAATGTGCTGCTGGATCCTGTTTGTTAGGATCTTGCTGAGAATCTTAGCATCCATATTCATAGTGATATTGGTCTGAAATTTTCCTTTTTGGTAGGGTCTTTGCCAGGTTTGGGATTCAGGGTAATGCTGGCTTCATAAAAAGAGTCTGGAAGTTTGCCTTCTGCTTCAATTTTTTGAAACAGCTTCAGGAGAATTGGTGTTATTTCTTCTTTGAAAGTTTGGTAGAATTCCCCAGGGAATCCGTTATGTCCAGGGCTCTTGTTTTTTGGGAGGTTTTTGATCACTGCTTCAATCTCGTTACTAGATATCAGTCTATTCAGTCTGTCAGTTTCTTCCTCGTTCAATTTTGGGAGTTTATTGTTTTCCAGGAATGCACCCATTTCATCTAGGTTGCCTAGTTTATTGACATATAACTGTTGATAATAACTTCTGATGATTATTTCTACTTCCTTAGTGTTAGTTGTGATTTCTCCCTTTTCATTCATACTTTTATTAATTTGGGCTTTCTCTCTTTTCTTTTGGTTTAGTGTGGCCAATGGTATATCGACCTTATTGATTCTTCCAAAAACCAGCTTCTATTTTCATTGATACGTTCTACTGTCTCTCTCATTTCTACCTCATTGAATTCTGCTCTAATCTTGATTATTTCCCTTCTTATGTGTGGAGTTGTTTTGATTTGTTGTTGATTCTTCAGCTCTTTAAGGTGTAGAGACAGCTGGTATATTCTGGATTTTTCAATTTTTTTGAGGGAAGCTTGGATGGCTTTGTACCTCCCCCTAAGGACCGCCTTTGCTGTATCCCATAGGTTTTGGACTGAACTGTCTTCATTCTCACTGGATTCCATTAATTGTTTAAGTTCTTCTTTGATCTCCTGGTTGATCCAAGCATTTTTAAGCAAGGTGGACTTTAGCTTCCAGGTGTTTGAGTTCCTTCCGAACTTTTCCATGTGATTGAGCTCCAGTTTCAAAGCATTATGATCTGAGAATATGCAGGGGATAATCTCAGTCTTTTGGTATCAGTTGAGTCCAATTTGTGACCCAGTATGTGGTCTTTTCTGGAGAAGGTTCCATGTGCACTTGAGAAGAATGAGTATTCTGTTGTTTTAGGGTGGAATGTTCTGTATATGTCTATGAGGTCCATCTGGTCCAATGTTTCATTGAGTGCTCTTATTTCTTTATTAATTTTCTGCTTTGATGATCTGTCTATTTCTGAGAGAGGCGTATTAAGATCTCCTACTATTACTGTATTCATATCAATATGACTCTTTCTCTTGATTAATAGTTTTCTTATGTAATTGGATGCTCCCATATTGGGGGCATAGATATTTACAATTGTTAGATCATCTTGGTGGATAGTCCCTTTAAGAATTATGTAGTGTCCTTCTGTATCTCTGACTATAGTCTTTAGTTTAAAATCTAATTTATCTGGTGCTCGCTTCGGCAGCACATATACTAAAATTGGAACGATACAGAGAAGATTAGCATGGCCCCTGCGCAAGGATAAAATCTAATTTATCTGATATGAGAATTGCTACCCCTGTCTTCTTCTGAGGTCCATTGGCATGAAAGATGCTTCTCCATCCCTTCACTTTCAGTCTGGGTGTATCTTTAGGTTCAAAATGGGTCTCTTGTAGACAGCATATGGATGGGTCACTTTATGGGTGCATTTAAGCCATTCACATTGAGAGTGATTATTGATCGATACGTTTTTATTGATATTGTGTTACCTTTGAAGTCTTTCTTTCTGTAGATTGTCTCTATATTTCTGTTCAATGATATTCTTAGGACTTTTTTCTCTTTTATAGAACCCCCCTTAATATTTCTTGCAGTGTCAGCTTTGTGGTTGCATAGGCTTTTAAGCCTTGCCGGTCTTGGAAACTCTTGATCTCTCCATCCATTTTGAATGTGAGTCTTGCTGGATAAAGTATTCTTGGCTGCATGTTCTTCTCATTTAGTGCCCTGACTATATCTTGTAAAGCCTTTCTGGCTTGCCAGGTCTCTGTGGACAGGTCTGATGTTATTATGATGGGCTTTCCTCTTTATGTAAGTAGCTTTGTCCTATCTGCTTTCAAGAGTGGCTGCTTACAAATATAATTCTTCATTCTTACTATTAGGTGTCTCGAGGACTTACGAGAATCTATAATCTTGGGGGGAAATCGTTCTGCCTCTAGTACATGAAGGATGGTTCCATTCGTGAGATTGGGAAAATTTTCATAGACAACTTGTTCCACTATATCTTCTACACTTCTTTCTTTCTCTTCCCCTTCAGGGATCCCAATAATTCTGACGTTGGAACGTTTCATGGCATCATTTATTTCCCTGATTCTGTTTTCGTGGTTTCTAAGTTGTTTGTTCCAGTCTTCCTCCTGATCCTTTCTCTCTATCTGTTTGTCCTCCATATCACTAATTCTATCTTCTGTCTCAGTTACCCTAGCTTTTAGAGAATTTAGATTAGATTGGAACTCACTGAGAGCATTTTGAACATCATCTCTCATGGCTTTCTCTTCTGCCCTAACATTGTGAACATCATCCCTGGGGGCTTTCAGTTCTGCCTTAATCAATTCAGTTTGGTCATCCATGGCTTTCTTCAACCTAGCTATTGCTTAGATAATTGTTAGCCTGAATTCCCTTTCTGACATATTGTCTATGTCGATAGCCATTAGTTCTGTTGTAGAAGGCCGATCCTCTCTATTTTTCTTGTGTTGGGCATTCCTCCTCCTAGTCTTTTTGGTGAGAGATGACTGATGGGATGTAACTGTATGTATCGACCATGGTGCAGTCAAGGTGCACCCTGGAATGGCAATCAGGATTCCCCACCCAAACGAGAGAAAAAAGAAAAGAAAAGCAAAGGGAAAAAAAAGGAAAGAAAGAGAGAGAGAGACAGGTAAAAAAGGAAAGATAGTAGAGAAGGCTCAGCCCAAATGGGCCCCGTGGTAAGATTTATGAAATATACAGACAAAAACAGACAAACAAAAAGATGATAAAAGTATATGACAAGAGAAAAAAAAAATACATGTATATATAAAAGCCAAAAACGAAGAACCTGCTCAAATAGTACCCCAAGTATAAGATTTATATACTATCAGGACAAACACAAATACACAGAAACACTGGTGGAAGAAAAAGATGGGAGAGTGGCTATAAATTCTCAGTGTGGGCATGGAAGTTTCTTTTGATTCTTCCTGGATGTATCTTGATATCTTTGTTAAAGGACTCACTTTCCTAAGAAAAGGGGGGATTAAAAATTGGTTTACCTATAGGGGTAGCATTGATTGGGGAAAGGGGATTACCTTGAAGTTTAACTCTATATGAATATTAGAAAATAAAAACAAAAAATGAATAAACTAGACAAAGCTAAACTAAAATTTAAAAAAATTAAAAAAATAGAAAAGCAAAAGAAAAACACGGGTGTATGTATCAAAAAGTTCAGGTTAGAAGGTTATTATGGAATTTTATGTACTGGACATCTCACTGTGATGGTAAATAGATTAAAAAATTATATCTGCATACTTAAAAAAAGGAACCAGAATAGGGGTAACAAGTTAAAAATAAAAGTTGTATCTGTGAAGCAGTGGTGGTTGTTCTCTTGCTGTCTTTTTTTTTTTTTTTCTTTCCTGGTTGGTTTTCTGGGGGAGGGGTCTGCTACGTGGGTTTTCAGTCAATGATGTTCCCTGAGTTAAGTCCTCCCACCCCCCTCAAGGGGGTGGACTCTGAGGAAACCATTTTTTTCAGGCTTTTGTTCTCTGGAGCTTTTTATGTTTGTTCATCTGTTTTCTCTTGCCTTGACAGCCTTTGATGGTTTTGGGGGGGTTAGAGGAGAGCAAACTGCACCCCGTCCTCCCTTTCAGAGAGAAGCGGCAGCCTGCTCTCCTGTGGTGCTGGAGAGTGCATTAATTCCCCCTTGGCGGCTGCCAGAGCAGGTTATGACTCGCAGTCCCTGGGGATGCAGGATCTCCTGCTTGTATCCAAAACCACGGCTTTGGCGGCTGTCTGGGCAGCTCCGAACCACCAGAGAGGCTCCAAGCAGCAACTGAACACTGAGATTTTCCCACTGGCCTGGGCTGGGAGTGCCTGGTCTTTCCAGGTCCAAGAGCTCCTGGCTAGCACCTGCGCGCACCTCTCCCAGGGGAGGGTGTGGGGCATGCACGTCACAGGTTCTGATAGCAGGGCCCACGTTCTGCCATCTGGAGAGGCTCCCAGCCCTTCACAGGAGCCAGACTCCACATGTTCTCAGGCATGCTGGCAGCTCAGGGACCAAGACCTGGTTTCTCTGCCGCACTCTCTCTGGCTCAGTGCCAGGGGAGGCTGTCCTGGGTCCCGGGACTTAAGCCCCTGTCCCTAACTGCCCCAATTCCCACAATTTCCCCTGCAATCCTTTGCTCTTTATTGAGTGCTTTCAACCAGACTCCAAGTTAATGCTGGTCCCCAGTCACTGGGCACTCTCGTATTGGGGTATTATTTTCCAATCAGTCACCTCTGGTGGCTCCCTCTCCCTTTTGTTTATCTTCCGATATCAGTCCGACGTTCCCACTCCGCTTTACCTGCCCACTGGCATCTTCTGCCCCTGTAGAGATCCAGATGTGTATAATTCAGATCTCAGGCTGATTTCATGGGTGATCAGAGTCTTTGGTAGGTAATCAGCTCACTTTAGGATACAGGTTGAAACAGCGCCTACTCCTACTTCTCCACCATCTTGACTCCCCATAAAGCCAGTTTCTGGAAATTCATTTTCTTGTTTATGACTTAGTGTTTGGTCATTTTCTAAAATGTTCTTATGTGTAAAGATAATGTATAATCTGTAATTTTCCATGTGAAGTTCTAGATATGTTTTATCATGTTTGTTTATTGTGCTGCTTAAATCTCCTAAATCCCTACTAATTGCTTTTGTCCTTATCTTTCAGTTGCTGAGAAAGCATTGAAATCCTCCACTATTTCATCAATTTGTTCTTTTTTTAGTTCTGTCAACTATTGCTTTGTACAAGTGCATACAAGTTTAGAATTGATATATCCTTTAGTAAATTAACTATTTTGTCATTATAAGAGTGACATTTAGTCTTAGTAATGTTATGTGTCATGGTAGATTTCACATGTATCCTTTATAAACTTTATATAGTTGGCATCTGATTCTCTGTTCAGTGTGGCAGTCTCCACATCTGAATATAAATTTCAGTGTCACTACATTTTTTTATTCAGATTTAATTATATTCTTGTTTTGAATTTTTTTAGTAATTTAATATTTTTACAACATTCACATAAGAACAATTTGAACATTTTAAACAATTCAAACATCCCCTGCCTATCCAGGACAATAAAAGATTTTTTTTTTAATTGAAGTATAGTTGACATTAGCTTTAGGTGTAAAACAGTGAATCGGCAGTTCCATGTGTTATACTAACTCTGCTCACCAACACTGTAGCTGTCATCTTATTTTGAGTGTTCTGTTTTTCCTGATCTTTCTAATTCTTTTTTTTTCTTTGTGTTAATTTAGTGGCATATGTGTGTGTATTCATTCTTATTGCATGTTTAACACTCTACTGCTTATTTGGATGCTAGTTGTTTTATTTCTATTCTTTTAGCATTATGTAATAATTTTTAGCTTACTGACTATGGTAGCCAGAATAATGACCTCCCCCCGCCAAAAAATGTTTATATCCCAATCCCTGAAACCTGTGATATTTTACCTTAGAGAATGTGCTAATGTGATTATGGTTAAAGTCCTTGAGATGGGTTATTCAGGTGGGCCCAATCTAATTAATATATTCCTTAAGAACAAAGAGATTTACAGGCTATGATCAGGGGGAGATTTGACTATAGAAGAATAATTAGAGAGATGTAATAATATCGACTTTAAATATAGACAAAGGTGGCCATGAGTCAGGAATATGTTCAGTCTCTAAAAACTAGAAGAGTCAGGGAAATTATTGTTAGACTCCAGAAAGGAATGCAGCCCTTCCAATACCTTGACTTTATCCCAGGGAGACCTATGTGAGATTTCTAACCACTATATTTCCTGAGAAAGCATTGAAATTTCAAGAAATTGGCAGTATCACTATATGTAATAATTCGTTACAACAGCAACAGAAAACTAATATTCACACTTAACAAGGTACAGAGTTTCTTAGTATCAAGGGGCACCTGGGTGGTTCATTTGGTTAAGTATCTGCCTTCAGTTCAGGTCATAATCCTAATGCCCTGGGATCAAGCCCCATGTGCTCCCTGCTCAGTAGGGAACCTGCTTCCCCCTCTCTCTCTACCCGTTACTCCCTCTGCTTGTGTGCATGCGCTCTCTCTCTCAGACAAATAAATAAATAATCTTTAAAAAATTAAAAAACAAAGTTCTTTAGTGTCAAATGACATAAACAAGGTGGCAGACTAAGATGCTTCAGACCTCCATACTCCAATGGAAACACCAAATAGCCAACAACATGTGGGACAAAAAAGCTTTGGGAAAATTTTAGAACCAGTTAAGAAGTTGCATTACCCAAGTAAATTCCTAATGAAGAAAAAGCCACATATAAGTCAACAGGGCATTTCATGGCATGTTTTCCTGCCCTTTCCCACCAGCACAGCACCATGTGATTGGAAGGAAGTGATGTACTTTATGATTCCTCCCACAAGGTAGAAGTAAAACAATGGAATTTACCTATAACATTCTGGCTTGTCTGGGGACTGTACAAGAGACTTGTTTGTGTCTTGACTTACTCAGAGAGTTGACAGGAATGGTGCCATAGCTGTAATATCTGATTGAAGGCTGATGAAAACAGTGGCAGATGCCACATTGTGTGAGAACTGCAGTGGTGTGCAGACCCATAGTTCTCATGGAGGAAGAGATTACAAGCAGAAGAATACATTAGAAATATAAGGCCTTGACAGGAACCAGGGGTGAGAGTCCTAATGTAATTAAGACATGTAATATTAGCTGTGTATTCAGGAAACTGAGGGAAAAAAATACACAGGCCCAAAGAAAATCCATCCTCAGAAAATTTTTGAAAAGCTTCCAAGTCTCCACACTGAGCTAATTAGTTTGAATGGAACCAGTCTTCAAAGAATGGGAGAGGTGGCAGTTTTTTTTTTCTTTTTTCTTTAATTTTTTATTAATTTTTTATTTTTTTAGAAACATATAATGTATTTGTATCCCCAGGGGTACAGGTCTATGAAATGCCAGGTTTACACACTTCACAGCACTCACCATAGCACATACCCTCCCCAATGTCCATAACCCCACTACCCCTCTCTCAACTCCCCCCCACCCAGCAACCCTCAGTTTGTTTTGTCAGATTAAGAGTCACTTATGGTTTGTCTCCCTCCCAATCCCATCTTGTTTCATTCATTCTTCTCCTATCCCCATAAACCCCAATGTTGCATCTCCACATCCTCATGTAATATGATACTGGTCTTTCTCCGATTGACTTATTTCACAAAGCATGATCTCCTCTAGTTCCATCCAAGTCGCCACAAGTGGCAAGATTTCATTTCTTTTGATGGCTGTATAATATTCCATTGTATATATATACCACATTTTCTTTATCCATTCATCTGTTGATGGATATCTAGGTTCTTTCCATAGTTTGGCTATTGTAGACATTGCTGCTATAAACATTCGGGTGCACGTGCCCCTTCGGATCACTATGTTTGTATCTTTAAGGTAAATATCCAGTAGTGCAATTGCTGGGTCATAGGGTAGTTCTATTTTCAACATTTTGACGAATCTCCATGCTATTTTCCAGAGTGGTTGCACCAGCTTGCATTCCCACCAACAGTGCAGGAGGGTTCCCTTTTCCCCGCATCCTCGCCAGCATCTGTCATTTCTTGACTTGCTAATTTTAGCCATTCTGATTGGTGTGAGGTGATATCTCATTGTGGTTTTGATTTGTATTTCCCTGATGCCAAGTGATGTGGAGCACTTTTTCATGTGTCTGTTGGCCATCTGGATGTCTTCTTTGCAGAAATGTCTGTTCATGACCTCTGCCCATTTCTTGATTGGATTGTTTGTTCTTTGGGTGTTGAGTTTGCTAAGTTCCTTATAGATTTTGGATACTAGCCCTTTATCTGATATGTCGTTTGCAAATATCTTCTCGCATTCTTTCAGTTGTCTTTTGGTTTAGTTAACTCTTTCCTTTGCTGTGCAAAAGCTTTTAATCTTGATGAAATCCCAAGAGTTCATTTTTGCCCTTGCTTCCCTTGCCTTTGCCGTTGTTCCTAGGAAGATGTTGCTGCGGCTGAGGTCGAAGAGGTTGCTGCCTGCATTCTCCTCAAGGATTTGGATGGATTCCTTTCTCACATTGAGGTCCTTCATCCATTTGGAGTCTATTTTCGTGTGTGGTGTAAGGAAGTGGTCCAATTTCATTGTTCTGCATGTGGCTGTCCAATTTTCCCAGCACCATTTATTGAAGAGGCTGTCTTTTTTCCATTGGACATTCTTTCCGGCTTTGTCAAAGATTACTTGAGCATAGAGTTGAGGGTCTATTTCTGGGCTCTCTATTCTCTTCCATTGATCTATGTGTCTGTTTTTGTGCCAGTACCATGCTGTCTTGATGATGACAGCTTGGTAATAGAGCTTGAAGTCCGGAATTGGGATGCCACCAACTTTGGCTTTCTTTTTCAATATTCCTTTGGCTATTTGAGGTCTTTTCTGGTTCCATATAAATTTTAGGATTATTTGTTCCATTTCTTTGAAAAAAATGGATGGTATTTTGATAGGGATTGCATTAAATGTGTAGATTGCTTTAGGTAGCCTACACATTTTCACAATATTTATTTTTCTAATCCAGGAGCATGGAACATTTTTCCATTTCTTTGTGTCTTCCTCAATTTCTTTCATGAGTACTTTGTAGTTTTCTGCATATAGATTCTTAGCCTCTTTGGTTAGGTTTATTCCTAAGTATCTTATAGTTTTGGGTGCAATTGTAAATGGGATTGATTCCTTAATTTCTCTTTCTTCTATCTTGTTGTTGGTGTAGAGAAATGCAACTGATTTCTGTGCATTGATTTTATATCCTGACACTTTACTGAATTCCTGTACAAGTTCTAGCCGTTTTGGAGTGGAGTCTTTTGGGTTTTCACATACAGTATCATATCATCTGCGAAGAGTGATAGTTTGACTTCTTCTTTGCTGATTTGGATGCCTTTAATTTCCTTTTGTTGTCTGATTGCTGAGGCTAGGACTTCTAGTACTATGTTGAATAGCACTCGTGGTAATGGACATCTCTGCTGTGTTCCTGACCTTAGCGGAAAAGTTTTCAGTTTTTCTCCACTGAGAATGATATTTGCTGTGGGTTCTTCATAGATGGCTTTGATAATATTGAGGTATATGCCCTATATCCCTACACTTTGAAGAGTTTTGATCAGGAAGGGATGCTGTACTTTGTCAAATGCTTTTTCAGCATCTATTGAGAGTATCATATGATTCTTGTTCTTTCTTTTATTAATGTGTTGTATCACATCGATTGATTTGCAGATGTTGAACCAAACTTGCAGCCCTAGATTAATCCCACTTGGTCGTGGTGAATGAGCCTTTTAATGTATTGTTGAATCCTACTGGCTAGTATTTTGGTGAGAATTTTTGCATCTGTATTCATCAAGGATATTGGTCTGTTGTTCTCTTTTTTGGTGGGATCCTTGTCTGTTTTGGGATCAAGGTGATGCTGGCCTCATAAAATGAGTTTGGAAGTTTTCCTTCCATTTCTATTTTTTGGAACAGTTTCAGGAGAATAGAAATTAGTTCTTCTTTAAATGTTTGGTAGAATTGCCCTGGGATGCCTTCTGGCCCTGGGCTTTTGTTTGTTTGGAGATTTTTGATGACTGTTTCAATCTCCTTACTGGTTATGGGTCTGTTCAGGTTTTCTATTTCTTCCTGGTTCAGTTGTGGTAGTTTATATGTCTCTGGGAATGCATCCATTTCTCCCAGATTGTCAAATTTGTTGGTGTAGAGTTGCTTATAGTATGTTCTTATAATTGTCTGTATTTCTTTGGTGTTAGTTGTGATCTCTCCTCTTTCATTCATGATTTTATTGATTTGGGTACTCTCTCTTTTCTTTTTGATAAGTCTGGCCAGGGGTTTATCAATCTTATTAATTCTTTCAAAGAACCAACTCCTAGTTTCGTTGATTTGTTCTTTTTTTTTTTTTTTTTTTTGGTTTCTATTTCATTGACTTCTGCTCTGATCTTTATGATTTCTCTTCTCCTGCTGGGTTTAGGGTTTCTTTCTTGTTCTTTCTCCAGCTCCTTTACATGTAGGGTTAGGTTGTGTACTTGAGACCTTTCTTGTTTCTTGAGAAAGGCTTGTACTGCTATATATTTTCCTCTCAGGACTGCCTTTGCTGTGTCCCACAGATTTTGAACCATCGTGTTTTCATTATCATTTGTTTCCATGAATTTTTTCAATTCTTCTTTAATTTTCTGATTGACCCATTCATTCTTTAAAAGGATGCTGTTTAGTCTCCATGTATTTGGATTCTTTCCAAATTTCCTCTTGTGATTGAGTTCTAGCTTCCGAGCATTGTGGTCTGAAAATATGCAAGGAAAGATCCCAACCTTTTGATACCGGTTGAGACCTGATTTAGGACCCAGGATGTGATCTATTCTGGAGAATGTTCCATGTGCACTAGAGAAGAATGTGTATTCTGTTACTTTGGGATGAAATGTTCTGAATATATCTGTGATGTCCATCTGGTCCAGTGTGTCATTTAAGGCCTTTATTTCCTTGTTGATCTTTTGCTTGGATGATCTGTCCATTTCAGTGAGGGGAGTGTTAAAGTCCCCTACTATTATTGTATTATTATTGATGTTTTTCTTTGATTTTGTTATTAATTGGTTTATATAGTTGGCTGCTCCCACGTTAGGGGCATAGATATTTAAAATTGTTAGATCTTCTTGTTGGACAGACTCTTTGAGTATGATATAATGTCCTTCCTCCTCTCTTATTATAGTCTTTGGCTTAAAATCTAATTGATCTGATATAAGGATTGCCACCCCAACTTTCTTCTGATGTCCATTAGCATGGTAAACTATTTTTCACACCCTTGCGTTAAATCTGGAGGTGTCTTTGCATCTAAAATGAGTTTCTTGTAGGCGACATATTGTTAGGTTTTGTTTTTTTATCCATTCTGATACCCTGTGTCTTTTGATTGTGGCATTTATCCCATTAACATTCAGGGTAACTATTGAAAGATATGAATTTAGTGCCATTGTGACTGTTATTGTATAGTGTCTCTATTCCTTTCTGATCTACTACTTTTAGGCTCTCTCTTTCCTTAGAGAACCCCTTTCAATATTTTCTGTAGAGCTGGTTTGGTGTTTGCAAATTCTTTCAGTTTTTGTTTGTCCTGGAAGCTTTTTATCTCTCCTTTTCTTTTCTTTTTTTTTTTTTAAGATTTTATTTATTTGACAGAGAGAGAAATATCACAAGTAGGCAGAGAGGCAGACAGAGGGGGAAGCAATCTCCCTGCTGAGCAAAGAACCCCATGTGGGGTTCAATCCCAGGACCCTGGGATCATGATTTGAGCTGAAGGCAGAGTCTTTAACCCACTGAGCCACCCAGGTGCCCCTCCCCTTTTATTTTCAATGATAGCTTAGCTGGATATAGTATTCTTGGCTGCATGTGTTCCTCATTTAGTGCTCTGAATTTACCTATCTGATCTACTACTTTTAGGCTCTCTCTTTGCTTAGAGGACCCCTTTCAATATTTCCTGTAGAGCTGGTTTGTTGTTTAAAATTCTTTCAGTTTTTGTTTGTCCTGGAAGATTTTTATCTCTCCTATTTTCAATGATAGCCTAGCTGGATAGAGTATTCTTGGCTGCATGTTTTTCTCGTTTAGTGCTCTGAATATATCATGCCAGCTCTTTCTGCCCTGCCACGTCTCTGTGGATAAGTCTGCTGCCAATCTAATATTTTTACCATTGTATGTTACAGATTTCTTTTCCCAGGCTGCTTTCAGGATTTTCTCTTTGTCACTAAGACTTGTAAATTTTACTATTAGGTGATGGAGTGTGGACCTATTCTTGTTGACTTTGAGGGGTTTTCTCTGCACCTCCTGGATTTTGATGCTTGTTCCCTTTGCCATTTTAGGAAAATTCTCTCCAATAATTCTCTCCAATAGACCTTCTGCTCCCCTCTCTCTTTCTTCTTCTTCTGGAATCCCAATTATTCTAGTGTTGTTTCATCTTATGGTGTCACTTATGTCTCAAATTCTCCCCTCGTGGTCCAGTAGCTGTTTGTCCCTCTTTTGCTAGGCTTCTTTATTCTCTGTCATTTGGTCTTCTATATCACTAATTCTTTCTTCTGTCTCATTGATCCTAGCAGTAAGAGTCTCCATTTTTGATTGCACCTCATTAATAGCTTTTTTGATTTCAACTTGGTTAGATTTTAGTTCTTTAATTTCTCCAGAAAGGGCTTTAATATCTCCAGAGAGGGTTTCTCTAATATCTTCCATGCCTTTTTCGAGCCCGGCTAGAACCTTCAGAATCGTCATTCTGAACTCTTGATCTGCCATATTACCAATGTCTGTGTTGATTAGGTCCCTAGCCTCCGGTACTGCCTCTTGTTCTTTTGTTTGTGGTGATTTTTCCTGCCTTGTCATTTTGTCCAGATAAGAGGATATGAAGGATCAAATAAAATACTAAAAGGGTGGCAAAGACCCCAGAACAATGCGCTGTAACCAAATCAGAAGAGACCCCAAATTGTGGGGGGGAGAAAGTGGATAAAAAGAGGTTCAGAAAAAAGGAAAAAATTAATAAGTAAAACAAATAAAGAAAAAATATATATTTTAGATAAACTGGTCAAAAAACGTTAAAAAAGAAAAGGGTAAAAGTTTTTAAAAAATTAGCAGATGAAGAAAAAATAAAAAAAAATTGAAAAAAAAATTGAAGTAGCCGCAAGACTAAAGAATCATGGGGAGAAAGCCATGAGTTCCGTGCTTTGCTTTCTCCTCCTCTGAAATTCCACTCCTGCCTTAGGTATTGAACCTGCTTTCCTTGATAGATGAACTTCGTCCTGGCTGGATATTTTATTGATCTTCTGGGGGAGGGGCCTGTTGTAGTGACTCTCAAGTGTCTTTGACCGAGGCAGAATTGTACTGCCCTTACCGGGTCCGGACTAAGTAATCTGTTCGGGTTTGCTTTTGGGAGCTTCTGTTCCCTGAACGCTTTCTGTAGAGTTCCGGAGGACGGGAATGAAAATGGCAGCCTCCTAGTCTCCGGCCTGGAGGAGCCGAGAGCCCGGGGCCCCACTCCTCAGTGCACCCCCAGAGGACAGCACCCAATCACTCCCATATCCCCAGCCTCCAGCCGCGCTCTGAGCTCACCCAGTCCGCGACCAGTTCAAGGTAACCCCGAGCTGAGAGTTCAGTCCTCCGCTCTGTCTCTGTAGCTGGCTTCTCCATTCTAACACCTGGGAGCTCTGCAACACTCCTACACCCCTGATCCTTCTGTGACCCTGCAGGACCTGGGGCCACACTGGCCCCGCGTTGGCTTCACCCCGGGTAGCCTCTGGAGCAATGTCACTCAGTGGAACAGACTTTTAAAAGTCCTGATTTTGTGCTCCATTGCTCCACTGCTTGCCGGGAGCAGGCCCCTCCCCCTGTGGTCTATCTTCCTGTCCTTTTAGATTCTCTTCTCTGCCAGTCCTACCTTTCAGAAAGTGGTTGATTTTCTGTTTCTAGAATTGCTGTTCTTCTTCTCTTCAATCTCCTGTTGGATTTGTAGGTGTTTGCAATGTTTAGATAAGCTATCGAGCTGACCTCCTGCTACCTGATGTAGTCTCAGCCTGCTACTTCTCCGCCATCTTGACTCCTCCCTCCGCTTTCAGGAACTTTTGTTCCCTGGATGCGTTCCCTAGAGATCCGGAGGAAGGGAATGAAAATGGCAGCCTCTCAGTCTTTGGCCTGGGGGAGCCAAGAGCCTGGGGCCCCACTCCTCAATGTGCCCCCAGAGAACAGCGCCCAATCACTCTCGCATCCCTCGCCTCCAGCCGCACTCCGAGCTCACCCAGCCTGCGACTGGTTCAAGGTAACCCCAAGCTAAGAGCTCACTCCTTGGCTCTGTCTCTGTAGCTGGCTTCCCTGTTCTAATATCTGCAACTCTGCAATACTCCGACACCCCCGATCCTTCTGTGATCCTGCAAGACCTGGGGCCACGCTGTCCCCACGTGGCCTTCACCCCGGTTTAGCCTCTGGAGCAATGTCCCTCAGTGGAACAGACTTTTAAAAGTCCTGATTTTGTGCTCCATTGCTCCGCCGCTTGCCAGGAGCTGTCCCCACAGTCTATTTCCCCATCGTTTTGCATTCACTTCTCCACCAGTCCTACCTTTCAGAAAGTGGTTGATTTTCTGTTTCTAGACTTGCTGTTCTTCTTCTCTTCGATCTCCCATTGGGTTTGTAGGTGTTTGCAATGTTTAGATAAGTTATCTAGCTGATCTCCTGCTACCTGATGTAGTCTCAGCTTGCTACTTCTCTGCCATCTTGATTCCTAGCACCGAGATGGCAGTTTTTTCTAATGCTTAATTTTCAACAAAAGTTCATCAGGCATAAAAACAAATAGGGAAAAGAAAAACCAATTAGAAGAAAAAAGTGTATCTCAAGAGTTCAACCCTAATGAATTTTGATTTATTTTATTTGAAACAGATTTTTAAAAAACTGTCTTAAATATGCTCAAGCATATTCAATGAGGTAAAATGGACAGACAACTAAAAAAAATCAGGAAAACAAAATGAACAAAATATATAAGAAAAATGTCATTATCAACAAAGAGGGAAAAATGATTTTTTAAAGAAGAATCAAAAAGAAATTCTGGATCTGAAAAACACTAAGTGAATCGAAAAAATTTACTAGTGGTGTTCACCAACAGACTCAAACAGGTAGAAAAAAGAACCACTGGACATAACGGCAGGTCATGTAAAAATACCAAGACTGAAGAGAAGAAAAGAAGAAGAGAAAAGAGGACAAGGTGCTTATGAGACACTAACAAGCTGACCAATATTAACATTATGGGAGTCCCAAAGGAGAAGAGAAAGCAAGAAGAAGAGAGCATAAGGGAAGAAATAATGGCTGAAAAGGATACCAAACTTGGGGGGAAATGGATTTATAAATAAAAGAAACTTTATGAAGTCCAAGTAAAATAAACCCAAATAAATTCACACTGAGACACATTAGAATCAAGCTGTTGAATGTCAAAGGTAAAGAAAGTCTTGAAATCAGTAAGACAATAGTGATTCATCACATACATTATATTATCAGTGGATTTCTCAGCATAAGACTTGTAGGCTTCAAGTCAGAGAGATATGCTGAGAAGTAACATCACCAAGATGGCAGAGAAGGACATCATACAAAGAACATGAATTAGAGAGCTATCTATGAACAAAAATAGCTCTGGGAGAGCTTGGGATTCCACCTGAAAATTTTAGCAACACAGTGCAGTGAAAGACCTGAGAATAACCCCACATGAAGGATAAGGAAAACAGTTTCATTTTGTCTGCACCATCCCACCCTGAAGCCTGGCACTGGTCAGCACCAAAAATGAAATCCCTGGTCTGAAAGAGTCCTGTCATCTGCAAAATGAGAGCAGTGTGAACCAGCAGTTTCCCAGGGTTTTAGGTCATTTCACAAAGGACCTGCTAACATTTCACCCCATCTAAAGACCAGAATAGCTAAGACATCTAGAAACAGCTATACACAAGGAAGGAGGTTTAGGGTTACCAGTCTCAGTCATGTGACAGGAGTGAACATAGCTCCCAGTGGCCTGCTCTAAGGAGGATCCTAGAAGCCTTCACTGATGAGGACCTAATAACTCTTACAGATGTTGCAGACTCCTGCAGTTTTCATCTGTCATGAATTCCAGTAGACTACTTTGCAGATCATTCCAAAAGATTTTCCCCTGAGGAAACCAGTGGCCAGCACAGCCACCACTGACCCCTTGAAGTTTTCACTGCTGAGTTCCCCACATGTTTTCATGTTTGCAGACATCAGGTGTATGAGTCCCTCCCCATTGCCCTTTCCCCACACCAGCCAGGACCACTCTGGATGTCTGGGCCTAGGATTTGTACAAGCAGCCACCCCTAGCCTCTGTGGATGCACAGATGCATGGTGATAGCCCAAGATAAACCCCCAAGGTCAACCCCCACCACTGTGTGCATGATTGCTGTTAGCCCCTATATATGCAGTGATGACAACCCAAGTCCCTGCAGCTGCTAGTGCACCAAGATCTGGATCAACTCTTACCATCACCTTCCACTATTGTGCATATTCCCACAGCTATCCTCTACAGTTGTCAACAGCCAATGTCCTAATGCCCCAGTGCTCCCAATACTGTTAAGGGGCTGAGATATGGTCCCAACTCCCATAACTGGTTGATATCCCTATAATTGTGCACATGTATACTACCACCTCGAGTCCTATCACCAGTATTCACTGTTATGGCTACACCAATGAGTAATACTTGCAGCCATGCACCCGCACATTGCAGGACTTGACACATGTCATTGTATCCTACAATTGTCCACAAGCCTGCAGGTAGACCCTGCAGCCATACACGTGGACATCAACAAGGAAGGCCTTCATAGCTACTCATTGGCACATATCTAACCCTGACTCCTGTCACAGGCCTCCACTGCCATGCACACAGTTGCAGCTAGCACCTGTAGCTCTGAAGTTGTATATCTCAGGCCTCTACAGCCATGTGTATGCCACAACTAGCCCCTGCAGAAAAATGAGTGCATATCAACAGCCCAAGCATCCGTTGTTATTTATGCACCTAGATGTGGTCCTGAATCCTGCCATTGGTCTGCACTGCTGCTCACACTCACATGGAGCTAACACCTGCAGGACTGTCTTTCCATGCTTCTGATTCCAACTTCTACCACAGCTCACCCACAATTGCTACTGCACACATACACAGCTTGCCCCTACAGTGTCATAAATACAAGCCAATAACCAAGGGGCTCACATATTCTCATGCATTTGATGCTGGTTTCAACCTTGTCACAATCCTGGACCACTTCATGCACAAATGCCTACCCCCATAGCCATGATTCTGCCTACCACTTGCCCCAACCCTTATCACCAGCCTCTACTGCCATGCGCATGCCTGTAGATAGTTCCTAACAGTCATTCAAGAATATATCAACAGCCAAAGCCCCTGAATTTTCTTGCACCCAGAGACATCTCTGATTTCTGTTACCAACATATACCACCATGCATGCCCATATCTATCCCCTATAGAAGACCCCCTTTATGTCACCAGATCCAGTTCCCTTCACTCATCTCCAATGTTGTGTATGCATCTGTGGCTAGCCCCTAAGTGTGTACAAGTGCACATTGACAACCTAAAAGTGTGTAACTGCTCATGGCCCTGAGGCTGACCCCAGTCCTGCCACTGGAACAAATTCACTGGACTATTATATTTATGAAATTCAAAAGAAAAAGAAACTGACCTTAAGTATGGCATTTTGCAAGGTCATCTCTTAATATCTCACAAATATAAATGGGATTTAGATTCTAGAATACATTGTTGGATCAACAACTGGTTTAACAACTGTACCAAATAGGCGATTAATGTCTAGCTGAAGTCATATTTCCAGGGATGTTTGACATGGTAAAACAAAACAAAACAAAAATGTACATGTGTCTACAGTTGGCACCTGCATCTGGCTCCTGCAGCTAAGCATGTACACACCATCAGTTCTGGCCATCTTCATTTCTTGCTCCAGTCCCTTGCCATTGGACATGAAGATGTGATGACTCAAGAAGCCCTTGCAACCACCACAGTTCCCCCACAGCTCTGACACCAATGATCATACATTTGTCATTGTTGTTGGCAGCAGCTTCCTGAACTGATGAGAAACCATGCCCTTCAAGCCCAGAGCCACCCCTTAGCCTGTACTACCAGACCTGAGACCACAACATACTATGTGCTTCCCTGCCACCATGCAGGGAAAGTTCTCTACTTACCAAAGTTAGTCCACAAAGTCTGGAAAGGGTGACTGCTGCTTGAAATGTACAGAAACCTGTGAAAGACTACAGGGATCATGAAGAATTAAGAAAACATGTCACCACCAAAGGTACACAGTGAACTCAGTAACTGATCCCTGACTAGGGGGCGGGGGGGGGGCGGCGGGCAGGAGAGGACATCCACATATTGCCTGATAAAAAATTAAAAGTAATTAGTCTCCATAAAAACTAACAAAGTTAAGAAAATAATATAAGAGCAGAATGAGAAGTTCAACAAAGATATAGAAAACATAAGAACCAAACAGAAACTTTATAGCTAAAGAATACAATGACTGACCTAAAAAAAAAAAAATAATAATAATAATACAATAGAGAGCTTCAGTAACAGACTTGATCAAGCAGAGGAAAGAATCAGTGAACCTGAAGACAAGTTATTCAAATTCATGGGGCCAAAGGAGAAAAAAGAGTGGAAAAGAATGTAGATATCCTATGGTATTTACAGAACACCATTAAAAAAATTTTGCATTATGGGAATTTCAGAAGGTAAAGTGAGAGAGAAAGAGGCAGAAAGTTTATTTTAAAAAGTACAATGGAATAAATTTCCTAATTCTGGAGGAAGATATGGATATCAAGGTACACAAAGCTCAAAAGTCTCCAATCAGATCCAATCCAAAGAATACTTCACTGGGACTCATCAAAATCGAATTATCAAAAGTCAAAGATGAAGAGAGAATTCTGGAGCAGCAAGGGAAAAGAACCTTATGAAATACAAGGAAACCTCATAAGGCCATCAACAGATTTCTTACAGTAACCTTGCAGGCCAAGAGAGAGTGGGATAATATTTTCAAAGTGCTGAAAGAAAAAATGACTAACCAAAAGTATTTTGTACAGCAAATATGCTAAGAGAATAGATCTCAAGTGTTCTTACCAACACCATTACCAACAACAGCAAAGTAACCACAGGAGGTGATGGATATGTTAATTAGTTCGTGTAATCATTTCACAATGTATACATGTCAAAAAATC
Source organism: Meles meles (assembly GCF_922984935.1). Lineage (NCBI taxonomy): Eukaryota > Metazoa > Chordata > Mammalia > Carnivora > Mustelidae > Meles > Meles meles. The sequence goes on along the minus strand of NC_060074.1, from coordinate 113,791,139 downwards.
ACATTGTACAGCTTAAATGTATGCAATTTTAGTAGTCAATAATAAATAAAATATTTAAAAATAAAGTGCTGAACCAAAAAAAGTCAACTAAGAACACTATATCTGCCAAAACTATCCTTGAAAAATAAGAGATAAATCAATACAATACAAAATAAAAGTTAAGGGAGTTCATTACCACTATGCTTGTCCTACAAAAAATGCAAAAAAAATTTAAAAAAAAGTCCTTTAAAGTATATAGAAGGATGACAGATGGAACTCAAAGCCAGAAAAATATATAAAGATCTATAGTAAAGGTAAATATATAGACAAATATAAAACCTGTATTATTGTAATTTTGGTAGTAATCTATTATAGGATTTAAAATACAAAATCAAAAAAATTATTAATCTATATTCATGGATACATAATATACAAATATGTAATTTGAAATATCAGTAACATAAAGTGGTGAATGGAACTATATATAAAGGAGATAAGTTTTTATATGTGACTGAAGTTGTTATCAGTGCAAAATAGGTTTCTCTAACTTTAGGATGTCTTATATAAGCTCTATGGTAGCCACAATGACAATAACTATGGAATATACACAAAAAGAATTAAGAAGGAAATCAAAAGATGTAACTATGAAAAAAAATTTAAAAATAAAGAGGAAGGCAATAAGGAGAAAAGAAAATACAAAAAAATATTTAAGACATACAGGTAACAATAAACAAAATGACAACAGTAAGTCCTTTCCTATTAGTAATTGCTTTAAATGTAAACAAGCTAAACAAGCTAATAAAATGACACAGATTTGTGAAATAGGTTTAGAAAACAGGATACAACTATATGTTCTTTTAAAAGACATTCACTTTAGATCTAAGGACATGCATAGGTTGAAAGTGAAAGAATTGAGAAAAATATTCCATATAAATAGTACTCAAAGGAGATCGGGGTGTGGCTATACAGTATTGGGGGGAAAATGGAGTTTAAAAAATTATTACAAAGGACAAAAATATGTATAATAATAAAAGAATCAATTCACCCAAGAAGTTCATAAATGTTTATAAACATATATATGCACAAAATACCAGAGTATCTAAATAGGCAGCTCTAAATGAATAGTAGGAGACTTTAATACCCCACTTTCAGCAATGGATAGAACCAAGCACATCATTAAGGAAACAGAAGATTTGAACAACACTATATACCAATCAGACTTTGCAGACAGATACAGAGCAATCCACCCAACATGAGAACACTTATTCTTCTCAAGTGTCCATTGAAAACTCTCCTGGATAGACTATATATATATATATATATATATATATATATATATACATACATACATAAGGGTTCAAAAAAAGTCGTAGTAAATGTAGGACATGAAGATGTGATGACTCAAGAAGCCCTTGCAACCAATATGGTTTATATTGGTTTATATTGAAACCAATATAAATATTAAAAGTTTTCCAATCATAATCTAATGAAACTAGATATCAAAAGAAGGTCATAGTAAATCCATAAATATGTATAAATTAAATAGCACACACTAAAGCAACCAATGTATCAAAGAAGAAATCACAAGGGAAATTAACATATATCTTGAGATAAATGAAAACAAACTAATAAAAACATGCCACCACTTAGAGGATGCAGTCAAAGCATTATCAACAGAGAAATTTATAGTTATAAATGTTTACATTAAAAAAGAGGAAGTCATTCAAATTGAAACCTAAACTTTATATCCTAAGGTACTGGAAAAAGAAAAACCTATATCCAAATTTAGCAGAAAGAAGAAAATGATAAATATTAGAGCAGAGACAAAGTAGAGAAGAGAAAATTAAAGAAAACCAAGAATAAGTTCTTTTAAAAAATCAATGAAACTTTAGCTATATTAAGAACATAACTAATATCAAAAATGAAAGGGCACATTATAGTAAATTTTACAGAAATAAAAGATTATAATAATACACTATGAGCAACCGTATGCCAATGAATTAGACAGTCTAGATGAAACGAGATACATTCTTTGAAACATGTAACCTATTATGGCTGAAATATGAAGAAACTAAAATTTTAAATTTATTTGTTGAGGAAAGCATTACTTTGATACCAAAATCAGAAAAAAGATACTACAGAAAAGAAAAATAACAACTGCTGACAAGGATGAGGAGAAAAAGAAACCTTTGTGTGCTGTTGGTGGGAATGTAAACTGGTACAATCACTATGGAAAACTGCAGAAAGGTTTTACAAAAAAAGTTAAAATAGAAATTCATAATATCCAATAAGTCCAATAAGTCCACCACTAGGAATTTCACCAAAGTAAATAAAAATGCTAATTTGAAAAGATATATGTACCCATATGTTTACTGCAGCATTATCTACAATAGCCAAGATGTGTAAGAAACTCAAGTACCCACTGATAGACATTGATAGACAAATGGATAAAGAAGATGTGGGAGAGAGAAGGAATAGAATATTATTCAGCCATTAAAAAGTGACATGTGACATGTCATGTGACATGCCATGTAACAACATGGATGGACCTATAGGGTATAATGCTAAGTGACTAAGCATTATACCCTATATAATGCTTAGTCATTATAATGCTACGTCGGACAGAATAAAACAAAAACCATATCATTTCACTTGTATGTGAAATGCAAAAAATAAATGAGCAAAAAAATTTAAAAAAGGAAAAAAAGAAATTATACACTAATATTCCTAATGAATATTGATGGAAAAATTTCCAACAAAATACTAGCAAACAGAATTTAATAACATGTTAAAAGGATTATGCACCTAAAAACAGACACATAGACCAGTGGAACAAAGTAGAGAGCCCAGATATGGACACTCAACTCTATGGTCAAGTAATCTTCAACAAAGCAGGAAAAAATATACAGTGGATAAAAGACAGTCTCTTCAATAAATGGTGCTGGGAAAATTGGACAGCTATATGTAGAAGAATGAAACTAGACCATTCTCTTACACTGTACACAAAGATAAACTCAAAATGGATAAAAGACCTCAACGTGAGACAGGAATCCATCAGAATCCTAGAGGAGAACATAGGCAGTAACCTCTTCGATATCAGCCACAGCAACTTCTTTCAAGATAGGTCTCCAAAGGCCAAGGAAACAAAAGCAAAAATGAACTTTTGGGACTTCATCAAGATCAAAAGCTTCTGCACAGCAAAGGAAACAGTCAACAAAACAAAAAGGCAACCCACGGAATGGGGGAAGATATTTGCAAATGACAGTACAGACAAAAGGTTGATATCCAGGATCTATAAAGAACTTCCCAAACTCAACACACACAAAACAGATAATCATATCAAAAAATGGGCAGAAGATATGAACAGACACGTTTCCAATGAAGACATACAAATGGCTATCAGACACATGAAAAAAATGTTCATCATCACTAGCCATCAGGGAGATTCAAATTAAAACCACATTGAGATACCACCTGACACCAGTTAGAATGGCCAAAATTAGTGAGACAGGAAACAACGTGTGTTGGAGAGGATGTGGAGAAAGGGGAACCCTCTTACACTGTTGGTGGGAATGCAAGTTAGTGTAGCCACTTTGGAGAACAGTATGGAGATTCCTCAAGAAATTAAAAATAGAGATTCCCTATGACCCTGCAATTGCACTGCTGGCTATTTACCCCAAAGATACAGATGTAGTGAAAAGAAAGGCCATCTGTACCCCAATATTTATAGCAGCAATGGCCATGGTCACCAAACTGTGGAAAGAATCAAGATGCCCTTCAACAGATGAATGGATAAGAAAGATATGGTCCATATACATGATGGCGTATTATGCCTCCATCAGAAAGGACGAATACCCAACTTTTGTAGCAACATAGACAGGACTGGAAGAGATTATGCTGAGTGAAATAAGTCAAGCAGAGAGAGAGTCAATTATCATATGGTTTCACTTATTTGTGGAGCATTACAAATAACATGGAGGATATGGGGAGAGGGAGAGGAGAAGCGAGTTGAGGGAAATTGGAAGGGGAGGTGAAGTATGAGAGACTATGGACTCTGAAAAACAATCTGATGGTTTTGAAGGGGCGGGGGTGGGCGGTTGTGGGAGCCAGGTGGTGGGCATTAAGGAGGGCACATATTGCATGGAGCACTGGGTGTGGTGCAAAAACAATGAGTACTGTTATGCTGAAAAGAAATTTTAAAAAAAATTCCAAAAAATAACAATAAATAAAAAAATAAAAACAAACAAACAAAAAAAAAGATTATGCATCATGACCAAATGGGACCTATTCTTGGAATGCGAGGATGGTTCAACATATGAAAATTAATCAGTGTACTACACCCTATTAAAAGAATGAAGGAGGGGGGAAAACCACATGATCATCTAAACAGATGCAAAAAAAAAAAAAAAAGGATTTGACAATATTGAACACTCTTTCATTATAAAAATCGTCAATAAGTTAAACATAAGAGGAAATTACCTTAACATAATCAGGGCCATACATGAAAATTCCACAGTTAACATCATACTCAATGGTGAAAGACTGAAAGTTTTTCTTCTAAGATCTGGAACAAGGCAAAGACACTTGCTCTCACTACTTATATTTGACGTAATACTGAAAGTCTTAGCCAGAAAATTAGACAAGAGAAAATAAATAAATAAAAGGCATCCAAATTACAAAGTAAGAAGTAAATGTATCTGTGTTCACAATTGACGTAATCTTATGTGCAGAAAACCCTAATGATCCCCCCTAAAAAACTGTTATAACTAACTAAAAAAAAAAAAAAAATCAGCAAAGTTGACATATGAAAAACCAACGTAAAAAGTCAATTGTATTTCTAGACACTAATAATGAACAATCCAAAAAAGTAAAAATTTTAAGGAAAAAAAACCTATTTACAATAATATCAAAAGAATGAAACATTTAGCCAAGGAACTGAAAAACTTTATGTACAGAAAACTAAAAAATTGTTGCTGGAAGAAATTAAAGAATGCATGAATAAATGGAAAGACATGTTGTGTTCACAAATTGGAAGATTCACACTACATAAAGTTATTAACAGACATAATGCAATCCCTATTAAAATCCCAAAGTTTTCTTTTGCAGAAATAGAAATTTTCATCTTAAAATTCATGTGGTATTTCAAGGGAACTTGAATAGCCAAAACAATCTTGAAAAAAGAACACATTTGAAGATCTCATATTCTTGATTTCCAAACTTATTGCAATGTTGCAGTAATCAAAACAGTGTGGTATGGCTTAAAGACAGACAGGCCTATGGAAAAGAAGAGAGGGTTCAAAATAAATGCTCACATGTATGTTCAAATGATATTCTACAAGAATACCAAAACCATTCAATGTGGAAGTGACAGTCTTCCACAGATGGTACTGTGAAAACTGGAGAAACACACGCAAAAGAATGAAATTAGACCCTTACGTTAGGCCATATGCAGAAAGCAATTCAAAATGGATTGAAAACTTAAATGTAAGAGCAAAAACTATAAAACTTAGGAGAAAATTTAGGAGGAAATTTTCATGACACTGGAGTTGGCAATAACTTCTTGAATATAACATTAGAAACAAAAGCAACAAAAAAAAAAATAGATAAATTGAGTGCCATCAAAACTTGAAATTTCCATATCAAAGGACACAATCACCAGAGTTAAAAGGCAATCTTTGGGATGGGAGAAAATATTTGAGATTCTTTATTTGGTAAGAAATATTTGATATTGTGATAGATATCCAGAATACATAAAGAAATACAACAACAACAACAATAACGAATAATTTAAAAATGGGCAAAGGACTTGAATAGGTTTCTCCAAATATATATATATATATATATATATATTTTGAAATGGCTAATAATTATATGAAAAGAAGCTCAACATCACTTATTATCAGGGAAATGCAAATCAAAACCCTGATGAGATACTACCTCACAGCCATTAGAATGCCTATTATTAAAAAAATATACACAGAAAATAACAATTATTGCTGAAGATGTGGAGAAGTGGGAACACTTGTATACTGTTGGTGAGAAATTTAAAATGGTGCAGCAGATATGAAAAACATATGGCAGTTCCTCGAAAACTTAAAATTAGAATCATCATATTATTCAACAATTCTCCTTTGGGGCATATGCCCCCAAAGAATTCAGTCAATGTGTTTGAAAAGATATTTCTATACCCATATTCATAGCAGCATTATTCACAATACTCAATACACAATATTCAAGTATCCATTGACAGAAAAATGGATAAACAAAATTTGGTATACAAAAAATGGAAATAATGGTGATGGAGATGATTACTATTTATCAATTTTTCAACCAGGAGCCAGTGATCATGGTTACCTTTGCCTCTAGGCAGAAATGTCCCTCTCACTGAGTGTTTAGCCATATTGATGTCCTATCCTTAGGCTTTAGCTCTCCCACTGTAACTGGGCTCGAGGTTCTGGTCAGGCAGTCATTCCTCAGGGCATCCAATTTGCAAAAGGATTTGTCTTCAGGGCAGACTAGCTTTAGGTCACTTACCCCTCTGTTTTCAGCTCACTTTTTATAATTTAAATATAATTGGGCCTTTCTTTGCATTTTCAGAATGCAAAATATTTAATTTTTTTTGTTGTAATTCATACATGTATTAAAGTGGGAGAGTGGTCCAGAATGTCTAATGAATTTGAGGCATATATTTTAACTTTAGGCTCTATAGTCTGACAAAATGTGCCTACCCCAAGAGTAAATATCCATTACAAAGTGGGTTCAGATGTGTCCACTGAATCTCAAGGGCCAATTGAGTAGGTGATTTGATGTCTATTTGCATAAAAGAACTAGCAGGATCAAGGGAAGGCCCTCATCCAGACAGAAGTGGGAGTCAAAAGGGAAAACAATGGGCACTTGCCCTTCTCCCACAGGGTTGTGAGGAAAATGAGAATGATTCCTCAAGATAAGCGGTACTAAGATGTCAGTAGGCCACAATCCAACTGCCCCCTACACCCCCACCCCCCAGGAAAAAGAAATGAGTAACCTTCTTTAAAGCTACTTTGTATATATATTGGAAGGGAAAGGGTATTTTCTCCACATTATCAAGGTGCCTAATGAAACGTAGGAAGGGCATCACTGGCAGTGGTCCAGAAGAAGCTCTGGCAGGAACAGAGAGACATCATTATGCAATAGGAGGTCTGGGTAAGCAGAAACAGGAGCCTTGGTATATAATCGCCTTGCTCTCCTGACTTGATATGCCCTTCTCTGCTCTCTTCCTAAGGCATTTCCTAAATTGACATCTGGTCGCATTATTCCCATCCTTTAGACCTGCCTGTGGTTCTTATTGTTTGGATGAAGATCAAAAACCTTTTCTTTGGTTTCCACACACTGAGATGAGTCTCTAGCCTCAGTCGCCTGCTTTCCTTCCCTGGCTCATTTCAACAAATCAAATCAGTTACACACCTTTATAGCCCTGTTTTTCGTTTTTTTGTTTTGATGTGGTTTGGTTTAATTTGATTTTCTTACATTACCCTTGCTTCAGCTATAATCATTTTGTGGAATTTTTCTGTTAACATCTTCTCATCTTCTTCTCCTAATCCAACCAGCTCACCAAGCAAATCAGTGGAGAGGCTGGCCCTACTCCACTCATATTCCCAGACTGGTGTCCAGTATCTGGCACAGAGCAGCCACAGATGCGTGCTTCTTGATTAAAGTATGACTACACATGGGGACAACCTGAAGACATTCCAATTTAGTCCAAAGGATAGGAGCCTGGAAGTAGAACTGTTAGTAATATGTTCATCTCATGCTCCTTCATTCTACAACTATGACCCCCCTTCCATCCCCAAATGCTGGCATTTTGCGATTATTTTCTTGTTTGATATAGTTATTGCAGTTTTCTGTAAGGCAGAGATACAATTACTGTTTTAAACAATAAAAATAATGTTAGTCACTTTTATTCATCATTTGCCATGTAAGGTTATTTTCATTTTTGCTCATCCTCCAAAAACCCTGCAATGAAATTATTTTTAACTGTATTGATCAGGTCAGTAGTCTGGTTATCTATGTCTGTGTAACAAACTACCTCAAAACTTTGTGGCTTAAAACAGCCACTACATGATTATGGCTCATTATGTGTCTGTCTTTCTCTGGCTGGTGATTTGTTGTGCTCCATGACAAAGCTGTTCTTCAGCTGGTGGATGAAATGGTCTGGAGGGTCCAGAACAGCTTCGTTTCCACTGATGTCTTGAGCCTTAGAGGGGACGATTATGGGCTGGGTGGATCCAACTGAGATGGAAGACCATGCAGTTGAACCAGAGGCTGTAGGTAGTCTACGACCTATCTCCGTTCTTTTGAGGACTAGAATCTTACTTTTTAAAAGTGAACCAATTTTTAGTTTTAGGGAAGAAAAAGATATTTAAGATGAAATTATTTCATTTTCCCCTCACGGAAATTAAGACAGAGAAGAGAAATGTTTCAAAAATGCCAAGAACAACCCATTCATTTCCTGGGTCTGGGATTCTTTGCTGGGCCCACTGGGGCTCTCACAGAAGTTCCAGCCAGGCATGGGTGCTAGGCGAAAGAAACTGCTGGAGATAAAACATACATCATTACAACTGACATATTCCAAACAAGCCAATATTGAAAAGCTGGAAATAATTTACTCTTCTATTTCAGGTGTTGGGCATCCTTGTTGCCGTCATGCAAGTAACACCTGTAAAACTTTCTGAATTGGCCTTGCCATGGGATACAGATGTTCCTTACGAGAATCTCTTCCATTGACTGATAATGCAGCATCCATCCTGATCACCCACTTCCCTTCTGACCACATGTAATTGGATGCTCACCTCTTCTGAATGATTTGAGAGCTCAGGCAGACTTTAAATCTGGAGGGTCTAGCCTTTCAAAAATCATCTCTGTGTGCTATTGTATCTCAGGCCTCCAGCAGGAAGGGGTTTGACTCTCTACTCTATGAGGAAGTCATACATTTTCATACCATTTTTGTTTTTTATCTCTATCAATATCTATTTCCAGATATGAACCTGAGTATGAGTAGACTCCAAAAAATTCCTGATCCTGGTGGAACCCAGTTCTGTTTGGCACTAACTTCCAAATGTCTGAGTTATTATTTCCTAATTGTCCTTAGCCCTCTGTATGAGAGAATCTTTCTGAATCGTACTTGAAAGGATGAAGCAAATCTCTCGAGACCAAAAAGACTTAGGATCCCAGAACTTCAAAAATTCTATAAAAGCCAGGCTCTTAGGGGTGCCTGGGTGGCTCAGTGGGTTAAAGCCTCTGCCTTCGGCTCAGGTCATGGTCCCAGTGTCCTGGGATCGAACCCCGCATCGGGCTCTCTGCACCTCAGGGAGCCTGCTTCCTCCTCTCTCTCTGCCTGCCTCTCTGCCTGCTTGTGCTCTCTGTCTCTCAAATAAATAAATAAAATCTTTAAAAAAAAAAAAAAGCCAAGCTCTTAGATGTTTAGAATAATTGACAGTCAAAAAATATGAATGATACTTGTCCTGAAATGTTCAATTTGCTTGGAGGGAGGCTCGGGGATTATGTGATGCTGTTTCAGGGACCCCTAATGGGTCAGAAAGAGACCAAGCATCCAGGAGTCTCAGTCGTCCCAAAGAGAAGCTACATTTCTAGCTATCTTACTTGGTGAGGTCCTTGTAGTTCCTGTTTTAGAAGACCAGGGTCTTTGAGGTTGGGAGGGAAGTATGCAAATCACTAATACAGGCCAACTCAGAGAGTGCTACTCTTTCCATTGGTAATGAAACATTCAAAAGATCACATTCTCAGGGTAATTCTGGAAGTGTCAGAGAGAGGGGAATGAATAGGGCTGGCACACAGGATGGAGGGGACTCCTAAAGCTCTCTGGGCATCTAGTCAATACAACCCAGAGACTCCAGAAATGAGGCCTCACAGCTCGTGGGTGGACAAGGGGGACAATGTAGAGTCAAAGGTCACCTTGCTGCCTAGGGACTGAGGAAATGCTTCAAGCAGAGAAGACTTTTGACTGAGCTCCCAGAGACAAAGGGCAGGTGCTCCCTAGATGGTCCAAGTGGAAGAGGTGTTTCAGGCCGAGCGATCAGCAAGACCACAGACCTGGGAATAGCAAGACTGGAAATGAAAAGTCATATAGGCCAGGTCCATCTCTTGGAAGAGGTTTAAACTGTGGCCAGAGAATGATGCATGATTTCTATACCTGCCATTTAACTGTGCTGCAATTATGGGCAAGTTCTGCACCTTACACAGCCTGTGTCTCACTTTCTAACAAATGAAGTTTCAAAGAAAAGTAAAACTGGTGAGTGACTGAGATCAAACATCAGCACAGTACTGGTCCACAGAGGGGCTCAGGCAGGAGGACATGGAACTCTCAGGTAAGAGAGTCTAAGACTTCAATTAGTATCGATCAATTGTTGACCAAGACTCTAGGAGTACACCAGAGCTCTGTTTTATATAAACACTAATAGTATACTTTACTTCTGTATGTACATGTATTGTATTTGTTGTTTGTTTGTTTTTAATTAGCTTCCACACATTTTAGTTCCTAGGAGCCTCAAAGAGTAACATATTTCATGTAGACTCCGCCCCTAGGTTTATTTCATGGAGCTTGAGCAATGACTCCTCTCGGAAATGGGAGGTTTATGGGCCCAGAAGTGGAACTCCACACCAGGAAATCCATAATAACCCAGGCAGTATCGGCAACTACAAATACTCATTAACTTAAAAAATGCAAGTAAGCCATTCACAGATTGTCCATTGGATTTATCACTTAATTAGCATTTTATGAGGATTGCTTGCTAAGGATTAGAACCCAGACAGCTAGAATGGCCTTCTTTCCCTTTTGGTTTCAAGAAGAGATTAGTGGAAGATGTGAAATCTTTGATTAGTAAATCATCATCAGACTTAAGAGATTATAGTTAGTAAATGATCCCCAGGGGATACAGAGGTTCTTCAAGTATTTGGGGAGTCAGACAGCAGGTTACTGCTCACATAAACCTTACAAAGGTACAAGTACACAAAATGCAAAATTACCAAAGCCCTACATGTTACCATGAATTTCCCAAATAAAAGTATTTGCAGAAAGTTAATTATGGTAAGTATAGGTCCGGAAAACAGTGCCATCCTCTTTCAGTTCACCCAGTTTGACCATCCATTTGACAAATATCACCAAGTTCCAACCATGCACCAGCACCAGGGTAAGGGCTGGAAATTGAACAATCAACAAAACAGCCAAGACAATGTCCTGCTTTTGGGGGGCATTGGCAGAGTCAGTCATCAAGCAATTACACAGACAATCAATGGCCAGGATAGGAAAAGAGCAGAGAGCCTGAGAGATCAGAAGTCAGTGAGAGTTACTTGAGAGAAAAGTAACACTGCCCAGGAGAAGGAAATGACAGATACAAACCTCCTGTAGTGGGAGGTACTTAATTCTAGGGACCAGAAGAAGGCTCGGTGTGCAGAGAAAGTTCTGGCTGTAGAGAAGTTAAGGGATAAGACTACGGCCTTCCAGATACTTTGTGGACTGTCTACAAACACTCTCAGATAAACTGAAAGTGATTTGCATTGGTTGGGGTCCTCTAGAAAGCGGACTCTAGACTGAAGAGTAAATAGTTTATTGGGTACAACACCTATAGATGATAAAGAGGAGAGTGAGAGGGACCAAGGGTAGACAGGGAAATACTTCCACCTGGACCTCCGGAAAGAAGATATTCAGACAAAAGCACAGCTGGGAAAAAGTCTTTGCCAACCCCAAGGCTTTCCAAAGAAGAGCCCTGCTCTGGCCATCAGAGCACCACTGTTCCCAGGAACTGACCAGCAAGTTGCAGGTGTGCTTGAAGGCCACGGAGCTGGAGACTGTCAGCTATCTGCACCTCTGGCAGCACACCCTCCTGAGGGAGTTTTGAGCAGTGCACCTGTATGGCTAGCAACTCACTGAAGAATTTTGAGCATGAAAGTAAATTTATCCAATGTACTTCTCATTTGTTATATTTATTTTTTTATTTTGAAATATCACAAATTTGCAAACATGTAAGAAATGATATGGAGATGGCATATACCCTTTACCCATTTTCCCCAATGGTAATATCTTTCAAAATTATAGTAGGAAAAAAAAAAAGAACAAAAAAACTATAGTAGAGTATCACATCCAGGATATAGATTTTAATACAATTCACCAATCTAATCCACTTGTTCTTGTACTTATTTGTGTGCATGTGTATATTTAGTTCTATGCAATCCTACCAAGTGTGTTTTTAAGTGTTCACCACCAAAGACAAGATATAGAACATTCCATCATTACAAGGATCTTTGTATCTTGTGCTTTTATAATCACATCCACCTCCCATCCATCCCACTTCTAAAGTTGTCCCTAACCCCTGGAACCAACTAATCCATCCTTTATTGATAAAATACTGTCATTTGAAGAATATTATATAAAGAGAGTCATACAATATATAAGTTGTTGAAACTGGCATTTCTCACTCAGCATAATTTCTTTGAGACCCAACCAAGTTGTTACATGTATCAATAATTTGTTCCTCTTTCTTTCTTAAGTAGTATCCCATAGTATATGAGTACCATAGGTTGTTGAACCACTCACCAATTTAAGAATACATAGATTGTTTCCAGTTTGAGGCTATTATAAATACAGCTGATATGTACATTCATATATTCACATTCATTCATTTCATGTGAATATAAATTTTCATTTCTCTGTTAGAAATGTCAAAGGTACAATGTGGGGTCATGAGATAGCTGCATATTACGTATTACAAGCACTGTTAACTACATTCTAGAAAAATTTACCATTTTGCACTCCCACCATCAATGTATGAGAGATCAGTCTCCTCCACATCCTCCCCAGCATGTGGTCTTGTCACTACTTTTGTTGTAGTCATTCTGATAGGTGTGCAGAGACACTGTATCATCACTTTTTTTTAAAGATTTTATTTATTTATTTGACAGACAGAGATCACAAGTAGGCAGAGAGGCAGGCAGAGTGAGAGGGGGGAAGCAGGCTCGTAGCTGAGCAGAGAGCCCGATGTGGGGCTTGATCCCAACCCTGGGATCATGACCTGAGCTGAAGGCAGAAGCTTTAACCCACCAAGCCACCTGGGCAGCCCTGTATCATCACTTTTAATTAGCATTTCCCTACTGGTTAATGTTGAACATATTCTTATCCACTTATTTCCCATCTGTCGCTCTTTGGGGAAATGTCTGTTCATGACTTTTATCCATTTTCAAACTGTATTATTTGCTTTTCAACTGATGAGATTCAAGAGTTCTTTATATATTTTAGATAATAGTCCTTTGTCAGAGGTTTCCAGATATATTTTCTCACTCTGTAGCTTATTTTTTCATCTTCATAAGAGGGTCTGTGTCAGAACAAAATATTTAATTCCAATGAGGTCTAATTTAATCAAATGTTCCTTTTATGGACCATGGTTTTGATATCAAATCTAAGAACTCTTTCCTTGCCCTGGATTCTAAATATTTTTTCTTACATTATTTTGTAAAATTTGTATAGTTTTACATTTTACAACTAACATATGACCCATTTTGAATTGCTTTTGTGTAAGGTGAGAGTTTTAGGTCAAGGCTTATTTATTTATTGGCTTATGAATGCCCAACTCTTTCAGCATCATTTCATGAAAAGGCTTTCCTTCCCTTGAATTTATTCTGCACTCTCATTGAAAATCTGCCATGAGTAGATGTCACTGAAAATGGTGGAGTAAGGGATTCCAAAGTTCCATCCCTCACTATGATTAAGTTGGCAAAAAACTGTCAGAATTGACTTTCTCAAAACTCTGAAATCTAATTTTAAAAAAAAAAGAAAATTAGCAAGGAAATGCTTAATAAAAAAAAAAAGAAGCTGCTAAATTTTGGTAAGAGAAGTCTGTATTTTTAACCGATCTTTCTATGATTCCCCACTCCCTAGCTCAGGGGCTGGGAAAGAGGGAAGGAAGAGAGGATGTCAGGAGGGTAAGGTACAATAAAAAGATTGTAGATTCCACTGGGGTTGCAAGACATTTGAAGGAGAGACCCAGGAGTGGAAGCAAGGGATTTTGAAATTGATTGCAGATGGTTTCAGTGATTGGTAATGATGGAATTTAGGGTATGGAAGACTTCTGTACTTTTTTCCCAGTCTATAATCTTCCTAACTTCACTTCGTTCCCTATTTAATGTGGCCTCAAGTACTGCCAGTGCCCTCAGCCCCCTTGGAAACTTGTCCTAATGCATCTCCCCTCCTAAACACTTCCCTAATTGATCTCACCATCTACCTTCCCCACTTCCCCATCCAGGCTGCCGGATTGATGGGGAAATTCAAACTCATGACATCAAACCTCAATTTGGCTCATCAGTCTTTCCACCTGCTCCCAATATTCTCAACTGTCTTTACCAAGACAGCTCCTCATCACCTATCTTGGTCTTACTGGGTGAACGATCCTACTTTCTCACTCATGCACATGAGAATTCCTGCAGTCCATATCTGATTTAAAAAATTTAAAGATACATCTTGCCAGGTCTTATTTTCTGTCCAGTCTACTTCCTTAAAAATTATTCATTAGAATATAATATTTTTATAACTAAGGTCATATATTTTCATTATAGAGGTTTTTGGAAATACTGGTACAGAAAAATAAGAGTATAAAGAATAATAGATAATGTAAGGGCCTACTTACTCAGAGGGAGCCATTTTGTTGTTTATGCAGTAAACTTAGATTGACCCTGCAACTCCCAGAGGAACTTACTTAAAAGCAAGTCTGGGAAACCAGTCCCAGATAGCAAAGCCCAGATACAAGGATGGGTCAGGCCAGGTGGAGACATCCAATCAGAGGGGCGTGCATACCGTCTCCCTAGCTACCAAGGAGAGTTGGCCCCACCTTTTGGGCGCCAATTCTGACCAAAGTGATAGGCTAGTTCAAATGTCTACTAGGGTAAATTGAAATTCAACTGGCCACCCATGTGTGACCTAGCATGACTATGCAGTTTTCTCTTTGTGTTGCAATCTCATTGGCCTCCTGTGTGTGGCCAGGCTCAACTACATGGCCTTTGCTCTATAAAAGTTAGTCTGTGAGGCTGAGAGGGGTCACCTTTTTGTAAGAGACAGCCCTGACCAGTCGGTTTGATTCTCGATGCTTGGTGCGAAATAAAGCTTTGCTTGACCTTCGCTTTGTATCAGTCTTGCTCCTTTGATTATGGATATGGCATTATGGATAATGCCAAGGGTAACCCAAGATAACCATATCATTCATGTGTGTGTGTGTGTGTGTGTGTGTATGTATGTATATACATATATAAAGCAATGGAGTTCTTGCTATGTGACAGTCAACAACCTCTATCCTTGGATCTGAGAACATAGGAGAAAATTCACTGACTTCATAGTGCTTACATTACAATTAAGGGAAACAAAAAATTAAAAAAAAATCATTTAAATAAAAGATTAAAATACGTATTTCAGGTGGTGGAAAATAATTTTAGAGATTAAAAAAAACAGGTAGGACAGGCATGCCAGCAAGGGCAGTTACCATTTTATAGGGTAGCAGGAAGGGTGCACCATTAAAACAATAACGAAACAGACATTTGGGCAGGGTCTGGAAATAACATTGGGCTGAGTGGCTGGACCAATGAGGCCAGGTCATGAGCACAGGAAGTCATGGGACTGAGAGACTGAGGTTAGTACCACATGGATAGATACAGAAATCACCAGGAGCTCATAAGTGGTGGACAGGGTAACGGGAAGGAGAAGGAGCATCAGGGGATGGGTTGGCATGCAGGGAGGCTGACTGCAATGAAGCTTATGGGTCAGAGGGTGCAGGTCTCCTCATTGCTGAGCACAAAGGTGTGGAGCCAAGGCAGGCTGCCTCAGCTGGACTCATGGAGCCTGGGTACTTGTGCTGTCTCCTCACGTCCTCAAGTGAATTCAGGACAAGAGCATGTTGTAATTTGGATCTCTTTATTATCAGTTAAATCTGGCACCTTTTTTCTCTACTCCCTCTACCTCCTTTTTTATAGCAGAAACTATGTGCCCTTGGGTCACAGATCCTGATAGTCCCCTCTTCTGACCATGCCCACCACTGTCTATAATTCCACACATATGGTGGTGGTCTTTCCCAAGCCTCATCCACACACAGGCTAAGTCTGTGGGCCCTCTATCACCCCCAAGATGATGCTCATACCCACAAGCCTGGACTTCCCCCACAGCCCCTTCCTTCTCAGTCTTACTGGTGGCCACTCTCCACTCACCAATCCCTATTTTCCCCTGCTTCTGGACCCCAGGTATGCTCAGAACAAGCTCACTCATCATCTTCCTGCTTGGTCTTCCTATCCCAAGAGAATCAGTAGATGAGGCCCAGTGCCTTCTGGAAGCAGTACTGTCACATGGTTAGGAAATCCCATTATCAGGGTTCAGACCCCAGGTCCTGCCCCTTTTTGAGTTAACTAAGTGGGTAGCTTTACCTCTCTGCCCCTCAATCCGTCACCTACAAAAAGGGTAATGATGGAATATACCTACCAAGGCATGCTGTTTGGATGAGCCAATGGATGGGAAGTCCTCAAAAGAATCCCATCTAACCCAATATGTGTGAACCCAACACATGGGAGAAGCACCCCTGAGAATAGTCCAGCTGTGCCTTCTGGCTTGCCCTGAGAGCTAGGGTCTGGTAGCAAGATATAGGGGAGGTGTGGTCTGGACCCCTGTCTCCTTAGTAAACTTCCATAAGGTGGACCAAAACCTCCCAGAACTCCAGGGGAAGCTGATGTGCATATGTCCTCAGGAGCCTCCCTGAGTCATGCAGGTCAAAATCCCCTGAGGGAGGCTACTGAGGACATTCTTTCACAAGGAGAGAACTTGCACTAAGTGAGTGCTTCCAAAAAAATGGTTATTTGGACCATAAATTACAGATTTCTACCTCTACCAGAGGTTCCAAATCTGGAATGGGGCCCAGGAATCTGAATTTAAGAAACCTCCCAGGTGATCCTGATGTTCAGTCAATTTGGGGACCCTGTAGCCAGATGACCAGAAGAGGCTATGACTCTAGTCGTCTCCCTTCTCAGGGAAAGTTAGTATCAAGTGCTGCTCCAACTCTGACACTCATGTCCCATCCCAGATCCCTTCATCTCACAAGGGTAATCACACCCCAGATCACACAGCAACTCAGAACTAGGAGATCCTGGTCTAGGAGCTATATGGGTTCCTACACTGCATATACTCTCTTCTCAGCAGTGCTGGAGAAGCCAAATATGCTTCCTGGAAATGTGTTGGCAAAGAACAGAAGTTGTCTATGGACAGGGTCATTCACTCCTAGGCCACTGGGGAGGAGTGTTTCCACCCTGGGAAAAGAGTGCCTCCCAGTGTCACTAATGACTTCTGCACAGACCCTTCTGCTTTTGTGTGGGAGGTGGCTCTTGCTGAAAAGGATCTTTCAGCTGGCAGGAATATGAAACAGTAAATAATTGCTTCTGGCCCTGGGATTGGTTTCCTGGCAAACTAATTAGCTGTAAAGATTCAGGCTGATTATTTCCCTCCTTTGCTTCTGACATTCCCCAGAGTCCCAGGGGAACATACTAAAGAGAGCCCTTTGGCCACGGCTTTGATTTCAAGCAAAACATTAGGTGAAAAAGAGTCCCATTATGGATGCAATTTCAATGAGCACACGGTGTAGTCAGATGGCCTATATCCCTGAGGACAGAATACCCTTACCTGGAATAGACAAAGCCTGGGCTCCCATCCTATCTTGACTTTGTTTTGCTGATTGCCCTTGCACTGGTCAAATCCCCCTCGAGGGCCCTGAATCTTCATCTATAAAATAACAAGTGGAAGGAGATGTTCTCCAGGCCCCTTAGGCTCTAACACATATGGCTATGAACTACTGAAAGCTTTCTAAACAAAATATTAAAACATGTGAAATCACTTTGTCAAAACACATTCTATTTTGTAGGTGGCTAAGAACTATTCTGGGGAGACAGGAAGGAAACAGGTTCTGCTTATGTTTGGTAAATAGCTACACCAAATAGAGTACAATGCTAGAAGCAGGAGCCTAGGTGGTAAGTAGACCAGAGACTAGAGATGATCTGTATTATTTAGGAGGTTTTGATAGCAAGAAAGAGAAAATCCTGCTGAAAATGAATTATTCTAAGAATAATTGTTCCTTATTTAAGAATAATTCTGTGTTAATTCAGAAATCAAGTGATGTGATAAAAAACCTAGGCTTTTTCAGTTTTCTTATTCATCATGTGAGTTGGTTATGTTTTCCCTCATAGCTACTAGGTAGCTGCCACTGCTTCAGGCATCACACTATCACACAACAGCATCATGGGCTGGGAGCAGGAGAGGCCAGAGGCAGAGCTTTAATCTCAGACACTCTTAGCATACATCAATTTAAGTTTCACTGGTCAGACCTGGGTAACACAATCAAACATAGACCAATCATTCACAAAGAAGAATTGGGTTCCTGTGATTGCCTTAGATCAGTCTTCGGTCATTTTCTGGGGCTCAGTGCATCACTGACAGAGAGAATTATGATTTCACTGGCAAGTGATAATAGAAAACTTGTTCCTTGGTCCACTTCCAGCCTGTGGGCTACCATCATTCCCTTTCTCCCATTTATACATTTTACTCCCATAAGAAGAGCTCTGAAATGTCATCTGGGTACAGCATATAGGTCGAAATCTAGGTCACTAGGACTTAGGCACACCTTCCTCAGGTCTAGCTGTGACTCCCAGTGGTGCAGGTAACTCAACCTAAAAGACTGCATCCCAACCAAATGGGTGCATCCCAACCCAACCCAGTGATGTAGAAAATAGTTGCTTTAGTAAAAACTCCCCACTGATGAAGGGGAGACTGGGACATGCACAGTGGCACAGCCCATATTACACCCTGCGGTGATATTAGTGAGGACTCAGTTCTGCTCTCTGGGAATACTTGCCTCATCCACTCGTCTCCATGGCTTCACGGAAGTGGATATTGAGGAGTGTGCCTCTCCTGGGGAAGGTTCCAGCCATCTAAGTCTCTTGATTGTAGGCCTCATGGCTCCAGGTTACAAAATCACACATGGGAAAGGGACAGGGAGTGGGTTCTGGGTGATAGAGTGTCTTAAAAGCATAATAATAGGCTCTGCAGGGACTCCTATCTCTTTCCTCCCTGCAATATATATAACTATAAATCCCATAGAAATTATATAGGAGACAACCTATGCAGAACCCTGAAAGGTAGAAGAGGAAAGCAGCTGACCTAAAACCTCAAGGATGAGGGAGCAGTACAGAATCAGCATGTCTTACAACACCTCACCCAACAGAAGAAGGCACCCCAGACTCCCAGCCTACTGGCAGAAGGCAGCTCCCAGACCAAACCAGAGTCATGTTACAGACATCAGGCAACCTGGAAAAGTAGCAGAAGACATCAGCTAAGATACCTATCAGAAATAAAGGGCCAAAGGAGGTACTGTCCTTTCCCACTGGGCCTGAGGTCCCCCCTTTTCCACTAAGATATACAGAGGCAGGTAAGAAGACAGAGCAGGCATGAAAGCTATAGAAGGTGGCCAGCTCAGGAAATCTTTTCATAAAAAAGTTACTCAAAACAGATCATATACTTAAATGTAAAATGCAAAACTGCAAAACTTTTGAGAGAAAAAAATAGGGGTAAGCCTTGAGGATTTAGGGATGGGAAAAGAATTCTTAGATTTAACAGCAAGCACACTATCCATAGAAGGAAAAAAATGGTGAATTGTACTTTACCAAAATAAAACTTCTGCTCTATCAAGACTCTGTTAAGAGGATGGAACATGAGAGACTGTGAACTCTGAGAAATAAACTGAGGGTTTTGGAGGGGAGGGGGTGGGGGTTGGGGGAGCCTGGTGGCGGGTATTAAGGAGGGCGTGTACTGCATGGAGCACGGGGTGTGGTGCATAAACAATGAATCTTGGAACACTGAAAATATAAAATTAAATTAAAAAATAAAATAAAAAACACAAGGAAAAAAGAGGATGGAAAGACAAATCACAGAATAGGAGGGGAAAGTGGCAAACCACATACTGAAAAAAGACTAGTATTTAGAATATAATGAACTCTCAAAATTGAACTATAAAAGAAACAATCCAATTAAAACATGGGTAAACAATATGAACAAATATTAAGAGGATGTATAGATGGCAAATAACACATGGGAAGATTTTAGAAATGGAAGACAGATTAGTGGCTAAAGGGAAGGGAGGGGACGTGGGGGGTGTGTGTGTGTCTGCGTGCATGTGTGTTCCTAAAAAGGCAGCAGGAGGATATTAGTGGTCTTGGAGCTCTTCTGTGTCTCGATTGTGGTGGTGGATTCATGAACCTGTGCAGACAGTAACACTCTGTGGAGCTCAATACACATATGTGCACATAAATGCATAAAAGTAGAAGTAAAACCCAGGAGATCTGGATAAGACAGGTGTGTTTTATCACCAGTCTGAATAAAATAGGTGTGTTGTTTCAGTGTTGCCATCTTGGTTGTGATATTGCTTTACAGTTTTGCAAATGTTATCATTTGGGAAGATGAGATCTGTCTGTATTACATCTCTCTGCATGTGAAAAATTCATCTATCTCAAATTTTCAATTAAAAATGGAGATACAATATGTATGATGATCTTCTATGTTGCCTCTAGCAATATATCCCTCCCACCAATGTGAACCAAAGACTGAGACCATGTCTAGATCCAGTTTATAGGGGTGGCTTAGTGGTATAGTGGGTTGCAAGTGGAGTTTTTGTAGAACAGAGTAGAAACTATGGAAGTGTATTGCAATGTAGTGCAAATAAAGATTCGTGAAATTTTTTGCATGCCATGTGTGTATAAATGTTATATACTTAACCAGATTATAAACGCACATAATTTGGACCTGCTTTTTGTACTTTTTAAGATTTATTTAGTCCCACTTGAACTTCCAAGTCCTGCCTCTTACTCAGTGGAGGATCCTTGCTGCTTCTGCTGCCCCTCTTTTAATGACACTGGCTTTCTCAGGTACAAGAGAAGTGAAGTTCAGACTCTGAACAAAATTCCCAACACACCTGCTGCTGTGGGAATACAGCCACCATAGCTTTCCTGTGCAACCCAATCAGACCCACAGAGGCTCTGCTTGGAAAGGCAGGCATCCTTGGGCCAACTGATGAGAGACAGGAGAGGGAAGGAGCCAAAGATCAAGTCTTTTTCCTTTTCCTTTTCCTTGCATCGGATTTCTATGGAATGAGGTGGCCCCACAGAGCCTCTCTAGTGACATCATGCATGGCAAAAAGCCCCCGTGTTAGCAGATGAAGCCATAGCCCACCTGGGACTATACCACCTTCCCTGTCTCCCTCCTACCTCACCTGTAATAAAGCACCAGTACCAAAGCTAGGTTTTCCAGGGAACCTGGATTGACACAAGGCAGAGTTATATATATGGATTTACATATTATACACATAATCAATGTTTTGTACACACATGTACACAGGTGTATATATATGATACACACACACAATACATATATATTGAGGTACTGGATCACAATGAAAATATATGTCTATATGTTGCACTTAAGTTTTTTCCAAGTCACTAATTCAGTCCTGTTCTTCAGCCTAACAATTCCTGTGTCCCAGTCACTGGCCTCATCTGGCACTGCCCAGGCACATTGTCCTTGGGTTAATGGCCGTATTGCTAAGGTTCAGGCTAGTATAAGGAAAGACATCACCTCAATCTTTACTCTGCCCCATGAACACAGTCAGGGTTCTGGTGCCAAGTCAGAGGGAAAGACACCAGTGCTAGGCATGACACTGTGAGGGTCTGCCTGAAAGATGTGCAGCTGAGGGAGACACTGGGAGCCCAGCAAGGAAAGGAATCCTTGCCACACCTCAAGTTCCCAATTCTTCCTGAGGGTTCCTGGGCAGAATGTGATATCTTTGGGCATAGCATGCCAGAGGAAGTAACATTACTCAACCCCCTCATGACTACCTCCTGAAACTGCTTGCACTGCTCACCAGGACTCCCTGGGACTCATTTCTGCTCAGCATAGCAATAACCAATAATCCAGTGGGTCAGCTGCTTTCCAAGAACCTGCAGAGAGACAGAGAAATGGCAGCCAGAGAATGGACCTGATTACAAGGGACTGCTCAACTCATCTCTGTGTCCTTGCCCTAGCCCTTCAGTGTCCTTTCTGGTCCAGGCAAAAAAAAAAAAAAAAGCAAATATAGATCTTGAGGTACAGCTGCTTAAAAAAGGCCTGTGTACTTTAGGCACTCTCGTGCACTTTATGGTCTATATAGTAAGGTAGTCTTGACCTTGGGATGGTTAGTGAGCCCTGCTTCAGAACAGGTCCTGCTGCACAAGTCCCAGACTCACACTTTTGGTTTATTCTGAGCCAGGTGTTGTCAACAGATTGCCTGGGTTCCCCAGAAGAGAAAGCAGGACACAGTTGCATTTCTGAAATGGCCTCTGGAACACAATTGGGAAGTGGAAGGTGGGAGGGTGGGCAGGGATGTTGGTGGATGGCCATCAAACAGTCAGAGCTCAACCTCTGTGCCCGTGTTGTGTACCCTGTTGACTTTCAGCCCCAAGCCCACACTTCTATACTCTGCTTTATGATGTTGATCAGGGAGACTACAGTCCCCATTACTCTATTCCCTCCCCCGAAGACTTCCTCTTTGGTCCAGCCAGTGAAGGGAACTGGTAGGAAACTGGGAGGCCAGTGGGAAAAAAAGACCCTCTTTCTGCTCCCAGCTCCTGTCAGCGTTTCTGCACCAACAGTGGTAGCTACACTCCAGCAACTCAGGCTCAGGCATCACCCATGTGACTCCTCACACCACCTCCCTGTACGGTGCCCAGGCTTCCTTCAGAGGACCAAGCACAAACTGCATTCAGTCTCTGTGGTCCAAGCACCAGTTCCAGTAGCCTCATCTCCAGACCCATAGGTGTCCCACTTCTGCACCTTTCCCTTTTGTCCACCTAACCCTAAGGGGTGGTGGCTGCATCCTGAGTTACCCATTTCTGAGTTACCTCATCCTACCTTTTCCATTCATTCAACCTTCCCATGACTAAGTAAGTAGTTTCCTGTGTTAAATTCCCTCTATTTGAAATGCCATATATGCTTGGTTTCTGTTTTCCTGCCTGGACCTTGACTGATACAGCCACATCCACAGAACACGTCCATATTCCCACATGGAGCCAAAGGATGGTTTATTCAAAGGGACCTGAAACATGAAGTCTAGCCCTTCTCCTACAAACACTGAACATCCAGGAAGGCCAAGTTGCTGGCAAAAAGTAAGAAAGGGCATTGGCAGCCCAGCTAAAAATGGACCCCAGGCTCTCTGACCCCCAAATACGTCTGTCTCATCCAGCCAGTCATGTCCAACTTTCCATGGCTCTTTTCAGGAACCCCAGTATGCTCATGTCCCAGGTTCTAGAACAAGGAAACCCAGGAAATCCCAGCAAGGTGGGATTCAGGAGAGCAAGGTGATCAGGTTCTCCCTCCACCCCTCTTTGGTTCTTTGGACCCTCCACTCTGAGAGAATCCATGTTTCCTTAATGTCATTATAGTCAGAAAGACATGCACTCATCAGCATTTCCCATGTGACTGTGGGGGGAAGCAAGGCTAAAAGAATTGAGAAGATGTGGTCCATATATACAATGGAATATTATTCAGCCATCAGAAAGAATGAATACCCAGATTTGTATCAACATGGATGGGACTGAGAAATTATGCTGAGTGAAATAAGTCAAGCAGAGAAACTCAATTATCATATGGTTTCACTTACTTCTGGAACATAAGGAATGACATGGAGGACATTAGGAGAAAGAAAGGAAAAGTGAAAGGATCGGGGATCAGAGGGGAAGATGAACTATGAGAGACTGTGGACTCCGAGAGACAAACTGAGGGTTTTGGAGGGGAGAAGTGGGGGTATGGATGAGCCTGGTGGTGGGTATTAAGGAGGGCATATATTGCATGGAGCACTGGGTGTTATATGTAAACAATGAATCTTGGAGCACTACATCAAAAACTAATGATGTATTGTATGTTGACTAACATAACACAATAAAATTTTTAAAAAAGAATTGATGTGAAGATGTAAGCTGAAAATTCTGGAATTCTAATGTGAATGCTGATCTTGCTGTATGGTCCCATAGAAGCTATTTATTCTCTATTTTTCCAATAAAAGGCCAAAACATGCCTTGGAAGACATTGCGGAGAGTGATTCATTTTAATAAATGTGAGTAGAGGTTCAGACACACTTGGTCATTTGTAAAAGTTTACAAGGTCAGTTGGAGTCAGAAGTAGGACCAGAACCCAATTCACCCGTTCTCAGACAGACAGGGAAAAAAAGATCATAGAAACATTGCGGCTGGTAGTGAGGGTAGAGGTGGCCAGGAGCAGGGCACTGGAGAAGATGACAGAGTCTCACACTGTGGTGTGGGGTGCTGATGCATGCCGTCAGCTGGGCAGTGGAAACTATGCCTGGCTACACAGAGATGCTTCTGCTTGTTAACAGCTGAGAAAGAATATCCCCATTAAAGACAAATGGCCTGTCTCGGGCAGGCAGCTCCCAGCTGGAGGGTCCTATTCATCACTGTCGTCTGGCTTCCTGTCCAGCTGAGTGACCCAGGGTCCTCTGGCTCATCGCCAAAGCCTCTGGCTGTCTCCCTCAGAATCAGCTGCCTTCCCCA
This sequence comes from Meles meles, assembly GCF_922984935.1. Lineage (NCBI taxonomy): Eukaryota > Metazoa > Chordata > Mammalia > Carnivora > Mustelidae > Meles > Meles meles. The sequence continues at coordinate 113,766,506 of NC_060074.1, read as the reverse complement.
GACCCTCACTTTGGATATAGCAAGAACCATTCTCCCACCTGAAAAGCACAGGAAGGGTGGCAGGAAGCAGCACTGAGAAGGTGTGAGGAAGGGCAGCATAGCTTCAGGGTCCCACAAACCAGCCAGTCTTACTCCCACAACTCCACTCCTATCTAGCTGACCTCCTTGCACCTTCTTTGTGAATTACTCTTATTGCAGTCATCATGCATTCAAATACATTTGTCTTCATAGTCTTTCTCAAAGGGGCTTTGTATAAGGAAATAAGTATACCATTGAGAATCAGGTCCCATTGTTTGTTTATTCATTCATTCATCAGATTCACCCTGGTATGAAAAAATTATGGTGTCTTCAAGGAACTCACCTACAGACAGAGGCCCTATAGCTCAACATGATGGCAGTTATCATGAGACATCCTTGCTGCAGTTTACAATGTGGGAGGTAGAGAAGGCTAACAGCAGTAACATGATCATATAAGCTAATCCCATGTGCTCTCCATGCACCAGGATCTGCACTGGGCAGATCACAGAATCATCTTGTTTATTCTTTGTAGAATTCCATCAGGCAGAATGGTTCTCACCTCCACAGCTCAGAAGAAGGTACCACAGCTGAGGGAGGGCAAGGAACTTCCCCCAGCCAGACACGGGGAGGATAGTAAGGAAAACAGTTCTGACAGGAACCTGGGCAGATGACCTCCAGAGCCTTCCCCCGCATCAGACAGTGAAAGACTGAAGTGAGGACACTAGAAAATAATTGTTTCTTACCTGACTATCCACTAGCTCTAGCAGGTGAGGAGCCTCTTAATTCCTGCCATATCTCATCACAAAGGCTGTGAGACCAATAAATAATGGACTACTAACTAATTATACAAGAACGCTTTCTCCATTATTATGCTGGTGACTATTGTTCAGCTCTCCATGTAGTTCTGCCCTCTAGTAATAAGGCATTCACCAGCAAACACAGACACGCATTCTCCTTGAGGTGATATTTTTTTCAGTATAACACAGTGGATCAGCATCAAGCTCATTTACCAAATATGTCTCCTGGCAATTCCTCAGGCTTTCAGCTGCATTGTTTATTGCGCCCTTTTACACAAGTCCAGTCAAAATAACCCAGGATGCATCACTTGGGGGGGGGCTTTCTTTTCTCAGATCCCATAAGCTACTGAATTGTGGCTCTGCAGGAAAATGTGAAATCATCATCATTCTTTCAATGATAAGCATGTGTGTCACTAATATCAAACTTACACCCCTGTACTGTTTATACTCCTATGTATACAATAATTTTGTTTTATCACTGTATCATAATATTATCTTTGTGAAGACTTTTTTAATGGTATCTAGGCTTGAGAGATGCATAGTACCAACAATGCACATAATACAATTAAAGTGATGAAGAGATTATGTAATTTATCACCCCATTGTAACATGTTTTATGGATAAAAGGGATGCTATCAATAATTAACACGGGGCAGCTGATATAATCCAGGACTGTCCCCAGCAAAATAGGATGTGGGGTTACCCCAGCTACGACCAAGTCTGTGTATATGTAAACAGCGACAGCTACATTATAGCTCTCACCTCCTGGGACCATGGTATAAGACACTATCAATCATAGGATGCTTCACATCTGATCGCAGAAATGCTGAAGTGGCAAAAAAATAAAATAAAGTACATCCTAGTGTTGATGCAGTATGATATAATATACAACCTGTCAAGGGCTTTTTTATCATTTGGTAAGAGTATCAACTTGTCTGCACTGGGCTGTGTTTTCTCCAGCATCTCTCGTCTCTCTGTCCTTTTGTCCCTAATGATCACTTTCCATCTACAAAAGCTTACATCTCCTGACATGCTAATCAATGCAGGAGGCTGAGTCCTGAGTGTGAGGTAGGTGCTTGTGGATAATCTCACCCTCTCTGTCAAAGTGAGAGCCAAGCTAAGTCCAGTAGGCACCTTTAAGAGCGCCTCAGCTCCATCCACCTCCGGCCAAGGGGTGGGAAGATGCCCAGACCACAGAGCCCCTCTCCTGAGACAGGAATGGCAGTAGGAAGCAGGGAGCACCAACACCCTCTTGTACCACCTCATCAATCAGCAACCCCTTTTTTCTGTGCCACATGCCCAGTGTAAGGATGCGTATCCTCATTCCCAGAAGTAGTAGTAGTCGATGCACATCACCCAGTTTCTTTGGCTTGGTCAAGCTCAGGACTACCTGCAAGTACTTGTTCAGCTGGATTTGTTCATTGCAAGGTTTAAAGTTGCAAATGTTTAAGGCTTTCCTCCCCTTGCTTGTCCCTCTGTCTCAGCAGCTGCCACTCCTCCCCCTCCTTACTCACTCTGGGCGGCAGCAGAGCCCAGTGGTGTGTCCAGTCCCCACCTTGCTCTTCTCCATACTTCAGCCCCTTGACTATAAGCTGGGGATTGTCAGCAGTACTCATGCCACAGACTTTGGGGAGGCTCAAAAAGTCACTCTCATAAATCACTGAGACGAGACACTGGGGGGTGGTCAGTATAGTGTAAGAACACCTCTAGTACTAGCACTCATATTTGCCTAGTCAACACCTACCACATCAGTGCTTTAGCTCCCAGCTTAAGTGTGGTATTCCCGGGGAGGCTGAGTTCCCGGGACCACATCAGCCCCAGCAATAAGCTCGGAGGTGTATCCTCGATATTTATCACTGTTTGCAATCAGGTTTGCAATAGAGTGTGTTTACATTAAAGCTGTGTTGGGTAAGTGGATGAATGATTGATGGGTGCTGCAGCCGTACGTATTACATTAAAATAAATCCATGTGTTTCATTGACCCAGGTGAGGAATGGTGTGAACACTGAGAGAAGCAGAGACTCACAGGCTTTCAAAGAGAGGCCAGCAGGGGCCTTTGACCTCATCCACACAGTACGTCTGGCAGGTTCTGCAGCTTCTGAAAAGCTGCAGGCAGGGGCTATAGCAGTAAGGAAAAAGCCTTGTTTCTGGATGTTCCTTTTCCTTTCAGCTCACAGACCACACCAGATAAACCCCCCAGACCAACATCACTGTTTCTTAACCATGTGCACTGATGGAAAACAAGACCCCTGGGCTGGCACTTATCTATCCGTAGGAATGTGCCTAGGATGGTCTCACAGCATTTCATTTCCTCTAGTTAGTGCTGGAAGGAAAGGTAGCTTTCCCAGGATCCAGTGGGCTCCAAGCTGCTGAGGGGATCTGTGTTCAGCCTGATTTCAGATGTAGAACAAGGCCCAAAGGACTGGCCCTTCTGCCTTCAGGGCTCAGGGGAGGGAGCCCAGCACTTTAGCCAGTGCGGGACAAGTAGAGAGGCACTGCCATCTGTCAATGACAAGTCAAGATTGGACGTATTGAAGCTTAGTGATAAGACTGGAGAGGTGGGGGTCCCCTACACAAAGCTGGCTACCATGCCATATCTAATTTTATTTGCCACGTGGAACAGAGAGAAAAACTAAATCTTGTTTGAGCAGATACTTATATAATGCTCACATCCCAAATTCATGTCAGAGTTGGAGTGGGGTGGTGTGGATGTTGGGAAAAGTGTTCAATATTTACGTATCACCTACTTAGGCCCAGCCCAATCTGGGTATCTTACTTACACAGTCTTGTTTTATTCTATCATAGTCTTATAAGGAATATATTACTATCTGTACAAGTAGAAGATAAAACTGAGGGTCCGAGGAGTGATGTCCTCTCAAGGACCCAGAGTTTGTAAGTGGCTATCCCAGAATCAAAAGGAATAATCCATGCTTCCAGATGCAGGCTCTTCCCCTGGGACCATCCTGGTGTGTAGTGGGGCTGGGCCAGAGGCAGAGGCTAGATCAGGGCTGTTAAACATATCAGAGAAGGCAATGGGCTATTAGAACAAACGAGGAGGCAGTTGAGCACATGGCCCTGGAATGGCCACTCCCACTTGCTCTCATTTCCCTTTTTGGGTGAGGAAAACGCCCATACTGGACTGAGACAGTGGGTCAGGAGGATGAAATCATAGCCACAGGAAAGACTTTGTAAGTAGTGTTCCCCAGACCGTTAGTGGAGGCCGGCTTATGGCTATCTGGTTCAGCCTTTATGTAGCCTAGTCCTCCTTCTCCCACACCCAACCACCCTAAGCCTCTAAGCAGGAAATTCCTTAAAAGTGGGAGGAGCAAGCCTCCAAAGTGGGAATGATGGGAAACTTAAATGTGCAGTAGAGAATGTTAACAAGGTCACCTGCAAGGTCAGGAGCTTCACCTAGTTTGTCTAGACCCACGCTATTTGAAAAGTCATACTTTGCCTTCATACTTTCTTTTAAAAATATAAGTGTAATCTCTGGGGTGCCTGGGTGGCTCAGTTGGTTGAACATCTAATCTTGGTTTCGGCTCAGGTCACGATCTCAGGGTCATGAGGTTGAGACTCAGTTTGGGCTCTACACACAGCAAGGAGTCTACTTGAAATTCTACCTCTTCCTGTCCCTCTCCTCCCCCCCACCCCATGCTCACACTCTCCCTATGTCTAAGATAAATAAATAAATCTTAAAAAAAAATACAAGTGTAATCTCATCTTATACAAAATATAAAAAATGCAGAAGTCCATAATGTTCCTTTTTCCCTCCCCACATATCCCAGCTGGCTGCATAAACTTCGGGACCTTTCTATGCACATGTAAACACTCACTCAAAAAGAAGCATCTCTGTGTGTACATGTGTGTGTACATGTGTGGGGTCATCATCTTCCTATGATGCAGCTTCCTGCTTGTTTCCTATAACATTGCATTGTTATCCTCCCTTACATGGAGGGCATAGAGACATAGCTCATTCTCCACAGCAAGCCTCATTTGTTCTTGCTCATCCACAGGGAGATACATTGCTTTTTCTCATATTGTTCCCCTGCCCAGAACACCCCCCACCACCACCTTCATGGCTCATAACCTGGGTGGTTTCTAAACTGCAGTCAAGACTTAGTGAGTGGATCTTTCCAGGAGAGAAGTGACCTCCCCCTCTGGCCCAGTCCATGTTCCCAAAGGACTGCTGCCAGCTACTTGTTGGGCTCTTCTTCCCAATGAGGCTAATTCACCTCTCCATTATCCTCAGGATATAGGGTTAGCAGGACTGAAGGGAATCTTTGAGGAACAACCCAGGCAACACGGGCTCCCAAGAGTTGTCATCACAGGTGTATGAGAGGGGACTGGGACGTCTATGACAGTGACAGGTCTTAACACCTCCAGCTCCTACTTCTGAGAATCCATCCCTCATCATCCACAGTGGTGGAATCCCTTCCTCTAGGAGGGGTTCTGCCCCTGCAGGCCCTTCATTGTGCATCGCTGCAGGGGAGCTGGTAGGGTTGTGGAGGCTTCTTGGAGGAGAGGCCTATGCCGTGGGTCACAAAGGGTTAATAGGATCTTCGAAGCAGAGAAGCAAGCAGGAACACTCTAGTAAAAGGAGGCACAGAGTTCCATTATGCAAGATGAATAAGTTGTGGAGATCTAATATACAGCAATGTGATTATAGTTAACAGGACTGAATTATGCATTTGAAATTTTTCTAAGAGTATATATTTTGGGTGTTCTCACCACACGCATAAGCAAGAAGAAAATGGCGGCTGTGTGAGGTGGTGGATGCGTTAATCAGCTTGACCATGGAGATCCTTTCACCATGTATACCCTGTATCAGAGCATCAGGTTGTACACTAAACATACCATTTCTGTTTATCACTTGCACCCCAGTAAAACTGAAAAAATTGAAAAGAAAAAAAAATTTTTAAACTCTCAGTGAACTCACATCCAGCAAATTAAATGGTGCAGATCTGACCAATGAGTCCATGTAACATCAAATCTCACAAAGGAACCATTTCATCATGTCAAAGGACTGCCACTGACTGGCTGAAACCTGCAAAAAAAGTTTTTGTGATTCCAAAAGAGGAGCCAGCACAGTGTGTTCTTCTTGGAACACTGTAAGGGCAGGTAATGTCAAGATAAGGGCCTGTGAGACCCCATGCCAAAGCTGCTTTGGGAGGCAGCAGAATCAAGGTCATCATCGGCCGTGCATTCTGGAGGCCATGGCTGCAGTGCCACAGGGATGAAGCAAGGGAAGGACACCCGGTCAGAGGTGAGCATCTGAATACTGAATAACACCACTCTGAGGGGTGTGGGGCTGGAGATACTGGGCAGGGCTGGCCCTATGCATTAGAAGGGAAGCACTGAGAGTGACCTGCTGAGTGGCCCACCCAAGGAAGCTCTTTCCAGGCTTCTGGCTACTTCTAAGAGCTGTGGCCTCAGGGCCCCACCCATGATGCAGAGGTGTATATGTCCTCTACCTACCTTCCATTGTAGAGTAGAGAATACTATCCAGCAGGTACTTAAATGACTCAGAGTAGAGAGAGGGGAGTGTTTTCCTACCTAGATTTTCATCATGAGGAGAAACTGATGGTGGATCTTTTGATTTCCCTCTCCCGGCTGCTCCCTATGGAGTATGGCCCTGCACCTGAGGAAAGGGCTTTCTGCTTGCAGCTGTACCCAAGTTAGAGACAAAGAAGAAAGAACAAAGACGGTGCCAACTCTTCCCATGGGCACATAGGGCTCAGCATGACATGCGGAAATACAATCTGGATTCTGTATTAAATTTGAAGCTGTGTCCCATAAATTCCAGTGGTTTACCCTAACCATAGGCCCTGTAACTACCCATGTAATTCCACAAATATTTATCTTAAAGGGCTATCCCACTCCTACCTAGGAAGCCTGAGCTTGGAGAGGCCCTGGGACTGAGGGGATTCAGTGATCTAAAATGGCACTGCAGACCCACAAACATTCTACCAAAAGTCAGTGCATGAGTGAGTGAAGAACTAGAGGCCAGGGGAGAGGGAGGCTCCTTGTTGAGTACATACTGTGCACAGGTCCCATGTCAACATTTCCTTGTAAGTCCTGCAACCACATCCCAGCATGTATCTAAGCCACCCATGGGGGCCTTAGGTTATTCCCAGAATGCTCTTTCCACCCCACACTATTCTGCTTTCCACCCAGGGCCTGGTTCTCCTAGGGTCTTAGTGCAAAGCATTCAAGGAGCAGTCCCTAAAAGTGGGAGCCGAGTTCCAATCTGATCTTCCAGACCCAAGGTGCTCAGCACCCTGCACTGCCACATTCAGCAGACCCAGGAAAAACACATCTGAAAGCTACAGGGAAAGGTCCCAGACCCTCTGGTCTCTCAGCTTTCCTCTGTCCTGTGAGTAAAGCAGGCTAATAGCTTTCAGACTACAAGCCTAGATTCCCACACCAGGTCCAATGTGCCTGATAGTGTCACTTTATTCCAAACAGCACATCAGTAAAGAGATTTGGAAGAGCAAGGTGGCTGCTTAATAACAATTCTATACCCTAGGAATGGCGATAGCGCTTCTTATATGCTTGTAGGTTGATAGGTTTTATATCTCTCTTAGCAGCACATCTGTAGTCTATCACCCTGTTTGATGTTCACCAAACAGAAAGTACATAAAGGCCTCCTTTCCTTTGGACCAGTGAGGCCCCCAGAGGCTCTGTTGATTGCCCCAGGCTCTGGATTCTTCCCATCTCACCTGAGACCAGGAGGGTTCCACAGGCCCATGGCAGCTGCCACTCCCCTGCACTCTCCTTTGGCCTCTTGGCTCCAATCCCCACAACGGGTCCCTCCTTGAGCACCTGGGAACCAACTTTCAGGCTCAGAACCCACAGAGCTTGGTTTCTCATATCTTGTGAGTTATTGGGTTTCTTTCTTTGTTCTGATCCATGGAGAACCAAGGAGTCAAGTGGGGGCCACACCTGACAACGGCACAAGAAAGCATGGTACAAATTTGTGTAGAGACTATCCCATCCATTAGCCCACCCTAAATTTTCATCTAGCCCTGTTTCCTTCCTTGATTTTTCACATGTGGTAAAATTATATGTTTGTGAACACCTCCTCCGACTCCCCCGCTTTTGTTCAGTGAAGTGGGTTATAGATTATTATCAACCGTACAAAGTTAGTATTACAACAATCGAGAAACAGCTGCTAGGGCAGGTCCCTTTCTCTCCACTGAATGGCCTAAGGATGGTCCGTAAGAGGCCAGTATCATTTCTTCTTGTCCTCATTCACTCCCTCATGTACTCATTCTTTCACAAACATCTGAGTGCCTGTCAGTGGCAGATCTGGTCTCAGAGACCCACAGCCAAGCAGGCTAATGTCCTAACTCAAAGACAACCATACCTGCCAGTCAGATATGTAGACAGACTGGAGGGCAATGTGAGCATTGTGTGAGTAGAGGAAATGTACAGGACACTTGGAGAGGACAAGGGAGAAACTAAGGGATGTGGGGGCGCTGTGTAGCCACTGGTTAGATGAGCAAGGCTGTGTGTGCTGAGTCAAGAGATCACATGGCCTCCTTTGTTAGAGTGGCTGACTAGGGTTTTCTGCTGCATTACTTTATGTAAGGGTTTGTGAGTCATAGAAGATGCAGAGAACATTAGACACAGACCTGGCTACTTGTGAATATCACACGTCTGACAGGCTTCCATGGAGACCAGTGAACACCTGTTTCTTACAGCGCATAAGGGCAGGTAAGAATGCATAAATGTACACACACACCCCAGTATGTTTAAAAGACAATTTTATTTTCTAAATAGTAGAGAAAATCCAGGTGGGTTAATGTGCTAGAGTGGTTAGCAAAGAACACTCATAATCACAAAAACAGGATATCTAGCAAACTCGTTAAATCGTATATCATTCGTATTGATCTCTGGATCTCCATTGTTCAGAGAACTGGTAAAGTGGCCTCAGCAGAACAAGTCTACTGGGGAAATGCAGCGATGATCCTGGGTAAGCCTCAGAGGGACAGATGCCATCCAACATGAGGGGATGGCAGCAGAGTGATTGGGTGGGACATTGTGTCTAGGGAGTAGGACCATGCCAATGTCTGGGCAAAGCCCAGTTTCAGGTACATAGTTATATTCAAAACCCTGGATGTGTCCTCTCCTTCAGTCATTTTTTTCTGGAAGTATTTCCATACAATGGGACTGTCACGGTGGAGGAGGCAGAGCCCTGCCCTTGGGTACTTTCAGTCAGGAGATTGAAAAAAAAGAAATTGGGAAATTGCAGAAGATTGTAATAAATGCTAGAGTAATATTTGAATTCAGAGTGCTGCAGAAGCAGAAGAAAGCTTCCTCCCCCATTCTGGAAGACTTTGTAGAAGAGCAGCTTCTCAGCTAAGGCTGAGGACTGAGGAAAGTGTTCCAGGGAGAGAAATGGGCCATGTGAAAGGATCAAACAACCGGGTGTGTCTGGGGATGTAGGGAAGGGGGATCCCTGCAACCCACAGGGCTGGGAGTGAGAGAGCTAGGTTGGGCTTTGGGAGTGTTGAGAAGGCAGTCTTCGTTCAGCCAAGTTGGCAACTTAAGAAGATTCCAAGGGTCCCTGAGTGAAGAATGGTTGGAGGAGGAGGCCCTAGCCAGTTTCAATACTTGGGTGAACATGGATGAAAATGGGTTCTGGATAAGGTCTTGGTGGTGGAGGTGCAGAGACAGGGTGAATTTACGGCATATTTAGGAGCCAGAAGTGAGGGGCTTGGTGATCCACTGGAAGTGGGGAGAAGCAGAAGGAGCCCTGGCCATTGGTTAGCAGAAGAGGAGAAGAAAGCCATAGCAGAGAGCCCAGACACAGCCCCGGGGAGACTCCCACCACCACCACCATGCTTCCTTAGACCCACAGCTCTACCTGTCACCCAGGAACATATATGACAGGCAGGGCTCTCATTCAGTCGACACAATTATCTCATGGACAATTAGGGAATCAAGGCTTGTAGATGCTGCCCTTCAGCATTGGTCCCCACCCTGATGCCAAACTGTTCAAAAACTTCTCAGGAAATTAGAGCCCAGCCTAACCTGGGATCCACCTTCCAGCCAACAGTTGGAAACAGGTACCTGTACAGCACAATGCTGAGAACCCACCAAAAATTCCCAAGAGAGCAGGAAATATGAAAGAAATAACTAATAGTAACTACGATTCATACCATGCTCTACAGTTCATTATAGAGCAGACCCTATCAAACTGTGCTGAGAAGTATGGACTTCTTAGTCCTAGTTCCAAATGAAAACAATGGGATCCAGGAGAAAAAGGATGATAATCACTTCAGCCATTAAAAATAATACTTCCAGTCAGGTCCTCAAAAAATTAGGCAGAGAATTACCATAAGATACAAAAAGATGGAACTCAGGCTCTCACAAGGTATATGTGCAGCCATGTTCATAGCAGCATCATTCACAATGACTAAAACATGGAAGCCAAGTGTCCATGACCAGATGAGTGAATACACAAAATGTAGTATATACACACAATGGAGCATGATTCAGCCTTGAGAAGGAAGGACATTCTGATGTGTGCTACAGCCAGAGCAAATCTCGAGGACATGAGGCTAAGTGAAATCAGTGACTCACAAAGAGACAAAAACTACATGACTCCACTTATGTGAGGTACCCAGAGTAGTCAAATTCATAAAACAATAAGCAGAATGGTGGTGGCAAGGGCAGGTTGGGGAGCTATCGTTCAGTGTGCAGCCTCAGTTTTGAGAGTTGAAAAGGTTCTGGAGATAGATGGGGTGATGTTCACACAGCAATGTGAATGGCGTGGTACCACTAACTATACACTTGAACATGGTTAGTTAGGATGGTAAATTTTATGTTATATATATTTTACCACAATTTTTGAAATGGTAACAGAAAAGAAAGCAAACATTAATAGTGACAGCAGAGGCAGCGGCCATCTGCAGCCGCAGCTCCGCCAGCCTCCCTCCCCTGGCCCCTGTAGCTCTCACTGGTCTCCAGGAGACCATCTCCCCACATTGACCTGTGGGTGGGAATGACTTCCCACCGTTGCTAATGCTCCCTGCATGCCTCATCAGCTCTTATGAATTCCTTTAATCCTGCCCTGTGAATAAACCTTCATTACATTATTTTCCATTAAAAAATAACAGTTATGCTGTCAGTAGAGCCATTTCAACCTCAGGCCCTGAAGGGGTGTGTGCCACCACCCTATGACATGTCCCTAAGTCCTGTGTGTGACCACAGTGCTCGACAGTGTCTGTACCACACTCTGGAGAGGACACTATGCTGGAAAGCCAGCCAACCGCCCTGATCACTGTGACATTTTCAGACATTGCAGGATATCTCTGTACGAAAGCTGCCCCTGATTCCAGGAGTACATCTTTGCATGGAACCATTGTGACACTTTGATTAATAATCCTCCAAACTAAGCATAAGGCACTAAATCCTGGTGATTATGTGATAAACCCATTGTACATTAGGCTTCCCATTAACTATGACTCTCCATAATGTAATAGAGTAAAAACACGAGTTGGGAATTGGAAACTTAGTGACCGTGCAGCCTTACGGCAGAGGTAATATGAAAGGGGTCTGACAGAGTACGCAAAGCCAAGGTTCTAGGAGAAGGCTGCTGCTGTGGCCAGGGCCCACATGGGATGAGTCTCCTGATCCTGGTAAACCAGTCTGTGAGTGTTAGCAGATGTCTTTCCTTGAACCCAAGGCCTAAGCCAGTAGGGTGGAGGAAGGGTGGAGGCCATCTGCTGGCACCAGCACTCCCTGGTCCATGCCAAGCTCCTGACCACTTGGCAACCACAGAATGCTGCTATGTGCTCCAGCCTCTACACGTTCTATTCCTTCCACTTAGCTTTCCCTCTCTCTGTCTGTACTCCTGGCTGACTCACACACATCCTTCAAAACTTTGCTCAGTTATAGCTGATTCTCCCAGAAACTTGTGCAGTCTGGGATGGACATCTCCACAGACCCTACTTTTCCCTCAACTTAGGTAGGCCCTGAGCATCTTACTGGTAACCCCCTACAGCCTGAGGCTTCTTGGTGGCAGGGAGCTAACCCACCCACCTCTCTGTTCCAGAACCTCCACAACACCAGAGGGTATCAGACACCTAGAGTCTTTGAGATTTTACCCTGCCAGAAATGTTTTAGGGCCCTTGGATCCAGCTGCCATACTCTATGTCTGAGATGTGACTGCTGAGCGCCTTTCCACATGGCGCCTGCAGAGAGAAGTGTGTCCTCCCTACCCTCTGAAGCAGCCACAGTAGAGCCTAACCTCAAATGATTACACTCACACAGACAGGAAACGCCCATCCCCTCTGACCTTAACTTCCCTTGGTGAGGGACACACTTCCTGAAATCTGGACTTCCTCAAAGGTCTCTGAGGGGCAGAACACTGACTTCTGCCCAGGCCCAGGAATAACCCTGCACCCTGGACAGAAGTGGGCCACAACTTTCTACAGAAGACACAGAAAATCACAGTGATCTCAGGCATGGGAGGACACTGGGCACCCACCAACTTACAATAAGCAGCTGTCAAATTCACTCTTTTTTACTCTTTAAGGAAAGGTCAAAATCACATAAATAAAGATTTCATTATTTATTGTGAACAACTGACGTTTGATATGGCATGTGGTTTGTTACCTGGTGACTTAAAGCTCTGGAGTACTGTTCCAGTCGGAGCAATTCTAAGAAAGAAGTTCTGAAACATTCTCGTTGAAAAAGCCCTGCAAGGGTAGGATAAACCAAGAGGGTTGGGTTTAAACAGGATTGTGTATAGGCTGGGAAACTAAAATCCTGAATACAAAGAAGAGCCAAGCCACCCTGTCTCCAGACCAGTCTGTGAGGTTCGACAGGGTTGGCAATTTGTGACAATGGACTTCTTCCATGAGGACACGGATGTGGTGCACATTTCAGATGGTTGAGAGGAGAGAGAGCCATAGGCACTAGAGAGCCCTGGGAAGGTGAGCAGGGCCAGCTGAAGCTGGGTGGCGTGTGCCAGGAATAAGTATGGTAAGCATGCTCTGCTCTTCTATCTCAAGATGAAGGACTCCACACCTCCATTCAAGAAGGCTGGGCTAAGAAGGCCCCAGGGAGGGCCTGATCTTCCCTGGCTCATTAGGGAGTACAGAGACAGCTCAGAGAACTTTCTCACTTTCCCTTGAAATTCCTGAGACCAGAGATTCTATTTTAATGGACTGTACCCTTCCTCCCACCCCAGAGAAGATGCTGAGTAGCAGTTTCCCTGGGAGAGTTGATGCTGTTTCCACTGAACACCAATGTAGCAAGCTTACCCTCTGCTGAGAGTGTTTCTCCAAGAAGCAAGTCCTTGGGGAAGTGCAATGAGAAGTCCTGGTGGGCAGCATGGAGAGGGCTGCAGGTGTGGCCCATGTGTGTGACAAGAGGTCCTGGTGAGCAGCATGGAAAGAGGTGTAGTTGTTACCTGGGTCTTCCCCCATCCTTGCTGGGAGACAATTCATTTAAACTTCTCAGGGTTCCATTTTCTCCTATGCAAATTAGAGGTTGTAATGCTAAACTAGGAGACACACAAACAATACATCATAGGTGATTGATAAGTGTGACTGCCATCCTCCTGAGGAGAGGGAGGTGTTAGGAAGCAGGGTATGAGCTGGGTTTCCTGAGGGAGCTGGAGGCCAAGCTTCCCTATAGGCACAGCTTTCTCAGATATGATCCACTCCCAAATCCTTCATCCCCAACTGCATGTCCCCTTAATCTCTATCAGCTCCCTGCAGCCTGGAACACACTAAACCTGCCCTTGCCCCCAAGGCCTTTGTACTTGCTATTCTCTCTTCTAAAACACCTCTCCCTGGCATTTGCATTTCCATGGCTGTCTTCCCAGCTTCTTTCTGGCTGCTGCTAAATTTTACCTTATTAAAGGGGCCTTCCTTGGTTTAAAAAAAAAAAAATACAACCCTCTCCCACAAACACACACATTTGTTTATCTCCTTTACTCTGTTTCATTTTTCTTTTTCATTCATAGTACTCATCACTATGGGGTGTGTGTGTGTGTGTGTGTGTGTGTGTGTGCATGTACATGGTATCACTTGTCCACTACTATGCCCCAGTATCTAGAAGGGTTCCAAGCACATAGTAGCTCATCCAGGAATGTGAGAAAGACTGTATGATCCCATGAGCACCATTCCAATGGGCTCCCCTCCTCTTCTTCCCTGATCAGACCACCATCCCCCCCGCCCCCCCTGTGTAGTTTCTTTGCTATTTGGAAAGCTGTGTGAGCCCACCCTTCACATACCACCACATTTGTGGGCTGCAGCCTGCACATCGCTCAGTTAGAAAGTAAGGCTTGTGCCTGGACAGGTGAAGGCCTGTTGCCCTCAGTGCATGATGTAGAGATGAGAGTGTGCACACCTGCAGAGCCTGTCAGGACCTCACCAGCCCCCAGCTTCTTCCCAGGCCCTTAACCCACACAGACACCCAGTTCCATTTCCCCAGAACATCAACACACCTGCCTTTTTCACAAAAGCTGTATGTATGCCTCTATATAGCTGAGGCTGGCCCTAGAAAACGCAGTCATAAATAACTGAAACTTGATACTATTGATCACTCAACAGCATTATCTCTCCTCGTGGAGCCTGGGGTCATTTCTGTCCTTGGCCCCTTCTGCTCCTACAAAATCCACAGCACCGCCCTGCTGTAAAGGGTAATTAGCAGGCTCTCCCAAGGAAGATGGATTCTCACGCTCAGCGGCAGAACATATGCAGTATAATTGGAAAGCACGAAAGATTAGCAAGGAAGACAGGAAGAGAAAGTGGCAGGAGCTGTGAAATTCACATCAAGCCTGCTTTAATCACAATATGCATTTTAATCACCCCGGGCAGCATGAAGAACAGCCTGCTCAAGGCCCTGGAGGTCTGGAGCACTTGCCTAGAAACAGACATCTGGACATCTGCCTGGAGTCCAGCCCATGCGGAGCTCCAAGGAGAGCTCATCTCCCCCTCAGTTTCCCCATTCTTCCATTCATGCAGGCTGCTCAAGAAATCAGGAGCCAGGTACACAGTGTAGCAAATCTTCATGTCAATACCCTCCAACAAAATCTTTGGTTGCACTTTTCTGTTAAGCTGATCAGCTGCTGGAGGTGAGGGCTCTGTGGTTGGCTCTGATGCTGAAAGCTCCAGAGGGTGTTCATGTCCAAAGGTCAACAACTCATCTGACTGTGAGCCTGCCTCTGTGGGATGCATGTACTCCTCCAGCCACTCTCTGCTGGAGTGTACCCTTCCAGCACAGGAGGGAGAGCCCCAAGCTGCCCCCCAGAAATAGCCCTTTCTCAGGGCTGCAGACATGTTCTCCCCCTGCAAGACCCTGGAAGAATCCTCCTGATCATTTCTATATCACATTTTACATCTTTTTATCTTGTGCATCTCTGTACCTCTTGTTATCCTCCTCTTCCCCCCTCCTCCAGTCAGAACTCCCATGCCTCCAGATGCACCTGTGGGCTCCTTCCTGACATCTCTGAACATCCAGTAGAAGCCTCATGCACAGCATCATATGAACAGAACTCTGCTTCCTTTCCATCCTCCTCATTGTTCTTCCACACATCAACCACTCACTAGTTTAAGTGGAAATCCTAGATGTGACTCTCGATTCCCTTTTCGCTTACCAGGAACTTCCAACTCATGGGCTGGTCCTAGCAGTCCCACCTTCTTCCCAGAGTTCACTGAGTCCTCTTCCCTGTCTCTCCTGAAACTTGCTCTCAGCCAACCCCATCTTGCCAAGACCGCACAGCATCCTCCCAGCTTGGCCTGCTGACCTCTGCACAGTGTGAGTCATCTGTGTTCCCTACTGAGACGGGGGTCCCAGGTTGTCTCAGCAGGGAGCAGAATGCTTCACGCTCTGGGGGCTGTGTTGACAGCCCCTCATGCATGACCTCACTGTCCCTGTAGCAAACCGGACCTGTCCTGCCAGGAGCCTCCTGGCAGCTGTTCAGTTTCTGACACAGGGTGCTCTTGCCTCCTAGCTGCCACCCAAGGAATGATTTGAATGTCAACACTCAGGGAGGCCTGCTTGACTACCTGACTTTATCTTACTTTTTTTTTTTTTTTTTACCTTTTAACATTTTTCTCTCTCTTGAATGAACTTTTTCACTCATTTCTTTATTGTTTATTATTCCTACTGTCATAGAATGTGGACACCATGAAGTAAGAGATCCATCTTGTCCTTTACACTCTTGTAACCCTTCTGCCTTGAAGGTAGTCTTGTACCTGAGAAATATTTGTCAAATGAATAAATCAGTGGGCATCATGTTGATGGGCAACAACATGATATACAAAAACATAGCTGGGGAATCATGCAGCTGGAGAGAAGTGGGACTGTCAGAAGGATTAAGCTGAAGTAGGGTGTGGATGTTCTGTCTAGAAGTTCACGTGCATGGATGTGTGATATTTATCTATTTATTGGCTCATTGCATTGTTCACTTATACAAAGATCCAGATTTCATGAAGTGTTCTCAACTTGGCAGAACTTCTTTAAGAAAAAGAATATAGAAATCTTTTATACTGTATTATCAATTATATTTTAGTAGGAAATAACTTTTTTTCAATGAGTATATGAGAAATTTTCCTTACAAGTCTGCCTGCCTGATGATGATTGGAAAAATTTTCCACAGACTGGCTTCTAGGAGGCCCCTCCTCTGTGACTCCCCCATTTCTGGGGCTGGGGCCATAAGACATCACACATGACAGTGAGAGATCCTGCAGACCATTCCCTTGCATCATCCATGCACTGCACATGGGCGGGTGTCGATAAAGCCAGCACATGCCTGTGTCTTGGTAGGCCTGCAGGGCATGTGGTGTTCAAGTACACAGACAGAAATACAGATATGAACGTGTTTGTGCACACTCAGAAACAGACACAGCAAAGACACATGCTTACCCAGATGAAGGAGGTGTGTGTACATCTACCCATTTGTCTGCACACACTCATGTACAACCACCTAACCATGTGCTCTAGGACTCACTTCCCACCAATGTTCCAAGGGATGCTACAAAGAGAATTGTCTTCTTTAGATCCTCTTTGGTAGTAGAACAAGTATTCCCAAACAATTCAAGGGCATGTTGATGACACCCAGACCTAGAAATGGCCTTACCAGTTTGACACTGTGTTCATGAAGGGCTATCTAGAGCCCCAGGGCCACAGACATTGGGAAAACCCCCAAGCACAGTGTGACTGGCAGCACTCCACAATGCCACTGTCCCAGGCCATCCACAAGAGCCATATCTTTCCCACATACATGTGACTGCTGCTGTCCTCCAACCAAGGCCCAAACATCCAGACCCCTCACTACAGGCCAGGCAAAGGGCCTGGGATCATATGAGGGTACCTGACAGGGAATGAGCCAGATGGATCTTCACAACCAATACAGAGCCAGCAGAAGCATGGGCCCAAGGAAGGAGCTACACCCTCAAGTCTGCCTCAAACAGCACAGAAAATCCATCTCTCCTACATCTGCTATGGGCCAGAGGAATTGTACTGTCCTGGGAAGATCTGTCTGTGGACCCAAGCTTTAGGTCCACCCACCACAAAAGGGGTGCAGGACATGGTCCCTGTGTCCCCAGTAGCTAGCTGCACCAGGCCCAGAGTGGCTTTCAATGTAGACTTGCTGAAGGAGAGTTGCCTGTGGGCCACTGCTGTTTGAATACAGCAAGCATTCCCTAATCCTGCTGTGTGCTCTGTGTTGTGATACTGGGGACCATAGAAACAGAGACAGGGCACCTATATCTAATTTGGAAGATAGGATGGAAATGCAGTAAAACTCTAGAGAAGATCAAAGGGAGACAGGAACAGATGGCTTTAACTGAACTTTTGTGACCTTCCAGGCTGGCCACCCAGGATGGGTGCAGGCATTCCTTCACGGATGACATTGTGAATGTTGCTTTACCTCTCTAAGCCCTGGATTTGTCATGGATAGAATGGGAATTGTTAAATCTATATCAGAGGGTCTAAGAGGATAAGATGTCCATATCAGGGATGACAAGCTGTGATACACTGTGGTGACAGGACACTCATACTCTCACACGGCCTGTGCTGTGGTCAGTTGGGGGGCTTCACGTTCACTGTCCTCCCCCAGGCCCAAGGCAGATGGAGCAGCCATCATGAGCAGCATTGACAGCTGCAGACAGAAGGAGAAGGACAGCCATGGGGCAGTGACCTCTGGCCTTTACTCTTACTCTCCTCCCGGGTCATAGCAATGTCCCAGCTCTGCCCCAAGGCAGCAGCAGGGAGGGGAATGGGATTCCACCAGAGTCTGGAAGAAAGGAAAAAAAGCCTGTGAATACCCCTAACTAATCCACAGAGCCTGGAATACACCATGTACTCAGAAAAGTGCTTGTTCTTTTCTATTTAAGATGTGGCTTTCAAATCAGGAGACTTTTACCTGTTATAAAGCTTATTGAGTGTTTTTCCTTTTTTTTTTTTTCTTTTTTTTTTCTGGGAGTGTTTTTAACTTGGGGTTTTCTTTTTTTTTTTTTTTTTTTGGTTTGTTTTCTATTAAGGTATTATCAATATACGTGTAGTATTAGTCTCAGGTGTATAACAAATAAATCAATATTTTATATATTGTAAAATTATCACCACATTACGTCTAGTTAACATTCATCATAAATACACACGTACATACATACATACATAGTTACAGAATTTTCTTGTAATGAGAACTTTCAAGATTTATTCTCTTAACAACTTTCAAGTATGTGTTACAGTATTGTTAACTATAGTTACCATGCAGTCCATTACATTACCATGACTTATTTCATAACTACAATTTGTACCTCTTGATTCCCTTCACCATTTCACCCTCCCTTCAGCCTCCCACCTGGGGCAACAACTAATCTGTTCTCTGTATCAATGAGCTTGGATTTTTTTTAATTTGGTTTTGTTTTGTTTTAAATTGCACATGTAGTGAGATCATATGGTACTTGTCTTTCGCTGTCTGACTTAGCATAATGCCCTTAAGATCCATCCATGTTGTTACAAACCACAAGATTTCATTTTTTTCTATGGTTGAATAATATTTCACTGGTTATATACCTCACTGTCTTCATTCATCTATAAATGGATACTTAGGTTGTTTCCATATCTTGGCTATTGTAAATAATGCTGCTCTAAACATGGGATTGCAGATATATCTTCTAGTTAGTATTTCTTTTTTCTTCAGTTAAGTACCCAGAAGTAGAATTACAAAACCACCTGGTATTTATATTTTCAATTTTTTTTATAAACCTCCATATTGTTTTCCATAGTGCCTGTACCACTTTGCATTCCCACCAACAGTGCATGGTTTCCTGGTCTCCACATCCTGGCCAACATTTTTATTCCTGTCTTTTTGATACTGCCATTCAAACAAGTGTGAGGTGATATCTCCTTGTGGTTTTGATTTGCATTTCCCTGATGATTAGTGATGTTGAGCATCTTTTCATGTGTCTGTGTATTGTATGGATGGATGTTTCTGAGATTTGTCCTGCATAACTGACCACTCTAACCTGCAAGTATGCAGGCCAAAGAATGTTGTTTGTGAGACTTGTGCTGCATAAGTGACCTCTGAGCCTCATTAGTTGACATTAGCTGGCCTCCAGATCAAAACTGGCCCCTCTGGTCTGGATGCCAAGAGCTATAAATTTTGCTTTGCATCCCTTCTGGCTCCAGGCTGGGCTGGTCCCCCAGAATGGGATCTGGGAGAGAGGAGGCAAGCACACCTAGCCCAGGCTCTTTGAATATGTAAATAAATATGTAAAGACATGATAACATAGGAATGCAGCTCTCTGCAAACTACAAGTAGGCAGCAAACAAATCTTTAACCTCAGACCCCATCATTTGCCCTAGATGTGTATATATATATATATATATATATATATATATATATATGGCCCTTACAGGGATGGTTAGTTGGAAGTCTCCCCTGAGAGGAGGACACTCTGCCCAGGCCTCTCAATAGGAACTCCAGCCTGGCCGTCTCCATGGGGCTTCACTTAGCTAGTGATGTTGGATGTTTTAAATACCCAATTTGATGTAACTCTGTCTTATGCTCCTTCACTGCTTACTATTGCCCTCATTTACGCATAGATTTCCCTTTTCTTCTTTCTGTTTCTATTAAATTTTTATAATATCAATAAAGTGGCTTTTTTTCCCTTCAAAACTGAGAATACATCTACCATGAATCTTTGCTTCAGAACAGTCTGTTGGCCACCTGCATATCTACTTTGGAGAAATGTTTGTTCATTTCTTCTGCACATTTTCAATCATATTGTTTATTTATTTGCTATTAAGTTATATGAGTTCTTTGTATGTTTTAGACATTAACCCCTTATCATTTATATATTATTTCATTTCATTCATTCATTCAATGAATATCATTCAATGATATTTCATATCATTCAAATGATTTATATTATATCATTTATATTATTTGCAAATATTTTCTCCTCTTCAGTAAGTTGCTGTTTATTTTTATATGGTTTCCTTTTAGTCTAATGTAATTCCACTTGTTTACTTTTGCTTTTTTTTTTTTTTTGCCTTTGGTTTTGGTGTCAAAACCAAAAAGTCATTGCCAAGATCAATGTGAAGAAGCTTATTGCCCATGTTTTTTTCTAGGAGTTTTATGATCTCAGGTCCTATGTTCAAGTTCTTAATCCACTGAGTTAATGTTTGTGTAGAGTGTGAGATAGCTTCAGTTTCATTCTTTGGCATGTGGCTGTCCAGTTTTCCCAATGTCGTGTATTGAGGAGACTCTCTTTTCTCTATTGTATGTTTTAGTTCCATTGTTGTAAATTAATTGACCATATATGCATAGGTTTATTGCTGAGCTTTCCATTCTTTCCCATTGATTTACATGACTTGATTTTATGTAAATATTACACTGTTTTGATTACAATAGCTTTGTAATATAGTTTGAAATCAGGGACCATGATGCCTCCAGGTTTGTTTTTCTTTCCCAAGATTGCTTTGGATATTTAGGGTCTTTTGTGCTCCCACAAAAATTTTAGGACTCTTTGTTCCATTTCTGTGAAATATGCCACTGGAATTTTGATAGAGATCGTATTGAATCTGTAGATTGGTTTGGGTATAATGGATATTTTAACACTATTATTTTTTCCAATCACAGAATATCTTTCCATTTATTCGTGTTTTCTTCAATGTCTTTTATCATGAGGGTCATGCTAGCCTTATAAAATAAGTTTGGAAGTATTCCTTCCTGCCTTTTTTTTTTTTTTTTTAAGAATAATAGAAGGATCAGATCGAGTCAAGATGGCGGAGAAGTAGCAGGCTGAGACTACATGACGTAGCAGGAGATCAGCTAGATAGCTTATCTAAACATTGCAAACACCTACAAATCCAACGGGAGATCGAAGAGAAGAAGAACAGCAATTCTAAAACAGAAAATCAACCACTTTCTGAAAGGTAGGACTGGCGGAGAAGTGAATCTAAAACGACGGGAAGATAGACCGTGGGGGGAGGGGACGGCTCCCGGCAAGCGGCAGAGGAACGGAGCACAAAATCAGGACTTTTAAAAGTCTGTTCCACTGAGGGACATTGCTCCAGAGGCTAAACCAGGGTGAAGCCCACGCGGGGTCAGCGTGGCCCCAGGTCCCGCAGGGTCACAGAAGGATCGGGGGTGCTTGAGTGTCATAGAGCTCGCAGGTATTAGAATAGAGAAGCCGGCTACAGAAACAGAGCAGAGGACTGAACTCTCAGCTCGGGGTTACCTTGAACTGGTCACAGGCTGGGTGAGCTCGGAGCGCGGCTAGAGGCTGGGGATACGGGAGTGATTGGGTGCTGTCTCTGGGGGCACACTGAGGAGTGGGGCCCCGGGCTCTCGGCTCCTCCGGGCCGGAGACTAGATGGCTGCCATTTTCATTCCCGTCCTCCAGAACTCTACTGAAAGCGTTCAGGGAACAGAAGCTCCCAAAAGCGAACCCGAGCCAATTACTTAGTCCCGCCCCCAGTAAGGGCGGTGCAATTCGGCCTCGGGCAAAGACACTTGAGAGTCACTACAACAGACCCCTCCCCCCAGAAGATCAACAAAATATCCAGCCAGGACGAAGTTCATCTATCAAGGAAAGCAGGTTCAATTCCTAAGACAGCAGAGCAATTCCAGAGGAGAAGAAAGCAAAGCACGGAACTCATGGCTTTCACCCCATGATACTTTAGTCTTGCGGCTAATTCAATTTTTTTTTCTTTTTTTCAATTTTTTTTCTTTTTTTCTTTTTTCTTCTTCTGCTGAATTTTTTAAAACTTTTACCCTTTCTTTTTTAATGTTTTTTGACTAGTTTATCTAAATATATATATTTTTTCTTTCTTTTTTATATTTTTCTTTATTTGTTTTATTTTTTAAATTTTTTTCTTTTTTTTTCTGAACCTCGTTTTATCCCCTTTCTCCCCCCCACAATTTGGGGTCTCTTCTGATTTGGTTACAGAGCATTTTTCTGGGATCTTTGCCACCCTTTTAGTATTTTATTTGATCCTTCATATCCTCTTAGCTGGACAAAATGACAAGGCTGAAAAAATCACCACAAACAAAAGAACAAGAGGCAGTACCGAAGGCTAGGGACCTAATCAACACAGACATTGGTAATATGTCAGATCTAGAGTTCAGAATGATGATTCTGAACGTTCTAGCCGGGCTCGAAAAAGGCATGGAAGATATTAGAGAAACCCTCTCTGGAGATATTAAAGCCCTTTCTGGAGAAATTAAAGAACTAAAATCTAACCAAGTTGAAATCAAAAAAGCTATTAATGAGGTGCAATCAAAAATGGAGGCTCTCACGGCTAGGATCAATGAGGCAGAAGAAAGAATTAATGATATAGAAGACCAAATGATAGAGAATAAAGAAGCCAAGCAAAAGAGAGACAAACAGCTACTGGACCATGAGGGGAGAATTCGAGAGATAAGTGACACCATAAGACGAAACAACATTAGAATAATTGGGATTCCAGAAAAAGAAGAAACAGAGAGGGGAGCAGAAGGTCTATTGGAGAGAATTATTGGAGAGAATTTCCCTAATATGGCAAAGGAAACAAGCATCAAGATCCAGGAGGTGCAGAGAACCCCTCAAAGTCAACAAGAATAGGTCCACACCCCGTCACCTAATAGTAAAATTTACAAGTCTTAGTGACAAAGAGAAAATCCTGAAAGCAGCCTGGGAAAAGAAGTCTATAACATACAATGGTAAGAATATTAGACTGGCAGCAGACTTATCCACAGAGACCTGGCAGGCCAGAAAGAGCTGGCATGATATATTCAGAGCACTCAACGAGAAAAACATGCAGCCAAGAATACTCTATCCAGCTAGGCTATCATTGAAAATAGAAGGAGAGATCAAAAGCTTCCAGGACAAACAAAAACTGAAAGAATTTGCAAACACCAAACCAGCTCTACAGGAAATATTGAAAGGGGTCCTCTAAGCAAAGAGAGAGCGTAAAAGTAGTAGGTCAGAAAGGTACAGAGACAATATACAGTAACACTCACCTTACAGACTAATAATGGCACTAAATTCATATCTCTCAATAGTTACCCTGAATGTTAATGGGCTAAATGCCCCAATCAAAAGACACAGGGTATCAGAATGGATAAAAAAACAAAACCCATCAGTATGTTGCCTACAAGAAACTCATTTTAGACGCGAAGACACCTCCAGATTTAAAGTGAGGGGGTGGAAAACAATTTACCATGCTAATGGGCATCAGAAGAAAGCTGGGGTGGCAATCCTTATATCAGATCAATTAGATTTTAAGCAAAAGACTATAATAAGAGATGAGGAAGGACACTATACCCTACTCAAAGGGTCTGTCCAACAAGAAGATCTAACAATTTTAAATATCTATGCCCCTATGCTCTGAAGCTAGAATGCAATCACAAGAGGAAAGCTGGAAAGAACCCAAATACATGGAGACTAAACAGCATCCTTCTAAAGAATGAATGGGTCAACCAGGAAATTAAAGAAGAATTGAAAAAATTCATGGAAACAAATGATAATGAAAACACAACGGTTCAAAATCTGTGGGACACAGCAAAGGCAGTCCTGAGAGGAAAATATATAGCGGTACAAGCCTTTCTCAAGAAACAAGAAAGGTCTCAAGTACACAACCTAACCCTACATGTAAAGGAGCTGGAGAAAGAACAAGAAAGAAACCCTAAACCCAGCAGGAGAAGAGAAATCATAAAGATCAGAGCAGAAATCAATGAAATAGAAACCAAAAAAACAATAGAAAAAAATCAATGAAACTAGGAGCTGGTTCTTTGAAAGAATCAATAAGATTGATAAACCCCTGGCCAGACTCCTCAAAAAGAAAAGAGAAAGGACCCAAATCAATAAAATCATGAATGAAAGAGGAGAGATCACAACTAACACCAAAGAAATACAGACAATTATAAGAACATACTTTGAACAACTCTACGCCAACAAATTTGACAATCTGGAAGAAATGGATGCATTCCTAGAAACATATAAACTACCACAACTGAACCAGGAAGAAATAGAAAACCTGAACAGGGCCATTACCAGTAAGGAGATTGAAACAGTCATCAAAAATCTCCAAACAAACAAAAACCCAGGGCCAGACGGCTTCCCAGGGGAATTCTACCAAACATTTAAAGAAGAACTAATTCCTATTCTCCTGAAACTGTTCCAAAAAATAGAAATGGAAGGAAAACTTCCAAACTCATTTTATGAGGCCAGCATCACCTTGATCCCAAAACCAGACAAGGATCCCACCAAAAAAAGAGAACTACAGACCAATATCCTTGATGAACACAGATGCAAATATTCTCGCCAAAATACTAGCCAATAGGATTCAACAGTACATTAAAAGGATTATTCACCACGATCAAGTGGGATTTATTCCAGGGCTGCAGGGTTGGTTCAACATCCACAAATCAATCAATGTGATAGAACACATTAATAAAAGAAAGAACAAGAACCATATGATACTCTCCATAGATGCTGAAAAAGCATTTGACAAATTACAGTATCCCTTCCTGATCAAAACTCTTCAAAGTGTAGGGATAGAGGGCACATACCTCAATATTATCAAAGCCATCTATGAAAAACCCACCACAAATATCATTCTCAATGGAGAAAAACTGAAAGCTTTTCCGTTAAGGTCAGGAACACGGCAGGGATGTCCATTATCACCACTGCTATTCAACATAGTACTAGAAGTCCTAGCCTCAGCAATCAGACAACAAAAAGAAATTAAAGGCATCCAAATTGGCAAAGAAGAAGTCAAACTATCACTCTTTGCAGATGATATGATACTATATGTGGAGAACTCAAAAGACTCCACTCCAAAACTGCTAGAACTTGTACAGGAATTCAGTAAAGTGTCAGGATATAAAATCAATGCACAGAAATCAGTTGCATTTCTGTACACCAACAACAAGACAGAAGAAAGAGAAATTAAGGAGTCAATCCCATTTACAATTGCACCCAAAACTATAAGATACCTAGGAATAAACCTAACCAAAGAGGCTAAGAATCTATATGCAGAAAACTACAAAGTACTCATGAAAGAAATTGAGGAAGACACTAGAAATGGAAAAATGTTCTATGCTCCTGGATTGGAAGAATAAATATTGTGAAAATGTCTATGCTACCTAAAGCAATCTACACATTTAATGCAATCCCTATCAAAATCCCATCCATTTTTTTCAAAGAAATGGAACAAATAATCCTAAAATTTATATGGAATCAGAAAAGACCTCGAATAGCCAAAGGAATATTGAAAAAGAAAGCCAAAGTTGGTGGCATCCCAATTCCGGACTTCAAGCTCTATTACAAAGCTGTCATCATCAAGACAGCCTGGTACTGGCACAAAAACAGACACATAGATCAATGGAACAGAATAGAGAGCCCAGAAATAGACCCTCAACTCTATGGTCCACTAATCGTCAACAAAGCAGGAAAGAATATCCAATGGAAAAAAGACAACCTCTTCAATAAATGGTGCTGGGAAAATTGGAGAGCCACATGCAGAAAAATGAATATTGGACCACTTCCTTACACCACACACGAAAATAGACTCAAAATGGATGAAGGACCTCAATGTGAGAAAGGAATCCATCAAAATCCTTGAGGAGAACGCAGGGAGCAACCTCTTCGACGTCATCCACAGCAACATCTTCCTAGGAACAACGCCAAAGGCAAGGGAAGCAAGGGCAAAAATGAACTATTGGGATTTCGTCAAGATCAAAAGCTTTTGCACAACAAAGGAAACAGTTAACAAAACCAAAAGACAACTGACGGAATGGGAGAAGATATTTGCAAATGACATATCAGATAAAGGGCTGATATAAGGAACTTAGCAAACTCAATACCCAAAGAACAAACAATCCAATCAAGAAATGGGCAGAGGACATGAACAGACATTTCTGCAAAGAAGACATCCAGATGGCCAACAGACACATGAAAAAGTGCTCCACGTCACTCGGCATCAGGGAAATACAAATCAAAACCACAATGAGATACCACCTCATACCAGTCAGAATGGCTAAAATTAACAAGTCAGGAAACGACAGATGCTGGCGAGGATGCGGAGAAAGGGGAACCCTCCTACCCTGTTGGTGGGATGCAAGCTGGTGCAACCACTCTGGAAAACAGCATGGAGGTTCCTCAAAATGTTGAAAATAGAACTACCCTATGACCCAGCAATTGCACTACTGGGTATTTACCCTAAAGATACAAACATAGTGATCCGAAGGGGCACGTGCACCCGAATGTTTATAGCAGCAATGTCTACAATAGCCAAACTATGGAAAGAAGCTAGATGTCCATCAACAGATGAATGGATAAAGAAGAGGTGGTATATATACACAACGGAATACTATGCAGCCATCAAAAGAAATGAAATCTTGCCATTTGCGACAACGTGGATGGAACAAGAGGGCATCATGCTTAGCGAAATAAGTCAATCAGAGAAAGACAACTATCATATGATTTCCCTGATATGAGGACATGGAGAAGCAACATGGGGGGTTAGTGCGATAGGAGAAGAATAAAGGAAACAAGATGGGATTGGGAGGGAGACAAACCATAAATGACTCTTAATCTCACAAAACAAACTGGGGCTTATGGGGGGGAGGTGGGGTTGGGAGAGGGGGAGGGGGTTATGGACATTGGGGAGGGTATGTGCTATCGTGAGTGCTGTGAAGTGTGTAAACCCGGCGATTCACAGACCTGTACCCCTGGGGATAAAAATACATTATATGTTTATTAAAAAAAAAAAAATTTGGAAGGGGAGGCAAACCATAAGAGACTATGGACTTTGAAAAACAACCTGAGGGTTTTGAAGGGTCAGGGGTGGGAGGTTGGGGGGACAGGTGGTGGGTAATAGGGAGGGCACGTTTTGCATGGAGCACTGGTTGTTGTGCAAAAACAATGAATACTGTTATGCTGAAAAAAAAAATAAAAACAAAGGTTAAAAAAATAATAATAATAGAAGGATCAGTATTAATTCTTAATTGGATTTTTTTGTAGAACCCATTTAGTCTTAGACTTTTGCTTGTTGGGAGGTTTTTAGATTCAGTGTCATTACTAATAATCAGTCTACTCAAATTCTCTTTTTATGGTTCAGTCTTAGAATATTTCTAGAAATTTATCCATTTCTTCTAGGTGTTCAGTTGCTGGCACAGAATTGTTCATTGTGGTCATGATCCTTTACATTTTTGTGGTGTCAGTTGCAATATCTCTTGTTTCATTTCTGAAGTTACTTATTAGAGTTCTCTTTTTTTGGTGAGTCTAGCTAATTGGTCAATTTTGCTTATCTTTTCAGAGAAGGAGCTCTTGGTTTACTTGATCTTTTCTATTGCCTTTTAGTCTATAACTTATTTATTTCTTCTCTTATTTGTGTCATTTCCTTGCTTTCATCAACCCTGGGCTTTGTTCTTTTCCTAGTTCCTAGATATGTAAAATTGGTTATTTATTTGAGATTTTTCTTGATTCCTGAGGTATGCATTTAGCACTGTGAACTTCCCTCTTAGAACTGCTTTTGCTGCATCCCGTAAGTTTTGGTATGTTGTATTTCCATTTCCATTTGTCTCAAGGTATTTTCTTCTCTTTGGATTTCTTCATGAGCCACTGGTTTTTCAGTAGAGGGTTGCTTAATAATCCCCACGTATTTGTGAATTTTCTGGTTTTCTTCTTGTAATAGATTTCTAGTTTCATACCATTGTGATCAAGATGTTCAGTATAATTTCAACCTTCTCAAATATGTTGAGATGTATTTTGTGGCCTGACAGATGATTTATCCTGGAGAATATCTGATGTGTGCTTAGAAGAATGTGCATTCTGTTAAGTACAACTCATCAAGCATATCATTGAAGGTTGATGTTTTCTTATTGACTTTCTGTCTGGATGATTTATCCACTGATGGAAATAAGACCTCTACTATTATTATATTGCTATCAATTTCTCCCTTTAGGTCTCTTAACATTTACCTCACATAGTTAGGTGCCCTGTGTTGGGTGCATATATATTTACAAGTGTTATATCCTGTTGTTGGATTGACCCCTTTTTATCATTACATAATGCCCTTCTTTTTCCCTTATTACAGTCTTCATTATCCATTCGTCTGTTGAAGGGCATCTTGACTCCTTCCACAGTTTGGCTATTGTGAACATTGCTGCTATGAACATTGAGGTACATGTGCCCCTTCTTTTTACTACACCTGTATCTTCGGGATAAATACCTAATAATGCCATTGCTGAGTTGTAGGGTAGCTCTATTTTTAATGGCTTGAGAAATCTCCATGCTGTTTTTCAGAGTGGCTGTACCAGCTTGCATTCCCACCAACAGTGTAAGAGGGTTCCCCTTTCTCCACATCCTTGTCAACACTTGTTTCCCATCTTGTTCATTTTTGCCATTCTAACTGGTGTTAAGGTGGTAGCTCATTGTGGTTTTAATTTGTAGTTCCCTCATGGCTGGTAATGTTGAACATTTTTTCATGTGTCAGCCATTTGCATGTCTTCTTTGGACAAATGTCTGTTCATGTCTTCTGCCCATTTCTTGACTGAATTACTTGTTTTTTGGATGTTGAGTTTGATAAATTCTTGATAGATTTTAGATACCAGCCCCTCATCTGAAACGTCATTTGCAAATATCTTCTCCCATTCCGTGGTCTGCCTCTTAGTTTTGTTGACTGTTTCCTTTGCTGTGCAAAAGCTCTACTTTTGTCTTTTAGTCTTAATATTAGCTCTATGTGAATAACTTTAAGAGATCAATACACACCTTACTATAGACACCTTTACCAGTGAAATTTTTATTTTCATATATTTTTTGTTACTAATTAACACCTTTTCTGGCTAAAAGAAATCCCTTTAACATTTCTTGTAAGACTGATTTAGTGGTAATGAACTCCTTTAACTTTTGCTTGTTGAAAAACTCCATCTCTCCTTGAACTCTGAATAATATCCCCATTTAGCGTATTCTTGGCCTTTCTTTGAATGTACTGTGCCACTCTTTTCTGACCTGCAAAGTTTCTGCTGAAAAATCTGCTTATAGTATAATGGAGATTCCCTTTTATGTAACAAGATATTTTCTTGCTGATTTTAATATTCTCTCCTTGTCTTAATTTTTGACAATTTAATTATAACATGTCTTGTTGTGGATCTCTTTTGGTTCATTATATTTGGATTACATTCAGGATTACATATTATATATTCAAGATTCCTGACTCTGAATGTCTGTTTCCTTCCCAGGTTAGGAAAGTTTTCAGTTGTTATTTTTTCAAATAAGTTCTCTGCCCTACTTTCCCTCTTTTTTCCTTCTTAGACCCCCACAGGGTGAATGTTATTCTAATTGATACTGTCCCCTTGGTCCCATAAGCTAGCCTCATTCTCTCTTTCTTTTTCATTCTCTTTTTTTCTTTTTGCTACTCTGATTGAGTGAGTTCTTCTACCCTCTCTTCAAGCTCACTTTCCTTTCTTCTGCTTCATCTAGACTGTGGGGTTTTTTGGTTTTTTGTTTTTTTTCAATTCAGTTATTATATTCTTTAGCTGTGTAACTTCTGTTTGATATTTTCTTATATTTTATATCTCTTTGTTGTAGTTATGACGGTGCTCATCTGCTTTCTCCCAGTTTGGTGAGCATCTTTATGACCATAACTTTGAACTTTTTATCAGGTAAGTTACTTATCTTCACCTCACTAAGGTTTGTCTTGTTTTGTTTTGTTTTGTCTTGTTTTGTTTTGTTTTGTTTTGTTTTCCCATCCCCCTGAAGTTTTATCTAACTCTTTTGTTTGGAACATATTTCTGTTTCTTCATTTTGCTTGACCCCCTGTGTTTGTTTCTACACATTAGATGAAACAGCCACCTCTCCCAGTATTAAGAGGTTACCCTTGTGTTAGAGATAAACATTATCATTCAACCACACCCTAGCTCTTGCTTGTCTCTGTGATTGTCCAAGCAGCCTATTCTATTTTCAATAGTTCCCAGTATTTGAGGGTGTGCCAAGACCAGTCAATGTTCTAAAAGAGACAATCTCAGTCAGTACCTAAATTCAGGCTGATTGGAATCCAGATCTTCAGGTAGCAGCTTTTTAAAAATTTAAAAATGTATGCCATCCTGTGAGATCACAAAGCATAAGCCCTGAAGGCAACCAGAGCCAGGAGATCTGGAGATGTTTCCTGGACAACAATTACAAAAACCAGGGCTCCATGGGGTGCCTGGGTGGCTCAATCAGTTGAGTGTCTGACTTTTGATTTTGGCTCAGGTCATGATCTCAGGGCCTGAGATCAAGCCCCACATAAGACTTCTCATTCAGCAGGGATTTGTCTTAAGAGTCTTTCCCTCTTCCTTTGCCCCTCACTTCTCCCCCCCTGCTTTCCCTCTCTCTTTCTTTCTCTCTCTCTCTCCCTTTCTCGCAAATAATTAAATAAATTTTTTTAAAAAATCAGAGCTCTAGATGAATGTATGAATGTATAAACTCCAACCGGAAGATACCAGTGAGTTGTAATGAGGTAAAAAGAAAGGGTAACAATACCCTGCCTCCCAAACTATATTCCCTGAGTGCACCTACATAGCTTTTAGACATGCGCCAAATGGGAAGCATCTCCTTAAGACTATATCTCTAGCAGAAGCAAGAAGTCTTCTTTGTCAGAAAGGTTGAGGGTATGTTTCCATCTGCTGTCTGTGCAATGCCTTGGGTGTGGTAGCCTTCCAGTAGTGTCTCAATTGTTACAATCTTGTGGGACCCAGAAATAAGCTTGCTTGGCCACCAGAGCCAGGTGATCAAGGGATATCCTCTGGACACCAGCCACAAAAACCAGACATAAAAACTGGGGTGCCAGACATATAAAACTTCCCTTCTGAGAGATACTGGTGCTCCAGAGCATAACAGAGAGAAAGCATGAGGATAGTTTCACCCTCAATGCCTCAGGAAATGTTTCTAGTCAGCCCTTAGATATCTGTTTAATTAGAAACCTGCCTCTTGGCTGCAGTTATGATGCTAAGCTAATAGGCCTCTTTCACAGAAAGACTAAGCTCATGTGCTGGGTGTCTCTTGCTGTGCTCTGAGGGTGGTAGCGTTTAAGAACTCTTAAGTCCTATGAGACCCACATGCATAAGCCCTGTTGACCACCAAAGCCAGGTAATGTAGAGGTGTCCCCTAGAAGCAGCTGCAAAAGCCAAAGCACCAGACTTTGTTTCTGGAAGCTATCAGCAAACTGGAGCAAGGCAGATGAATAGTACAAAGATTGCATCCACTCACCTCCATAACCTAAGAGCCCTGATATAGGCCCCTATTTGTGCAAAACCCAAAGCCTGTCCCTGAGGCCAAAGCTCTTAAACAGCCAAATAGACTTCTTCTTCAGAAAGACTGGAGGTGTGTTTCAGTCTGCTGTCTATGCAGTGCCCTGGAGTCGTAGTCTGCTAAGAACCATCTCTCCAATATTATAGTCCCATGAAAACCAGGAATGCAAACCCTCTTGGGCTCCAGCGCCAGGAGATCAAGGGGTATCCCTTGGATTGCAGGTGCAAAATCTGGATCCCCAGACATTAAAAAAAAAATTCTAGGGCACCAGATGTGTTTAGAAACTCCTATCTAGGAGATACTGGCGATCTGGAATCTGGCAGATAGAGAAAATAAAAATGATGCCCATTGGCAAGAATGAGGCAGAGGGGGAGTGCAACGACAGTACCTGCCAAAAAAAGAAAAAAGAGAGAGAGAGGGAAGAGAAGAGAAGAGAAAAGAAGAGAAGAGAAAAGGGGGGGGAAGGGGAGGGGAAGGGAGAGGAGAGGAGAGGAGAGGAGAGGAGAGGAGAGGAGAGGAGAGGAGAGGAGAAGAGAGGAGAGAAAAAGGAAAAGAAATACAGTAATAAAATGGTGTCTACCAGCTTCGGCAAGGCAGAGGGAGAGCAGGAAGATGGAATCCACTGCTCTCTGTCCCCAGAGAGTATCCCAGAAGATCCCTTCCCCTCAGACCAACACTTTAAAATTAACAAATGAGTCTCTTTCACATAAATTCTGGACACTTCTCAAAAGGATGCTTCTGCATGCTGACCTGGGACAGTGAATCTCTGTGCAAACACTTCAAGAGCTGTTTCTTAGTTCACTGCAGTGTCCTGGGTCTCATGCTTGGAATCCCAGTTGGTCTTCAAAAACAGATGTTTGTTTGGCTTGTCTCTCAAGTGCTGGTCTTAATAGCTGGGTGCTTGGTATGGGGAATAAACTTTTTGCTTCTCAGGGAGAAGCTCTTGGTGTTGAGTTCCCTCCCAATTGTGAGTCCTCATGCCTGGGGTGGGGTTTATGGTGGGATTACGACTCAGTCATTCCTACCTGCTTCCACGTAGTTTCCCTCTTGTTTGCCCAATATGAAGAAGGTGGTTTGTCAGGTTTTGGTTTAGTTCCCCACTTGAGCAGAAATTATTCATATATAGCTATAGGTCTGGTGTATCTATGGAGGAGTTAAGTTCGAGATCTTCTTGTGTCACCATCTTGAACCAGAACTTTTGGGACTGTCTCTTAAAGACTCTCCATGTCCTGCCCCCAACCATGGTTGATCAAGTGGAACCATACCACAGGAACTTAGAAAAGAGAGAGCTCATGGTGGATGGTATTGTAGGTAGTATTTCAGGAAGAGGTATGTAGTCAGAACCTAGGTAGGGAGAGGATGGAAATGGGGTACTTTATGAATATGGCCTGAGCAACATGAGTGAACAGATACTGTTCATGATGACAGTAAGTGACTGAATTTAAATTCTACAATACATATGCTGGGACTGGACAGAATGTCTTCATACTGCCGTGTTCTAATAACCAGTCAATGTAAAAAAAATTTCAATTAAAGCCCAAATAGAATTTGTACTACTAGGATTAAGATGAGATTTAATGGAAATCCAACTATATAGTAAGTAAGCCAAAAATTGATTTGTTTTTTTTTTCTTTTTCAACAGAAATTTCAGAGATACAGAATCAAGTACTGGTATGGATAGCTGCATGATGGCAAAAGGGGCCATATTTCCTTTATCTTTCCATTATCTTTTTTAACCTCTTCTGTCACATCAGCTGCACAAGATAGCTGCTATTGCCCCAGACCTCTCAGCCACATTCCAAGCAGGATGAAAAGGGAAATGATACATACCAATGAGTGAGTTCCTTTTTATCAGGAAAACATTTTTCTCTTGGAGCCCCAGGAGGGAAAATATCACTTGCATCTTTTTTGGTCATATGTACATTTATGCTACCAGGAGAAAAGAATAGAAATTAGATAGATAACCAGCAATGAGGAGTTTTCAGAACTCAACAAATAATTCAAAATCTCATCTATGAACAAATAAGAGAGAAAAAAATTTTAAGTACAGTATTCAAGAGAAACAAGTCTTGCCAGATATTAAAATACAGCAGAAACTCAAGTATAAATAAGACTAATTAGTACCGAGAATGGTGGCATTTCAAATAAACGAGGAACTGATCATTTGGGAAAATGAATTAGGTTAGATCTCACTCTTATGCCATGCACTGAACAAATTACAGACAACCTAAAGAATTAAATGTAGAAGTAAAACTGTAGAATTACTTGACAGATACTTAAATGACTATTTATATAAATTGGAGTGAGGGATATGTTTTTAAACATGATACCAAAAACAAAACCATAAAGGTAAAGAATGATAGATCCAACTGTACTGAGAGTAAACATTTCTGAGTAGTAAAAATGCAAAATCATAAAGTTAAAAGACAAACATCATTT